>NC_137465.1:111320091-112763495 GCF_964235325.1 Thermobia domestica | reverse complement strand
CTCCTACTACTACTACTACTCCTACTCCTACTACTAATCCTACTACTAATCCTACTACTGCTACTGCTACTCCTCCTCCTCCTCCTCCTCCTACTACTACTACTACTACTACTACTTATCTGCACAAAAGTAAGTAAATCCTCTTTTGAGTATTATTTTCATCTTATTTTAATGGAAAAATTGTTATAAAAATTTAAAGAAAAACTCCTTGAACTGGTTAACTTTCCCGAGTGGGTCCTTCCAGGACCATTCCCTGTTGATTTGAGTTAGATTATTATTGACATGAATTAAAGAGGACTAGCTCGGGAGAGTAATTCTCCCGGAAGTAGGAACTAAATACATTATTCTGATTGGTTGACGTTGTCCGTTTCTTGCCACGTAGCATACATATAGCAGAAATCAAATGCTGGTGCTGTCGTAGCCGAGCGTGCTAGCGCTATCGGAAAGTAACGAAAATCGCTTTTGGCGTGGTTAAAACTTGACCCAAGGACAAACTTGGACAGCTTTTTTTATTTTTAAAATTTTCCTAAAACTTTTTTCATTAAAATAAGATGAAATTAATACTCAAGAAAGTAATTTACTTACTTTTGTGCAAATAAGTAGTACTAGTACTAGTAGTAGTAGTAGTAGTAACGGGTTAGAAACCCTGCAGGACTTGTTTTGTTCCACCTTGACCCCCATGATACAAATTTGGTGACCAACTTAAAACAGCTGGCTAGAGTATCGCTTAAAATAGCTGGCTGGAGTAGCGCGCGAAGAAAACGTACTGTCTCGAGCGGGTCGTAATCAGAGTCACTCAATTTTTGTTAGAGTACAATGTACGTCGATCTTCATACGTTAGAAGTTTTTCAGGATCTGTTGTACACAGTTCATGAAACTGTCTCTTTAATTCTTCCTTACCCCTTTCAACCTGATTTCAAATTGGTATGGTATTAAGCTCGGTATCTAGGTATGATGGAGCCTGATAATATAAATTTACATAGTGTACCACTATATACTGTTCACCATTTCATTGTTGTTTCAAGGAACAGACAGAAGCATAATGATTATGTCGGCCACATACGAAGTATTTCTTACGATGAGCATGACATTGCAGTACATAGTGGAAATACATACTCTTAATTTGTCTTTGTACATTTCACTACTTAAGGTTGTATTGACTGGTGCTTACTTAGATGTGTGTGGAGAACTTCCTTACGTGAATCGTCCACCTTACAAACCAACGTAAAATGCCTTATTTGATTATATCTATGGCAAAGATGATTTTGCTGCACACTACCCGGTTGTATGTTTTTAGCACATCTATTATATGTATTTAATAATTTTCGTTTGATATAACTTAGTACACACCTTATCACAGTTATTGGGTAAATATTACACATTGACTTGCAATTGTGAAATCTACACGTCCCTCATCTTAAATTGACTTCTTATTTAGCAGATGTTTATTTCAGATACTAGGTTGCATGATTTTTTCAATATTGACTTGGGTAGAGTCATTTATCTCCTTCAGTGTTAAACTTATTTGATGTTATGTATATTGACACTCTAATGTAGATTATGTACAGATTACAAACGTCAACACGATTAACAATTCTATATTCCTGAACTTTTATTTATGAATAGTCAATTTTAGAAATAATTACATCCTAATTTTATGAAGTTGAAACCACCAAGTAAGTTTCATTAATCCTAAGGTGACGATTTCCCTATTTGGAATTGGAAACAAGTCTGTCTCTAAAAGCCTTGGAGAACTCAATATTTACTTTTAAGTATTTACAATTAAACTTTCATAAGTTTTGTATAGGAATTTTTGGACCAGCGTAGGATAGAAACTCTGCCTTATGTAGAAAATATGAGAATATGTCTGGTAGTCGATGCCATATCACTTTTTTCTTTGATCCCCTTTTCCCTTTCGCTCCCTTCCTTCAGAATAAGATGCTAGTGCTGGAAAGAGATATAAGATATTTCGTGTTGGACAGAGGGAACATTTAGACAGATTTCCATCAAGATAGATGTCATTTACAACTGTTACTAAAAAGAATCTCTTCACGTTTCCGTGGGGACTCGTCACTATAACTAGCAACAACGGCTGAGTAGATTTTAAATTTAGCATCCCATCCTCCTACTACAAAGCACTACAAACTGCTTTTTTTTTATTTCCCTCACTTTTACAACACTTTTCTTCAGATTCAGCTCGAGTTGCCACCTCTTTGTAAGTAAAAACTAGAAAGAAATAAGGGAAATACAAAATACATTTCAGATTGAAATGAAATGTTAAGACTATTACCACTAATAATAATAATAAAGCATCTTTTCAGAAATGCGTTGTTTTATACAGTATAATACTATTCTAACAACTGAAAAGATAAATTCTCTCAATACCCTTTCAGTAGGATATTAAATCCATAAATAAGAATACATACAGACAAACTTCATATGTGCAGTATGAACTAATAGAAACCGGTTTTGTATCTTGTGCACTACGAAAGAACCAATCAAAGTTTGATTTCATCGCCAGGAGATAGCGCTGCCATCGGCTTTCGCACTTGACTTAATGATAAGCATCTAATTTGCTTTGCTTTCCTGTGACTAGATTAAGTGAAGATAAGCTAGAAAGTGATTTTCCTAGTAAGATGGTGAAATCGGCCCTTGATCCAAATTAGGTCGCTACTGATCCAAAAGGTTACCCTTGACCTAAAACTACATTTTAAAAATTTTGACCACTTACCCAATCCCCTTACCGAATTATCGTATCATACATGCTGAAAATTGAATATTTTTAATTTTGGGGGGTCGAAAAATTTTGAAAGTTTCACAGATTGTAGATACTATCTAGATGTAAATGTGCGTTTTTTTTTCAAAACTATCGATGCGTATTTTTTCTGAATACGCGACAAAACGTACTAGCGACAAAACGTACCACCGACAAAACGTACCACTTACCCTGAGGGATGCTTGGGAAGGGTTTTCTAAAAACACTTTAAATAATGACAAGCGACAAAACGTACCAGTTGCCTCGAGGGCTACTTGCGAAGAGTCTTCCAATTAGCCATCAAATAATGACAGGCGACAAAACGTACCACTTGATAGGACAGCATATAAGTATATATATATTGGCCAAAATAAGGTTAAAAGTTGAACAGATTGGTGGTGAGAAAAGTACCGATGTAAGACCAAGACTACGACTAAGGCTAAGACTAAGACCATACCTGCAAGATTCTCGCCAGACCAAGACCAACAAGAATCTTGCATATGCAATATTTGAATATTTGCTGATTTCCATCACACTTTATCCAGGCTTTGGACCAGGGACGGATAGGTATTATTAGAGGGGCGCGGGCGCCTTCTCCCACAAGGGCCACCAGCATCTCAATGTCACAAATCAAGTTGCACAGTTTTCTTTCTACAGTAAGTCAATAGTATTAACAATTGACAATTAAAACCTGATATTCTTTCATCAGTATATTACTCTGAATTGTTCAAAATATTATATGAAGTTCAAGGAGAACGTATACTATATTACAAAATTAGCAGATGTTTTAGTGTACTAGTTTTTGATGCTACTGTATCTATCACTTTTGCATTCGAAATATTTTTTAATAAATCTTTTTCAATAGACATCAACATAAATGTTTTCAGATGTTTCTGAGACATGGTACTCGTTATTAGCCTATTTTTAATGTATTTCAGTTTATTTCAGTTTTGAAAAATTTCTTTCACATGTTACCTGAGTTACGGGCAAAGTCAATAAAAATTTGTATGCTGGAAACCTGGATAAATATTACTGGAAAATTTACAATTCTGCAAAATTAAAAAACAGCACATTGGACAATTTTGCAACACGTTTTGCATTCGCTTTCCTTGTAAAGAAATGTATTTTCTCCTAATTCTGAATCACTTGCACCATCAGCACAGTCATTTTTTCTCGGTTGTGCTCGTCATCAAGACTGACTTTCAAGAATATCCACGTCCTTCAAAAGTCCAAGAGAATACATTTATAGTATCCTTGGAAACTTCTTTACTGAAGTTTTTCAGAAAATATGTAAGTTTATCGAAAGGCACGTCTGGAAGTTCTGTTATTTGGTTGAAGTGTCTAGGGTCCAAATAATCCATAAAGTACATTGCTTCTTGAATCTTGAAGAAATACTCGAAACTACCATGTCCAATATTGTGTTGAATGCGTCGATGCAGTACCTGGTCATTGGATAGAAGCAGCTTCATCTTCATATTCACAGGAAAATCTTTGTCCATCTCTGAAGGCGAATTGTTGACAGGTCAATAGAAAAAAAAAGTCACGTTCTAAGTCTTCAAATTTGTTATTGGCCCATTCTGCAAAGCTTAATGCGTTCTTAACGGATTCAAAATCATCTCTCTACTCTTTCACTTGGAACAGAGTAGTCTGCACCATCCGATAGGACTACACTAGCAGCACCCTCTATTTGGAGATAATTTGACAGAGAGGTCGTCACTTGAAATATCTTAAGGAACATTTGTGCTGTCCGTATTGTTTTGAACTTGAGAAGATCTTTTATATATCCTTTCGCTTTACACCTAGCTTTAGGTTTGATATTTTCTGTAGAAGCAATTTTCTTAATTATTATGGTCAACTCTATATATAAAGCACTTTCTGGGTTCGAAAAATGACCAAACTTTTTCTGATAAACAGTGTGTTTTCTACCATCTTGTTTCCGCAATAACTGTAAGACGCCTTTGTTAACATTTGATCTTCCAAATGTCCATTCGCTGATAAGACTCACGCATAAAGATCGCACAGTCATTCAGCAGAACAATGACACAGAATCAATGCAATTTTTTGTCAGATCACATATGACATGATTGAGTATATGAGCGTAACACCACACGTGTAACTGAGTTTCTTAGTGGTTAAGCGGTTAGCGTATGCGCCTTTGTCGTGGGAGACCTGGGTTCGATTCCTGGCGGGAGCTCATGTGCTTCGGATTTCCCGTAAATCAGTATGTCCCGTCTCATATAGCCAGGCTGCTAAAAGGGCCGTTAAACTCAAAATCAACTAAATCACACGTGTAACTGATCATAGGTGAATTGAAAAAATCCGAATATTGTCCTTGCATGTTACTTGAGCCATCGGTTGAATTTCCAATACACTTCTTAATATCAAGGTTCAACTTCTGCAGAATTTCCAGCAGTAAACCGCAAGGACACTGGCCTGTGGTAGATATGCATTTTACAATGACAACAATACTTTAACAACCATTTTAACAACATACCGTAAAACAACAGAGCACTGGCCTGAAACTTGGCCTTGGGGGGACACACCGCTGATTTTTTGGTTAAAAAATTTGTTATACCCTTAGGTCTTTTTTTCGGGGCCTGAAAGTGGTGGCAACATTGTCAAAAAGAAATAGAACTGAAAACAAACGTGTTTCTCGCAGTTTTTCCACCATTTTAGAACCCTCAAGGTGAGACCCCCTTCAAACAATACTTTGCCAAAGTTCACAATTTTATTTCTCTTGCGTCCCTTCCGCTTCTGTCGTTCTTTGGCTGCGACGATTGTGTCCGTTTCGGAAAAGAAACACAAAATAGGCTATATCTCCGTAACAGTGCTTTCACTTCAACTCACTCTTGCACAACAAAGTTACACAGCTCGCGATAGAGAGCGCCACTGTGTGCGGCTAGTAAAGCAAGATACGAGGAGCCGACGCGAGGTGTGTAACTTCGTTGTGCAAGAGCGGGAATATAGTAACATTGTGCAAGAGTCGATTGAAGTGGAAGCACTGTTACGGAGATACCATATTTGGTGTTTTTATTCCGAAACGGACACAATCGAAGCAGGCGAAGGACGACACAAGCGGAAGGGACGCAAACGAAACTAAAATTGTGAACTTTGGCAAAGGATTGTTTGAAGGGGGTCTCACCTTGAGGGCACTAAAATGGTGGGAAAACTGTGCGAAAAACACGTTTGTTTTCAGTTCTATTTCTTTTTGACAATGTTGCCACCACATTCAGGCCCCGAAAAAAATACCTAAGGTTATAACAAATTTTTTAACCAAAAAATCAGCGACGTGCCTCCCCCCCAATTTTTTTCTACATTTTTTTAATTTTCAACACGCAAAAAAAAAAGAAAGAAAATACGCATCAATGGTTTAAAAAAACGCACATTTACATCTAGATAGTATCTACAATCTGTGAAACTTTCAAAATTTTCGACCACCCCCACCAAAATTAAAAATATTCAATTTTCAGCATATATGATACGATAATTCGGTAAGGGGATTGGATAGGGGTCAAAAATTTCTTTTGAGGTAGTTTTAGGTCAAGAGTAACCTTTTTGGGTCAATAGCGACCCAATTTGGATCAAGGCCCGATTTCACTTTCTTACTAGGAAAGACCCTTTACCCTAATGTATATCTATCTTCTACTCTATCTTTCTACTAACATTCCTTTCCCAGCAGTGTGACTAGCACTAGTATTTTCGTACTAGATCTAGTACCTTTTATAATATTTTAATGTTCTAGTAAGTTCACGAATAAATCTATTACTTTTCTGCTCCTCTTCTTTTCTCATAAATACATTTGGTAGAGAAAAAGAAATCTTATAAAAATTGATCGATTTTGTGTTGTAATTTATAGTTCATGCTATTGGTTAAAATAGGAAGTACAAAAGTGTCAAAGAACGAAGGGATAAAACTAGTGGTGGGTACAAAAAGCGTTTTTTCGGTTTCCGGGTTTTAGGAAAACCGAAACCGGTTTTTAAAAAAATCCAAAAAACAGTTTTTCACCAAAACCGGTTATCGATTTTCTTCAAAACCGGTTCCGGTTTACTCCAAAAACCGCGTCGACTATTTAATGAAACCGATTTCGGTTTTCCCCAAAATCGGTTCAGTTTTTCATCGAAACCGGTTTCAGTTATTTCAAAACTGGTTTATTTCTGACCAGAGTAGTGTATTGCTGTTCTCCGGAAACCGATTCCGTTTCCACAGAAATAGTTTTATGTGTTTTCGAAAACAGTTTTGGATTTTTAGTTTTCACTAAAACCATTGCGATTTTTGCCGAAGCCTTTATTGGTTCCTTTTTATGAAAACTTACATATGTGTTTGATCTTCAAATCGGCTTAGTTTTCAATCAAAATTGGCTTGGTGAAAGCCGAAACCGGTTTTCGGCTTTTCTAGAAACCGTTTTCCGGTTTTTATAAAAACCGGTTTTGCCCAACCCTAGTTAAAACTAATAAATCACAGTAGGCCTATACAATCTATTTGATGATCCGTTTAAACAGTAGGCTATTAAGAAATTAAAACTCGATTTTCTCAATAAAACCATTATATGATATTTCTTGTTTTCTCCCGACGTTCTCTATATTTGTCAAACTTGTGTTACTTTAGTGGTTTTACTGTGAGTTCTAATACGACAATTAAGCAGGTATTCCGCCAGGATTTTTAGTTTGGGGATGTAAAGTCAAAAATAGGAAGGGGTAAATAGTTTGCACGGTTTGTATTGAATTTTGACTGAAAAAAAAATAAATTTACGGTTCTTTCAACTGCCCACCCACAGGAGAGGGGGGGCTGCCGGAAATCTTCTAAGATACTAATATTGCAAAATATAAATAGAGTGAAACGGGAGCAGATAAAATTTTAGTACTTTTCCCAAGATCTAGTACGTTTTTTCTGCATAAGTTAGTACGAAATATTTTTGCTGGGCAGTCACGCTGTTTTCCAGCTTATTTTCTGGTCTATGCATACCATGTCAGTCAACGGTTGTGTTCATACTTTCTACGTAGGTGACGTCAGATCGGAAGTTAGTTTCTTCGTCGCAAATTAGAAAAAATGAAATGAAATCTTTGATTTCTACGTCCCACGATTATGATGGTCAGGCTAATGAAGACGGTGATGATGAGTAATGAGTGAAGAAATTGGGAGAAAATGGGAGAACCTGAGGAAACCCACGCACACGGTGTTTTTTAGCCACAAAGTTCACTTGACTGGGGAATCCGGGACCCCAAGCACCAGAGCACTGAGCCACCGCGGTCCCCCGTCGCAAGTTAAAGGCGCTATTGTATACGTATCATGTAATCTGTCCAATGAAATGCTAAGTTTTTCGCCGTGTTTACTGTCTAAATGTATATTTTCTGTGGCTTTGCCCCATTTACATAGTTCTCAATTGAGAACAGTAATGTGTAAAGGTGAGAAAGTGTGACTAGCTTATTTTGTTCTATAACTGAGAAACGTGTATTTGAAAAAAAATGGAAGTTACGAAACTTGACCGAAACGACAAAATTGAAAATTAGGATTAATGATAAAGTAAATATAAGACATAACAATTGTTAGGACGTGACCATGGTGTAGGCATGTAATTCACCTGTCTTGGAGGCGAGATAGTGTGGTGGAAAACTGTTTTTACTATGTGAGTTGATCTTGCAAGATGAAGACCAGTGCACCCACCAGCTGCATCAGACTCAAGTAATAGCTAGGAGCTCTCATTAAAAGTAAATCGTGCCCTTCATGAGCAAGGATAAATATTATCTTAGTAAAAAAGTATTGCTTTACTTACTAGCTATTAGCATCACGTGAGTGGGCTTTTTAATATTGTAATGTTAATACCCAGGCCGGTAGCCAGTCCAAAAATGTAGGGGGGACAGTAGAAGTTAGGGGAGCCCGATCTAACCACATTATAGTTCATCACCATATTATAGTTCATTTGCTAGCCTACCGTGAAACGTTTAGAGGGGCCACTCAAAAATTTAGGTAGCCCGCCCCTTAGACCCACCTTGGATACTGGCCTGTTAGTACCTATGCTAGTTCGATAATTCGCACAATAACTCTTCAACGAAAGTGGATTTTTAGAATTCTGATTTCAGCAATAGACAACTGCACTAATTGTCTCGGCCTAGTTCGATAACGAAATGAATTCGTTAGCATATTCACGAGTAACGATGTTCATTGATGTCCATGATTATTTCAACGATGGTCATTATTATCCCATATTCTATACAGGGAAATATGAGCTGAGTTTAGATATTTTAAAGGTAAAATGTATTTTTTTAAAGATTAACATAGTTTTTAAAAATTAAATCTCAAAAGTATTAGTAAGGTTAAAACATCACATACTTGTGGTACAAGAGGATATGTAAACCCTAAAATATTGTTATTGCTTAAATTGATTTCAAAAAATGTGCTTCGCATAGTTTAAGAGATTTTTTTAAGTCTCAAAAATACTTGAAGTTAAAATCTTACTGCTTAGGTTTTGAAGCGTATAAACTTCTCATACAGGGGAATGAGAGGATATATTCCTCACATACTTGGATTATCATAGGGTATATAAAGCATAGAATATCGTTTAAAATATTTGCTTAAATCTTTTTTTTTTTTTTTTTTTTTTTTTAAGAAAGGAATATTGGTGAGGTTAAAACATTTTGTACACTTGTACCAAGAAAACAGTCTCTAGCCACTAGACCAGCGGAGAGGGCAAGGAAGAGATAGGAGTGAATTCCAGTCGCACATCCAAAAATGTTTGTTGGGAAGTTACCGAGCTTAGGGGGCTTCAATGCTACAGGCCAGTATGTCTATGTAGTTTTGAACGGATATTATTATCCACCCGAAAAGACGATAAATAATTGTAAAATACTTCCTCTTATATTTTCAGAAGAAAAACATAGAAATAGATTGATTTTATGAGAGATAGAATACAGATAAAGTGTAAGATCAAATTTTCATGTTATATCAATCATTTCTCTATCAAACAAGTATAGTTTTATTGATAAATTATTCAAATGTTGTTGAGCTAGGAAGTTTTGGGGGCTCGGACCTGGTGGACACCACGCCCGTCAGTGCGCACCTGGTAAACATTACCCTTATCCGAAATTTCAGAAAAATAACAATTTTAATAACACAAAAATGATTAACTTGAGTCTGATAGAAGAATATCGCCTCCCACGCAACAATTCTTAATTATCTCCAGTGGGGTCGTAGCCTTTGCGTTGCGTATTGGTGTCCTAATAGAACCTGGCATACCTACAACCTTGTAAAAATCGTAACAAGTTGCAACCCTTACTTAACCCTCAAAAGGTGAGAAGAAACGAAAACTCGTTTCACCCATTGAAAAAATTCGCTAAGATTTAGAAAATAAAAGTACCCTATAGCGGAAAGAGGGAGATACTACCACATTACAATTTCTTTCTCTCGTTTTTACGATTTTCTGTTCCTTCCTTCCCCTACATTTTGTTTCTGCCGTTATATAGTTTCTTTCACCCCGTTGTGAACCAGAAGCCCCAATCTCTCAGTTGCAAGATTTTTATTGCAAGTCTTTTCTTTCTGCGTTCCTTCCTTCCACTTTTGTCCAGAAACAAATTACAAGTCACTGCTAAAGATTTAGAGGATAAAAAAGAAACGAAATAAGCGGGGTAGAATGTTCATGTAATTTTTGTAAGAAATCTCATTTTCTTCAACATTGTCGACTACTACTTTTTAAGTTTCGATTTTTTAAATGCAAATTTCGCGTTTTAGTCAAGTTTTGTATAATTGAGAAAACATTTGTAAAGGATATTAATTAAGAAATGAACAACTACTTATTTCCACTTTAGCTAAAACTTTCAAAGTAATAATAAAATGATAAATGTAATACAATGTTCAAAAAATTTTTCCTGTTTCCGCAGGAAGAAAAAGTTGAAATGCTTATAGACATTTTCGAGCTGAATTGAAGTAGTTGTTTAATTTTTGCATCAGAAATAAATAAGAAAAATCAGATTTTTAATGTATTTGAACATTGTGATAGATTACTGACTGAATTTCAAGGAAAAGCTTGTAACATTTAGACGTAACAGAAAGTAAGATTTAATAAAGTGTTCAAATATGTAATTACTATTCAGCAGATGTTTTAAAGCAATATTTACAAAGAATAGACAAAATTTGAACGGAATATCTTATGTCATCCCTTAGTATTAAGTATCCTTTTTGTCTGGAACTAAAGCTCAGCAATAATCTGCCATGCTGTTTCTCTGTAATAACTATGCGTTCACGAAACCCCCTTGAATGTCTTATACATCACTGCAATCATCTGGAAATAAATCCAGATTTGAGTCTCTGAAATGTAGTTGCAAGCACATGTTAAATATAAATATTAGTAAGCTTTGATAACTTGATTCACAAATTACTTTTATTTGGAATCTTATTTATTTTCAATGAAGTGATGTGCTACTTTATTGCAACATACACACGTTCCCTGTTCTTTGTCTAATAGATATTATTGAAATCTTGTGGAGGTGTCGAATCTGAGGATCCCCAAATACACTATCTTTAACCGTTTTAGGATCCTTTGTAACTTTTGTTACAATGGCGTAGTATCGTCTTTGACTGGTTATTTAGGTTCTATAACAGGTATATAAGCCAAGTTTTTTAATTGGTCAATGAGATGGTCAACTTGGCGGAGCCAAGTGGGGGCGGGAGAGGCACGACATTTTATTTTTTTCTTAAGGCAAATTTTAAAAAATCACGCCTTTAGGTTTCAAGATGTCAGATTGAAACTTTGCATACGGATTGTGTGTACCTTTGAGTATTTCTCAAGCTTTTTGAGATGCCTACGTAAAACCGAGGCCGGACCTAAGGGGAGTAAGTGTTCCGAGAGTGTGATCTTTTCAGAAAAAAATCCAGTTTTTACCGATTTTTCCGGTTCAGTTGTATGATATGGGCATGTGCATTTTATCGTTGAAAAGAGCTCATTATACTGAAGAAAATGAAGTTTAAAACATGACTCTAGGCCAAACAGTAATGACGCAGAAAATTGTTATAATATGTATATATGTGTACAGGGTGGTAGGGAAGTGGGCGTACCCCCATTCAGTTTCAACTGTATTGTGTTAGATATGGTATAGAATATCTGTACACAGTTACCTTGAAGTCCTAAGAATCTAAAGAGTCATAAACATTGGTATGATCACGTTACCTCACGTATGTGTTACCTCATGGATGATGATCATACTGATGTTTATATTTCTTAAGACTCTTAAGACTTCAAGGCTCTTAAGACCTAAATACTTTGACCACGTGTCTCTACCATAAAATTGGAAATGCCTTCGTCTAGTGTGTCCTCTTAAGTATGCCGTAGAAGACTTTGTTTTATTGTTCACAGCTTCCTGCCTAAACTGTGCATCAGTTTAGCTGTCTTGTCCTCTGGTCAATATGCGTCATGCCTAATGTGCTAAATTCTTTCCTATCGCGAACTGCACCCGACACCACGTATGGCAAGGGAGTGTGCACTTGCCGTAGATCAGCTAGGGGGGATGATGATGTTTGTGAAACAAAACGCTTATTGTTTCTTGTATCTGAGAAATTAAATGAGTTAACAATGTTCAAACTGTGAGTTGGAATCCCAATACCATTAACTCCTTAATTAAAGAGTAGTGCTGCATCTAAAGAACAAAATCTGTCATGGATCAACATCATGTTGTTATGCAGCTATTAGAGGTTATCTAACTAGGACCTAACTGGAACAGGAGGTGGAGGATAGCCAATTATTTTCCTCACAAGTTCAAAAGGATATGTGAAAAATGGATATGAAGAACTGGGGTAAAAGGATAGATTGATTATTAGGATTAGGAACACCATATTGCAAGAATTGATTAATTTGGGGTCCATTGCAGTAAGACAGCTCATTTTGATGTTATTTCAAAATCCTTTTAATATTCTTGACTTTCAATGACGTCAGATTATGGTTAGTTTTTTTTTATTTTGTATAAAGTACAGTGTTATGCTAAGTGGATCATTTAGTTTTAAGTGCCATTGTAACTTTTAAACTAATAGAACAAAATCAATGAAATTATGAACGGTGCCAATATCCATAGGATACAAAGGATATAAAGGATATCCATAGGATACATTGTTATATCACAATATTACTACTATTGACAACCTAACATAAAATTGTGTGTGTGTTTGTTTTTTAATGGCACTATGGCTGGTTTTTTACATATTTGAAATCTACGTGTCAAAAGAAACCTTATAACATTACATTTATTTATATGTGTTACAAATTAATAATGCTACGGTAGACCTATTACAAACTCTTGGAAATGTTCAAAATTCGGAGCCCTGTACAAACAATAATAACACAAATAAGAAGGAGGGAAGTATTCAATTCAAATACTCAGTGTTAATAGAATTGTCATGATGTTAAGTATGTCGAATAAACAGAAATAAAAGTTAAAAGAGGTTGAAAATTTGATTTTTCCAAAGAGTTTATTTAGAAAGAGTTCTTAGATAAGTACGGTATCCAATTACGTAACTGGTTTCCAATAAACATAAAAATAATGCCTTTTACAGCAATTTCATATCTCATTCAGCTCTGGAAATATGCGAAAGATGGATGAAGACTGCTTTACTGCTTAAAATTACTTATTTATAGGAAATCGTTAAAGAGATTATAGCTTTCCTTTGCCTCTATAACATTTCAATAGTTAATATTGGTAATTTTTGATCCAAGTTCTCGCAATTTCATTTTTTAAAGCAGTGTCCCAAACATTATCAACGTTTATCATTTATCTGGAATAGTTTGGAATTTCAAATTATTGTAAACTATATTATCTTTGCGTTTGTCGAGAATCATCTTTGCGCTTCGATTTGTGATACTTATTTCAGCACTTTCTAGAAATGAAGGCTTTCGAAAGAAGTCACATTTTAATTTCCTTAACTTGGTATCTATTTATTAGAAAGGTATCTCGGTCAAAGAATTTCACACTAAGGTACTTCTGATGTTCATTGACATGTCCGCATCACTTACGTTCTTACTGTTGTAAAAGCCTCCAAAATTTGAATGTCTGAGACGCGTAGCGTGCTTAGTTTGTAAAACTCAGTAATTAAAGTGGTATTGTAACTTTTCGTTTAACATGTTAGAGCGAAACATATAACATGTCATAGTGCTAATTAAAAAAGAAAAATAATTATATTGGGTTGATAACATTGTTAACCTGATTATATTTTTGTGTATAGCAATGTCCCTATGTTGATATTTGTATTGATCAAAATTTCGTTGATTTTTAGTTTAATATTTACAAGCATGTTTCAAGATAAAGGACCACCCTGTATATAAAGCTTAATATTTGTATTTATGTTTGTCGCTTATACAAGTTAACATTATTTGCTTGGCATAGTTCTGCGTAAGCATTGGAAAGGTCCGTGTACTAGTTACATTTTTTAAAAAAGAAAATGTCTCTTAAGGCGGAAGGGGGTTCAAAATGTACGCCAAAAGTGATTTTTCACGATTCTCGAAAGTTAGGCATGAAATTTAATATACAAGATCCTTACAAAAAGTGTACGTGGACACATATCTTCTAAATTTCCAATTCTCAGGGCAAAAGAGGCAATTTCCATCATTCTTCGTTTATACTGAAATCGACGTTGCTTTATCATGAGGGCAAAATGGAGAAACCATTTGTAATAATTTTCTAAACAGAATTTGGCTTGAGTCTGGTTTTTATTATGTTATTTTCGTTAAAACTTGCGTTCTAAGGGGATATGGACTCACAAATTATGCGAAGAGAAGTAGTGTCTCACAGGCCCTCAAGTAGGCAATAACAACTTGGTATATGAAATCCTTATTTAAAATTAAGCTGACAGGTGATTAAGAATTTTTGTAAATTGTGCTTCTAAGCTGCAAAAGGCCAAATTCCTAGATATTTTAATTTCTAATTGCATAAAATTAATTTTTGAAAGTAATTAGTACTTGGATGCACCAAGGTTTTTATCGTTACACTTTGATTGAGATACATGTCCTTAGAAAAAAATAGTTAAATATGTCTTTCAATATATTCAATAAACCTATTCTTCCAGAACAATGGCAGGTACTTAATTTAGCATTTTAATAAAATCAAAAATTTAAAATATTTTGCTTCTGAGTTGCATTATTTTTTTTTCTTTTGATTCTACACATGTCAATGGTCATGATACATATATGTCCTGATTAACATGACATGTTTGCTAATGTTCCACATCACTAGCAGAGTACCTCTGATTCAATTTTCTATGAAAACTGTCTTTTTATTCAATGTCTCTATATCCCTATGTCACTATATTATGTATGTGTACCCACAAATATTGTATTACCAAAGGATAGGGGGTACAACAAAAGCAACCATACACACACCTACACACACATACCATAAAAAAAGAGAGAATAGAAAGATAGTGGTGGGTTTAAATGACTGAAGAAACAAAACATGAAATAAGAGAGAGAGAGAGAGAGAGAGAGAGAGAAAGAGAAGACGAATGAATGGGGATGTAATTTGTTACGTGCTGACGTTCTCACCAGCGATATACAAACACACATCAATCTAGTCTTTATTCTGTCGTGTCTGTTTATTGTTCATTTACTTAGAGAACTCATTAGCAAGAAGTAACAACAAACTCTATTATTACTTATTATTATTACTGTGTTCGCTTGTAGCTATGTAGAGTAGTTTACGTTTTCGTCTCTAATGTGGAAAATAATAAAACCTATGTACTTTCTGGATACTCGAAGCTGACGATATTGGATTTATTTTATGCAGGTTTCAATGAATTTGATTGCCTTGTGACTACGAGTGACAGAGAATGGGTAGAGTCTTGTAAGTGGTAGGTATGTGTGTTTTTGTCTCATAATTAAGGGTGCAAACTAGGACTGTATTAACACATTCTTGCACCCTAGACTACACTTCCAGGACCTCTTCCCTCGAAATTAAAGAGCAATGTAATTTCAAATATATTTCTTCTTAACAGATTTAAAGGCGATTTTGCTTTTACCTATTTGTTTTAATATACGAAGAAACTTTAATATTTTCATCGAAATTTCAGATTGTGTTGTAAACTAGAACTCCTTCATGGCTAAGTGATTAGTATACTCGCCTTTGGTGTGGGAGACCTGGATTCAACTCCCGGCAGGAACTCATGTGGTTCAGATTCCACGTTAAGGTAAAGTCCACGTCTCATATAGCCTCGCTGTTGAAAGCGATGCTAATTTCAAAACTAAATCAAATCAAATGTTGTAAACTAAATGATTGCATATTTCGTAGATAATGGATCCAACACACGTGTAGTCATAGTTACACGTTTATAAGGTAGAATTACTTAAAAAGCACATCAGATAGGTGGGGTCTCTGGTTGATTCCAAGGTTATGCCAAGTGGGTTGTTTAGTAAATAAATACCGTGTGCCATGGCTTTTCTCGAGTTATACCGTATCTTCCCACTCTCTCTCTCTATTCCATTATTTCATTCTTTATCATCATCATCATCATCATCATCGTTTCCTTTAGTCTTGAAGCATATTTATGAGACATTAAAGTACAAAAAAAGAGACAACCTATTATAAGCTGTTGCAGATACAAACCATCGGAAATTTCATGTACAATAAATAATGCACTTTGTAATATATGAAAAATGAGAGAGGGAACCAGATATCCTACCCTATGTCAGATAACCTTATCAGTCCAGGCATAAGATTTAATAAATATGAGTGATTTTTATGGTTAATATTAATATAAACAATAATCTTTATTAACATTGATAGTTATCGTATAGAGATACACTTCGTTGTAATTTATAACAACGTAATTGAGAAATTTTAACAGTAATTTTTCTGGATATATTACTAGGAAATCTGCCGATTACGTCTGTGGTCTTAATTATCAGAAAGATTTTTTTTCTTGAAATTCATAATAAATACATTTGTTCTTAATTCCATATAAAATTTTGAATCATACTGGCTTTGGGGACATTTTAGAAGCAAGAATATCTTGCAGCAAATGAAAACTGACCCGTTTCCTACTATACAACAAATGATTACTAAACATAACACAATCACAAGCACAATCAACTCACTTGCACGGAAATATTCATTAGAGCGCGTCAAAATGGCTTTATCAGTGAAGCCAATATATAGTTGTAATTATATCCTGTTCGTATCTTGTGCACATTACTATCAAAGCTGTGTATCGGTTTAACCCAAAAAAACAACTAGTTTAATACGCATTAATAGGACCTATGCAGATAACTCATAAGAATATAGTACGGGGTAGTCCGGAAGTGGGCGTTCCCCCTCTTTAGTTTCAACAGTATAGTATTAGTTATGGTAGAATGACTGTACACAGTTACCTTGAAGTCTTAAGAGTCTTAAGAGTCATAAACATCGGTATGATCACCATCCATGTGATACAGCGGGATGGAACATCAGAGCACTTCGCGATTCAAGTGTGCAATTACCTGAATCAGACGTTTCCTGGCCGCCAGATTGGAAGAGGTTGTGCATCTTTACCTGCTCCCTTTGCCTGGCCTCCAAGAAGTCCCGATCTGACGACACCAGACAATACTCTCTGAGGTTTCATAAAGCAACAAGTAAGAAACACTCGATATCACACAACGCAGGAATTACGAGCAACTGTGGAACATGCCTTCACCCTCGTGACTCCGGAGTATTTCCGTAAAAGATCTGCGAGAACTTGCCACAGAATTCAGCTGTGTTGTGATATGGATGGTGATGATACCGATGTTTATGACTTTTATGACCCTTTAGACTTCAAGGTAACTGTGTACAGACATTCTGCCATAACTAACACTATACTGTTGAAACTAAAGACGGGGTACGCCCGCTTCCGGACCACCCTGTACATTTTTCAGCTTTTTCCGTAACATATTTCTTCGTTTATACTAATTTTCTTAGCATCATATATATTAAAAATAGCTGTAAGTATGCTATGCTTTGCACTTAGAATGATGTATGCTTGCATGATCTTGTGTTCAATTTGGTTTGGATACACGTGATTTTGATGGAGAAACCAGTAGCGTAAGCCAATGCCTAACTTTATGTTCTTAAACATTCTGATTTTCGAAGTAGGATTTAATTTTTATACGCTTCTCTGTGCTAAACAAGCTTACATCACGATAAAAATTGGTTGATAATCGCAAGTTCTGTGATGAGATGTAGAATCAGAAACTTCTGTTTTCCTGAATACCATATTGCAGTTTCTTCGTTTTGTGTCATTGTAATAAAATTTATGCTCTATGGTAAAAGCTATCTGCCATCAGAACGCGCTTATTGCACTAATGAAAGAATATTAATTCCTAATGAATTACATATAATAGAAAGAGCTAACGGTAATATTTTCACTAGTAATTGTCCCCTAAACGCAAGACACACAGTTATTTGGTTTTTGTTGTATGTGGTGGTAGATAATATCTCATCTTGACCTATTTTCATCATATTTATCGTCCATTAGGAACCATCTCATTCCCCCTTTTATTACATGTTCCCTCTAGACGCTGAATCTCGTCCCTCGTCCCCCAAAAGCCTGACACTTTAATGAGGCCAAGATAATTGAGATTAATCTCGTGAGATGACGGGGCCAAAATCCAAGCTTCCAAAACTCTGCCAGTAATTAGTGTCTGACTTGAAGGTGAAGCAACGACGCTTTACTGACAAGAGTGATGGCTTTACCTATCTAAATGTGTACTATGATGTTGATAGTTCTGTCTTTTGTTCCATTAATTGTGATTGTCGATTCTTGCTGATGTAATTGTCAGAATTCTTATTTATCTTTTGCTCAAAATGTATTTTGGTTTTCTTCTGCAATAATAAAATATTGTTCGATGTTTTATTATTTCCAGCATGTGCTAATCTCATATATCTCATATCTTAAGCTAGTTTAACGAACAATAAATAATACGAAATGTTAAATAAAAATTGAAAACGAAAATAAATCGATTCTAAAAATAAATATATACAAATTTAAGTAATTGGATTAATAATATAATAACACCATATATATATATAATATATATATATATATATATATATATATATATATATATATATATATATATATATATATATATATATAGGGTGAGTCAAAAGTTCTTGAACACTCTTAATTTTAAGCCGATAGGGAACAAGTGAAAAGTGAGTACGGCAACTGATATTGAGTGAGGAGTCGCAACTTCTAGAGTGTATGTCGATCATGACCACCATCTCGAAAGCTGACAGTCGAGTCGAGTTTTTTTTTTTTTTTTTTTTTTTTTTTTTTTTAAGAAGGGGCATATGGCATATAACGTAACACTAGTTCAAGCTCAAATGATGTAATGCTATGATGTAGTTGTTTTTGGTCAATGTTGGAGTATTCGACTATTGTGAAGGCCCGAAGTTGGCAAATTACCTCCCAAGTGCATGCTACAACACAGGCTCTATGCGGTCTTCATCCTGTGCAATTCATAACTGTAGTCGCCGCAATTACTCTGACTACACACACAGGAGAATGTCGGATGACATTTTTTCACAGGTGTGTTGAATGTGTACCTCAAGGTGGTACTCTCAAACCGCGGATTCTCTCAGCAGACATAATCTGCTCAAGGGTGCTTGGTCTTGGGACCTGAATGTCCACGCCATGGAACCACGGCGACCAAACCACTTCATTGGAAGTTATACACCTAACTATTCATGCACACTGACTCCATAGTATGAGGGCACTCCATAGTGCTAAAAATAAAGATGGAAAGCTGCCGTCTGCGATAAGTATGGAAGGAAACACAGTCCTGCAGCAGCATCAAGTACTGTTAAAGTGTTGGTAATGAAAAATGGCAAACGATGCCGGTGTCCTATATAGCACACTATACCATTACCTTTTCTGGACCATGCTCTCTACTTTGATCAACCCAGTGCTGATTTGCTTTACACTAATATCGACAGTTGTGCTGATTGACTTCCCCTTTCAAAGTCAAGTACGCCTCATCGATGAACAGTATGCCCTTGGATAAGGAAGAAACCCGTTCTTGTTGTTCAGTAGCCTTAAAACATAACTCCAACCGGTGATCAAGGTCACCCTTGTTAAGTTTATGTAGCATGTGCAGCTTGTAAGGATGCTACTGATAGGTGCATTAAGAAAACGGTATAATTGGAACAACCAGAAGTATGATTGAATGCAACAATATGGCTCCAGCAATACTTATAGCTAGGAGGATAATATTATATGGTTTAAAATATAGCTAGATCAACAGAATGTATTACTGTCACAGTCAGTTATATGATGGTAACAACCCTGATAATTATGGTACTTATTGCTAGAGCCATATTGTTCTTACAACTATACTGCTTTTAGAGTATGAGCAATATTCCAATCGCGGAGGATTGGTACTCCACATTAAAATAATACAGGGCTTTCCACAAACTATGATATCACCGCCGTTTCTGTTTCTTCAGTGGTGACAGTCCTTGTTTCCCACAACGTGGCCTATCTTCAACAGAGCCAGTCGTTTGGAATTTGGTGATCACGTGTGCGACAGTGCTGTCCAATACCGGTTCTGAGTCTAGGTGAGGTCTGATGTAGTTATCTACAATTGCTCAGTAACAATGTTCCCCGGATATAAGAATGATTTCCACCTTCTGTGACTTTGTTAGGCTCATTTTAAATCACCTTCAACAAAGAGAGATTCTGTCAGTTTCAATGTCATTTTCCACCTTTGGGCCTTCACAACCCCCGAAACCTACAACATTAAACAAAACAAATACATTAATGCATTCGTAAGCTTGAGCTAGTGTTATTTAATATGCCACATGCCCCCTTCAGGTTTAAAACTTCGACTTGAAAGAAGATGGCAGCTATGATTGATATACACTCCAAATGTTGCGACCTCTCACCCAATATCAGTTGCCATACTCACTTTTCTACCCTTCTGCTCCCTTTCTGCTTCAAATTATAAGGGTGACCACGGATGTATATATGGAGCAACTTGCCATATATTACTCGCCACTTCTATCAGCTGATTTCTTGAAGTTGGATACTGCTTTGTAATTTTTATTTCTTCAGGAAAGCCCACAGATACTCTATGGACTTCATATTTAGTCTGTTTCCAGGCCACGGAATGACGCTGTGACGCCTTTCTGTTTCATAGTTTGGGAAACAGCATTAGCCTTGTGGCACGGCGCATTATCATGCATAAATATCGGGTTCCCAGATTGAACCCAGTTTGGAACTCTGGCAAAAGATGTTAATGAAGCGGCATGAAGCTGAGCAATTAATTATTCTCGATTTGCTGGTGGATAACTGCTTATCAAGGTCTTGATATTAAATCAAAGCTTAAAATCTAGTGGCGTGAGATCCGGAGACCACGGTTGCCATGCTGCAAGACCATCACGTTTTATTCATTATATTTTGGAACTTATTGTGAAAGTGGTTGTATACATGGATGTGTATACGCTATTTATCTGGAAACAGTCAAACGTATATCTACCAAAACTTCTAGCATTATATTACTTGTTAGAAGACCATTTATGCAATTGTCCGGTATGCGGCATTAAAAAGTGGCGGTCCGGTATGCGGCGGTAGTATGTGTACATCTTGTAGAGAAGTTCCCAGGTTTGGTTCGGAATGGGAGAGCATTGAACGCGCTACGGTACTCCGGATTCCGTCTTAAACTATAGGTCACGATATGACCACGGTGCTGAGAATGACTCTGACTTCATTAAACAAATAATAAAACGTTAATAGTGGATTTTCATTGAATTGATGTAGTGCTCAAGTTCTTTGTCGAAAAACAAAAATATTTGAAAAGTATTCTTTATATTTTTAAACTCAAAGCGGTCAAGAAAAATGAGAACTGTTTAAATTAACCAATACAAATCCTACATTTTCTTCCATATAGTTTATTTTTGTTAGATTAAGCAATGTTTGATAATAAACGAAAGTTGATTGATAACATTTTTAAAGAGTGATATTTGCAAAGCAGGACCTGGCCTAAATAATTCTCTTTAAAGGTTTTTGGTTCAATATCTACGTTATCGATAAAAGCTTTCTAGGAAGACTCAGAGAGAGAAAGAGAGAGAGCACTTACCTCTCTTTGCTCCCAAATCCCCCTCGAATCTTTCTGTCCGGGTGGTGGAAGGAGAGAAAGAACGAATTTCATGATTCAATACCATGGTTTTCCTATTGATTTCTAGAAATATTTTCTACTTTTTTTTATTTTTAATATTACTTTTTTTGTTCAAATATTCAAAAAGGTTCCCATTGCTAATGACAGATAGTATTGTAAATCTCTTTTACATTGCACGTAAGAAGAAATTATATTGAACAAAAATGTATTTTCAACTACTGATTTCATCAAGTAGCAAACGTTTGATACGTTTTTCATAAATGCATTTCTTTCGCTGCTTGCTACATGCCTAACGACACATTCTTTCTATCGATATCCTTTGTACTGGAAATTATTTCTTACAAATTATGGAATTTCAACGACTATCTCTTAGAAGTTATTTGGATTGAAATAACGACTATGAATCCCAGAGTAATTAACAAAATGGCCATCTAAAATGACAACAACTCTTCAAAAGATACGATATTTATTTTGTCAAAAATTCTAGGAAGATGTTTTGTTTCCAAAATATGGGCATTGAACTTGTCTTTTGGATCTAGTAATGTTTTCGTAAACAGCAACTGAAAGCTATTTACAACAAGAATTAACGGGATAATACGTTGAGCAAACTCATTAAGCGTTCATTAGAGGTAATACTTTAAGATGTAAGACGTCAAATAAATACATTACGTAAAGTCAGCGACCAAAGTTATTTTCGATTGGTAACATTTATTTTGAGAATAACGGTGGTGGGCTAGGAAGCACAACTATGATATGGCTGGAATGTACAGGAAATTGCATTCTTTGTAATTTACTGAAATCTGTACTCAAATTGTCCTTTTATTCTGAAGTTATTTATACAACTAATTTCATCAAACGGAAAGAACTTTTGCCGCACAATGTACATGTAATAAAGATTTGATGAATTCAATAAAGGACACTTTTTTATTAATAGTTTACTCTTTTCCGAGGTTTTCAGAGAAGATTACTTGCACAGTCTTGAGTAATTTGTTGCCTATTGGGAATTAAACTATTAAATCAGTGGGCCGCGGTGGCTCAGTGGTAGAGCGTTTACCTCTGGTGCTTGAAGACTCGGGTTCGATCCCAGCCTCAGTCAAGTGAACTTTGTGGGGAACAAACACCGTGTGCGTGGGTTTCCTCGAGTTCTCCCGTTTCCTTTCAATTTCTTCATTCCACCATTTCATTCATTTCTTATTATCACCGTCTCCTTTAGCCTAGCCGACATAAGCTTGGGACGTAAAACTCAAAGATTTCATTTCATTTTTTCTTCATTTTAAACTATTAAATCAATATATTTTTTTTTCCATTGAGATTGATCTTTTATATGAGTTCCTTGTTAGAGCCAACATTCACCTCCATTTTTATGTAGTTTGGTCTACTACTTCTTTATATATTTACTTTGTCCATGTGTCATTGCAGAAGACTAAAAATTTCAAGAAAGACTCGAAGGATCATCATTGATTTGGAATGTAACGAGATTTTAGAAATTGAAATTGTTAATTAAGTTGATACCCAAACCGGAAGGAATAAAAATCTACTACAATTTCCGGTTTCAATATTGATCTAAATAAATCAAAACGAATAGAAGTTAACGGGAAAAGTTTTTTTTTTTCAAAGATCGATTTAGCGTTCGAACAATAGATACAATCTTTTCTCTTAATCCTCTAATTCAAACTGAAAGAAACCAAAAATAAGCTATTTTCGATTTTAACTTCCGTCGCTATAGAGTAAAATCAGTTACATACAGCGAAAAGCGGCTTTCTGTAATCAAATTAAGCGTCCCAAGAATATATTCCAATTTCACTCTAATGTACCTAGTAAAACTGGAACTGGTAGATATACTACCATTTCCGGTTTCAATATAAAGTGTCAATATATCACATCATATGAAACTAATTCCTTCACATAGTATACACGTGGCACTGCTTATTTTTAATCTCAAGACACATCTGACTATCTTGCTCATAAAAATCTGTTTTAAGAGCTTTAATTGTAACTTGAAAATTTAAGAGCTAGCAAGTGACGGATTTCAGATTCGAAATCAGCATTCTTCATACCTGAAGGTCTTCAATGTTATATATGGTAATGGAAACGAATCAGTGCCAAAAGATATAGTTTCACAGAAAAGAAGAAATAAATCAGTTTACTTAAATTGCTCTGAATACAGTAAAGCTTTTATAATTATAGAATTAATAACAATATGCTTTGTATAATGCAAGCCACGCAAAAGAGATCCCAGGGCTAACAAATGGAAATTCCGCTTCCAGCACGCTGTTAAAGGTAGTTATACTGTCGTTAATTTTTAAAACAATAGATAAGAATATAGTACATTGATGGAGCATAACATTAAAACAATGATGAATCACAAAATCATTTTATTAGCAAACGTCAAACACAATTACAGTTACTTCTTCACATAGTCACTATAAAGATTAAGGCATTTGTCGTATCGATGAAAGAACCTTCTAATACCCTCTTCACAAACGGTTGCAGCCAGCGTATTGAGATAATTCTTCACAACATTTTCAAGTTCTCCATTTTCGCGAAAGTGCTGTCCACCCAGACCTTTTTTTAGCTGCCGAGAAATGTCCATAAACTCCACAGACAACTCACTGATGGTAAATCTCCGCATCTCCCTAATCACTTATCCACTTGCTGAACTAGATTTTCGTTATTGGCGACAGATCATGCTAATGGAGTCCTTGTTCACCTTCATCATGAATATCCGTTTGACCTTGTTTCAATTTTCTACAGCATTCACGCACAACACCCTCACTCATACAATGTGCACCATAAACGCGGCCCATTTTGCTATGAATTTGTGCTGCACTATTCCCTTCTGCCTGTAGAAAACAAATGACGCTTCGCAACTCACACGTGGCGGGAGAATCAGTGGAGGCAGCCATGTTTACTCGCCTGTAGCTCAACTCCCACTAACGTGCTGAACCTTGCCGTCAGCGTTGCCAGACTCACAGCTCGGAATTATTCCAAAACCTGATCGAAATTATGCTAGATTCGGTCAAATTATGCTACATCCTCATACTTACTAATTCAGGAGTTTTAAAAGAAAAAGAAACGAAGCTGAGATACGATAACGTAACTTAAAGTACGCAGAGCGCAAGAATGCGTGTATAGAACTCAATACTTCACGCACCAAAGCTTTAACTCAACTAAACTAGTGCAGTCGTTGACAGACTCAATGGCGTATATATCGTATAAATGAATGGAAAGTGTTTGTTTACATATTTTGAAAGAAAATTACCTCGCAGCATAAGCGGAGCGGGGGCGAATTTTTGGTCGGTCTCAGGCCTTTCATTTCAGGAATAAAGATGGTCATGAAGTCAGAAACAGTTTTTGCCAGATCTTAAGATTCAAAAATAGCGAGGTTGTGCTCGAAAAGTAGCGGATTTGAACTATTTGTAGCCCAAAATATTTTTTGCAGCTATGCATTTACTAATCATATATATATATATATATATATATATATATATATATATATATATATATATATATATGAGTTGGCAACGGTCAGGCAGCGAACATAGTTTCGAACTGTTGTCGGTGGTGTTAGGGCAATCTACATACGTCAGAATCAGTAGAACCGCAATGCGCAGTGAACTGGGCAGATGGTGATAGTATAAAATAGACGATTTCTCTGATTTCCAGTTTTGTGGACTCTGAAATACTCTTTAAAACCATTACAGTATGGTTTTTCACTGTTATTCCTCACTTCTTTAATTCATTTCCAAAATTCTTTATCTGGAAGCCACGAAGTTTTGAAGTTTTTATTATAACTCCACTTACTCATTATGTTAATATGGATAATACAGTAACATAATTAAATTTGCGATGTTCATGTTTACACAATTCCATACAACAATTAGGTCGAGACCAAAACACGATCACTGATATTGCAGCAGCTCAAACTCAACAAAAATCTAGTGCTGTTAGAACTGGAAATTGAAACAAACACTCAACTAGTATCGAACATGTTAGCTTTAATGAAGCTATTATTCAATATAAACACACTCAACACTTTTATTGTATACTATAAGAATAATAATTTGTGATGTCATATATGAAAATAAGAAAGTAGCGGATTCTTAAGAGTTATAGCCTGTATATAATTAAAAGTAGCGTGTCTCCCAATTTGAAATTTTGGTAGCAAGGACACCTAAAAAGTCGCCCAATCCGCTACTTGTAGCCCAATCTGGCAACACTGGCCAGAAATAAAGATGGTAAAGTTGTCAAAAAGTTGGGAGGAGAATGGCCCCCATAGCTCCGCCCATGCCTCGCAGTTAAAGGAATAGAAAACCCTGGGTGGAGCCACGAAAAAAAAAAAACAAAGCTGTTTCTAACTTACTTCGGAAAATAAGACTGCCTGTATGGTTTACCGACTGTATAAATCAATGGGAGAGGATACATTTCTGCCTTTCTTTTTCTTCCCACGACCAACTTCTTTCTCATCTCAAGGTTTTACGGCTCTTTGATAAACTTGCTGAAATTATGCTAAATTTGTGCAGGATGCTAAAAGCAAGATGCTAGATGCTAAAGACATGCAAATTATGCTAGATCTAGCATCATTGTGCTAGATCTGGCAACACTGCTTGCCGTGGCAGATGTTATTGTTGGGTAGTTGAGCAATAGCACAGTGCGCAGGTCCGCATCCTTATACTTGTCTGGTCACGTATAATGCAACCGGATGTTGAAAGAAGTATTAGTGACATTACTGGTTGTTAAGACCTAACAGATTTTATTGTTGAGTTGTACGAACAGTTCTATCTTTTTTTCTTAGTTTGGATTTCTTTGAAGCACTGATGACCAATTTACAATGCGCTTTGGACCAATGAAAGTCTAAATAAATTAAGATCAATACTTCTATATTAAAATAAACAAATAATTAAAAACCATATCATTATGGAAATTCAAAGCTAAAACAAAAAGGGTAATACACAATAGAAGAACATGAACTGTCTTTAATAAAAGAAATGAGCTATGACATTTTTTCATTAAAGCGTTTAAAAGGCAAATCATATATTTTTAATTCTTAATCACGCGCCAGATCTGACATTCAGAAGTCCTTTGGCCACCATTGAGTAAGATAATAGTCTGTAAATAAGTAACCTTTTGTATAAATGTTAGATCAAACTTTTTGTAAAGAAGATAGACAACTTCAACTACCTAAGTAATATAACGTACCTGCTGAAATATGAAATCAGGTTTATCATTACTCGATTATTTAATTAATAGAGCTTTACTCTTTCAACTCATTCCACATATTATTCTATGTTATATCTTAGATTATTGATTGCTTAGCTTAATCAATCACATTATGACCTACATTCTACACGAATACTTCTCAAATATTATAAATGGTTTCTTTACTTACATTAACTTAACACTTATGAAATCTCCATCAACACAATATAAAACATTAGTCATAATTCAAAAAGCACATATTAATGACGAAAACTATTTCTCCAGTCTTTTAACGCTTTATGCTCTATTGTAGTCCACCAAATTATTTTTTCATGTAACTACAATAATAAATAGGAAGCACAGTGGTTTAATGGTACTTTAGAAGGGTTCCTAGTTCGATTCCTCAGACGCGCTTATGGTAAACATCATAACCGTAAGTTTTTTCGGACGTTTCACCAATTAATTCATAATTATTAACTTTCATTAATCATTTATCTATTTTTAGCCTACAGGACTTAGCTATGGGACGTAAAACTGCGAATTTCATTTCATTTTTCAATAATAAGTTAATAATATTGCCAAAGCGTTGTATGTTGACAAGTTTGCGTTAAAAAAGATCAAGTATATAGAGATTTTACAAAGGCTTTCATTCCAATCAGTGATGAGTGAGCAGTGAAGGATAATGCCTTCTCTGTGACCTATGCCACAGGGGTTGGGAGATATAACAGGATAATTAGAAAGATAAGAGAAGATGCCTAAAGCCTACGGAGAGGAAATGAAAATATAACTTTAAGTAGGCTTTAAACCAGTCAAACTTGAGCACGTTTCTTATGTTCGTGTTTCGGGTGTGGTCAATTGTATAGCGTTTCCCTTTTCGTTCCGAGACAAATTTCAATAATATTCAAACGTAACAATGTTATGGAAAAAGTTCATTAAATTTAAACACGCGTGAGATCTATAGCTCTACTGCATTTTGCACGAGAGCAATTCACTATCTACTCTTTTGCTTCCCTCCTTTCACCATCATGCACTTATTTCGTTCCAAAGGTTTGCATGTAATAGAACGTGTGTGTGTGTAGTTCTCAACAAAGAAGATGAGATCACGAGAGTTTGATTTAATGTTGAGGAAGATAATTCTTTCTTTTTACTTTCTTCTCAAGTAGATCATGTTATGTTCGTGGTTACTCCCTAATAAGACCTTGCCATAAAAACCTAATTGAAGTTCTCGAAAAACAAGGAAAACAAAGTCAGGATATTTCGTTTCTACAGTTAAGAACACAAGGGTTTTACACTTTATCCACAAACACCTTATACTAGATGTGTACAATTAAAGCTAATGAGAGAGATCATTAGAAAAGAAGAAGAAAAATTGGTTTCAACAAGCTACGTTTAATCGATATTGTAACGAACTAATAACACATGATATATTCATACACTCTGTAAAAATAACTGCATCACCTTGTTGCACTGACATATTCTACAATTTAAATCTAATTATGCATGTTGTAGCACGGTATTATTTATGTAAGTTATTTTTACATACACATGAGTGTC
Source organism: Thermobia domestica (assembly GCF_964235325.1). Lineage (NCBI taxonomy): Eukaryota > Metazoa > Arthropoda > Insecta > Zygentoma > Lepismatidae > Thermobia > Thermobia domestica. The sequence continues at coordinate 112,734,888 of NC_137465.1, read as the reverse complement.
TCCTCCACTTTCTAATGAATGTTAATGTTATTTTAGCACAAAAATTTGTATATTAGTTAAAAGTATCTTACACAACGCAAGTAATCCACATGATAGTAATCCACATGATAGTAATCCACTACATAAATCCTAACTACGTATAAAACTACGTAAACTGACATAAACAGGTACTTCCGGTTGTCGGAAAGGACGTGGAAAGTTGAAATTTGGCATGATTGAAGCTTTTTGGGACTAATCCACAGAAAAATTGCCAAAAATGAATATGTTTAATTTTTAGAAGGTCTAAAGAGGCGATGAAGAAATTCGCCATATTATTTAAATGGGCCTTTTTTGGATCTATAATCTCATATTTAAAGTACTTAGGTTGGAATAAAAAGTTCAAATTCCGTATGCTTGAGCGTTTTTGTTAGCGTTACCTAATAAAATCACCAAAAGTAAAAATTTTCAACTTTATAGTTGTTTTGTGGGGAACTGAAAAGTATTTCCTATGTTATTTACATATAATATCTTCTATAGCCGAAAATGTTTAGGCACTTCCGGGAGGATTAGAATGATGAAATTTGGCATGATTGTAGCCTTTCAGGACTAATCCACGGGAAAATTGCAAAGAGTGAATATTTTTAGTTTTTAAAAGGCAAAAGGGGAATGAAGAAACTCTCATGTTATTTAAATAGGTGTCTTTTTGGAATACAAAATTTGGACTTCTAGATAGTTGAAATAGGAAAAAGAGATTTGAAATTCTGTAGAGGTGCGAGGCCGTAGGCCAAGCAAACGCGGGGGTCTGAGACAAAACCCACAACTGGCAAAATTTAGGAAATATTAAAAACAAATGCACGAAATCCATTCTTGATGGAAAGGCTCACACATAAGAGATGCGAGGTCGTAGGCTTAGCAAACGAGCGGGTCTGGGAGCGGAGTTCCCAGTTAGCCAGAGGCTATTTATACTATAAAATCTTTAGAACGAAAAGTTTTTTTTTACAAAACCCTTTTTATTAACTTAAATAAGATGAGGACAGCATCTTGTTATTATGATTTGAAGTCAATATTTTGTGTTGCCTTTCTAGTCATTATATTTCCTAAAATCGTTCTGGACATGCTGTAAACAAAAGGGCGGTACGTTTCATTGTCTATATCACAATTCCAAGTTGAGTTTCTTCTGTTAAAAATGTTTCGTTTCCATAGACTTTCCTCCGATCCTCTCGTTCAAATTACACCATAAATTATTCATCAGATTAAAGTTGGGTGAATTCGGAGATCACCATAATTTCTACATGTTCATCTTCTGGAACCAACTATTAACGGATCAGGTTAATTTTATCATCCTGATACTACAAGCAATTCAAGTTTGATTCTCTAAAATAATATCTAGTTGTAGAAATTCAGAATGTGTGAGTATATGACGCTGCCAACACTACCACTATAAGTTACAATACTTCCAATTTCTTTTGATCTGAAGCAACTTCACAACATAACGCTTCCGAAAATTCCTTGTCCCAGAAATGCAATCTTCTAAAGATCTTCTAAAGGTTCTTAACCTTTACTGCTCTAAACTTTTACACCAGCATAATTTCCTTGAAAAATGAACTTCCTTTCGTCCGAAAAAGATACGTGATCCCATTTTTCTAGCGTCCATTTACCATACAGATGAACAAATTAGCACCTTGAAAACACATTTCTTTTTGTTAACTGAGACTTTTTGCGAGGCGTTTTCTTCTGAACACATAATCTTCTGAAAACCTTTCCAAGTTTCTGTCTACGCACGATTGATTTATTTTGATGTTTATACATTATCAGAAAAAATGCTCGTCGCAAAGTAACTGGCGATAATCGTAGGGATTGGAAGTAAAAGAAAACACAACAGTAAAATACAGGGGTAGTTTGAAATTAAGTCTTTCAGTTTAACATCCCACGATTATGTTCTTTCGGCTAAGGGAGACAGATGATTAAGATAAGTGAATGATGACGAAATAAATTGTAGAATGATAATGTGAGAACCAACAGAATGACCCTTGAAAACTCACGGACACGATGTTGTCTACCACAAACATATTTGGCAGTGGATGTTGTTTGAAAGGGAAGTGGTTCATGCAATTTAAATTAAACATAACAATTATTGTATTTAACTTCTTACTGCCTAAGTTTTAGCAAGCGATGCATTTATTTCATTTTACAGTTAGTAAGAATAAAGATAATTTTCCAGTAAAATCTTAACCTTTAAAGACTTTGAATTATCAAAATTCGTTTATATTCGTTCATTAGGAAGACAAGAACAAAAACAGTAGAAATAAACAATTTTAGGTTTTAACATATAGAGGAAACGGCTATAGATGAAACATAGTTATAGATAGCGAGATACGGTTTCCTGTAATCGACTTAACGTCTTAAGAATACACTTCATTTCCATCCTAACTTTTAACTAAAACTCGAAGTGATAGAAATGGATAAGATGCATAGAAGAGCAGTTTTCTTTAATAGATTTTGTTTTTCAAGAATTTGTGTTATTTTTTTTCTTGAATCTCTATTCAAACTGGAAGTAGAAGAAATCAACCACTGAACGTTGATCAGCATAAAGCAAAACTGATATTAGATAGCAATAAGTGGTTCTCTGCAATAAGTTAGTTTTCCCAAGTGTATATTTCATCTTCACTGTAATCTCTGTACTAAAACTGGAAAGTAGAAAATACAACCACTTCCGGCTTCAATATTAATTCGGTAGATATCACGCTATACGAACCTAACTCTTTTGGGTGATGTACTGGTGACACTGCTATTTTTTGTGTGTCTATATACTTGCTGGCGAAACACTAACTGAATTAAACATACGAAATGATTTATTTTGAAATAACATGATAAATACATTTATTTATTTATCGACACAACAGACATTACTGCTCAATTACAGTGTCTACATATAATACATAATTTTAAAGTTGATACAATTAAAATTGCTTAATACATAATTATATAATTTAGTACAAAATCTTGAGTTAAAATAATACAGTTTACTTGATTTTTTGTACAAAATACGCAGTATTACTCTTTTTGAACAACTTTTCATAACTATTAAATATATATATATATATATATATATATATATATATATATATATATCTTCATAATCCTTACTGATTTTATTGTATGTAGCACAAATTTTCCATGTAGGTGACATATGCAGTGCATTTGTACGTGCCTTCCTGCAGTAGAACAATCCACTATTTCCCTTGCGTGTTTTCAGGGTTGGAACCTGCACCATTATTTTTGTAATTATGTCTGTACAGTCTATTTTGTTGTGCAAAAGTCTGTGCAAGAAAATGAGGTCGCTCAACATGCGTCTTTGTTCAAGTGTCTGAAGCGTAAAATTTCCAAGTAAATTATCATATGATTCATATTTTGGGTAAAATCATGTCCTTTTCTATGTAAGAAAACGTATGAATTTGCTTTGTATCTGCTCAATTTTTTGATTATGTATTTTCACGGAAGTGTTCCAAATAAGTGAGGCATATTCAAGTCAATTTCCATTCGTAAATTCTTTAGTTGTTCTAATAAGAAACTCAAGATTTCTATATACATCCTTAGTAATATTTGCCACATGATGCGAAAAGGTTAATTTTTTGTCAAATATCACACCTAAATCTTTAATTGTATCTAATTTTTCTAAACTTATTCCATTGAAAGTGTAAGTAAAGTCATACGTTTTCTCACGTTTACTGTATGTCATGGTCTTACACTTATTAATATTTACTGTAAATCTATTGCTAGTACACCATTTTAGTATGTTAGTCAGATCTTGTTGCAAGAGTAGACAGTCATTTATACTTTTCACATCTACGAATATTTTCAAATAGTCTGCAAAAATTATTTTATGAGATTTTTAATGTAACGTGGCAGATCATTAATAAATAATAAAAACAAAAGAGGCCCAAGATTCCAGAGACTCCAGAATTTACTCGAAAGCTTTTGCTTTTATATTCTTTATACAAAACGGATTGCCTGCGTTCACGCAAGTAAGATTTTTTTTAAAAATATATCATTTGGGGACTAAAATTGAACGTGGCAAGTTTTTGAATTAATATATCATGATCCATAGTATCAAATGCTTTTTAAAAATCCGTATATATAACGTCTATTTCTCCATTATTATCCAAGGAGGAGGTTATGAAATCTGAAATTATAGTTAAGTTAGTCACCGTGGATCTTTTCTGTAGAAAGCCATGTTGATACATTGAAATTGCATGTTTAACATGATGCATCACCTGATCATAAATTACACTTTCAGATACTTTTGCAATTGTTGGTAATATAGCTACTGGACGATAGTTTTCTATATTATTTTATTGCCGGGTTTGGGGACTGGGTATATTATTGATTCTTTCCATATATCTGGAAAAACATTTGTAGTAATGAAAGAGAATGTTAAGTTAATCTGCATTGTACCACACAAAGCAGACATTTTAATGATAAGAAACCGAATATATTTTGGACCCGCAACTGAAATCAATTTTCTAAGAAAATCTGTCTATGTTCCGGATTCAGAACGTGTTTTCTCAGCAAATCGATTTTGGTTGCGTGATCGGAACCAATTTTGTCCGCATACGGTTTTTGGTAGATTTCGTAACTGTTTTTATTAAACAAGAACTTTCTATTTCAACCTGTAATCTTTTTCTTGGAAAAACAAGTTCCAATTCTGGAACCAAAATTGATTAGAACACCTTTATGCAATAGGTTCCGGTACGGTTAACAATCCTGTTATAAAGAGTGAAAATTCCCCAAAATATGTCATATAGTGTATTATGATGATCAAGGTTTATACTGTAGAAATAGAGGTATACAAGATTTGTTCTATTAGTTGTAGGCACATACGTGCTTCCAGAACAATTGGCGATTCAATTTTAATTATTTAGTAAATCATTAGAAGTAATCGATCGTTCCACAAATATAACACTTAGAAATATCAATGTTCGTTCACTAGGTATTATTTTTCATTTAAAACTATAGAATGAGGAATGTTGCAATAACTCCGCGAATCTTTAGTGAATAAAATATAAATTTATTGTATATTGTTGTATACTACTGCGGGTTGAAAAGCGTCTCTCTGCAAGAACTCTTCTAGAAATAAGTGAATATTGACTTTTGGATGTGTCGAAGTGCAGCGTTAGTGTTCGTGATGATTGATAAGTGAGAGATGTGAAATCAGTATTAAAATCGGTTCAGTGGTTGAGTGGTTCAGTAAAGACATATTCTTAAGCGTTAATTCAGTTGTCAACAATGAAACGGACAATATCGTTCGTTAATATTCAAATTAAATCAGTTTGTATTAACAATTTTAAATTAATACAATATGCACAATTATATCCAACAATGACAGAAAGATAGCTTATCAATAAACTAGAAGTAGGAGAGGAGGCTCAGTATGTAACGAACATTCATGATGCGGATTGTAAATTGGATACCTCTTCCCAGAAAGAAAATCCAGGCCCAAATTTGGATATATCTAAGAAACCAGATGAAGCGCAATGTTCGTATTGCCATAAACATTTTCTTAGCCAACGTAGTCTAGCCATTCACACTAGTAGGCGCCATCGCGAATCAGACAAGAATCTTATTCTAATGCAAAACATACCATTGCTTGCATTTCAAATATATTAACACACGAAGCGATTGACAAAAATTCAATGGACTCAACATCTAAAATAGGAGAACTGTTAATTTATTTGAAGTCCCACATTCCTACACTCCGACGAGTTCCTCGATGTGCCAGACCAGCTATGGCTCACTCCTTACGTGAATTTCTACAAAAGGTCACGAATACTAATAGTATTGCTGCTTGGCTAGGTCTTTTAATTTTCCTTATGTGGTTGTCTGTATTCCGCCATATACCGAGAAAATTACCAACTTTACCACATGGCTGAAGCAGAGACTAAAAAACTGGTCTGATAATCATCGAGAAGCTTTGTCAGTAGAATTTATTAAATTATACAAAGTACGTGATTTGCCAAAATCTGCATCATTCCACAGCACGAATATTGAAAATAAACTATCTGATGGTGATGTAAGAGGAGCAGTAAGACTACTAACATCCAGACTCGATAGCAACGCCAGATAATTCCATGTTAGAAGCACTCAGAGCAAAACACCCAGCTCACTCACATTTATTATCCATCCCTGAACCTCCTGAGACATCAGCATCAGCAACTAAAGTATCATCAATTGAATTATTGAAAGCTATTAAAACTGTTCCTTCTGGATCCGCCGGTGGAATGGATAACCTCAGAGCTTCAATTTTAAAAGATTTAGTCCTATCCCACGATTACGAATCAAGAGATCATCTCATTATGGCTATCAGAGAACTGTTACGCCTCATTATGTCGGAAAATGTACCCACCATATTGAAGCAAATATTCTACGGTGCGTCATTACTTGCTTTAAGAAGAAAGGTGGTGGTAATCGGCCAATAGCCGTGGGCAATGTTTGGAGACGATTGTCGGCCAAAGTAATCTGCAATACGATGCGCGAATCACTAATCAACATACTATATCCACACCAACTAGGAGTCTGCTTCCTATTTGGGGCGGAAGCAACGGTACATGCAGCCCGCACATATTATTCTACTTCGCACACCCAAGTGAAATCATTTTTGAAAATCGATTTCAGAAATGCCTTCAACGGATTAAATCGAGATTCCATGTTATTATCTATTAAAAACAATGTTTTTCTTACATCTCTCAATGCTATTCTCAGCCAACCAACCTATATATAGGAAATATCAGTATTCTATCACAGCGAGGCGTTCAACAAGGTGATCCGTTAAGCCCAGCGCTGATTGCTTTGACTCTCCAACCAATAGTTAATAATATTAAAGCAGAGCTGAATGACTGGTATTTGGATGATGGAACAATAGCTGGAAATACAGAAGTAATACTACAAAAATTAGACAACATTCGTACACATGCATCATCAATTGGCTTATCGCTAAATTACTCTAAGTGTGAAGTGGGAATCCTCGGTGCTACAGAAGAACAAATTAAGAACCTATATGATATCTTTAATAAATCAACACTTGGTATTCAGCTCCTTACTCCAACTAATGCAGAGCTTTTAGGTTCAGCTATCTCAATAGAAGCACAGAGCAAAATGTTATTAGACAAGACTTCCAAACTAAAATTTTTTGTCACGAATTTCCAACCTCTCAGTCCATTCTGCATTTTATTTATTAAGGGCTTCATTTGGAATACCGACATTATTTTATTTCCTTCGATGCTCTCCATTTTAGAAGGAAGATGTCCTATTGGACAAGTTTGACGATACTCTTAAAATTGAACTGAAATCCATCCTCAATTGTTCTCTTGGCAACAATTCTTGGATACGAGCTTCATTACCAGTCAAAAATGGAGGTCTTGGAATCCGTCGCGCTACAGATATGGCTATTCCGTCTTTTCTTGCGTCTTTCTATGGTGCAAGTCCAATTAGCTCTCTTCTTCAGTGGGATAACGACGAAATCACCAATCCAGATGTGCTGGACTGCATAGCTAAATGGACAAATTTAGTTGGGTTAGACACTCCGGCTGTCGAAAATCGTAACAATCAGTCGGCCTGGGACGAGCCAATCGTTAATTACCATGTAGCTTCTTTATTGCAGATATTGCAGACTACAAATAACATTGAAGACAAGGCCAGTCTTCTCGCGATCATGTCCCCTGAAAACGGTGCATGACTTCAAGCTCTATCATCACCTTTTCTGGGCCTACGTCTATCCAATGAGAGCTTCCGAGTATCCGTCGCTCTACGGTTGGGAGCAGATATATGTGAACCACACCACTGTTCCAATTGCAACACCTTAGTAGATAAAAAACAGGATTACACGGTTTGTCGTGCAAAAGCAGCGCCGGCAGACATCCACATCACTCAAGTGTGAATGATATAATATTAAAAGTTTTAATATCTGCAGGGCTCCCAGCAGTGAGGGAATCGAATGGAAGTTGCCGTTCAGACGGAAAAAGACTTGATGGTATGATATTAGTACCATGGAAGAAAGGAAAGGCATTGATTTTTGATTTCACATGTTCAGATACTTATGCCCCCTCCAACCTTCAATATTTCTCAGTACAAGCTGGACTCTTAGCTGCTCGAAGAGCAAAAGAAAAAAGGAATAAATATAGTAATCTACTCGATAACTATTTCTTTGTTGCAATAGCAATTGAATCTAGCGGTTCTTGGGAAGAAGGTGGCCTCAAATTTATAAATGAAATCGGCCACCGTCTATCAATTAAATCAGGAGATACTCGAGCAAAATCTTTCCTGATTCAACGCATTATCATAGCCATTCAACGTGGGAACATGTCGGCTATTATGGGAACGTTACCCACCGGTAAAGAGCTAGACGAGGGTGATTTCTTCTGTGATTGCAGAACAGGGAGGTTTTAAGTAACAACAAATCATTGGTGCAACAATTTATGTAACAACCGAGCAAGGAGTAGGGAGAGACAGCTCACAGTCCATAAGTTTATATGAAAAATTATGGCAGAATGCTGTACCGTACGTCAAGACAGTGACATAACATGACCTGTTGGAGCCATTGAAAGCAGGAGATGTATTATTATCTTGTAAACAGTATGGGAACAAAGGTGTGTATGCAAGCTGTGGTTTCTTGGAAAATATCTCCGGCCATGCTGAACGGGTAGCAATTCGAGGAGTCATGTATGTTAGGCAGCTTTCTGAGGCCAGCAAAGCGAAACAAGAGGCACGTAAGAGAGGCGAATAAGAAAGTAAAGAGACAGAGAAGAGTTTAAGCGTTCTTGATGCTAGTAAAATTGTAAATCATGAAAAAGTTTACAATAATATCTATTTTCTTCAAAATAAATAGAATATTTTTTAATATATATATATATATATATATATATATATATATATATATATATATATATATATATATAGATTTATGATGCAAATATTTAAAATTGCTGATTATTATTATTATATATTTTGCCTTTTGGCAAGTTTTAGGACTAATCAAATTTATCCGAGAATTTTCTTTTTTTTTTTCTCTCTTTTTTTAGTATACATAAAACACTTTAGGACAAAAACTCATATTTTTCAGAGCAAAAACATGATCGAATAACAGAACAAAGCATAAACATTTTCAACGAAGACAAATTCTGGACTCAAATAACATTTTACTCCCTATATATTTCATTAATAAAATTCAGCAGAATAAATTACAATACTCATGCCTCGTTTTGTGTTAAGCTCAAATACGAAATCAACATTCACATATCAATTTACTTCACAGCTAACCTGGTGCTTATGTAACACTGCTATGAAGAAATGCGTTGCTGGTTGCGTATCAATGTAGGGGTTACACACTATACGTTGTGTTCACGGCAGACGAGTAGCTTCCAGTTGTTAACGTAGCACATTGGCAAAGTTGATGACCTGTCAATTCTTCCCCCCTTCGGTTCAATATATATATCTACATATATACACATGTAGATATATTGGGCCGAAGGGAAGAAGAATTTCCAGGTCAGTATTTGTTGTGCCACGTTTATGACTGGAAACTTCTTTTCTGTCATGGAAATATATATATATATATATATATATATATATATATATATATATATATATATATATATATATATATATATATGGAAACTAAGAAGCTAAGATGAAGGGATACATGAGAATAAAACCTGATTTTGTGCGTATAAAACTGTTGTGTAATTGCGGGTTCATTACACAAGGGTCATTTTGCACAGATTAATTTATATTACTCCTATATCAAGGAACTTCTATAGTATAGCACCATATATATAACTCTATAGTATAGTATTATGTAAAATATCATTCTTTGTAGTACCCCAAATATTAGATTATTGATAGAACGAGCGACGTTAAGGATTTATTAGTATACGCAACTTCGGCGAAGGAAACCCGAGTTCGATTCCTGGTGGAAACTCATGTACTTCTATTCCACTTAAGCTGTAGGTCCACGTCTCATATAGCCTTGTTACTGAAAGGAACGCTAAACTGAACATCAATCAATTAAATTAAAGATTTAATTACATTATAAGTGTGAGTAGATATTATCTAAGTGCTATTTCTTCTGATAATAATCAATGTTCTAATATATTTCATATTCTTTTTACTACTTACCTACCATTATGCATCTAAGTATGTCTAGATTTCATTATATCTGAAAGGTAAAGAGAGAAAAAGGATCCAAATTTGCGTTATTTTCAATTTTTTATTCCATTTGGTAGTGCATAAGAAGTCGTTTTAAACGCTTATGGTGGTTAAGTGAAAAAGAACTTGTAAATGCTTAAAGCGAATGTTTTAAATTGGGAAACTACATATATTATTTAATCACAAAAAATATATTTACAGGGGATATGTGAAACATGGACTTATATTTTATTGCCACATACGAATCACCAGTTACGACTTGCCAGATTGCATCTTACCAAAACGAAATCGTTGATACAAATTCAACATGTGTACACAGAAGACAATAGCTCTAACTTCCCCTCCTGCCAAAAGAAACTTACAACTTTTCGATATTTTAGAAATTAAGCTTTCTTTTACAATTCATAAGAAGTTAAATACAGTATTTTCATGATTGATTGACAATCTTTCATTCATAGTTCTCTGCGTTTAGTTTACATGTCCTATTTTGTAGGTCCGGAAACCATTGTTATGTTTTACTATTACTTTTTTGTATAATTAGCGATACTGTTAGATGACACATTGCAATGTTACAATTAAAAATTATTTATATCAATAAATATATAATCATGTAATCAAACTCTTTGCTAAAATGGTGTTCACTATTCCCTATTCTTGCATTTGTTTATACACTGTATTGCATTAAAATTTGGTTCTTGAGTAATCTTGTAATTTCTATTGTGATACAATACAGATTCCTTTCAGATTTTACCTTATCATGCAAGCAATTTTGATACTAAATAATAGAAACCAAATGTGGTAGTGAATCGGTGTCATCGAGTCTGTGCTATTCATTGCAGAAAACAACATTGGAAATACTAGCTGAAATTACGATTAATAGCTATTTAATCTACTTATCTTTAAAAATATAAAATCGAAACATGAAACCTTATCATCAGAATTAAAACTAAAGTATGTTTGGGGAAGTTTTCTGTATATTATCTTCTGTATATTTTATTTATCATATCTTTTTTTACGTAAATAAAAGGTACAATGAAATGTTTAACAACCATCAAGTATATTCTAGACGCTAAAGGATACAAAATCCGAAGAAATTGGAGAAACTAAAAATTTTAGTAACATGATGCTAACCATAATTAATTTACATCGTTAGACACTGAAGTACTAGTACTACAATTTACAAGTGTGCCCTCTATAAGTAAGTTTCCTCTTTTGTGATCTACATAGAATGATATATTGTGAATTTTGATAATAGATTACTACAAGTTTGTCTTAGAGACGGGGCCACGATGGCTCAGTTGTAGAGTATTCGCCTCTGGTGCATGGGATTCCAGCTCGTGCCAAGTGAGTTTTGTGATATACAAACACCGTGTGCGTGGGTTTTCATGGGGTTCTCCCGTTTCCTCCCACTTTCTTCATTCCCCTATTTCATTCATCTCTCACCATCACGTCACCTTTAGCCTCCCTGGCATAACCGTGGTACGGAAAGCTTAAAGATTTCATTTTCATTTTTAGTCTTAGAGACTTACCTTACCCCCCTTGTTACTATAATGACCAGCGCACACAATTTTGTGCACTTGGTCCCAGTTTCAATTTCCAATGGGAGAGAATTAAAACTTTAACACATTTTAGTGGTTTCTATTCCATCTTTCACGTTATATCCACATTGCATGTAGCCTAGGTACTGAGATAAGATAGAAAACTTTAATACTTCAACAAAAAAGTTAGATTTTTATATAAAAATGATTTTGCTTTACTATTGCTTCTATCATGAAAGCAAATACTACAACAAGAAACTACAGGTTGGAGTTTCACATCATATTAAAAATAAATAAATAAATAAATAGCATAGTACATGTTAAAGAAAGATAAGAATGCAGCTTTAAATAGTTTTCTTTTTTTTTTAAGTAACTGAATAGCCTATATTATTAACGTTACGTAGGTGTATGGTTAATGCACCACATCCGATTTTGTTTTCGTACCTTGTTATATGCTATAGCAACAAGAAAGGAAATTTTAAGTATCACGACAGCAAATAAAAACAATAGAATCTATCACCTGTAAAAAGAAAGAAACTAGAGAATAAGAGTAAAAATATGATTCTTTTCTTTTGCTTTTTTGAGAAATGGAAAACCAAGTAGCAATACTGGTAGTATTGCGTGTTAGTTATTTTTTTCTTCTGTCTTCTGAAACCAACTAAGCCTCACGCGTGTTTTACTGTGGCTAAAATTCTCGTGCCGCATTGCTGAAGGCGTATACCAGGAGGACTGCGAATCGATAGCACCAACTCCATAGCACACGGGGATCTGTTACTGAGGGGAAAACGGGAAAATACAAAGATAAATAAGGGAAAAAATAGGATTTTCTTTAATTTAGAAGAAAAGTGCGCACGGGAGGCACACAAACCAATGTTACTGTGCTGTTTCTTTCTTTTTATCATGTCCCACCTTTTACTGTTCCTTTTCCTTCTTTTCTTTCTCGCTCACAATCTACAGAGGTTGTCTTCGTTTTTCTGTTGCTTCATTTCTTCTGAGTGCTGACCAAACCAGAAATGAAAACAACCTAACCGGGGATCATTTCTGTCAATAGGAGACCATCTTTGCCCACTAAGCGAGTTTTCGTCTACTCAGAGAAGATGTGCCTCTGTAGTAGTAGTAGAAGAAGTTGGTGTTGAGATGAGTATATGAGCATCAGAAGCGAGAATAGACAAGCGGGTACTCTTCTGATAAAAAGGAATGAAACTCTTCAGTTGGTGGTAGCAAAGAAAAAGAAAAGAAAAAAGTCATAAATAAAGGGGAAAAATATGATAGAGGTGAAAACTTGAGTAAAGTTATATATATATTTTTCAGTCATAGAGGAAGGAGTGTTTACTATCACACGCGTTTTTTTACAGAAAAAAGTTCCAAAGATATATATGAAACTTATACTACTATAGCAGATATCAAATGTTTCTAGATAAAAATGCCTTTGTGCTACATAACTAAAAAGAGAAAACTTGACAAAAAAATTGTTTGACCTAGAAAACGGTTGAAATATGAACGAATTATTTTTCTAGCTGTATAGAGAGTGTAGAATGAGGTGAGGACTCCACGTGTAGATAGGAAAAAAACAAAACAAAACACATTATGTTAAAGACGTGAAGACATATGCCAATGTATATTTTTGTTTACTATAACAAAAGACTATAGATTAATAGTAAAGCATAAAGGTAATGCTGTAAACTGACTGAAGCTGCTATACGCAGAAATTACAGTAAATATACTGTAAATCTGTGTATGATAGAGGTATAAGTGTTAAAGTGCTTAATCGTAAGCAGAAATATGTTGGATTTTCATAATCTATCTTTTCCCAAATGTTTTCAGCACTTATAAATAAACAACTAGCTGAAATACACGTTTCTCAAGCAAAGAATAAGTTAATGAAAATATTTCATGTAAACATATATTTGGTCTCTCTTAAGATTAGTATTTAAATCAAAATTAAATTATAAAACCCAGGTTCACTCAAACTGCTAATATATTCGAAAATTTATTTCAAACTTACAATCATTATTCTTTGAGAAGGGAGCACAGTGGTTCAGTAGTACAGCGCTCACCTATGATGTGTAGGATCTCTGGTTCGATCCCCGCCTAAGTAAATTTGTGGTAGACAATATCTTGTCCGTGGATTTTCTCGAGGTACTCTCGCTTCTTCCCACTTTCTTATTCAATCAATTGTTGCATCATCACTCACTTGCCTTAGTCATTCGTCTTCCATAGCTTAAACGAAATAATTGTGGGACGTTAAACTGAAATATTACATAGGTTTCAATGAAAATGTAAAGATAATAACCCCGCTTGATCTAAGTAATAACTATTTTAAAAATTCATTTTAAGTAGTTAAATTGTTTCGGTAATTTTGGCATTTTATGAACACAAAATGGAAAATTAAAATATAGGAATTATTATCTTTTTCAATCTTTAGAAGCATTTAAAAAAAACTCTGTAACATGTGTCAACTAATCTTTTATGAAGAATGTATAAACCTAATTGCATCTTCTTAATTTGAGGGGCTTCTGGGACACGTTATATTTTAGGATATATTTTGAATTATCCTTCATATAATTGTTACGAGACACAATTTAGACAAAGTAACATGATAAATGCTCGGATCAAGTTAGATTCAGAAATCATTTCAAATTAATCAATAGTGTGTATTTGCACGGAGGATAAAAATAGAGAACGAAACTTTCATCTTTATATACAATATCCAACTGGGCATCAGTTACCTATAAGGATCAAAGCAAACTGTTTGCATTTCTATGAAGGATCAAAGCTGTTTGCACACTAGAATACAGTAGTTTTTAAGAACGTAGGACGGGTAGTGTGTATCCTTATTTTCATCATTACTACCAGTTACGGGCAGTGAAAATAAAATAATTGAAATTCAAGGTTTACAAACACCCAATCGTTATTTTCGGGGGATCACCAACAATCCCTTCGTTGCGTGCTGGAGAAATTATACCTCCTCTTCAGTTAGTGCTCCTTCCCTAATAAATTGAGCAAGAAACGTGCACACAGCTTATGTTTCTTTACATTATATCTATTATTTGTCAAACAGTATTACTATTCAGTCCACAAAGGTTTGACGCGTACTGAGCTGTGTATTTCGGTCACTCTAAATGATATCCTGCATGTCTTATCGCTTCTAAAAGACCTGCTTGAACTTCGGTGTGCGTCATCTTCCACGGACTCTTTGTCAGCACTGAACGCATTATGACACGCAAAAGCAAGGAAACAAGAAAGGCAACTGTCTCCATAAACCTTTTCCAGGATCTCAAATGTTTATATTTTGTGTGTGTGTGTGTGTGTGTGTGTGTGTGTGTGTGTGTGTGTGTGTGTGTGTGTGTGTGTGTGTGTGTGTGTGTGTGTGTGTGTAAATTGGAAAGTTTTGCACATGTTTCCAGGATCGCATGCAAGATTCACCACTATGAAAAACTTATATGGCAAAACTAATTCCCTTGCAAAAAGTCAGTCGTATATATATATATATATATATATGTATGTATAGTTATACCTGTATAAATCTTCAAATCATGAGAAAGCTTGCAATCCGATAAGACATACATCACAAATTTCAACAGAAAATATGAAATGAAATCTTTTAGTTTTATATCCCATGATTATACCCTGTAATCTAAAGGAGATAGTGCTTATGATAATGAATAAAACAACCAAATGAAAAAGTGCGAGGAAACTGTAGAACTCCGAGAAAACCCATGCATACAGTGTTTATCCAACATAAAACCCACCTGGTACAACTTGGAATCGAATCTAGTAGCCCTTATATTAGAGTTGAGCGCTCTATCGCTGAGCCATCGCGACCCCAAGCTTCAACAGAAATTAGGATAGCAAACAGATTAGACTTATTTTAATGCCTTTATCTCAATATTTGTCAACAAAGCTGGAAGAGGAAGAATTGCTAATGTGTAACCTCTGTTTGAGTTGAAATCCTCTTTATTTAATTTATCAGATTCCAATAATAATAATAATAATAATAATAATTATTATTATTATTATTATTATTATTATTATTATTATTATTATTATTATTATTATTATTATTATTATTATTATTATTATTATGGAATATTAGGAGTCTTTATAGGGCAGGCGCGTTAAAATCCGTAACGAGTGAGTTAGAGAAATACAGCATGGACGTAGTAGGAGTTCAGGAAGTTAGATGGGAAGGAAGTGGATTTGTGAATTCCGGAAATTTTACGTTCTTTTACGGGGAAATAAAAATCACCAGTTAGGAACAGGGTTTTTCGTTCATAAACGTATATTACCAGCAATTAAACGGGTTGAATTTGTTACTGACAGACTTTCTTTTATTACTCTTAAGGGACGGTGGTGTGATATTATTGGTTTAAATGTACATGCCCCAACTGAAGATAAGGATGACGATATAAAAGACAGTTTTTACGAAGAAGTGGAACGGATATTTGACCAACTCCCGCGATACCATATGAAAATTCTATTAGGGGATTTCAATGCTAAGGTAGGACAAGAGGATATTTTCAAACCGATTATAGGGAAGGAAAGTCTGCATAAGGAAAGTAATGACAACGGTGTTAGACTCGTGAAATTCAAAATTCCCACATCGCGACTTACATAAATACACTTGGACATCACCAGACGGGAAACCACATAATCAAATTGATCACGTTTTAGTAGATAGAATAAGGCAATCTAGCATAATTGATGTCCGGTCGTTTAGAGGGGCTGACTGTGACACTGACCACTACCTGGTAGTAGCGATAATACAAGAGAGGTTATCGTTAAATAAAGGTAATATTCATTGTCCGAAAACGAAGAGATTCAATTTAAAGAAATTAGAGGAGAGCCAGGTAAGAGAGAAATACCAGATTGAAGTTTCGAATAGATTCTCGGCTTTAGAAGATTCGGAGTGTACTAGTGTTGAGGATACCTGAATTGAAATTAGAGATAGCACTAAAACTTCAGCAAAAGAAGAATTGGGACACGCGGAAATACGTAGGAGCAAACCATGGTTCGACCAGGAATGCATAAAACTAGCAGAGAAGAGAAAACAGGCAAAATTACGCTGGCTACAAAATCCGAATGAAATAACTATAGCAGATTTCAAATGATAAGCGGCATGGCCTTGAGTTGGCTTCACGCGGCGTCCAATTGGCTTTGACCGGTGTTGACAATTCGCGACAAGCAGTTCTGCACGCTGACTTCTCGCGCTACTGCGAATCTTGACAATAGCAGAGGCGCTTATTAGAAATATTGTATTAGCACATTAACTGCTCACTTTACGAAGTAGAGAAAAGAATTAGGAACACATACGTGAAAACTACATCTTTTTATGACAACTGGTTGTCATGATACACGCTTTGAAAGGTTTCCATATAAAACAATTAGTAAAACGAGCGTTGAGTCCCGTCTAATTTCCAGTGGATTTTTCTTCGATTTGGAAATGGAACTCAACTTTTATTAAAGGATATTCAGAGGTGTAACCAACAGTTTGTTCTAGGGGAACATTACTTTCAGGGGGAGGAAAGCTTTTCACATATTAAAAACAGAACAAATGACCTCTTTCAGAATATGAAAGCATTTTAACTCACCATGTATACTATACACATATTATGTCTTCTCGATGCTACCTTAACAAAAGACGGATCTTGACAGTACTGAAGTTGAAAACCGGATTGTAAGAGATAAATCAATAACCTAATCATAAGAAAACAAATGCTGTTTCTAGCAGTCTGTTTTTCCGACTTTGTGTTTATGTAGGTTAAAATACTAAAGGAAAAAAAAACTCGAAAAAATATCAACTGAGATATTATTATGCAATAATATAGTAGTGAGATCACACGGTGAGCGTCCAGTTAGAGAAATGAGAATATAAAGCATATAATTAATGTTAGTTACTTTAATTAGGCAAGGGCGCCGATCCTGGGGGGACTGAGGGAGCCAGGGCCCCCTCGTTTTATTTGTAAATTTGCAATATTAGGCATAATTTGAATGCAATTAGTCTTAAAATTATCATATATGCTTTCTGCATCTGAATGCCCCCCCCCCCCAAAAAAAATTACAGAGAAATCAGCGTCCTTGTAATTAGGTACAGAAATTGTATTGCGGTGGCTCAGTGGTAGAGCGTTCGCCTCCGGTGCTAGGGGTCTCGGGTTCAAACCCTGCTCCCGCCAAGTGAACTTTGTGGTGGACAAACACCGTGTGCGTGGGTTTTCTCGGGGTTCTCCCGTTTCCTCCCACTTTCTTCATTCCACCATTTCATTCATCTCTCATCATCACCGTCTCCTTTAGCCTAACCGGCATAACCGTGGGACGTAAAACTCAAAGATTTCATTTCAAGATTTCAAATTGTATTGATGATGTTTTCTTTTTTTCTTTTTTTAAAAAATCGTATTTTATTATAAACGTTCCTAATTTGCATTAACTATTAAATAAGTTTACTAAACATATACCAGATGAACCTCATTTCGGGGCTGGAAATAGTTTGGAAAGTCAAGGCTCCCTTTTCCCCCGTTTCTACACCCTTGAGAATAGTAAGCGATCGAATTAAATAACAAGCCTCTGCAATCTGATTCGTATATATATAAGAACAGAAGGTATGGGACATTCGTAATATTGTTTTGAAATTGCCTTCATGCAAGATTCTTCCTTATTTGACAGAAGAAACGCAGTATGATTTGTTTTTTTTCGTTTCAACACCTTACGTATGTGTGGCCAATTACGTACTCCTTCTTTACTCCTCTAGCAGGGATGCAAAAGCACCAGGCGTCTGAGTGGTGTCATAAATTATTGTAACCCAAAACAAACTCGACCATATCGTGTTGCTTACGAATCAGATGGATTGTTGTTGTGAGACCTACATCAAGTATAAATTCTCAACCAAATGTTATTATAGGAACAGACATGGGAGTAAAGGAGCTAGTTGTGTGTGTAGGAACGCAACTTCTCTTCTAGCATAAACAGAATCCATCAGTGTGTGGGTTGCTTTCTTTCGTAGTAGTTCATTTGTTCTCCAAAATTATAGTTAAAACAATGTATTTAAGGAAACAGAGTACAAGTGCGGAATTTTCTTTTTTTCTTTTTCTTTCTTTCTTTCTTTCTTTTTTTTTTAAGTGCTACGAAGTGAAGCTCGAAGAATTAATTTTTTGTGTTTATATTTTTTGGAACTAATAATAATAAATTTACAAGAGTCAGATTCTGACAATGGCGAAATATTAATTGACATAGACGACAGTGAAAGTAGTGTTGAAGACGAAAGTTTAGCAGTTCCACTGGAATAAGTTAATAGGTAGGTTATTCAGTTGCTATATATATTTCTAGGATACACAGCCAAAATCTTTGAGTTTGCTGGAATAGTATATTTACATTGTGAATAATGTTGCCAATGTATGTGTAATAATCTCAACTAGAGGAAGAGCGAGAAGGGAAGGGGGAGTCTGAAATCCGGCAACACCGCGCGGAATATCGCACAGCATTGGCTACTGCCCGTGATGCTTTACATCTGAAATATACAATACACAAAATTTCGCAGATATCAGGCGGGAAACTCTCAAAACTCTTAGAACAAAGAAACGCGATTTTCTGAAAGCTAAAATTAAGGAACTTGAAGATAATAGTAAAAATAAGAACATCCGGGACATGTATAAGGGAATCAACAAATTCAAGAAAGGCTATCAACCTCGTGCTTATATATTAAAGAAATCTGATGGTACAGTTATCACTGACACGGATAGCATCTTAAATAGATGGAAAGATTTCTTTGACGATTTGCTTAACACGCAACCAAAAACTAGTGTGCGTGGAGAAAAGGAAATACACACCGCAGAGCCGTATATTCCAGAACCCAACCGAATAGAAGTAGAAACCGCTATAAAGAAATTAAAGAAACACAAATCTCCGGGTGTAGATGAAATCCGGCTGAGCTAATTTTAGCTGGAGGCAAAATATTGTGGAACAAGATACACAAACTCATTCTTCTTATCTGGAACAAGGAAGAATTGCCACAAGAATGGAAAGAATCAATCATTGTTCCAATTCACAAGAAAGGCGACAAAACTGACTGTAATAATTGTCGAGCCATTTCTCTTCTGTCCACATCCTATAAAATCCTTTCAAATATTCTATTAGCAAGACTGATCCCATACGAAGATGAAATTATTGGAGATTATCAGTGCGGATTTAGACAAAATCGATCAACTATCTACCAAATATTTACCATTCGCCAAACACTCGAAAAGAAGTGGGAATACGATACCCCGGTACATCAACTGTTTATTGATTTTAGAAAGGCGTACGACTCGGTTAGGAGAGAAATATTATACAACGTTCCTACAGAACTTGGAATACCGAGAAAGCTAATTAGGTTAATTAAGATATGTTTAAATGAATCCCAATATAAAGTCCGGGTAGGAAAATTTTTGTCCACGAGCTTTCACGTAGAAAATGGCCTGAAACAAGGAGATGCGTTGTCGCCATTATTATTTAACTTCGTTCTGGAATACGCTATAAGGAAAATCAAAGATAGCAACCAGGGCCTACAGTTGGACGGTATTCACCAGGTTATGGCATATGCTGATGATGTAAATTTAATAGGTGATTATAGAAGAACAATAGAAAGAAATGCAGAGATCTTATGAAACGCTTGCAGGGAGATGGGTTTAGAAGTAAATGCAGAGAAAACTAAATACATGGAAGTGCGGGACCGGAATACAGCAAATTATGGATGCGTTAAAATATTAAATAATACTTTTGATAAAGTGGGTAGTTTCAAATATCTAGGATCAATATTGACCCAGGAAAATCATATTCACGGAGAAATTAAATGTCGACTAAAAGCAGGGAATTCGTGTTACTATTCGGTTCAAAATCTTTTGTCGTCGCGAACTCTGTCGAGGAATTTGAAGCTTAAAATATACAAAACGATAATCATGCCTGTTGTTTTGTATGGTTGCGAAACATGGTCACTTACTCTGAGGGAAGAACATAGACTGAAAGTATTTGAGAACAAGATGCTGAAACGAATATTCGGACCCAAGAGGAACGGGAATGGGGAATGGCGGAAACTTCATAACGAGGAACTACATAATTTATATGGTTTACCCAACATTGTTAGGGTCGTTAAGTCTAGGAGGCTTAGGTGGGCGGGTCATGTAGCTAGAATGGAAGAAAGTAGAAACGCTTTCAAAGTCTTGACAGGAAGACCAATCGGAAAACGACCATTAGGAAGACCTAGGCGCAGATGGGAGGACAATATTAAGATGGATCTCGCAGAGATAGGAATACAAAGTAGAAACTGGATGCAGTTAGCTAAGGATAGAAGTCAGTGGAGAGCATTTGTGAACGCGGCATTGAACCTCCGGGTTCCATAGGCCATAGAGCTAGTTAGTTAGTTAATTACTAATAATAATAATAATAATAATAATAATTGCAGTAATACATTTCGAAGTGTGTTATTTCTATGACCATGATTAATAATTATTTCTATTTACACCTACACTTGCTCACTTCTAAACAATTACAAAAGCGCTTTTAAAAATTACCTAATGCAATACGGTATGGCTCGTGTGAAGAACACAGGGAGCAAAATGCTGTTTTGTGGTTTTCACTTCTACTCATGCTTTGTTTAATAGTTCATAGCTTCAAAATCTAAACATTCGGTACCTTGTAATATACTTTGTTACAGATTTTGAGGACGTGTACTGTATGTGAAACATCCATTCATATTCTTTCAGTTTCTCCTGCCTTGCCATTATATCATCATTAAATTCGACACCATTCACTTACATTTCAGTCGTTCATCGATTTCCTTTAGCTGTGAGCTGGTAATGTTATAATATTCTTTATTCTTGTCCTTCGTTCATGCATGTAACTAGAGGGTATCCAGGGATGCCTTCCAGAAACTTTCAGTTGTTCCTTTACATAAATGTATGTTCCAAAAATAAAAAGTAAAGACAAATAGGCGAACTCAGAAAATTAGATCCTACCCCGTCAAAAATGTATCTTGGCTCTCTGTTTTTGTGTTTTGGCTTCGGGTCTGCTTTCATTGTATTTTTGTAACAAAAGTGAATAACAAGGATATTATGTATCGTGTGCGATCTACAGACCACATTCAATGTTAACCAAACTTGACGTGAAGATAGGCGATGAGTTAATTAGTAGGAGCATGAAATAGTTTACTCTGAAAACCTTCGACTCCTGAGTTGTTGGCCATTAAAGTTTGGATTTACTTTACGTATAGTATAACATGTAATATATTTGTTTAACATATTTGTATGTAGTATAACATATTTGTATAACATGTAGTAAATCCGAATATCTAGTTATACATAAGTATATTCACAACGAGACTTCGGATTGACTTCAGTAAGACGTATTTTAAACAAATCCGATGACATGTAAGTTTTAATGACGTACGAAGTATCAGTACTTTTATTATTATATATACTTATGTATTTCTTGTTTATGGATAAATGTGCTACGTTGTATTATATTGATGATTCTGAGGAACACTTTTATTAAAATTCTACCGAAATTCCTGTTCTTTCGCGAAATGCTGAAAACTAATCGTTTACTTAGAAACATCTGCTCTTTATTTTCTCTTTCTCTTTCTTCACAGATTATATCGTATGCATAAGACACTATATGAAACGTAACCAAGTTTGCACGAATGTTGAAATCAAGATAGACGCGTCGTAAATCTGTTGTATTTTGCTTGTGCGGTTGCGTTTTGCAGTGGGTTTACATGATGTGATTTACACCTTGGTTGGTTCTGCTTACCACTTGTGAAATCGTCCGATGTGAGGAGAAGTATGCTAATGATTATTTCCTGTGTGCAAAAGTGTTTTACGCGGGTATGCCTTCCTGTCACGCAGGGTACGAAAGAGCCTTGCTTGTTGTAAAAGGTGTGAATAATTTTTCAACTCCTTCAATTTCACTCAATCACGCACACGTTGATTTTACCATTCGCAGTGAGTCTTATCAATGTAATCGGTTGTAGAGTTTCAAAATATGCAATTTGCATCTATAAAGAAGAATTGATTTTAACATATGTAGGTCATTGTTTCGATACAATAGTTTGTCATTATTGTGCATTCAACTGAATATTCTTTAATGAGGAAATTATTCCAAACCAGACCCCTTATTATACGGTCTGAGAATTAAGGCAGAATCACGAGTATATACCTGCCATGTGCATGAACTTAAAAAGCATTATATTTATCGCGTTCATAAGGTATTTTCATCTCTTGTGGTGTAAACAATGTAATGTTTGTTAGTATAATGTTGTCAAAATTACAATATACTCGTGTAATTTAAAAACATCATAGATTTTCAAATATTGAAATGAACGAAAATTATTTAAGAGTGTCGAATACCTCGTGTGTACACCTTAGAACTTTAGTCCATTGATTTATATGACAAATACTTCTCTCTTTTTTTTTAAGTGAACCTGATTTTTAATGGTTTGATAATGTTGATTTCTTCTTCAAAATTGTTTAAATGTTCTTCTTGTGTGTGAACACTAAATTTGAATATGCTCTTATCTTACTATTTAATTACGAAAGGTAATTTAAGTAATTTTAAGTTTAAATGTAATGCAAATTCATTTCGAGAAAGTAGTGAAGTGGAGTTGATTTTAAGTTTTGCGTCCCTTTCAGCTATATGAAACTATATGAAACGAGGACCTAGTGATTAACGTGGTATCCGAACCACATGAGCTACTGCCAGGAATCGAACCTTGGTCTCCCAGGCGAAAGGCGCGTACGCTACCCGTTTAGCCATGAAGGAGCTCTCCGAGAAAGAAAACGACATTTGACTAAAACTGAAGAAATCAATAAAATCATGTAATTTAAATTTTAGTTTATGTTTTTTTCTTCTAAGTGTTATTCTAAATAACAGTAAGCTATTTTTCTTCCCTTTTTTGTAAAAATTTGAATAAACCTAAATCCGAATATACTCATGTCTAGATGTACAGCTACAGGTTTTAACTTCAAAATCAAGAGGACCTTGGTTTGAAGAAAAAGTTAAATCGTGACTTAGGTTTTTGAAAGCTTTTTACAATCTTACACAGGAAATGCCAGTGTAATACTTTTATCATGAGTCCTAGTCGACTTTCAAAATTTCCTTCCTAATTGTGTTGTTAAGATTTCCAGTGTATTATATCTTTACGGCTGTATCCATAAACATTTTAATATATTAGTAGTTTAAACTATACATTTTATGACTTTTTGTGTACTAGGCCTTTACTGACAATATACAAAAAATATAACATTCTACAGTTATTAAGCAAAATATTCATCTTAAACAATTACAAAACAGGGTAAATGTGCAATTCAGACCACAATGGAATCAAGTCCGATTACTAAAAAGAGTTAAAAAAAAGTACATAGATTGTGGATTATGTTCATGTACATAGGAAAGCTATCACTAATATTGTACGAGTTATTTACTATATCTGGACATGAATCCTGAAAGGGTTTTCAGATAGAAAAGTTGAAGATGAAATATGTTGTAAATAACCCCCAAAATCGACTTTGCTACCTTGTGAACGCGTTAAATATCCCATGGATGTATCATATTGTCCTGCAATGTATTCTGTAGTATGGTGTTCTAGTGTGTGTGTGTGTGTGTATCTTATATGATATTATTACTACTCTCATTTGTTAATGTAAAATTGATCATAAAGTATGAAACGTACAAATCCAAGCATATTAATTCATGCTTACGTACACTCATCTCCAAAATGATTGTCGCATATCTTAACTGCCTTCTTTTAAGAATATAATTTGATAATAATTTTGTAGGGTATTTTTAATACTGATACTATGTGTATAATCGGGAACTGTATATTTGTTGTAAATTTCATAGGAAAAGAATTATAAATACGAAAATTAGAATGACTGAAACAAAATGTTGTTAAATGGACAAGAAAGTTTTATTTTCGTTTTATTGTTCTTACTGCTACTGCTATTTTGACATAAAATTTGCCACATACATGTCTTTGCGATTATACTCATACTAACATTATAAGAAGTACCAGGCGAATTCATCATCAAATTATATTCCTACAACAACATATTTATAGACATGCGACAATAAATTTTGGACATGACTGTACATTGGTAAATTTGAATGGAGTACTTTAGTATGTACGTAACAATGTAACATATGTTGAAATGTAATTATTGTTTTACTTATTGATCAAATTGCAAAATTTTCTTGATTTGTTAGATTATATCTTTCATCAGGCTGAGGTCTTCAATAAAAAAGTTTCTACATAAGATTAATCAGAGTAAATCACATTTTTGCTCTTCCTCTAGACTTCCAAATTATGCTTTGCTAATCATCGTCATGTTTCATTCAATGTTTCTCTTTAGTCTCACCAAATACGATTAAAATTGCTGAACATAGAACCTGGCCGACTATGTAACGGGTCTTTCTTTCTTAAATTGCTAATGTTAATATTTTAGTGAAAAATAACTTTATAATAAATTTAATTCCTTATTGAATAACATAAAATAAACAAGTCCTCAGCTTGACTTTTTTTTGCATAAATATTCTTTTGTAGCCAAATACGTAGCACAAATTCTTTTCGTGCGAGTTGCGTTTTTTATTATTATTATTATTATTCCAGTGTTCTTCAAAGCTGCGAGTTGATTTCCGAAGTTACTTGGATACTAAAATTAAGTTTTAGGAATCTTAGTTTTCGAGAGCCAGAAATAATGGAGATGGAAAGTAATATGATTGGCCAGACATTACACTATTAATAGTCTGATAGACTTTTGTAGACGCTTACCCCAGAGATGCTCACTTCTTGAACTATGTTGCCCATTTGTTATCATAACACAAGCCATTTCTGAACCTTTAACATATATTATTCGATATATTATTGTTAATTGAAAAAAACAAAAGTAAAAAAAAATGTAAATTGTTTGTCATGATATAAGATATATCATGTCTAGTTATTTCAACAGACATTTTTTGAATGATCAATATTTCTCCATTCTGTTATGTATTATTCTGCAATTTCTAAAACCTTTCACAAAAGAAAATTGCTTATTTTTGTAGTATTCAGTTTGTGAAATGTCTGAAGAGACAGGTGCGTTTTACTTCAATGACAGCAAAAATGGCCACACTGGAATGTTGTTTTCTTTTCTCTAAACAAAAAGGATAACAGATCAAGAGAAAAATGACCTGATGCAGTAAAATCAATAATTTCAACGACAATCGAATATTGTTCTCACTTCTATCTCATTATTGTCAAAAATGCTATGCTGTTATGATTTCATTTCATCTTAAACGTAAGTAAATTTGAGACGAATTGATTTTTCTGATAAATATCTGATTCAATTTTGTTGATATTTTCTCCACACACACACACACACACACACACACATATATATATATATATATATATATATATATATATATATATATATATATATATATATACTACTGCCCATAATGACATGTTTCAGTGAATAAGTAAACTATGACAAATCATAAAACTAGAATGTTTCTCTATTGCGAAAACTATTCATCTTTCATTGATTTTAAGTAAATTTTGATTAGCAGTACATACTGCTTTTACTACAGCTATTCGTCCATCTTAATATTTACTTTCTCGTCTCTCAATTTAACTTTATTGACAGACGTTTTCTTACTCTTAACAGCAATTATATTATTTTTTGAAAAATTTGACTAGGTCCAAACAACAGTTTTAATAGTTCAAAAGTAAGAAATGAAAGACCTGCAAGGCATAATATTTCATGTGCCTACCAAACCTGCTAAAGTATACTAGTAGAGTTCTGTTAGGACAGGATGAATTTCATTGATAAAGTATATACTTTTGCGACAAATTTGCTAAGTCCAAACTTCCAATGTTTTGAATGTTCAAACGCCAAAAGTATCATTAAAAGGAACAGAATAGGGTGAAATTTATTCTACATTCAGCGATCTCATATGTAGCACAAAATTCAGCAATTCTAATTTATGTTTATGTTTTATTTTCTGCTGTTGAAATTTATATTTCTAGTGCAATACTAAATGATTATTTTGATTTTTTCCTTAATCATAAAAGTAAATGAAACAGGAGTAAAAAAGGTACTATGAAACATAATAAGAGCATGTGTTTATTATTATTATTATTATTATTATTATTATTATTATTATTATTATTATTATTATTACTTAAATTATGTATTTTTTAGTCTTGCTTCTTATTTTTTTACAATATGAGCCCTGGTCTGGCGATAAATCCACTCTGGCTATATTGTTGTATTCAAGAATGAATATTGAGTCGTGGCCGCTCAGTGGTTGAGCGTTCGCCTCTGGTGCATGGGGTCCTTCGTTCGATCCAAGCTCGCGCCAACTGAGCTTTGTGGTGGACAAACACTGTGTGCCTGGGTTTTCTCTGGGTTATTCCGTTTTCTCCCACTTTCTTCATTTCATCATTTCCTTCATATATTATCATCACCGTCTCCTTTAGCCTAGCCGGCGTAATCATGGGAAGTAAAACTGAAAGATTTCATTTCGCTTCATTTCAAGAATGATTATTACAACCAAAAGTTGTATTTGTTCCTCCTACTTGTTGTTTCAGTAGAAGAATAGGAGTTGAAATGAAATACGTATATTCTTTGGATCCTGAATTCATATATATAAATGTTTTCTCCTTATACTGTCGTTTTCGCTCTATGTTAATTAATATTAGAACCTTAAGTGGCAGTAGATTTCTACTCCATTCAATTGCAATATAAGGACAAAGTAGGAGATTACTACTTTGGATTTGACATTGCTGTTTACATGGATATATATTTCTTATGCCACATTTAGTTACAGAACTACATCCCACACGGACAATAAGACTGAACGTTAAATTTTGCTTAAAACAATTGATTTCTTGTTTCGACAAGATAATATGTCCATAACGTTGGTATTCCATGTTATATAGTTGCAATGCATCAGTTTTGTTAAATCTAACTTCCATGTTACACTATTGACATTTCTTTCCAAATAATGTATTTGAGGTGAGAGATTTGTAACTTCCTGTAGATAACACAATTTTTTTTTACATGAAGAGAGAGATTGTGCTGATGCAAGAATTTACGCGTTGGATTTATCATTGTAGTTTAGCGTATGGTGGTTTGAGTTGAATATATCCGCACAGAACATGTATATATGTACCGTATATACACAAAACACATATGAATTGATGCATGATCTTGGTATTCGAAACCCGCAGCCCCCAAAGCGTGGCCGTTTTGCTGCTGTCAAATAGCCATTTATCATTATAATCCCCTGAACAGCAACAGATGTCAACCAACCCTTGCCACCGTTGCACAGCACATGTCGTGTTCTATAATGTCACTTCGTCTGTCAGTAATTCACACACTGATTCTTTTTTCTCTTTTATTAATGGGTTTGTATGTGTTTGTGTCATTTCTTTTTAGCGTTGATGTTACTGCTGGTGCCAATCTCTCGCTTTTTCAAAAAACTTTCTTGTCTATAATCCGAAAGGTCAATGGTCATGTTTGACTAGGTTTTGTATTCAACTCATACTGACGAGTTTACTAGTAAATTTGTTTATACATGGCATTAAACTTACTGAAATATCTAATAAGCTGTCAGAAAGAGCACTACGTATAGTTTCACTTATAATTAGTAACTAAAGTAAAATTCAAAACTAAAATTGTATACTACTAATTTTATGTCATTATTAATATTTTGCCATTCTATGCCAGATCAGTTAACCAATTTCGTCATGTTATGTAATTTTTAGGGGTTGAGTTTCGCTTTCACGTACAATCTAAGTCTTCACGCATTTTGCGATTTCCACAGTGGCGATTCGTTAGGGAAAATTATCACGTGATTAGTTGTGTTTTTAGGTCTTGGCTAGAACTACCAGTAGCATCTATAGAAACGAGTATTCATTACCTACATAGACCTACTACCTTGTGTCTTCATACACATCCGGTATGGATCCTTTTGGATCAGGCACAAGAAACCAGGATTAGTTGAAGGTCCCACTCATATTTCTACACCATTAACAGACACCAAACGAGACAAATCGACGTAGTCGGAAGCTACCCGAGAGAAGTTATTACGCTCTCGTTATCCAAACTATATCAAAAACTACAAGAACAGGAAGCGATGCGGAGTGCCGTATGAAATCCTACCACATTCACTGTTGGCATGCAACAATCATATGCAGACTGTTGCTCGGCCAGTATTGTACTCATTTACTGTGACCAACTTCGATCGTAAGTTCAGCAAATAAAGCAGTCTTTAGATGGCAACGGACGGCGCATAATTATATTGTTATAAATGAATTAACTGGAGCAAAACCTACAATCAGTTGAACACAGAGTCACACTTCACAAAATATTGGAAAAAACTTCATCTTCTAAGTGGGCAAAAAAGTAAATTGCTCGAATACAGAATGACCGATCTTTGCATACAGATAAAAAGAAAGCAGCAGTGTTCATCATTCATCTCTAGTCAGTTTTCACCTTTCTTCCCTGCGTTCACCGCTGCAGCCCCAGAGCTTCCGAAAACACAATAAAACAATTACTTCAGCATTCCATCCATCACACTTTAGACAACAATAATCCTGTAACTCAGGAAATATACATTTGTATTCCTAACTTGTAACTATAATTGAAAGGTATATGAAGTATGTATGCTTCTGAAACCGAACAAATCACCGCATTAAGTACAATCATATCGTCCAATTCAACTAACTTTCATCCTGGGTAATGTTTGAAAATTTCTAGTTGTACTTTTAGATAATTATATCACTGATGTCAACTACAGTCATTACAACATAAATGATCAATTACTTCGCCTAACCACCATTCTTACCAATCATTCTAATTAATCTCTTCTGTCTTGCCTCCTATTGATAAAGCTGGAAACGCATTCGACTGGATTTGGTACTACGGATTATTTTATATACTTCTTAAATTGGATCTCTCTCTTTCGTATCTCCAAGTCATATATTCTTTCATACTTAATCGTATTGTTTATGCCAGTGTAGAAAACACCTTACCACATCCAGTCCCCCACCTACACACACACAGGAGTCCCGCGAGACTCTAGCTTATCGTCTCTTCTATACACTTTATATGCTCCGGATTTACCATCTCCAGCTTCACATACTTATTTATTCCAATATGCTAGCGGTACAGCCTTTCTAACATTACAAAACAATACAACAGATTAACTCATATTTGTAGGCCACTATATAGCATTTCTCCAATGGTGTACATAGGCCAGTCATTAAAGAGTCGAATAAGGAAAAAATGTTGGAAACCTGGAACAAATTTTATTTTCTTAATAAAAATGTCAATAATAACACTAATTTTGCATCCCTCTACCACCCTGGATTTGATCGCCATCATGGAAAAATGACGCCAAAAATTAGTTTACTGTAAATATCTTGCACGGAATGCATTTTAGAGCAAAACATGTTATTAAAAAAAATACATTAAACTCTCTACAAGAAAGGTTCTCTTCATTTTTTCTGTAGGATGCACCGTTTAGATGTTATAGGCGTGGTTAATTACAAGTTTCATTTTCAACATAACTTTGTAGCAGAATCTTAACGAAAATTTTCTGATATTATTTTGTTTTAGTGATTTTTTTATCAGATATAAATTTATACATTTTCATTCATTGCAAATGTAACTGAGAACAAATAATCAGATTTATTGAATCATCTATGTTCAAGATGTCGTCAGCTGAAAAATGTTTTATCTGTGAAAGACATCTCAGCGGTGGTCTTATGTGTTTAGTAAAAGAAAAGGGACTGAAAATCTTAGTAGATTGCAGTATTAAAGTGAAAGATGAAAAGGAATGCAACTTAAGGGACTGAAAAGCGTTACGGTTCATAAAAAGTTTAGAAAAGTTTACTCAAAAGTAAGAAGTAGCTTTGATTTCCTACGTACTTCATTACCTATGCCAACAATCCTTAGGTCAGAAGTACTAAGATTTAGTTTTCAGGAAGGCTGCCTATATTGTGGGTAATGTGTACATCAGATGAGCTTTTAAAGAGAGGAAGTAAAAAACTTGTGTGAGCTTGAGAGTATACATAGCGTCGAAACCATTTAGGTTAAAAATTCTATTGTGGAAGCAGCCGAGAGAAGAAATGACTACTGGAGCAAAGAAGTTCGCATTAGGATTGGCAATGTTCATTATTTAACTGCTACTGAAGCGAGATGCCATTCCTCATACATGAAAAAGTATTACAAGATTTCTTCTGGAATGAAACATGGTCGTCCGAAAGATAATGTTGTTTCTATCTGTTGTTGTTTTAAACTAATTTTGGGGCCATTTTTCCAACATGACGGTCAAACCCGGGGTAGTAGAGAGGTGCAAAATTAGTATGTTGTTATTGACACTTTTACTAAGAAAATAAAATTAGTTGCAGCTTTCCAACATTTTTCCTTATTCCACCCTAAATCAGTCCTTATTGACTGGCCTAGTAATCAATGGTGGCTGTTAGTTAACGAAGACAAAATCAAACACTACTTATTCTGGAAAGTTCAGCATAATCCGAATTTAATGGACATAAGAGTAGGCGATCACCTTCTTCACCGTTCTAAAACTATCACATCCTTAGGTATGATCTTCCGCGATAAGCTCCAATGGACACCCCAGCTTCAGAAACTTGTTACGAAGGCTATACACGGACTTTTTTTTTACCGTTTTGTTACAAACTACGGATTAAAAACTGTAAATTACTGCTTAACACCTACAAACCATTCGTAAGAAGTGTCCTAACTTTTGATCACCTAGCTTGGTATTGAGCCCCATAGAACCTCTACAATAGACTTGAGATTTTAGAACGACACGCCATATAGCTTAGCATATAGGAACAAACTCCCATGCCATAATACTGAACACATGATAAAATAGGTTTACCTCTGCTGATTCACCATATCGCGCACTTGCGTCAAAAGTTTATAGTCAATAATTTTAAGGATCGTAAGGATATCTTTCTTGATACAATATTTACAAATTTATAGGAAGAATTCCCATGTAAAACCGTTACACACTATTCAACGTCTTGCTTTCAATATGTAATCGACTTGCGCTATTTCAATATATAATCATCATGCCACATTCTTCCGTCTCCTCAATAAGCACAAGTATGACTAAATTTTTCCTCCCTAACACTGTCTCTCTACACCACTAAAAGGGCTACCACCATGTCTCTCATCAGTTCTGAGACACCCCGGAACAAGATTAATATGCATTTGTTTGTTGTAACATCTCTATACTAGTGTATGTTGTGGCATCAAAGACACCTTAGTCATCACTACCCATCCGTCGTCGTTTTCTGTGGTGTTTTCAACAATGCCACTCGTACATTCCGCAATATTTTTCTGCATTACTTTTCTTATTTTTTGTTCTGGTTTTGCACCTACGTTATTGTTCTATATATGCACCCTTGTTTACTAGCTAAATATTATTGTTATAATCCTTGTTTAATATTTTGGTTTTGTTAATGCCTAAAATAAATATTTCTTTCACAGTTCCTTGGCCACCTATGACTTTAATAAACAGTAATTGATGATCCGCAACCCCAGGTCAAGAAGGAGGGTGAAACCTTCTAGTGGCAGATTATATAGACTTATTGTTTTCCCGATTGCCTTACAACAAAGAATGCTCTTCTATTAAATAATACCCTTCAATTTCGAATACAGATATAAATGATCGCTTCCAGTCACTTACCTAAAAATAGCATTACTGTCACATATAAACTACATTTATCCTGGAGTTGAAACTTGAGATGTTCAGGTTGAATCTAACATTACTATTAATATTGCTATTTCGATAAAGTTCTATAAACTACATATCTATAAAGGGTTATGTATTAGCACAATTCATCATAAACGCAACTTTTAATAAGTCTTGTTCAAATATCAGTAGACTAAGCACGGTTCACTGTAAAAGGAACTTTTAGCAAGGTTTGTTCAAATAGCAGTAGATTAAGTATAATTCACTATAAACGGAACTTTTAGCAAGATTTGCACAACTAGCAATGGAGAAAACACAATTTAACATAAATGGAGCTTTAACAAGGTTTGTTCAAACAGCATGAAACCAAGCACAACTAACCATAAATGGAACTTTTACTAATATTTGTTCAAATAGCTGTAGGCCTATACCAAGCACAATTAATCATGAACGGAACGGCAATATTTGTTCAAATAACAGTAGACCAAGAATAATAACGAAATAGAATTTATTCATAAAATACAGTATTTTATGAGATTATATCATTAAACTTTCATTGAAATTTGTACCCAAAGGAGAATTAATACTATGTCACATAAACATTTTTATCCCCGTGTGAGGAGCAGGCATTTCAGGTAGTTTGCTATACAGACTACAAATGTTGTAACAAACAAACGTTAAGTTATAAATTAAATACAAAGTAACTACTAAATAAAACTAGTAAGAGCAAAGATGGTAAAAAAAAAGAAAACAACACTGCACTACAAAGGTATGTACAAGTGTGGCTAGGAATTAATATAAATTGGTGAGAATTATTACTATTATTGTTATTGAAGCTTTCATTATTCACTGATTGATATGAAACCGTAGAAGGGGACAGACAAGTGAGCAATAAGGATGGGAAGGGGGCATGAAGTATGCAGGGTTCACGAAGACTGGTACCAGGTAAACGAGGTTGGGAACCACTGCTATAGTTACTTGTAATACATTTCTGCACCAAACAATGGTAACATTATTTGAATTAATCTCAATTTTTTTTCACCTTTTCCTGTTCCTTGCCCCATCATAACTAAAATGTACTAACTTTCCAAATCTAGAATCCTCCGTAAAATAAAGTATTCTTGTTTCTCATGATGATTTATGGACTTATAAACATCACGCTTTCCTGAACATAACGATGTTTGAGATATTTAAGAAATGTACAAGACAAGCATACTTAACAACGGTCCTTAAATTTTCTGAGAATTATAATCTTGTACTAGGGTAATAAAATGACTTGAATTTATGGGGTTGAAATGTCAAAAATGTAAACCATGTTCCATCTCTCAACCAAAAACACACAATAACTATCTGCGTAGGTTATAATATTTCCTTCCCATCTTATCATGCAAACAACATTACAGACAATTGACAGACATTTTGTATTCAGTCCATAAAGGGAAAAGACACTTTCAATTCATAGGCAAACATCGAGTACGTACAAGAGTAGATTTATTTTGTAGACAAAAGGAGAAGGTTTAAGCCAACCGAGAAAACCGGGCTTTTTCCAGAAAAAAGCCCTCTTCTTTCATTTCCCGCCCATTTTCCTACCCGTTATTTTATTATTCGGATGACGTAAGTGACACTAGCGCCACCAGAGGACGAATGGTAGGAAACATCGGATGTAAGGGAGGGGCGGTGGTCTAGGGTAGTGTCGTGTGCAGTAGCATCACAGTGCCTCGTTTTGGCTGGTCTTGTGAGATAGGAACTTCAAGAGCTCAGTGCCAAGAGTACGAGTTTCGCATGTTAATCGCGCGACGAGCACAGCTTTTCTCTCATGGCAGTATCTATCTCTCTTCGTCTCTTTCTTTTATATGAAGTACGTTAAAACCCCGGCAACAATTACAATTAACCACGTCCAGAAACAAATGAAATCCTACACGCGTCGAATAAGAAGTGGGGCCGAGACTAATGAGACGACAACGGGATGGGAGAAAGGTGGTCTGAGAGAGATGTCGCCCGTGAGTGAGGGAACAAATGCGCGCAGTTTTCTTTCTTTCCATGTCGAATACGAATAAAATATATATTTTTTCCTTTACCAGGCGTTAAGAAAATGGAATATGGTGACTATTTTCTCTTTTCTAAATCCCTCTAACGTTCACATAGTCATCCTAGGAAAGGCATATATATATATATATATATATATATATATATATATATATATATATATATATATATATATATATATATATATATACATATATATTAAAATCCGGAAATTTAGTATTCTTCATTCCTTTTACATCTAGGTTGAAAAATTTAATCAGCAGTAGTTTCCATAGTGAGAACAAAAAAGAATCACTACGGTAACTTCAAAATGTCCTAATTTTCTTGACGAGTTTTTTCTGTCTACCTTTTTCGTCTGAATCTTTTCATATTCTTTGTCTTCCGTTGGCACTTTTTTGTTAACTTTATTACACTCTTGGAACCAAACAAAAAAGATCTCTTTTTTTACTTTCTACAAAAAAAAATTTTTTTTCATGGTAACCCAATGTTACAACTTACGTGACTGGAATAATAATTAAGATATAAAGAAAGAATTTTAAATTGCATCGTAACAACTGTGTACTTAGTTTGCGTATTGGCAACCAACCTGCCTGTAGAGAATGTACATGTAGAATTCTAACACATTATTTATAATCTACAAACGATAAAAGTTTAGGTTTCAAATATTCAGCGTTGGGACGAAGTACGGTAATATAATTTGTTCTGGATTGTTCACCTTCCAACAAAATACAAGATACAGTAGCAACAAGAAGTATTTTGACACAAACATGTTCATGAGAATATAAACGTAACTAAACAAAATGATTCATAATTGTAGTGCCATTTGACTAACAGCACTAAATACGCTATTATCACAAAATAAGGAATATTTTCTTCCGTAACTGACAAAATCACAGGCATTTGTATATAACTGCTGTCTTTTGACAAATGTCACTGTATAACCTATATAATGAAAAGGGTTTTGGAGCTTGACTTGGTCCTGAACAACTTATCTAAACAATGTGAATAACTGCAAGTGATAATTAATACTTGAATGCGTAACCTCTTGCCTTAATTACTGCATGGAGTCATACAGTGTGATGGCATGTAGTCTACGAGAACACCTAAGAAGCTCAACGGTATTTGCCCCATTCTTCGATCAAACAGTGCAGTAATGGATTCCAGCTGGAAAATTTTCGTAGCCTTAGTCTTCGACCTACTTTTTCCCACAGAGGCTTGGTCGGATTTAGGTCTAGGCTTTGACTTGGCCATAAGCATCCTCGCCTAACTGTTTTCGAAAAGGTTTCTGACATGAGCATAGGTAATTGTCCTGCAGAAAACTCCAGTTTCGTCCCATTTCATCTTTAACATGGGCCAAAGCATGCGTTTCCAGAATGTCTCAATATTGGAAATAATCCATAGTTCTTTCAACAAGCACCACCGGACCAACGTCAAAAAGGGAAGAAGCATACCCACATCATGACGTGCCAGGCGCCATGCTCAACAGTGGGTACTTAGTGCCGAACATCGTTTTCTGCATTGATTGGTCGTCGAACATAATTAATCCCACCGGAAGAAAATATTATGAACTTACTTTCATCACTTCTGAGCACACGCGACCACTGTTCAGCTGGCCAGTCCTTATGCACTTTGGGTGATAAACTACAGTGTCAAAATATTTTTTGACCAACCAAAGTGAAGCTTTTAGTTTTGTACTCACCACTGTTTGCCGATTCCTGACACATGTGATTATACATCAAAATACTTAATTGTCGCTAATGTAAGTCTTCGCGGAAGTGGTAAACTTAGCAGAAACGCCTGATATCTGTTTGAACAAAATGGAAAGAACTATAATTTTTCAATACTATTGGTTTAAAAAAAAAAAAAAAAAAAAAAAAAAAGGTGGCGAAAGATGAGACATATGCCAATCTATAAATTTCATTGAGCTAAACAAGATGACATGAACGAGTGTGAACCTTTAAGCGTTAAGATGTTGACAAAAATGAGGAGAAACAATTACTTTGTAATCGGAAAAATTGAGGCTGTATGAAAATAGCACCAACTATTAAAATGAAACTCTTTCTCTTCCTTATAATACCTTTGAAACCATTTGGTTCATGAAATGGTGCTTAAAATTTTCATTAACTTTTAATTTTTAATTTCTGTCCAAATATTATCAGTCAATAGGCCATATCAAGTTGAATAAAATAACGTGGATAAATTTTTACGTGTAGTTATCAAGAAAATTTACAAAAAAATAAAGAACTTTCTCAGTGCTAAAAAGGAATATTAAACTATAATGGAATAGTTTATTTTCTCCCAACACCTAACGTTAGAACCCACTATTCATTATATGAATAAGTTAAATGGTTAGTACCCTTACTTCACAACCGTAAGGTCCTGGATTCAAATTACATAGATAGCTAGATTGAGAAAAATCCAGTATCCGGTCAGCTGTACGTTGTACAAATATACGGAATCCATATGTTTACTATGGAAATCTAGACAGTGCATACATTATTCATATGCTACATAAGTACTGTCTTTCTCCCTCTTAGATGTTACTTCGTTCAGCTGCAGGGTGTCTGACATCTAACAGTCTACTGTATATTACATTCGTTTACGTATGTTGGGGGGCGCGGTGGCTCAGTGGTAGAGCGTTCACCTCTGGTGCTTGGGGTCCCGGGTTCGATCCCAGCCCCCGCCAAGTGAACTTTGTGGTGGACAAACACCGTGCTCGTGGGTTTTCTCGGGGTTCTCCCGTTTCCTTCCACTTTCTTCATTTCACTCATCTCTCATATCACCGTCTCCTTTAGCCTAACCGGCATAACTGTGGGACGTAAAACTTAAAGATATCATTTCATTTCCTTTCGTTTACGTATGTTAAATACGTCAGCTATATGTTATATACATCCTCTGTATATGAGATCCTCGCTGCCTATATACAGTCATATGGAAAGTACGTATAGATTTAACATGTAAACGGAAAGCATTATAAAACATACGTTTTCAGTTGTACCTTTGGATGTTATATATAGTCGTACTTTAAGTGCAAAAACTACATTATTTACGCATGCAACCTACGTTTCTACGTACGCCACATACGTTCCTTCCCTCTGTGTATACTGACTTAATCCATTTTTAGTCCTAGTGGATACATTCTGTGATAGTATCCTTAAATATAAGTTCTAACTGCCATGTTTCAAAAATGTCTTCGCATATCTCACTATAAAGTATCACCAATTTAATATACTTTGAAAACTACATCTGGAAATAGATAAATACAAGTGTTGTAATATAAATATTACTCATTACACTAATTTTTGATATAGCAAAAGCCTTTAAACTTTTATTGCCCAAAGTAAAAAGAAGAAATTCATTCACGTATGATTTAATGCCCTTTATTGATGTAGTGGTTTACTTTTAGGAATTTAATTCTAAAAACAAATAAAACCAACTACCATATCATTTTTTCTGAAAAGCGAAAGCTTTGCTTTGGAAACCTTTTACTACAATTGTTTGCCTTTAATAAATGTTGATGCTAGAACAAATATTTTCCAATGAACTTCTGTTGTAGATCCTCTCAATATTGATTCTTTCTGGTTCTTTTCTTCTCTGAATCATTTCTACTAGCTTTATTATTGTCTTTTACTATTGCTTATGAAAGATGTAATAGTCCTTTGTTTTGAAGTAAAAAAAAAACTATTGAAGAAGAAAAATAGAAATAAAGCTGAACATTATCTACTTCTTTACAAAATAACAATAGGAAAGGAATAAAAAAGTAAAGTTTACTCTTATCTTCAAACAAGTAAAGAACTCTCACTATAATTCAAATACAATGAAATTCATATATGTATATATACACTGAGTGTGCACTGAATTGCGATCACCCCTCCACACAAGAAAGTATGCTCAGCAGCCGAGCTTTACACGACCATCTCAACTAATAGCATTACAGAGAAAGAACACGCTCAAGGCTATATGTTCGCAGAAAGCACACTGGTACAATGGAATGTTGGTAGGATTTATCCGTATTATAATAGGGCATGATTGTGGGTACCGGGGCAATAGGTGAGTCAGCCGGTGTATACTACACAGACAGCAATACTTATGGTACGTGACCGTTCCTGTGTACAAGAAGTGGGAAGAGAAATCTCTCACGGTCTCTAACAGACGTAATTGCAGGGGCGTACAGAAGTTCCAAACGTGAGAGGAGCGTCGCGTCAAACAGATTGTGACAGCAAATGAACCATCACTGTCCGGGAATTATGTGACCAAAACAATGGTGGATGCACAACACCCATATCCCACGCAACTATACGGGGTACAGTCGCACGAATGTAGTTCCACAGCAAACGACACACTTGTTTCCCAGTCTTAAAGACTCTTATCGCCAACTTTGTCGCGCTCGGCCACAGGAACACGCTAATTAGACTATAGATGATTGAAAAATGTATGTTGGTCCGATAAATAACGATTTGTGCTACTCACCTCAGACGGGCGTCTACATGTGTAGCGACGACAACACGAAGCTTTGAATTCCTCGTGCATGGTGCGTACTGTACAGGCAGGTGGGGGCGGCTGCATGGTTTAGGATGCTTCTGTTGGCATAGAGTGAGACCGTTGCTGTGTATGGACAGCAGCGAGACATCCGTTTTGTACCTGCAAGTATTAGAGAATCACGTACAACCATACAATACAACATCCACACGAAAACTGCATTTTCCAGGACGACAATGCATTGTTCGAACAAGTCATGACGGTACTTCAGCGTTTCCCAACCTTTTTCAACTTGCGGCACACTACGGGTATAACTTGAATTCTCGCGGCACACTCATAGGTATTATTATTATTATTATTATTATTATTATTATTATTATTATTATTATTATTATTATTATTTGTAAATAGAAAATACCGTCGTATTTGTTTTCTTTCATTACTGACCTCCTTCTCACAAAGAAGAAAGCTTGATCACTGGTTTTCCTCCGTCGTAAATCATTATACTTACTTTTCATTCAAATTAAAAAATAGAAAACAATTCCAATGAAATATAAAACTCAGTCTTTTAAAAAATACACTTTCTTTTTCGAAGAATGTATCCAACCTTTCACAAGGAAGATAACTAAATTACGAGCGAACAAACAAATCTCTTGTACTTTTAAAACAGAATTGCGGTAATTTGTATGAGTGTTTGCTTTGTCGAAAGAATAGAATGAGTTTATAAAATTTCAAATTACGAAATAATCTGTAACAATAAAGAAACAATAATGGTCATAACAATGATAATTAATACTTTTTTCAACATTAAAAATGAACAGATAAGTAACACAGTGTGAAACTTATAATTTATTAACATGGTTAATATAAGTCACAATTTTAAATATTAATAAAATTCTGTTTTCGAAATACAATCTATGTAGTAGTAATGTATGTACAATAATATATTACAATTACAGTATTTTTTCATTGTAGAGGTTCACAGTAATGTGAAATTTAAATAAACATATTTCCTGTCTTGCAATTAGGTTTCTATATAATTAATAATTTTGTTTTCATTTCCTCGCGGCACACCAGCGGCCCATTCGCGGCACACCAGTGTGCCGCGGCACACCGGTTGGGAAACGCTGCGGTACTTGCTTGGCTTCAAGGGGGTTGCCACGTTAGAAGAACTTGTAGCTGTCATAAAAAAAATATTGAAACCCTACGATATTTCACGATGTACACATAGTCTTGAAAGGGTCATAAAACATTTTTTCCATCTTGCAAGGAGTCGAACAGTGTGCAACTTTCTGGGACGTCTTGCTTGCTACCTGCTGTCGCCCTCCCGCTGACATAAAGAAAAAAACAGTCTCACCACTTCCGAAACACCGGATTCTTTTGAACAGGGAAGGTGCGCCAAAATACACGTTTTCAATGAGAAGGTCCGCTGTTTGTGCACTAGAAAGCAGTGCTGCGTAGGTGGAAATACCTTTCTTGCTTTCAAGAAGTTGTAATATGTACGCAGTAAATAGAAAGATCGGGTTGCAAGTTTTTCTTTTTTTGTGACAGCTACAAGATTCATTTAACGTGGCAATGTGGCCTTAAGGAACATTCCACGGGGCTGCAGTGTATGACTTGGCCCCTTAAGTAACCGGATTTTAATTCTGTAGAACATTTGTGAAATGTTGTCGAACGAGTTCCTCACACCACGACTTCTGCACCAACATTTGTGCGCTCATTATGAGATACCGTCAGGAATATATGGTACGTATCAGATCCCCGTGGAAACCTATCAGCATCTACCAGAACCCAAGCCATGCCGCGTCCAGGTCGCCCTCTGAGGAAAAGGTGACCAAAAAAGTATTAAGTAGGTGGTCGCAATTCACTAAACATTCAGCGTCTGTATACAGGGTGTTTCAAAACAACACCGATAACGTTTAGGAGATGATTCCTAACCCCAGATAAGACAAACCGTATAGACCAACCCGGGTGCACAAGTACTTCCTTTTAGACTTATAGGCTGCCGAAAAAAATAACATGAACTTTAAAGGTCCATAGCTCTAAAATTATGGGACCTACCGTAATTGGGTCAAGACTTCACTTAGGAACTAGTATGTGCGCTATCCAAGTATCCATATTTCAGAGTGCTGCAGTACTTCGCAACAATTTTTATAGAGGTGAGTATTTCAAAGTATATGCCGGTAAGAAAACTCCCTCTATAAAAATTGTTGCGTGAGTTCGTTAGGATTCTGAAACACGCATTTTTGGATAGCGCACATATATGATAGTTACCATTTATATATATACATTATTCTGACATTAAGAGATTATATTGACGAAAGTTATCTAAAATTCTTCCAGCTTTGCTTCTTCTAACTTAGAAGTTTGTTCAGATAAGTTTGAATTCCAAATTTCCCCGTAAAATTTAAGATTGTATTTAACACAATTTCATTGTAGGTATTATATTTACTATCCTTACGGTTGTGCGCTCCTTTTTGAAGTCAAATAAGAAATATAGAATAAGACTTGTGTGTTTTTTTATCATTTATAAGAAATGGAAAAAAAAGAGCTACGAAAGTTATGGTGGGGACAACTTCGGATGAAAAATACTAATGGTGCACTCGTGCCTATGCAGAACACGCAATGGTCGCCTGCCAAAGTCAGACCATATGAGAATTAAAATCACGTGCATGGTTGACAGAAAAGGCCAACCAAAGGAAGCTGTGCGTGCGAGTGTGCTAACAAAAGACTGTCGAAAACAACTTTCTTTCCCCCCTTTTTTTATTAGGTCCCTTCAACTTTTCTGAGATGTTCGACCTTTGCCTTTAGCATAGAACACTTTGGGAGACTCCGGTGAACGAGGAAAGAAAATTCAATTCAGTCAATAATTTACTTCGGTCTCTGAATATTGAAATTACTTTTTACTATTTTTGTTTAAAAATAATTATTACAAGTTACATGGTGCTTTTACACGTCGCGTATCAGAAATCTTCCACCAATTTCAAGTAAAATTGTTTGTATCAGTAACTAGAGTTTGCTTATTCAGTTGCATTCTCTTCATTTTTTTCTTATATCTTATTGATTCTTCAAGGAACATATTTTTCATGGGAACATGCTTCGGTTTGGTTTATCAGATAGAGTAATCATGAGGACAAAAGTCCGTTTTTCCATGA
This sequence comes from Thermobia domestica, assembly GCF_964235325.1. Lineage (NCBI taxonomy): Eukaryota > Metazoa > Arthropoda > Insecta > Zygentoma > Lepismatidae > Thermobia > Thermobia domestica. Next base: position 112,692,755 of record NC_137465.1, on the reverse strand, counting down.
CAGTATCTTTTGACTGAACTATGCCCAAGAGAGAATGTCTTTCTTATAATCGATTGGAGATTACATATTTTGTACCTATTGCATCGATCCCAAATTTTCCTAGGCATATTTTGTACTCTATGTTAAGCCATTTCTACAGATTGTCTCCTATTTATTTAAAATATTTCTAAATACCAACAGCCGTTGCATTTAATATTCTACAAGGTTGTAACGGAACAACGAAAAAAAACAAATGGAGATGTACAGCATGGCACGGTAATATACTGACAAATTGAAGAAGATGATAATGGGACAGGAAATTAAATAAGAAAGGTCTCATGAAAGCGAATCAAAAGCTACACAATTTTACCGTAAACGGCGTTTAGGAACAGGCGAAGGTGCTCAAACAATGAAAAATATATCACGTAGGTGGAAAGATATGTTAGATCAAAATATTACACAGACAGTTGGGCCTGAAGATTGCAATGACATTTCAATGGTAGCTGTGCGATCAACGAAATACGGTTCCAATGTGCTTGGATCCCCATTGTGTAGTGGTCACTCTGTGACACTTTATACAATACAATTAGAGTCCTACGTTTTTCTAGTTGATACACATATTCACAATGTTTAAAATAGACAAACGTGTCAGCACATAAGCTCCAACACTTGTATTTTCTTTGTTCTGAGCGCGAATTCTGTCATCTCTTAATCCAATTGACTTTTGAACTGATCCGCGAAGCTCACCTTTCAGTAGTTTACCAGCTCCTGCTGCAATGCCAGTAGTAAATACTAAGTATCGTGTGCCGTATCCAAAGTGGTTTAATCCCCATTAGAAAGATATAGTGTAAAATTAAATATTGAACATATTAAGACGCTATACAAACATCTGAAATGACATGATTTTGGGAGCTTAAAACCCTTGATGAAATTCTGAGTACGCCACTACTAAGCCTATATTGCACAATTTAATTCAATAAAATAAGTAAAAGGTGTACCAATTGTGATAGACCAAATTGGTCTGTGGTCGTTGTAGGAGGTGAAGTGTCACAAAGTTTTGACTTCAGGATGAAAAGAAGGACGACGTAGTCAGCATCACATTCAAGTTATCCTTACCCTCTAGGTTACTTCATTTAATTCAATATGGGTAAACCTTTGAGCCACTTTGAAATGAAGGTGAAAGTGAAATAATTTCCGCTAGTACCGAGAACCGAACACAAGTCGAAATGAAGCTATACAGATGACTTACCAACTACGTCACCAACAGGCTCTATTATACGGTTTCATGTTCTAGTAAAAATTAAGAGAAAGCGTTTTCAAATCCTACATAATTACAGTATTTGGAGTATAAAATCTCTTTTAGGGCACTCAGGCAAGAAAATGTACATTCTACAGTTTAATGAAAATCTGAAGTACATCTAACGATAGGAACAGATTTTATCGGTGCTTGAACGTAAAGGAGATAATAATAATAATAATAATAATAATAATAATAATAATAATAATAATAATAATAATAATAATAATAATAATAATAATAATAATAATAATAATAATAATAATGCAAACACGGAAGCCTGCGCCTAAAGTTGGGAACACTCTTTCATTCTTAAGTACTGATATAATCTGTATCTATCGTTATATGTGCTTCAGATGTTTCAGAAATTGTATTACCTCTGATAAGATGTAATATGATTTCCATTTTAATAATCGGAAACAGCTACATCTTCAGTGAAAACGTATCTCATTTTTTTACAGCGATGAAACGAATATAAATTTGATATTCCAATCATATTTATGTAATACCGTTTTCCGCTATTTTATTTCGTTATATGGTGTGGTTAGAACATTTTTCTATATGAATAGACACAAGAGACGGGGGGAGAGGAGATACTGACAGCCTGGAAAAGCTGTGCCATAGGAAGAAATAGAAAAGGAGAGAGAAAAATTTATGTTTTCTTTAGATTTTGAAGGAGGGAGGAGGACATCTTGCACGAAGTAGTGATAAAAGAAAAAAGAAAGAAACAGCAGCATCGACAGCAGTCATGGAAACAGCACGTTGAAGCAACAGAAGAGAATGGGAACAGTGGGAACTTTGATGAGGACACGTTTTCTCAAACCTCTTTTGTGGGTTTTCCGAGACGATTGAAGTTTGGCGATGTGAACAAGAAAAAAAAACATATTTTCACATTTAAACCCTATCTTTTGATCTCTCTTTATATTACACACACACGTACATACACAATTATGTATTTAATACGAAAGAGACATCATGGGCTCGCATATATACATGTTGTTTTCTTCTCAAATTGGAAATATTCATATTTCACGCAGACATGTTATAAATACATCATATAAGAGTTTCATTCTATACTACGGTCAGTTTTTTGACATTCTTCTCTCATATGCTCGTACCTTTACAAGATGCTTGTTTACCAGTACATACATAATGTGAGTATGAAGTGTGCTTAAAAAATACGATGAGTAATTTTAAAGAAACAAAGTAACAAGCTTACATGGAATTTGATTTAATCTCATTCAAAGTACTGTCCTTGGTTAGCAACTCACTTATCCCAACGTTGGATGAATGACTGGAAGCATTTCTGGAAGACTTCTTTTGGAAGGCTTTCTGGTTAATGTGCTCTGTCCTGGAAGTCTCAATGTCTAGAATGGTGTTAAACAGCATTCTTAAGTTCGTCAACTGCTTCGTGACGTGTGGAAGCAACCTTTGTTTAATGAACCCCCGTAATGTATTGTCTCAAGATGACAGATCAGTACTTCAGGGTGACCGCTACAGTGCAGGTAAATAAACATAACCACTTCCAATCCATTTATCAGGAAATACCTCGTTAAGATATTCTCTAAGGGCAATAATATAATGAGCTGGTGCTCCATCCTAATGGAACCATACACGACCGAGCTATCCCCGATCTTGCAGATAGGGAATAAACCAATAACGTAATATGCTGAGATACGCAATGTGATTTACAACACCGTCAAAGAAATATGGACCTACCAAGTAGATTGCAGATATTAGAGCCCAGATGGTGGGTTCTATTCAAGTTCTTCATAAAAATGTGGGTTTTCTTTACCCCAAAATAAACGTTTCTGCTTTTGCATTGTGATAGTTTGCACACTCGTCTGAGAAAAACACTTCCCTCTTGAAGGAAGAGTTGTAAACATATCATGCAGTCGCCCAAAAGCCTACTGCCTTTTTTGCATATCAATACCAATCAATTTGTGTACAAATGAAGGTTTAATGTCTTGAACTTTAAATATTTCTTTATATGTTTTATAATGTCGAGTATGGAACAATAATTCCTGTGACTGCTTACAAACGAACTTTTAGGAGAACTTCGACAGACGCTGCAGCATTCACATACGTTTCCAGTCGTGTAGGTGGTAGTGATGAGCGGGCTTTTTTTTATGCAACCAGTTGGAAAGAATTGTTCTCCCACCGTAAAATTGTTGGTTTTGGAAGAGAAGGTTTCTGAAATTTTACAGTGAAATAAGCTGAATATCTCTAATTGATTTTCATGTATGGGGTCGTTCATGAGGCCACGTGCTCATCACGATCCGTTCCTTGATGGTATAAGTGGACTTATCAGCCATGATTTAGATGTATTTCAGCGCCAACAACAATAAAAAACAACAACTCTTTAACATTTATGAAATACATAAGGGATAATGGGACTTTGTGATTATTTTGAACAATGTTACATAGTTGTGATGTATATTTATAAATTTCTTACATTTACACATGAAAGCTTTTTGTCAGTAAAATGCAGGTTCTTATTTACAAAAAGCTTGCTTAGCCAGGATTCATGCGTAAAAATAAACAACACATGAATTCCTTAAATTATCCACTACACCAAGAAGTCATGACTATTAACTTTTCCGTTTGTTTCTGTTACTGTACTGTTGACGGCGTACCTTCTATAGGCTCTCCTATCGTGTAGTATTTTTTTTTATTTTTACCTTCTTTTCTGATATGATTGTTAACTACATGCCGGTTGGAAATTTGCTTCGAATCAATGTCCAGATGGTCTATTTCTATTAGAAAATACACACATTGTTCTGTAAGAGAATGGAGGGAAAAAGGATTTTCCTTGTAAGGAGAATCTAAGGATGTAAGGACCTAGATCCAGCTTTTTTTAACTTTTTCTCAGGAAGACAATCCTACCTTTTGTTTCCAGAAGTGTACGTAATCACAGATGACAAAGTTACTTCACTTCACGTGGTAACTTCATCAGCGAAAGGGTTACCCATTTTCTCACATAATATTATGGATTTCTTTGGGTCACTTTTCAATACATTTGTAAGGAACAACACATTACTCGTATATGACTTTTGTGTTGTAGGTAAGCATTAATTTTCCAAGACACATTGTACTATCTCAAAATCTGCGTGAATTACCAACGTTTGACGTTATGACGTAGTTGCTTTTATTTTAATTTAAAATTTACTATGGTCCCATTTAACTCGATTATATAACAGAAACAAATTATTTTACGTTATGATAAAAGACATGTGACACAGCATTAATTGATTGTATTTTTTGTATTTGTGGAGATTTGAAACAATTGTTTGTAGACCCTACTATTAATTAAAATTGCTACTGTCCGGCCAATCACTAAGAGACCAAAATCACCACAAATTATTGTTTTATAGACTTTATAAGTCAAGAATATGTTCCTACGAGTGGAAAATATTTCACTGGTTAGTAGGAAGTGGACCATACTATAGTCATGGTCTATTAATTAAAGCGTGCTAACTATATATTAAAGAAATCATTATTCAATTCATCACTGTATTATAATATATCTTTTGAACTTTCTGTTTTACTCTGTTTATTTCACCATCAAACTGAGACATTTCCATAAATGAGAAGAACGATTTCTTCCTTAGCGAAAAACGAAAGTGAGAAAGACCATGAATCAATTTCTGAACCAAAGGGTGCAACCGAGAAAAAAAAATAACTTGTGATTCTACTCCAAATACATATAAACAGAACCACGCATACACACTCAGTTGGAGAAGAGAGAAATGAAAGGAAGGTTTTGATTTCGAACAAAGATTTTCGTGCATCTGACAAGATATTGAAGAGGCCTCCTGCCTTTGTTAAGACAAGGCTATAGGGGGTTAGGGTAAAGACGGGAGTAAGATAGAAGGAAACACAGTCCCCTGCGGCGAGAAACAAATGAACAGCCAAGTGGAAGAAAGAGCTTTCTGGTGTTGTTTTTCACAGAGAACCCAACACTTTGTAATCAACCGGTAGAATAAAAATGAGCTAGAAATTGAGATGATCGCGAGATTCATTTCTTCTCGGGTTCCTTGTGTTTTTATTTTTATACCAGATCTGCATTTCTGTTTTCTTTTCTCCTTTTTGTTTTCAGTATGCTTTGTTTCTTATTTGCCCTTTGTAACGCGATAAATATGCGAACGAAGAAAAGTGTGAAAGTAAAATAATCTAAAAAAGAATGGTATACTAAACCTAAATGAAAATTTCCTGTCACATAATAAGAAATACACAATTTTAAACAAACATATTCTTGTATGTTTACTATCATTTATCATTATGCAGCATAGAGTACGAGAAAAGAAATTTGACATATTAAAAGTGGATTTATTTTAGTTGTATCCCATGAAAGGCTAACACAATAATTATTTTAATCTTTTATCATTCTTTTGTGAGGTAAAGTATATCTGGGATTTGAATCCCGAAAAAAATAATCATGTGAGTGATTTTGATTTTGAAGGATTGCTAAGAGCTTCAGTTTTATATGTGAGTGTTATACTTCTTTAAAAGTAGACTTGATCTACATGAAGTATTTCAAGGTAATATCAGGCGTTTTGAGGTAACATCATATTTACATTCAGATTTAAGTTTGGAATCATGCCATTATACCGGAACTTGAAATTAGCATCTGAGTGAAGTTCAGATACAAGCTTTGAAACAACATAAGCACTTTCTTGATACAGAGAGTATAAGTGATGTGTGGTCTTAGTCTTTAAACGATTACGAGGAATTTTAACATTAGATCAGATGTTTGAAATCTTAACTTGCATGAAAACATAAAGGATTATAATTAGATAAGTGCTGTTAGAAATAGTATAGCTCAAAATATCTATAGTATATCGGCAATATGTGGACAATCGGCTATAAATAAGTAGATTATCTTGAAAGGTGATCTAAAGCTAGGCTTGGCTTCACAAAATAAACAGCTAACTGATTTGGTTCTCAGGACAGTGTAGATGTTCCCTAGACCAATTTCGACAATCAAAATATTTTAAAGTTACTTTGCTTCTAATTCTTAGTGTTCCTAAAACTAAGAACATCTGTGATAATTGATTAAAATCATTAAATATTTCGAAAAATTTACGATGCACTAATTACTTGATTAATTTATTGTTTTGTTCATAATATAACATTTTATTACTCACTATTCGAGAGGAACAGACAGGAAAGGCTTAAATCCGATTGTGTCGTAGGTAACATGAGTGGTAAAACGTTAACCTGACCAAAAGAGATAGGGCTTTGAATCATTGCTAGTTCTGTTATCAGATTTTTCTTTGCTTTTAGTACATTTTCAGTACGTAAATTGTTTTATTTATTCTAATGATTCAAGGTATACCAAGTTCTATAAAAAGCAAATAATAACTTCGATATTGTAGATAATTGGTCTAAAAGGAATGTAGACAAAACGAGGGAGAAAGCTAGCTGAAACTACAAAAAAAAAAAAAAAAAAAAAAAAAAAAAAAGATGCGAGGATAGAAAAGTGTAAGCAATTGATTGATTAGAAACATAAACACCTTTTGGGAGAAAAAAGAACATGCTACATTACATTTCCTTGAAGATCTAAGAATTGAACACATGGAAATATGCCATGATGTTAAAGATGAAACTACTGTACCTATGTTAAGAACGAATATATATAAGAAAGGTTGAAGAAACTATGAAACAAAGAAGTAAATGTAATATTATAAATATAAATGTACTCCGAAAGGAAGTACTTGTCTAGATCTAATATTATTAAGGGTGAAATTGGCAATGGAAGCTATTCTATTATGAAAACAATGGTTTCAATAGATTTATCGAGAAACATATATTTGAAGATTGATACAATATCTTGTCAAAGGTTCATACATTGTTAAATCTGTATCCAGATTAGTGATGGGTAAATTCCCGGGAAGATATTTTTCGGGAATATTCCCTGGGAAAATTCCCGGGAAGATTCCAAGAAATGGGAATATTCCGGGAATTTATGTACAAACACAAAGAAAATTGAATTCTATTACTATATTACGATTTCAAAGGTAAATAAGTTTCTTATCACCGCATATTGTTACTGCTATGTCCAGAGGATTCTTCAAAATGTATATTCTGAGCGGTATTATATTGTTTTATTAATATTTTATTATATTTGGAGAGTACACATAAATGTAAATTTACTTACAATATGTTGTATGCAAGTAAATATATGAAAAAAATGGTATAGTAGGCCTAAGTCCATATACTTTTACACCGATAAACAGTTTAAATTAAATGTAAGTGGATTTTCTAAACTTGACTCTACTATTGGTATTATAAACATATTGAATTTTTAAACGTTATAAACAAATTAGGTTGGGTAACTGTCAGAAGACACATGTCACACCATGTCTTAGAAGACACATTTGCGCATACATATTTATGTTCAAAATATTTGCAAAATACTGACCTAGTTTTATAATTTAGCACGTAATATTGCCACACACGACCTTTCTTCTTACCTGTTTCTCGAAATTTCATGCGTTCATTCACATGTAAGAGAAGTCCGAGGACCTTTTCAGAAATTCGAGTCAGAGACAGGAGACAGACCGACGTATATTACTAACGGTGGTTCGGGGTGAATTGATAGTACTTAATCTCTATTTCTACATAATTTCTACATTACTTTACAAACTGGCTCCTTCTCATCGTTTTGTAAATTAGTACTTTCCTACTTTCTAGTGCAAATGGAAATGGAACTTAAAATATAATATTATTAGTTATATAAAGTACTGTAAAATAATTTTATTTTTTAAATCTCCAAATTATTTAAAACCTAGAAGTAAATAATAATACATGAAAATAAAGTAGACACATGGTTCTTATAATTTGGAAGATTAAAGAAATTGAAATAAATTCCTTCCCGGGAATTTATATGCCAGGTAAAATACCCAGGAATATTCCCATGTGTAATTTTCCTTCCCACCAGGAATATTCCCACTGCCCATTACTAATCCAGATTAATTAAAAGAGATAATCAAAATTACTTGAACAGAAACAACTCTGATTGATTAATATATAGGAATCCAATATCGGACTTGTTTCTGTAGCGTTGGACTTTCTGTAGCCGCACAGACAACTAATTGCATGTACGTAATGTTGTTCAGCATTTGAACGAATATAATATATGAAACAATATGTCGGGTAGTTTTTGTTGAAGTTGCTGAGGAAACTTTTAAAGGATCTTGAGTTTAAGACAATTTCTTTTCGGTTAACTTTCTTTTCCAGTCACGACTAAATGAAAATACTTTTACTAAATCATATCCTTTAATATTCTTTATTGCAGTTTCTTGTTAAAAAAATGACTTCTAAACTACAAATATTATATTCCAAACAACCCTTTAGTACATGTATCTGACTAACTTTTGTTTCTGACATTATACTTGCGTTGTAGTTGAAATTTTAAAAGTGATAAAAAAAAATCGAATAAGAAATAAGAAATTATAGCAAACATCAATGACGAAGCAACGAAGTTTAGGGAAAGTTTTATTGCGATGTCTGCTCAGGCATTTTAAGAGAAGCGTTATAAAACCCTTGTTCCTGACACGTATTTATAGTTGCTCGCGATTTATGAGTCTGCTACAACATATCGGGAAGGAACATGACGGTGGACAGCGAGAATAAATACGATAGGATTATTTCATAATGTTCTATATATATGATACACTTTAGGAACGTCTTTTATGTACGGAACAATACGGCGAACACTTTGTAAATCTTTCAATATTTTAAAATAAATCTTTCTAAAACAGCTACGTCAGACTATGGTTATTGTATACGTGTATTTTTCTATAAAGTCTGGAACTAAAGAAAGCAGCATTTTCTATATAATCTACATATAAATTATGTTTTCTTTCGGAAATGTTCGTACTACGTTACTTTCAACTATTTTATTATTCTTTCAGGTTGCAAATAAGTTTATGCTTTTTTTCCGCACTCTTTGGAATCATTCACAAATATTCATAAGAGTATAGAAATAAAGGACTACTGTGTTAAAGCACGAGGATGAAATGTGTATGGAGAATAATAAATTTAAAGTGAAAAATCAGAACCTTAGAGGAGCTAATATTAATTAATCAATTGATTTATAGTAGGTTAATTGTCATTGGTGTCAATAATAACAACAATAATATAACGATGAAATAACGACGATATTTTACTGTCATACGATGTGACGATGAACACATGCTATACGGAACCATTGACAAATCCAATGTTCAATTAGACAAGACGAACGTGATAGAACAAAAATAAGGCAGGTATCTGATGGATATTAGAAATAAGGTTGTGGGCTACAAAGTGTTCATGAATTTGGAAATTGTCTTGAAGTTGAAAATGTAGTAGACTTGGAAATAATAGTTAATTAAAAATGTAATTAGAATTACAGATAGATTGATTGTGTTAATCAAGATTATATGAAATAGTAACAAGTTGACTACGAAGATTTAGATTATGATATGGAGTTATGTACGAATACATACCAGGGGCGGATCCAGGACGGACTTCTGGGGAGGCGGTGGGTTTTAATACTGCTACTTAGAGCTACTTTTAAGAGCGTCAAAAAATAAACTATATATTTTATTTATATATAAAATAAAAAAGCTTCCTCTTCTGGGGGGGCGATTGCCCCGATCGCCCCCCTGGATCCGCCCCTGATACATACCTAAATACATACATACATACACACACACACACACATATATATATATACATATATATATATATATATATATATATATATATATATATATATATATATATATATATATATATATATATATATATATATATATATATATTGTTGCCCGCGTGGTGTAGTCACTAACGCTTTCGCCTTCGGAGCGAGCGGTCCCGGGTTCGATTACTGGTGGGGGCACTCGGTCGAAAAAGTGTAAAACGCTTTTTTAGGCCTGCAATCCTGAATGTGGTTTTCCTCATTCACACCAGGCAAATGCCGGGGTGGTACCTAACTTATAGGTTCCAGGCCGCTTCATTCCTTCCCCAAACCTTTCTTCCTTACGTATCCCCGGATTGTGTGCTCGCCGAGGGACGTCATCCCTCAAAACTTGAAGGCCTAAATAGCCTTAGATATCGAAAGCTCAGAAATCTGTCCTAAATCAGATATATATATATATATATATATATATATATATATATATATATATATATATATATATATATATATATATATATATATATATATATATACAGGGTGTTTCAGATAAAACGTCCAGTGCTTATAAATCCGAAACGACTGAGAATAAAAAGATGAAACAAAAACTGAGATAGGAAAATGTCATAGGGCGCATCACATGCTGTTGTTGTGGTGACCCTCAGGGCCGTCCTTCAAGGGGGCCCAGGGGCCAAATTCAAATTTTCAAATAGGAACACGTATTGAATCATACCTCATTCAATAGTACTTGAAAAACGAAACAACTTTTGTAGGAAACAATTTTCGATTTGGGCCACCGTTTTTAAATGGCCGCAAAAAGTGTGTCCTATATCAGATAAAACGTCCAGTGCTTATAAATCCGAAACGGCTGAGAATAAAAAGATGAAACAAAAACTGAGACAGGAAAATGTCATAGGGAACATCTCATGGTGTTGTTGTGGACAACCCCAGGGCCCTCTTTCAAGGGGGCCCAGGGGCCAACTTCAAATTTTCAAATGGGAACACGTATTGAGTCATACCTCATTCGATAGTACTTGAAAAACGAAACAACTTTTGTAGGAAACAATTTTCGATTTGAGCTACCGTTTTCAAAATGGCCGCAAAAAGTGGATCTGTATCAGATAAAACGTCCAGTGCTTATAGGCCTAAATCAGAAACGGCTGAGAATAGAGAGATGAAACAAAAACTGAGATAGAAACGATGATAAAGCGTATAGAGTGGTGTTGTTGTGGTGACCCTCAGGAAACTCCGTGAAGGGGGCCCAGGTACCAACTTCAAACTGGTACAGAACTTTTTGCGGCAATTTTGAAAACGGGGCCCCAAATCGAAAATTGTTTCCTACAAAAGTTGTTTCGTATATTAAGGGCTATTGAATGAGGTATGATTCAATACATGTTCCCATTTGAAAATTTGAAGTTGGCCCCTGGGCCCCCTTGAAGGAGGGCCCTGTGGGTCACCACGACAGCACCATTGATGCGCCCAATGACATTTTTCTATCTCAGTTTTTGTTTCATCTTCTTATTCTCAGCTATTTCGGATTTATAAGCACTGGACGTTTTATCTGATATAGGACCCACTTTTTGCGGCCATTTAAAAACGGTGGCCCAAATCGAAAATTGTTTCCTACAAAAGTTGTTTCGTTTTTCAAGTACTATTGAATGAGGTATGATTCAATACGTGTTTCTATTTGAAAATTTGAAGTTGGCCCCTGGGCCCCCTTGAAGGACGGCCCTGGGGGTCACCACAACAACACTATGTGATGCGCCCTATGACATTTTGCTATCCCAGTTTTTGTTTCATCTTTTTATTCTCAGCCGTTTCGGATTTATAAGCACTGGACGTTTTATCTGAAACACCCTGTATATATATATATATATATATATATATATATATATATATATATATATATATATATATATAATGAAGAAGTTAATGTAAGCATAGATTGAGACTAATGCGACCACGTAAGATATGTTGTTTAGTGATTAGAACGATTCAGCGATCACCCACTCGTGTAACCCTTAATAATGTAACAAGGTTTCTATAATTGACTAAACGGTGATTAAGTATTTTTATAAAATATCGATTCAAGCTAACAATATCGTTATTATATCAGCATATATTACAGTAGACCTGATATTGTAAATTACAGTTAGAAATTTAAGATTTTACTATATTTATTCGTTGTATTTACATATAGTGTTAAATAAACTACGTTAATTTTACCTATATGAAAGGAATGCACATAGAACAAGTAAACATATACTGAAGCAGATGGCATCTATATTCAGGAGCTTTCTCGTTGTTATTGTCAGCATTGACAACATTTACGCAGGGGACCTGGGCTTAATTCATAATGGAAACTCATGTGGGTCGGATTCTATATTAAGCTGTAGGTCTATGACTCACATAGTCTAATAGCTAAAGAGAGAAGTTAGACTTCAAATCAAACAATCAGCCAAAATTAGGATGAAGGAAACACGATATAAGCTACATTTCTTAGGATAACAATATTGCAACGTGAGCACAACTTTTCTTTGTAGGAGTTCAGATTAAAACATTTTACTAGAATGGCTCGTTTAGTTTCTTTCTGTCTTCCTTTCAAACTATTAAGGTCTTGTTTTCTTCACACGTACGCCACTCTTCCTAGTAATCGACATATTTAAAACAATTTTTCTCCAGTTACGTGAGTTATTCTGATAAAATATTGTTAATCTACACTCATATTAACAAGTTCGTTTTCGTTTCGCAATTTTGAAACTAGATAGACTTCCAAATTATTTGAATTCAATGTTGACACAGATTTATAACTTCGGCTGAAATGAAGGAATACTGAGAGATAAAATGTTTCATGTTATACTTAATTCATAAAAAATGCACTTTCTTGTTATCTTTCGCAATTATTGCCATATAAGAATCAGTATTAAAACTGTAACTTCTTTTTCTTAACATTTCTGGCTTCAGTAGATAAATATCCTTAAATTAAATCTATTCTTCAAGTACCTAATCTATACAAAAATAACTTGTCTTCACCAATTCCCGTTTTCCTTTTACGGAAATCGAAGAATTAACTTTTTGAACTTTCGGATTTAATAGATGAATAGGGGTAGAGATGAAATATTTTTACGCTGAATCGAATTCAATAAACCGTTTATCGATATACACCGTATATTACCGTTTATGTTCTATAGCAATCAACATTGAAACCAGAAGTCGAATAAATTTTTACCACTACTGCTGTCAGTAATGTGGGTGAAGGTGGTATCTTCTCTCGAGAAGCTGAATGTATTTCAAGAATTCGTTTGTCTCTATCTACTGCCCTTTTAAGTTCTATGGCGATCAAAATTAAAAACCAGAGACAATTGATTTATACCACTTCCGATCTGAATAGAGGATTAGCAGAGGAAATAGAAGCTATTCTTGAGAATCTAAAGTGGTTCCAAAAATTCCTTGTCGCAATATCTCTTACTATACTTGCTTTGACAATATTGAAACCGGAGATATTAGTAAATTTCTACCACTTTTATTGAGTAGAAAGTTACGAGCGGAGGTGGTTTATTTTCTTGAGAGTCTGAATCTAACAAATAAAATCTCATCACTATCAATTACGCTTTTTGTTCTACGGTGATAAGCCTTGAATCCGGAACCACTTTCGGTTCAGTAGAAGCAAAGGAAAGAGATGAAGCCAATTATTGTGACGTAAATCGATTTTAGAAATCCGTTTTTCCATATTAGTTATCGCTTTTCATCTAATACACGTTGACAGACTGACCAATAGACGAACTGACGGATATAGCCTTTCAACAAGATTTCTGATACGCATAACGTTGTTTGAAAGTCTAAAACCTGTACTGTTTACACTTTTTCATCCTATGTGCAACTATCAATTGTAGATTTAATCGCGTTCCACTAATGATAGTGAAGAGTAAAATATCAATTCCTCAATGTAGTGTAAGATACTAAATGCCCATATATTCTTTATAATAATTTCTGATGCACGATTTCGTTGGATTTGGATTTGAATTAAGCATCTCGTTCAGCAGCAAGGCTATCCCTAACATGGGCCTGCAGTTCAACGTGGGATCCGAACCACATGAGCTCTTGCCAGGAATCGAACCAGGGGGTCTCTCACCTCCATATTCTGTTCCGTGAATCTAGAACTACAGCAGTTTCCTTAATTATGATAAAATATTCCCCGTTCTATACTCTAGCTTTAGCCTGTTTGTTCATGAGAAGTAAAACAGTTTTTCAATATACTAAATGTTCCACTATAAATTGATATCCGTTGTAACATTTGCTAATTTAACGATGAAAATATTTTCTAGTTCCGTGACTTGGTTTATCATGTATGAGCTATGATTTGTAATATTGTGATTGTTTGCGACTGTGTTATGTGTAGCAGCGACTGATATATGTCTTCAAATTTAATATGTTGAAACAAGGGTAGGGAAAGACAAGGCACCAGAATTGAGAGAGTGTACTGAAAAATGGAATGTTGGCAGGAACATTTAGGATTTCTCAGTAGATGTATTTAGAAAGCGAGATACTTTTTTTTAAATTTATCCCAGAGTACAGTATATATTAATCTATTTTCTCAGTAAGCGCAATACACTGTGACATCATTTAATACAATTACAAATAACTATTAGCATTCATTATACACTTGACTTTAGTTCCTGATACATTACAATGAAATGAATACTAAAATGAAGAACGATTAACCATTATTGCAATTATGATTATAATTTTAATATAGTCTAATCATAATTATTTATAATATATCATAGCACATTCCTTTAATTTACTGTTGTATAATGACAGTACGCTTGTTATTGGTATGTTGCAATCATTAAAAATATTTTAGAGTAATCACTAACCAAAGCGAGAACTAATAAGATGTATTTGTATAGAATTAGTCTTATTAATAGCAAAGAATATTAAATATTCTAAAAAGTAATATTCGTACTAATAGGGAAAATTATCTTATGTAGTTAACAGATAAGTGAATCGTCATTTAAAATATTAGAAAAAAACTATGGCCAAATTGATTGGAGTTTATTACACATGTACGTAAAGCTTGAAATTTCAATTAATCATCGTTCATTTTACACTGTAACTTTGGAACACAAATGTTCCAATATTCTAATCAAATTTCATTACCTAGTCTTCATTTCTTATTTTGTGTTTTAAAAATACTTTTATATTGGGATCGCTATATAGTTTCGAATATGTAGCACATTTAGGACTTACCACTATAACAATATGCGTTTAGTGCCAAGTAAATGAAATTAACCCCAAGTAATGAAGTAGGCTGATGCATAAAAGATTCTCTTATGTTAATTCACGGCTATACAAATTGGAAACAAACCAATATTGTTATCCATGCAAGAAAAACAATCAATGCAATGCGTAATTCTTTTCTTAACTGCTGGCCAGCCTGAAGGTATATTGGATGAGCTGCTTGTCTGTACGAACCGAAAGGGTGAAATATGTTCCATTCTTATCAAGGAAAGAGAGTAACGACTATAGGAGTCGATAATGCCCAATTGAAGAAGCTATCGGCTTTCAATAAGAAGAAAACTTGGAACCAAAGAGGACGAAGAGCTTGCGATGTAATACAGTGGATTGGGAACAGAGTAACTGTTTCTTTTCCCAGTTCAACCTCGTATGCAACATTTAATGGGTCGTAAATCACCAGCAAGGCGCTTTAAAAGAAGACAAACAGTTTACACTGGGATCCGCTCGCAAATCCCACTCGAAACGGCTCGTCCAATTCTTTCCTTTCTCACTTCAAGAAAAAATCCCACTTTATTCCCCTTTTCTCAATATTTCTCCTTTTACAGAAAACCCTCTCCGTCATCAATACTTTAAATTTTCGTGATATATTGTGGCACAGGCTAACAACACATGGTATAAATTACGAAGTTTCTATTTACTTTTGAATACTTCAACATAAGATTGCAATTGTTTGAAATACTCATTACAATGCCACGTGTCTCAGCAATAATTTTGGATTTCATTTCTCTTATCATTTTATTTTTATGTGAACCTTCTATCTCAATGATTGACATCCGGTTAGTCATGTTAGTTAAATCAAAGGAATCAAACTTCCAGTATATCTCTTAATTGTCAAATAAATTTTGTTATTTGAAGGAATGAGTGTAAAATGGTTCGTACGTAAATAACTGCGTCCTGTGGATACTATTTTTGTTACATTGTTCTAACTTACCTATTGTTTATAAAAGTCTGGTATCTCAGATGACAATTCCTCTTTGATTCGTAAGTTTACATATACAGTGACAGAAAGGAATAAAATTTCTTAATAATAAAGACAATCACAATCATAACCACTACTTCTTTTTAACTGACGTCAAAATTCGTCTTTTCACAATGTTATGACCTATGTTCGAATGGCATAATTACTAATCATTCCTAACATTATCATTAGTGAACAAGTTATGTACTTGCTTATTTCGGCATCCTTTTTATCCAACATGTAGAAAGAATTCTACATCTTTACCAGGACAAAACATGAGAGGCAAAACACTTCTTAAGAGTACATTATGACTATCTCCCATTTTTACCAAGACAAATTGCAACTCAG
Organism: Thermobia domestica; assembly: GCF_964235325.1. NCBI lineage: Eukaryota > Metazoa > Arthropoda > Insecta > Zygentoma > Lepismatidae > Thermobia > Thermobia domestica. Next base: position 112,676,189 of record NC_137465.1, on the reverse strand, counting down.
GGTACTTGAAGATATTTTTATTTACTAGTAGAATTATCACGATAGTTTTGATGACAAACACTCTATTTTTCATAAAGATTAACTGCATTACACATCAGGGAGATAAAAAAGTTCTTAGAGACGAAAACGACTTCATTAACTAAGAAATTCGACTTAAAACTATATAATATGTAAGAACGATTAATAGCAGGTTAAACAAAGATATTGACCAATAATACATGAAAGATTACCTTTGCCAACGAAGTAAGAAACAGTTGAAAATTTGAAGTTTAGTTTAGTAATAGAAACGGGCAGTAGATATTATATTGCCTTATTCCAACTTTGACTAATTGGTCATTGTTTTACCGAAATAACCTTGGAAATGTTGGTTCTAATCTTAACGAATGGCACCCAATGAAAAGATGAGTGAGTCAATGGTAGTTTCTATATGGACTAGTAAATAAGTGTGTATAAGAGAAAATTAGAAAGGAAGTTTCATGACATTGTTAACTATTACCAACCTTATTATATTTTTTGAATTAATATTTGCAGCTGGGGACTGAGATACGTTCATATATAATAGGGTGTATCGAAAAAAACTTTTTTTCGAAATCCGGTTACGGCTAGTGCGGATTTTTGGCCAAATGGCATCAATAAAACGTATAAAAAATTTCAACTCGATCAGACAACTCCTTCTGCTGCCGAGTAGAGCCCAAATATTAGAAAAATCAACGAAAGATTCACTTTTCAACTGATTTTCCAAAAAATATTTTTTAAATATTTCCTATACTTTTCGGTCTTTTAAATTTTTGAAATAGCATTGGAAAGGAGAAAAATACATAAAACAAATTTATTACTGTTATTTCTGTACACCACAAGCATAAAAACCTAGTTAATTATTTGTAAAAATGCACTGATTTTCTGGCCTATCGTACAATTAAATTTTAATATAAAATTATTGAAGTCTCTTGAATAACGAAGAAAACTCTTTAGTGCTAAATTCTAAGAGCAGTAATAGTATAAATAATTTGCTCCCAATGCCGTGTGCATCTGCTTATCACACTAGATCACCTGCCGCCCACCTCTTCCCGAACGCCTCTTCTCTTGTACTTGCCCAGCTGAAAGGATCTGTCTTATCAGTCGCCAGTAATAAACCAGCTGTGTCGAACGTGATTGTCGCTGCTTGAGTTATTTATTAGTGCTGTAGGAATTTTTAACTACATAATTTGTTTTCGTGTAACGTGCAGTATGTAGAAGTGAGAACAGTGTTTCAGTTATGTTAAGTACTTTTTATTAGGAAGAGAGTGACAGATACGCTGACGTTACGGCATCGACTAGTTTGTTACGGTCTGACGTTAGGAATAGCATTATTGGGACACCCAAGGAATTGGGTAGAACACAGCTACCAACCGTTGAAATGTATTGAGACAATACCTATGGGAAAGAGCCCCCAACAAAGGATTTATCTTCTATCGTCGCCAGGAAGATTGTAGAAAATTGAAATTACGCCTCAATCAGCGGCGAAGCAATATTCAGTGTCAGAAGGATTGTTGCAATGATATTGAAGTACCATAATATTGTCCGTGACTTGCAAAACTCAGCAAAGTCCGGTTTCCAAACTTCTGCGAAACGAATTGCTGATTTTCAACAGTCTGCAAAAAATATTTCATTTGATATACCCTTTTGTAAGTGTTCCGATCCTCTTGCCTGCAACTGCGAAAAAGGAAGAAAAGTGCCAGTGCTAGAGGTGCATTTTCTTCTACATCAAAGAACCACAAGATTGAGGCGTAATCTCAATTTTCTACAATCTTCCTGGCGACGATAGAAGATAAATCCTTTGTTGAAGGCTCTTTCCGGGATCCCGAAATTCTCATTTTTTCTTCTCACCCCCATAGGTATTGTCTCAATACATTTCAACGGTTGGTAGCTGTGTTCTACCCAATTCCTTGGGTGTCCCAATAATGCTATTCCTAACGTCAGACCGTAACAAACTTGTCGATGCCGTAACGTCAGCGTATCTGTCACTCTCTTCCTAATAAAAAGTACTTAACATAACTGAAACACTGTTCTCACTTCTACATACTGCACGTTACACGAAAACAAATTATGTAGTTAAAAATTCCTACAGCACTAATAAATAACTCAAGCAGCGACAATCACGTTCGACACAGCTGGTTGGTTACTGGCGACTGATAAGACAGATCCTTTCAGCTGGGCAAGTACAAGACAAGAGGCGTTCGGGGAGAGGTGGGCGGCAGGTGATCTAGTGTGATAAGCAGATGCACACGGCACTGGGAGCAAATTATTTATACTATTACTGCTCTTAGAATTTAGCACTAAAGAGTTTTCTTCGTTATTCAAGAGACTTCAATAATTTTATATTAAAATTTAATTGTACGATAGGCCAGAAAATCAGTGCATTTTTACAAATAATTAACTAGGTTTTTATGCTTGTGATGTACAGAAATAACCGTAATAAATTTGTTTTATGTATTTATTTCTCCTTTCCAATGCTATTTCAATAATTTAAAAGACCGAAAAATATAGGAAATATTTAAAAAATATTTTTTGGAAAATCAGTTGAAAAGTGAACCTTTCGTTGATTTTTCTAATATTTGGGCTCTACTCGGCAGCAGAAGGAGTTGTCTGATCGAGTTGAGATTTTTTATACGTTTTATTGATGCCATTTGGCCAAAAATCCGCACTAGCCGTAACCGGATTTCGAAAAAAAGTTTTTCTCGATACACTCTAATATATAATCTTGTTCGTGACAATTAAAAGGGTATTGGATAAAGGACACCAAAGTTGAATCGAATGCAAGTTGTTGGTTGAAAGTTGACAGTCGTGTTCTAAACACTTTTGTCATTTGTTGTCAGCCCGATCAGTGTAGTTTCTGTTGTTTTATTTCGTCCATATCGTCTATTTTGGTTTCCAGTCATGGAGGAGATTACGAATAAGTAGATTCAGTGTAACGAATCGTTTTTCTTTCCAGATGATTAGGGTACTACAGTATTACGGTATTTTCTTTCCAGATTAATGAAGAATGATTATATTCAGTCGATTTTATCTTGCTCTCGAAACTATGGAAATTAACAATCTGTGGGTTTTGCAAAATGGAGTGACTTGCCATACTTCGGATGATAACCTCACTTTATTTAATGAAACATTCCTAGAACGAGTAAATCCTTGTGCGCAATGACACAAATGAATGGCAAGATTGTGTGATTTTACACCTTGTAGCATCTTCTTAGTAAGTTCATGAAATTACAATTGTGTGCGTCAACAAACCTCACGTTCCGTTTTGAAACTGAAGGCAGAAATCATACACAAGATTGGAGACATCGAGACAAACACGTGACAGAGTTATCAATAATTTTGTTGGGATAATAAATGTATGGAAATGCTGTGAGAATGGACATGACCATCACATTCTATTTCATACCTAAATAGATGTTACTCATTAAATATATGAAAAATACAACAATTTGCGTGAAATCAACCCTATTTGTGTTTTGATTTTCAAATCCGGGGTCCTATGTGGAATGTTTTAATATTAGAGGTTCTCAATATTTTTGACTGTTTATACACTGCATAGAACGATTATGACAATTATTAGAATTTTATTATTATAAAATCGATATTATAATTAGTAGAACATCGATATTATAACAATTTATAAATTATAATGACCATATAAATTATAAATCTATAAGATTGTAAGATTACATATAGTATTATCTAGGGATTGAGCATTGATGCTGAAGTTGGTTGATAAAGTCTCTCTCAAGATTGGTTTTAATTTATAATTAAACTCTTTATCTAAAAATAGAATATGTCATGTAATGTCTAGACTTATAGGTCTCCTCCATGACTTAAGTTTATTTTAAGTTCTAAAATTTTGTGACACACCCAATTCAGCTGCACGACGCATCAGTATGTCGCGATTTCGTTTAAGAAAGTATACCTTATATGATCCAGTGGCATACAAATCTGACAAGAGCTAAAAGATTGACTATACTCCATGGACGTCTATCTGTGTATTTCATTATACTATCGTTTTCATGTTGCATTGTAAAAAAACATAAATAAATTTACAACAAACAGTGGTAATTTGTTTGCCAAACCTTTATGTAAATCAATTTACACCTATAAAGTAAAATTACCAATACAAAATTGTGTAAAATTATATTTTATCAACAAAAATATATTTTCTTATAAATGTACTGTAAATTTGTAAACAGCAGCAGCTTATTTTTGTAATTTAATCTAAGAAAATGTATATCAACTTACAAAATGAAGGGTAAATGATTTTACATTAATATTTGTTAATTTCTTGTTCGTAATATACTACAATTTTTCCAGTGTGGAGTATAAATTTAATAAATCCAAACTATGATTAGAAGAGCAATTAAGAAAAGTTTAAGAATTTTTTTAGGGATAGATTTATTTGTTTATGATTTTAGTCCTTGAATTAATGCTTTAAAGGAATAAATCATATGGTATATACATAGGTAATTGTTTGCCACTTTTCATAAAGACGGTCTAACTCTCTATCTAACCGATGTGCTAATCTATCAAGATGAAATAATGAGACGAGCTCTTGTATATTTTAACATCACAAGTAGATATGATTGCCTGTTGCGTATATCTTTGCGACTCTTACGAGTATACAGTACGTGTTACCGTCAGGAGAACACTCGCAACAATTGATACAATTTGCTATAACAAATTAACTGTTGATAATTATTAGCAACGGACGACGTGCATATGGAGGCCACAATTACTTGTTTTCCTCAATTTTCTCGAAAACTATGCATGTGAATTTACGACCATGTATGTAATTTTGTCTAACTAATATGATCTATGAATTGAAATATGTCTAGCATTTGAAGAATATTTTAGTTAAACGAAACAATAATTTCAGAGATAATCATTAATTGGAACGAAGCTCCTCTTTATTCGACTTAGACGTTTGTTTGTCCGGATATTCTTCGAGATGCCAGAATCCTTCTTTTTTTAAAAAAAAATGACATGGTGATTCAGGAGTTGTTTGTCCGGATACTCTTCGAGATGCCAGAATCGTTCTTTTTTTTAAAAAAAATGACATGGTGATTCGGGAGTTGTTTGTCCGGATACTCTTCGAGATGCCAGAATCGTTCTTTTTTTTTTAAAAAAAAATGACATGGTGATTCGGGAGTTGTTTGTCCGGATACTCTCGAGATGCCAGAATCGTTCTTTAAAAAAAATGACATGGTGATTTGGGAGTTGTTTGTCCGGATACTCTTCGAGATGCCAGAATCGTTCTTTTTTTTAAAAAAAATGACATGGTGATTCGGGAGTTGTTTGTCCGGATACTCTTCGAGATGCCAGAATCGTTCTTTTTTTTTAAAAAAAAATGACATGGTGATTCGGGAGTTGTTTGTCCGGATACTCTTCGAGATGCCAGAATCGTTCTTTTTTTTTTTAACAAATGACATGGTGATTCGGGAGTGTCAGCTAAGTGTCTTAAGGGGTTGCATGCTCTGATCGGACACACTATTGAGAAAAAATCACTGAAAAACTGGATCTCCGAGATGGCTGATGGTTTTCTTTCTTTATCAAGTTTGACATGTAGGTTCAAGAGCGCACCTCGAGAATCGTACGAAGCCAGGTGATCCAATCGGACATACCATTGAGGACTAATCAACGAGAAGCTGCATGTCTGATATACCTGAACCGCTCTTCACGAAATTTGACATGGCGATTTGAGAGCGCGAGCTGAGTTTCATAAAGGGTTTCATATCTAGATCGGACATACAATTAAGGAATAATCATCGGAAAGCGGGATGTCCTTAGACTTAACCTTGGAAAAGCATTTGGCGCTTGAATTCTCATTGCAAACAATGTAAAATTAGAATTGTCAGCATCAGAAATTGTCCGAAGCCCTTTTCTTTTGTTCTGCGAGCACAATCTTTCAAAGTCATTGTGCTTTTCGCTTATATGAAAAATTCAAATATTTGTATTCCTAGTGTTCCTCACGAAACCAATTGATGCACTAAAAATTGTGTGAATAATTAACAAAAGGTCGATCTCTTCACTCCAAATTTGTAATTACTGCATATCAAGTTAGCTCTATATCTGACTAACCATACTACTGTGTATTATTGTTCTCCTAGTGACATATTGAAGGGCTTGGTGGTAGAACTTTAATAAATGTTGAACGTTAAAAGATGATGGTTTATAACACAGCTTTTATAATTACACGCAAATTCTATTGCTCAGTTTTCTTGAAAAATACACATGAGGTCTTACAATTACGTATTTAGCTTCGATTGCATCTATCGATTGATAATGTCTCATATTTAGACATTTTTTTCATTGAACTCTAATAATATTCTAGTATTTAGTTTTGTCTTGTAGTCTTATTGAGTAATCAAGTCTATCAAATCTTATATTTTACTTGATATTTTACTACCTTTAAGTTTTTTTTTTTTTGTTTGTAAATTTCGATGAATAGTTGCATTATCTACAAGGAAAGGAAAAAATGAGGTTACTTGAATACGTGATTAAAAAGATATTCAAAATACGTAAAACAAGGACGATTGCCGATATTTTTAATATCTAAACTGCTGCGTTTTTGAGGGATGATGTTATCTTTAACAATTTTAAAGGATATATAGAGAGTGTTGTGCATAAAATTTTAGGATGAAGTAACAACAGGTGATTTTTGATCATTCAAAGAACTTATTTTACAGAAAAATAAAGAACGCGCTAATTTTTGAAGCTTATGTAAATGAAGAAAATATGTTTTGTCAAACTGCTATTCAGCAGTTGGTCGAATAGTTAAACGTACTCAGAGCTCCCTCGTAGCTATATGGTTAGCATTAGAGATCTGGGTTCGATTCCCGATGGAAATTCGTGTAGTTTGTATTCCACGTTTAGCTGTAGCTCCATTTTCACACAGTTTCGCTGCTAAAAGGGACGCAACTCAATATAATCCAAGCTAGGTATATTCGATTTGTAAATAGCAGGCCAATATTAGGGAAATATGTGCAAAGCTAATCGCTCGTAGTACATACGTGACCAGCTTTTTATCCTGAAAGTTAAAAACATCTTCCGTTACTAGTAATAGTTTAAAATTAAATGTTATTTAATTTGTGTCTAAATATAAAATTGAACGAAATGAAATTTTTCAGTTTAACGTATTACGATCATGCTATTTAGGCTAAAGGACACGATGATTAAGGCAAGTGAATGATGATAGGAGAATTGATGGAATGATAATGGGAGGAAACGGGAGAACCCCGAGGAAAAGAAAACCCACTGACACGATGTTATCCGCCGCAAAGTTACTTGTTCAGGGATCCCACGCACCAGAAGTACAAGTTCCACCGTTATGAGTCAGTCCCCTCTAAATATAAAGCAAATTCATCATTGAGAATATGCACCTTTCATTTAAAACATCTTACGTCTTTTAATATTCTAAATCAACTTTGGCATAATAAGACAAAAATGTCATATTTGAAACACCTTGGTATGTTGCGATGTCACAATACCACTTTTACATGTACGGTATATTTTATACGTAGAGCTGCAATATAAAATGTGAGAAGGAAGAAGGCGCGCAAACTGTTATTCATCAAAAAAGATTAAAGGGGATTCGACTGGAGTTGAATGGAGTATCCAAAAGGATAAGAAGTGATTCATGCCGAAAAGTGCGAAATAAAAAAAAAATGAGAAAGAGCAGAAGTTCTTTTGAAAAGAAAAAGAAGAAAATAGAAAATTGTTTTTTCCCTCTCTCTCTCTCTCGCTCTCTTTCTCTTTTCTTTATTCTTCTTTCTCGTTTTTGCTCTCGCTTTGAAAATGTGTGTGGGTGTGTATGTGTGTGTGTTTGTATGTGCATTGCTGAATGGAATAAAGGCTGACAGACCTTTGAAAGATTTTTTTCTTCTCAGTGGTTTTATTTCTTTCGCCGTCTTTTATTCGTTCGTCTCCTTCTTGTGAGACTATGGAAGAGCCACACTGAAAATTCAGTGTTTCCAAGTAAAGTAAAAAATTCGAAACGAAACTGAAAAAAAAATAATAGAAAGAAATTCCTATATCCTGAAAATATACCTTTAATTTTATTCAGACATTGTTTCGTTTACATTCTTGTTTGTTTGTTTGTTGACGTTTAACAGGAACGCTATATGAGTAGTGAGCGTAGTATTAAGATGGAATCCGAGCCACCACAATGTATTCAAGAAAGTAACATTTATGGAAATGATGGCATTTTAAATATGGCCCCACTATTGTTCCTGTTGTAATTTCCTGTTCGTGAGTTTCGTGATTTCCCCCCTTAAGAAAAATATCGTCGTGGTTTTTCGTTTAAAAGAACTGGTCGTAACGCAAGGGCGCAGTTGGGTAATATAAAAGTCACTTTCTAACACAAACTATTAATCAATACTGCATTTAAATCCACAAAAAAAAAAATACACTGTAAAGTTAAACTACTGCAGTAAAATAAAAAAATAAATTCATAATTATAAACCACCATACTGAGAAAAATCCGTTATCCAGATAGTGGTATATTGCACAAATGTACGGAATCCATGTTTACTACCGAAATCTGTAAGGAGCATATGCTATTCATATGTTACACATGTACTGGCTTTTTTAAGCCTACGTCATGTCTCTGGAGGATGTCTAACATCTAACAGCCTTCCGTATATTATATACGTATACATACGTTACGTAGTCAGCTATATGTATGTTACATATGTCTATCTATATGTGAGATCCTTACCGCTTATATAGAGTTTTTTCTTTCATACGGAAAGTATGATGAAGTATCTATATGTGAGATCCTTACCGCTTATATAGAGTTTTTTCTTTCATACGGAAAGTATGATGAAACATCTATACGTGAGATCCGCTTATATAGAGTTTTTTCTTTCATACGGAAAGTATGATGAAACACGTTTTCAGTTATACGTTTGCTGTAGGGTGTTATATAGTTGAACGTTAAGTCGAAAAACCAATACATTCTTTTCTCTGTGTACTCCCTAACTACTTAAACATAAAAAGATACTAAGGTACTTCATGATCCTATCTAATAAATGGCTCCAAATAAGGTAGTTATTATTCTCATAATTCCACAAATCTTTCTCACAGCAGTTAAGAACGTTACCTACGCTGGAAACTTAAATATTGACATAATTTATAGCTGAAGGGTAATTTCTAGGATGTTGTTAAGGGGCATAGCTAAATGGTGTCAACAAATGTTTGGTTTTGATTTGCCAAATATTGAAAAATATCAACAAATGATTATGTTTGGTTAGTCGAACGGTTACTCACTATATTTACTCGAAACATTTACAAACTTATTAAAATTAGTTTTCTTAACAGCTTTCTTACAATGAATTTCCAGTTGCTGCTTGCAGTTGAAACTTACTATTACTTTTTCTTTACTATTAATGTAGTATATTGACATACTTGTAATTAAATAGCTCCCTTGTGGCTATATGCTTATCGTAGTTCGCTTTTGGTGTGAAAGACACGAGTTCTAATTACTATGGAATATAAAAAGATTTGGAACAGACGTTAAACTGTAGGCATACCTCTTATATATACCTTTAGTGTTCAAAAAGACACTAAACTCCTCAATCTGACATATGAGGCGTTGAATGGCAAAGTAGGGGCCGCGGTGGCTCAGTGGTAGAGCTTTCACCTCTGGTGCATGGGGTCCCGGGTTCAAACCCTGCTCCTGCCAAGTGAAATTTGTGGTGGGCAAACACCGTGTGCGTGGGTTTCCTCGGGGTTCTCCCGTTTCCTCCCACTTTCTTCAATCCACCATTTCATTCATTTCTCATCATCACTGTCTCCTTTAGTCTAGCCGGCATAAGCGTGCGACGTAAAACTCAAAATTTCATTTCATTTTTTTCATTTTGGATGGCAAAGTGGCGTAACTCATTTTAAGAAAAAATGACATTAAGTCGTTTGCGTGAACTTGAAACCATAATCTGTTGAATGGGAAAGTTCCGTATCTCAGAATTAAAGACCAGGCCATAGGCCAAAAAGCGGGAGCACAATGAACTGATTTTGTCTTCTATATCGATTCTAATAAAAGTCTCAACATCTCACAATGTCTCAAAACTAAGTTACACCATTTTGGCATCCAACGCCTCATATCAACTTCTTGTAATAAAGGATTATGGATTAGCAAAACTCGAACTACTTGTAAGCGTTAGTGATTTGACACAAATGAACTAATTTTGGTCGCAATTATGCATAGTTACGAGAAAATTTAAGGAATTTTTGTGTAAGATCTGAGCTCAGAATGTTATCGAAATAGAATGGTTACCTCGACCGAGTTTGCTAATGGAGCCAATCCCGTTAATCTCTTTACGGGTAACAATGACTCATGTTCGTATGTTATTTCACATGATAACTCTTGAACAAAGGCGAAATTTTGAAATATGTTTCTTTACAATAGACAACTGGAGTATTATCTCAGTGGAGCATGTAAATGGAGTCAATCTATTTAGATCTTCACGGGTAACGGGGTATTTAACGTTGACAATCTACATCCCATTCATATTTCGCGTGAACTTCTTTACTATCGTTAGCATATTTTATTTTTCTCTCATCTCAAATAGAATATCCAAAATATGCATCTCTTTATCGAAAGTATAACCAATAAACTATTTTATCGGTAATGAACTGTAATTTTGTTTGAGATGAAAATTAACAAATAACAACATAAAAAATTTAACCGTGTTTGTACCTCTTGTCTCTGAATCAGTCTCCTTTAGAATCTGACTCATAATCAAGAGTCACCATTGAAGGAAATAACCATGAGCAGAATATTATGAAAGGGGAAAGCCATGAAGAAAGAACCAGTTCAACATTTAATATACAACAGTCACCAAGGAAAACAGTATACATTCATTAAAAAGTAGGTGATTTAATATTTATAGATAAAGACGCTTTTTTTAAAAAAAAGTTATAGAAACACAATAAATTAGTATAAAACAAATTATTATAAAGATAATATTCATCTGATAGAAAATGTGTTTCATCATAGTATTCCAGACAACTTCATCTGAAAGATTATGTTCATCTACACTGTTATTTTTGTCTAGATCTGGTTTTCAAATCAGTATGGATAATACGCCAAACATACGCAAGTAGGCAACCTAATCAATTAAACAAAATTAAATGATGTTTTACCAATATTAACGTTCTACAATTATGACTTTTAGATTAGAGAAAAACAATGACTATTGAAAGTGAATAATTATGAATGGATTGATAGAATGAAAATGTAGGAGGAATAAGAAGAAACCCCGAGAAACCTCCCAGACACCATACTACCATTACTTATCAAAAACACATTGTTGGATCAAAACAGCTGACACCATAAAGAAGCGCTCTAGAACTGAGCCTACTATCAATTAACGGAATGATGGAAAGTGTAAATAGTCATATATATATATATATAAGGTGTTTATTTATTATGTAGCCAAAATCCACTGGTGAAATCTTCACACCTAAATAAAGAAAAGTCCACATGAACATAAGGCGAAAAACGCGTTATTTCAAAGTTACGAGATGTCGAAACCGAGAAAATTGTAACTTTGATGCTGCCTAGCTCGAAAACTATGAGAGATATCAAATGTGGTTAGAGAAATATTAGAGGAACTAGTACGCTGTCTATCTAAATAACAATGTTTCAGAGTTGGCACAGCGGATTTTATAGAGAGAGCTGCGGTATAGGTTCCGCTCTTTCACCTCTCTCTCTAAAATCATGTACGCCGGTACAACCCAACTCTGAAACATAGGTATTTAGATAGAGAGTGTACTAGTTCCTCTAATAGTTCTTATCCTAATAGTTCCTTTGATATCTCTCATAGGTTTCGAGCTAGGCAGTCTCAAAGCTAAAATTTTCTCAATTTCGACATCTCGTAACTTTGAAACAACGCGTTTTTCGCCCTATGTTCATATGGACTTCTTTTATTGTTTAGGTGTGAGGATTTCAACAGTGGATTTTGTTCACATAGTAAATGAACACCCTGATACTGTAATATCAAATCATTATTAGTACACAGTACTTAAATAGTAATGTTGACCATAACGTTAATAGTGCAGTGACTTACCATCGGACTTTAAAGATCTACTCGTAAAAAGTTAAAAATATGATTTAAAAAAAATGTGATTCAGGATCTTTAAAATAGATATATTGTAATGATATTACCTCAAATATTATAGATTTTCGTTACAAAGAAGGCAAATTTAATACTTGATTCCAATGTGTATGTAGTAACTTTGGCAAGTGTCATAAAATATGTTACTACCTACTCCTTCTGCTATGAAAAATTGGTTCATTGAAAACTTACCAATAACGAAATAGAAAGATCTTGCTTCCGGAGTTCGGCAACAGGAAGGGGGATGGCAATGAATAAAAGGAACATTGTTCTCAAATATGGTGGGTAAAGGATCTGCTCCTAATTACATCTTGGGGATGATTCATTGTAGCTGCCGTAGAAAGTTCCAGACTTATAGGTGTTCATGCACTCTTTAATGTAAATCTAATGTAGACACTACTGGATTTAGCTATAAAACTTGCGACAAAACTTATTGAATATACATAGATATCATGAAATCTTATACGTGTATATTTTACAATTTTCGTTCATTACAAAAGTAACGCATACTCAAATGTTGTGTCGATATTTTCTCCAACTTAGTACTCTAATAAACTGACAAAAAAGTTACTAAGCGTTACAAATATCGATATATTATAAATCATGATATTGAATTTGTTTTCATAAAATTCAATCCGTTCGGAGTAATAGACGTTACAAATTTAGTATTACTTCTGATTGCATTACAGCAATATGCAATACAACCCGGAGTTTGGGATAGTAGAAGTTTTGAACCTGAAGCGATATACAAATAATGGTTATACAAAAATGAAGCCTTGTTCATGCATATATTTTTGAACTGGGAAGCAACGATTGAAGTGAAAATGAAATGAAATCTTTAAGTTTTACGTCCCACGATTATGCCGGTTAGGCTAAAGGAGACGGTGGTTATGAGAAATGAATGAATTGGTGGAATGAAGAAAGTGGGAGGAAACGGGAGAACCCCGAGAAAACCCACGAGCACGGTGTTTGTTCACCACAAAGAACTAGGATCGAACCAGGGACCCCAAGCATCGGAGGTGAACGCTTTACCACTGAGCCACCGCGCCCCCAACAACTATTGAAGTACACTAGGAACCACATAGTGTTGCCAGATGTAACCAAAGGTATATATATATATTTGCAAAACATGTAAATTGACACATAACTCATACGTGCGGATGTTCTGTCATTAATTTTCAGTTTGCTTAGCTGGAGTAGCTTGGAAACTATGAAGAAGAAAAAAGAATTTTTCATTCCACCGATAACTAATCGGATGGGGCCTCTGTAAGGAGGAACTAGGGAAATCGCAGTTCCCATGAATTAACACTCTGAATTGGCAACTTAGCTGACGTTTCAATTCATCAAAAGGTATGTTAAGTGTCTGTGTATATTATGAAATTCCTGAAAAGAACGAAAAAGAAACTTTGAAATTATTATAAAACTGTTACGCCCTAAAATTGGCATCAAAATTACAAACTTCAAATTTCAGACCCTCATAAATCTATGGTGCAAGTAGTATCATAGCTGAGGATATTTCTGCAGACTCTTTGCATGCAATAGTATTCAGCACAAAACTTACGAACCCCCACTTTAAGCCATTTCAAATTACAGCCCCTTTAAATGTGTAATTTTCTGTACTTTTTCTGGTGATTTCATGTATTGGTTTGCAACCCTGCATATTTATTTAGAAGCAAGAGTATATGTTCTCCGCATCCCTCAGTCTCTGCTGTAAACATTCGTGTTTGTTTGGAGTTTGCCTGATACGTACATCCTGTGCAATTGCAGTTTTCATAAACGTTTGCAAATCCAAAAAAAATGACACTCCACCGACAACAAAGATGGCCGCCATTCAGGAACACTTGTACATAGGACAACGTGAATAGTGTTATTGACCTCTTTATACACAAGGTTCGTCACATTCAAAGTTTGATAATATTAGGAGATGATCGAGCAACTGTTTTCCCCATCTTTGGATCACTTCAGATGGATTGTTCCAGCCACAAACGTTTGTGAGGGTGTATAAAGAAGTCAGGGCAGGCCTCATAATGAAATATGGGGTGAAAGTCTTCTTTCCCCTAGAGTAACATTAATGATATATTATAAACTAAGGCCGCCAAAGAGTTTTCTGGGGGTCGGGTCCTCCCCTACGTACTTGTGGCCCCAGAAAACTATACTTAATATTTACATAGTTTTATTAATTTCATCAATTGTATTATCTTCGGTCATACCTAGTTTATTTTCATAATGTCCAGTACAACTTTGTCTGGGACGATTGTAACATATTACAATCGTCCCCGATTACCATGTTAAATTTGCACCCGTTCAACAGTCAGTGATGAATACCATGATTTCTCATAATTACATTGAGTCAAAACAACAAACACAATATCAACGTTGTCAAGGAAAAAACATAGATTACACACGCATAGAGTATTTGTTTACAGGAAACGCAGATATATCAAGAGAAAATAGAAACAAGTTAGTTAAAAATTTACTTACGTTTGTCAAAATTACGTTTCTCCTTGTTCAGTCTTCCACACTTTACTTACGATGCTCTTTTTTCCTTCCCACATATACCTTGTATGTATGATTCCAATGACATGTACAAATGATATTTCAAAACTGACTTCTACAATTAATGGCCAATGTTACATTTGTCCCCGGTCTCCTACAGTACTTGTAAAATTCAAATATGCCAATTTCATTGGACTTTTGCTTAGCATTGAGCCATACTAATTTTCTATTAATTTCACCTATAAATGGGTTGGCATTTTTTAATGTCAGTTGAGAAATGGTGCAGAAAACAGAGAGAGCATACTTTTGAGATATCGGAAGTGACGGAACCTTTCTTCGAATTCAGTCATGAAAAACTAAAGCTTTATGAAAAGGTTTTTGTTTATTTTTATTATATATATATATATATATATATATATATATATATATATATATATATATATATATATATATATATATATAACAAAACATACTCCCTTAAACTTATTTTGTGCTTGGCAAAATTTAAGAAAAGTGTAAAGTTTGTTTTCTAAACTGTTTCTCCAAGAGTTTGCCTCCCTGTTCCCTCCATATTACGTTACTAGTATGACCTATAGTACACGACAAAACATAACCAATTTTTTCCTTGAAGGTCAAAATCTAAGGATTTACTTGTCCCTACCATAAATTCTTCTTTGTAACTACAATTCGGCGTTGAAGCTCCAATTCAAGTAGAACTGTATTCATCTCTCAGTGTGGCTAACCCCATTACTGTTATCATAGTAGCATTGTACAGCGTTTGTTCCGTCTGGCATCCGTAGCTTTTGCAGAGTGATTGAAGAAGGTACATTTCGGTTGCTAGGCTTCACAATCAGCGCACATCATATATGAAAGCTATTTTATTCTACTTTACGAGAATTCAGCTTATTCACATTACACACAGAGAATTCGTATTCAGCTTAAAACACAAATTACTTTGATGTGTTATGTCGGGAGGTATGTAAATGTTATGGAATAGAGCAAAATTTCTATACTTCCGATCCAAGCCTTTGTATTATGTTTTCTCCATAAATGACGTAAAGGCAATGCTCTAAATACAATAGGGAGGAGTATGCAGGGTATACTTCCTTAGATCTTCCACTTCGAGCACTGCGTAAAGGAATAGCAACACAGTTTAAAAACCGAGATCTTTCTATCTCGAATATTTTCATGTGTAGTTGATGCTTGTATTGCGACATTGGGCGGGCATAGCGCCTCATGGACCGTAGCTCTAGGAAGTCAGTTTAGTACTTATCTATATTTCCTAGCTAGATTCATCACTATTTCAGTATGTATTTATTATTTTACTACCAACGCCCTAGCCACACTGGAATATCACTTCCCGTGAGATCAGCTAAGTCAAGCAGTCCTGAGTCTGGTCAGAGGAAAGACAGGTGTGACCATTCGTACTCACTAGACGGTGTTGGCGTTGCGACGTCCACCCAGCGTCGTGAGGGCAATTAGGAAACTACTTGCAAAAGTAGTGAACTGCAAAAGTAGTGAACTGCAATCTAGGAAGGGGGCCGCGGTGGCTCAGTGGTAGAGCGTTCACCTCTGGTGCATGGGGTCCCGGGTTCAAACCCTGCTCCCGCCAAGTGAACTTCGTGGTGGGTTTCTCGGGGTTCTCCCGTTTCCTCCCACTTTCTTCATTCCACCATTTCATTCATTTCTCATAATCACCGTCTCCTTTAGCCTAAGCGGCATAACCGTGGGACGTAAAACTCAAAGATTTCATTTCATTTCAGTCTAGGAAACAAGCATTAACGGCGAAGGTAGCCGATCTGCTGACAGTAGCCTACATCACCCTACAGGAATGAGTGCAATTAAGTCTAGGTGTCCTAAGAACTGTTGCACCAGGAATTTAGTTATCGTTATTATTATTGCTAATAATAATAATAATAGCAATAGGCTTAATAAAGATTCTGCCTGTTTGCTCTGCTCGTACCTAGGCACATTATTTCTAACTGTATAATATAGTTAGGCAGGTCAATAATTGGTCAGTTTCCTTCTAATGTGATTCATCACGTGTATGAGAACTGGACAAACTATAAATTAGGATACTACACACAGCAAATTAATAATGATAGCTTTATTACTCAGATATTAACCTGCATACATTAATAAATGTGAGGATCTAGATACTTAATAGAAAGCTTTTTAACCATTTCCTTTCTTAAAGAAAAAAGTTTTAAATTGTCATTATACACAGAAGGCCTGTCGAATAATAATAATAATAATAATAATAATAATAATAATAATAATAATAATAATATAATAATAATAATAATGTTATTTATAAAAGAATAATATTAGTGCATCACGCTAATTTCTAATAGTAAATCACGTTTATGTTCATTGCAATAATATAATGCAATAATTTAAATTTGAGCATTTATATTTATGTAACCGCAAGTTCGTTGGTAAGCTAACTAAAAAAAGTGTATGCAAACAATTAGAACTCTTAATTAAGTATGATTTTAACCCATAATTAGTGCTTGAACTTTTCGGGTATATAGGTACGATACCCGTTGCACTTGGTTTACTCGACCCTTATACCTGATAAACCTGTTTGACTCGTTTGGCCTGTGTGGACCGTTTGACCTGATAGACTCGTTACGATCTCGTACATAATAATTAGAACAATTTGTGTTACAATAATAAGGTGAAACAACACACCATTTACAACCATGACAGACTAAGTGTGTTTTCATATAAATGGGGTTATCAGGCCAACCCTATTCATACGGGTCAATCGGGCAAACCCGTTTCATACGGGTAAAAATACAATATCGTCCAACAGGCGGTCCAAGAGCGATTCTATTTTCCGAGCATTATCGAAAATGCACAGTAGGCCTTCACAAAATATGAGCACATAATCATATTATTATTATTATTATTATTATTATTATTATTATTATTATTATTATATTAATAGGAGAGAAAATTACTTCGTTGAGTTACCTTACGTATTATATTCCTATTTTGAATGGTTATTCTTGTTTCATTTATCTGCTTATTGGTTTGCAACACTCAGTACGAAGAATTGTTTCGGCCTTCATTGTTTACCCTGGCGACAAGCAGAACGGCCAAGCTTTTGTAATACCGGCAACATCCAACTGATTGACAAACCGCACGTGGCTGCTAATAACAATTGGACATTTTTGCTGCTGATAATAAAACTTGGTTTAGCTTTGGAAACAAGTGTACATGTAGTCTCAAATTTTTAAAAATAATATATTCTCTCATTTTTTTGAAAAAGAAAATGGTAGTGATATAAATCATGTGGATAAAATTTCTAAAATACCACACTGGAATGTATCTACTTGAATTTTTTTTAAATACTTGTTAAATTTGTGTGACACAAGATTGCTTAGTAGACAAGAGCTGAGGCTGTCTTCAAAATCAAAAAGGTATCGTGAAAGTAATGCCTCATCTTGGAAAATTTATCTGTTTCTATTGCTTTGTTTTGTCTCGGAAATTCTTTCACATTGTCCCATGACAACCCAAAACTGCGGTATAAAATAGTACCGTATAGAACACAATGTGCACAGTAAATTGTATATTAAGTCTCAGAATTATATTTAATAATATGAAATATAATGTGTGGAATATATTTCACCAACCAATGCAATTATCAAGGTCATACACAGGAGAAAAGAGGAGGAATTGAATGCAGAGTGGACTGGGTGCTGTAAGTAGCCTTTTGCTGGGTTTTGGGAAAGATGAATATGCAGTATATTATAACTGTAGGAAATATGATTTTAAAATCCCATTGACTGACTGATTGTGGCCACGTTTTGGTCAATTGTTATATAATATTTATACTTGTGTAAAACGTATATATGTTTCTGATACGGGAATATGGTAATCATCTAGGTCTTTAAAATTGAAAGTCAATGACTTGATTGTTTGCAGACTCCTTTACTCCAGTAACGTCTGAGCTTCCTCTTTACATGAGCCATGTTATACTGCCAAGAACGAAATGATTATTTGGTAAATAATTTGTGATGTATTTTATGAAGTGTTTCCAGTAAACATTTGTAATTTTTTACATAGCTTGTTACAGTTTCGTGTATGTATGTATTATTTAAGGACTTACCTTATTGTATATATATTGACGCTAGACACGTATGTAAATACTTGCAATATGTAATATTTGCAATTTGTAACGTTTGTTGACTATTAACGAAAATTTATCAGATTAGAACTTGGTAACACTGAAAGTAACTGAACGAGAGCAGAAAAAAAAGTAGAATGAAAATCAAAGCCAATGGCCAAGAAATTTCAGAAGAATTTGAGTGTTCCAGTGTTCCGTACCTCCAGAACGATGTAAAAGCAGGAACTATGGGAAAACTTGGAGTGAGAAAATCGGTGTCTCGTAGAAGAATGAGTTTGGAACCCATTGATCTTGTCCAGTGAGTGTCGCGGGAAAAAAAGAATATCTGCCCCACCCAGCCGCCTTTCTTGCTTTACCAATCGCCCAAAAACTTCCAGAAAGCAAAAGATGTAAAGTCGTTCTCCAGAACTGTAGGAAACATCCCATACTACTCTATTTCTTTCTTTGATGCAGAAAACCCCCATTGAGTGCGTCTCCCATTCGCATCTTGTCGTAGAAACCTTTCTTTTTTGTCTGCTGCCAGAATAAGATGGACGATTTTTTCCCTTAAATTTTTATAGTGCTTTTACAATGGTTTTTCCTTTTCACTTTGTTTCTTCATACATAAAACTTACACAATAAGGTAAAAATAAAACGTATTCCGTATCTATATGCAAGGATATCGACCCCGAACTTGAAACTATCGTCGTTCGTGTAAGGATACGGTGATCCAGTGGAAATGCGTTCACCTTTGGTGCGAGGGTCTCCTATTTCGAGGGGGCCGCGGTGGCTCAGTGGTAGAGCGTTCACCTCTGGTGCTAGGGGTCTCGGGTTCAAACCCTGCTCCCGCCAAGTGAACTTTGTGGTGGACAAACACCGTGTGCGTGGGTTTTCTCGGGGTTCTCCCGTTTCCTCCCACTTTCTTCATTCCACCATTTCATTCATCTCTCATCATCACCATCTCCTTTAGCCTAACCGGCATAACCGTGGGACGTAAAACTTGAAAAGATTTTTCTCCTATTTCGATCCCAGGACATATCGGTTTGTGGTGGACAACATCGTGTTCCTAGATTTTCTCGGAGTTTTCCCATTTTCTTCCACATTCTCAATCCACCAATTCTTCCATTATTATTCACCTTAATTTATTATTTTGTCTCCTTTATTCTAAGGACATAACTGGGCGTAAAATTAGATATTTCATTTTTTAAATAGCCATTCATCTCATATCTTTATACACAAAATTGTATCGCAATAATTTACTCGCTCTCTTATTATCGGTTGCATACTGACTGTAAGTAGTAAGAGTTGAGTTGAGTTGATTTTGAGTTTAACGTCCCGTTCAGCAGCAAGGCTATATGAGACGTGGACCTACTGATTAACGTGGAATCCTAACCATATGAGCTCCCGCCGAGAATCGAACCCTGGCCTCCCACGCCAAAGGCGCGTACGCTAACCGCTTAGCCACGAAGAGCTCTGTAAGTAGTAAGAGTATGTGTGTACCATCATTAGGAGAAACACAACAATAGATACAATGTAACTATTCTATCAGGCCTTGTTTCCATATTGTATTAAAACACAATAATACACTGAGCAAGGTTATGTGATAATATGTAAAAAACACAATTACGTTTATTTACATATTATCACATAGCCTTGCTCAGTGTGTTATTGTGTTTTAGTAGATACAATGTGATAATCAGCAGTGTATTTTGGCACATCTACAGAATACAAATAAACAACAACTTTTGACAAAACAAAAACTTTCAATTACCATTAGAAACGAACGATTTACTACTTTCTGCACCACATAAATTTATATTGTTAAATTTTCTCGAATACAATACATACAGATCCAGCATGTTAGTTTATTTTGCTCGATGTGACATATCAAATAATATAGGCCCACGTCTGATATTTAGACTTTATTTCACTAACCGTACTATGTAGTGTAATGTTTTTAGTATCACAATGAACAGTTTTATGAGGCTATATTTCAAGATTAATTTTAATTCAATAAGTGGCATAGTTATTATATAGCATCAGCTTTTAAGTTTACAAATTAATTGGTTTTTCTCCATTTTCTCGAAAACCTTTCTACGAAATATTACTCTCACGTATATATTTTTGTTCAGCTAATTTAGGGTTACCGATATCTTATCTTTGGATTTGTTGTCATTAATTGAAGGGCATTCTGGAATAACATTGTAAGTGAAAAATTGAGGTTTTGAGTTACACATCTTATAAACTTAAAGTGCAACGTGGTAATTAACAGAAGTAAAGCTGTGTATATATGCTTGTTGAGAAAAGTGATGTAGCATCTGCTCTGTGCGTTGGAGCATAAAATGGCGAATACCGAAAATGGGGAGTAAAACACAGCGAAGGTGGAAAAGTGGCCATTTACCTTGTATATCCTAAAGTAACAGTGCAAGGGAAAAGGTTGTAAGACACATAACGACATCTACAATAGTATATATTTGCAACCCACGTGGATACAAAACATACAATAATATTAACGTTGTAGGCAACAAAATCCAGAAACTGCACTGCCCTCAGCCTTGTTTAAAACTACAATATGATACGTCCATTTCAGTTTCAGAATCCGCATGTGCATATACAAAAACATCAGCAGTGTTCAGCACGTTGTTGTAAAACTGCTGCTTGGCAACAGTAACAAATCGTAGCAGAGCTTCCACATTTTTCTTTGAATCCTTGATCCCGCTTTGGCTGGTTTCTTTAAGAAAAGCAGAATGGTGTTCAGTGGTGGTGCCTACACCGAATAGGCTCCTACACCACTATATGTTTCCGATGCTTACACAGATCCATATGAGGCTTTTTCATCCCTTCCTCTTGCCCGATTTTCTAGTAAATCAGAAGAACGAATTCAAATTAGATATCTGAATAACAAATCAGGACTTTGGATTTTGAAATCCGACATCTGAAATCCATATTTAAATTTGAATTCAGATATCCCGAATTCGAATTTTTCAAAATCCGAATATTCCCATATTCAGATTTTTGTCAACACTGTTTTAATTTCCTTGTTAACATCGAGGAAAGAAACAAAACACTGCATTTCGCTCTGATTTTGCTATATTTCTTTGCCAGAGTTCACGACTGTTTCGAGTTTGTCCACTTCGAAAGAAAATTGTCGAATATGTCTACGTACTAGTAATGCCACTTCAAACGACCCTTGAAATCAAAGTTACATCGCATCTACCAGTGCTTGCTTCACCAGCCGCAGACAGTGGCGCTCTCTGCTATACGCATCGGGAAACGGCGACTCGATGCAGATGAACTGTGTTTTTGTCAAATCAGACGCTTCGAATACGCACTAGAGGAGACGGAAAAGGAAAGTAAGCCCATACGTCTTCTTTATGTTTTACCAGGAATCGAGGTAACTCAACTTACCTTGTTATTGCAGAAGGTCGTTCAATTGTCGAAATGTGCAGAACTCAATGTAAACAATGATCACTCCGCAACATAATGCAAAATAAAGGACAAATGTTCAAAGGGGTGTATTACAATATCTATAACATACTGGTCTTCCGTTCCCCCATTCCATTTCTAGGGACATCAGACACTGTAACAGTGAAATTTGGTAGAGAGAATATTAGAAACCTATGTCGTGGTGCATAATGTGTATGAACGATACTTAAAGATTGTAACATAAGTATAGGAGTAGGTAGGTTCCTTAATACTAAGATTATACAGTGATTCATAAGAAATTTTACAACTTTGCAACGTTGTAAGATATTACAATCAAAAAATAAACTGAATCAGAATGGCAGAAGAAATAGCAATAATGGAAGTTTTATTATTTTCATATTGTACGTGCATAGTTATAACTTCACATAGACACCTGCAATATGAAAAGAAAGATGATTATGTTGTTTTATGCAATAAGCACTGCGGGTCGAATCCAGTTGCTATTTACAATCGACACGGACATGTTTACCCTTAGCAATTCCATTATCACATCCATGTATTTCCACATGACGTTTTTGTAGTACGAGAAGCTACATATTTCATCCTAGAAAATCAAAGGTTTTAGTACTATACATGTTACATAGAAACTAATGACTTCTCATGCATTTTAAACGATATAGTACATTAAAGTTACTGTTACCTAGAGATAACGGATCGATTGTACTGATGAACTCATCCGAGAAACACTCTAGATACCTATTACGGAAAACAGAAATCAAAGATTAAATTTCGTTCAAGAATTACCGTCTGAACTAACACTCAAATAGACGGACAGACGGATAGAGGCCGGCCTAACATTTCACTCTTATAAGACCCACTCAGCGTGCTGAAACTTTGGAAGACGAGCAATAATAGGCAATAGTACCTTTGTGCAAAAAAGATCAAATACCAGTCTTTGCGTCAGCGGTGATCGTCTTGGACCCTTCGACCATAGTATATTACTTATTTTTGTAGGAAATGTATTCGATATAATTTCTATATGAGAGGTCTTACTTACCTCTTATTGTGCTGTACACTGTCTCAAGTCGCTTGTTCGCTACATGTATGAGAATGTATGCAACGTGTGTATGTGTATGTAAAATGTTGCTTTGTATTCAGCTGAGAAGGTCTGTAAATTAACTACAACTCATAATACGTGACTTATCTCTAATCTGCACCGCCAAACGGAAACAAGGAACAAACGCAGTAAACCCGTCACTGGGCATGCGATAGCGTCATACAGGGATGCAAAACGTTACCTTCCTTTTTTCTGTTTTATATACCAGAGCTTCACAGAGTGCAAGCAAGGCACACACCGCTACATGACACTTTATATGTGTACTTTTTATTAATAAATTTTCCCACAGTTCCAGGTTCACTTGTGTCAAGACCTTGTTATTATCTGACTATCAAAAAACATATAACATGGACAGCTAAACAATCAGATTTTAAACAACGTTATGAGCACGCAGGGCGTTAACGTTGATTTATATTGTCATCAAGGCTTATTTTCTCTTAGCTCTCATTATGAAAACTGAATAATTGCTCTTTTAAAACTGCTGCTTGCTGAATTCTTAGAATTCTATTAATAACAGAAGTTTATTCGTTCCTAAATTAAAATATGACATTCTTAAGGGGTTACTTATTGAAGAAAGTAAAAATATGAGGGAAAAGTGCGTGAAATAATAATAATAATTTAATTTCATTGATTTTGTAATACCAAAAGAGGCCAGAAACCCTCGTAGCACAATTGAACACATGTACAAATGACAAAGTTAATTTACATTAAGTATATGGAAATATGATACATTTTTCTTGAACAAGATATACAAATATTGTTACATAGCTACATTAAAACACAAAAAGATACACATGCGATACAAACAAAAATGGTTTGTTATATCATTATAGCCCTCTGAAGTGCATACAAAATTTACTAAATAATTACCCTGTGTTGTTAATAGTATGCCTAATACTCTGTCCTACTTTATTGAATCATATGACTTACTTGTTTCAATTAAATGCTAAATAATACTTCAAATAGGCCTATCTGGTTTCTTTCGTGGATAATATGTTTATGAATTATGTTTACTTTATTCCGAGTAAGTCATTCCACTTCAAGTGATCTAGCATCTATCACTTTCTGTTAGTAAGTAATATGTAGTAAAAACATACAGATGATGATATTATGTAAGTACATATGAAGAAACAACGTTACATTTTTACTATCACATTTATCTACTATCAGTAAGATTTATTATTTCATAAGTATTCTGTTTATTTTATAATCGTACATTTATCTTCCTTTATTTGCGTGTTCCATATCGATTTATGTCTTCTCTGATCATATTATACCTGATAAATAGCTTAAAAGTTTATGTGTCTTTCATTTACTCATGTCACTGTAAAACAAAACGCATTGTATATACATGTTTACACTTTTACAAGAATTCTCTTTTGTATTTTAGCACGTTATATTTTGGTAGTATAAATGAAAATTTATCCTAAGTTCCTGTACCATTTCTAGTAACATATTGAATTATTTATTACATTTTTCTTCTTTCCATTATTATTCATTTTGAATTCTCAGTTTTTTAAAATTATAATTAAACATTCCACAAATATAGGGGATTAATCGTTTTTATTAAATACATAGTTATTTAGTCGGTGATAAACATAAATAAGATAACATTAAGAATTATTCTTAAGTTCATGAATTTTGCTCAACTTTTAATTTTAATATCAATTCACTTTTATCTTTATATATATAACGTTGACTCGAATCATACTGCAAACACACTATGATTGTTGTAAATAATAATATGGTAATGTTTGTGTTGCGATCCAAAAATATGCGCACGTAAATAGCAACCATTTAAATTGAATTAAAACTTAAGATACCGATCCACAGGTATATATTTGAGATGAATAAAGAATTGTAAATACAAACTAGATGGAAGAACTGTAAAATCCTACGTGTAAGAAAAATTGAATACTCCTGTAGAGCCGATTTAATATACATTTTGTCAACTACGAACATAATTAACTTCATGAAAATTCGAATTCACGTATAATTCACATATAATACACATAAACAAGCTTTTACACATAAACAAGCTTTTATACATTTTGTCAGTGCCATGAACTTATTGCACCTTTTAAAATACTGTTTGGCTAGCTTGGCAGATTTCGTCCCTATAATATTTATAGAAGGAACATCGAGTATGTGCGACATCACATTATTTTCGCATCAGTGCCGACTGGCTGGCGAGAGCTATTGAATACAAAGTAAAGAAAGGTGGTAAAATCAAACTGATTAATCTTGTCTTCTACCAATCAGTATTGTTGAGTGTTTCCATATACACTAATATATTAATATACCTAAATTACAAACCCGTTGGTTCGCGAACAAGTCGATTCTTGTTCTTCTTATGCACTTTTTGCAATTTCTACCCCTCATACTATTTTGTTTAATTTAGTGTTATATTTGCCTGTTATTCATAACACAAAACACTTAAAACATATATAAAAAATACTCACGGTGTCAAGTTTTTGTGATTAGAATAAATTTTCTATGTATACTAAATTTCAATTTGAAAACCTAATTTCATGCGGAACGATTAAGTTCGTAACTCATGGATCAACTAATTCCCTAGTTACAGGAAATGCTAAGGCGCTATTTTTTTTAAAAAAGCGGAAATATTATGTTTCTAATAGCTTCCCGGAGCTGAGAATTTCATTGAAATGTAAAAAAAAAAAAAAAAATGATATCAAGTTTAACAATTTACTGGATTTTGAGATAAATAACACTGTGTTCTGGGACTTGCTTTAAAATGACGTTTCAATATTAGAGTTAATTTTGTGTCCTGATTAGTAATTTGTTTTAGTGCTGTTGATATGAAATTTACATTTGAAATTTGCACTTTCGAAACTTTTATATCTTCTTTTTGTTCCCTTTTTGCCTAAATTTTGCGCCTAAAATGGATAAAGCTCTACTTTCTATAGTTATTAAGAATTATTTATTTTGTAAACCACTAGCAGTAAGTTGTTTTTGCACATTCCTCTATTTCTTGACATTTGAGGATGATTTAGAATGTTTACATGTTAATACCTCATGATTCCAGACAATGTCAAACCTTACTTGTGTTGTATAGGTTCGTGCCAAAAGAAATTTAGATAATATGTATGTGTAGTGCGATATGCGTAGGCACTTCCGCAAGCAGTTGACGTGAATATATGACATATATCATAGTGCAAGGTTATTTTTTCTAAGAAGGAAAAGAAAAGAAAGGTTCTTTTTTAAAAGAAGGAAAAGAAAAGAAAGTAAGTTAAAAGAAGTATCAGGAAGAAGCGTTTTACTGCAACGTAGATTTGTCATCTGGGATGGTGGTACACAAACTCTAACGTTTTTCATTTCTTTTTTCTTTTTTGGGTTTCGATCTGCTGAGTTTTTCCAGCTGACTGCGTGGGAGTTTCGTTATATATGTACATACGTGACTTGGTATACTGAAGGACCAATTCGGATATTTTAGGCTTCTTCTTCTTCTTCTTTTGTTGGCTACCACACCACTCTTCTTCCTTAAAACTGCAAGAATTTTGCTTACGTCATCAGTTTCAATGCCAGTGTTGGCATCCGCGAGGAAACCTTCATTAAAGAGTTAGTCAGTTGATGGGAGTACTGCCCTTATCGATTGTCTTTATTCAAGAATTCCCAGCGTTCAAATGGTTAGCAAACTTTCGTTTTCCTTTCGTGATTGCAAGTTCGATTCTCGGTGAGGATTTAGTCTACATTTGATGACAGTGCAAAACAAAGGACGATTATATCAAAATAATGAAAGATGTATCTAACTGAAACTAAACTCGGGCGTACTAATATGAAATTATTTGTATATGAAATTCTCACTTATTAATTTTATCGTATCGTATATTCACATATTATTTCAAAAATATATACATATAGTCATCAAAACTGTGGAAACGTCAATGTTTTAAAGCACATTATTTGAGGAGATTGTAACATTGAAAGTTAGTGTACTACGACTATCTTGTGTTAATGCTGTCTTGTATGGTGGTGAGTAGTACGGATGGCGGTTTAGTACGGATTCGTACATGCAATGGAGAAGACTTCGGTGATGTAAAATAGGAGACCTTACTAATTTTCAAAGACGACAAATTGTTGGCGTGAATGTAGCTGGAGCAAGTGAATGCAAGATCTCCACTGTATTAGATATATCCAAAGCTCAGTGATCAAGTTAATGATGATAATATAAAGAAGAAAAATAGTGGACGGAAACGAAGTCTATGTTAGAATTTTCTCCGAGTATTAGTAGGATGAGTACTGAGAATTGATGAGATTGGAGGCATTCATAAGATCTATACTTCAATTTTGTGGCAAATATAAATAGTGTTACATAGTGAAGGTAATCCAACGCAATATTAACCATGTAAGTTATATTTTGTTAATTTATTTTCATTATTTTGATTTCTACCTGTATGTGAAACATTGTATGTAATCAACAGAGTTGTTTGTTCCAATATTTAATCAAAATTCATTTTATCTTCTCAGTACTTACCAAATATGAAAAGGGAACCTTGACTTTAACATAAGACTTGAACCGCATGATACCTCCTGTACCTCCGTAGGTCTTCGGCACCAAAGCAAACAATTACCATTTATTCACTGGAGAGGTTTCAGCCAATAGTGTTTCACGATTGGACGAATACTTTTGGAGTATCTCCACAAATGCGACTACACACAAGAGCTAAAATTAACAATTACCCTGTATCTTTCGAATGTGTTTATTGGGATATTTCAATTACTTTTCTTTAAAACTTTGGATTGTGTTAATACAAATATAATCCAAACTCAATATACAGTTTTATGATCTTAATGTTAACATTTAGAAAATAATTTTACAACAGACTATACTGTAATAACTTGGGTAAAAGATTTTTTTAAAAAAAACTTCTCCATTAAATTTTCATTGAACAATCATTCTGTGTCTAGAAGACAGAAAATAATTCACTGAACTAGTTCTTATTTTCATCTTTTCCTTTCTAGCTACATACAAGAAGAACCAATCATAATTCATATTGCATGCTGAGGAAAATAAAATTCTTCGTTATAAATTATACATGTATAGATGCGAATACATAATGAAGGAGAAGAGTGAAATAAATACGAATTCGTTGAAATATGCATGGAAATTTTGTGCCATCTTATCTGCCTAAACTACTTTTCGAAACATTTAATGGAAAATTGAACTAGATGTAGAAATGAGATTGCCTCCGGATTTTTTCTAATAGTTTATATATTTTTCTCTTATTGTATACTTTATATTTTGTATGTTATACTTAGTTATTTTGTTAAGATTACATTTCGCAGGTTTTTATCCTAGTTTAATATTGAAACTTTTAAAAAGTTCAATTCACACAGACGCATTATAAACTTTCATTTCTTTCTGTGAAGCTTCTCTGAACAAAATAATGTACGATTAAAGGTTTGCATGAATAATGATGCAACATTAAAAGTTGTTTTTAAATAGTACATGGATTGACTAAAAGAAATCGTAGAGGAAGTCCTCTATTGTAGCATATGATACTAGTCAGAAATATTGGTGTCTGCCTGGACATCGACCCTAATTCTATAATACATAGCACATGCGCTACTGGGTCTTGGACAGTTAGAGGCTCCAAAACCTTCCACTGGTCCACAACTCGGCTTCTGTTCCGAAATATTGACCTTTGAGATAATTCTTATTGGTTAGTGAGGTACAGAAAATTACAATGTGTGTAGCTGGAACGGACTACACGGCGGATGTTCTAGAACACACCGATATTCACGAGTGGTATCACAAGGAAGGGTGACGCAGTGGCTCCGCTGAGGTCCGAACGAGACAATTGTGTTTGCATTTGATATGTTATAACTAGACGAATCCCAAAGTTATACGTGCCACCGGGCGGAATGTCGTGAGTTACAACATATTTTTTAATATAAAAGCTACAAAGCTGACAGAATAGTTTGAACCGAGTCATTTGTTCGGAAACGGTTGGGTAAATGGAAAACTCGGACAATACGCATCCCATCATTTTCAAGGACACTCTTTCTCGGATAAAAAAGTTTGCACCACGGTCCTCGCGGGGTCCCAGACGGGTCCAACTCATTTTTTTAAAGGGCAAGGAGGGTTAGCACATCGTTTGAAAGTTGTTGTAAAATAAAAGAAAATGCAGTAAATTTCGACTCTCTAGCGACAACCCTGTGCAAAATGCCGCAATTTAGCAACAGGTAAAGGGAAGAAATTGCTGGATTTATATTTTTATTATTAATTTAAAGTATTTAATTGGCAAATTTATTAAATATTTCGAAGGTGACACTAGGCAAGATACTATTAGGACAGGTGTTACGTTGCTCTCATGATGTCGCAATTTTCCGTTTTATTTGTCTCTGAATCGGTATTAAAACATAAGTTAAACTCACGGGCCAGGGTTTACCGAACGGCTAGTGACACTTATGCCAATATGATGATGTGTGGGCATGACATTGAATTCTCTCGCCGCTAATAGTAACTTTCTAGACCAAATTTCTTAATTTCATTCTTTCAAGAAGCTTCCCAATTATCCTCACGACACTGAGTTTATGCCATATATTGAGTAGGAATCACCACCCATTTTCCTCTAACCAGACCCAGCACAGCTTGGCTCTGTTGATGTCATGAAAAGCTCCACTCCAGTGCAACTAGTTAATTGGCCTGTATGTTAATGTTAGTTTATTCACGGAGAGAAAAAGACTAGACTATTTGATGTAATTAATATGATAAAAATATATTTTTCTGTTAACAAATTAAATTATTAATTCTTAAGTATTAAGACCAGAATATTATAATCTTATAATTTATAGTCTTAGAAATATTCATAGATATTTCTAAAATTATGACTGACTAGTAACTTACAAGTATATTACTAAATGTTTATCGAATTGATCTGTAGATTTATTTACTCTCTTTCTTTCTCTCTCTGTCTCTCTGTCCTTTCCTCTCCTCTCTTCTGACACGTGCTGGAGATTTAACAGTGACCTCTAAAAGAGAACCTCCACTGATAGCAGGTCGTAATACCATTGGGAGCCCTAGAAATTTATCGCCAACGTGAATGATAAAATATCTGCATTTTTTTAAACATGAAAAATGTCCGTGTATTAGGTTTGGAATTTAAATGAGTGTTTGAGCCCAAAAGTTGAAAGATTGTGCTACATTATTTTCTTTCAGGATAGAAACTAACTTTAACAGAAAGTTTGAAATAACTTCACAACTAACTTGGTGACACGAGTGATTATTTCGAATATTGAATACTTTATTACAAATTGAGTCTGAAGTTTATTGACTCACTACATTCAATTTCCGCTCCATCCAATTACCGTGGAGTTCATTCTGTACTTCTTTTTTAAAAAAAGGAGAGAACTAATAAACCATTCATCTATTCGTGGAAAAGTGTTACTTTAGGTCTAGTGGCATATACTAAAACTACAGTAAGCAATTTAAAATAATGCCATAAAAACAATGGCGGTTTGCAACTTAGATTGCTACTTGGATTGAAAGTTGTGTGTTTTATGAAGGCCGTGTTAAGAAATTACATGTACGCTACCATTCATATTATATGCAATCATGTTTAAGAGCTGTGCTGTATTTTCGAAACGAATTTTATAAGGGAAATTGAGGTATAGAAATGCACTTCAATGAAGGATGAGACATACATGATATTTTTTTTGTTTGATAGCATTTTGTAAGAAAACATTTTGTTACTCCGCTATTTATTGTAAGTGAATGGTGTCACTTGTAAATTTCGTGTAACAGCAACTTATTGAAACGATAATTATTATTTCGCAATCATACGCGACATAATTATTATTTACATAGAAGGAAAGCTGTTTGTTTGAATTTTAATGCCTCTTTTCAGTGACAAGGGTTATGTAACGTGCAGGGCCGGATCAAGGATCTTTTGAAAAGGGGTGAATTTGATTTAAATTTTTAAGTTTTTAAATTCCTTTACGCATCTGTGGTGTGAATGAGGATTGTTCAGTGAATCCTTTTCCGTGAACCTTCAGAAAATCAACTTAAACTATTGCTTTTGCAAAACTAAGCTTTCTTTTAAGCCTCAAGCAGACACATGACAGCAGAGTTTCAGAAAATGTTACTTTTTCACTGCTAGGTTCTCATTTTAGATAGTGTATATTTACAGTGAAGGAGAGTGCATATGCTCCGGTGCACTCTCCCTAAATCCGGCCTTGGTAACGTGTATCAAAAGTTTACGCTCTATCAGAATCAATGTACTTCTACCGAAAATCAAACCATGGTTTACGTACTGGAGGCAATAACAATAAAGCTACGAGGAGCCTCAAAAGAAGTGAAAGCACTTAATATTTGTAAGGTAATTAAATAAAATATTTTCTTAAAACCGAGAGACCGAAGTTCTTGTTTACAAAAAACAAAAAAATGAAGAAAACTGGGGGAGGTCGCACAAAGCGGAACAAGACACTATACTGTTGTACTCCCTATGAATGAAAATTATTAAATCTTGTTTCGAAAAGATTATTTCAGTGCATACCTAAGAATAAGTTTCTTAAATTTAAGAAGAGCATTTTCAACGCATGGAGAGACACTAGTGAAAACATGAACATTACAGAATCCATAAATACATTAAAGAGAATTTCTACGGAAAAATTCCACTTTTAATACTGGGTTCAACGTTTTCATTCGTAATAATAATACGAGTAAATTATGTTGCATTCTTGTAGCGTGTCATAAATGTTAATATGATGTTGCGTAATTTATTAGTGGGCACAAACTGGTTTAGTAATACACACTAGTTACTCTTGTATTCTGATTGAAAGTGTGTTCATTTAGTTGCTTTTGGTTCAGCCTGTCATATATAAGTTTGAAATTGTGCTACGCCTAATATTAAATTATATTGGAGAGGTGATTTAGTTCATGAGGTAACGACGAGATTAAATTGCAAATAAGAGAGCACGCCAGTGCTTAATTTAACAATAATCAGAAGACTTGTGAGAGATGATTAATATATGTGGAATATAAATATCTTCCTCTAACTTTCTTCCCTACATTCCACTGTCAAAGTGAAATGGTAAAATCCATCCCAAGCCCGAAAGTCATCTAAGTTGGAGATTTGAGCGAGATCGATCGGGTGGTTCAAGAGATTGAGAGTCACATAGTCAGTTTCAATTTTAAAATATAGATTAGTATTTCTTACTGGCTGCCTGGTGACGTCACAATTTGATGGTCGTATTCTCTGTAAACCACATATACAGCGAGAGCGAGATTTGACTTGATTTGACTTTCAGTTTAGCGCCCCTTTCACAAACGAGGCTATGTGAGACGTGGACCTACAGCTTAACTGGGAATTCGAACCACATTAGCTCCCTACAGAGTGACAGAGGAAGAGAAAGAGCAAGGAAAAGATAGCAATTCCGGTGTTGATAGAAGACAATGGTGACAAGAGAACAACTCATATATATTTGATGTCTTTGCAGACAAATATTCGTGAATTCATGACTAATCATAAACTGTCAACCTTATTAGACTTCCAAACCATGCTTTGCGTAAGTGTCGAAGTCTTATAGAACAACTTTGTTCATTCGTCTGGTATCTGAGCGAAAACGGTAAGTGGTATCGAGAAGAGTTCTTTTGCAGTCCATTCAAAGTCTCAAGAATAGGTTTCAACTAGCATGTTCCTACTGATCAGGGAAGTCAGCGAAGTCAGGGAAGCTCAGGGAAAAAGATAGAAAATCAGGGAAAATCAGGGCAATTTTATAAAATGTACTTTTTCTAACATTAATTGTACACCAATTTAAGCTTAGTCAACCATTAATGATGACTATGGAACGTTGCTCAGAATTTTATGGGAGGTAAGTGCAATGTATGAGCAATTGATTATTATTTGTCTCTATGGAATAAATGTTCTCATATATATTCACCGTTATTTATTTCTTATTTATATGTCAATGTCATATAAATATATATATGACATAAAAGGCAGGGAATTTCACTGCCCTGATATAAAAGGCAGGGAATTTCCTGCCAAAAGTCCGGGAAAGTCAGGGAAATAAATTTCTTTATATCAGTAGGAAACCTGGTTATCCTCTGTTCAAACCGAAAGTAGTTCAAATTGATGTTGTCCGCTTCCAACATGCATTGCCATGATATAAAAACGGTAACAGATAGTGAGTTTTTTTTTTTTTTTTTTTCGAACGGTTCAGTGTTTCAAGACAACATAACATGACTACCATAAACACTTTTCCAAAACTAGAATTGCTTTAAATTAAGTATTATTCCTGGTTTCAATACTTATTTCAAATGAACAAAAACAGTAACCGACCGGCTTTGCAATCGATGTAACGTCCCAAGAAAAGGTTAAAACTTCTCTATCCAAGCTCTATTTAAACCGGAATTAGTTCGAGTTAGCTATTTTCCCGATTCAACATTTATCACCATAGAATAAGGCGGGAAAGGACAGCAAAAGCAGTTTTTGCGAACATTTCAGCCATAATTTGATCTTCCGCACGATTTTACCAAAATCGGAAGTGGTTCAAATTGTCTATTTCCAGTTTCAACATTTATTGCCATAGAACAAAAATGGTAATAAACAACGTCAAATGGGTTCAAGCAATCTGTATAGGGTCGCAAGAGAACATATACAACTAATTACAATCCACAGCACTCTAGCAAAACCGAAAGTCGTTTAAATTTACTACTATTTATGTATTGCCATAGAACAAAAATGGTAATAGGTGGCAGCACACAGTTTTCTGCAGTCTATTCAGTCTCTCAAAATAATCACAATTTACCAAACTCCACCGAAACCAGAAATGATTGAAATTAACCATTTTCTGTTTCAACATTTATCGCTATAGAACAGAAACGATAATAGATAGCTAGAAACTTTTTCTGATGGAGAGATCGATACAGCGTCTTAAGAACGTATATATATATAGGGTGTCTCTAAACAACACCGATAACGTTCGGAAGGTGATTCCTGACACCAAAATGAGACAACAAGTATAGACCAACTTGGGCTGCCGAAAACATTGAAAAGTAAACTTTAAATGTTCATAGCTCCAAAACTATGGGATCTATCGTAGTTGGATCAAGACTTCACTTAGAAACGTGT
This sequence comes from Thermobia domestica, assembly GCF_964235325.1. Classification (NCBI taxonomy): domain Eukaryota; kingdom Metazoa; phylum Arthropoda; class Insecta; order Zygentoma; family Lepismatidae; genus Thermobia; species Thermobia domestica. The sequence continues at coordinate 112,641,794 of NC_137465.1, read as the reverse complement.
ATGTGCCCTATTCAAAAATCCATGTTTCATAATCCTTAGGCACTCCAGCAACATTTTTTATAGAGGGAGTTTGGCTATGGGCATATAATTTGAAGTACTTACCAATTACCTCTATAAAAATTGTTGCGGAAATACTGCAGGATGCTGAAACATGGATATTTCGATAGTGCACACACTAGTTCCTAAGTGAGGTATTGACCCAACTGCGGTATGTCCCATAGTTTTGGAGCTATGGAGCCTTAAAGTTCATTTCTTCATGTTTTCGGGAACCTCCGAAAGGAAGCCTATAACTCCGAAAGGAAGCATTTGTGCACCTAGGTTGGTCTCTACTTTTTGTCTTATCTTGGTGTCTGGAATCACGTTGTCGGTGTTGTTTTGAAATACCCTATATATATATATATATATATATATATATATATGCATGCCCCAACACTATAACGAAACCAGTAGTGGTTGAATTTTGTAGTATTTCTGGCTTCAAAACAAAAACTTCAAAAGTGGAATATTTTTATGTGTATGAAACTCTTAATGGTAGAAGTCGCTTACGTGTCCTTATTCTCAATGGAGAATTACTTACCGAATTTCACAACTCTAATATAAATGAATCCTAACAGTCAGCACCTTCTGAATTAATAAAAGGAAATTTGATGATTTCAGAAATGTTCTCACATTTCCTCCTTATTTGTGTCGAATAAAACACATAGTTGAATCTCGTTTTGAAAGTTGTCTCGTAACTGCTACAACGAGATACTTTGTATCGATTGATAATTACCTGTATTTTTGGGCAGAAAGTGCTTCTACATAAGCACTATACATGATATAATGCTAATTTAAAAATAACAAAAGAAGAATGTTTTTAATATATGTAAGAAATATACATTATTGTATAATTGGTTGCTAGGTAGTTGTTTATAGATACATAATTAACATGTTTGATTGCAAAACAGTTTGTGTGAATATACGTTAAAAGAGAATCAACGAATAAATTATTTACTACTCATCATCGACTTGTAATTTCAGTATAAAAGGTGAGAATACTAGTGGATATAATTACGGAAGATATTTTAAGGTGTGAACAATTACGGCCACTAAAGATTTACTTATGTTATTAGCCGAACCAGGGTTGGCGACCACCTTTGGTGAGTCGTTGTAAAATTTTGGTTTACCTCACCCGGGAGCTTTGTAAATTCATATCCTGAAGTACAAAGTAAGGGGTGAATTTACTTCAGTAATAACGTTCATGTCTACGAACTTAACTATACTTAGAAGTGGTAAAATAATCACAAGAAAAATTATGCTCGGTGAGGCAATGGAGAAAGAAACTGGTGACAGTGGTAACGACGAACAAAATACAGCTCCTGTTGTACCTGAAGTGTTGACATTTGAAGACAAAATCTTAATGGCTTTACAGCGACAAGAACAAAAGTTAGCCCAGATGTCGGAAGAATTAAAGCATATGGTTCAGCAGAAATCCGAGGAATCCAGTAAACAGTACGAGGAATTAAGTAGACAATTGGAGCAGAAATCCGAGGAATCCAGTAAACAGTACGAGGAATTAGGTAGACGGTTGGAGCAAATAGACCAAAATTCAGAAGATACGAAACAATCTGTGATCCAGGCGGTGAAAGACCTTACATTACAATTTGATGAAAAGTTAAAAAGAGTATCAGAAGATTGCCAGGATAATTACAACCATGTAATCCAAGAAGTCAATTGTGTAAAAAAGGATTTGGAAGTAATAGAATCTTCTGTACGGCAACAAAAGATTCAGGTTACGGATAATTCTAACCAAATACGTGCAAATACTCAGTTGATATCTACATTACAAGAGGATATTAGGATGTTACAAATTAAGGACAACGCATACCACAACAACATGGTTAATGATCATTTGGAGTTCCCTTGTTCACAAGAGATGACCTCGCATTCACCCGTAACAGATCAACGTGGACCTCATATTATCTCATCTTCAAGTAATCCATCCGATGAGGACATTATTTTGGAAAGGATACATCCAAGAAATACAGTTGGGCGGAAAACAGATGGTGGAACCACAGATAATGCAGTAGGTAAAAATTGTCACTCAACACGAACACGAAATGGTGAAAGGAAGGTAAAGTTAAGTGTAAAGATGAGTGAAATACGTGCTATGAGTAAGTTTAGTAGTAAATGTAATGAAAATGCTACCTCTTTCTTAGAAAAATTTCAAGATGAGTGCAATATAATGTGTATAGATAAATCGCAATATATGAAACTAATCCCTCATTTATTACTCCCACCATGTTCTTTATGGTTTAAAGCAGTACGAGATCACATCAATACATATGAGGAATTCAAAGCAGCGCTGATTGCAAATTACGAAAACGACTTTTTGCTTGCAAACAGAGATGCCACGATTAGAAACCAACCTTTTAATCCTCGTTTGCACAAATCTGTTGTCGATTTTGTCGTAAATACATATAACGAATTAAAAGTCTTAAATCCGTTGCAATCGGAATCCAGAGCAATTGCATCAATTCGAAATTTGCTACCGTTTAAACTACAACAGATCCTGTTTTCTACCCAGTGTATGAGTCTTAATCACCTATTAACGCTTGTCCAATGTTATGAAACTCAATACCACGCTCAGAATCATCAAGCAGGATTAGGCAAAATTAAAAACAATTCAGATCACCTTGTACCTGTTCGGAATCTAAATATCCGTAATGCAGACAATACGGAATATAACCTAAGTCGAGCAAATTTCAACAATCAAAACGGACAAAATAGGCGAAGATATGTTGGGAATCCACCTAACCTAATTAATCGTGGCAATCCGTATGTTAGACCATATAACCAAAATAGATTTAAAAATAGACGAAATACATGGCGAAATTCCAGGAATACAGTAAACTATATGGATACACGTAATCGTAATTCAAGAGATGGCATTTCGCATCCAAATCAAGATAATGACACAATTCCTGTACAGAACAATAATACGGGACATAATAATGATTGTGCGGTACAGTGTACTTTATTGGAACCATACACGAGTATGAATTTAAACTAACTGCAGCTGATGTGGTAGTGGTTAAACCCATATCAGCTATAGATTCTCATGAACATTTATCTTCAAATTTATGCGATAATGTCAAACTCACATCAGCTATTGATTCTTATGAACATTTATCTTCAAATTTACATGTTCATGTCAATGATAAAAACGACCTTTTACACGACGTACCTGTAAATAATTATTCGGAAATAGCAGTTAATAGATGTCAGTATCAATTTATGCCTGTAGTAAATCGTTGTTGGTCTAAAGATGATAGTGTCAATGATGGTTTTGATGTTGAAGAAAATTTTGTATTTTTAAAATCATACAGTACAGCTAAAATACCTGTCAAAATAAATGGGTTAAGCACGGAAGCTTTATTGGATACAGGCGCAAATGCCTCTCTATTATCATATTCGTCATGGAAAGCAATTACTAGTAATTACTCGAATGCTAAATTACAAAAGGCTGAGAATCTTATTATAGTCGATTTTACTGGCAAACATAAAAAGAGAGTAGCTGGAATTACTCGTGTGACAATAACTATTCAAGATTTTGAAATATCAATCCCTATTCTAGTGATAAAGGAATTGAATGAAAAATTAATTATTGGTTTAGATTTATTATCTCAATTGCGTGTCATGCTCGATTTTAGAAATCAAACGTTAACTATACCCGGTATACCTCAGGAAATCGTTCAGAAACTGCTCCCAAAATCAGATGATATTGCTTGTCAATATAATAATGTTCCTAATGTATTGAATAATGTTTCTGTAAGTTTAGAAAGCGATAAATCAAATGATCAACTAACGCAATACACACCAAATTTGATGGATTCAAAAGATGATGTATTGTTTTCTGAGTGTGTTAAGTCACTTGAAAGTAGTCTTGATTTTATAGATAATACAGTAAAAACCCACTTTAAAGATATTCTATATAAACATAAAAATGTCTTTTCAGAACGTCCGGGGTGTTGTAAAGATTTTGTTTATTCTTTTAAGGTTAAGACAGATAAACCCATTGTGACTAAGCCCTATATAATTCCCTATCGATACAGGGAGAATGTACGTCAGCAAATTACAGAGATGTTAAGAGATGGGATCATTAGGCCTTCACGAAGCATTCACCTTAACCCATTACATGTAGTTCCTAAGAAAAATGGTTCTCTACGTGTGGTTTTGGATTTGAGACGCACGAATTGTCATATTGATCTGGAACAAGTGAGGTATCCTCCAGTGGAAGAAATACTAGCCTCTTTACAAGGGAATGCAGTCTTCGGAAACTTAGATCTCGTAATGGCGTATAATCAGGTCGAATTGCATGAGGATTCGAAACCGTACACGGCATTTAGTTTTGAAGGCCACTTATATGAGTACAACCGTGTAGTTTTTGGGCTTATCAATGGTAGTGCGGCGTTAGCTTCCTGCTTAAATAAAGTCTTAGGTCAAGACTTACGCAGCAACGTGATAACCTACGCTGATGACATCTTGATAATGGGAAAAAATCCGCATGAATACTTGAAGTACTTAGATATAGTTTTAGATAGATTGGAAAGTTCGGGTCTTACTATCAACCTACAGAAATCAAAATTTCTGCAAAATTCTATAGAATTCCTTGGATACCAAATTGATGCCTCTGGTTTACAATTCAGTCCATCTAAAGTACAAGCCATAGAAGATTTGCCTGCCCCATTAAATGTGAAACAGACACGGCAAGTATTAGGGCTCTTCAATTGGTTTCGCAAAGCCATCCCGCGATTTGCTGAGATAGCCCAGCCTTTATTTATGATTGTAAAGAAAGGAGTACCATGGCAATGGGGTCCGATTCAAGAACACAGTTTTAATAAGTTGAAGGAGAGCGTGAAGCGAAACATCCATTTGAATCACCCTCGATATGACGTTCCTTTCTATGTCCAGTGTGACGGTTCTCAACTTGGAATCTCTGCAGTACTCTGGCAACCAAATCCAACCATTAAGGAACCGGCCGTTATCCATTGCGCTAGTCGTACTTTGAAGAAAGCTGAAAAAGGATACACTACGACAGAAATCGAACTTTTGGCTGTACGTTTTGCGATACAAAAATTTGCTCCATATCTCAGCGGATGTCATTTCATAGTACTTACCGACCATAATTCACTACGATACCTTAACAGCATACAGGGATATAATAACAGACTACTTCGTTGGTCGTTAGCGCTTCAATCTTATGATTTTGAAGTACAGCACATTAAAGGGGTAGATAATGGACCCGTAGATACCTTATCACGTCTGTCTCCTGGAGAAGAACAACATATTTTGTCCATCAACGAATTTAAGGTCTTACAGGATGAAATAGCTACCATTTCAATGGAAGTTCTAAGAGAACATCAAATGAATTATCCGGAATACAACCAAATCATGGAACATTTGTCTTCATGGGGATGTAATTGCCCCAAACAATGGAATTCTAGATTTAAATTATCCAACGGAATTCTACTTATTAAAGATTTTAAATTCAAGTCTAGAAACAAAATTTGCATTCCACCTACACTGACAACGCGTATATTAAAAGCCTATCATGACGATTTCGGTCATTTTGGTTATGTAAAGGTATGTGCCTTGATTAATAAATCCTTTTATTGGAGAGGAATGAGAGCTCAAATTAAGAATCACATCAAGGACTGTGTTGAATGTATGCGAATCAAACATAACTACCAGGCTGTACATAAACCTATGCTCTCAATAGTCCCAGAGAGACCACATTCGTTACTATCTATCGACCTATATGAACCGTTACCAAGAGCAGCTACCGGAGAAACTTATCTACTTACTACCATGGATATCTTTTCGCGTTATGTAGTAGCTTATCCTCTGCGTAGAGCAACTTCCGCTGCTATCATAAATAAAATCTTGAACGTATACATTCCACATTGTGGCCCTATCGAACACATATTATGTGATAATGGTTCACAGTTCAAAAGTGATGTGTTTATCAAAGCTATGAACAAGGCTAACATTAAAATTCATTTCGTAACTCCGTACCACCCTAGCAGCTCTGTTGTAGAAAATGTGCATCGTAATTTTGGTATGTTGTTTCGACACTTTTGTAAAGATAAACATGCCGAATGGATTAAGCATGTCAGTCAAATCACGTATCTTTTGAATCATTCGATATCAGACACTTTAGGCGTGTCTCCTGCTAATGTACATAACGGTTCTGATTTGGTTTTTCCTGTGCAACGACATTTTAATGTCAAGTTAGAATATTCAACAATCGTAGATTCTTCCAATTTAGTGAATATGGTAAAAATCCGAAGACATAACAAATTTTTGAAACGTAATTCTCAATTAGAGTCTTTGCAAGAAGGAAAATATCGAATCAAGATCAATGACTTAGTTTTTGTTAAACAACATCCACAAAGTAATGCGTTGTTGAAGAAGATTTATAAATTTTGTGACATTTTCTCAGGTCCTTATTTATGTTTTAAGGAAATAAACCCTAATGTTTTTGAATTGTTGAACGCTAAAACGGGTACGTCAATTGGACTTCGTAATGTAGACGAGTTGAAGGTTTGGAGGCCTGCCCAGTATACAAGAGAAAAATGGATGCGTTTAGTGAAAAGACTAGTTGCACCTGACATTCTTGCTCAAATTAATAAGAATGAAGGAGACTAAAAGAAAAAAATATATATATATAAAAGGGTGTTTTCTGTTTGTGTAAAAATAGATTTATTTTCTTCCTTTTGCTCGTTCGAACGTAGGTTACGTTTAATTTTCGATTTTTACTCAATTTAATTTTCTTTAATTCTCGTTAACCAATGATAGTTTTCAAATGATTTTTTTTAAATTTTGTCCTGTTAATGCGAAGAATTATAATTCGATCCATAATTGATTAATCACAAAGGTTATTTCCATTATATTGATCTGTGTTGAAACTTTGTTGTCAAAGATTATGTTAAATATAAGATTCATTCTATTAAGCTAATTATTCGACGGCTGTCTTTATGAGCTACCTTATATGTTATTCGAATAAGATCCTTTTGTATCATGACGCCTTATTGATATAATGTATATTTTAAAATATCATCTAACATAATTACTATATAATGCGCCCTGGAAAGATCAAACATCTTTTTCTTAATATGATCGTTTTTAATAATGATTGAAACTATTGATCATTGTGATTTATGTTTTAAAATGTAATTGACTTTTACAATTTTTGACTTCGCACCCTTCAGTGATTAGATTAATAAGCGACGACGTTTCTATAATAAAAGATAAATATTAATGAAATAAAAGATTTATTATAAATGTATTTCTCTAAAGGAAGCTTAATAAAGTTATATACGAGGGTCGATCAAAATGTAAAAGGACGTAATTAATAGAATATCATTATTATAAACGGACCAGTGGTTCTTAAATATAAAAGCCAAGCTCGCTTGTAACTTTTATATTCAGTCCCGTCGTCGGGCGACATTTTATACAACGAGATACTTTGTATCGATTGATAATTACCTGTATTTTTTAGCAGAAAGTGCTTCTACATAAGCACTATACATGATATAATGCTAATTTAAAAATAACAAAAGAAGAATGTTTTTAATATATGTAAGAAATATACATTATTGTATAATTGGTTGCTAGGTAGTTGTTTATAGATACATAATTAACATGTTTGATTGCAAAACAGTTTGTGTGAATATACGTTAAAAGAGAATCAACGAATAAATTATTTACTACTCATCATCGACTTGTAATTTCAGTATAAAAGGTGAGAATACTAGTGGATATAATTACGGAAGATATTTTAAGGTGTGAACAATTACGGCCACTAAAGATTTACTTATGTTATTAGCCGAACCAGGGTTGGCGACCACCTTTGGTGAGTCGTTGTACTGCTAATGTTTCATAGCGTTAATTATAAAACGAAATGACCCACAATGCTTTCGTCTACGAGTATCCTTTTATTTTCCGAACTTTTTTAGAGAAAAATTAAATGAGAAATTCAAAATATTATAAAATATGAAGATATCTTTACTAAACGTGTCTTATTTCCCCTCTCTTTTACAGGTGAGTGTTCGCAAAGGTCAACTGAAAAGTAACTGACAGATACGTAAGTAAACTAAATATAAGGCAAATAATAAAATGATGAGTTAGTACAGCGTTTCTCAATCACTGTGTGTTGTGTCTTGAAACAGAGAGTGTGTCGCCTAGGCATAGATATGCTTTGCAAAAATCACCAAGGCAAATATCTCACTAGTTTTTTAAGTTTGATTTATTCTTGTATTTCTGTTGGTATTATTTCTTTCTCATATTATTGCTTAAGAGTAATAAGTTTCTTCTATATTAAAATGTTTCTATTCGAGTCTTACGTAATTTGCTTCTGAGATTTGTATAGTTGTTCCATAACTTAAAAAGTTTATCGTATGTGCTTTTATGTGTTTGCTTTTTTTGTATCTAGTAAAAGAAACACAAGCACGGGTGTGGCGAAAATTTGAAAGGTGCTTTGGTGTGCACAAAAAAAAGAAAGGTTGAGAAACGCTTAGTTAGTACATACAAGTGCAAGGTCCAAAGACACTAAAAGGTGGAAAAAGTACTATAACAATTACCATGTAACACAGTTTTTCTTGATTTTTTCTACCGGGTAACAAAAATTAGTCGGGTACAGTAAAGATAAAAAAGTAAGAACACATATCAAATCAGAGAGCCTTTAACTAGAAGACAGATAAGGCTGTCCATTTTCTCAGCTCCTTGTAGTAGATGTCACTATATTAGCTAGGTAAGAAAAGATGATATCCTGAAATCAAAAATAAAAAGAAAATTACTTTCAGAAAGTTTTGGCTTTAATTAAATATGGAACTAAAAATATATGTAATATTTCTCTGTAACTAGATGAAAAACTATATTATAAGTATATTTTAAATTTAAAATCCTAAATAAGATGAAAACGAATTTAGTTCTTTGTTATAAATGTCGTCAACAATGGAAATTTTACTTTACGGAAAGCAGTCTTCGAGTTAATGGATATTTATATAAGGTATTGTTGCATTCATAATGTACTTCTAGAAAATATATAACACGCAACACTTCCAGAAAACTAATTCTTACATATTTTTCTCACAAATCTTTGTTATTTTTGATAATTTTCGTACTTAATCTTTGTTATGCCATACCATGAACACATATGAAAAAAAAATAGTTAAATAGCTGACATGTTAAGTAGCTTCATTAAAATTTAGAGGGATAGATTTTATCTTCTTTCTTAAATAAACTGGATATATTAGTTTGCTAATTGTTTGTTGGTCAGTTCACTACTTGCTGAGTCATCTAGCGGAAATGAGTTCATAACGTTAAAGTTTAAGCTGTCAGCATAAGGGAGCTGTCCTTCGAGTCAGCAGTCATTACGACGTCACTAACTTAGCATGTCACACTTCTCATTTGAAAATAATTCATTTCCAAAATTTTAAACATATTTCATAGAACTATTTTATAGCTTGATATAATATTATCTTAGATTTCAAAGTTATTTTGGAAAATAAGGAGTAAGGCAGGTTTTACAGTAAAAGATTTAATTGTCACAATCTACTTTAAGTATCATCTTCAGCAATTATTGAATTGAAATCTTCACCGTGTGGTATCTTTTCTTAGATAATATTCATTGTTAGCTCTCGACTCGGTCTTGATATTATCGCTGATCAGGGGGCTAACAAGTGTGCTTTTAACCATGAAATTCCGAAATCGCGTCCGCACAGAGGAAGATATATTTCCATTCCATAGGTCCTATATTTACTTCCGGTTGATATGAAGCATTCATGTCTCATCCCCCGTATTGGTGACGTGGGAACTCATTGTCTTTCACAACTTTGCAAGAAGTTCAGAGAAGCCATAGAACTTCCGATTTTGTGTTCAGGTGTCCACATCGTGTAACAAAACGTGAGCACATTTCTAATTCTACAGATGGTCTCGGACAATGAAATGAACACTGCCAAATGATGCGTCGTTCTTCCGATTTTTTGTGTTCCAAAACGTTTCTGGCTGCCGGGCTATTTCACTCTCGCAGTACAATCCATAACAGACGAGTACCACAGAGTGAATATCTGACCAACCGGAAGTGAACCTAAATTCTTTTATTACTAAAATGCAATACCTGTATTGCTCAATGTGCTACGGTTGAGGAGATATGTATTCGTATACTTCCTACATATCTCCAAGAATGCATCCGCATATACCACCACACAACACGTCTTTTGTTTAAAAAAATAAATAAATAGTGTTTCCTTTATTAACATTTTAATCCAGGTGATTTTCATTTAGTTTGAGATTTTGCATTTTGTGTCATGCAACACCGAGGTTATGAAAGGCGGGACTTCTTATTAAAGTAAACTGCGAACATCGATCAGGGATTTAATCCGGTTCGGTTGGTGGGTGCACAGACAATTATTAAAAGTCAGTCCTCACAACATAAACGGAGATTATTTTGATGATTAAGATGATAACGATACTATTTTTTGTTACATTGCTGACTAATAGTGATAAAGGATGTCCAATACATCCAAATTGTCATACCCCACAAATTATTTTACTGGTAACATTCTTACAAAATAGAAGAAAAATAGTATACACTCTTTTATTTTCTAACTTGCTTAGAATGTTTCATCCGTATTTTCTTAATTATTCTAATATTTGAATGACACACGTACGGAGAAAGAGACGGGGAGAAGCAGTAATTCAGGAAGGAATTAGACAAGAATGCTCATTGTCATCAACTTTGTTTAATATCTACATTGAACAAACAATAAAAGAAATTAAAGACATTCAAAGCATAGGAATAACCGTCTATTGGCAGAAAATACGCACGCTTAGATTTGTGGACGATATCGTAGTATTCGCAGTCAGTGAAAAGAATTACAGGTACTTAGCACTAAATTTAACGTGAAGAATAACAAGAGCAAAACAAACGTTATTAGATGCACTAGAAAAATGAAGATCAAAATAAGAGAAAACCTGAAGGAGAAAGTGCAGGATTTCTGTTACGTAAGAAGTAAAGTAACGAACAACACCAGGTGTAAGCAAAATGTAAGATCCAGAATAGCTCAGAGGAAGAAGGCGTTTAAAGAAAACATGAACTATTAGCATGAAGTATCAGCATACATACCAAGAAAAGGCTGATGAAACCATATACGTATGGAGTGTGGCGTTGAATGGATGTGAGACATGCGCACTAGAAAAGGAGAATGGAGGCCTTTGAAATGTGGTGCTACAGAACAATGATAAAAATTAGATGGATGGATAAAGCATCAAATGAGAGAATATTGGAAATGGTAAGATAAAGAAGGTATACACTGAAGAACATGGAATATTTCAAAAAGACGATGTAGGACGATTTTACATCTTATGATACATGGAGGAATTACTTGGTAGCTGCGGAGGAAATTGCAGGAGAAATATCTAAAGGAAGCCCACTTTTAAAAATACGGACCAAATATTCCAAGATATAGGCAAGAAAATCTACAAAGTAATGAAAAGTTTGATCTGTGGTAGAGAGGGACCAAAACTGCGTGAAACAATCGAGATATTCCTAACCTGAGATGAGATGTTAATGCACTAAGTTCATGCCTTCCACTTTTGGGCAACTCAAGTAAAAATAAAATCTAGTTAATTTGTATTGATACTTAAGAAAATCATAATTTCTTAGATTTAGAGACAGATTCCCAAGCACCATGAATCTGCGCTATGACTTTGATGTTTCATCATTAAAATACTGTTACAGATAATTCATTCAGCCTTATGATATGAAATGAATATACTATGTATTTAATTTTACTGAAACGACTTAATATTACATGAACATATATTTACTTCTTCGGATAAATTTTACTGACGTGATTATATCATGCTGCAACGGAAACCCGGCTTAGAACATTTTTGTTATTTTCTTTTATTGTAACATGAATACTTTTATTGCTGCCCAAATGATTTAGATGTATCATGTATGTACGTTCATATCACTATTCTTATTACAACATTTATTGATATGGAAGGAAATTTCTTGATGAGAATGAACCCATGGAGCGGGCAATTGCAACCCGTCCAATGGAAAGAAAGAAAGAGTACGAAGGATGCAAAGACAGATTGAAGACTGGGAGCAAACTGAAGGAGAGTTGGAAAAGTTAGACGAAACGTCGAGATAAAATATGACGTCCATTTCGTTTGTCTTATCGGGATTAGTGGGCGGAGTTTCAAGTCCCTCGCTTTCGGACTAAACGTTTCAGACTTATTCCTTGTGGAACTCTGCATAGTGTTACTAACTCCCTACTTTCAGAAATACCTCTTTATGTTTACTCTTTAAGATGGAACTCAGAAGTGTTTCTTTGTTATTGGTTCTATAAGGAGAAAGTCTCTCTAATACTCGTAGTCCATTTGTTTATTCATTTTCGTACTTGCACCTCAAACATAGATACAGCTATCGACAAACGGTCTGCACATTCAGATGTAAAGCTATCAATTTACCCACTTGTCTTCAATGTCATGCCTCAGACCCGAACGGACTATGTCGAGGGACACTGGAGTGATAGCCGCTTTATCCCTCTCATATATGTTTGTAACGTTACATTTAAATATTAAACTATTATTAGGAAAACGCAATAAAAGAATTGTACAATTCAAATCTCAACTTTCTTTAATGGTTCATATTGTGTTGCTACCAGAACTACCATTTAATGTGTGTTACTACCAGAATTACAACGACAGTTGAAAATATTATGTATACAGTATTATAGTTTTATTACGCCAAAGTAATCCTATCTGAAATATAAAAGTAATATTATATTGTTCAGACCATTTATGAATTATAATTACAAAGTGTGGATTATATTTTGTTAACTGCAAGTTTCACATTTTGCATTGTTAAACATGTAGGGTACACATGTTTAACGAAGAAAACACAGTATACAGTTGTATATCTTAAAAACGTTCCAAGATCAATACAATTTTACCAAATTGATAGCTCTTGAGATTACATTGTGCTTATTTTAATAAGTTTAATTCGTCACTTGGTCTAGCCATTTCATTTATCAACACTACTACCCCTTTCTATGTGAACGCTGGCGCAATGCCTATCCATGCCACCACCTATCTGTCTGTCTAAATGGTTCTAGACCAGTGCTGTGTTCGCAAATTCACAATATCTTGTATTTCCCGACGTGCATGCTGCGAATCTATCAGCTTTAAAATACGAAATCATTGGAAAGGTCTCGAAAACTTAAAAATCACATTATTAATCAGATTATTTTTGTCTTCAACATTTTTTATGTTAATGTTTTTCACTTCTCAATCTTGAGGGTCCCCTATGGCCAGGAGAACCTGGTGATTACCAGGTAGACAGCCTGGTCAATCCGGGCCTGTCATGACTTACCTACCATTGATATTGCTAAGTATCTATTTTGTCTGAGATTTGAAATTTACATGTTCAATTTACGCAATTGCCTTTAATGGCATAACTTACCTGTCAGTGGCGTTGCTACGGCTATTTTAGTAGAATATTCGGAATCAACACGGTCAATTTACCCAATTGCTTAAAATGTCATGATTTAACTGTCATTCAGAATCATTATCTTTCATTTACCCGATTGCCTTCGATATTGTGACTTACTTGCCAATTCCGTTGCTAGATAGGAACTTCGGAGTTAAAAACTTCAAATTACTTAATTATCTTTAATGGCATGAATTATCTGTTAGCGGCTTTACTACAAAAACAATTGACAGGAGAATCAGAACCAATATCATCTATTTACCTTATTGTCTTCAATGCTATGACTTATGTCGTTGAAGTTGATAAGAATCTGTGTTAGCAAGAAACGAGGAATTAACACTCTTGATTCTCCCAACTGTCTGCAATGCCACGAGTTACCTGTCAGTGGCGATGTTACCAATCTATTTGGTAGGAGACTCGAAATCACATCCGTAACTTATCTGGCTATCTTTCAATGACATAAGTAGGAATATATGATTAAGTATAAGTAGCGACTTGAACTAGATGTGAGTCTAGGCAAAGTGAATGAAGGAGATAAACCATAATTTGGGAGCAGGAGTTCAGCGATTTAATAGATGTCAGTGCCCCGTGCTTGAGAATAACAAACGTAGTCGTCGAAGGTTATCTTTAAACTTATCTTCGTTTTGTTCAATAGCGTGCTGTCTTTTCTATGTACAACTGCTGTCACTTTTAAATCACTATATGAGAAATTGTGATGTTGACTTTCTCATCTCTGTATTGATTCTACTATATTCCTTGAAGTACTCGATTCTTTGGTATTTGGTTTCACTGGAATCGGTTCTGTACTCGGTTGCATTACGCTCACTTCTTAGCGTACACTATTGGACTGCATTTACGAAGATGCAGTACTCGCTTTCTCAACAATCGATTCTGAATCGGTATAATTATGCTCACTCACTGGCTAACCTCGCTGACTGCATTCACAAACATAGTGCACACATGAAATACTTTTCTTCTATTCATACATTAAAACTCGAAAGAAAATAAACCTCATACTATTAAAGCGAAAATACTATTAAAGACCATAGAATGAATTCGTTGAAGTATCTTACGCCCTCTTTCGTTACGATATCAGAGGTATGCAGAGCCAGTAAAGCAGCCAATGAGAAAGTAAAAAATCCGAAACAAAAAGGAATCGAATCCAAGAGAAAATGAAAGTAGTAATGAAGTGTAGAACATAAAGTCTCAATATTTGTCTGTGCACGTAATGGATTCACGTTTCTACAGCGTATAATAGTTGCGTTAACTTTATTCGAATCCTTTTAGTCGGAGAAAATTTCAAATCAAGGTATAAAGTAAAATGAAATGAAATCTTTCAGTTTAACGATTATACTCTTTGGGCTAAGGGAGACGGATAACTAAGGCAAGTGAATGATGACAGGAGAAACGGTGGAATGAGAATGTGGTAAGAAATGGGAATACCCCGAGAAAGCCCATGGGCACAATGTTATTCACTACGAACCTACTTGGCGTGGGATCGAACCAGAGACCCCATACATCAGAGGTAAGTCAAATTAAGGAAGAATTATTTCATAACAGAATTAAGAAAAACGTAACAAGTGCATTTAATTCATTTCTAAATAAACTGGGCTAAGTGATTACATCCCTGTCCTGCTGGTCTAGTTAGTAACGTATGAATCTTTGGTGCATTGGGTACCGAGATCGCTTCCTGGTGAACAGCATTGAGTGTATTAAGATAGTTCAGTTCAGTGGGTTTTAGTTTTTTTTAGGCATACTGTACTTCCAGAGGGCAAATTAAATAACAAATACATGTTATTCTTGTGCATTAATATCCTTCAGCTAATAGTGTCCTAGTGAAATCCAGTCACGTACTGATTTTGCCCCATGCAAAATTTTCTGCAAGCAAGTCTGGTTCGGATTCCTCCTTAAATTATAGGTCATATATCCTTATTGGTGAAAAGAAACGCTAAATTTCAACAAACAAACCAATATAACATTTAACTGTAAACAAGTTTTATTTTTACGCAAAATAAAGAATGATTTTTCAATTTCATTGTTCACTGATTTTTTTCACTGTTACCATTCAGGATAACTTAAATAACTGATGACCTAGAATTCAGATTTATTCCTAGGGGAAAGACTTTCAATACAGGAAAGTGAAAAGTAATGCTAGGAAAATATATAAACTCCACTTTTTTCATGAACGAATACATGGTGCTGGGGAGAATTTTGTAGCTTAGGAGGAGCATTTTCCTAGGGCATCTTCTGAAATTGTAACTGCCTAAGATAATATGAAAACTATTTGAATTAAGCGGTATCGAACTCTGGACTATAAATGCTGAAATGACATTATTATTATTATTATTATTATTATTATTATTATTATTATTATTATTATTATTATTATTATTATTATTATTATTATTATTATTATTATTAAAAAGTTAATTTTGTTTCACAGTGAAACTACGGTAGACTTCTGAACTGGGAATTCAACACTCAAATTTGAAGTAAAACTCCTGATTGTAATTTATATATATAAAATTGAAAATCACTATGTTTGTGACTCTAAGTCTCCTGAATAGCCCTGCCGATCTCGATCAAATTTGTAACATGAATGAGGTTTGAGGCTGGGCTAGTTTTAGGCTATTCACTTTGATGATAGACCTGAGGGTTTGAGGAGGGGGAGGGGTATAAAAAATAAATAAAACTTAACTCCTGCAAAACTCGACCGAACTTGATCAAATTTTCAACATAGATGTGGTTCAGGCCTGGAATTGTTTTTGTGATTTAAATTTGACGGAGCAATGTAGGGGTGGAGAGGGAGGAGGAGATATATAAAAATCAATTTATACCTAGGTATAAGACTAAAAGTGACTATTTTTGTAACTTAATAACTCTTGAACTATCCGTCCGATCGCAATCAAATTTTCAAGATATATGAGGTTCGGATTTGGAAAAATTTTCGTAATTTCACTTTAACGGTAAATCCTAGGGGTGGAGGGCAAAGAGGACGTATAAATAAAAACTAATAACTTTTGAATCAGCTAATCAATCTCGATCAAATTTTCAACATATATGAGGTTCGGAACTTGGGTGTTTTTTCAAGGTTTCAGTTTGATAAGCCAAACTAGGGGAGGGGGAGGGGGATATATGTAAAGAAAATTAAAATAAAAATGACTTCCTTTGTGACTTCATCACTCTTGAACCACCCGAACGATGTCAACCAAATTTTCAACATGCATGAGTTTAGGAACAGGGATTACTTTAGGCTATTCACTGTGACGGTGCAACATAGGAAGGGGGAGCGGGAGGAAAATTTAAAAATGATTAAAAATGGCCGATATTAGTGTTGAATCCATACTAAGTCGATGAGAGAAACAGTGACATTTCTGATGCTGTTTCAATCCAAGTTCAGTCCTGATAGTTGGGGAAGGGGAGGAGAATAAAAATTTGAAATGATCGAAAATGACTAATATTAGTGTCGAGTCTATAGTTTTAGGAGTAACTGAGATTAGCAGTAACAATTCTGATGCCGTGTGCCGCAGCACGGAGGAGGGGGAGAGTAGCTATATATAATATTGTACGAAAATGACCAATATTAGTGTCTAATCCATAATTTTCGGTATCATTCAGATGAACAGTGACATTTCAGATCCGGTTTAAATCCAAAATGAGCCCCGCTACGTGGAGGAGGGGGAATATATATATATATATATATATATATATATATATATATATATATATATATATATATATATATATATATATATATATATATATATAATCGAAAATGACCAATATCAGTGTCGAATTTGTAGTTCTCTGAGTCGCTTAGATGAACAGTGATACTTTCGGTCCCGTTTAAATTCAAATTCAAAACCGCAACTTGGGGAGGGGAGGAAGAGATATTTAAAAATAATCGAAAATGACCGATATTGTGCTGAATCCACATTTTTGAGGGTCGTTGAGATGAACGGTGACACTTCCGATGCCATGGGCTGCAACATGGAGAGGGGGAAACACACACACACACACACACACACATATATATATATATATATATATATATATATATATATATATATATATATATATATATTGTAATGAAACCATGAACTGAGAATTTAAAAAAATATTTTTTCATAAAAATTATAATGGCAATTTGGTAGGTGAAGATGGAACTAAGTTTTCTGTAATATTCTAACTTTTGGATACATGCATCACATTATTTTTAAAACTCACAAGGACAGCACTTGTAATCAAGAAATCGTTGGAAGCAGAAGCAAAATAGTCAAGAATCACCTGTAGTCAAATAACATTACTTGTCAGTAGTAATTAACAATTCGGATAAAATCACGAAAAAGATGAAAGCAAACCTCAGGGTAAATTAAAATTCAAAAATACTTATTTGTACATCATTAGACAACAACAATATTTTGTCAGGAAATGTAATTAGGACTTTCCTAAGATTTTGTAAATTTTTTTGGCTTTTGGCGAAGTTAAAAGGAAAAATAATTAAAGTAAACAAGGACAATAGTCCATATAAAATGACCAAGTTTGCAACTAAAAAATCATTCTGCATTCTGCATTCTGGGTCCTGTATCCAGAATCGCAATGGAATGGTCTATACGAAATTACAAATGCCGCAAGAAAGACCATTGTCCGGCGAAGACCAAGCGAAATATGCAATAAGGTAATGTATGACTACAGAGAACTTTAACTGTCTATTTTGCATGTGACATGAAATTAGGAGGTCTCTGAAAGTGACAGGCAAATTTGAATGTTTAAATATTTAGCTTATTTCCGTTTGGTTAAGCATTGAGTAAAATTATAATGATCTGTTATACAATTAATCTGACATACTAATCTGATAATCTGTATTCAGTACTCTTGGATGTTCACTGTTAAATAATTTATATTGTTACAAAAATATCCACTATACTACCATTGTAAGTCAGTTGTTTCATTAATAAAATATTGTCAATTGGGACAATAAGAAATTGCAACCATTAGTTTAATTGCACTCTTTATTTGATTTAAGAATTTACTGTTCCTTTAGTTATTGATTTAATACAATTTATTTTGATTTTTATTTCTTTAATATTTTAGTTTTTTGAGTTATGGTACATAGCTCCTTAGGCAAACATATGCTATCATGTGACATGCCAAATAGATATGTTGTTTTTCTCTGTGTCATAGAAACAATATCGAATTATTTTCAATTTTTTGTAATAATTTTGTTATCAGTTTAGCATAGTGTTTGTTTGCTAGTATACATGTTTTCTTATACACAATCGCTCACAGTAGACTTAATTATTTATCTCAAACTACCGCCTGCGTCTCTCGTTTTCGATCGTATAATACTAACATAATTATAGACTTTCTTATTTCTCTCAAACTATCGCCTGTGTTTCTCGTTTTCGTTCATATTGTACTAACATAATTAACCTTGGTACTCTCAATATTTGTTTTTCGTACTAAAAAAATCACTAATCATCCTCAGGTGAATCCTATTCATTTTCATAACTGGTATATTTTGCTTGAATATTTCGTTCAGTTTCAAACCATAAACCGTACTGACAAAATTGAGTTGAAACATACTCACTAAACGTGGCGTTTTGGGCAGTCGCGTCACGAGGGTTTGTATTTGAATTTCCTCTTTTGTCAGTAAATCATGCTCTTACAATAGACCGAGGTAAAAAAATATTCCTGGAATTGCGGTGTGCAGGAATATTTTACCGTCCTATATTAGTCTTCTTTGTGGGGGGAAGGCTAATATTCAATTCCTATGCTTAGATGATATAGCCAGTATCTACGTTAATTTCATTATTATAGGACCTACCTGAGACATCATAATCATAACATTATAGGCACAAAATAACAATATGATAAATCACTACATCAGCACAAGTTAAATCACTAACAATCGCAATTACGCACGGGCAATCGCACTCTCACGAGGACATAACATCACAGGACACTTTTCACTTTTCAGAAAAACACACTTTCTTCCGCTACAATTCTAATCATAACATTCCATCTAATAACGGTTGGAGTGTCATTCTTTCGTTTCTGGGTCATTAACCACAAGTAAACAAACACAGTTGCTGCGAAAACTTCCTTGTTCTTATTATATAATATTTGTCCAAAACAAAATATTTCTCAATAATAAACTTTAAACATATTTCTACTATACATTTTCGATATTGTTCGACTTTACCTTACATTGTAATACGACAAAAACACGAAAAGTTTAAAAAAAATAAAAATAAATAAAGAAAACTAATGCAATTTCTTTTGTCATTATGCAACTGCAAAGAGATGTCACTGCAGGAGGCCAGTTCCTTCTCCACCAAAATGTAGTCCACCAGCATGGGCACATCCTTCTTCGAGATGGTCCAGTTCCAGATGCTACGTCCAGCCTCTACAAGAGTCATCTTCCAGACGTTCCTGTACCAGCATTGGCCTGCCCGCTTCTGTTTCTCCAGCGCCTCTCACATGCAGATCCAGCCATCTTTCTCCAGAGCCAGAACACCTAATGGTCAACTAGTCCTTACAGTTATGCCGAGCTTCTACGTCAGCTGTTCCAGAATCACCACCACAACAGCCAGCATCTCCTCCCGTTCCTGTTTCACCACGGATACATCGTCACTTTCATCATTCAGCAACACAAGGTTGCTCCAAAGTCTGACAGCCCTTGGCTCCAGTTGTTGTTGAAATGTTCCAGTGCCACAGCTGTCCCATCATCATAAAGGTCCAGGGTTCGATTCCAGAACTCGGAAAATCAATCACCGCAGCTTTAGCTCGCCTCCAGTCCACACGACGGACACCGAGACGCCAAGCTGTTTTTCATCCGTCATCAAGGGTCCTTGGTTTGGCCAGGACATCGTTAATTCGCAGCTCCCAGCTAAAGGTGACGCCCAAAT
Source organism: Thermobia domestica (assembly GCF_964235325.1). Taxonomy (NCBI): domain Eukaryota; kingdom Metazoa; phylum Arthropoda; class Insecta; order Zygentoma; family Lepismatidae; genus Thermobia; species Thermobia domestica. Next base: position 112,621,337 of record NC_137465.1, on the reverse strand, counting down.
GCCACACCAAATGCGTAGCTGTTCATCATCCTTCACTACGGTCCCGAGTACATATCAAGAAGAGGACCATCTATAGGAACCACTATCGGTTGCCTACTGTCAGTCGCAGCTCTCAGCGTCTGTATTTACAGAGGCCCAGTTGCAGTTCACATCATCTACCATTTCATTCAGTCTTCACTTCGATTTCTGTGGAGTGACTAGGGACATTCTTCGTTTATCGATGGCCACGATGAGGACAATTAGAAGACCCTGTTTTTCACCTCCCAGTGTTCTGAAGTGAGACCACAATCATTCAAGTGGACATTATTTTCACCCCCCAGTGTTTTTCACAGTGTTTAGTGTTTGTCAACTTATTCAATGTTTATTCGAACTGAGAATTTAAAAAACTAATGACATACGCTAAAGGTACTGTTCAGGAATTTTCCTTCCAGTTGGTGGGGTAATGTAATGAAACCATGAACTGAGAATTTAAAAAAATATTTTTTCATAAAAATTATAATGGCAATTTGGTAGGTGAAGATGGAACTAAGTTTTCTGTAATATTCTAACTTTTGGATACATGCATCACATTATTTTTAAAACTCACAAGGACAGCACTTGTAATCAAGAAATCGTTGGAAGCAGAAGCAAAATAGTCAAGAATCACCTGTAGTCAAATAACATTGCTTGTCAGTAGTAATTAACAATTCGGATAAAATCACGAAAAAGATGAAAGCAAACCTCAGGGTAAATTAAAATTCAAAAATACTTATTTGTACATCATTAGACAACAACAATATTTTGTCAGGAAATGTAATTAGGACTTTCCTAAGATTTTGTAAATTTTTTTGGCTTTTGGCGAAGTTAAAAGGAAAAATAATTAAAGTAAACAAGGACAATAGTCCATATAAAATGACCAAGTTTGCAACTAAAAAATCATTCTGCATTCTGCATTCTGGGTCCTGTATCCAGAATCGCAATGGAATGGTCTATACGAAATTACAAATGCCGCAAGAAAGACCATTGTCCGGCGAAGACCAAGCGAAATATGCAATAAGGTAATGTATGACTACAGAGAACTTTAACTGTCTATTTTGCATGTGACATGAAATTAGGAGGTCTCTGAAAGTGACAGGCAAATTTGAATGTTTAAATATTTAGCTTATTTCCGTTTGGTTAAGCATTGAGTAAAATTATAATGATCTGTTATACAATTAATCTGACATACTAATCTGATAATCTGTATTCAGTACTCTTGGATGTTCACTGTTAAATAATTTATATTGTTACAAAAATATCCACTATACTACCATTGTAAGTCAGTTGTTTCATTAATAAAATATTGTCAATTGGGACAATAAGAAATTGCAACCATTCGTTTAATTGCACTCTTTTAATTTGAGGTACAAATTCGCTATTCCTTTTGTAATTGATATAACACAATTTATGACTTGATACAATTTATTTTGATTTTTATTTTTTGACTTACGGTACAATATATATATATATATATATGGTTGAAAATGACCGATATTAGTGTTAAATCTATAGTTCTTGGGATCGCCGAGATGAACAGTGACACTTCTGACGTTGTTTAAATCCAAATTCAGCCCGAGCTCCCTCGTGGCTAAGCGGTTAGCGTACGCGCCTTTGGCGTGGGAGGCCCGGGTTCGATTCCCGGCGGGAGCTCATGTGGTTCGGATTCAACGTTAATCAGTAGGTCCACGTCTTATATAGCCTCGCTGCTGAAAGGGACGCTAAACTAAAATCAACTCAACTCAACTCAACCAAATTCAGCCCCGCATCTTGGGGGAGGGAGAAAGGACTATACATAAAACTGATCAAAAATAACACATATTAGTGTCGAATCCATAGTTTCCGGGGTCTTGAGGTGGCCGGTGACACTTTCGATGCCGTGCCGCGCAATCTGGAAAAGAAAGAGGAGGAGATATATAAAAATGATCAAAAATTGCCGATATTTGTGGCTGGTCCGTAGTTTTTAGGGTTACTGAGGTGAAGAGTGACGCTTCCGATCCCGTTTAAAACCAAATTCAGCCCGCAATTTGGAAGGGGGAATAATACAATGATCGAAAATGACCAATATTAGTGTTGAATTCATGGTTTTCGGGGTAGCCGAGATGATCAATGATCTTTCCGATGCCGTTTAAATCGATACCATTAAAAACGAAAACAGCATATTTCACGGGTACTAAACGTATGAGATACGGAGTTGTGCATTTGAGTTTTTATTTCAACCCAGTGAAGCGGGTAATATTTGCTAGTAGATTAATAAGATCAAATAAAAAACTTGATCCTCGGACGAAATTTTCCTTATTAAAAAAAAATTACTCACTATACATTAGTGCTTTGATTCTATGGCGATAAAGGTTCAAACCAATTCCGGATTGCATAGGTGATAAAGGGAGAAGGCCGAAACTACTCTTGGAAAGTTGAATCGATTGCAGAAAGCTGCTTCTCGATAATCGAAAGTAGGAGTAAATTTCTATCACTTCCTGTTTTGGTAGGGTTTTGCAGGTTATGGTGGTATGATCTCTTGATACCTTAAATGGACTGTAGAAAACAGCTTGTCGCTATATGTATTACTATTTTTGATCTATAGCAAGAAATGTTGAAACCACTTCTGGTTTGAATTGAGGATTAATGAATAAGATATAACTTTTTCCTGGGACAATGAATCCCACTGCTTCTCGATATCTCTTACTTTTCTTGTTCTGTGAACATCAATATTGGAACCAGAAGTAATATTAAATTTGAACCATGTCCAGTTTCGGTAGTGTTCGGAGAGTTACACGTGAAATGGGATCTATGGGTAGCACTGTTTATTCGGATTAAGCACAATTCAAACTTAACGGAACTGTCAATAAGTATAATAACTGGGCTGAAGGCTCACATTGCTGTTTGAAGGCTGCGAATTTGCCTGGTATAAATATATGGTCACGGAACATCAGTCGAGTTTACGCTGCTCGATTTTTCTTTATAAGGCACAGGAAAAGACTAATGTAACTTTGTAAACCACGCAGCTTGAGCGCACTTTGAAATTATTCAAACGGTGAATATAAAAGTATAATTGGACACTTTGGTGAAAAGTATGGAAAAGTGGTGACTCGTACTCAGAAATGTAACTCTGCTGAAGGCCATTACTTTGAGCATTTACTTTAATCATAATTTCGTAATTGACCAGTTTGACCAGAAAGTATACTTATTTATCAAACTGAATTTTAGCCACACTTATCCCAGAAATTTAACTTTGTATTTTGGAAAATAAATTCTTTATGATACCTGAAAGTATGTATAGATTTCTGACACACTCGATACTTATAACACTTCTAGTGTCTCATACAAGGAAAATTAAACTCCAATACCACTTGTTTCCGGAGATAAATGTCCCCATCCGTAATCACAATTTCTACAGAACTGATCAGTTCTTCATACTTTGTTCATTTTAATACTGTATGATAGAACAACGGTACAAATAACTATATTCTAGCAGATTGTTAATTATGGCCCTCGGGCGCAAATACAGTTAAAGGTTAAATTATGCGGACATATAATAAATATACAGACTGAAGTACAAATCATGTTTTTATAAGACCAGAATTAAATTTTAATATGTAGAACGAAACTCAGAAAACACACCAGCGTCTTCATGTAAGATGTCCCCTTTTTTTTATCATCATTAGATAACAACAGCCGGATTAGACGTAGAAGAAATTAAGAAAACAATTAAAAATTAAAAATTGAGGGTTTACAAATTATGAAATGCACTAGAATTACCATTTTCGCATTCTTATTTTCTAACACTGAATAATGTATGCGGTATTGTATGCTTTCCTTTCATATGTAGTTCTGAATGATGTAATAATGTAATGCAATGCTATGTCAAAGAATGCAACTTTATGTCAATTCATCCAATCTTGGCTAAACTTAAGACACTCCTAACACTTGACGATTGTAGTATACATATGTAATATTATTGCAAGCAGGGTTTGGTTTCCTGACTTAGGAGCCATCAAAATTGGGATTTACACTCACTAAAAGTTTAGTAAATATAAATAAATAATCACATTTGTAATCATAACAAATACACATGAGACAGATTTATCATTAAACATTAATTTGAGTTAAAATAAAGTTAATGATGAAGTGGTTGATTAGCTACGCTCTAAATGCAGTGCATACTTATGATAAAGATATTTTTTTAAAATCGATTAAATTATTTTCCGCATTAGCAAAAGTTACTATAAAGATATAAATTTCCATGAATTAATTTTACTTATGGTATCTATTTTTAAAATAGTCAAATAAGAATTTTAACATATTAAATGTGTCTCAACGCAAGAAATAGATACTTTGATGCATAAAATAATAATTAACTAATCACCGTAAAAACTAGTACCTTAAAGTGAAAGGACGTAATGTATAAATGACATAAACTAAGATTTAAAAAAAAATAATGATTTAAAATTTCGTTCAGCTTGAATTATAACATATTTTATGATGTTACAATCCATTAAGAAGTTGTTATAGTTCGCAATATTAAGGAATTATTGTTTTTGATATCAGCTAGAGTACTGTATAGTAATACCCATTAAAAATCTTTGATGACAAGACAGTGCCACATAATTTGAACTTTCTTGCTCGTTAAGGAAATCTCTCTATGTACTAAGATCAGCATTAAAACACTTCTGAAATGCGAAAGTAGTTTTCCTGAGCAGTTTGGTTCTCTTTTACTAGCGCCAATAAAACAAGATGCGTGTAATGCTAACTTTCTTATTGTTCTAAATTTTTTATGGTTAACTTGAAAACTTTGCAAAGTCATTCCCTTCACTTGAAATTGAAAGTACTTAAACGGTAATTGTTTTATAAACAAGCAATTAAAGATAGTTACTATAAAGATAGATCAGCATGTCTTTATTTCTTCTCCATCTTATCTGAAAGCATTAGAGACAAGATACGAACTTACGAACATGTGTAATTTTAAGTATTGGTAAAATATTTAAAGATGGACAAGTAAGTAAAAATAAATCATAATATTTAAATTTCACTATAGCAATAACTTTCCTCACTTTGAAAATAATAAATGGCAATAATATCGTTTATTTATGATATTTCATAACGAGGGAGTATCATATCTTAACTACAACTTGAGGTAATTAACATGCTTTAACATGTAATAACCTACATGTAAGAATATATGCTAACGTTTCTCTAAACTACAAAATAGGTGATACAAATATTGAACAAGTGAACACGTCTGTTTTTCGTCTTTCGTTTAGTTTTTTTAAATAATAATAATTATAATTAAAACTTAATAACAATGTCAGTACATATCTTTAACTCGATCTTGACTGAACTCCAGATGACAATATGATTTGACTTATTTTAGTACGAACATTAATTAACTATAGAAGGAATGTAAAAGTTTCCTGTACAGTTTTTTAAACCCAGAGTTATGGGCCATCAAATTTGGAATTTGGAGTTGAGATAGAGTCTACGTAACACATTCGATCTTAATCGATTCAGATTGACTTTGTAGTATCCATGTGAAATATTTTAGTGTAAGGACTTTTGATTTTCGAATTACAGGTTATCCAAGTTATAGATTGGAAAATTCGTCAAATTTTCGAAAAACAATCACAAATTGTTAATTAGAAGGGCAATGATGGGTGAATAGATGTAATAAACCCGTTACATGTTACTTTGAGATTAAACAGTAAAAAGTCAGACATTAAGTAAATGAAATGCGTTCTTATAATAGATATGTTCTAATCAGTAAAATACGATTTGCCGTAATTTTAATACTAGTATTCGATATTATTACAATTTTAACGATTTGAAGTTTCTTGAGAGCGTCTGTAAACCAATTTAACAGTGCTAATATCATTAAAATATCCGTGTTATTGGTCTACTAAGTAGCAATATTTCACACAAAACTACAGAATTGTAGTTTGAAATTATGTGAAACGTGAAACGGAAGTTTAGGACTAAGTCAACCAGAACCTACGTTAAGGAAAGACATAAGAAATACTTGAATGCTTGATTGCGGAGTTGAAACTCGGTATCTTATGAAACTAGGCATAAATGCCACATTCTTATCGGCATTGGAGAAGTATTCTTTTTGAAACAGTGAAATTGAATTTTGAGTAAAGCTAATTTGAGTTAAGAAATAAAATATAGGTACATTTACTCATTTTAAAAAAAGAACACACTTTCCAGTTGTATTTAATGTTGATATTTCAAAGTAGAAAATTTTATAATCACCACGACGAGGATAATAAACATTACTCATAAAAGTGATTTGACTTCTTGAGGTTATTTGAGAAGATATCTTGAGTACAGAAATGTGTTGGCATGGTAACTAACTTACTCTTTAAATTTAAAGCTCGCAGACTCAGTGAAGAAACTCTGTAGAAACAGAAAACGAGTAATGGATTTTATTCTGAACTAACCCATTTCACTTAAGATATTATCCATAAAACCTTCACACTTCCTTCTCGGTCTACTCACGATACTTTCTAATGTTTGTTTTTCTACCAGTATTCTACGCACTGCGCACATAATTCACCTATGTAAATCTTATTTATCCCACCTATTTCGTATGTCTCGCTGACGAGTACTAGTTGTTCATTGATTGATTGATTGATTTTAGTTTAGCGTCCCGTTCAGCAGCGAGGCTATATAAGACGTGGACCTACTGATTTACGTGGAATCCGAACCACATGAGCTCCCGCCGGGAATCGAACCCGGGTCTCCCACGCCAAAGGCGCGTACGCTAACCGCTTAGCCACGAATGAGCTCACTACTAGTTGTTCAGTTTCATGTTATGTAACATTCGTTCGTATACCTATTTTTATTTTTATTTTCATCAGCATTAATGTTACTATTGTATTTTTTCGGGAATAATTTAATTTCCGGGGATTGGGTATAATCAGCAATGATACTTATGCAATCTATATATCAATTGATTCAGCCTAACACAACAAATCGATCGATATCGATTTTAACTACTTCCGGCTTACAGAGCCTAATTTAGTTATCGGAAGTGGGATATAATCAGATAGAAAACAGGCAATCTATATTTCAATCGATTAAGATTGAAAAAAACGTATCGATCGATACCGATTTCAACTACAATCAGTTGACAGAGCATAACTTAGTTGCGGGGGATGGGATATAATCAAATACATAAATACATATATACAGAAAACATACATAATCTTCATATATCAAACAATTCAGCTTAACAAAATAAATAGATCGATACCGATTTTAACTACTTCTGGTTAACCACTTCCAGTTTACAGAGCCCCATTTAGTTACCAGGGGTGATACAATCAGCAATAAAGCACGGATACTTTATACAGCGTATTTCAAAACAACTTCGATAACGTTTTGGAGGTGCTTTCTGGCACAAAGATGAGACAAAACTATAGAGGAACCTGAGTGCACAAATGCTTCCTTTTGGCTTTATGACCAGTCGAAAATTTTCAAAAAAATGTACATTATACCATACATTTTCTATGCTTGTTGCTGATTATAGCCCAATACAAGTAACTGTATTAAGCTCAGTAAACTGGAAGTATCGATCGATTTGTTTTGTTAAGCTGAATATATATATATATATATATATATTCAATGTGTTTTATTGTTGATTATACCCTTATACCCTACTCCTAGTAACTAAATTAGGTCCAGAAAACCGGAAGTAGTTAAAATGGGTATCGATCAGTTTGTTTTGTCAAGCTGAATTGATTGATACATAGATTATACGTTTGGTTGCTGATTATATCCCAACCCCGGAAACTAAATTATTCCCTTTTTTAAAAATTTTCATTAAATTTTCGAGTTGTAGTTTATTAAGCAAAACAATCAGTAGTAAGATAATAATAGTGTATCCGAGTGTAGCAGGTAAAACCGCTAGATGATATGCAGTCACGTTTTCGCATTGAGATAGGTGAACGAAATTCCACGTCATACGTCACTTTCGGAAGTTTTCAAACTTGAAATTGTCACACACTTGTCAATCCCGATCATTGTTTACTCAAACTTTACGCTTGTTTGCTTCCTTCGTTTACATTAGTAAAACTCCTTGTACTCTATGATTTTTTTGTTTTATTTTGAAATTAAATAGCCACTATTAGAGAGTTTCATTTTATTTCAGATTTACTCTACAATATATGCACTCGCAATACACATTTTCATCACAAGAATCTGTTTTGCTTTCTCTACAAATCCTCGAGCCATTAACTGGCAATTCTACCATTTTGTTTCTATAGGGAAATATCGACCTCAATCTTATTGAAGACGTTTACTTTTAAACAATATGTTTCGTATTTACCAAGATACGTACTATTGCGATGTTACCACGATTATGTCATATCCTCCATGAACTGCCTAAATTTTTGCGAAATATAAATCATCTTGCAACCTTTATTAAATCACATTCTACTCGTTAATTCAACCTCAGAAACTTGTATCTTTGTTGTAGATTTGAGAGACAAAAGCATTAGTAAAATAACTTAAATCCCTTCATCATAGTGTAACGAAAACCTAATAAACAATAGACTGGTATTCCTTTATCCATCACGCCACATTCTTTTGATTTTACCATGCATAAGCCTCTGAAAAGTACACAACCGAACACGCCATTGTCCTCCAAGTCCAATCAATATTGGGAGAATCTTCACTTCAGTATTGAGGCAGCAACAGTAACGTTGCAGAATACCGGATATAAACAAGACAAGTGCTTCTTTGTGGCTTGAAGTTAAAGAGCTTTTTCTCATTTTCCTTCTTTTACATTCTATGTCATCTAGTCTATATTTCATCCTTTTATAACCATTTCATCATTTGAGTTTCATTTCTGCATTTGAAACATAACCCTTACAATTCTAGTTGCGTGGAGACTCGTCTTTCATTCCAAACTTTATTTCATATTCATATTCAGTTTCATATTTGAACTCTGATATTTTCTGCCTCACAAACACTAAACTGAACGAAACTGAAAAGATGGATTTAATTGAAGTCAAAGCGGTATCAAGTTCCTGTACTTAGCCCCTTCACGTTCAAGGGACATATTTGTCTCCTTTCTTTAAACTGTACTAAATTTGTACTTGATTCTTTAAAATGTTTCAATTTTCAAGTGGTGGATGTTAAAGCTGGGGAAGAAACTGCCTCCATTCCAAGTGACCTCTGTCAGCCATTGATGAAGATACCATTAGTCAAGTGAAAGCCGTTATCTTGGAAGATCGCCGCATAACCATTCTCCACTAGCTGAAGATGTCAAGATAAGTGTGGTGTATGGGGAAAAATAAACCATTAGCATTTGTACATGCATAAGATGTCTTGCCAATGGGTTCTTTGACTAGTGATATTTTTCCAAAAATACAAATGCTCCCAGACACTTTTGATTCCGAACCGCGAAAACTAGGAGAATTTTTTTTAAACAGAATAATATATCAAAATGAAATGTGGATCCATAACTACGACCCAGAGACTTAAAATAATAAAAGCATACTTACTTACCAACTTCAAAGAAGACCCGTATCCAACCCTCAGCAGGCAAGGGCGTGCTGACAGTTTTTTGGAACCAGTGTGGAGTAGTGATGGTGAATTTCTTGTTCAAGGGTACCTCAATTGCAGGGACATACTATGTTTCACTGCTGCAGAAATTACGGATTATATCAAAACAATGAGGCGTGTTATGTTGAACAAAGATGTCCGTAACTTTCAAGACAAGTTCACAACTCTTATGTTGCCCAGACAGAAGCACGATCATACAAATATGAAAGCCTTCCCCATACCCCATTCTCTTCTAAACTTGCACCATATGACTTTCGTTTTCTTAATTTTGAAGTCATTTCTGAAGGGAAAGCATTTGAAAGACAATGATACGTTAATATGTTGGACCAAGTTATGGCTTCTAGAACAATTTAGAAATTATTACTAATAAGGTATCCACTAGTACATAAAGCGATGAAAAAATGTATGATCATTAGAGGTTCATATTTAGAGAAGTACTAATGTTTGTACCTAATTTCGTTTACCTCAGTCAATGGTAAATGAGTCAGGAGGAATATTTAATGAATACGCCACATAAATTCTCTCTTGGAGGCGAGAAACTATGATTGAGAAAAGCCTACACTGTGCAGTTTGATGTTACATTTTGTGGACAATGGCTACTGGTTAGAATTCAAAACCCGGTTGTGATTTGGAGACCAGGTTAATAGTAGATTCCATCCTTTATGATATTGATCCAGTATAAGGATGTAAAACACAAAACACGCAACAAAATTAATATTTATCGAAATAAATTTGTTACAGGCACTTAATTTATGCACTCGTGTTTCATGTTCTGAAAATGACTAATGTTAATAATGTTTCAAACAAAGACGATACGCTGTGCCTTCCAAGTTACTAACTTAGTACTTCACCTTTAAATTCTTTGTTTATTTTGCCATGCTCTAATTGCCTTCTTGTGTGTGTGTGTGTTTGTGAGTTACAGCGCTAATTATGCTTCACTTTACAAATTGACGCTGTCTTGGTGGAAGACTGTAATCTAAAAATCTTAGCCCTCAGTGTTCGATAGGAAAAGCCATAGAACAATGTACGTTGTCAAGAGCAGCCAAGGTAGAAGACACGTTAAATAACGGACGGCAGTAAACACCTCTCCTTAATTATTAGTTGGTTGCTGTTAATAAGCAGAGAAAGCAAGTGGCAAGAAATAAAACTGTTTACAAAGACCCATCTCTCTTCGAAAAACAGTGCTGACACTCACCTATGTTGTAGAGGTTTCATACTTTTCGTTTTACGTAGAGTTGAGATACTTTTATCTCAGTGTATACATCTCTTTGAAGTGTGTATAACAAGCACACTAAGCTTTCCTTGTTTCCTGGTTCTACTTAAGTGCAAAAACAGAAATCTCAATGGCCAGATTTGTTTATTTAAACATGAACAGAAAATAAAGTTTCCTACAAAATGTTAAAGAGACTGTTGGAAATTTAACAGATAGTAATATTTTAGTGTGTACTATTTGAAATCTCTCTAAGGAAATTTAAAAAAAACTAAGGAAAAATGAGACTGACTCCTTAGTTGCCTATAGTTTTATATAGTTAGCAGCAGAACAAAAATGTAATGTACAGTCTCTACTGCATGTTCTTTTAACAGTGAAATCATAATAAATAGAAGAATTTCAATAGACTTAGAAAACAATCATATATAGAAAATTAAATATTTCAGTTTAACGTCCCACGATTATGCCCGTTAGGTTAAGGGAGACGAATGATGAAGACAAGTGAGTGATGATAGAAAAATTGGTGGAATAAGAATGCGGAAGGAAACGGGAGTGCCCCGAGAAAACTCACGGACATGATGTTCCCCATCACAAACTTACTTGGCCGGGAATTAACCAGGGAGGAACCCCACACACCAAAGGTAAGCGTACTACTACTACTTAGGCATCGTGCCTCATGTATACAGATCAATAATCGACAAATAGATGATTTCAGGACGGATTCAAGCCTCGAGTATGATTCATTCGGATTGTGCATAAAAAAAATTAAAAATATATGAACTATCTTTCAAACTCTTGTTAAAAATTGGGATACTTCTCATTATTCTCAATAAAAGCAATGCATGTTCTTCTACTGTATACTTAACATTTTAATTTTAATATATGAGTAATAATAATATGTTCTAAGTGGTAATCGTTGTATGTTTTATTTCATTTTGTTTATTTTTTGTTTTGTTTTAATTTTCCCAGCCCACAAGGATGATTCTTATTTTGTCGTGCCCCTCGTTTTCTCTAACAAGGGACCCTAGGTATGGATCAGAGCCCGATCTTCATGAAACTCTGTATATGGAGAGTGTGCTTTGGGAAACTCTCACAGCCAAAATTGTAGCTGCAATGTCCAAGATGTTGGGACACTAGGGCTCAAGAAAGATCAAAAATGGAACGTCAGTATATTAAGGACATGGTTGGAAAATGCACGTTTTTCTTTAAAACTGATCATTGTAACGACACCAAATGAGCATACACGGATACGACATGGTAGATATAATCTGTTAAAAGTGATAAAAAGAATATTCGCCATTTTGAAAGAGGCCATGTTGAAGCTGGTGCAATTGGTGTAAATAAGAAGAGGTCATGCAATGCATCAATTTGAACGTAAATAGACGCAAAAACGTGTTGGTGGAGCCTGTTGTAGGATTACATTATTCCTATGCTTCTGGTAGAGTGGTTTTAGGTACAAGATAAGCAAAGTGTATCTCGTGACACTCGAGCAGATGGGGGGGAGGGTATGCAGAACTATTAGTGGGATCAGTGTAAGTAGGTAAACAGAGCGAAATATAATTTTAGCACTACGTGATTTGTGTCAGAGAGAATATGTAATTGGTGTGGATAGGTTGATATGACGTGTTCAATATTCATAATAATGCCATAATTAATATAATCTGTAGTACGTATTTACAAATGTAGTAAACTGGTACTACCAAACTACGTTGTAACTACAGGTAGTTGTGCTTTGCGAACGTGAGGTTCTTGCTTTTATCAGATGCAGTTATTGTTCAGCTGACTTATTTTTTGAACAATTTTTCGTTACACACCATTATTACAAAAAAAAAGAAAGAAAGGACAGAAAGAACAACTTGCAGGCACTTCAATTGCATCATAAACTTTTTATGACGTGATGTTCAATGACTGAACATTCTTCAGTGATAAGTGCTCCCTAGAAGGGGAATATCTTTGGGTAACCAATATGAGAACAATTGTAACTCCTTCATAAATAGACTTACCGCCTTTCCGTTCCAATGTACTGTTCACACTATAATGTATATATTTGTAGTACAAATCGTCATAAACAAATGTATTTTGTAAAGAACATTCTCTTGTTGTCATCTTTTCTTTGTGGAACAATTCTGTTTCTGATTTCTGTTCGAATTAATAGCAACATAATATAATAAATAGTTACAAGTGTATACCAATGATGGCATTATTATGCAGATTGTACACGTCAGCCCATGCACAACGAATAATGTTGTCTCTTACACAAATCATGTAGTGCTAAAATTATATTTCGCTGTTTTTCTATAGTATTCGCGCCGAGTCGTGATGCTTGACCTAGATCTACCGATTTCACCACCCAATAAAACGCGAGGGTGTTTCCCGGTCGTCAACCCCCACCCATGACATTTTGTCAGTGTCGTCTCTCGCGTTACACGGAAAACATCTCCCGAGAGTACAGTGTTGTCGGATTGGCGCCAAGTTCCGTTTTGTCATTTGTTTTTTGTTGCATTATATTTTCATTGTTACTATTCGTGTTTTTGTTACCGTTTTAGAATAATTGTTACTGTGGTTATTGTTGTTCAGTGTTATTATTGGTAATTTTTAAATGTTTTTTAAATATTCTTTTACACTGTCTTCAAAATTTGGCAACATTGTTGGCGAATTTCAGTTGTTTGACGTTTCCCCAAGTGTGCGCTCGGGAAGCGGCTCCACGAATTGTACCGAAGTTTTCCGATGTATCAGATCTCAGGCAATGATTGGTTTAGAGCCCAAGCTTCACGACTCGGCGCGAGTACTATAGTTACACTAATTCCACTCACAGCGCTCCATACCCCTCATCTGCTCGAGTCTCACGAGATACGCTTTGCTTATCTTGCACCTAAACCACTCTACCAGAAGCACAGGAATAATGTAAATCCTACAACACACTTCGCCAACAGGTTTTTGCGTCTATTTACTTTTAAATTGATGCATAGCATGACCCTCTTCTCATTTACACCAATCATACCAGCTTCAACATGGCCTCTTTCAAGATGGTGAATATTCTTTTTATCACTATTAACAGATTATATCTACCATCTCGTATCCCTGTATGCTCATTTGGTGTCGTTACAATGACCAGTTTTAAAGAAAAATGTGCATTTTCTAACTATGTCGTTAATGTACTGACGTTCCATTTTTGATCTTTCTCGAGGCAGCTACAATTTTGGCTTGCGAGTTTCCCAAGGCACTCTCTCTATATACAAAGTTTCATTACGATCGGGCTCTGATAGATACCTAGGGTTCCTTGGAAGTCATTTTTTAATTAACCAGCACTAATATAGATTACCGGAAACCCTACTCAATTTGATACAGTTCTTCCAAAGATATTGGTCAAAAATACGTTGGGGGATTACTGTGCATACTTGTAATCATAGAAAATACGAATAAAGCATGCATTACTTTTCTCGTTAGAAGTTAGTTACCTACTCTGAACTCTCGATAATTACAATATAACTAATATTGTGTTTTATATTTTGGGTTACACTCTCTTATGATCCGTTTTAGACTTTTTTTAAAATACAAGTTAGTCAAATTGACGTTAAAACCAATTTCTGAATAAAGCTGTTGAATGTGTTGATATCATTTCGATATTTTTAATGGGAAGATGTCAATACTAAATTTGTATTTTTCTATTAATAACTGTGTTATGATCCTATTTATCTGAAGTTGCTACACTGAATCTGATGTAATAAGGCAGCCTCTGTATTACTATTGTGAAAACGTACGAAGATTGCTGCGAATAAAGAAAGAAGATACGTGAAGAAGAATAGGACAAAGAAGAAAGAAAAACAGAGAACCAAATGGGTTGCTGGGGAGTTTGAAGGTTTAAGGGTTGTTTTAAGGGATGAGGAGGGATTCTGGTGAGACTGGGAGAGGGAAAGAATACAGCCAATCTGATAGCGTAGATCTGACGACAGAACACAAATGTGGCGTATTATAGGTCCTAATTTCTACTAACATTCCTGGGTGCTCTGTCCTATTTTACTGCTTGTCTTCTGGCCCCCTAGCCTCTGTCTCTCCATCATTCCCATACTTTTACTTCAGCCTATAAGCCACGGTAATCTGTCTCCAAATAGGAGTTGGTGTTGTCAAGGGAGGAAGGATCACTGTCCACTTTTGCACCATTTCCTCCAACTTTTTTTGGTTGAAAATAATCCCTGAGGACAATTCCACACGCGCCGCTGCCGAAGAAAGAGTTCCATGAACTTTTGTTGGCATAGTCTTTCCACTTGTTTTCTTTCTACACATTTTTTTCTTTTTGTTCTACATTTTTGACTTGGCAAACATACTCCCTACTTTCTCTCACTCTCCATGTACAGGGTGCAGAGAGAAAAACATCACCTAATTTTATGAGGCGACTTTTTTATGTAGAGTAAAGAAAACATCTCATAGAAATTTCCGATTTTTTTTCTTTAGAAATGTAATTGTATGATGTATAACTAATTAGGTTTTAGATGTTCTGTCTTGATAAATAAATAAATGAAAACTAGTCAAAATGTACGATCTTCAAGTAACACTGGTCTACATATATATATATTTGTTCTGCTTATAATTTTGCATGCATGATTCTATTGAATTTTCACATGAGCAATCCAGATTTGCTGACAAAAGTTTATCAAGTATAGTTTTATAGATATAAGAGTGTGTTCTTCAAGTTTTATGCGAAAATTTCCCTTTTTGATTTGGGAGATTTTTTGTTACTGTTTATTACTATTTACACATACCGTAACGATCTGTATGGAATTCATATATATTAATGAAGGAGGAGCTACAGACCTGTAAGGGCTTTATGATTACTCCATTGTTCAGTTGTCTTAGTTCTTTGTGAACTCTTGAAGTGGTTGCCGTGCTATTGCTCCTCATTGGTAACTTTCGTTTGAACTTGAGAATTTAAATATTCTAAACAAGTATTAAAATCATCCAGATTGTTTCTATTATATGCGTGATGACTCGCACATGTATATTACACATAGCCTAACACTTACATTAACTTAACATTTCCATTCCCCTTTTCATATATTACTAATAAATTACCATATAAATAACTTTCACAGACTATATCCAACAACTCCTTAATAACTACGCATGTTACAACAAGTTGAACACTATTTGCCCTTCACCTTCATCTCAGCAATAACTATGGAGTTCTATCAAGCAGTTTATGGTAGTTCTACACCAACTAGCGTATGTTCTATCTAAATAGCCATGCTTCCAAACTGTGGACTTATCCTCAGCACAAATATGAAAGTAATAAGTTCAGTAATTCCTGGAAATTGTTCCATTCTTCAGTTTATCTTTTAAACAACTTCCATGTTCAGTATAGCTTCATATGTGTTATTAGTCTATGATTTCTTGAACACTGATTTCTCTATGATTTCTATGATTTCTTGGTCGCTGAGATGAAGTAATACTAACACGCTTCTGTATCTGATACTTTCAACTCACACATCCCTATTAATGCGTAAATTCAACAGCCCATGTTTCATGCTGATGAATATTCTGCACATACTTGCAAAATGTCCAGACTGCTCAGATCTCAGTCAACGTTTAGGGATTGACTAATAATATATTGTGGAAAACTACATTTTTGTGTAGTGACTGTATTCTCACATTTGTTAATTCAATATAAGTAGTTAACGTTCTTGACGTTCTCTGATGCTTCACTTAATAGGTTTTACCTGATTTGTTTCACTATAGTTAGGGTTTTGGGTTACTCATTTGTTATATATTTTTACCGTACTATAAAGAGTATCAGAGTACGTTATTACCGATGTCATTGTAGTGCAGTGCTGTCAAGTTGGCAAGCGCATAATTGTTTTGAATTGCCACTGCATTTATCCCTCCATCCTCAAAAAAAAATAAATAAATAAATAAATAAATAAATAAATAAAACTAAGAAGTATTAAGAACTTTCAAACTAAAAGGAGAAGACAAATGCCTTAACATATTTCTAGATAAAGTTATAGCCATTTTAGATGAGAAACAGTCAATCATTTAAAATAGAAATGAATTCTGGAAAGAAGTTACACACAGAGCCCGAAGTATGTTGATATGGCATAAAAATATATGTCAAACCTGTCCATAATAGGGCACACACAAAGGTCGTAATGATACTAAACACATTGCCAACAACGTGAATGATACTGCCAGTAAAAATACTGCAAGAAAACGCTAGAAATATTAATTTTCTGGAAATAATGCTATAGTCGAGTCAAAATACGATTTGACCTGGGCAAAATTGCAACCTTTAGTTTTACACCTGTATTTTGTTTAGGTACCTCACCTGATGAAAATATCCAAAATCCGACAAAATCGGACCACGGGAACACCCCCAAAAACGGTTTCAAAATGGCGGACCATGGTTTTTTGAAAAAATCGTAGACCTTTACGTTGGAGGCTCTAGTAGCCCTCTTAATTGACATAGAGACATGAATGATACCTCGTTGGAACGCTCATAGACCACAAATTGCAACGAAGTGACTTTTGTACCCATCATGCCCAAC
The DNA here is from genome assembly GCF_964235325.1 of Thermobia domestica. NCBI lineage: Eukaryota > Metazoa > Arthropoda > Insecta > Zygentoma > Lepismatidae > Thermobia > Thermobia domestica. The sequence goes on along the minus strand of NC_137465.1, from coordinate 112,604,009 downwards.
CCGTAGAAGAAGAAGAAGAAGAAAGTTGATTTTTGTTTTTTTAATTAATATTTCTTGGACCCTGGCAACACTGTACGTCCTCATACTCCGGCAGAAAAATTCCTACGCGTAGACCAGACATTGGTAACAATAATATAAAAAAATGAAAGACGTAGGTTCAACAGTAAGGGAGATAAAAATTCGGAACCGCGGACAAAGGAGGGTCACTGTATATTTTTTACTGTGGTCTAATTTCTGTTTCTTAGATCTAGCATCCTCCCTAATTGACATAGAGACATGAAGCATACCGCGTTGGAAAGCTTATGGAACCCCCTTGCCAACGACGTATCGTTTGTGCCTTCTGTGCCCAACCTGTAGAAAAAGAAGAAGAAGAAACCTTGAAAAAATTGGGAAAATCTACACTTTTAATTTTCTTGGGCTCTGGCAACCCTGATAATCGTTCTATGCATGGAAATTGTTTCTTTCTTTAAATCAAAGGTCGCTTTAATATAAGTACTATACATAAAACAAAAATATTCTTAAGCAAAAGAATGGGAATAACGAAAGACTTTGGGAGGCAAATTACACATCTATATCGCTATTGCCTACGCTAACACTGTCCTCACCATATTCATTTAAACAGTTAAAACATTCAGTTTTTTGGCATACACCACAAGCAATAGCAAATAGAAGGTCATACCATAATACAGTGTACAAGACAATTCGTTTTATAGAAACATAACACCTATAAATAAAGCAAAGATATTCTAAAGCAAAAGAATGGGAAGACAAAATATTTTGGGAGTCAAATTACACATCTACATCGTCATCGCCTACGCTAACACTGTCCTCACCATATTCATTTAAAGAGTTAAAACATTCAGTTTCTTGGCACACACCACAAGCAATAGTACATGGAAGGGCATGCTTTCTGCAAGTACAATACGTTCTTGCACACCCGGAAGCACAGTAGCAATTAACAATGGTGAGCAAATTCCATACCCATCAAACACGATGGTTGATGTGCCATATTTACGAACCGTATACTCTGCAAATGATGCAGCGATATTGTCGTACGAACTGCCTTTACACCATGGTAGTCTATGTAACAAAGATCCTCCGTCTAAGACATACAGAATATTGTCTGGCTCCGTTTCTTCAAACTGTGCGGTCTGCTGCTTGCTGAACTCTAGTATCGCATGGGCCAGTGGGGCTTTGTCTGCCTTACGCATCATGCTGGGTGACTCAAATAAAGCTGGTGGGTAGGCACATAATTCATGCGCTAAGGTCTCCTCTAAAGATGTGCTGCCTGCATTAGCGACAACTAACAGTCTTTGAAACAAAAGATTCAAATTGACGGAGATATCGCTGCTGATTTTAACAATACTCGGGGATGCTAGAGTTTTGACTTTATCTGCACGTTTCCACTTCACAGTGAACAGGTCTTTGCCAAATAGTTTCTTCGCAAGCTCTTCTCCAACTGAAAATAAATTATGGAAGTTGACCGAGGAATCCGCTGTGACGCCAGTGGCAATGTTTCTCAACGATTTGTCTCCGTCAAATGGTGAAATGGGCTGCACTTCTGCAAGAATGCGACGGGTGTCACTGATATCACATGACATTCTTGACGTTTCGGCTTCTTTATGTTGTTCGCTAGTGACATATGCTGTGTGAGTAAGAGTTTGCATCGCCAGATTGTACTCGGAGCATGCTGGCATTGAGAGCACCCACAAAGATCGTTGTATCTCCGACATTCCACTCCCATGGGTTAGACCTCCAGTGGATGTTAGCGATCTCATCAGAACCTGCTCTATGACTAGATCAGATGATAACCCAGCCCAATATCAGTTGCTTCTTCTAATAACTTCGAACGCATTTTTGAAAGCTTTCGTGAACTGTTGGATTAACCGATGGCAGCGTTAACATTGTTTGCAGGTACAAGCACGTCGACTTCAAATAATTGAAGTGTCCTGCTGCAGCGAATATGGGAATGCATTCTGCTATAGCATCAAGGTGATCCTCCCAGCTTCCTGTTCGGTCTGCTGCCACAAGTTTCCTTGCTGTAGTCAACATGCGCTGGTATGCAAGCCACAACTGATTTGTTTTTGATGTGTTAATAAGTTCTGATTTTCGTGCTTCTATTTTTTCTCGGGCTTCTTGAAGAAGAGGTGAAGAACTAGCTCCAGTTACAGTAATCTCACCCGACATCAGACTCTGGTAGAGAGAGTAAGCATCGTTGATAGTTCTGTGTGTTCCGTTATCGGTCTGCAGAAAAACATTTTCCACAAGCAATGCACTTAATGCGAGGTCAACCATCATGTGCGCACGGAAGGCTCTTGCTACGGACTTGCCACTTAACATATGTACAACCGAATTTTCTCCATAAAGCTCATGCAAGATTTCACGTAAGCCTGAATCATCCATCAGGGAACCAATTTCTCCTAGAAGGTTCATCAGAGTATGAAATGAGCCCAACAGGAGAACCGTGTCCTTAATACTGGTGTTATGTGCTCTGTCATGCAGGATACGTGAAGCTTTCCAAAACAGTGGTGGGTCTAAGGTGATGATTGGTGTAACTTTATATTTTCTCGCAAGATTATTCAGATACACTGAAGTGAAATAGATGCATGACATATCAGATAGATGGAGGTCAATAATCGGTAAGCAGAGAACAGTGGATTTCCCTGAATGATGAAGAGATGGATCTGCGTGAATGGCCTGCATCATTCCTGACCAGTTAGATGTGCGTGACGGAAAGTGCCAGGAAAGTTTCCGCAAAATATCCAGGGAGCTTTCTTCGGTGATGGTGCTGCTACCAGTTCACAGTTGATCTTTTCAAGAATAGCCCTGGTTTCAGTGTATGCGTGAATGGGAACACTGGCAAGGGACTTCACATCAGCATCAGAGACGGGCTTCCGAAGGATGGTTAGACTGGTAGTAGTGGATGGAGTAATGGCCACCCACATTTCCATACTATGGAATGTGCCTAAACCACTCAGCGTTTGGAGATTATGGTCTACATTATCCGCTGCAAAGAGGAGAGTCTGGTCTGCTGGCATTTCGATCACACGATTACCAAATGTACTTGCAGCACAGCGTTCAAACCGCTGCACTTCCGTGTATGAAGAGCAAAATCCCAGATGATGCAGCGTGTCAATCAGGTGTTTCGATCGATAGTGGTGGTGCTGCACAGCAACACCTAACTGCAGAGGAGCTAACATATCTCTTGGTCTGGCTGCTTGCATCAAACACTGGCCAATTGATGCTATTTTGGTTTCATTGTCCTTTCCGGCAAAAAGTATGGCATAGAATAGTTTAAGGCTAGGTGCAATGTACTGAAGGAATTGCTGAATGGTCAAGTCGCTGGGTGAAGGATATGTATCACTTCCAGTTTGTAGATTGGATTTTATGTCGCTTTTGATCAGTCGAGCTACTGTTTCTATTATTCTATTTTTTATCCATTTCTTCATCATACTCTCGTGGTAAATCACGATATGCCCGTAGAATGTGATTGAAAGTTTCTCGAAGTGAAGTCGTTTCTTCCACTGTCACTAGAAATTATAATTTTTTCACCGAAGTACTCCATTAGTTGACGTTTCATGTGCAGTCTGTCATATGCAATGTGATCAGTCCCTACAAGAAATGTGCCCATTTTTGTAACAAGTTCTCCCACAGTTAGTTGCTTCCAAATAACTACAGATGCGCTGAAATGCTCGGATTCTCTCATCATTTGTAGGTCGGCCAGCCCGGAACTTTTTTGACGCTGACTGATTATCGGTGCAGTATTGTTGAGGAATTGCTTTACCTGTTCGAAAGTTGATACTACATGATCTGTGATAGACACAATCTCCTGCATGAAGATCAGATGAGAAGTACTCAATTCGACCTCGGACAGTTTGTGACCAGATATCGTTTCGTTCATTGCAACACTTTAAAATGCTGTGTGGCAATGCTTGTGTTTTCACTCGCACATTTTCTGATTTCAACACGTGACGGTCATCAAATAAGACAGGCGTCCCGCAAAACAGGCAGTCACTGTTGCTGTTGAAGGACCCATCCGACGAGAGAGTAACTCGTTCTTGAATCGGCGATGACATTTTTCTTTTTAGGGCAATCGCAATCTTTTTTATCAATGTAACGTTTGCGACAAGAGACATGAACCACCATACTTGTAGCGGCGAGAATGTTACTACCGCGAGCCTTACTAGCATTGTTCACTCCTTCAGCTCCCTTTTCTTGAAGTGTAATGAGGTTGTCAGGATCTAGGCTTCTGCAGATGATACACAAACGTGTAAGAGAATCAGCTATAATTCTTCAATGCCTAGGTTCATGCAAGACTATGATATGTAGAAAACCTTATGGAACCCCATTTCCAATGACGTATCGTTTGTGCCCCCTATACCCACGATTATCAGGGGTGCCAGAGCCCAAGAAAGGTAAAAGTGTAGATTTTCCCAATTTTTTCAAGGTTTCTTCTTCTTCTTTTTCTACAGGTTGGGCACAGATGGCACAAACGATACGTCGTTGGCAAGGGGGTTCCATAAGCTTTCCAACGCGGTATGCTTCATGTCTCTATGTCAATTAGGGAGGATGCTAGATCTAAGAAACAGAAATTAGACCACAGTAAAAAATATACAGTGACCCTCCTTTGTCCGCGATTCCGAATTTTTATCTCCCTTACTGTTGAACCTACGTCTTTCATTTTTTTATATTATTGTCACCAATGTCTGGTCTACGCGTAGGAATTTTTCTGCCGGAGTATGAGGACGTACAGTGTTGCCAGGGTCCAAGAAATATTAATTAAAAAAACAAAAATCAACTTTCTTCTTCTTCTTCTTCTACGGGTTGGGCATGATGGGTACAAAAGTCACTTCGTTGCAATTTGTGGTCTATGAGCGTTCCAACGAGGTATCATTCATGTCTCTATGTCAATTAAGAGGGCTACTAGAGCCTCCAACGTAAAGGTCTACGATTTTTTCAAAAAACCATGGTCCGCCATTTTGAAACCGTTTTTGGGGGTGTTCCCGTGGTCCGATTTTGTCGGATTTTGGATATTTTCATCAGGTGAGGTACCTAAACAAAATACAGGTGTAAAACTAAAGGTTGCAATTTTGCCCAGGTTGAGGGTAAAATTGCTTTAGATTTCCTGGACTACTAGTTTAGTCACTAGATAACATTTAAAAGGTGCTAAATTTCTATTTTAACAATGATAAATAAACCAATTGTTTTTAATAAAAATATCTTTAAAAATTTCTAGATCAAGCGACAAAGTGCTACATTGGTAACACTGATAACAAGAGACAAACGACAAGCACCTCGCGTTTCCGCGCATGTGTATAAATTTTTAACGTACAAGTATATCATCTCAAACATTGCCCCAATGATGAAAACATAACATACTAATCTATCAAAACTAACGACAACAAGGCAGTAGATCATTTTGACATGCTATAGTTGCTCATATTTTTTCTGTTCATGGCGGACATATCCTTAATGTCAAAAAATCGACATATTTCCTTATGTCCACAATTAGAAGGCAATTCATTTGTACACATTAAAGTATGTCCAAATTTGAAGACATGCATTTTGTGTCGTTTTGAGTCGTTTCGGGCTCTGTGTGTAGCCATATCACATATTTGGATATATCAGTTCAATACTCAGAATATGTCAATCTGAGAAAAAGATGAAGAAAACAAGTTTGTGAGATGCGTACACAATCACACAAAGTTGCATTTTAAAGTGTTTGGCTGTATCAATTTCGGATTCATGTTGTAATAAAATGTCATGAAACATGCTATTTCAAATAACAAAATATTTTTATTAAAAGTATACTAAGAACTTACTACCACAAGCATTTTCCGCCTGTAAATATGTGAACGGTTTTGATAGAAGCTTCACAAAAAGATGCGTAGAGAAGACACTTATAAATATTATCAACTGAAAAAACAGAATCAGAGAGGTGTCTTCCGGCACTGACCAGCAGATCTTGCAGCATCCCGGTCCAACTCACAGAACTCAATCTAGTTCGCTGATTATCATCCAATTATTCTACATGTAAAATGTAAAAGTATTAGGAATGTTACCTTCCGACTCATAGCAATCACGAGGGGCATTATACAAAAGTGTAGATGGATAGCATTCAAAGAAGTAGAAAAATCATTACATGTATAGATTCTAGCATTTTGTAAGACGGCGGAAGTTATAGCTAAAATTCGAACAACGAAAGGCAAAAATCTAAATGACCCAACTTGGTAACTCTGGCAAAGTCAGAATTGTGCCAATTATGTGTCAGATATTCTGTATCCCGAGCTTTGAAGCGAGTTAGCGTCAATGTTCGGAAGTCAAATTCGATATTTAAGTGATCATGGTTGCAAGGTTAAGGCAAAGTGTTAGTTTTCCAGAAGCAGTATCCAGTTCCCTTTATATTTAACATTATTACGATACGATTCTACCCAATGTATTCACACTCTGCGACATACATCTTAAAAATCTAATAATAGATTCTATCCTTTCTATTTTTTTTTCAGACAAACTTTTACAATCTAGAAAATTAAATTAATTTACAAAGAAAGAAGTTCTTCGTATGTACACATGCTTCATTTAAGTATTGAACAATAAAACAAAATGTTTTTTCTAAAGTATGTTCAATTGAATTCAGAACTGTATTACATAATGGAAACGTCATACACAAAAGGCCAATAAACACTTAAACCTCAGTATGTATTTATATAACACCAAGAAAGGAACACTATAACGTATTACATATAGAACGTCTCATTAACTTGAATAACAGCCGAAGAAATTCACAACTGTCTTTAAGAAAACAGCACTAAAAGGACTTTTGTTTACAATGGATTCCAAGAAAAGAATTGGAGAAGGATTTCGGTGCCCTAGCGCTTATAAAGTCTTCCGTAAAAATGGCCATAAAATGATGAATTTAATAGCATCCCATCTTTCTTAAGGATTATCCATCACATGTAATGATCCATAAATGCTTCTCCTAACGCCTTTTCTTTCTTAAAATAAAATAAAATAAGAAAGAAAAATTTTATTCACTATGTCATATTTCTGGATATTAAAAGAAATATTGTTACAGCGTTTATGTTTTAAAGCACAAATAATAAGAATGAAACTTAAGCAAGGATAAGAAGAAGAAATAACTATTGCAGTTTACTGCACAGTCTTTATTATCGCGGATCATAGATATAGCTTCATTGTCTATTGTACAAAAGTACTATCTTTCTTTCTTTGTAAAAGAATATTCTATTTTGTACGCATCTTTAAAATATAAGACTCTTGTAGTCAAAGTGTAGAATTAGTGGCATATAAAAATATAAATAATGAATTTCTAGATGAATGTTCCTCTTTTTTAAGGAAGTTAAAAGAATCTTATTTATGTTTGTTGCTATGAGCTAGCAAGTACAAGATCACTAAAGGTTTAGATATGTATAGAAATACGTAGAATTAGTTATTGTTTGTCAATGACATTTTCTGTATAAAATGAAAAGAAGTTTTCCGGATTCGGCAAATTTTACTATTCTATAATTAATTACTAGCTGCTGCCACTACCAGAATTATTTTCACTATTATTACTACTAATAATAATTTTAATAATAAATAATAAGAGAGGGCACTATAGCTTAGTGGTAGAGCGCTTACCTCTCTTCTGCATTTTTTTTTTTTGTATTGTTCAATTTTCTCCTTTACAGCTGCTTGAACTTCTTCATTCCATCACCTCGTTGCTTCTTCCATTACTTTCTCCCACAACTTTCCTTATTGTTTCTTTAAGTGCTACTGATACTCTGGTCCTCTCTTTTTCCTTCATTCGCAGTACTTGGGATGTGGTAATTTTCTTTCGAAATTTTTCAGCACTTGTGTCGTCTGGTTTCTATCAGTTCATTCGAACAGCAACACTTCATTCCTATTTTATCTACTTTTCTTTTTTTATGCAAATATCGACTACTACTAAACAGTATTGCTCCGTTATACTTTCACCTGATATTACTTTGCAGTTCTTCGCATCACATAAGTATTGTGTTATCCATAAGATGTAGTCGATCTGAAACTTGGAGGTGCCACTCTTAGTGTAATGAATTGCCCTTCTTTCCTTGTATCCTCTCTAGACGGTATCCAGTATAACAAGATCGCATGATTCTGCCACTTGTAGTATGTTCTCACCTTTCTTATTTCTGTCTTCCAATCCATATCCTCCACATATTCTTTCATATTCTGATCTTGATAATTCCACATGCTCATTTGGGTATCCTAGGATATGGTTCTCATGTAACAACGAATTTTTCAAAATACTATCTAGCTTAATTCAAAATGATTGCTTTGTCTTTTCGTCAAACCCAACTTGTGGGATTCAGGAAATAACTATATTTAAGATTTCTTTTACGTCTAATATGAGTTTGACTATAACATTTCTATCTCTTACTCTTTTCACGTGCACCAATTTCTCCTCCATATTCTTATCCGTAATAATTTCAATGCCTATCTTCCCTTGTCGTTAACCGTGTATCTAAGCTTGTATACATTTCCTATTTTCTTTAATAATGAACCTTTTCATTTAGTCTCCTAAATATATACTGTGCTTACTGTTCTTCTTCTCAGAGTCTCCGATAACCCATACTTCCTACCTGTCAATATTCCAACGTTCCACATTACTATTCTGACCTTATCCTATTTTGAACTATCTGTCCCTTCGTTTTGTTGTTAAGCGATAGCCCTTGCTTATTTCTCATGTTCTTAAAGCGATAGATTGTACTAAGGGTTTTTCTCACTTAAAACTTCTTTCTCAATCCGTATTTGATTTGGCAATGTTTTCACGATTGGCTGCCCACCTGACGTTCAATTCTGAACCAGGAGAATATTTTATTTTACTTTGATATTTACTCATGATATTTCAAGGAATTTCCAGGAGTTTTGAGGTATGTCCATCTTCTTTTGACAATCGCTATTTCTTGTATTTTGTTTCTGTTTTTTTTCTTTCCTTCTAACAGAAATATAAAAAACCTGGGACATGTCTTTAATTATTTAAAGTGAAAACCATAAATACCAAATTTCAGGACTCTAATGTTAATGGTTTTCAAGATTTGGTCATCGTGTTATACAAATTATAGTTTCACCCTTATTTTCCTGCCTTATTTTATTCCCTTCTAGAAGAAATAATAATGGGGGAACCACATTCCTCCTACCCCCTCGAATTTCCAAAAATTCTTACTTAGATGAACTTTACGCCACAAATTCTAGGCACTGTCGAAATTTCAAGTTTCTAGCTTAAGCGGATTGGCCTGGGCGTTGATCAGTTACTCCTTCACTCAGGACTTTTTCTTTATATATATATATATAAAGAATATTTTCTTTATATATATATATATATATGTGTGTGTGTGTGTGTGTGTGTGTGTGTGTGTGTGTGTGGAGATTTCATTATTCAGCATTTTAAAGCTAGCTTTAATAAAGCAATATAAGTTTAAAAGTTTTATGGAGAAATATAAAATAAGCATAATCAATTTCATAAGCATTATATGTGGTTCTTCACTGTAAGGTTCTAGATTCAATTCAAATGATCGGCTAATCTGATTAATTAGTTTTCTTTAGTCCTGACAGAAAAACTCTGCAGAGATATATTATTTCGACATATCCTCAAAAAATATTCCTTCCGTGCATCACTGCTAAATGTTTATTGATTCCTTTTCAGCTGTATCCACAACATTGTAAATAAATAAATAATATAATGGTATATCCTTCTAGTTTCAATTGCATGTCTCAAGTTGAACATTCATACTACGGGAAAGTAAACAAGGAAAAGTATAATCTAAACTTGATTAACGGGAAGTGCTTCATTGCCATGAACTCATCTGAAACTTGTATTGTTATGATACAGAAACGAGAATTTTACGCGGAAACAATAATTACTCACTGTAAATTATGCGTGTCCTGTAAAGTTTGCTAAACACAATTCGATGAGAACTCAAGGGAGCCACATAGTTTCACATCACTTGATACAGAAATGTAATTTAGTGCATAATTAACAACAAAATGGTAAAGGAAATTCTAGGAAGAGATAGATTAACAAAGTGCGTTATTCATCTATTCAATAACCCTCTTCCTAGAATTTCATCCACAATTTGAGAATAGAAACTTATCTAATATAATTGAAACAATGGCAAGTAGAATGTAATCAGTGTGTATCTATTCTTCTAATGTTTGCCTGACCGTGAAAGTTTTGCCCGAAGGCAGGTTGTAGCTCACTTTCATTACTATAGAATGAGTGGCCATAGAACAATATAACAGGGGCAGGATGGCTAGTTATTTTCAAATGAAATGAAATCGAATTTCATTTTTTACGTCCCAGTGTTATGTCCTTCAGGGCAAAAAAGATGAATGGTCAATGAAAGTAAATAGTTATGAAAGAATTTGTGGGATAAGGAAGTGGGAGCTAAAGAAAATACCTACAGACATGACGATACCCACCAAAAACACATATCGGATCGAATCAGGGACTCGTCACACCATATTTGAGTGTCCTTTCGCTGGGTGACCGTGCCGCAGGCAAGTTACTATCATTTTCATACAAAATAGTTTGTAGGAAACTGAAAATGAAGAAACTGCAGTGAATGTATGGATTGAGAATGAGAATTGAATTACAAATATCGCAAGTCATAACTGGGTAATTGTTGACGTTTATACACAGATATTTACTTACAGAGTGTATTAGAAAATATTAGGCTTTCTGAAGACATGAATGCTAAAAAGGGTATAATAAATGATTTTCGTTTCATATCGTGAAATTACAGCAATGTTAATTCAAGATTTTACAGAAACCAAAAGTAGATGGTTTATAACTCCCTGTTGCAACACAGGAATAAGATCAGAGATGAAATTTGTTCTTTGCACCCTGACTGCATATCAAAAAGTTTTCCACTATGTCTTATAGGCCTAATTATTACTACATTGAAACCTGAATTTGTATTAGGTTGGCGAGAATGGAATGTTCGTTTGAAGTGTATCATTTCCAAACGCCTAAAATACCATATCAATGATTTTGGTTTATTCATGTAAGATATTTTAGTTACATTGCATTAACTATGGAGTGTACTGTTTTCTTGCTAGTATAAAGAAATGTTTGTTAGAAGTATGAGTTACTGTCAGCTTGACCTTAATAGTGTAACGTATAATGTTTTCATCTTTACGTTATTATTTTTACCCAGGTCTGATACAAAGTCAATTTATTACGTTGTGATTTTCTTTAATATATTTTGGTAAATATGTCGAGATAGACTTATGAACTTTTGCTACTTCGAGTATACACATACCTACGTAAGCTTGTGTTGTATTGCCCTCAGGTGAGAATTTTCATGATTTCTGGTCTTCGTCATCGATGACAAGGTCAGAAACCATGAAATATATTTGTCATATGGGAGCAATTTTTCATTGTAAGCAGCACTAAGTAAAATGGTTGAATAGTTTGTGCTACATTTTATGTGGATAAAATAAAATTTATTATTATATATTGCCCTCCAATGAAAATATATAAGTAAAGGTGTTATCTAAAGTTTTGGTTTTATATTTGTAACTTTGTGTCGGCATTAGACGGATTAGTTCAACCATTTGCCCTACGTGATCCAACAGAAAAAAATAGTATAGAACCTTTCCTTTTTAGTAATTAATTAAATTACTTCCATTGTTCTCTAAATAGATACATTTCTATTTTTTATTAGACTTGCTATATTTTTACGTGAATTTTTCTGAAGTATCACAAGGCATTTTGTGGTTGGTAACTCGTTCTAATGACCCATCGTAGAACAAGAGAATATTCATACTATATTCTGTTAAGGATATATAATAATAGTAGAAACTGAGTGATGCTATCTTCTAATGAGAAAACTATGCAATATTTATGGTTGTAGTTGAATTATCTTTGTATCGTTAATTTTGTTAAAACGTTTATTGTTAAAATATGCTTATATTCTCACAGTATTTTTTGAAATTATCTTTTAAACGAAAACGGTATTAAAAACCTCAGATTAGTTAATTTGGAGTAATAATCAGTTAATAGTTGCATTTTTTACTAGACAGACTTAGATCATTGTAATTGATATGCGGGAAACCTTTATAATATTAATATTGCGAATCCCTCTACCGGATGTATCTCTGTTGTTGGTTTAATAACACAAACGCACATCCATTACAATAGGCAGTATGCTATTAAGGCTATTATTGTTTAGTCACAAACAATACTAAGTGTGAATATCGATTAGTTACAATAGCGATATTCTCGAGTACTACACATGAGGTTTACCCCCAGGCATATCATTGTGAGCAGCTCGATAAGAAGTATTGATTGATATTTTCCTCATCATTTAGACATTTTAGTTTCATTGTTTGAAAACACTGTTATAGAATTTGAAGCAACAATCTGTAAAACTAATTTTACGCTTAAAACTATTATAATTTGTAAATTATAAAGCTTACATTTTTTATACCTTTGACTTTGTAAGATCTAGTAAAACTGTATCACAGTATTCGATAAAATTGTAAAATTCTTTTCTTTTCCGTTATAATAAGTATTCGAGAGTGCTTTCCATTGGAGAATTTGTTAATAGCCTCCACATAATTAGTATTGTGAATTGAGACTTCAGATTAAATTGCTAAGTGTTTCATTGCACTTTTCCTGGACTAGATAACATTACCGTTTAATTGTTCTGTTATTCGAACTACTTTTGGGGTTATATTGAGGTTTTAGTTCTTCAAAATATATGATTTTGTAGTGTTTATGAAAGATATTGAGAGATTAGTATTACATATTTACAGCAATGGTTATATCCACTGATGGGAAACTAAACTGAATAAAAATTAGCACACGGTAGCTGTCTATCACACATATAATTAAGCCAGAGTACAATTGGTTAAACTAGTGACAGGTATCACAGTGAATTCACGCATATAATTAGAAACAAGTGTTGTTAATTGTGCATGTGTATTGTGATTTCCACTTTCCCATCTCAAGGGGATTTTTGCCACCACCTGTTGTTGCGCATTCAGAAACTGAACAGGTGATCTGTTAGTCCGTGTGTGGATAACACAACAAACATTCGACCATAACCTGAAGTGTTTAGCTAACAAGTGAAGCAAACATGTGAATTTACGTTTCAATTCCTAATACAGTAATGGTAAAGGAGGATATTATCATATTCTAAACAAGTGGTATACCTAACATTAAATGAGGAAGACAACTAGTTAAACTCTACCAAAGGAAGTATTCTTAGATAATGTACAATAATTTCACTTATGTATTAACAGCGATGTTTATGTTATCAGATCTATTGGTTGGACTTTTACGTTATTTCTTCAATACATTTATGTATTTTATACATGTGTTGAAATATTAACACGGAATCTGTACAATTTTAGGACTTATTGAAATTGAACTTCAGTACTTAATGTTATATGCAAGAGCTCATACCATTTATTATTTTATAATAGTTTTGCCTTAAATGAAATCGTGGACTTGGTCTCAAATTATCATATTTGTATTGAAATACAATAAAAGTAATTAAATGTCTAATACACTCATCATCATAACAATGTTTTCAGACGACATTTGGGTTCCATATTTGTACAAAGTAGGGAAGAATAGCATTAGGGAAGAACAATGGCGTGTGAGGAGCACAAAATGAGTTACTTCTAATTTACCATAGTCTTTTTAATATGTATACGTCGGTTTTACAAAAGTAAAGGAACTGATTATCTCTAGTTAATTATAAACCGTGATGAATGAGATGGAAGACCTGATATTGCACAAGAATATTTAGAAAAAAGATAATACTGTTTGATCACTGACTAAGGGCTGCAATCGTCTTAGGAATACGAAGAGGCTTGGTTGATTAAGGGGCAAGTCTACTGCACGGTAATGCGTGTTCTATATCTTATAATGAAATAGAAGGGAAAATTAAGTTTAAAGGGTCAAAGAATATTGCATAAAATTATGATTGAACAGAACACGCAAGAAGTGTAGTTGTAGTATAAATGATACAGAAAGTGAGTGAGGTAATATATGAATTAAAATTTTAAGAACTACTAATACGCAGCTATCAGTTATGAGTTTTGCTCGAAACATCTCCAGGTGAGGAGGTAGTAATAATTAGGAAAGGTTATGAAAGAAACAGGTTGACTGGGTACTTGATAGTTAAATACGCAATACGATACAAAAGTCATCACACAAGAAATGCGAGTCTATCATAATAAGAAGTTAGTGCTAAGAAAAGAAGTTTTAACTGAGAACAACTTGTGGCATTAAGCCAAATATGTATCATAATAAACGTTAAAAAGGGTTTAAGATGATCACAAGTTACCGTTATCACAGTTTCGGCAATACTTCGACATTAAATACTGGTTAAATTAATGCCTATCTATGTGACATTTAATCTAGGCGCAAATGTGAGAACAATATTAAGATGGATCTCGCAGAAATAGGAATGCAAAATAGAAACTGGATCCAATGTGCTAAGAATAGAATGGAGAACTTTTGTGGACGCAGCGTTGAACCTCCAGGTTCCATAGGCCAGAGAGTTGGTTAATTACTTAATCGATTAAAATTGTAAAATCTTAATACAGCTAGCTAATGGAGTGTTTCAGTGCTTTTTTGAACATTAGTGTAAATATATGAAACCTGTGGTTTGAGTTTTAATTAATTGATTGATGGTAGGGTAATACGATGCTCTATAAATTTGCCAAGAACGAGGAAAGCAGCGTGATATGATTTATAAAATGATATGCGAAACATTCGTGGAAAACTAACAATAATAAAAGAACGAAATATTGGTGGGTTGACAAGGAAATGATAATAATCCACTGGTTTTATGATATGGTTAGTTCAGAAGTGGGTGCTTCTTAAGTATATGAGTGAGAGCAAGGCGTCACATTTTGAAAAATATATTTTTAAAATCATGAAGGATTAAAAGAATTACATAGATCAGTATTAATATTTTTCAGCAGCAGAATTTGGTTATTAGGTAGAATACGAAGGTCTAAAACCTAGTTGGTGAATTTGTATGAGTTGCAGGTTCTATTTATTATTGTTGCTGTTTGTTGAAGTTTAGTACTACTTTTCAACTTCGAGGTTATATGAGACATGGGCCTATAGTTTCAAGTAGGACCTTAATTACTGTAATGCTTTCAATACTCTCGCACCAGGATGAAGTACTTTTGTGAGTCGTTGAGTCTTTTGAATATTTTACTGAAGATATCAGTTTAGGATAAATCTGTCAGAAGTGTGTACGAGACGGTGGTTTCTTAACTTTGGGGACTATATGTGTCTTGGAAATTTTCCAGTCTATTGAGACGGTACGGAACACGTAGGTGGAGATTGTCATTAGATGGAACAGGTCTAGAAGGCATTCTTTAATATTAAATAGGTGTTATATGATCTTAAGAAAAAATACTACTTATATTTCGTTTAACTCCATATTAATTTCGTTCATCATGATTAAACCTGTGCTATTATTTGCAGGTGGTGCATATTTGACTTAAGTGGCTGGATGCATTATTGGTCTTGTTAACAGGGTACTTGTGGTATAAATACTCTGATTCTGAAGGTGTGAAGATGTGCCGAGCACACACAGGGAATATGTTTTATTTACAAGTATTAGAGTGAAGACGAACATTGAGTAAAAGTATGCTTGTGGCAGACATTGAAACATTCCAAATTAACAGTGGAGTGGATTGAATGTGTTCAGAACCTAATCAACTGGCGCTCTGTATATTCTGATTTGCGGTTTTTGATAGTGTACTACAGATGATGTTTAAGTCTGAGGGTTTCAGACAGATATGTATAAACTCTGTAGAGCGGCAAATCAAAGAAAAATATTGTGAAGATACCTTAACACGATTTGGTACCATTCGGTTTGATACCATTCGGGTGTATATATGAGTAGTTTAAAACCTTAGCAAATAACAAGAATCGGCGTTTATTTAGTAGTATAGATCTTATTCTAAAGAAGATCATTTGTAGTGATTGAGTACAATAGACAACTAGGAGAACTAATTTTCCCAGACATACTTGTAGAAGTGCAGTGATTACCAAGAATAAGGTAGTAACTGTAAGTGAGCGGTGCCCAGGGCCGCCCACAGGGGGGATGTATGGCGCAAGCTGCGCCATTGAGAAAAAATTTGGGGGGGATTTTACTCTACTTTCGAACTAGCAATTTTACTGTCGGAATAGCATTAAAACACGATTTTGAGAAGTTAATTTTCAAAAATTTTCGGGGTGAACCCACGTACCCCTGCTTCGATACTCGATGAATGAAGTACCGCGCAAGTAGCCGTATGAAAGGAAAGGTTGGTTCGTTTTAAGAGAGAAGGGCCGCCCACAGGAGGGATGAATGGCACAAGTTGTGCCATCGAGAAAAAAATTGGGGGGAATAAAAAAATTGGGGAAGAATTTTACTCTAATGTCGAATAAGTAATTTTGCTGTCGTCAGAATAACATTGGAACACGATGCGATTTTTTTTTAAATCTCGAGAATGAATCCCCCTACCCCCTGCTTAGAAACTCTATGAATGAAGTACCGCGCAAGTTGCTATATGAAAGTATGGGCTGGTCGGTTTATCGCTTTGTGTAGGTAATTTACCCATTTTCTGCTGGGAGCATTTCTTTATTTTTTATTTATACCATGTACGATACTTAATAAGTAATGCTGTTAATGATAATACTTTGTATAGTTTTCTGTTTGTGCGATTACATTTTCCAGGGCCTGCGGTAAACTGAAAACCAGCTCAAAAGTGGCATCACTGTGTACAATAGAGACTTTCCGTGAGAGGTCGCTCCAGTAGTATTCTATATATTCAGCTCCATGTATTGTACAGAGTGAAGCCAGCTAGGCAGTTGTTCGTTTTTCGCAGATCCTGGAAAATGTAATCACACATTCACACACATAGAAAACTATAGAAAATATGATCATTCATCATATATCAAGTAGTAACAGAATATTGTTACGTATTATATGTCGTCCATAATAAATAAATAAATAAATGTAAACGTAACCGAACAATAGATCGGTTAAAATAGCGCCAAGAATTGAAATCACAAAAATGAGCGCCAAGTTCTGGTGAACAACTGTTACAAACACTCAATGAATCACTTTCAAATTTAGATTTGAAACTTGCCTATGTTGTCTGTAGAAAATTATAAAGTAGTTTGACATAATTGTGAGCTAGTGGTAACCATACAGACAACAGCCAAGTTTCAAATCTAAATTTGAAGTGAGCCAGTGAGTATTTGTAACTGTTGTCCACCAGAACTTGGTGCCCATTTTTGTGATTTCAATTCTTTTTAAGGCCACTCGTACTTGGCTCTTTTACAGGAATGTTTTTTGTTGGATATCACTTCCTTTTGTAGGCTAATTTCGAGGATAACATTTTCTTTTGGTATCAAACTCAATAACTTGTAACTTGTGTCTTACTTTTCATGTACAAGGAAATTATATCAATATTTTGTAAAGAAAAAAATAATACTACTAATTGTAAAAAAAGTATACCTGTGCCATACACAGTGTGTAGAAGTTTTTATACCCTTCAATATCCTTATAGAACATATTTAGTATTGTACACTACCAAGACTACTAATAAAAGTAATGCCATTTTTATAATTACTACTGCCCCTACTACTACTACAAGCATTCTATAATACTACCACAGGAAATAAAAACAATAACAAAAATAACAATTACTAGCACTATAAAAACTACTGCTACACTGGGCAATTGTTTTTAGAGGACTTGAGTTTTGAGGAGGGAAGAGATTATTAGTTTTGGGGGGAGTGCGCCATCAGCTTTGGGGGGGATGGGCACCCCTGGCGGTGCCAGTATATTATGTACATTTTGTTAGAGTGTGATCGCTGCTAATAAAACAATAAAATGTTAAGTTATGTTGTATTAAGACGATATTTGAGATATTGTTAAAAACAGACCGGATGGGGACAAGGAACCCAAGAGAAATCCATAGCATGAATTAAGATTTTTGTAACTGTGAAGTTGTGTTCGTTCCCGAGAGGTGACTCTAGAAGTCAATATTAATTTGAATGATGACATGGTTATTTGAATTGGAGATATGCTATTGAATGTATAAATGGGAAAACTATAAATCCATGGATAAATCTAGGGAAAACCAAACTATCTTCCAATAAGATTCATAAAATCGAATTGCAAAGAAAACCTTTCATTCATATGAATCTTGCATAAGGTCGGGTTTTAAGATTGCAACAGATTCATCATAAAATATTGTTTATTGTTGTATATATATGTAAATCTTAAGCAGTTGAAATTGTTCTAGAATTATATAGACACTCTGTATACGCCTTGTGTACCAGGTGTGAGTGTTGTTGTAGTAAAATATAAAAAGACATCAGATGCAGAAGATGAAAAATCAGTGTTTCCCTGGGGAAAAGCAAGAACACGACCAGGAAAGGCGAAAGGCTATGTTATATGGTTTCTGGGCCTGGTGGCAGGTGTGTGTGACGTTGCTTGTGCGGGTCGTGCAGAGGGACAAACACAGGAACCGCAGGTCAGCGCGCTCGGTATGTCGATATGGTGGCAACACCCACCCACACACCAACGTTAGAGAAAGTGCTTCCAAAAAAGATGAAAGTGAGCATGAAGAGAAAAATTAACAAAAACTGAAAAAAAGTCACAAAATACGTGCTTCGTTAAAACCAACAACGTTGTAGGGCAGCATAATAATTAACATTGATTTTCTCTGCCCTATTCCTTTCAAATCCATTGTCATAGTAACAAATGTGCAAATGAGAGTTATATTCTTTTTTTTTTAATTCTTGTACATTTTCGCGTGTACAAATTAAAACAAAAAATAATATTCGTACAATATCTTACACCAGGCGGTGTCAGCTATCACATATCATATATTTTTATCTGTTTATGACAAGCTTAAGCTACCTTAAATAATTAAATACCAACAGTAATTCAATACCTTTAAACACACTTTAAAAATGTACTTGTTTATTGACCATCAATTATCTCCTAGCACTAATGGTCTCTACTAGGGATGGAGCCAAGTCTGGAATTTTTACTTTCCAGAATCCGGAAAGTAAAATTGGAAATGTTCCGAAACTCTGAAACAATCCGGATTTCGGAGAAATTCCGGAATTTTCGGAAAAATCTAATGTCGGAAAAATTCCGGAATTCGGAAAAATCCTGAATTTAAAAAATCCGGAATTTTCTAAATTCCGGAATTTTCCCAACATTACATTCTTTCCGAATTCCTGAATATTTCCGAAATCCGGAAAGTAAAATTTCCGATTCAAGAAAATAAATTTTTCGGAATTCAGATTCCAGAAAATTTTGGTCATCCGTAGTCTATATTCATTTGTGTGATCTTTTTTCTTCTTATTTTAAAAAGTGTTTTATTTACTCGTATATGTATCCTGACGGGAGCTCATCTAGTGCGGATCCAACATTAAGTTGTAGGTCCACGTCTCATATAGCCTCATTGCTGAAAGGGACGTGCAACTGAAATCAAATCAAAAACTTAAAATATGTATTACTTTTCACATTTAATGTGCTTATTTACTCTTAGCATTACTTTGCTATTTTTATTCATTTTCGTTGCGTTTTTCATACCTCATCGTAATGACAAGAGTTAAATATTAGGACAACCTTGTCTGAATCTAGCTTTCTTTTATAAAGGCATTTGAACTTAAATTTGAATGAAGATAATACAACTATGCCAAGGTAACACTATAAGAACTCTCCCTATTTGTCTAGTGGCTGGTATAAGTGCCTTTTAATGTACGGGGTCCCGTGTTCGATTACACGTGGTAGAGCAATGGTATTTCAATCCATTATTATGGTTCGTGTTTTACCTTAAACTTAAGAGCCAGCCTGATATAGCCTTGGTGCTGTAAAGGGACAAACAACAAAATCAGAGATGTAATAGAGGATATACGGCGCATACCCACATGATATTTTCATTCTTTAGCGTATAATCAATTTAAATCAGGGATGTAATGGAGAATAAAAAAAGTAAGTGTATGATATAGTTTTAAAACTGGTCGAGCACACATACCAAAATTTCTAGTAATACATCACTTTAACATTGTAGTGTTGTCTTTGGTCACTATGTTTAAATGTCCATAATTTTAGCTAAGTTTCATTACCCGTAAGCCCTGATAGCTCACCGTAACTATTGTTAATGTCTCCAATGTTTCAAGTCTTATGTTAACTACAATTTATATTTATTCATTAAAAAACGAAATTTAGTAATTTGTTTTAAAAATAGAAAGTTCGCTAACTCAATGACTAGCACAGGAATTTGAAATATTGTACACATGTTTTTGTTGAAACTTTGTATAAAACAGGACATTGTTATTCTCGGAGTTTTGCCCGTTTCTCTCACATTTTTTCTCCATCGAGTTTCATAAGCATTTGCTTGTATGTTTAATTAATCAATCATCTGTCTATTTTAGTCTAAGGGTACGAAATTATATAGACACTCGAAATTACATGTAATTGCTTAATCGTAGGTGCCACTTCTACTACTACTATTAACATTGATATTATTATTATTAGCAGTAATGATTTTTGTTATAAAATAGTTATATCATATTTTACACACCGTGTTTTACTGTGTTTTGAATCTTTTGAACTTTACCTACTCATTAACAGTTGTTTATGAACATGACGTAAGGATGCTGATGACTCAACTGTCAGTCAACCGTCCTTGCTTCTTAAAATAAGATTTTTGAATTCCTCTTTTATCACGCTCGTAACACTATGGGTGGTTGAAGGACCTCAGCCTCCCTGCAACCACATTCAGCTCTCCATAAACTTTCAGAGTGTAAGATAATGCAATCTTTACGTTTCAAGTCCCACGGTTATGCTGGCTAGGCTAAAGGAGACGGTGATGATGAGAAATGAAGGAAAATGGTGGAATGAAGAAAGTGGGAGGAAACGGAAGAATCCTGAGAAAATCCATGCACACGATGCTTGTCCACCACAAAGCTAACTTGGCGCAAGCTGGAATCGAACCATGGACCCCACGAACTAGAGGTGAACGCTCTACCACTGAGCCACCACTGCCCTGAAGTTAAGATAAATCATTATATATATATATATATATATATATATATATATATATATATATATATATATATATATATATATATATATATATATATAATTATATATATATATATATAAAACTGAAATACTATTTTATTCTATTAGAGACATGATTTAAAGAGTATAATAGATCTTAGAAAGAAAACAAATGTCTTTATTTTGATCTTTTGTAATCAATGGTTGAATGAATTGTTAATACATTTTCTGTACTTTACCAGGGGCAGAGAGAATATTATATTTCTCTTCAGGTATAAGGTATTTTGTTGTGTTATTCGTTGATGTTAGTTTAAATTATATAGCAGATGTTGCAATAACCCGTTGATTCTGCTTCAACATTTGGCCTTTCTTTGCAGCAGGAACTAACTTACTGTTAAGAGTATTCAGTAAATGCATTTTCCATTTTTCTCCTCGATACTTTTTTTTTTTTTTTTTTTTTTTTTTTGTAAGTCTACGAATAAGTGTAGCTTTTCTCGAAAACGCACAATACAAGCTCCTTTAAAGGATTCCATAAAGGATATTCTGGTGCGTATGTATGTGTACCTTTATGTATATATCGAGGAATATATTCACATTTTGGAGCAAGTGTTGCAACATTTATGTACCATAGACTAGCTTTCGTACTAGTAACGTTGCCAGTTACTGTCAAGTAAATTTTTCATATTGTTTGCTTTTTTTTTTTTTTGTTGTTGTTGTTGTTGTTGAAATGTTTTCCTGTATGAAGGAACACAACATTTTGTGTAAGCCCCCTCTAAAAGTATAACTATGTAGTGCTTTTTGCTGCATGTACGTAGCACGCCGAATTTATATTGTCCTTTAAAAAATATCATATTCTCTACTAATGTACACTGTATAAGATCTGTTATAATGTTGTGACCTTCATCTAGAATATTTTCATTGAATTTTTCTCCATGTATAAGTCTCGAATGCCTAAGGAGTCGTGTTTTATTATGGTTTATCATAGTGTGTGGATATTAGATAGCGCACTGCCTTACGAGTTACCTAGGGTTATCAGATGTCATCTTTTACCCAGAAATTTCCACTTTTGGGGGGAATACAACAACTTCAAGATTCGCAATCTATATATACTCAGTTGATCAAGTATTACAAAATGGTATTTGGAGCAAATATTTCCAAAATACCCAGAACATAGCTTGTTTCTTCGAGCTACTGAAAGTTACAGAGTTCTTTTTCTCTGCTTCTAGTCACAGTGCTCCTGCAGAAACTAGAAAGAATCTTTCTCCAATAAATAGTCAGTGAACAAAATATAAGGACGAACAAAGTGATAGGTCTGCAAAGAGAACTGCTAGTGTGAAATACAATTACAAAGATTTTGTATATGTATATTTTAAGATTCTGACCTGAATTATTTTTTGGAAATGGAGAATATTTTATATTTCAATGGATTATATGTTGAAGTCTAAGGAAATAAGAAAATACATTTTTCTCAAAATTTTATATTGCTAGGGCGCTATAACTACAACGTATGAGAAAACTTTTAATCATTCGGCACGATATATGCGCTATGAAAGGCAAGGAAGCTTATTATTCCAAATGGAATCATACGGTCAGAAAGAGTTAATAGCGCAATCAGTAACTGTCTTCTGAAATTAGATACTGAAGCAAGTATCTAAACAAATTTGAGCTTAATGATGAAGATTAAGATCACTGTCAAATTTCCTTTTTATATTTTTGTTTGATTGATAGTACTTGCCTCGATGAAGAATTGAACGTGGACAACGTTTTTACAAATTTCAATATAAAAATAACAGAATATGCATTTTAATATGACTATCATATGACGTAATTTACTTATGATATATTTAAGTATAAATTTAAGAATTAATATTATGAAAATTATATTTAAATGAAAGATAATTAAAAACTTTATATGCGAGTGTTAAATTATCAGTCATGGCAACTATTGTTTTCTTTCGAATGGGACATAATAGGACAGATCAAAGACACACGTTGGAAAGATTATAGCATGGGCCGTTGAATGATTTTACCAGAGAAAGACTGGATGAAGAAGGTTCTCTTGGGGAACAAGCAAACGCAGACAACCGGACAACATTGGTAAAAGCAACGGTTACATGAATCTACTTTCACAAATTTTATAAACGTACACAATTCAGGTCTCGCAAGTTACCTTGGATATTTAACAACCTTCAAAATAGTCTGCAAGTTTATCGATGGGCCAACGATGAGGAAGGCGTTGAATACCATCTATTTTATGTGAAACACTACATTAGCTAGGTTGGCAGTAGAAACTCTACTCTTTTTAAAGCAGTTATACACCTTGCCTCTGTTCGATAGGAAAAAGCACGCACTTCTAGTGCTTCTCTAACTCTGTGTGGTGTATTCTAGTGCATTTCTGCCGCGGAAAAATGCTACTTTGACATACGCAAGTTTTTCACTCTTCATGACTTCCATTCTGGATCACTGTCTCTCTCCTACTAAGCTTCGGAGCTTGCTCAGAGATACAGGTCTACTCACATACACCATCTGGTGGATCCACTCGACATTACCTGCCATAAGATATCCAACATGTTTCTTCGATCTGCCCTGTTATGCCCCATTCGACAGAAAAAAATAGTTGTCATGATTTATGACAACCTTCGTATAAATTTCAACTGAAAATTATAGAATTGATATTGACTTGAAACACTAGGTTAGTTTTTTCTGTCTTTATTGTAAAACCATTGCTGTATAAATTGTTTCAATAATATATATATATATATATATATATATATATATATATATATATATATATATATATATATATATATATATATATATACCCAAACGTTACTCTTTTTTAAAGTCCATCGTATGGTAACTCTAGAGTTACTTTAATTCTATGTGCTTTTAAAAGATATATCACTGTAAAGTAAACGCTGTTATAGAGTTACATAATCATTCATTTTAGGATAATCGGCACAATAAAATGGAAACAAATCTAATGGAATATAGAGAAAAGACGTAGGATGTATATTATGCATTTTCTACGTTCTCTTTCTTATGTCTCTAAGTTCTGCAAAAAGTTCACAGAGACATATATTAGTGACTGACTGTTATCCATAAAACATTTAATTTTGTATTTGTAAAAATGTAATTCCGTGATATCTGATCTAGTGGCTGCGCTTGTGTCTTCGTTAAACGATGGTACTGGCTCCATTCCCAGTGGGAGAGCATGAAACACATTACTTCTCATACAAGCTTGATAGTATGGTGAGGAACAGTATATACTATAAATATTTATCTTGTATGGTGGTTTACTTACCCAATCAACTTCACCGTGTTCAGGATTCAGTTATAGTTCGTAGCCTACGCCCAAAGTACCTACTCTCCTTAATCACCTCCGTGTTTCGTATGGACATAAAATTCAACTCAATTTAAAATTATAGATCTCGTCATATACATCATACCATGTTGCTGACAAAGGACGTAAATGTAAATCAATCAATCGGTAGTGAAATCATATGTTAAACTTCGTATAGTACCTACAGCAAACTTCATATACATGTAGCAGTTACCATATATATATTTGTATTACACAGGAAAATCTTATTAGGAAAACAACAGGAAAACATGTATTTTCTGGCATTAAATTACTTGTTCATATTAATTTAATTTATCCGCTTGTTTCCTTGGATCATTTTGTTTTCATTTCATTTCACTTAGTTATTAACATTAGAAACTTGTTTTCAAGGTATGTGTAAAATCGCGCACATCACCAATGGGCATTATCACGTTCCTCAAACAATGCGAAACAAAACTCATTTCTTATCTTATATAAGGGCCTAAATTCCCAATATCTACTTATTATAGAATACAGTAAAGATAATTAGTTTCAAACGTCTATGATGGATGAGAAATTCACGGGAATTTACAATGTTCGTTGCGATTTTCTAAATTTAGAAAAATATTTAGTCACGTTGAGTAGAAGTTGGGAGGATAAAGTAAAGTTTATTTTAAAAAGATAAGTTGTAATAATTGTCATTGGATAGATTTTGTACATTGCAAGATCTGCTTATGAGTTTATATTTCTGTAGTAATGGAACTTAAGATACTTTAGGCAATACAGCAAAATTGAACCAATTTTGTCCTGGATAATATAATTCTACGTTTACCCTTTCTTAAATGACAAATGGATGCATTGAATATTCACATCAAGTTCTAGAATTGATTATAAGTGTTTATCATTTGGTTGCTTATATCAAACACCTAAATTAACATTGATTTTTTTATATATTGTATATCCTTGGCTCCGAAATACGACCGGGATTTGAATTCAATGCTGGTACCCAATTTACATACCATCATGCAAGATACCCTCACTGTATAAGCCTTTCGTTCATCATACTCTCTCGCCTCTAAGCGGATTGAATTACAGGACCACATTACCACCCCAGTTTACATTCTGTAACTACGATAAAGTTTCAAAAATAGAAATCCAACATACAAATTAAATATGATAGCTTTAGCAGTTCCGATTTAGATATATGGGTAACTTGGGAGATGTCACTTACTTTTAAGATGGTAAATGTTAACAAGAAATATTCTCTGCAAACAGGTGATAAAGCTCCAAGAAACGAAACCAACTGCTAACCTGTGACTAAAATAATATCTAATGCCTAGAGCTAGATTTATTGTAAAATGCTCGATGACTATCATAACTGGAAACATTAATGCTATCATAAGAACGATTATAATCAGTCTCGAATTGAATGTTAAGCCAGCAAAGTAACACAATATTTGAAATTTTGATAAGATTAGAAAAGAGGGAAATGAGTACTTGAGATTTCAAATGGAGAATATCAGTATAAATACATAATGCCAGAAATACGTAGACTCCTTTTCTTAACTACATTTTGGGTTTTGGATACTACATTGCGTTATGATAAAGATTAACATGTGGTTCTTTTGTTTCCTTTGTTCGTTACATATATCGGACCCCCACAACTATTTTTTTCTCGATCTTTATCAAATATTAGTATAAAGTTAACCTCTATCGACTTTTACATACATACCGATGTTCTCGGCCTTCCAAACCTTATCCACTGACAATAGATATATGATCACACCTCTAATAGCATTTGGATCCTCTATCGCTTTCCAGACACAAGGGATCCGATGTTGCAGGGATTTAATGAAATGTTGATAGTTGTCTGTAGTATCACCATCTAAGCTTCGTGTAATGCAATTTTCAATGCTGAGAAAGGGTTTGAGGTACGTCGATAGGCTTGATGTGCTGTTCCATGACGTAGCACTTGTTCTCAATGGAGTTCATTTCCAGTCAGTATAAGAGCCATACAACATATTCGTAACTCAGATTTTATTTCTTAAACAATTTCTGTACAGAAGATGAGCGATTACTAGCTGTTACCATTGTAAAATTGTCATTCGCCTCTCGTGGCAACTACAAAGCGGCTCATGTAAAATATCAGCTATAATCTACAAACGTACACTGCTACTATGTCAACGTTCAAACAATTATTGATAATTACCTGATAACTAATTAACTTTCAACTTTATTTCTGCAGTAATTACTTCCATACGTTTGAGAATAATTCGCTCAACATCAGACTTCAACACTTTTTTGTAACTAGGTGTGAAAGTTTCAAGAAGACATCTTACTAACATCATAGTTTTCAACACTATCAGCTATATTACATTTTGTTTCCTATTCATCTATCTGGTATCACACTCAGATGACCTATCTGCCAATCCCCAATGATTCCATCGAAATACCCCAACAATCGCCTTAGAAGATACTATTGGTATGTGGGATACATCTTGGAATATATCCATTCTGTCAGCACATTGCGATACTGAATAGCAGTCACCCGCTCGTCCATTACTAACAAAGGACCTAGTTCTTGTCATGCAAGTGTTTTCTACAACATGAGCTCTGACCAGAAATAAATCCTGCACTCTTGCAACGAAGACGCATACGTACCATATTGCTACAAGCGAACTTTATAGTACTCATATCATTTGAGTATTGAACTACATTAAACAATGACTGAATTCGGCCGCTTGGATGCCAAGTAGCCCAAGTCTAAATTCAAAGGAAATTTTCCAGGAAGGAAATATTATAAGAGGGAAATTTGAAGTTCAAAATTACATGAACAATTCATATTTATATTAAGCTAGGGAGAATAAAGAGAACTATGAAGTTTGAGGACTTATAACTTACTGATTAGAAAAATATTCTTAAAAAAGGTTCCCATGTGCAGACGTGAATGAAGGTATTAGTCAATTTTTCCATCTTTTTTTTTTTTTTTTTTTTTTGGCTTAAACCACTTTGCATTCAAGTTATAAAATTATGACTAACCAAATAGATTATTGCCCCTTGATGTTACGTGGGTCTTTTGATAATGCAAAGTTGCACTCCGATAGTTTATATAGCTATGAGCAAAGGTAGTCAATTAGAGATGAGTAATCACAGTGATTTATAAGTATGGAAGGAAAATTATATAATTGAGACATTTAAGGGCAGAAATCTCAATCGTTCGAAACGGTTGCAGTAGTGAGGTATTCGAGAACAGCCAAGAAACGAATGAAAGTATATCAGTGCTAGGATGGAGATATGAGGTTGGGACGTGTTAACTTGCTGGGAACTCCGTGAGACACTCGCAATCATATGCATGGTTTAAACAGTGCAGACGGTTGCGGGATCTAAACATTATTTGGGTAATAATAATAATAATAATAATAATAATAATAATAATAATAATAATAATAATAATAATAATAATAATAATAATAATAATAATAATAATAATAATATGCTCTTAAATTACCATCCTTGCATGTTTATTTATTCATTTAAATTTGGTAGTCCCTTACGTATGGTTATCCATCTTCTCTAACTCCCTGTGAATTATAAATTGGCAATCACAGCCAATGTTCTGCCACATCTTTCTCTAGTTCTTCGTGTTTTTACTTTCCTTGACGCATAAATTAGTGGTCCTTTGTAGCGTAGTTGCTAAGTCTCGTCTTTGGTAGGAGAGGTTTCGTGCTTGAGTTCCAGCAGAGACATACGGTGAAGATAACCATCCTGAGTGATGTAATTCCTCGATTTTCCTCATACATATTAAACAAATATCGAAATAGTACTTTACATGTTCTGGATCTCTTCTTTCCCTCGCCATTCCTTTCTTCCTTTCCCATATAATGTGCTCGCTGAAAGGTAACATCTTTCATATGTGACGGGATTAAGGCCATAGATGCCGATAATGCAAAGAGATATATATAAATAAATAAATTAACGCATAAGTGGTTCAATAGTTCTGTTTAAATAAGTGCCATTGTCACAGTGTACAGCACTGAAGGAGCTTTACCTGTTATAGTCTACTCAACGTGAAAACTAAAGTTTTAATTTTTTAAGACTCAACAATTTATTTCCTCGCATCCCCTATATCAAACTCAGAAACTTAAGTGATACCATGACATCCGATTTTTATATTTAAGATTTACTAATGACACGATATGTTCTCAATGTTGAAACCAGAAGTGGTAATAATATGAGCCATTTCTGGTTTAGTAGAGAGATTGTAGTGGACATAGAATACGGTATATTCTTGGGATGTTTAACTGATTGTGATTAACTGCTTCTTCCTCTCTATTACCTGATTTTACCCCATAGCGACCAACGTTAAACTGAAACTTGTTGATTTCTGTCACTTTCCGTTTAAATAAAGGGTTAAGTAAGAATATGATATGAGGATCTTGTTTCCAAACTCCACCTGTCCTTTTTTTTTTTTTTTTTTTTTTTTTTTTTTGCAATTTTACAGGAGAAGCGAAAAACGTGTATCGCTCTTGTTCTACATTTAATGAAAAATATTAGAACGATATCTTTTATATATAGTGATACATAATAACATGCAAAATTTTAAGAAATGTCCGATTTTAGGTTTAGGCCTAAATGTCGGGAAAATGTTTCATTTCCGTCCAAAAACACTTAAGTCGTATGTTTTTATTTATATTTGATTATATTTGATATAATTTATATTTGATTATACTATGTGTTTATTTACACTAACATGTAAGATTAACATGATTTGTGTATTTTTAATGAATTTTTATTTATTTTAATTCTTTATTATTTCTTTACCCAGTTTCCGGAATCTCTTGATCGCTTCCTTCCCTTGCCTTCCTTCACAGGCTCTAGTAATCCAATTTCCATTTCGCAGTACAAGTGTATTGTTTTCAGCCAGTCCTAATAATAATGTAGTAGTCTCTTCTACACACGGTATATACTTTGCTTTAAATATCTTCTTACTGGTTGTTAACTCTTACAATAACTAACTGTTTTTAAGCAATTCGCTCCAAATCTAAAAATAAACACCAGAGAAATGGTAACAATGCATATCAAACTTTCAAAGCAGATAAATAAAAACGACGTGACTTAAGTGGAGTTTGGAATTAATATTTTTAATGACTTAGGCTCATTAAAAAAAAAATGTGATTTTTTTTACATTTAATTTCAAGACGACTTACGTGAGTGTTGAGAGGTTATATAATTAGGCATGTGTATCTACTCTTAATACACAAATAAAGCGCAGAAACCGAAAATTAAAAAAGAAAGTGATTTAGGCGGTGTTTGGAAACAAGTTCCTCATATTTATTCTTAGAATACTAAATCGATTCCAAAGAAATCTCGCTATCTCGTATTGTTTCCAGTATGTGTGGATCAGTATTGAAACCGGAAGTTGTAAAATGCTTCTCTCAGTTCCGGTTTTAGTAGAGATTTAAGAATAGAGATGAAATGTATTGTCGGGAAGTATATTAATGAATTACAGCAAACCGCTTGACGCTATCCGTTGCCGTTTTTGCTTCATAGTGATGAACGTTAAAACCGATTTCTTTTACCATTTTCAGCGGATGGATCAATTACCTCCTTAAACGAACTCTATTCCCAATGTTTAATTCTCTACAAGCTGACCAAAATCAATCGTGATCCATGGGGGCTTAATGGTAGAGCTCTTACTTCTGGTGCTTGGGGCCCTAAGTTCGATACCCGGGAAACTAAATTTGTGATGGACAACATCATGTCCATGGTTTTTCTCGGGTATTCCGTTTCCTTACACATTCTCATTCCACCAATTATTCCATAATCGCTCACTTAATTTAATATTTGTCTCTCTTTAACGTCCCACGATTATGTCCTTCAGACAAAGAGAGACAAATAAATAATCGTGGGACGTTAAAGATTTCTTTTCATTTAAAGGTGGCGATCCATCAGGTTAGTACTAGAGATTTTTCTCTTTCCGGGGTAGACACCGACCAGACAAGTATCTAAAAATAAATTTTTGATGACCCAAACTCTTTAAAAATTAATTGTTCCTATAGAAAGTAGCCTACTCTTTCGGATATGTGAGTAAGAACAATTCTGAATCTACGTATAAGGCAAGAAACATTTCGTATTATATACTTTAATCCTTAATCTAAAAACTTCATCTGCATCAAGGAGATAGTTTTCAAAGATTATATTCTCAATTTCTTTTTCGTTTCAGTGAACTGAATGAGACTCGACGTGTCATGGAACGCTAACACCAGTAATACTGGTTTACATTAACATTTGAACATCTGCTGTTTCTTAACTGCTTATTTAACTTTTCGGAAGAAGTAATATTTACTTTTTCTTCCCCTACTCCTCTCCACTTACCCTAAACTTAATGAAAATTTAACATAATCTGGCAACACTTGCATAATGACTGCTTTCACGTATAGTGAATCCTTATAAGTTGCCGTTCTCCATTCTCTCCTCGTTTCGTCGTGTGAATGTGGTCCACTTACATTTTATTATATAGTCTCCACCAGAGCAAAGAGACAAACGAACCATTTTATGAACAAGAATGTAGAGTTTGCAAAAGCGTCAGGAATTTTAATTAGATCGAGTGAAAAAAGAAGCGTGCGAAAATGGAAACCTTTGAGACCCCTCTTTTTCCTTCTTCTGCACAAGTGCAGCTCAGTAATTCTTTTTCATCCTGGTTCATTGTCGTTGTTGTTATTGGTGATTTCACGGTCCTATTCATGCCTTAAAGTGGCATCTACTTCTTACATGTATCTTACATGTATATCAGATATACATACATACATACATATATATATATATATATATATATATATATATATATATATATATATATATATATATATATATATATGGAAGAAACTTCCATGCAAATAGGTGTCATGAAAAGATATAATGATATTTTTAATAACAAGAGTGGAAGGAATTTCAGGGTATAGACCTTACGGTAGTGAGCAAATGACAGTCATAATCTATAAATTTAGTAAATATTTCATGCCGTATCACCACTTTTGTTTTGCACAGAAAATATAATCAACCTATTTTCGTGTTTACGGTTTAGATATGTTACACTTATTCTGCTATAACTATTAATGAAGTAAGCAGTACCGTATTAATATGAAACTTTATTCCTTGAAAAATAATCATTATTTTATCTGCGATTTCTTTTCCTTTAAGGAGGCACGGTGACTCACTGTTAAAGCGCTTACCTTTGGTGCGTGGGGTTCCTAGTTCCATACCCGGCCAAGTAAGTTTGTGGTGGACAATAGTTTTCTTGGAGTACTCTCGTTTCCTCCCACTTCCTTATTCCAGCAATTCTTCCATCATCATTCATTTGCATTAATCATCGTCTCCCTTAGGCTAAGGGGTATGAATGTGGAACGTTAAATTTGAAGATTTCATTTCATTTCGTTTTGCCTTAAATGCGAAACTTTCCCAAGGTTTTGTTTCGATTAAGCAACAGAATGTTCGGACAGTCGACATAAAATGAAATTTCAGGTTTTACATTATACGTTTATGTCCTGTAGACTATAAGAGACTAATGGTTAATTAACATCAGTGATCATCACAAAATTAGTTTAATTAAAATGTGGAAAGAAACGTGAGAAATTATAAAAAAATCAAGGATACATTGTTATTCACCAAAAACTCACCTCAGCAGGGATAAAGCCGGGATATTTGGCATCCAAGGTGAGCGCTTTACCAATGAACCACCATACTTATTTTACAGACAACAAAGAAAATTTATATATTTCTCCTTCTTCTTTTTCCTTCTTCTTCTACTGGGGCCGCGGTGGCTCAGTGGTAGAGCGTTCACCTCCGGTGCTTGGGGTCCCAGTTTCGATGCCAGCTAGCGCCGTGTGGACTTTGTGGTGGATAAACATCGTGCTCGTGGGTTTTCTCGATGCTCTCCCGTTTCCTCCCACTTTCTTCATTCCACCATTTCATTCATTTCTCATAGTCACCGTCTCCTTTAGCCTAACCGGCATAATCGTGGGACGTAAAACTTACAGATTTCAATTTCAATTGTTCTTCTTCTACTACTATTCCTAATAATAATCTTATTATAATATTGAGAGCTTTCTCCTGTGGGCACACTAATTCCTAATAATTAATATTCGCCTCTCCGATACATTTGCTCCGTACCTCCGTGCATGACTTTATCAGGAAATGGATAGTTTTGATGCTGAAAATAGATGGATGCGTTTTGCAGTTTATCATTAAGACAAGGGCTGTATTGGATGTCAAAATGCTATAATTACTTATATAAAATCCACAAGTATTTATTTCATGCCAAGTATAATATAATTTAGTAACTAAGCAAAACAAGTACAGCATATAAAACAGATACAGTTGTTACCGTTTACCTTTAGGAGAGTGCAATATTTGGCGCCAAACCACATGAAGCATACTAACAATAATATGCTGAATCATGTTTTGAATTGAGCATTAGTGTAACCGCAAGTTAGTTGGTGTAGAAATTAATAATAATAATAATAACAATCTATTTAAAAGCAAACTTCTCAGTCTGTAGGTAATGGGAAATCCTAACAATTATCGATCGCTGGTCCACTACGTTCGCTCGTGCCTGTATGTCTGTCTATTTCAAAGTGGATATTGATGATGTGAATATGAATGTGCTTTGCTGTTTGTGAGAAAACTCCCATTTTCACGGTAAAGTTTCTCTGTAGATGGCAGCACAAATTACAATGTCGTCACATTAGTTTCGGAGAAAAAAAATAGATATGAGCTTATTTTACAGAAGAAAAAGGTATTCTCAATTTGAAAGAGAGAATTTAGAGGTGGTGGTTACGCTTCAGAGATTCCACTAGTTTTTATTTGTTAGAAACTTTAAAATTATTCCAGATTTTCAGCCGTTGAAGTGAATGTTTGGTCTTAAGACTCTCCCTGACGACTTTTCCCATAGATTTCACAGACGGTTCCTTATTTTAGCCAATTGTGACTTTAATATGGTTTATAAAATGGTTTATATAATATATTTACAAAATGGATGGCGATGCACCAGTCAAATTGTAATTAATTGGTTAGCTGAGATTAGTCTTGCTTTTCTGCATACTCATTCATTCAAGCCTAGCACTTTCTGCCATCTTTCTTCGGCAGTACTTGACAGTAGGGCTAAAGGGCAAGAAAGTTTACGGCACAGAAAACTAGGATTGGAAAAGGAGCACCGATATGGGTGGGAAATTATAGGGCTGACTTGCCTAAATTGATTAAGGTTTATTTTATACGTTACAAAGACAATAGTGTTCTGGAGGTGCAAGTTGACGAATCTGTTGAAGGGGTTTACAGACAGGTAAGATTTGACGATAGGAGATCAAGTGCGCAAAACGAGACTCTAAGAGACACTGATAATGAATGGGTGATGAGAGATCAAAGATTACAATTCCGGGAAAAGTAGATGGAGGTTGGAGAGAGATTGAAGGATAGAGCGAGCATGTGTTAGTTCCTGAAAGCAATGAAATTATAAGGGAACAGAGGGAGGCTTGATCAAAGATATGGAAGAAGAACATTGATAAGAAGGATAAGAAGGCCTCCTAATAAATGGAGTAATTAGCAATAATTTTCTTCTTGCTTGGAAGGACGATGTTCAGGGTAGATGAGTTGTGGTTTTATACACACACTCTCATTTATAAAAAAAAGAGAAGAGATTAAATAGATAAGAAATTGTGATTATGTTTATAAAGATTACAGTAAAGTGGTTTTATATTTAGTGTTGTGGATTGAAGAGATAGGTAACAACAGAAGATTGTTCATTATAGATTATTATTAAGTAATTATACACAGTAAAAATAGTTGTGTTAATTCAACTCAAATTTAACACAGAGCAGTGGTTCCAGCGTGACTACCATTATGCAGTGTTAATTCAACACAGACCCCGTGGTGTTAGCGTTTAACACAGGCGGTGTGTTACGTTTTTAACATAACCGATGTTGAGCGGTGTTATATTCGAATCTGTGTTAGTACATTCGGTGTTGATTCGACACCATGTCAGGGTCCGTAGCATGGGGAAAAGTGTTGAGTGTTACTTGTGGCGGTGTTGCACCAACACGAAGAAAGTAACACAGTGTGTAGTGTTAGTTATTTTGTGCTAATATTACACCAGGTGAAGTAT
The DNA here is from genome assembly GCF_964235325.1 of Thermobia domestica. NCBI lineage: Eukaryota > Metazoa > Arthropoda > Insecta > Zygentoma > Lepismatidae > Thermobia > Thermobia domestica. The sequence goes on along the minus strand of NC_137465.1, from coordinate 112,569,436 downwards.
TAATATAATACAGTCCCTGTGTTATTTCAACACTATTTTCTTGTTACTTCAACACATAATCTGTGTCATAATTCAAGATCAAAGCCGTATTACTGTGTCACTTCTACACAGCATTAAAGCTCACCAGTCAACGCCGCGGACTATTTCAAACATGGCGGAAAACCAGTAGAAACACGATTAAGAGGCAAACATACTATAAGGATATAGGTAAGAGTTTCCTATCATTTTTGAACAAGATGTTGGTGAAGGTTGTGTTTCGAACAATCAAGAAATACTTCACAATAAGTGTTGGTGAAGACGACAAAAAAGTTTATGAAGATTTTCTAAATGAAGTGTTCTGTAGTTTACTATTTTTATTTTAAAATTAGAATCATTCAGTAATCGTAAGCATGCACACCACGATCTATTCCAACACAGAATAATGGTTCCATCAACACCGCACACGGAGTTATTTCAACACCGAAAAATAGGTGTTGTAGTAACACAGAACTTGAGTCGAACTAACACCTAAAACGGTGTTAATCTGGTGGTCTAACCTTGAATTTTAACCGAAAGAGTGTTGATTTAGCACCAAAACGGTGTCACTTATACGGCTTTGACCTTGAATTATGGCACAAATTGTGTGTTGAAATAATAAGAAAATGGTGTTAAAATAACACAGTGACTGTGTTATATTAATACTTGATATGGCGTAATATTAATACAAAATAATTAACACACTACACACTGTGTTACTTTCTGAGTGTTGGTGCAACACCACCACAAGTAACACTCAACACTTTTCCCCATACTACCGACCCTGACATGGTGTCGAATCAACACCGAAAATACTAATACAGATCAGAATTTAACACTGCTCAACACCGGTTGTGTTAAAAACGTAACCCATCGCCTGTGTTAAACGCTAACACCGCGGGGTTTGTGTTGAATTAACACCGCATAGTGGTAGTCACGCTGGAACCACTGCCCTATGTTAAATTTGAGTTGAATTAACACAACCATTTTTTACTGTGCATTATGATATGTTGACAAGATTTTTGTCTCCTAAGAACAAAAAGATCAACCTGATCCGCCTTCAACATTACAGCGTTGAAAGTGTCATTTGAAACTGGTTGATCGATGTTAGTGCAAAGTTGAAGGTCAAATATCAATTCGGCTGTCGCATGCAATAGTAGATTTGTAATAATAGGGATGTGTAGTGGTTTTCAGTGTATGATTTTATTTCTACACACAAAGTATAAAAATATAATAAGATCTTGTAGAAATAAGATATTATATATATATATATATATATATATATATATATATATATATATATATATATATATATATTAATACCCGTAACATTGATTATTTAGTTCAGTTGCATTGTATATACGTCCTTCGTTTGCAGCGTTGACATATTGGACAGAATATACAACTCAAAGCGGGACTGAACCATTGTACTGTGTTTGATGGTCTTCCACCACAAATTGAACCCAGGACCCCATGCAACGAAGGCATATGCTCTACCTAATAGATCACCAGGAGGATTGTACATATAACACAAAATCTTTAAGTTTTACGTCCCAATATTATGCCGGCTAGGCTAAAGGAGACGGTGATGATGAGAAATGAATGAAAATGGTCTAATGAAGAAAGTGGGAGGAAACGGGAGAACCCCGCACACGCTGAGTTTATCCACCACAAAGCTCATTTGTTGCGAGCTTGGATCGAACCAAGGACCCCACTCGCCAGAGATTAACGCTCTACCACTGAGCCACCGGACCCCTGTACGTATAACAATACAAATTGGTTGTGAACATGATAAGAGTAAGTTACTCTGTAAACACGTGGGAGACCCTTGTTTGATTCCCGGCGGGAGCTCATGTGGTTCGGATTCCATATTAATAAATAGGTCCACGTCTCATATAATCACGCTGCTGAACGGGACGTTAAACTCAAATCAACATATTGAAGTTGGGAATTTTTTACTTTCTTTTATGTAGTATATATTACGCAAGTTGGGCCTTTAGAATGCTACAATAAACGGGAAATATCCAACCAAGGGGAAATTATGAATCTACAAAGTTTTTTTTTCTATTAACCTCAAAATTCATAACTAAAATGTTGCGTTGTTTATTTGCGTAAAAGAGTTTTGGACGTTCTCATAATTGTGAAAGTACTGAAGAGTTATTCTTTTCTTCTATATGTTGCAGGTATTTAACTAATTTATGTAAAGGGATATTTGGTAGTGCTAAATTTTTAAATTATGGTAAATTTTCTACAGTCAATTTAATGCTAATTACTTTAGAGTAAAGTATTTTTTAAACCGGCATTAGGCTCTTGCAATAAATTAGGAAGTACAACCTTTACAGTTTCGGGAACTGAGCAGTCTATTTCAGTGACACTCACTGCCACCTAGCCACTAAGAGAAGAAAATATTTGAGCCAGTTTTGCTGTTAGGAGACGAAAGAAGACCTGGCAAGATTTCGGTCGTTTCCAACGACAAGGACCTAGCCCTCGCCAAGTCGATACATGTAAGTCCTCATTCTTCTAATGGGCTGCGCCCTCCATCTCTCCTAAGAGTTTCATTTCCGCTCTGATAGTGTGATTTATGCCTGAGACTGGGCGGTGGATGTAATCCCGCGGTAAAGGATGGTGAAGATGCCAACATTTTCTTCCTCGAAAATCTTGGTTCTCTTGTGACATCTACCCATGCCTAAAGTGTAGGAGACTGGTACTTTTTCTTCGGCTTTAGCCTTTTCGTCTTTTTCTGAAAGAGATGTGGTGTCATTGCTGTATCCTGCTTTCTCTCCTACAACATCCTTCCTTTCTTCTCTTCACTCTTTATTCCTCCTATTTCATTCATAGTCATCCCTGTAGATGACCTCTATATAAACAAAGAGTGCAACGGAACGCATCATTGTTATGATGAACCCTATGACATTGTGCACGTTTCACTTTTATTGGAATTTTCCCGTTATATCTTCTCCACGGGCTTGTGTTTTCTTTTGGATCAAAATAAAAGAGTGTTGCCAACTTCACACATTGATACCAATACTTAAAGCTAGGGTTTATTGTATTTTTGGAAAAATGGGACAATTTGAGTTTGAATAATATTTCAGTTCGAATAATTTCCATCCTTATTGTATTGTACAGCAAAGGGCATGGCATAGTGATTTTCTGTGAGAACAGAAATTCCCTTTGGCATTTTATAGGAGCATGAAATAATAAAACTAATTTCGACTAATAGCAGATCAGTCTCATTTCAAGTAAATCGCACTTAGTCATTACTACACCGTATTTCCGATAGTGGTACTATTTTTCTTTTAGGTTTAACGTCCCATATTTACGCTTCAAGGACAAGAGAGGCGGTGATAATGAGATGGATGTTAATAATGGAATGAAGTAGGGGAAGTGGTGGCATAATGACCATCCGGGGCAAGATGGTCACTCCTGTATATAACGGTATTCCTCTGATGGCAGAGAACTAGTACTACTGCACAAGCCGTAGTTAGTGTGGCGCGAAGTGTTGAGAAAGGGAAACGTCGCTACCTTCAATAGCGTGTGAAATAAGCGGAGAAAACCATTTTCTTGGTACGTTGATATAAGTTATATAGTGAATGTTCTATCTGTTACTGAAAAATTGATTACTTGAATAAAACATGCGGTGACGCATGCAATCACAATAGCACGGAATGTACAATTATCGATACACACAGTAGGGTATCTCTTAACACACTGATGTATGAAGGTCAGTGCTCCCTGTAACCTAGAGTGTGACCTTGTTCTTCATCTGTTGGCATTTTAGAACTTTTTTGATAGGCCCTGTATTCCACTTTGTATTTACTTTTTTATTTAGTTTTATTTTAGCATTATTTTCGTTTTTATAGTTTTCAGCTCATTGTTTTATAGTTGTACAACTAATTGTTTCATTAACATTTTCAATGAATAAGGAAACATTGCGTTATCGAAACATAATTTTGGTTAATATGCATATGCTCCAAGGATGGGACCATTTTACCCAGGGGGCGGAGTAAAAGGTCATTCACAATAGGCCAATTTATTTTCAAATACAACTTGTTTGATAAAACTTTCACGCTTTACACCTTTTTATATTTGTAGAAGAAAGAATAAAGAATATTGTACTGCAAAATCGTCGACTTTCCATTCATACCAACGTTGCTATTTCAATTTCATCCTTAAGGTGTTCATTATGCTCCCATCTCCCCTAAGTGGGAGGGAACAGAAGATCCGCGAGAAAATCCACGCATACGGTGGTTGTCTACCGCAAAGCCTACTTGTCGGAAATTGGTATCTAATCAGAAAACCCACACACCAGAATTGAGTCATATTAGCACTCTTCTCGCAACATAATAGTCTTGCCAATTAGTATGTCATTTTTATTGCGATAGCTATCGATTTCTTGGTAATCACATGTTTTAATATAAGAATGAGAACCTTAGTCACAAATCCATTAATTACAGGACAATTCTGCGTCCCGAAGAATTATGTCGGGTCGCCAGGACCTAGCATCGCAATAAAGAGCAGTCCCAAAAATTACGGGAAGTATATAAACCCAACTTAAAACTAAGGTTTACTGGTTGTTTCGCGTAATAGGCATCACATCATAAGAAATTTCGTATTTTCTATAGAGTGTAATATTTATTTCACCTTCTGCACATTTCTTCGTTTCATTTTAAATAAGGTAGCAAACGTGGCTTACCTATTGTGTAAAATGTTTCTAATTCAATCTTAAATCTTTTGGTATTGGTGGCCAAATAGCGGTCCGTAGGTCAAATCCGGCCTGCAATTAAAAATGAAAATCGTATGATCTGTTCCTTTCATTAACTCAGTGTGGAACTATACAATGTTAATGGTAATCACATCTAAATCAAAGTTGACGAGCTCTAACTTTGAAAGTATTTTATTTGGTTGATATATTTATTTTTCAGTACCAGGTTATATAAGACGTGGACCAGCATTAAATATGATTCCCAACCACATGAGCTCCCACCGGGAATTGAACCCAGGTTTCCAGTGCCAAAGGCCCGCACGCTAGTTACATATCCACAAGAGAATTACTTTGTTCTTTTAGCTACCAACCCCATTCAAAAAGATAAGGCTGTTTGTAGCGAGCCGACTTTTTCTTTTAAATGCAGATTTCATAGAATTACATTTAAAAGTTCCTAGCTTATGTAGTAATTTGGCTATTTTAGTATCTCCACATAACCAAGTAATCTTGTGCAACTCTTATATTGTACTAATTACTAATTTTACCTGTATTATACTGTATTTTCTTTCATCATTTGCATTGCAACATAGCCTATATTTTATTTAACATAGTAACTCTCTATATTTTTGGTTATTTTTTTTAGATTCCTATGTATTTAATGGAAGTATTATATATGATTTGCAAATGAAATTTATCTTTCTAAGAAGCTATAACAAATATTATCACTGTTTTGTAATCATTAGAAGAGATCAAAGGATTAAGATCTGGTCTGATATAAATACGTCACTGACACACTGTCAAACCTGAGCATATGTTGTATTTCGTAATAACCACATCACTGTCTTATTTAATGCTCGATTTGATTTACGAGATTTTTTTTGGGGGGGGAAGGGGGAAATAGATTTGTGTTGATGTATGCACACACAGATGGTGGTCATGAGAAAATATCGTGTTGTTTTCATTATAATTCAATCTCTTGCCACAGCATTAGAGATTACAGATCACTATGTAACGTTTCAATTCTGGAGTTCTTATTATTCTGGGAAACGATAACGCACGAGTTGCTCTTCAGAATCTGGTGTCTTCCTTTCTGCCTTTAACTCACAAACCTATAGTAACACTCTGTATAACACTTTCGTAATACTTGCAGTCAGAATTTTCTCCTCTTTACATCTATACTTTAGCATCTCCATCCTTAGCACTTTCATGGGATTCGACTTCACGTTTCCCCACGTTATTTCCATCCCGTCATACGTATTGAATTTTCATCTCTAACGCTGTCAACGAGTTGGCTTTCAAATACTTCTTGTAATCTTCAAAGTGACTTCAGGTATTTAATTTTCGTTGATATATCGTTTTTTGTAAAATCTATTTAATGTTCTTGTATTTTGGGAAAATAAAAGAGAAGTAGAGAGGCAGAACTGAGTCTGTTTCTTGGCAAGCACTGATTCTTCAGAAATTAACAAACTCAACGACCTAACGCCTCAGCCTCCCTACGTCGCTTCGTCTACTACCTTAGCTAACTGTGAAAGGCTGAGCTCAACATTATACGTATGAAACAGGTAGCAGGGCACCCAGAATAGAACAAGCATTCAGAAAAAGTTTGACTTACACACAATGCTCGAAACGAAAATTTTCACAATCCGGAAAATTTCACTTTATTCGTTAGCATTTTTGAGTATATTTGTGCAGTGACGGGAATATCTAACCACTTAAGATCAGAATAAATTAAAAGAAATTATAGCCAAAATAGAAAGCCTGAATTTATATTAAGATCTACAATAAACAACAATCTACAACAGATGCCATAAGACTTTGTTAAAGGTGAAAAATTTCGTTGCAACAACGCATCCGCAAACATTATGTATTCGCAAACAAATGAATGAAAGCTTATGTAAATGGTACAATAATATGTATCCTCGTCGCCAAAAGTGCCTTTACATCGCCGTGACGGGTATGTGACAGCGCAGTACTCTAAGGAAGGGATTCTTGCATAAGAAATTTTGATTAATTTTGAAGAGTTTTTATTTTGACTAAGGAAATAACGTAGGTATAGGAAGTAAGGGCATAGATTTAAAGCATCAGTGCACTGTCATCTCTGAAAAGATTTGTATTCTCAGTTTTCCAAATTATTGTCTTATATGTTAAGTTAAAAACTGCTAACAACTGCTACTAGCGCTATTACTCTTCAGGAATTTACTACGACATGTTCGGGCTTGAATTATTTCATTCGCCTCACTATAATTATTTGAGAATGGAAACTGATTAAGCTGAACGTGAATATGTTTCCCGTAAAGCAAGGGCCGTAATAAATGTAAATAAGGTTCTCATTATTATATAAAACACATAAGTATTTATTCCGTGTATAGAATAATATAATACAGTAACTAGGCAACATCATAATCACTAACGCCCGCAGGATTTTTTCCAATGGGAGGGGGGAAGTCCGGTATACAGTTTTTCGTTTTATTCCCTATATATATTAAGTTAACAGTCATAACATTTATCATTGATAGCGTATATCGTCTTTCGCCACTGTAGCCTATTATTCAGAACATTCATCTCCAGACATGATGTCGAGACAATAGAAAGAAATAGATATGAACAGTGGTGTAACTAATTTTACTGCGCCTTGGATCGATCGATCTTCGATTTACTCATACTCCCCAGGCCTCCTGCCTCAGGTATTTCAGCTGCTGCGTTATATATATGGTTCCATGTCAGAAGGGCCAGACAAAAGGGCAAAGACCGAAAGGCCAGAGTCAAAATGGCCCGCGACAAAAGGACCCGAGTTAAAACGGTCCTGCTTCAAACTGACCCGGGTTGAAACGGGCCACGGTACAAAGGGGCCCGAGTAAAAATGGCCCATGTGAAAAGGGCCGGGGTCGAAACGTCTCCGCAACAAAAGGGCCCAAGTCAAAAGAGCCCGGTCAAAAGGGACCACGGTACAAAAGAGACAGACCACAATGGCCGCGCAACAAAAGTGCTCGAGTCAAAAGGTTTCCACAACAAAAGGGCAGAAGTCAAAAGGGCCCGAGTCAAAACGACCCTTATCAAAAGCGCCAGGTCAAAAGGGTCCCATGGCAAAAGGGCCCGAGTAAAAAGGGCCCGGCTGAAAAAGAGCCCTGCTACAAAACAGCCCGAGTCAAACGGCCCGGGCTAAAAGGCCTCCGCAACAAAAGGGCCCGATCCAAAAGTGGCCGAATCAAACGACGCTCATAAAAAGAGCCCGGGTGAAAAAGGACCCACGACAAAATAACCCGAGTCAAAAGGCCCCGGATCAAAAAGGGGCATCGCTGCAAAATGGCCCGGTTCGGAAGGTCTCCGCAAAAATGGACACGAGTCAAAACGCCTTTTATCAAAAGGACCCGAGTCAAAAGGGTCCCACGATAAAACGGCTCGAGTCCCAAGAGACCTGCGTCAAACGGGCAAGGGTCAAAATGGGTCTCGCTACGAAAGGACCTGAGTGAAATGGCCCCGCGTCAAAAGGTCTCCGCAATAAAAGGGCCCGAGTCAAAATGGACCGAAACGAAATCCCCTTATGGAAATGACCAGGACCAAAAGAGTCCCGCTACAAAAGGGCCCGAGTCAAAACTTTCCTACGTCAAATGGGCCCGGGTCAAAAGGTCTCCGCAACAAAAGGGCAGAAGTCAAAAGTTTCCCCTCTAAAAAGGGTACGAGTCAAAACGGACCCGCGAAAAAAGGACTTATGTCAAACTTCTACGAAAGAAAAGAGCAGGAGTCAAAAGGACCCGAATCAAAAGGGCCGCGTCTAAAGGGTCCCACGACAAAAGAGCCCGAGTTAAAAGAGACGACCTGACTGAAACGAACCCGGGTCAAAAGATGCCCCGCTACAAGTGGGCCCGAGTTAAAATGGCCCTCGTCAAAATTGCCCGGGTCAAAACCTCCGCAACAAAAGGGTTTGAGTCAAAAGACCCGAATCAAAACGCTCCTCATTTAAAGGGTCCGTCTCTATAGGGTCCCACGACCAAATTACCCGAGTCAGAATGCCCCGCGTCAAACGGGCCCGAATCAAAATACCCCTCATCAAAAGGTTCCCACTACAAAGGGGCTCGAGTCGCAAGGGCTTTGCGTCAAACGGGCCAGAGTGAAAAGGGACCCCGCTACAAAAGGACCCGAATCAAATGGCCCCCTGTCAAAAGAGCATGGGTCGAAAGGTCTACGCAACAAAAGGGCCCGAGTCAAAAGGGGACGAATCAAAACGCTCCTCATGAAAAGGGCCTGGGTCAAAAGAGTCCCACGACAAAATGGTCCGAGTCAAAAGGGGACCCGCTACAAATGGCCGAGTCAAAACAGCCCGCGTCGAAAAGGCCCGGGTGTAAAGGATTCTGTGACAAAAGGGCCAGTGTCAACAAGAAACTGCGTCAAACGGGCCGTGATCGAAAGGGGCACCACTACAATATGGCACAAGTCAAAACGGCCAGGCGTCAACTGGGCCCGAGGCAAAAGGGCCCGCGTCAAAAAGGCACAAGTCAGAAAGACCCCGCGTCAAAAGGGCCCGGTAAATACGGTTCCACGGGTAAAAACTTGATATTAAAGCAAGAGTGGATATCACGCATACACAAGAGGATTTTGTCCCCTTAGTAAGTTGAAGTGTTTGTGCAAATGAAGGAAATATACCTGTAGTTATTAGTAACAAATAGGAAATTTGAATGGTGGTATTAGTTTTGTTTGTTTGTTGATTGTTTTGGAACCCTTGCTATCGCTTAAGTCGTTCTCCATGAAAGTTTGCTTGCACTCCCGTCATAGGCGGACTGTGTGTATTAGGGCCTAGGCCGCGGTTACCATGAAGGGCCCTCAGACTATAACACCAATTTCTAAAATAACGTACAATCAGTGACGCAACCTGCTATGAACTCTGGGGCCTATGCCCTCTCCGAAACAAACCTGGTCTATCTTATACAGCAGCGCTGCAGACAAATTTTGGTGAAATTTCAAAATAGATCAATGCATAAATGAATATTGAATTAAGTCAAAGCACTGTACGAAAGGAGAAATACCCAGCGAAAACCCCTACATTAATTTCTTAGAGTAATAAATGTTAGTAAATAATAGAGTGCGTCATTTTATGCAAAAATAAAGATGTTCAAAATAATTATTATAGCGCAAATTTTAAAACTTGTAACCGTTAATAATAGGGAATTTGTGAATTTGAATTTTCATTTTAAGGTTTTTTTTAAGCATGTTAATAATAAGGATAACTAAATTGCTTGTAATGAGGAGAATTCAAAAGTTCAATTTTGTCCACATCAAGTGGTGCAGCACATCGTTTGCAGACTGTTGTACTGGATATTCTTAGCCCCTCCCGAAATAAAATCCTGTTTGCGCCACTGCGTACAATGAACATCTGCGATGAGCCATCGCGTTATGCAGTTGTAAATTCGTTGTTACTTGATAGTTGTTGCAAGCTATAATTTATCATTGTTCATTGAAAATTTGATGTCACAGCAAGCACAGGATTTCCAGAAACATAAACTGTCAAGAGAATATTTTATAATTATTATTGTATTACCACACGGGGTGTCTAAAAAGTCCCCTGACATGGATAACTCTGTTATTATCAGAGTTACAACAAAATGTAAGAGGAGAAACCGCCTACAAATATAATGTTTTTAATAGACAGTCACTTCATTCATTTATGTTGTAGGTCCGGGTAAATGGTAACGTTGCATTTTCATGTAACATTAGGCGCATATAGAGTGTACAGCCCAAACGGCTTGTCCGATTTGAAAAATTCTTGCACTTTAGATTGAAAACATCATATTTAGAGACCGTTTTTCCGCCTATATTTTGTTATAACTCTGATAATAAGAGAGTTACCGTATGTCATGGGACTTTTGAGACACTGTATAGTAGCTGAAATACTAAAAAAATAATAGCGAATAAGTTTTACTATGGAATGAACAGGACAGCTTACTAAAAATTGTAACACTAAACAACTAATAATAACTTTTGACTGTGGAATGAACACGATAGTTTTACTGAAAATGATAAACACTGCTAAATCACTAAACAACTAATAATTTTAAAAAGTTAAGATTCTTTGCAGTTCAGCTTATGAATTGCGGAGTTCCTGAATAACTTCGTTCACAGACACTAAATTTAACATGTCTCTTTCCATATTCATTAGCAAAAATGTGTCCAAAATATCTTCACACAAACTAGCTCTGAGATTTGTTTACTCTAACTTTAACTTTGAGAAGCACCTTCCACATGTCACTTGCGTGCATGGTAGAGACAACGCATGTTTGTATACGATGTATAAACTATTAAAGCAACTAGAGTGACAGAAATTGGTACAAAATTTTCCCTGCACATGACAAACAATTTTTATACAAGGTGTTTGCAGCATCATTATCACTCTTACCGTGAATCCCGTCCAAAGATGTTTCATCTCCCATAGCATGCTCAGATGCATAATCATCATCATCTTCTACGGATTCAGGGGCATCATTCTTTTCAGGATCATCAAAAACGAGAACATTTTGTGACAGTGAAATACACGACAGAGAACTGCTGGAGCTCTTTGTATATTTTCTCCTGTTTTATATTTAGTTTTTTTTTCGCAAGAACTCTGAAAGCTCTTGTAGATACATCATTCTTCTTGATTTCTGAAAAGTGCTTGGGTTCCAGTATTTGGAGTTGTTTTGGCTGCTGAAATCCATCACTGACACATGTAACAGCTGTATTCAGAATTTTCGTTGAAGTTTTTTATTCTGAATAAATCATTTTTACTTACATTTAAGTTCTTTTCCAGTTCATATGCTTTCCTAGCATTTTCTTTTTCTTTAAGATTATTCTGTGCAGTAATTCTTTTCCCATTGCTATCTCTACACCAGATTGCACAAGCTTTTGATTTATTTTCACACAAAATATTTTTGTATTTTCGTAAAGCATTAAACAGACATCTTTTGCCTCTATTTTCTTCTGAAGCTGCTGCTGCAAATTGTCTAGAAGTCTCCAGGTTGTAAGATAGTCCAATCCGTGAGACTTCAGGTATTTTGAGACAGGCTCCGTTTCCGTAAATAAGTCCTGAAACACAGATGTCCTCATTACAGTGTTAAATTCTGTCCATTTATTCAGCAAAGTTTAGCTTAAAATTTTGATTTCGCATTAAAACCCCTGTCCTGTACATCATCATTGAGGAACAATAAAAATGAAAGAAATCTTGATGATAGACAGTCGTCCTCGTCTTGGCTTCATGTTTCGTAGCGAAATTAGTTAGTGTCCACTACTGCATTCAGTGCCTTGTTTCTGCTCCATCATCGTGTCGTACCAACTTGTTGAACTTTTCGTAGTCTGTCATGTCCCTCGTGGCTTGCATCAATCATTTTCTTACAAACATCCTTTCTTTTGTAGTATTCAGACAGAACGCGGCACTGGTTTCAAATAAATTTGCAGCTTCAGGGATCTACTCAGTCGAATTTGTCATAACCAAATTAAGAGCATAAGCCATGCATTTGGTGTAAATGATTTCAGAATTATCCTTCTCCAGTAATGCTTTAACTCCCTAATAGCAGCCACTGAAGTTAGCAGCTCCATCAAAAGAGCAACTTACAATATCAGACATCAAAACATTTTTGTCACAAAGTACTCTTTTGATTTCATTATAAGTTACTTGTCTTGTAGTGTCACTGTTTTCCACTGGCGTCTCTGGCATATACTATTTGGGGAGGACATCAAAAAAGTTATTTAAATGGTACTATCTAACCCAACCTTTTATTATCTTTAATTCCATTTGTTACATTTCTGCTTACCTTCACGGACCCCGTGAGGCATATCAAGAACTCTGTTAACAGTCTGAATATTATATGACAAATAAATATAATTATTATTATTTATATGTTATTCTGTCGTTAGTAAATAAATTAAATTAGAACAAAATATTGAATATTTTGTACTTCAAAATATTGGGGGGACGCGTCCCCCTCGTCCCCCCGCCAGAGACGCCCAAGCTGTTTACGACAACTGCTAACAGCCGCTCAAATACTTGACCGTTTATAACGTAGAGAATTACTATATCCAGCTGATTAAGCCCTGAAACATCTTGGATAGAATCAACCATTATGTTGAAAATGCCCGCTTTCTTGGCGTCTTCCATTGCTTTCTCTTGTTATTTTGTAAAATTTTTGATAGAAAATAAATTTTTAAAAATGCGCTGTTTTTCCATTTTTGACTTATCAAACATAGACCTACAAGATGTATTAACATCCATAAAGAACCAATCAGCCTGTGGTTAAATATGAACCCAGCTACAAACCAGGCACCAGTCTTCAACCTTAAAAGGGCCGCAACTACCCAACATTATGAAAAAGAGGTCCCAGGTCCCAACAGCTCAACATGATGAGAAACATGCCTAGGACCGCAACTGATCAATGAAATGAAATAAGGGCCCCAACTGCCCAATATAATGAATAAAGGGCCCAGGGCCCCAACTTCTCAATGTAATGAAAGAAGGCCCCAACTGTCTAATATATTGAAAGAAGGGCCCAAGGCCCTAGGTACAAACTAAACCACAGTTTCTGATAATAAAAGACCATAGTGAAATATGGACCTAGCCACAAATCTAGTAACAAAAGGACCCTATTGAAAAAGATAACTTACTGATTGATGGAAAGATGGAAGAGGAGTGTTTGTTGGTAGCATAACAACACTGAGCTACCGAATTATTTAGCTCTCTTTTGTTTTAGCTTTTCTTTCTCTTTCTTTCTTTATTCTTTCATCATTGTTTTCTTAGAGGGCCTAGGCCGCGATTGCGACCTAAGGGCCCTGGCCAGTCCGCCCCTAACTACCGCCTTTCTGAGTTTGTATTCTCATGACATACCCCAATCAAACTTTATCTATTGCTGACTTTCTCCTTACTTCTAAAATTCCATTTCTACTCCTGGATCAAAGTATAAAAATACATATTAGTATGAAAAATATTCTGTGGAAAACATTAGTTTAATTTTGCTGTGAGAAGACATATGTGGATCTGTATACAGGGTTACTGAAAAGTATTGGGACAGAACAATAATAACGACATGTCAATTGCATTGATTTGGAGTGAGGTCACCATGGAAGGCATCTTGAATTCCGCCATATTGCATATCACACAATATTGTTTTAAATGTAAAAGGTTATGATTTTGCACTTCTACTTAGACTTAAATATTCCCACAAATGAGAATGTGAATTCATTTTTGACATTTCATCTGTTTGAGACAGGGTGTGCTATGTTTTACATATGTATCAAATAGGGAAAGTATTATGACAGGGCTGTAACAAAGAGACGCATAGACGAAGGAAAAGTTAATTTTACAATTTGGCATTGGTGTATAAACTGCGTTAAATGATTTAGTGCACATCATGGCAGCCATCTTGAATTCCGAATATTGTATACCACACAATATTTTTAAATAGAAAGAGGTATGTGTTGAGTTTTGATTTAAAGTTTAACGTCCCGCTCAGCAGTGAAGTTATATGAAAAGAGGTATGTGTGTCACATATATTGATGCTAGAATCTTCGTACAAACTACATTCATCGTCCGTTTCAAAAGCATCGGAGTCTACATTATTTATTATTTCCATAATTTCTCCGGACGAAAATACACCACTATCATAAGAACCACGACTTGTCGCGGTGGTATTCATTAGGGATGGCCTTTTTTGAATAATCTGTTTTTCGATTTTTGGAAATTTCATTTCTCGTTTTTTCATTCGTTTTTCGAAAAAAAAATGTTTTTCGTTTTTCGGAAATTTTTCCGTCTTTCATTTTTCGAAAAAAAATTGTTTTTCGTTTTTTCGAAATATTTTTCGTTCTTCGAAAAAAAATCCTTTTCACTTTTTCGATGATTTTTCGTTTCTCGAAAAGTTTTCGGAATTCGTGGAATGATAATGTGGGAGGAAATGGGAGTATCCCGGGAAAATACACGGACATGATGTTGTCTGCCACGAACTTACTTGGCCTGGGATCAAATGCACAAGAGGAAAGCGTTCTAACACTGAGCTACCGTGCTCCTTGGATTTGGATCTAATGAAAGGATAGTGTGTAGTGCCTACTATTGATGAAGCTAATCTAATCACGACCAAAATTAGTATGGTTATGGACTGCAAAGTATTTAGTACACACGTTAAATATTATGGTGTTTGGGACTTTGGTTCCAGAATTATTGCTAATCAAATTTGTGTTTTAAGTTAGTGATATCAAGAAATTTCACTAAGTCGCATTTGATTAAACTCAAATGATCTTGACGAAAGTTGGTAGGATTGTAAATATTGACAAGCTTGGTATGCATGGAAGCTCATGTAAAATATTATGATGTACAGACTTTTTGTTCCTGAGTTATTAGCTATCAATGTTAGGTTTGGAATCAGTGAAATCAAGAAATTTCATTAAAGCGCGAAAGATGGAACTCATCCAATTTTTTACCAAACTTGGTAAGGTGGTAGATCTTGACGAGCTTAGTAACTATAAAGGTAGCCAAGAAAGATCTATCGCTTTTTCACCCAACACCTTCAAACATCAATATTTAACCTAAGACATACCTGGAAGATCAAAAATAGTCTCCTTCTGCCAACATTTTGGAAGGCCATGTATTCCATCGCGGTAGAACTTGGTGGGCCGTGAATTGAAGGTATCAAGTGCATTTTGCACCTCTACTAGGGATTTGAACTGGCGTCCTCTAAGCTGATTGTCCAAGGAATGGAACAGGTGGTAATCGGACGGTGCAATGTCCGGAGATTATAGCGGATGCAATAGTGTTTCCCATCCAAAGTGTAGAATGGCGTCCCGGGTCATCCTAGCCACGTGGGGCTTAGCGTTGTCCTATAACAGGAGGACCCCTTTGCGATTCAGAAGTGCTGGCTCTAGAGTCTTGAGTTTTATCTTGAACACGGCTGACAGTACACAGTTGCATTGATGCTCTGACTAGCCTGTAGTTGTATTTTTTTTCTCAAAATAGTGTCCAGAAAAATTGGACTTGAACTTAGTTAAATCAATAAATTTCATTAAAACGCGTTAATCTCATCCGATATTGAGCAAAGTTGATATGGTCATAGACTTTAACGAGTCTGGTACGCGTGCGAGCTCAGCATGAAATATTGTGATCCACAGACCCTTGGTTCTCGGTTCTTGAGGGATATAAATTAGAAATAATAATTCACAAAGGTAAACAGTGTAAAATTTATATTTTACAGAATATTAAAAAATAATTATTTACTAATAGTGATTATTAATGTGTTATCGACAATATGTCATTACTGCTGAATCGCCGGACCAATTTGAAAATCGAAAAAATGGAGCAAAATATATTGCATTCGGTTATATTTGGTTGGATTACATTAAGTTACGTTAGATTATGTTATTAGATGCGCAGTTTTACTATACGGATCCATAGTATAAGTAGGAGTAGGACTAGCAGTAATAGTAGTAGTAGTAGTGGGAGTAGGGGTAGTGATAGTAGTAGGAACGGGTTAGAAGCCCCACAGGGATTTGTTGGTTTCTGTTCTCGACATGAAATGGGCAAATTAAAGATTTGCTCAAATTTATCTATACATTTTACAATCTATGGATCCGTATAGTAAAACAAGTGTACCTCTCCGCGAAATAGTCCATCCGCCTCCATATTCAGTGCCGCTTACAACATCAAAAACAACCAGCAAATACAATCACTATCTGAGCTTTTGCTATTCCCTTTACCTGACTTTCAATCACTCTTCCTCATAAACTTAAATAAATTCTCCAATTGACCCGGTAAATTTCCTAAAATTTGTCCGGCGATACAGGAATTAGCCCGTCAGTATATTTTATAATGTAAAAAAAAGACTAACAAATTACCAAATAGAAGGATCCTGTATAAACTGATCGTGATAGTGTCAGGCAACTCTGTAATAAATTCACTTTTAACAATTGATTTTAACAAAATATGAAACATGAAGTGATTATATGTACTGATACTAAAGACTTCTCACTAAGATCCCCCATTCATTTCTCTTATTTTCTATAACTAATTAAGTCAGTATCAAAAACAATTTGATTCTTTCAAAAATAGGCAATTTAATATTAACAAAATACTATTGAATAGTTTATTTGTTCTAAAGATGTTTTATATACGGTAGGACAAAGAACTAAGTATCTGACTATAATAATCTCATCAAATGAGAATTCAAATTTTAAATAGGTGGGTCTTCGTTTTCGTATTAGTTTTTACTGCTACTAACTTCAGAAGAAGAATACTGCTAAGATGAAAATTTTTTATTTGGTTGTTTGTTGAAGTTCAGCGTCCCTTTTCAGTATCGAGCAAGACTATACAAGACGTAGACCTACATTTTAAAGTGAAATCCGAACCACCATAACACGTTCAATGTTTTCCCACTCGGGACCC
Source organism: Thermobia domestica (assembly GCF_964235325.1). Lineage (NCBI taxonomy): Eukaryota > Metazoa > Arthropoda > Insecta > Zygentoma > Lepismatidae > Thermobia > Thermobia domestica. The sequence goes on along the minus strand of NC_137465.1, from coordinate 112,552,334 downwards.
TGTGCATCAAAGGAATACGCGCTAGCCACTAGACCAATGGCAGGGCTTGAAATCTTTTCTTGGAATAATGAAATTATATATTTAAAAGAAACGTTTGTCGCTTTCTAGTACTTCTCTCGTTTTATGAGAGAAAAGATTGTAACCAGATATATAGTAAGTATTTATCACTTTCGGTTGCATTAAACTTAGAGATGGAAACTACCATTGTGGCACAGAATCCATATCAAAAACTGCTTCCAACTATCGTCTTTTCTTTACTATGAAATCGGAAATGGTAGTTTCTCACTATTTCCGGTTTACATAGAGGGATAGCGATAGATATGACAATCTTCGAATTCTGGATTCATATATATAAACATATCTCATTATCTCTTATTATTTTTGCTCTATGGTGATCACTATTGAAATTAGAAGTGGTAGTAAATTTCTACCAAAGGATAAAACTTGGAGATAGTCCATTGCGAAGGTACGGAATTCATGCTTCTCGCTATTACCATGTTTGCTCTATGGTGATCAATACTGAAACTGGGAGTTGTGATCAGGGGCGGATCCAGGACGGACTTCTGGCGGGGGTTATAATACTGCTACTTAGAGCTATTTTTACGAGCTCCAACTCTGGGATGGGTTTTATTTATATATAAAATAAGAGTGTTCTCTTCTGGGGGGCGATCGACCCCTGGATCCCCCTGATTGTGATACATTTTCCTACTTCCTGTTTTTGTAGAGAAACAACTGAGTTTCGTTTCGCAGTGTAAAACTAAAAAAAAAAAAAAGCTAAGACTTGCAATCCATGCGAATTGAATATTCAAACTTCAGTACAACAAGTAGCACAACTAAAACTCTTGGTTGGAATAGATTAATAAGATCAAAGATAGAATCTGTTCCTCGGATGCTGAATCCGTATCAGAAAGCCATTATTAGCTATCACTTATCGTTTTTGTTCTATGGCGATAAAGATTGAAAGCCGGAATGGCTAATTTGAACCACTTCCGGCTTAAATAGAGGGTTAAGGGAGGAGACGGAATCTATTTTTAGGATGTTAAATCGATTTTAGAAAACTTCTCGATATCTTTTATAGTTTTTGTTTTATGAATATAAGTATTCGAACCGAAAGTAGTAGTAAATTTCAAGCATTTCCGTTTACAACAGAGTGAAGCAGGTTATGACGATATGTTCTCTTAAAACCCTGAATTGATTCCAGAAAATTGCTTGTTGCTATTTATTGCAATTTTTGTTTTATCGCGACTAGTGTTAACACCGGAAATGGTTAATTTGAACACTTTCGGTTCAAATAAAGTGTTAACGAAAAAGGTGGAATCTATTCTTGAGATGCTGGATTAATTTTAAAAAAAATGCATCTCGATATCTCTGACCGATTTTGCTCAATGAAAATTAGTATTACCTACAAAATCAAAAATAGTAATAAACTTCAACCATTTCTGCCCTTGTGGAGTGTTGCGGATTGTAATTGTATTTCCTCTTGAGAACCTGAATCGAATGTAGGTGAACCACTTGTCGCTATCTATTACCAATTTTGTTCTGTGGCGATTAATGTTGAAACTTGTAATCGTTAATTTGAACCACTTCTGGTGTGAATAAAGGGAAAAGGTAGAGCCTATTCTTAGAACGCTTAGTCGATCGCGAAAAACCGCATCACTATTTCTTCAAGCTTTTGCTTTATAAAAATCCATACTGAATCCCTATTGAATATACTAGTAAATTCAGCCAATTTCAATTTCGATAGTATTGTGCGTTGAGATGATATATAGCTTGTATACTCTTGAGACGCTGTATCGATTCGTTTAGAAAACACACACACACACACACACACACTTGTGGCTATCTATTACTATTTTTGTTCTATATCGATCAATGTTAAACCGAAAATGATTATTTTAAACAACTTCCGATCAGATAGAGCTATTTCTAGGTAGTTGAATCGATTGCAACAATCTACATCTCGATATCTCGTAATTCAGTACTGAAACCGGAAATAATAGTAAATATAAACAATTTCTGGTTTTGATTGAATGTTGTGGATAGTTGTATGTTGTCTTAAGACGCTAAATTGTTTGCAATAAATCGCTTCTCGCTATCGATTACTCTTTTCGTTCTATAGCGATACAAATTGAAACCAAAAATGGTATATGAACCACTTACAGTTTTAAATGGAGGGTTAATTTAGGAGATCGAACCTATTGTAGGAGCTCTAAATCGACTTCTCATTTTAGGGGCAAGAAACGACTTCTCAATTTTTGTTACTGTTTTGCTCTGACACCTCTCGACAGACAGACGGACAAAGCCATTCTAAAGACTTCCGACACTTATGCATAGCTTAAGCTGCAAGTGTAATAAGGGCGAACATTGAATATATTCTTGGGACACTGAATTGGTTCTGAAAAACCGCGTCTTTCTATATGTTACCGTTTGTGTTCTGTGTTGATCAATGTAGCAGAAAGCGATACATCTCTACCACTTCTTGATTAAATAAAAGTCAAATGCATTAAATGAATCTATTCGTGTTGCAAACCTATGCTTCTCGCTATTTCTTACCACTCTTGCTCTAATACCAGCTGACAGACGAACGGATGGATAGACAGATGAACATAGCCGTTCTATAAGACTTCCTATACGTATGCATACTATACTATAGTTTGGAAGTACTATCAAATGAAATAAATTTAGTTTGTTTTACAAAAATTATCCGTTTTCTGTTTCTCGGTAGTTTTCGTTTTCCGTTTTTCGAAAAAAAACGTTTTTCGTTTTTTTAAAAAATTGTTTTTCGTTTCTCGAAAAAATTTTTGTATTTTCGAAAAATTTTTCGTTTTCCATTTTTCGTTTTCGAAAAATTAATTTTTCGAAAAAGTATTTTTCGAAAAAATACGGCCATCCCTAGTATTCATAGCCGAAAGCTCAACTAAAAAGAGAAAATGAATGCTAAGCAAGCTACAAGAAGGATGTTGAAACAACGCTTCCACTGGCTAATAGAAAAAGGAAAACAAAAGTAGCTACAGATTTTTGCCTTTTGAGTACTCATATCTTTTGGGGAATATATACTTGACATAACATGCCTTTTAAATCTACGCCAGATGTGAGCTGTACGCATGAAAGTAAAAATAATCGTAAAAGGTAAACAAAGGAGACTAGTTTTATGCTTCTGTTTCCTAACAGTCAACTTCGTGTTCAACTGCAGGAACTGACCTTGATACCTACTACTTGACTGAACGCCTTGTAACAAGAGGGCAACTATAATTACCCATAGGTCTCTTGAAGCTACACAGCGAGCAGTGTGTGTTATGTGTCACTCCCTCTCTGCCCCTGGCTGTGTTCGCGAAAATATTGTATGCTTTTCATGCTTTGAGGGAAGGGGTAAGACACTCTTGCACATCTTCGAACATAAAATGATCGAAAGACGACCGATGTTAATGTAGAGTTCCTAGTTTCAAACAGTGGCGTATACTGATTTGAAGGCATGGGCTACCACTAACCCTGCATATTATTATTATTAATAAAAATGGTAATAATAATAATAATAATAAAAGTAATATAATAATAATAATAATAATAATAATAATAATAATAATAATAATAATAATAATAATCACAATATGCATAACAATGAAGAAAAGTGGTTGACGTGTTTTGATTGATCTTTTGTTTTGAGACCGTTAGTGCGTTTGCACACGGCAACGATAATATCGGTGGAACCACCGATAATGTCGGCGGTGAAATCGACTTCAATGTATTCAAATCGTAGCTTGCACACGCCACCGATATTATCGGCCGATCCTCCGACACGCAGATGCTGTCGGCCAAGCCCCCGATATCGCCGACACCGATTTTGTCGGGGGCAATGTTTTCTTATGATTGGATGCACACGCCACCGATAATGTCGGCCGGCCAGCGGGTTAGATGAAGAGAGTGAGTGACAGGGCGCTGTGTATTTTTGTTTCGTTTCTTGTCTTTGAAATTTTGTTGTTTCCATTTTTTCTATTACAATTGTATATTATTATTATTATTATCTTGTCCTATAAACAACTTCGGAACAGCTTACTATTATTTACAGTGTCTGTTTTGGAGTAGCTAATTCCCTTTATTAAATAAATATAAAATGTGGGAAGTCTGAAGAGTACTATTTTCCCTCTAAATAGCTATTACCAAATAGAATATAGGAAATTTAGATAACCAATTTCTTGATTATTTTCCACTTCTTTTTTTATTTTTGTTCTTTCTTTCTCTCTCACACACACACACACTCTTTGATGGTATATTTTTTTAATCTATTAATGCTTTTAAATTTTAATACATTCTGGAAATTAACTTAAGCGTAATTTTCAAAGTTTGATACACTGTGAACATAAGCATATGGAAAAAATCCTGATTATTATTACTTTCTTTTATTTTCATCAAAATTGTGTGCAGATCACTTTTCCCAGTTCCACTCAATAAGCAATGATTGAATAGAATATTTGTTGACAACTCAAAGTAGAATTATTATTATTATTATTTTGAAACGAAACCAGCACAATCAAACACTCTTTTCAAAGCTCCAAGGACAAGTTACTCATTTGGTATTTTCTTGATTGTGATCTCAACAATAGGGATGTGACTTCATGTTTCACTTGTTGCAGATTTTTCCTCTCCTTTCCAAAACTATCCCAAACCTCCCCCTTTTTAAAAATAATTTGTGGAATGGCAATTGAAAACAAAGACCAAAGCTATGTATCCAAGTTTTTCATCTCCCCTTTGTACCGGGATCGACCCCCTGATAGAGTTCTGCAGTTTAGCTACAGTGACTGAATGAAAAGGTTGTGTATTATTGCATTCATATCTTTCTAGTTTTGCTTAGATTTTTAGAGATGGCAGGAATTTTTCCATTTGATATTTTAACCCTTATTGAACTTGTGGAATGTAGGCCTTGCATATGGGATAATATAACAGACTCTTTCAAGGACAGAGTTGAAATGCAAAAAGCATGGCGAAAAGTTTATGCAAGACTTGCCCAGGATTTTGAGTTTATGGACAAAAAGAAACGAGAAACGACAGGTATGTATGCAACAGCGCAAATCTGTCTTCAACATTGGGGGTAGGGGGGGTTAGATCGTTCCCATATTATATATATAGCAATGTTCAAACTATTTCTGTAGTCGAGAAACAATGCTGTGGAGGATCAGGGGAGCAGAGTTGTCTTCAACATTGGGAGGTGGGCAGATTTGAGGCTTATTCTGAGTGGACATTAATTTCATCTCATTTTCCTTTCTGGCGATCGAACACAATCAAATTTCTCTCCCAAAAAGCACATTTCAAATCGGATTATTGGGGGGAGGCAATCTCTCCAGTCACAAGATTGGAGGGGACATGTCCCCTTCATCCCCCCGGGATTTGCGCCAGTGTATGTATGGAGCAATGTAAAACAGAATTACTAATTTGAATCTTCTCATTTAATCTACTATGACATTAATGTTAATTGCATGGAAAACAAAATAATATACATACAATATGTAACGCTGTTCCAACAAAAATTAAAACTAATATAGTTTGCAATGTACAACAGCATCAATTCTCATCGAAACGAAAATAATATGTTTAGGGATAGGACTATTTTTTCTAAGTTTTGTACCGTCCTCCACACCTCTTCGGAACAGTTTTTTGTAGTCCTTGTTTTAAAAAATAATTTTCCCAATTATTATATTTTTTTTATTTGTTTTCATATATGGAGAAGATTTTTTGTGTGTCGCTTACTTCGCTCATCACCGACAACGATATTGTCGGAGCTTCCACCGATATTGTCGGCGACGTGTGCAAAGTACGCGTCACCGACATCGATATTATCGGGGCTTCCTCCGATTTTGTCGGTATCGTGTGCAAACACGCTTAATGTTTTCCACCGTAAATGAAATTCCACCATACATTTGCGCAGTTAACTTCTTGTGGATTGCGTTCGTAAAATGTTAATTCTTACCAATGTCACTTCCCTCAAGAGTCGCCTCTGTTACTGATGTTGGCTGTCATTCCGAACCAGTCTACACAAAAATTCTCCAGACATCATTATAATTGTTATGTTTATTATCCCTATCTAAATCTCAAATTTTTGCGTTGTGTTAACAAACGATTCTCGTGCCTTTTTCTTGCGGAGGCCTTTCGACCCGGGCCCTTTTGATGAGGGGAGTTTTGATTCGGGCCTTCTGGCTCGGGCCTTTTGTTGAGGAAACATTTCGACCCGGGCCCTTTTGACGCGGGCCCGTTTGACTCCGGCTTTATTTGACCAGGGTCCGTTTGACGCACGGCCTTTTGACTCGGGTCTCTTTGTCGTGAAACCCTTTTGACATGGGTTCTTTTTATGAGGGGCGGTTTGATTCGGCCCCTTTTGACTCCAGAACTTTAAACCCGCGACCTTTTGACGCACGGCCGTTTGACTCGGGCACTTTTGTAGGGGAACTCCTTTGGACTCGGCCCCTTTTTATGAAGGGCGTTATGATTCGAATCCTTTTGTTGTGGAGACCTTTTGAACCGATCCCTTTTGATGTGAGGCCGACTTCACTCGGGCCCTTTTGTAGCGGGGCTCATTTCGACCCAGGCCCGTTTAATGCAGGGCCTTTTGACTCGGGTCCATTTGCCGTGGGACTCTTTTGATTATGGCCTTTTTGATGAGGGGCGTTTTGATTCGGGCCTTCTGGCTCGGGCCCTTTTGTTGAGGAGACCTTTCGACTCGGGCCCTTTTGACGAGAGGCCGTTTGACTCCGGCTTTATTTGACCCGGGTCCGTTTGACGCAGGGCCTTTTAACTAAGGTAACTTTGTCGTGGAACCTCTTTGACCCGGGCTCTTTTTATAAGGTGCGTTTTGATTTGGCCCCTTTTGACTAAGGCCTTTTTAACCCGCGACCTTTTGACGTGCGGCCGTTTGACTCGGGCCCTTTAGTAGCGGAGCCTCTTTTGACCTGGGCTCATTTGACGCAGAGCCATTTGACTCGGATCCTTTTCTCGTGGGTTCCTTTTGACTATGGCTCTTTTTGTGAGGGGTGTTTTGATTCGGCCACTTTTGACTCGGTCCCTTTTGACGCAGGGTCGTTTGACTCTGTCTCTTTTGTAGCGGAGTCCCTTTTGACTCGGGCCCTTTTTATGAGAGTCGTTTTGATTCGGGGCCCTTTGACTCGGGCCCTTTTGTTGCGGAGATCTTTTGACTCGGGCCCGTTTGACGCAGGGCCCTTTTTGGCTTGGGTCTTTCTGTCTTTGCCCTTTTGTCTGGCCCTTCTGACATGGAACCATATATATAACGCAGCAGCTGAAATACCTGGGGCAGGAGGCCTGGGGAGTATGAGTAAATCGAAGGTCGATCGATCCAAGGCGCAGTAAAATTAGTTACACCACTGTTCATATCTATTTCTTTCTATTGTCTCGACATCATGTCTGGAGATGAATGTTCTGAATAATAGGCTACAGTGGCGAAAGACGATATACGCTATCAATGATAAATGTTATGACTGTTAACTTAATATATATAGGGAATAAAACGAAAAACTGTATACCGGACTTCCCCCCTCCCGTTGGAAAAAAACCTGCGGGCGTTAGTGATTATGATGTTGCCTAGTTACTGTATTATATTATTCTATACACGGAATAAATACTTATGTGTTTTATATAATAATGAGAACCTTATTTACATTTATTACGGCCCTTGCTTTACGGGAAACATATTCACGTTCAGCTTAATCAGTTTCCATTCTCAAATAATTATAGTGAGGCGAATGAAATAATTCAAGCCCGAACATGTCGTAGTAAATTCCTGAAGAGTAACAGCGCTAGTAGCAGTTGTTAGCAGTTTTTAACTTAACATATAAGACAATAATTTGAAAAACTGACAAGGAACCCTAGGTATCTATCAGAGCCCGATTTTCATGAAACTTTGTATATAGAGAGAGTACCTCGGGAAACTCGCACAGCCAAAATTGTAGCTGCAGAGTCCAAGACGTTGGGACACTAGGGACCGAGAAAGATCAAATGCGGAACGTCAGTACATTAAGGACATGGTGAGAAAATGCAAGTTTTTTCTTTAAAACTAATCATTGTAGCGACACGAAATGAGCATACATGGATACGAGATGGTCGATATGATCAGTTAAAAGTTGGCAAAAAAAGTACAACAATAACTATATATATAAGTCTGTTAAAAGAATTTAAACTTTTTGATAACAATGACTATATATATATGTCTGTATTTTCATTTATTTTCGATATTGTCTGAAGAAGGATATGTTAGATATCCGAAACCGTTACAAATTATAATTTAAAATAAAGTGTGTTTTAAGCTTTGGTCAGTGTTTCTTTTGTTAAAATAATGAATCCAAAGCCATGGATAGTCTTTCTCTAAAAGTTATGAAAAGAATATCCGCCATCTTGAAAGGCCATGTTGAAACTGGTGCGATTAGTGTAAATGAGAAGAGGGCCATACGATGCATTAATTTGAACGTGAATAGCCACAAAAACCTGTTGGTGAAGTCTGTTGTGGGATTACATTATTCCTGTGCTTCTGGTAGAGTGGTTTAGGTACAAGATAAGCAAAGTGTATCTCATGACACTCGAGCAGATGCAGGGTATGGAGCGCTATAGGTGGACTGATATGGCATTCTGATTTCTGTTCGAATTAATTTAAGTCTAATAAAAAGTTACAAGTTAATGTCAACCATGACATTATTATGAAGATATCAGAATAATGTCATATTTGTGCCCGTTATATCAGCACATCCACACCAATTACATGTTGACTGTGACACAAATGATGTAGTGCTAAAATTATATTTCGCTCGGTTTTCTAGTTCCACTGATCCCACTCACAGCGCTCCATAATCTGCATCTGCTCGAGTGTCATAAGATACACTTTGCTTATCTTATGCCTAAACCACTCTACCAGAAGCACAGAAATAATGTAATCCCACCACAGACTTCACCAACAGGTTTTTGTGGCTATTTACATTCAAATTAATGCATCGGATGACCCTCTTCTCATTTACACCAATCGCACCAGTTTCAATATGGCCTCTTTCAAGATGGCGGATATTCTTTTTATAACTTTTAACAGATCATATCGACCATCTCGTATCCATGTATGCTCATTTCGTGTCGCTACAATAATTAGTTTTAAAGAAAAACGTGCATTTTCTCACCATGTCCTTAATGTACTGACGTTCCACTTTTGATATTTCTCGGGCTCTAGTGTCCCAACGTCTTGGACTCTGCAGCTAAAATTTTGGCTGTGTGAGTTTCCCGAGGTACTCTCTCTATATACAAAGTTTCATAAAAATCGGGCTCTGATAGATACCTAGGGTTCCTTGTGAGAATACAAATCTTTTCAGAGATGACAGTGCACTGATGCTTTAAATCTATGCCCTTACTTCCTATACCTACGTTATTTCCTTAGTCAAAATAAAAACTCTTCAAAATTAATCAAAATTTCTTATGCAAAAATCCCTTCCTTAGAGTACTGCGCTGTCACATACCCGTCAGGGCGATGTAAAGGCACTTTTGGCGACGAGGATACAAAATATTAAGTCACAGTTGGCTCCATATTGAAAAGGAAAGTGTAGTGAAATATACAAAATAGGAGCGCTCCGTTACCATTCCTGACGAAGCGGGACGAATACTCTCCGAATATTTAGGTATAGGAACGTTCTTCCGATCTGCTCGCATCTATTTCGAGCTCTTCTTAAGCACATTCAGCTAACCTGTACCTCAGAACGGGGGCAAGAAAAATGGAAAATGAATCCGGAATTAGAATTATAGGAAAAGAAATTAGTATACTCTAGTTCATATTAAAAAGGATCATAACACAACTGATAGTTTAAATAAAGACACGGACATAAAACCAACAAACGAAGATTACAGTCTTGACGATTTGAATGCTTACATTTCATTTGAACGCGCAGTTATGTAGGTGAACTACAAAAGCGTGTCACCCACTTTGGTTCAATATTTCGTGCTCTTGAAAACTAGAAAGAACGTATTGTTTGCATTAAGAGGTAAGCATCTGCATTCGAAATTAAGGACGGACGATTGTTTAGAAAACATTGTTTCGAAAATAAAACAAAATATTTATTATATATTCCACTGAGTGTCTCTATCGTCATATCCATAAAGTTTATCTTATTCTTCTCTTCCACTTCCATTTCTAAGTTGGTTCTTTTTTTTCATTCCTAGTTCTTTTCCAGTTTCTATTGAAGTGATTTAGATTTAGTTGCCCAGAGGAACTTTATAAGGAACATGCAAAGAAGGATAAAAATTATAACGATGAAAGAAAGAAAGAGGACATGGAGATACAGCACCAGAAATGGATATAGAAGAGAAGATTTCAGAGAAAGAAGAAAAGAAAAGAAAGATGAAAAGACAGAATAAGAAAGAAGAAGGTAGTCTTGGATTGAGAGAGTAGGTGATAAGACAGAGAATGTTAAGACGTTGTTGAGAAAAGGAAGAATCAAATTACATAGAAAAGGATAGGGAAGGATTTTAGACTAACAAGTAAGAAAGGAAGAAAAGCACAAAATAAAGAGATAAAGGCAGAATAGGAAGGAGTAGTATATCGAATCATTTTTAAGAATGTAATATGAAATGTGGAGAAGAAACAGGAAAGAGATTGGAAGAAAAAATAAGGCGAAGAAAGTGATGGTTCTTGAGGGAAGTCACAGCGTTAAAAAATAAATTTTCGTCGCTTCAAACTAAGGAAAGAAAACTTATCTAATGTACTAATTACTGGGTACAAAGATTAGAACATTAGAACATTCCTCCATTAGTTTAAAATTTTACTAGTTTAGTTTTTACAGATCTGACTTCCCTTACGAGCTGCCACTGTAATTAAAGTTACACGAGGGCGTTTAGTGATTTTTTCTTTTGCCTACCTCCGTTAAGCCGCCAGAGAAAAACGAACTGGGATGGCAAGACGTGGATTAACCAAATGTATTCATTGGAGATTGCACACCCACTATAACAACAGACAGACTCTAGTGTTCAATCATTACAAAGTAGCGAGCGTGAAACCGTATCAAATGCATTTGGCGCCAGCCAAGTGTGCATTACCTCAGTAGTTCTCAATATGAGCGTTAACGTCCGCAGTGCACGTTCTCGTTTCCAAATGGCACTGGAACAAAGAGTGGCGATTGAGGAGTTAGACTATTATGGAGACGTTTGAAATTCATCACCTACTTCTTTTCTTTATTGCTGGAAGAAAATCATTATATATTTTTCAAGTTATAAAAATTTAGACTTTCTTTTACAATGTAGATTTTCCAAGGCTTATTTTAAGAATTTGAGACATTTTTTTCTGGTTTTTAGACTGCCTCGTTCTAGTCTTACCTTGTTCAGCCTTGTGCGTTGATGGATTGAATTATGATGACGGGACATCGCTCAGGACAATCGAATTCACCCAAGCTGACGTCAGGTACGAAAATATTGAGAATCACTGCACTACGTGTTGTAATTCAAAATCTCAGCCGCAAGGGCAAAACACAGCCGCAATTTATCGTTGAGTGGCACTACTGTGTGCGCAGAGGGCTTAAATAAAAACTTACCGATCTTTACGATGAGAGTACTCAAAGGTGCATATTTGTGGCGAAACACAATTTTGATGAATACGTGACCATATGATCCATGAAAAGGTTAACGTATTGTTCCTTAAATGTCTGATGTTGGGACTTCAGGGAACTTAGCATACCCCTGGAGGTACTTCACGTAACACACCCTTGACGAATTGCACTGGATACAGTTTCTCGCTCACTACTTCGCAATGATTCAACAGCAGAGTATGTCTTTCGGGTGGTGGGTGCAATATCCAATGAACAGATTTGGCTAATCCACGTTTCAACTTCTCACCTGGTTTCTTCTGGTGGCTTGACGAAGGTTTAGAAAAATTCCTCGTGTATAGTAACCAATGTCGTTTTCTTCCTGAGTACATAAACAGAGAAAATATATATTATGTTGAGAATTCATTTTATAAATACAAAATGCAATGTCTCAGTATTAGCTTTATAAGATACTAAGTTAACCCCAGCTATTACATGGAAAGCGGTTTTCTATGTAACCCGTTAACATTACACTTCCTACGAATCACGTATTTGATTGTAAGAGGGTTGAGCGCGTGGACAAGTGAGCTGAATTTTAACTCTGGCCACGAAGACCTTGAGGAATAGTAGTGGGTTGACCTACACGTTTCCCAATGGTCAGGCACTGGTTCCGGAATGAGAAAAGAGGAACTGTGAGAAAGCTAGGAACGATATAAGAGTTCCCAACAGAATATCGTAGTAAGTTTTATATATATATATATATATATATATATATATATATATATATATATATATATATATATATATATATGTGTGTGTGTGTGTGTGTGTGTGTGTGTAATATTCTGTATACCCAGGAAAGTTTGATGCTTTTTTTTGAGACATAAAGCTTTGAGAATAATTTATGGATGAAAACATGTGTGCTTCCTACTCTGCATTAATCCACATATCAAAATAAAATTTTCAAAACTAACTCCTTGACTTTGTACTTTCTCTTTCATTTGCGATCTGAATTCTTAGATGAAGAGAGAATATCTTTCTTTGTACTGTTTAACAATGAATTCAGCGAGAATTGTTAGTTTCAAGAGCTTCAGAATGTAAGAAATTGTATCTTCTACCACGAGTCCTTTGGGAGCCCAGTTTTCTTTTCATGTTAAAGAAAAAAACAACTCTGCACATCGTTAATGAAAAAACGTTATTTCGTTTCAGTCTTTTTGTTATTTTTCCTCATGTTCTTTTCGGTTTCTTTCACTGTTGAGATTCTGTTCCTTTTCTTTTTTCGTCTTCTTCTTCTCATCTACTTTCTCTTGCCTTCTCACTTTCATTTTCAACCTATCTCCTCTGTAACAGCAAACTCTAAACGGAAACATTTCCCGACTTTTACCGTTCAGAACTGAACGGAAACAAGAGTAGAAAGGAAGCAAATGTCTGCCGCAAATCTGGGGTTACACTTATGTTGTGAGCATTTGTTTTAGAGTACCCTCGAATTGAAGTCGATAGAGTATAGCATTGGCGTATTTAGGGGGGTGGCTTCCGGGCTTAAGCCCCCCCGAAATCTTACTTAGTATAGTAAAGTAAATGAAATATGTTGCAGAATTTTCACATTTCCAGGCAAAGCCCCCCCCCGAAAGTTAGCAAAGCCCCTCCCGAAACAAAATCGTAAATACGCCACTGGAGTATAGAATCATCGTTAGCAAATTTCGTACTCTTTTACTATGAGATTTTAATATTTAATTTCAACGAATAAACAAATTATCTTAACCGTTTGCTACCTGATCTATTAATTCTACTAAAATACATAACATTGCACTCTGATGTCCAGACTTAAAACACAAGGAACATTAATTTTAAACAAGCAAATCCCTATTAATTTTCAATTTCTATAGTAGCCACCAGTTCGCAGTGGAATCTTACATGGTTCGGATTCTATGTTAAACTGTGGGTGCGGTGGCTCAGTTGCAGAGCAATTACATCTGGTTCTAAGGGTCCCTGCTTCGATGCCGGACCAAGTGACTTTGGGATGGATAACTATATGCTGGTTCGGTTTCTCGACGTTCTCCCGTTTCCTCCCGCATTCTCATTCCATCGATTATTTCATGATTATTCACTGTGATTAATCATCCATTTCGTTTAGCTTAGAGGACATAACTGTTGTACGTAAATTGGTTCACGTCCCATATAGCCTCAGCACTGGAAAGAGGCATTGAACACCGAAGTATTGGATCAGTATACAAGGTATGATCAAGAATGAATGATTCTTTTTTAGCAGCAACTGCTGATGCTACACTCATAAGATGTAATTTGTCCATTAAAATGATCCTTTGAGATATGCAGTATCAAGTTGGAACATGTTTTGAGTAATCAGTCAGGGTCCAGAACCGCTAGAGAGAGGTTGTGTTTACTATGTCTGTCGCACATAATGGATTTTGAACAACGCGTGAACATTAAGTTCTATTTCAAGTTGGAAAGAAGTGACAAAGCAACTCATGAAATGTTGAAATTGGGGTATATCGATAATGCTGTAACTCTGAAGATTGTTTATAAGTGGCATGAGCGATTTGAAAGCGGAAATGAGTATACAAAAGACGAGCAACATTTGGGATGTTTATTAACCTCAAAAACGGAAGAAAACGTGCAAAAAGTGGCAAAAATTGATCGTTCTAACAGGCGAATAACTATTTGAGAGCTTACCGAAGAACGTAGCATCTCGTTCGGGTCCGTGCAAAGCATTTGAACTGATATTTTACAGATAAGACGAGTGAGTGTCTGGGACAAAAGTTTGTTCCCAGACTTTTGAATGATGAACAGAAGGAATATCGCGTGTCATTTTGCACGGAGTTGAAGAATCGTGTTCATTCAGATCCTGACTTAATGTCCAAAATTGTAACTGGAGATGAAAGTTGGAATTATAGGTATGACCCTGAGACGAAAGTTCAGAGTTCCCAATAGAAAAACAGTGAATCTCCTCGCCCTAAAAGGGCACGTCAGTCAAAATCCAATTTCAAAATTATGTTCATATTTTTTTTTCGATAGAGAGGGCATAGTGTCATCAGATTCCGTTCCAAGGGGAACAACTGTAAACGCTGAATTTTACAAGAGCGTACTGCAACTTTTGCGAAACGAAATAAAAATAAAGATAAGAAAAATGGACCTATGATTTCTTTAGTCATCATCACAACGTGCCGTACCACACCTCGCTTTTATATGCAAGTTTTCGGCCGGAAAAAGTATTCCTGTCTGTTCACATCCACCTTACTCGCCAGATATAGCACCACGCGACTTCTGGCTCTCCCCAAAAATTAAAACTGTGCTTAGAGGAAAACGTTTTGACACCGTTTCTGACATTCAGAGGGTCACGAACAATTGGAAGCCCCTTCAAAAGAAGCCTTCCAGAAATGCTTCCAGTCATAGATTCAACGTTGGAACAAGTGCATTGCTAGAAAAGGACAGTACTTTGAAGGAGATTAAATCAAATTCTATGTAAGCTTATTACTTTGTTTCTAATAACAGTATTTACTGTATTGTTTGATCACATCTTTATACAGCACAGATAACTTTAGGTAGCAAAACAAATATTTTCCTTTCAAGTTTATTAGCATACATGAAACATATTAACTCTAGTAGATGGGTAAAATACTGCTCACGTATATTTCCAATCATTAAATTCTAGTACTTATGCTTACTATAAGAAATTATTACGAAGATTACACAAATATCATATTTTTTTCCTAAGTTGCTACTAAGAAAATCTTATGATTGACATAATTTTTGTTTGTTCGAAGTTCATAGAGCTCATTTCAGTACCGAGGCTATTTTTGACGTGGACGTACAGTTTAAGGTGGAATCCGAAGCTACCGTTCCAGGAATAGAGTCTTATCATAAATGGTGTTCGCATGCACTCCTTAGATTTGTGAAATTGAATCTGGATAGTTCATTCATATAGAAATTAGCATGTTTAGCTTAATTTATTCTGTTAGTGCATCATGCTTAAAGATTATATAAGTAAATAAATAAAAACATCATGTTCCATGTAAAAGTGCACGACACGATGTTTTAAATAACTAAAATGCTAACTAGCAAACTAACGATGGTATATGGGACCAGAACGATCAATTCTGCACTCAGAAAACCTCTCCATTGACTTCTGTTCTTAGCCAATTGGAAACAGTTTCTACTTTTTATTCCGATTGCTGTGAGAGTCATCTTCAGCCCCCTAAACTGCTATAAATTATCCAGTTCCCCGTTATGAAGTTTTTGCCATTTCCCATTCTCGCCTCTCGGAGATCAAATACCCGCCTTAGGAATATATTTTCAAATACTTTCTGTCTAATTTCTTGCCTGAAGGTAATCAATAATTTTTCTAACCATATAGCAATAGAAGCATACTTATCGTGTTATACATTCTGTTATACATTCTAAATTTCAAATTCTTAGACTGTATATTGACTGTATATTGGGTTGGTGTTGTATATTGACACGAATTCCCTGCTTTCAGTCGACATTTAATTTCATCGTGGAGATTATAGTTTATTTTCTTTCTTTTTAGGCTAGTCACCCTACTCTTATTGAAGAATTTGAGAGAAAGATTTTGAAGATAAAGTGAAATGAAATTCTTAATATCATAATCATCATAGATATTCTGCCCTTACTGGCTGGTCACTTGCAGCAGCTGAGAAGCTTCCATGCTCCACGGTCCTCCGACACGTGCTGAACTCTTTGTCTTCACGTATGATCTTTCTGTTTTTATATCATCCATTAATTGTAGTCTCCTTCGCCCTCTGTCTCTCTTTCCCGCCATCATACCCTCTATGACGTCCATCATGATACAACTTCTTCTTAGGCAATGTCCCAACCAGTTCCTCTTCCTCTTCTTAAGAATATCTAAAAGTGTTCTTTTCTCCCCCACCATTTCTAACACCCATTCATTCGTTTTCCGTTCGACCCAACTAATTCTTTCCATCCTTCCCCACGCCCACATTTCGAATGCTTCCAGTCGTTTTTCATCACTTTTACGTAATGTCCACGTTTCCGCTCCATATAGTACAACACTCCACACGAAGCATTCTATGAGTCTTCTTCTCAACTCTCTATTCAAGGACTCACAAAATGGACTTTTCTTCCTCCTAAAGGCTCCTTTCGCCATTCCTATCCTTGCTTTTATTTCACGTTCGCACTTCATGTCATTACTAAGAATACTACTAAGATATCGAAAACCATTCACTTGTTCTATTTGCTCTCCTCCCACTTTTATGTTTAACACAGACCTCTTCGTTCCAATCTCCATGACTTTTGTCTTTCTAACATTTATTTTCATCCCATATTCTTCAAAGACCATTTTCAGATTTTCTAACATTTTATTGATTTCCTTTTCAGATTATGCAACAAGCGCCATTTCGTCTGTAAATCTTATGCATCTAATCATTCTACCTCCTACCGAAATGCCGTCATCATCATGTAAACTCTTTTTCACTATCTCTTTTAGATAGACATTAAATAGGGTTGGAGAGAGGCAGTATTCTTGTCGAATTCCCCTTCCAATTGCACTCTCTTCCGTCAGTTCTTCCCCTATCCTAACACTTACTTGTTGGTTCATGTATAAGTTGCTCATGAGTCTTCGATCTTTCCATTCCAACCCTATCTTCTTTAGAACTCCCAACAAGAATTCCCAATTCACGCGGTCAAAAGCCTTTTCTAGATCGATAAATACAACATACACCTCTTTCCCTTTTTCTATGAATCTTTCACCGATCGCCCATAATAATCCAATAGTATCTCTTGTGTCTTTACCTATTCTGAACCCAAACTGCTCCTCCTCAACTCCTTCATTTGTTCTTCCATATAACCTTCTGTTCAGTATTCGGAGCAAAATTTTAGCTGCATGAAATATGAGAATAATAGTTCTATAATCCTCACATCTCTTTGGGTTCGATTTCTTAGCCATCAGTATCATGATCGTCTTCAGGAAGTCTTTTGGCCACTCCCCTGTCTCATGTATTTCATTGCATAGTCGGAACAATTCTTTCTTTCCCTTGTCTCCTACATTTTTAATGAATTCGATTGGTATATTATCTATTCCGGTTGCCTTTCCATTCCTAATGTCGGATATAGCCTTTTCAAACTGATTCCGAAGAATACTAAATCCTTTTATCATCCTCGCCTCCATTCTTAATATAACGTTTAACAATTGGTCATCAAAGAATCACGAAAGGATATAACTTTTTAAAAAATGCACTTTTGAGGTAAACATATTAAGAAATAAAAAAGTAGTGATATAGTTTCTTGGAAATAACATTTGCTCAATTTTGATTAGTGCTGCAGTTGTTAATAAAAAGAGAAAAAACGTTTCTTTTCAATCAGCACTTTTTTGAAATAGAAGTAAATCAAGTTTACTCCTTGTGATTCTGGAAATATTTTATCTCAACCCTGATTTCAAGAGAGTCAAATTTTGAAAAGTTTTTTATTATTTTATTTACTTGGTAGTAAGAATTTACTTGATTTGTTCAACATTCACAATTTATGTTCCGGTTGTTTGTGCTTTGTTTCAAGCAGTACCGCTTTTAATTATTCTGAGAGTTTGCACGCTAAGCTGTAAGCGTCTTAAAAAGAACTGTTTTAAAACTGACGTCTTCTTTCATTGCTGTTCATTCAGTTTTTAGCCCTCGTTGAGGCATTAATTAAGATGGATATTCTAGTGCAGATGGATCACACAGCGAAATTCATTTTTAGGAAACATAATTTTACTATTAAGTCATCAGTAAAAGAGTAGTATGATAATAAATGGCATTTTGGAAGTGTGGTGGAATTCTTCGTACCACAATTTCTTCGTAAGAGTTGTATGAGCCAACTTACTAAGTTCTACCAAGTTCGTGGTCTTTTTCAGACGATCTTCCATTGGCTCAAAACATAACTGTGCAGCATTGTAATTCTATGCATTGTGTCTCCTATTAAGAGAAAGACGGAAGTAACTTAAAATAAAGTCAAAAATCAGTAGATTATCGACAGGTATCTGGTTGGAATCCGTGTTACTTTCTGTTTCGAGGAACGGTCGCAGGCTAAGAAACAAAACGTAAATACTCTAGAAGAATGTAGAAAGCAAGGGAAGCAGCTGGTGTTACGAAGTTAATGATGAAGATGAAGATCCGTCTTCCATAGAACCATATTGTATCACAAAGTGTGATGAAGACGCTGTAGGCTACTACGAATAATGCGATAAAACATGTTTACTACTTACATCTTTAGAGAAACCTTCTTTATGAGAAAAAAGGAAACGAAAATGAATGTGAAGAACCATCATGATGGACTTATTGTGAAGCACCAACAGGACACATTCACAACGAATACTTCGTTAAAAGTGCTGAAACTGAAAAGATCAACAGGAAATTGGTATAAAAAAAAGAAAAAAGAAAAAAGGCCGACTATTTGGAGAGTCATATATAAATCCTAATACAATCAATTTAGTGTTACCAATCACTCAAAGCTAACATCGACTGATGTGATTAAATATCATTAAAAAAAAGGTGGAAGACGCGAGTTAATGATAAGAATGGATATCCAAATTAAGAAAGAAATAATCGAACATATTAATAAATTCCGTCGAAATGAATGACATTTTTGTCGAAAAACAACATCTAAAGCGTACCTGCACATGGAATTGAGTATACTCAAAATTTATACTAAGTATATGAAGGACCGTAGAGAGGACCGAAAAGGCCAAAATAGGCATTTGCAGGGAAGTTTTTTAGAGCAGTTATGCAAATAACCACTACATCGGCGCGGCCAAGTATTTAATATGTAAGGTAGGTAAATGATTTATATTGTGGGATGTAGGCTAGTAGCTTTTTTCTTGGGCTAATAAAATTTTGTTGCATATTTGCATCCCTGTTTTAGAGAGATTAATTTATCGTTTCATGACCATAAACGGTCTAGTACTGCTTCAAAGTTTGTATGTTCACGAGAGAACGTTATAGAAGTTAAAATGGACAGTTTCTTCTTATGTTTTTGATTATTATTTATTTATCTCCAACAAGCTATATTTACCTTCACTTAACTAATGAAAGCATGGTATTTTAGAAACACTATCTGGGGTTTACTATTTTACTGTTTACAATGTGTTCTCTGAAGACTGTTTTTACCATACCTGGCATGAGGAAATCAGCAAACGTTGATTATGGAGATTTCAACATGTTTGTCTTTATCTCAAGCGTTATGATTCTCAAGAAGTTTATTTGTTTTGTAACGGATGTATGGTTGTAATAACACATTCATTTGTAGCTGCAATGAGTTTATAAAATTAAATCAGCGTGGAGATAACTACTCTCCATTTTTCTTAGGCTTCCTATGAACAAAACCAGGGCGGTTCGCACACAGTGCTATTTCAACAGCTATGGTGAAAACTAGTGATTCCTTTATTTCAACAGCTATCCTGAAAACTAGTGATCACATGTATTTCGCCTTTTCGACAAGACGTACTGTTAATATATTCAAAAATGATATTTTATAAGCGAAGTTAATTCCTTGGTGCAAGTTTACTTTATGAGGCCCTTAATCATTATGCCTATAAATACATAGATTTCTTTTCATTCAATGTTGGACTTAAACCATAAAATCGAACTTAAATAATTTGTACTGTAAACTTTTCTGAGACAGTGGCAGTCTCATGTATAGGGATGCATGAATGAATGTGTAAATATTCCAGTATTACTCTGGAACAACTGGATCAAATTTTAAAGAACTTCATAGACATATGACTTACAGTCCAGTAAAAGTACTATGGAGATAAAAAAATCTAGCAATCCGTTAGAGGTGGAAAGAGAGTGACTGCAATAATTCAAAAGAACCGGAATTAGGATCAAACCAATAGTTTTCGGGGTCTCTAAGCTGATTGGTGACATTTCCAATGATATTTATGCTCAGTTTAGTTGATGAGGTAAGATATGCCTTGCACCCCTAAGGGATGTCGGTGGGAGCGGGTGATATGTAAAAATAACTGAAAACGTCCGATATTAGTGTTGAATCCATAGTCTTCGGGGTCACTGAGATGAATAGTGACACTCCTATCGCAGTTTAAATTCACGTCCAACCCCCATCAACATGAGGGGTGAGAAATGATGAAGATAAAATGTCCAAAATGGGCAAGGATAGTGTCGAATCCATAGTTTCCAGAGTCGGAAAATCGGCTAAACTCGAGTAATTTCTTCCCAACAGACCCAAATGACGCACCTACGACAGTCTATTGTCTTAAACCACTTGACTATACCACACCAGTTGTCATTTGAGGCACAGTACTGCTAATAAAGGTTTGAAACAACTAATATCAAGTCACCTAAAAAGTATTAAGTCTTTTGCTTATGTAATTGTCTTAGTGTTCGAAATCTTAGGGTATATGGTTCGGAGAGGAAAAAAACT
The DNA here is from genome assembly GCF_964235325.1 of Thermobia domestica. Lineage (NCBI taxonomy): Eukaryota > Metazoa > Arthropoda > Insecta > Zygentoma > Lepismatidae > Thermobia > Thermobia domestica. Next base: position 112,531,383 of record NC_137465.1, on the reverse strand, counting down.
AACGTTAGTTGAAAATAGTAGGTGGAAAACAACTGTTTGAATTCTTGCTATCAGGTGTAAGGTATTGTGTGGTGAATATGAATGAACTTTCCACAAAACTGAGCAATATTTTATAATTATTTCGATAAAGGAAAAGGCTCATGAAGAAATATGTACTCTTTATGGTCAAGATACATCATCAAAAGCAACAGCCAAAGGATTGTTCAGTTACTTTCGTTCTGACAATTTCGATATCAAAGATTCTCCTCGCAATGAGCGACCTAACACAGCAAAAGTGAATTATATTGTGACAAAAGTCGAGCAAGAATGGCACGTAAGCATTCATGATATTACCAATGATCTAAATATCCATAACCAGACACCGTTAAAACATTTGAAGAAAGGTGGTTATGAAAGATCTCAAAGATTGTGTGGCAAATGATCCGACTTTAAAGCATTTAGTCGATAGATTTCTATTTGTGAATGTCTACTGAAACATAACGAACTGGAGCGATTTCTGAGGAAGTTGATCTCGATTGATGACTTATGATAATAATACGAGAAAAAGATAGTAATTAAAGCGCGGAGAAACTCCACTGTTTGTGGATAAGCCCACACTGACGCCCAGGAAGGTATGTTGTGTATCTGGTGGGATTGGAAGATCATCGTTCATCACAAGCTGCTGTCGCCGGGCAGAACGATAGACATGGATATGTACAGTTGACAATTAACGGGAGTATGCCTAGCAATTGAAAACGAACGGCCGGAACTTGTCAACAGAAAGATCAACTGGGTGTATACCAGACTGACAACACCAGACCATACATCTTTAAGGCCCATCAAAAAGTGGAAAGACGTGGGTGGGAGGTTTTAATTTATCTATCATATAGCGTGGACCTATCGCCGTCTGACTTTAGTTTGTTTCGCTCTTTGCATAACACTCTCCATGACGTTAAGTGAGTTTCGAAAGAGGCCTGTAAAAACCTTGTGTCACTTTTTTGTTGTTTATTTACTAGAAACCTCAGAAGTTCTATTGAAAACCGGATAATGCTGCTGCCGGGAAAATGATCGGAAGACGTTCCTTTCGAACAAGATTATGAAAATGTGGTTTCATACTGTTAGTTTTCAATAACAAGAAGTGCCTTCTCGATGTTACTCTTCAAAGATGCAATACTTTTACTTATGGCTAAATATATAGGACTACTCTTGTTTTATTTTTAAAGTATATGAGAGGTATGGACTTCTAGAACACGACAATACATTACATTATTCTGACTAATGGGAAAATTTCAAGAAACAATGCAACTTTTCTAATGAACAACTCCTCGACTCAAGGTCAAGTGTAAGGGCATTTTGCCACTTGATCAAATTCGCAGCGCTCGTTCAGCTGAACTTCTAATTTGATGAAGGCTGGCATTGAAAGTGAAATTAAAGCGAGCGCTAAAAGACAGAAAACGAAACGCAATCAAGCATCTCAAACATCGTGTAGATATATATAAATAGAGAAAAGAAAAGAAAAAACGAAGACTGAGAGAAACTGAAGGAGAAATCAACAGACTTAGATTCAAGTATTGAATCACTGAAGCAGCAAGAGGTCTTCGTTTCTTCGTAAGAAAGAAAAAGTCTTTAAAGAGAACTAGCTAGCCGTGTGAAGGAACAAAAATTGATAAGGAGATTCGTAAAGGGTGCAGAAAACGGGGGAAAACGGAGAGCCGAAATGCTATAATAGCAGCAGTAACACACACAACACACACACACACACACATACACACACACACACACATATATATATATATATATATATATATATATATATATATATACACGAAAAAATCTCTGAAGGAAAATTTAATTAAAAATCTGTCATTGAATTACGGAAATGGAACACCAGACAAAAATAAAGAATGAAAAAAAAAAAAAGACTTAAAGAAAAAAACCTAGATTGAGGATTGCAAGAGCAGAATAATGTCCCTCTTCACTGGTTTTTCTCCATTACGTGGAAGGATTTTTTTAAGTTCTCCAGATAATTGAGAAATCGAAAATTTATTGTAAGCTCAAAGTCTGAGCAATATTTTGTCGTGAACTTTATCAAGAGGAAGAAAAAGGGGGTAGTTCGAGCAGAGTGGTTGCAGTTGGTGGGACCATAAAAGTTAGCTGAAAATAAAGTAAAGAATCACAGTTAACCAGTTTGAAAATTGAAAGATGAAATCAGTAAGATACGTATAGCAACTATACATCAGAAAATATTAAACACTTGTTGGAATTTCAAACTATAATTGTCCTCTTTAAATGAAACTGCATATGCGTTAATTTTAAATGCATTTGTATTTTATTTCGTGTAACTAATATATTTTAAAAGTAGTACGTTGTCACTGTTAGAAATTTGTACGTCACTATTAATATTATGTGTGCTACTGTTAGAAATGTTGTGTCACTTTGAAGACTATGCACGTCATAGTAAGGAATATCAGTGTCACTATTAGTAGCAGAGTTATTTCACTGTTATGACTATGCACATTACAGTTAGAAGTACCAGAGTCACTGTTAAGAGTATACATGTCACTCATAGAAGTATGTGTGTTACTATTCGGACTATACATGTCACAGTTAGGACTATCAGTGTCACTGTTAGGACTATTAGTGTCACTGTTAGCAGGGTATGTGTGTCACGCAAACGCTTATACATATGAGATGCAAGGCCATAGGCCGAGCAAACTTGGGGGCCTGTAGGCGAGGTCCCCAGTTGGCGAAAGGCTAGTCATCATATAAAGATACACACGTCATTACACAATATACTCCAATAATAAATATTGTGCAGTATGATCTCGTCAGTTCTTGCAGCTCAAATAAATGAAAATAAAATTAAGATGTCAGGGATTTAAAACAAAAAAAGCCATCCAAGGATTTTGTAAACTAAAGCTTTCAAAGGAGAGGTAATGAGTTAGTGAGCTGAATTGCTTTATAAATGAAATTCAACACTTTTAAATAGAGAAAAGATTGTAAGGAGAAGAAGTAAAAAGAGAGTAAAAGAGAAAAAGGATATGCTTTGAATAGGTAAAAGTTTATACAGCACTTGCCTAATACTCTTGGGCGATTCTCCAGCAATGATTTCTTCTGTAAGTTATTGTTTACCTTCGGATGCACGATGTTCAGGTGATGGGACCCAGAAGGCTCAAACAGAAGCTCGGCCCAAATACAATGAAAATCAGATCAATTTACGTCGCTGAGGAATTAAGAATTCGAACACTATCTACAACAATGTCATTCTTGTTGCTAATACTACAAGGCGTAATCGTGTACATTGCAGTGGCAATCGTGGGTAATGTTTTGACCAAGAATTGCGTAACGGTCTCTCAATCCTCGTCGTAGGTTAGTTTGGTCTACTACTGCTCCACGTGTGCTCTCCTCCGTCGATTTTGTTCGAAAGCCTGTCATTGAATGCTCCGTTCAATGTTTCGACAGTTGGCTGATGAAACGCAAGGTGCAGATTGACGTCAGATGAGGTAATTATTGTAATGTGGACAAAGAAACAATCTGCATATTCACTGATTCAAAAAATACATGAATGGAAAAGAGTCAACGTAAAATATATTTCTTTTTTGTGTCTGAGCATGTAAACAAACTGTAAGTTGCGTTGAAATAAAACAGAAATTAAATATAATTTTGACATCGATCAGATAATGAGAATTCACTGTCCATGATTTCAAATATATATAATATTTGTCATTTTCCCAAAATTTCAGTCCAGCATGTTATTAGTGAAAAATTCCTCATATCACATCATTCTTTGTGTTAGACACGATCTCTTCACAAAAGGGTTCCATGGCTCGGTCAAAGGTTATGTGGCTTTGTGATGAGCAACATTTCATTGGTATACTTACTCGGTGTTCTTTTGTCTCCTGCTACATTCACATTCCAGCAATTATATCATAATCATTCAGTTTCAGAATTCATTCGTCTCCTTCAGCCTATAAGATTGAAAATTTGCAATACATACCATTCCCCGCTCCCCATTCGTCTGCTCGCATATCGTCAATCAGTAAACGTTTAAGGAAGATAATTATTTATTGTGGCTCTTAGATTCCTATTTTTTCAACATCATCATTAAATATTTTATTCTAATAATAACAGTACTACTCCCAAGTAATACTGATAAACTGCGTATTTCCGAATATTTTTTAGACTTCCAAACTATGCTATGCGTAGGTGATGGCAATCTTATAGAGCATCTATGGCCGGCCGTCCATTAATAGACAAGGGATCAGAGGGAAAGCAGTGAGGAATATAGAGAAGCCGTTTTTGCAATCAAATCAACCTCCTAAGAATCGGCAATATCTCCTCCGCTAACCATCTATTCAAATCGGAAGTAGTTCAAATTAGTCATTTCCGGTGTAAACATTTATCGCTATAAAATAGAAAAAGTAACAAATAGCGGGAAGTGGCTTTTTGTGCAATATTCAGTGTTTCAAGGTAACATAGCATGAGTATCCGCTAAATTCTACGAAAACTGGGAGTGATTTGATTTTTTATTTCTTCTCGTTTCAGTATTGATTTTCATAGAGCAAAAGCGATAAGATAAATATCAAGAATCGGTTTTCTATAATCGATTCAGTGTCCCAAGAATAGGCACCATCTCACCCGTTTCCAAACTATTCAAACCGGAAGTGCTTTAAATCAACCATTTTTAGTTTCCATTTCCATTGCTACAGAATAAAAACGGTAACAGATAACAAATGTGTTGTATTTCATTTTACTAACAGATAACGAGAAACGGGTTTCTGGGATTGGTTCAGCGTCTTAAAAGAACATACTATTACAACCTGCATTACTATATGGAAACTGAAAAATTATTATCGTCGGTTTGTACACTGATATCCATAGAGCAAAAACGGAAAAAAAGTTATCGGGAAGTCTGTTTTCAATTCATTCACAGTCCTTCGAATAGATTCTATTTTCTCGTTATCCCTCTATTCAAATAGAAAGTAATAGATACCAACTGTTCTCGATTTTAACGTCGGTCTCCATAGAGAATCTTTGGAGAAAGAAAGATCTCAAGATCTCAAGAAAACACAGAACCACCATACGCAACAGTCTACCAAAACCGGAAGTGGTTGAAATTTACTAATTCCGATTTCAACGATTGTACGAAAATTTTAACATACAGCGAGAAGTGGTTTCTTTCTAACTATTATGATTATATGGAATACACTATTAAAACCGGAAATGGTGTAAAATTTACTATTACATCCGGATTCAATAGGATTGACTGGAGTCAATTGTAACACATTTTACATTTTATTATTTTTCTCACAAGTTTATGCTCCAATAAGTCTGAAAATTATACAATATCTTAAGTGAAGCTTTGTTGTTCCATTCTATTTTTTTCATTCATGACAATTTCTAATATAGGAAGTTACGAAGCATTTTATGATGTTTACGGGTCAATTGTAACAGAGCTTTGGAACAATTGTAACATGATGCCTTTAATGAAAAGTACAATATATATGGCATGGCAAAACAATAAATATGATTAAATAATACTGATAGGTTTAACAACGGATAGAGATAACAAACTAAGAGTATAAACTACATCCTCAAATTTAAAAGTAGACCTATTTAGAAATATACAATTTCCACGGGTCAACAATATGCCTGAATGATGAGTTTCTTGTTACCGGTACCCAGGCACGTAGCCAGGATTTCGTGAAGGGGGGGGGGTCCGAATCATGAAATACTGTGGTCATCACACCAGGGACTCGACCATTGAAAACTATTTTACTGGAACATATATTGGTTCGTTTAGCCAGGATTTCGTATGGGGGGAGGGGAGGAAGTGACAAGAAATTCTGAAGGCCCAGGATCTCGATCAGTCTAAACTACTTTATTATCAACATATATTGGTTTGTTATGACAATAAAAAGAGGATATGTTGGTAAGTATTTTAAGAACAAACTATGAAGAAATCTCGAGTAAAATAATACTAATAAAAAAACTTACTGAAAAAGATTTAATAATGTATTTACGTTCTTCCTCTGTTTATTCAAATATAACAATTTTCTTTTCATTATGACCTCAACTATTATAAAAAGTACATATTCACTATTATAAAAAGTACATACTTAATAATGTCTTGTAAAATATTTTACAATATCTGCGCTCCTTTCTCTGTTGAATCAAATGTTAACAGAACTTTCTTTCCATGTAAATTTTTGTTTTTATAATTCCGTCAACTAGTGTCTGTTCCAAATGACAGGTAAAAGAGCAGTAGAAAATTGTTTTTGAAATATCATGTTTGACACTGCAAGGATGCGATGACGAAAAATTATGATAAAAAATGTCCACGCTGTTACACAACGGCACTATGTTTTCGGAAGCTTGAAATCTTCCTGCCTAGTAGCAGAAATTCTGAGAATTAATTAACATTTCTAGAAATTTCAAGTTCCCTGGCTCTTCCAGGATATTATGCTCACCTCGCCACCACATATTGCAAGTAATACAAATCTCCTCATAGGAAAAAGTAACCAAAAGCTTCCTGTAGTTTTTTTGACATTGATCCTTCTTTTTCTCATTTCATTTTGTTTCGTCCTTCCTTATTTTTTTTTTCATTTGTGGTCTCGAAGGGGGGTACGGACCCCCTGGACCCCCCCTTGGCTACGTGCCTGCGATACCGTGCCACATTAGCTAGAAATAGCTTTTCTTCGGCCTAACTTAAACTTGGACAAACAAGTCAAGATTAAAATATGACGTAACATAAAAATTCAAGTCAGTGACGTATAACAGAGAGAAATATTCCCAAAAATATAAATTTGGTCTATTTCCCTTAGTTATCATTGAATTATATGAAGTAAAAGTTAATTTTTAACGTAAAATGAATAATAAGAGTCGTTATTATACAGGGATTTCCATTTCTACTTTCGCCATATGAAAGAAAGTATTATACCTAACTGTACTAATAGACACTCACACTGCATTTGTAACTCCTATACAATCCCTCACACAACGACGCGAACAGAGACTGCGCTACTGTGTGAGAAAGATTAAGTAAAACAAGTGAAAAGTTACATTGTTGAGTATTTCTGATTAATCAGAAAGGGAGCCTATTTGATAAATGAGACTTTAAAAACTTATATGCTATTTAAAGACATCAGAAGAAAGGAACACATTGAAACATTAGGCTATTCTGATACAACATCGAAAAACAGTGATCCGCAGTAACCATAATGATATATTACACATTAAGGCCACCAAGGTTTTTTTTTTTTTTTTTTTGGCGGGTTGGGTTACTTCCTACGTACTTTTGGCCCCCAAAAAGCATACTTAATACGTACATTGTTTTATTAATTACATTAAATGTATTATTTTCAGTCATATCTAGTTTATTTTCATAATGGTTCACGGACGATTGCAACGTGTTACAATCGTCCCCGGTCGCTATGTTATATATTCGTATCCGTTCAGCAGTCAGTGATAAATACGATGATTTCTCATAATTACACTTAGTCAAAGCATGAAACACAATATCCACGTTGTCACGGAAAGAACATAGATTACACATGCACAGGGTATTTGTTTACAGTAAACGCATGTCTATCGAAAGAAAATAAAAATAAGTCAGTTAAAAATTTACTTACGTCTGTCAAAATCACGTTCCTCCTTCTCCAGTGTCCACACTTTACTAACGACGTTCATTTTTTCTTGCCACATGTATATTGCATGAGTGACTTTAATGACATGCACAAACGATATTACGAAACTCACTTCTACAAGTAATGGCCAATGTTACGATTGACCCGCGTTACAATTGTCCCCGGTCTCTCCTACTGATTTCATAAAGCAAGAGCAGTAACATATATAAAAAGTGTCTCTCTCTCTCTTTCTTTTTTCAATCGATTCAGCGTCCCAAGAGTAAACTTCACCTCCTATGTTAATTTTCTGTTCAAACTAAAATTCGTTCTTTGTAACCATTTCCTGTTTCTACGTTCATCACCATAGAACAAAAACTATAATAGATATCAGAAAGAATTTCTTTTAAAATGATTCAGCGTCTCAAGACAATTTACATCAACACCCGTAATTTACACAAACTGGAAGTCGTCCAAATTTACGACTACTTCGGATTTCAATACCGATTCTCGTAGACCACAAGAAATATAGTAAGGAGTTTTTTGCAATCGGTGTCAATAATATGTTTCATTTCCTCAGTTAGCCCTCAATTCAGAACGAAAGTGTTAGAAATCATCTGCTTCCACTTTCAACGTTGGCCTCCATATAAGAGGAATGGTAATAGATGGTTACAAGCAGTTTTTTTTTTCTTGGTAGTCGATTCATCATCTCAAGTGAATATACTAACTGCACTCCCAACAATCTACCTAAACCATGAAATGGCTGAAATTTACTAGTGTTTCCGGTTTCAATACTTACTTTCATAGTGCAAACATAGTAAGGAATATCGAAAACCGGTTTCTTGATGCAGATTAAGCGTGCTAAGTATAAGTTTTTTCTCCACTGTTACCTATCTGTTCAAAATGAAACTGGTGAAACTTTACAATTTCCAGTTACAACACTGATACATAATGAACAAAATGTAAATAGATAGTGACAACTCGCTTTCCGATATGGATTCAGTACCACAAGTATACGTTTCAGCTCTATTTCATTCTTGTATTGCAACCAAAGATGATAGACATCAATTAAAATTTCCGATTTCAATATTAATGTCCATACAGCAAAAGCAGTGAAAGATAACGAGTAACGGCTTCTTGATATGGTTCAGCGTCTGAGGAACAGATTCTATTCTATGGAGATTTATTAAACACTTGCAGGGACATGAGTTTAGAAATAATTGCAGAGAAAACTAAATACATGGAAGTTCGTCGGGATTGTAATACGGCAAATTATGGATGAGTTAACATATCAAATAGTACTTTTGATGAAGTGGATACTTTCTAATATCTAAGATCAATATTAACATACCAAAACCATATTCATGAAGAAATTAAATGTCGACTAAAACAAGGGAATTCGTGTTAGTATTTAATTCAAATTCTCTCGTCGTCGCGAATTCTGTCGAGGAATTTTAAGTTTAAAATATATGAAACGATAATCATGCCTGTTGTTCTGTATGGTTGCGAAGCATGGTCGCTTATTCTGAGAGAAGAATGTAGACTCAAATTATTTAAGAAGAAGATCCTGAGACCCAAGAGGAACGGGAGTGGGAAATGGCGGAAACTTCATAACGAGTAATTGCATATTTTATACTTTTTTTTACCAAACACTGTCAGGGTCATTAAATCTAGGAAGCTCAGGTGGATAGGTCATGTAGCCAGAATGGAAGAAAGTAGGAATGATTTCAAAACTTTACTGGAAGTCCAATCGGAAAACGACCATTAGGAAGTCCTAGGTGCAGATGGGAGACAATATTAAGATGGATCTCGCAGAAATAGGAATACAAAATAGAAACTGGATCCAGTTGGCTAAGGATAGAAGTCAGTAGAGAGCTTTCGTGAGCGTGGCATTGAACTTCCGGCTTCCATAGGCCATAGAGTTACTCAGTTAGTTATTCGCATAATTTGGAAATCAAATGTAGTTTCACACTGAAATGAAACTCACTTGTCTTTTCCATTCTTTTTTTATATGTCTTTTTAAGAAAAAAGTAAATCAGTGTAAAATGGAGTGAACTCTACTGAAAAATAATTAAAAAATAGTAAGCCGTCTTCTTTTTTCAAGGATGTCATGTTTATTTCGATACAAAGAAAAAGAACTGCCTGTCGCTCTTTAGTTCTTTTTCGTCTAATTAACTGTCCTATTACAGAAAGAGCGTATATTCTTTTTAAAAAACTAAACAAATAAAGTTCCACACGATGTTTAGTAACGTTTCGCAGCTAAGTTTTCTTTTGAAGTGTTTATATTTATAAAACATGACAAAGAAGCAGTGCTTAGTATATATATATATATATATATATATATATATATATATATATATATATATATATATATAAGAAACGATCAGGGATTTTTTTGTTTAAACTTTCCTTTACAAGTTTTAGTAGTATCTGAGTAAAATTTGCGAAAAGTAAAGAAAAAAATCAATTTATCCCTTGAAGCTATTTTCCTTTGTTCTGAGGAAGGTTTATAAACTTAATTTTTTAGGTTATTATTCTTTCGTTTTGAGAAAAAAATAAACACGCCTCTTCTTTAAGATGGAAACAGCTCAAAGGAGCACCCACTCTTGCAATATATATATATACATATTATAAGCATTAAAGATGCCTTTTTTCCTGGTAACGTAAGTAATTATAATATTATGTTCCTTATTTTTAATAATGAAAGGAAAATAAAAGGAGTCAGTAACTTAGGGAAATATATTTTATTAAAGCACCTTTTAAAGCACCTTTTTGCCTCTCTGCTCCGTTTCCTCTTCCTTTTCTTACGTACTCTCCGCCTATCTTTTGAATTCGGAACAATCATAGTGTGTAGCAAACACAGTTCTATGTTCCGATTCACTGCTTTAATTTTAAATCATTTGAATACATACTTAAACTAATCACAGTAATCGAAACAGTGAACCGGATATAAGGTAAACCAATAATAACATCTATTTATTTACTGCTAAGAAGTTAAACCTGATTTAACTTTTCTTTTACAAAAAAATCTTTTGTAATTTGACGCGATAAATCTATGGGTACAGGCAGTGGCGGCGGTTGGACATTAAAAGTGGGGGGGCAAGACATGATCTCAATATTTGTATATCAATGTTAGTTTTCCTTGTTCCTTCTCACATTTTGTTTGACGAAAGGTTGTATAACTATTAGGATACTCTTTTCCAGTTAAAATACCGTATATCGTGTTTCATATTTTTAAAAGTAAATTTGCAAGAGCAACGCAAGTAGATACTAGCCCTTTTTACTCTTAAACAACGAAAGTGTAAGAAGAGATTTGATTCCTTGCTCAAGAACATTTTAAAATTCTGTCTGGAAAATTGTGTGATCAGATTAGGGGCCTATTTAATAACAAATTTGCAAAACAAATAAACAGAAAAAATAATATTAATCGAATAGTAATGAAAAATGAGGCTTGGTTTGCAAAAGTTACATTGAAACCGGGGGTTAATGAACAACTTATATTTTTTTCCACGCATGCTATTAAATGTATGTTATTACTCTTAGGAAGATAGTAAATACTAGAAGCATATGCTTCGACATTTAAACTGACACACAATCATAGTCAACGTCTTGCGAATAAAATCAGAAAAATAAACACACTGCTGAACAAGACTGCACTTATTTAATATAAAAACACTTATTTAATATAAAAATTGTGTTTTTATATTAAATAAGTGTAGTCTTGTTCAGCAGTGTTTATTTTTCTGACATTTAAAGAAGTACTTTTGCAGCTTCCCGAAGCATGTTCGTTGCATGTACAGTTTACACTTTCTTCGAATACGTACATCAAAACTCAACAATACGTAGAATCACTCCAAAATAATCCTAAAACATAGAATTATGTTGAATTCACTAAATTTAATTGTATATACAAAATTGTATATGTACACCCCTAAACTCGTATATTACACTGCAAACATTGCCGCGCCTTTGACGTGGGAAACCCGAGTTCGATTCCTGGCGGGAGCTCATGTGGTTCGTATTCCACGTTAATCAGTAGGTCCTCGTCTCATATAGCCTCACTGCTGAACGGGATGTTAAACTAAAAAAAAAATCAAATCAAAATATTCCTTAGTATTAGAAAGATGAAAAGACATTTTAGGAACTTTCGATTTTTGTGCAATTAAAGAATGTACGAAATGTTGTATCAATTAGTTCCAAAGGGGCTGATTAACATATTGAGCCCTTGTAAGAAGAATGAAAATACACTCGAATTATGGCGCTCCAATAGGTTAATTTTGGGGCCATTTTTTGTGGTAATTAAAACGCAATTCCTGTAGCTTTCTTAACTGAACCGGAAGACAATACATACTCACGGGACGGAAATATTTTATGGCACAATTGTTTTCCAAATGAAACTATATACATTAATGGGTCATTTCAAAAAAGTTGGGGGTGCCCCCCCTAATCGCCGCCCATGGGTACAGGTCCGGAGTTATGGAGTTGACCGCACCAAGGTAAAGCCTCGTGTCAAAGTCAAAAATTTCACGATTCGGTTGACTTGTAAGCGCATCCTGCCTTTCACAGTATTCGATCTTCGATCAACCTGGAAATGAACCAGTTGTCAGTTTGCAATAAATTTGCCATAAACCGAGAAACTCTTAACAATGTGGTATTCTTTCTTTACTATAGACTGAAAATCGTATTCTGACTTTTGAAATTTACTTGCTCTTTTATATTATTTTAATCTCCATTCTCTCTCTCTCTCTCTCTCTCTCACACACACACACACACTCACCTCACACACACAATATTCGTTCCTTCTTTTCCAAGTGCAAGAAGTTTGCATCCATCTTAACAGACATGTCTGCGTACGACAACGAAACGTAGAAAATGCAAGTTATTATAAGTAGACTATTATATCGATTATAGTAAACTAAATCGCAAATTTTGCGAACGTGCGTGTAGCACTTACATATTATTTGTTCAAGCTTTAATGTTGCGTTGCATTCCGATTGGCGAAATTTTGAGAAGACTGGAAAGGAATCCAGTGCATTTCACATTTGACCTTGAAGTAACCTCATCCAGAATTCGAGATTGCACCATTCGATTACTCGCAACGAATTGCGTAGGATTGTGTCTACAAAATTTTAAGAAAATAAGTAAGTCAGGCTTAAACCTATGATTCCTAAGTAGAAATCCTATCTAACCTAACCTAGTCTAACCTAACTTGACAATATACAAGGTGTTTCGAAACAACATCGACAACGTTTGAGAGGTGGTTCCTAACACCAAGATAAGACAAAAAGTGCAGACCAACTTGGGTACCGAAGTCTGTCATTTCGGAGTTCTAGACTGCCGAAAACATGAAAAAATGAACTCTAAAGATCCATAGTTCCAGTACTATGGAACTTATCGTAGTCCGGTCAGGACTTCACTTAGGAACTAGAATGTGCCCTATTCAAATATTCAAGATTCATAACCCTGTGGTACTTCCGCAACATTTTTTTATAGAAGTAGTTGGTGAGTACTTTAAATTATATGCTCGTAGCCAAACTCTGTCTATAAAAATTGTTGCATGGGCTCCTTAGGATTATAGGTAGGTGCCAGAGTTTTGGAGCTATGAAGCTTTAAACTTCACTTTTTTCATGTTTTCGGTGACCTATTACTCCGAAACGAGGCACTTGTGCACCCAGGTTGGTCTATACTTTTTGTTTTATCTTGGTGTAAGGAGTCACCTCCTAAATTGTTGGTGTTGTTTTGAAACAACCTGTACATTTTTATTCTAATATACCACCTAACCACCTTGTAGGCTATTTTTTTCCTCTGTCTTTCATTCCCATCATGCGATGGGCGGGCCATAGAAGGTGACGCCTTCTCTGTGGCCAGAGTGATGTCTTTACTATGTGAAGAAGAGTATTGTGGGTGGATACAGGTTGCTAGTAGAGTGTAGATTCAAGCAGAAAGCTTCTCAGTATTAGCGGTGTTGTGTCCAATTATCGGAAGTGCCACGTGTCATGGGATGGGTTTGTGTGAGGTGAGGTAGAGAGGTTCTGCAGTGATGTCATGTGAAAGCATGTATTGTGACTAAAGTATTATCTATAGATATGAGGATGGTTTTGGTATATTCGACGCTCAGGGTTGTAGTCATCTGAATTGGTTTCCCGTTCATATATTGCCAGTAGATGGTCGATTGGAGGATATCCAGTACGAGGGAGGGCAGCGGTCTCATCTAAGAGGGCTGTAAGCGTTTCATGTGAGGTTGTTATATGATGTGTAATGTAGCGCGTGAGTAGGCGATAGAGGTGGTCCAAGATAGGAGGCATTGCGCTGAAAGCCAAGCTAGATACCCGTATGTCATAGCTGGCCGGACGAAAACTTTGTATGTATAAAGTAAGACGTCAGCATTTAGCCCCAGGTTGTGCCCTATAAGTTCCTTAAGAGGTTGAGGCGACGACGGATGTCTTGCTCAAGAGCGGCTAGGTGGGTGCGCCAGGTGAGGTGTTTATCGAAATGGACCCCAAGATATTTAACGCTATTGCTTAACGAGATTTCTGAGTCCAATACCATAATACGGAGACGCTCAGGATTGCGTGTGGGACAGTACTTGTGTGTCTTGCGGGCAAAAAGCGTCATTTGGATTTTGTTGGGGTTTAATTTCAGTTTCCATCGTAGACACCAGGAGATGAGGTTATCTATTGCTGCTTGTAATTGGAGATTAATGCGATCGACAGAGGATCCAAGAGCAAGATAGGCTGTATCGTCTGCGAACTGTAGAGCATGAATTGGAGGTGGTGGAGAAGGCATGTCGGCTACGTAGAGGATGTAGAGAAGGGGAGAAAGTACGGATCCTTGAGGGACGCCTGCTAATAACTTTACAATAGTTATATGAAGTGGGAACAAGAAATAATTAAGGGAATCAATAATTTAGTAACAAGGACACATTTAGTTGAAAAATGTACGCAAATTAGAAAGAAAAAACTTATTAAGAAATTATAAAAGAATAATATGATAACTGAAATAGGTAATAATAAAAATCCATATACTACCGTGAAATGAATGAACCATAAAATCATACATGTAACTTCACTGACGAAGCAGCGACAAAATATAGAGGAAAGTAACCAACTTAAGCAAAAAGTTTATAAGAATCGTTGAGTAATAAGCATAAAAATATACAAATATCTACTTTGGTCCCATTTTATCTTAAATGTAGCTATTTTTATTTCTAAAATAAAGACATTTATTATATAGCAAATGTTTACTGGAGCAGTATATCTGTACTCAGGAATGTAACCACGATGGGTGGGAGGGGTACAAATTAGGTCCGACTCCCCAAAGTGCTTCTTGTCCTACCTAAAATGAAATTCGACTGCATGGTGTTTATTTAAACACGTTTACTTAAGAAAAAGACAAACAATAATAATAGAAGAAAAAGAAATGTCATATTTTATACTGGAAGACTGGAAATTTGAACATTGTAAAAATTGTTGCTTGTTTTTCCTTTCAGCGCTGCAATTGTCAAAAGCGCTGCAACACATGTTTAACTCTTTTCTGATCATCAGTTTAGATATCGAATTTCACGCTTCTAACTTAAGCGAATGCTCACATTAAGCATTTTCTGAATAAATAATAAACAATTTTAATATTAGAAATTGCCTCTTTTAGGAGCCGAATTTTTGAAAAAAAAAAAAAAAAAGACCGAAACTCTGAGGTGTATTTATGAACGTCGCAATGTTGGAATTTTGTAGTCTTCACAATAACGTTTTTGGATGCTAGTTCAAGTGTCTAACGCCGTTGTTATTACTTTCCTTATGCAAACTTTCATTTTCTACATATAATCGGTTTGAAAATCTCGTCTTACCTTCGCATGCGGACCCCCTAAGAGAATTTTATTTGATTTCGTGGGAGTTGGTCAAATACTCGTTCTGCTTCTTATCAAAAACTGCAATTTATATCGTCATCCTTATCTTCTGTTGGGACATGTACACTCATGTCCAAAATTATCGTCGCATGTCTATAAATATGTTTTTTGTGGTAATATAATTGATAACGAATTCGCCCGGTATTTCTTACAATTTTAGCATATATATAATCGGCAAAAACATGAATGTGTCAAATTTCATGTCAAAAGGGTAGTAAATAAGAACAATAAAACGAAAATAAAACTTACTTGTCCATTTAGCAACATGTTGTTTTACTCATTCTAATTTTCGTATTTATAATTCTTTCATTAACAAATTTAATTCGCTTAATTGCTTAAGTTATTCGTTTGTGAATGGAAAACCTATTTCTAGTTTGTGATTTTTATTTCCTTCCCCGTAAAAGAAAGTAAACATTTCCCGACTTCACTGCTCCCTTTCCTTCTCATCTAGCTTTCTGAACTCTATTAGGTCCGTACTATTTAAGTATTTCTCTAACTCATTTGTTACGGATTTTAACGCATCTGTCCTATAAAGACTTCTTATGTTCCATGTTCTAAATGCCATGTCCAATTTACTTTGTTCAGATTGTGTCAAGTTATCAGTCGTGGTCCGAGGCTTCTGCGAATGTTTCTGAAGAAGCATCTTTTTCACGCCAAACCCCCAAGCAAGGGGACTATCTCTTGTAGTCTGTCAGCAATTGCTTATTCAACATAATGGGGGGCGCGGTGGCTGAGTGGTAGAGCGTTCAACTCCGGTGCTTGGGGTCCCTGGTTCGATCACAGCTCGCGCCGTGTGGACTTTGTGGTGGACAAACACCGTGCTTGTGGTTTTTCTCGGGTTTCTCCCGTTTCCTCCCACTTTCTTCACTCCACCATTTCATTCATTTCTCATCATCACCATCTCCTTTAGCCTAACCGGCATAAGCGTGGGACGTAAAACTGAAATATTTGATTTCATTTTTTTTTTCAATATATTAGCAACTAGCCTCTATATTTAGAGGCCTTCTAAATCCTCAACCTGATTACACGCCATGCTGTGGTGACAGGAACCCACATTACATGGTTTAATATCCTACAGTATATCTAATTCGAATAATCAAAATGCATATTAAGTATTTCTATGGAAAATTTAGTTACATAGTTATCATTGTTCAAAAAAAAAAATAATAAAATATTAAACTTTTTTATATATAGAAGTCAGGGATTTTGGGATTAACTCTATTGATTCTAGGTGGTTTGGGTGCAAACCTCGCGGCCAGAATTTCGCGGCTACAACCTCGCGGACCAAAACCTCGCCTGGCCAAAACCTCGCCTCCCAAAACCTCGCGGCCCAAAATCTCGCCAGGCCGAAACCTCGCCTGGCCAAAACCTAGCCGCCCAAAACCTCGTGGGACAAAATCTCGCCGGGCCAAAACCCCGCCTTGCCAAAACCTCGCCGCCGAAAACCTCGCGGGCCAAAATCTCGCGGGGCCAAAACCTCGCCTGGCCAAAACCTCGCGCCCCAAAATATCGCCATACCCAAAATCTCGCCTGACCAAAGTGTAAATGTTCAAACAGATGATAAGGATGACGGTATAAAAGGCGCTGTTTCAGAAGAAGTATCACGGGTATTTGACCAAGTCCTGCGATACCATATGAAAATTCTATTTCTGTATTAGAGGATTTCAATGTGAAGGTAGGGCGACAGGATGTTTTTAAACTGGTTATAGGGAAAGAAAGTCTGCATAAGGAAAGTAATGACAACTAACGAGGTTAGTTTCGTGAACTTTGGAACATCCAAAAACTTAAAATTTTAACAAAAATCTAATAATATTTATGAAAATATGAATTAATATATGAGTTTTTACGACGTCCCTTGATTATGTCCTATAGGTTAAAGGAGACGTAGATGACCAGGATGAAGGAAATGATCGAATAAAGAAAGTGGGAGGAAACGGGAATAACCCGAGAAAGCCCACGAACACGATGTTTTGTATCTTCTTCTTCTTCTTCTTCTTATTATTATTATTATTATTATTATTATTATTATTATTATTATTATTATTATTATTATTATTATTATTATTATTATTATTATTTGTAATGTGGAATTGCATATTAAGAAACACATTGGGTAAATATTAAAGAAAAGTTTCATTCGCGGCGAGATTTTGGGTGGCGAGGTTTTGGCACGGCGAGATTTTGGGCGGCGAGGTTTTGGCCCGGCGAGATTTTGGGTGGCGAGGTTTCGGCACGGCGAGATTTTGGGCGGCGAGGTTTTGGCCACGCGAGGTTTTGGGCGGCGAGGTTTTGGCCCGCGAGGTTTTGGGCGGCGAGGTTTTGGGCGGCGAGGTTTTGGCCACGCGAGGTTTTGAGCGGCGAGGGTTTGGCCACGCGAGGTTTTGGCCCGGCGAGATTTTGTCCCGCGAGGTTTTGGCCGGCGAGATTTTGGGCGGCGATGTTTCGGCCGCGAGATTTTGTCCGTATCCCATTCTAGGTATAATAATAGGATCACCTCGAACGTGTTTCCATCTCCTAATACGTATCTAGACACATCTTACATATTTCCGCTTTTTTCCCTTATTCACTTCAATTTCTCCCTGCTCAAATCTTACGATAACATCCAAACTATACCTTGAGCTACTCTTCTGAATTAGGTTTCAATTTTCCATTGTGATTATTAAATTTAGGCACCTTTGTGATATAACCATGAATCTCAAAATGTTTCTATTACAAACATCTCAATTCTTCTTCTTTCACAAACATCTCAAGTATTCTATTAAGTCGAGTAATTCTACTTGGGGTGTGAGCAATACATTTCCTATTACATGGGCTATCATTTCTAAAAGCTATTGACAAGTTCTACGTTCTAATTTAATATTGGGATTGGCCGGGGTCAATGCAACCCTAACACCATAAGTATTGCTCCGTATTTTAACAACATTAATTAACCTGTTATCAGGAAGTATATCCTCAAATAAAACATATTAACAATAGGATTATTCATCAAATAGTCAATTCTATTGCCTTGGTTTTCTTTAGATTCCCAAATTTGAAACCAACTATTCTCCAATTTTTTTTCTGTAGAAGAATAATTAAATTATATGGTCTTGCTATATTTACATACTTTCCCCATTATATTATTTTCCACATGATCTAAATTACTCTTCACAATAAGGTCTTTAAGGCAATCCTTACATTTGGCAGTTTCTAAATAAATAATAGGAAATTTGAATATTATAGAAACTTCCCTCTTTCCTTAGTTTAGAAATTTTCGAAACCGCTCAACTTGATGTCTTACTTTTCTTAGTTAAGAGTTCACGTATCGAATTTCATATCTCCAACTTAACCGAATTCTTACATTTGGCACTGCGTAAGGCTTCTTTCACATTAATACGGCGATTTGCTTTCGCCGTTCGCGGCTGTTTGCCACGTGAGAAGTGTACCCTTTCATATTACGCGGTGTTTTGCCGCGGATGATAAATATGCGAGCAGGATTGCTGTACAACTGAAGAAACAAAACCTTGTGACTCTTGTCGTGTTATGATGGTTGCAATGGACATACGCAAAAAGTGTCTTCTACTCGCTTTGTTAAGACAGACAGAAAAACAAAACAAAACAAAAAAGTCAGACACATATGAGTTCATCCTTTTTTAAAAGAAGTGGTATTTTGACGGATATTTTTCTATACTGTTTCCACAATTGATAGACTTGAGCAAAATAGCTGACAGGTTCTGGATATTTAAAATACCATCAATATATTCACCTGTTGTGACTGGGAAAACCAGGATAAAGTTCTTTCAGGATAGTCGGTGGTTGAGATCTATCCCAGAATCCCAAATCAACACTCAACCACTGAGCCTAAAGCTAATTTCTAGGCATTATTATTATTATTATTATTATTATTATTATTATTATTATTATTATTATTATTATTATTATTATTATTATTATTATTATTATTATTATTATTATTATTATTACAGTATTTCGGGTTTATTCTTTTGTTTTGAGCGTTCCAACTATTGACTCAAGTCACTTTAAACTAGAGATGCAAGGGCTCGGAAAAAAACCGGCTTTTTTGGAAAAAAACTCGGTTTTTTCTGCTTTGCTTTTTTGCTTGGGAAATTTTGGGCTTTTTTCAAAATACTGCTTTAAATTGATAAAACAGACTTTGTATCGCTTCTCTATAACACAAAAAATCATTTAATTAGTGGTTGATGCTGATAATAATATAAAACATCGAAAATAAACTATGAATTTCGAAAAAAATATTTCAAACAATTTTTCTTCAACATATTTACATTATGAATTCCACAGGATTAACCAATGTATATAATAAGAATTTTTTAACCTCCTATATACAAAAGTAAGCAGAGTTGGCAAGAACCGTGGTTGTTTTTGAAAATGCCAAAAACCCGTTTTTTGGGGGATGTTTAAACCAGGCTTTTTTGGTTTAAACCAGGCTTTTTTGACTTAGATTTTTTGCTTTATGTATTTATATTACATATTCACAGAAATAAGTTTGTTTCGCCTTGATGTTATTATGCAACAGCGGGGTTATGCCAGAAGAACTCCCATAAGCTTAAAGAAGTGCGGTCAGTAAATTTCTTAAGTTGAGAATCTCCCGCCCTAGCCATTGGGAAAATCCCGTCATTACTTGAAATGTAAGACAATAACGGGAAAATCCTGTTATTGCTTTGCATGTAAAATTTAAAGGTCAACGTACCATAATCAGTACGCTAAAACTGAGGTATTAAATTACAAATTTAGTACCGGTACGTAGATATCATTGAAAGTCCAATCCAAGCTAATGTTGGAAGCTACGTAGGCAATCGATAAATTTTGCCAATTTCTATCAATATATTTAAGCAATATTGGCTTCTTTATAAAACAACACGTATTTAGGCATGCAGAAATATACAATTTGGTTTGTTTCGTATATTTAGGCTTAACATCCTTACGAAATACCGAGGTTATCAAGGAGAAGACTTTCGCTTAAACTGACATCCGAACCGCTACTTGGGTTACGCATCAAAGAAGGTTTGTGGTTCGACCGAGAATTGAACATGGGACACCTTGATTAAAAGGTGAAAGGGAAATAAAACTATTGCAGGTGGTTTGATATCTGGAAACGTTACCATGAAGTTCACACGATTCGTATTTTTCATTCTTTTTATTTTTGTGGTTTAAACCAGTTATTAAAAAAAAAAGTTGGTGTAAACCAGCCAACCCTAAAAGTAAACACTTCTTTTTAAAGAATACACAAATAACTAGCAAAATAGTATGTAGTATTTTTACTTCAAAATATTCCATACCCTCTTTTTGAAACAAAATAAAATTAAAATAAAACATAAGAGAAATACTTAGATTTATATGATACACTTAAAGGCAGCACATCTAGAGCTTTTGGTTCTGTATATTCTTGAAATTCTACAGTTAAGTTTTATAGAACCATCATCACAGTTTACCCAATCCTCAAGTTTTCTGAATTTTTAACAAGAGGGATTCAACATATCATTACGGAACTCCCCCCCCCCAAAAAAAAAGACTACGGAATATATTTAAGTTAAGCTAAATACAACTGCACAACAAACATGACTGAGTGATTTGCTTTTGCGCTTCTATCGGGAAGTCCGGGATTCAACCAGCATTCTACCATTCTGACAAAGCTTTTCTTCATTCCATCTGTGAATGTAGAAATAGTTCGTGTACTGTGAGTTGGGCGACTTCCTTTTTTATTGTTTTTAAATCGTTATTATTACTAATTACCAGCAGTAACGGTTTTGCGAAGGTTAGGGGGGCGGTCTTTCGGACTGAAGCCCGTTCCCCAAAGTTACGGAATGTCTGCAACAAACGAAATATCTATTATTTATGCCTTTACTCATAAACTTTAAGCTCCCGTCAAATAAAAATTACGAATGTTTAAAAAAACTAAACATTAGTAAGAAACCCTTCCCAAAATACTTTTCTAAATCCGCCACTGATTCTCAGTATAAAATGATTTTTCAAGTTGTATCCGGAAGATTATTACTAAACATATAAACGAAACGAAATATTAGTTATGCCTGTACTCATAAACTTCAAGCACTTCCCAAATAAAATTAGGACTTTTTAGGAAACGAAACAATCAGAAAAAAACCTTCTAAAGTACTTTTCTAAATCCGCTACTGATTATTTGTATAAATTGGTATTCAAGGTTGTGTCCGGAAAATTATTGCTAAATCACTTCACAGCTACAGTATGACAGAAATGTGGAAGTACGGTTTGACGGATATATTGAAAAACGTACGCTTTGACGGATAAATAGAAAAACGGGCAAGTTTAACTTTTGCGCTAGAAGCTAGAGTACTAAAAGCTCTTAGAAATGAAACACGGATGACAGACTAGAGAAGAAAAAAGATGTCGATAACTCAAAAGTTAAAATAAAGTTAAATAGCCTCTAAAATTACCCTCAAATACTCCATTCTTCATGTTAGCTTTAATTCGTAAAACATGTGCTCCATCCATCTTGATGGTGAATTTCAGAGCGAAATATCACATTCAGGTCATGGAATTCTTATCTAACTATAGAATATACTATAAGAAAGCTATTTAGATAGAAAAATCATGAAGTTGAAAAAAGCCAAAATTTCCAAAATTCTCGTTTTTTCCCCAAAAAAGCCGGCTTTTTATGTGAAAAAAACCATCGATTCAAAAAAGCCGGCTTTTTTGCATCTCTACTTTAAACCCCTGCTCTAGTCCCTGAATTCAAAGGACTATTCAAGAAATTACAACCATAGAAGTGTTAAAAATAATTACAATATATATATATAAATACTCGTATATATAGTACGGCATATTTATCAATTGTCACAAAATATCACATCATAAATTCTCTCCTGCTTTGGGAAAGTATATTAAGGTATTATTACTAAAGCCCGAAACAAACTTTTATGTAACAAAATATATGTAACAAAATAAGACATAAGTATATAGCAAAAAACTGTAAAATATGTAATATTGCTGAAATATTTGATAGTGTATATTTTAATTTTGAGACACTACAAATTTATAGAATTATAAGCTCATTTATCCAGTGCTGCCCGGACATTTATTTCTCCCAATCTTCTATTACATACAAAAAATTATATTGATTTGGACTTTTTAATCAACGATCTACGTATTTGACACTTCGGTATTATCGGTCGTTTTCGATTATTTTTACATGTCATTTTTTCCCTTATATTGTATGTAACAAGTTTGGTTAAAATTACTCCAGGTGTACTAGGCTAGAACATAACCACATACACAAACACACTCCACACACATATATATACGTAAAACACACACATCCATATTATCGCAGCTACTTTCTACCCTTTCGTGGCAACACTTGCTCCCTCCTCCAACACCGGAGCGGCAGATCGCTGCTTATATGTGAAGAGGTCCATTGCTTGTAATGTTCCGCTTGGATATACGTGGCGATCTGCCGCGCCGCTTTCTAGCAGCAAGAGGCGGCTGTTTTTATTCGCCGTGTAAATAGGCGGTGACTGCCGCGCATATGTGAAGAGCTCCATTGCTTGCAATGTCTTTCTACTCTGCACGGCAATTCGCCGTCGCCGCACACGGCAGTTCGCCGGATAATGAGAAATGGCTGTAAATAAGGTGCGGAAAATGTTAATACTATAGAATATGACACTTTACCCCACTTAGGAAAGGAATTCCCGAAAACGCTTAAGTAAAAATTTCAGTATTTTTATGAGATGAAAGGAAATCTTTTAGTGTAACGTCCCACGGTTATGCCGGCTAGGTTAAACGAGCCGGCGATGATGAGACTGAACGCAATTGTAGAATGAAGAAAATGTGAGGAAACGGGAGTACCCCAAGAAAACCTACGCACAAGGTGTTTGTCCACGACAAAGTTCACTTTACGTGAGCTGCAATAAAACCAGAGACCTCTCACACCAGAAACGAACGCTCTACCACTGAGACACCGCGGCCTCCAACCACTATTTTCAGTTAAAAATTCAAATACAAATTTAAATCTACTAACTCAAGCAACACTTTTTGAACACATAGTGAGATATTTTAATAGCCTACTATAGAAATCGCACCCTTCAGTTGTGGAATTTTCATAAAAAGCCGAAAATGGTATTCCATTGTTTTTAATAGTAAGTATATTTAACGAGTTTTACCTTCGTAACTTCTGGGATTTGCGAAAAAAAAAAAAAAAAAGTTTGTTTGACAAAACATAAAATCTCTTTTTTACCCCCTTTAAGATATGTATTTCCTAAAATTCGTCGATGCCATTTCGTTTAGTGACAAATGAACTATTCTTTGAAAGTTTTATGTTTCTATCTACAGTAGTATGGCTTTGGCGATTATGAATCATTCACTTTTACCCTTTTATATAATATAACACAGATTGTCTCATCCTTATTTGCACAGTAATTTTTTTTATAAAGGAAGGTTACGCTTTTGTAGATAACAAGCTGTATTTCTAAAATTCGTTTTGGTTCATTTAGTGTAATAAATCTCTTCCTCTCTTTTCTTCAATCAGAATGTAAATATTTTGTTGTATATGTTTAAGAAAGTTATTAACTAACTTAGGAATTATGAACAATTGTGTCATACAGTATTACCATGATTAAAACCGTATGATATACGTTATACATAAAAATGAAAGTTATTATTTTTAAGAATGAAATTAATAAATGTTCTTTACAACCTGTAACATTGACATTCCTAATTTTAATACTTGCTTTCTCTGTTTTGTTTCAGGTCTGCGCAGAATGTGAATTCAACATAGTGGCCTTGAAATCAAGACAAGAAACTAACCATGTGGAAAAACTAATCAAATCATGACAGCACCTCGTATTTTATCTTATAAATTTTTGTTTGTTTTAAAAGAAAAGAAACGTTTTTGTTCCTGTAATGTAAAGATAAAAAAATATACGTATGATTTATTGTATATATATACACAGTTATTTTTATTTCATTTTATAGCCCCTGGATTGCTTTTAACATTATTAAGAATAAAGTGATGCGTAACATTTCTGAAATCAAGTTTTGTATTTGATAAGTTTGTACATTTCATGCTTCATTTTTAAGGAATTTGATAAATAATCTTTCATATTGTCATTCCTTTTAAGATTATGTTTCTAAGTTCGAGATCAGAAACAAGAAAATCTTCAAATTATATACATAAGAGTTTTTCGACGCATACATAACATAGCGGGGTGGGGGCCATTCAAATGTTGAATGTTTCGTTGTCATATATCCGAGCAAAACCCCACATCAATATATCCAGATCCTGCGGGTCCAAAGCTAACTTCGGGTGGTTTGCTCTCCCCTTCAGTAACGATGTCGTGTATGCAAAGATTACTCAGAAAATACCTGGAAAAATTGTATATTAAGTCTAAAATACGATTGTGAATGTTATATTAGTTATCTTGTGGTGGCATCCTAAAGTTATTCATAGTTGGGGCTAATACTCATGTATCGTGTACGGAACGATGTAAAATACAAGATGGTGGCATTCGTGCAGGATTGTTCCAAACTGGAGCAGCGTAGCGTCATAGGTTTCAGTTGAATAAAAGCATGATACGAGACTGATTGAAGTTCATTGCCACATAACAGCGTAAAACGGTGATAACTATATAGCCGAACACATGTTTACGAGAAGCTGAAATGTTCAAACAGGGCATAACCAGTGATGAAAATTCTACCGTCTAGGGACCTCATTGGCTATTAGTATTCGTAAAATTTGCAAATTGTAAAACAACGCAAAAGGTGAAACAAGCAATTATAAATGCTACGACGATTACCGCAAGTTAAAACGGTAATTTTACGTTGTGTGCACGTAAGAATATATGTAATGAGGCCCCAGGTCACTCTTTCACTGTAGTCAGTGAAAGCATCATTGTTAAAATGGAATACTTAATAAGGGAAAATTGGCGCATTACTGTATCTGAAATTGATTCACAGAAGGAAATGTACGCCACCATGTTGCTCAATGTGTACAAAGGTTCAGCAAACTTAGAAGGCATAATATATATCAACACTTGCTGAAAATCTAAACAAAGTTTTTTTTTTCACATGACTTTCATTCCCATCCGCGGATGGGCGGGCCGCAGAAGGTTATGTCTTCTCTAAGTTCGTCTGAATATTTTTATACCACACAATCTAGCATTGAGGTCGTGAGATTTCATTTTGAGTTTTATATAAATTGTTATATAGGTATTTTGTTTGAATTTTAATGCATCCATGGTATTTAGCATATATCTTTATAATTAGTAAAAAGATTGCTAAAGACTTACAGATTTTAGTAATGCACTTGCAACTTTCTGAGGCAGTTGTAAAGAAAAGAGCTATCTACTGTCTTGAGTTTGTAGAACGGTAGAGCTATCTACCGTTATATTGATTAACTTACAAACAGGAACGCTTTACATCAAAATTATATTTTGCTAAAATGTCCTCGCTGTGCCTTACTCTTCTGTCGCCTTCATAATAATCTCAATAGCAATAAACAACACAATAATTTGGAAAGAAAATCATTCAACACTTTGAAAATATTAAATGAAATAGTAAATTGTTTTGTAGGCAGATATTTTAGTGACAGGTAATCATGACATCATAAATTGGACAACCAAATTTCTGGTATATAAGGAAAGATCTGCAAAGAATTATTAGTTTATTTAAAGTGTTTTGTAGATACAGTAATATATTTTTTTACTTTCTCAATGTTTTATTTCTTTTAAGTTATCTACTGAAATTAAAAAATAGGATGCTTGGTGAAGGCCCTTAGAGCCCATAATAAATCATTTAATCTGAATATAGTTGTAATATAACATAATATAGTATAAGACGATATAATGTAATAAAATGACTTTTAAATTTCAATGAAAGACTTTGCGTCATAATCTTCCACGGACAGCCCTACATTTAAATAGCTAGAACTATATACTTACGTACATTACTGTATTAGACAGTAGTTCTTGAAAACATTGTATTACTGTACTAGACATCACAAAGCAGGGATGGTCATAGGGGAATAACGTGCAACGTGTTTCGGTGGAATTTAAGGCGAGGCAAAGGAAAATTTGTTAAATCTAATGAGAAAATTAAAACAAGTATATCCCCAGGAGTTCTAAAACGTTATGCTCCTACACGGTTTGGGTACAAAACCTCGCGGCCAGAACCTCGCGGATTAAAACCTCGACTGGCCAAAACCTCGCCTCCCAAAACCTCGCGGCCCAGAATCTCGCCGGGCCGAAACCTCGCCTGGCCAAAACCTCGCCGCCCAAAACCTCGCGGGACAAAATCTCGCCTGGCCAAAACCCCGCCTGGCCACAACCTCGCCGCCCAAAACCTCGCGGGCCAAAATCTCCCCGGGCCAAAACCTCGCGCCCCAAAATATCGCCATACCCAAAATCTCGCCTGACCAAAATGTAAATGTTCCAACAGATGATAAGGATGACGGTATAAAAGACGCTGTTGCAGAAGAAGTATCACGGGTATTTGACCAAGTCCCGTGATACCATATGAAAATTCTATTTCTGTATTAGAGGATTTCAATGTGAAGTTAGGGCGACAGGATGTTTTTAAACTGGTTATAGGGAAAGAAAGTCTGCATAAGGAAAGTAATGACAACTAACGGGATCAGTTTCGTGAACTTTGGAACATCCAAAAACTTAAAATTTTAACAAAAATCTAATAATATTTATGAAAGTATGAAATAATATATGAGTTTTTACGACGTCCCTTGATTAAAGGGGACGTAGATGACCAGGATGAAGGAAATGATCGAATAAAGAAAGTGGGAGGAAACGGGAATAAAACCGAGAAAGCCCACGCACACGATGTTTTGTATCTTCTTCTTTTACTTCTTTTTCTTCTTCTTCTTCTTATTATTATTATTATTATTTTTTGTAATGTGGAATTGCATATTAAGAAACTCATTGGGTAAATTTTAAAGAAAAGTTTAATTCGCGGCGAGGTCTTGGCCCGGCGAGATTTTGGGCGGCGATGTTTTGGCAACGCGAGGTTTTGACCCGGCGAGATTTTGTCCCGCGAGGTTTTGGGCGGCGAGGTTTTGGCCATGCGAGGTTTTGGCCCAGCAAGATTTTGTCCCGCGAGGTTTTGGCCACGCGAGGTTTTGGACACGCGAGGTTTTGGGCGGCGAGGTTTTGGCCCGGCGAGATTTTGTCCCGCGAGGTTTTGGCCGGCGAGATTTTGGGCGGCGATGTTTCGGCCGCGAGATTTTGTCCGTATCCCCTCCTACACATTGGTAATTCTTGGGTATCTGTGCGCCAAAATCACATTAGTGGGTTCTCTACTTGAAAAATTTGTCACATAGTGGCATATTTGTTGATTGTTTTTCCAAGTATATTGTTTTGTTTCTATGAATGTGAGTCAAGATGGCCACGATGGAGCGGACGGCAAATAGACAAACATTTTTTCTATTATTTTCAATATTTTGAAGGGAATACTTTTTTTTAGAGATGTGACTAATACTTCTAGAAGTAGTAGCAATTTTATATTTTTTATCTACGTAGTAGTATTTTGGCTTCACGTGTGTTTAGTATAGGTCCATAAACGTGGACCTCAGGTCTGTAATACAAATTCTTAGGAAAGTATCACACATTTCATGATACACAATACAACTGCTAGTAAAAGGTATTACGTTATACAAAACAAATTAAAAGCATATATGGCATAAATATTTAATCATCGCATATATGTACAGATGTTTTCCATTCGGGCAGTGATATAGCTGGGCATATGGCGTACTGGCCCCCGAACTTCAAATGGTAGTAGGTAATTTCTTTATTGTACACGCAACGTTTCATTATTTAAATTTTCCAAACTTATGTCTCTGGTACCCGCATTATTAAATGTTTACATTACTGCTGAAGTTAAGTTGAGAATCCAAAGTTGGAGGATTAGGTAGCGGGGGGGGGGGTGCGACAAGAGGTATTTTCCTAATTTTGAAAAAAAGTACGCCAGGTACTAAATTATTATTATTTTGATGCGATGTACACTTAAATAAGTGTTAATCCACTTTGCCTGATTCATATCTAATACTTGCGTGAACTTCGAGTTGAGACAGGAGGGAAAAGTACCCACAAATTGATCATTGGGGTCATATTATTCTATATTTCATTTTAGAATTTTGATAGGGCCAGATTTATCATCATAGGCATGATTATATTTAGTATTTTTGTTTTTGTTTTTGTTTTTAGAAATACCGGAAATTTGAAGAGTTCAGCCCGAACACCCTCTGCCCCGTAAATCCGCTACTGGTGATCAGTGTTACAATAACAATCATTTGTATTTCTTCCTACAGTAGTTATATTAATAAATTCTAATGTTTCTTATTTCAGTTGTGAAGCTGCCCGATGATCGTGAAAAAAGAACCTTCTGAAAGTACAAACAAAGGCCTAATCGGTTTTATGTTAAATGCAAAAGAGTTTTCCTGTACGAAAGATAATCCTTGTTTATGTATGTATATATATATTCACTTTAAATCAACACTATATGTTCTGCGCCCCAAGTAATAGGTTACTATAGTTTGAGAACTCCGAATGTACTTTTATTTTACTGCATTAATAGTTCTTTTTGGAATACACAAAACTAACTTTTATTCACATGAGCAGAGTTTTCATTACATTTAACAAGTATTTATCGTGTTAAATGAAAACGTAATAAATTAAGCATATAATATCAATCACATAAGCAGGTTTTAACACTACTTAAGAACCAAGGTCCCCGTATGTGGACCATCAGCTACCCCACTATAACGTCACCAAACAAAAATTCATATTCTTGTTATGTTCAGCAACCAATAAACCTTCAAAAAAAAGTGCAATGAAAAATTATTGTTGCGCTTTCCAGAAGCCAGGACCGAAGAGGATAAAACGATATACGTTATATTTTTAAATACAATATGAAAATGCTTTATCTAAGATTCCTTGGAAAGAGTATTGAAGATCAGAACGTCTGAGTAAGTTCCGAGTCAGATAATACTTTTTGTGGGGAACATGACAGGTATAGAAAGAGGAAAATCACCACCCTTGTTTCAAACAATATATTACAAACTCAATAGTTTACACAAAGAAAAAATAGATTATCAACGATTATGGCTAACCTATGTAGTCTCGTATCCTTCCTTTTTTTATTCTTTCCTTTACGATACGAAACCCAAGAAGGGAGTATAAAGCAGGAATATCAGCACTTGATATCAATTTGTGGATAATTTTTGATTTTCAATCTCGGAAGTTATCTCCAATATGGATGTATCACTATTTGAACATGTCTTTCTGTTTTTTCAGATATCTAATTAAACCTGGTGTTCTCATGCTTTTGACATCGTTAATTTCTGCGTATCTTATTACCTCTTATTTGAATTTAGCATAGTTATGATTTTTCTTCCAAGAACTGTTGCAAAAATCAAATTATTTCACTCATAACCCACAATAAAAAACATCCTCACAGTTTTGCATGTCTTCTGTCTTGAACACAATAGGATCAAATACTATACTGGACTGCAGGGTGTTTTAACCGTGGTAGACGGGGGTAGGGAAAAAGGAAGACAGGCGAGATTCAGAATTGCCTCGTGTAATTAACGTAATATAATTTTATTTGCAAATGCGTAAGTTTCATTGAATTAATTATTAAAATTATTAAAATTCTTGTTGCGAGCTATTATGATTTGGATCCCACGTTAAGCTTCAGATCCTCCTCTCATATAGCTTTGTGCTGAAAAGGACATTAAACTGAAATCCAGCAAACCAAATATATTAACTAATCTTGCTGCCATATAATTGCATTTTAATAAAGACTTCATCTCTTTAACAGTTACACATCTCTTTAATGCTTTTCAAAAAAATCTTGCAGGACATTTCGAAGTTAAGTACACTTGGAGTTCTGCATTTATTACTTCACAGTAGGTTCTGCTCCTCACGTCAATATATCATGGACGATTGAAACTACGATATGATCGAGACATTCTTAACAAACGAAGGTTAAAATGGTAGAAAGTAAATCATTTCTAAACATAAGATTTTGGGAGCCGGTTAGATAGAAAATAAGATCGCAAATTGTTGCATTTTCTTTCTAAATACCAAATTACCTTGTTGGGTTGCGTTGTTGACAAGTGTAAGAAAATAGTTCCTCTAATGAAGATGAGAACTAACAGAATTGTATTTAAAAAAAACATTTTAGAAGTGTCCAGAAAATCTCATTTCTTTCATAAATATATCAAAGAAAGTTCTGTTGTTTTTTGTAGAGGTCTGTGTTCAATTGGCCCTCACACCGTGATTTGAATGCGAATGGAGATAAGCCAGAGTTCAGTTGTTCATGTAGATATATCCAACATTCTACCTGGTTGTAGCAGTTCAGTTACACCGTGAACTTGCGTAAGGACAGAGTGAACATGGGACCTCCACAGAATGTCATTAGGGCGTGTATGCTGTACGAGTTCAAACTCGGGTCAAACGCCGCTATAACCGGGCAGAAGATATGCCAGGCCATTGGTGAGAGTGTCGTGATTGAGTTGATTTTAGTTTAGCGTCCCTTTCAGCAGCGAGGCTATATGAGACGTGGACCTACTGATTAACGTGGAATCCGAACCACATGAGCTCCCGCCGGGAATCGAACCCGGGTCTCCCACGCCAAAGTCGCGTACGCTAACCGCTTAGCCACGGAGGAGCTCTGAGAGTGTCGTGACTCTGTGGCAAGTGCAGTGGTTGTTTAACAAGTTTAACGACGATGACGAAACGCTCAAAGACGCACCACGTGTCAGAAAACCAACACATGTACAAAATGAACATCTTCAGACAGCAATTGAGACGAACAGTGGCTAGACATGTGAAGAACTGGGACTACAATTCAAAAGTGGAGAAACCATTCGGCAGCATCTCCATTAACTTGAGAAGCACTACAGGTTAGGTCGATGGGTCCGACACGATTTGACTCCGGGTGAGAAGGCAAAGCGAGCAGACGCCTGTGTTTCTTTGCTGTCTCGTTTGAGCAAGGAACCATGTCTGGACAGGGTGTTGACATGTGATGAAAAGAGGGTCCCGTACGAAGATCCATGCCGCCGTCATCATCAGTTAGCATCCCATGAACCGGTTCCAAAACAGCCGAAATCAGCACTGCAACAGAAGGTTCCCCTGTGTGTTTGATGGATGCTCGCGGCATCGTGCATCGGGAACTGCTATCAGCTGGTCAGAGATCTATACAACTGTGTACTATTAGCAGTTGAGCTGTGTTCAAGACAACCTCAAAACTCTGGAGCCAGCACTTCTGAATCTCAATGGGGTCCTCCTGTTATAAGACAACGCTAATCCTCATGCGGCTAGGATGACCCGGGACACCATTCTACACATTGGATGGGAAACACAATTTCATCCGCCATAATCCCCGTACATTGCACCGTTCAATTATCACCTGTTCCATTTATTGGACAATCATCTTAGAGGACGCCAGTTCAAATCCCTAGTGGAGCGCTGTAAACATTTACTGACCGATTACCGTCAAATCTGACTGCCAACCGATTACCCTACAATTTACGGTATAAATGTTATAGTTATGATAATAGGGCATAATTACAGCCTTTTTATGTCCTATAACCATAAAGTTTACAGTAATACCATAAATTTTAGAGTAATCAGTTGGTAGCCAGAATTGACGGTAATTGGTCAGTAAATGTGAGCATAATTGTTTACAGTGAGGTCGCAAAATACATTTGATACCTTCTTCGCTTCACGGCTCTACCGCGTTGAGCCATGGCCTTCTAGAACGTTGGTAGAAGGTCGTCAATGGGGACTATTTTGATCTTCCAGGTACGTCTTATGTGACATATCAACGTTTGAAGATGATGGGTGAAAAAGCGACAGAACTTTCTTGGTTACCTTTATATTTATTAAAGATGGAAAAATCGTTTTACGGGAAAAAATGGACAGGTGTAACATAAAACTTGGCAGAAAAACATAAAATTAAGAGGAAACGTAAGATTTGGAAACTCTACTAACATAATTTTGAAAATTTGGAGAAGATATTTTGCTCAATAGAATGAAGATAATGAAAAAATAATAAAATAAAATAAATCGAAAATCTAAAAGAAGCAAATTCGCGACGGTATTTCAGAGAAGTAATATACTTAGAGAGGAGCCAAAGCAAGAGGTATAGTCTCTGATATGAGCTTCAATTATTTACATTAATAAATATATAACAATTAATATTTTATACAAAAAAAACTGTACACTGACGACTATGATATTCAATAATATGTCAACCAGGTAATGATAATACAGGATAATCAGAAGGTAATGTAATTTATAGTACACAAAGAAAGCTGAAAATTATCAATATTTGCTGTTTTACATTGTATATACACCATTTCGATCATGTTCCTGATCTGATCTGGAATATAGTCAACAGTTATTGAATTTTGGCCTGAGTTCTTTCAAAGTATGCGGATAAGTATTGCAAACCAATATTCCCATATGAAAGACTGGTGGATTAATGCCGAGACACTGGGTGACTACCCTGGTTTGGAAAACCACATTGGTAACACCGATTCCAAATATTGCATGATTACACGAGCGGTATGGGAGGCTGCAATTTCCTGTTAAAAACATATCCCATTCTTTGTTTGTCAGTCAAAGTAGCAAAACATAGCTTGATTAGGTTAAGATAACGTTCAATGTTCATTGTCATGCCGAAGAAAACATTGAAAACTGTATTTCTAGTCACAGCACAACACCGACAATGTCTTGCGGACGAGGTGGAGAATCATGCAGCAAATTTTGTCAGTAGATCAGAAAAAGTGAATTTTGTGAATATGCGTAGTTGTTGAGATGAAAGCACGTCTCCTCGGAATAATCTAGAAGCGTTGTATGTTCCATAAACCTCTAATAGTACTTAATGTACTTAAAGTGATCTCCTGGGACTAAGTTTTGGACACTGTGCTTCCGTACGAAAATATTTCTAACAATTTCCTCTCAGTCGTGCTTGGTGTATTGTAAAACGGTCCAGAGTGACTAGAGAAGATACACAAGGACTTCAGTGTACAAGATCTGTCATGAAAATAATGCGCCCATTTTTATTTTAAGAAATTTATTAAACCGATTCGTACAATTACTCACTATTTTTCGAAATACATCCCTCCTACTTCAACACACTTGTTCCATCGCGATTTCCATGCTTTATATGCGTCCTGGAAGTCCGTCACAGGGACGTACTTTAGTAATCTCGTCGTAGCCGCCTTGATGTTCTCCAGGGTCCCCAAATGCTGTCCTTTGAGGGATTTTTTAATCTTCGGGAACAAAAAGAAGTGGGGCGGGGCAAATCAGTGCTGTAAGGTGGCTGGGGGAGCGTTGAGATTAAACAAAACTTTATCGCGTATCGCTTCTCGAGAGTTTTTCCATCTTGATTTCGAACGAGCACACACGCAAAGGTTTACTGAAACAGGTACTGTGACTGTCCAGGAGCTCGGAACCGACTGGCGTTGTGTTTTCAAGACTCCACCCACCCTTCCGTGCAACCACCAACGCGGCAGAAGAAAATGGGGCGCATTAATTTCGGAACAGATCTTGTACTATTTTTCGTTATTCTTTACTCACTCATTCTGATATGCGTCAATTTTTCTCCTGTGTGAGAACCGATGATCTACACGTGGTAGTGAGCTTTTCTAACGATTTTGTCAAAAAGAACTTTAGGGAGTTTGTTCATAATTCACAATTAGGTAAATATTTCATTATTATCCTAACAAACAATATGGCCTAACTTATTTGTTCTAAAAAGTTCACGTCATGTTGTTCATTCATGTGGTGAGTTTTTTAAAGGAGTATTTCCTCAGAAAGGAATCAGGCTGTTTTGTCATAGATATTTAATACATAAATTTTATTGTAAATCTGATAATAACGTTAAGTCATTTTTAGGTTAATTCATTAACTAAAAAATCCACAAGAGGTAGCTTACTCTTGGGAAGAATTTTTCTTAGTCGATATTCTCGAAGACACTTAAGTAATTTTGTACGGGCCTGTATTTCACAAACAAATGTTTCTTTAGTAAACTGACAATATTGAATAATTTATTTGTTCTGAAAAAATCCGCAAGATGTAGACAGTTCACTTTTGTAGTGATGTTTTCGGATAATTTTCTCAAAAACGACTTTCATGTTTCAGTAATATGACAGTATTGCATAACCAAATTCTTTTGAGAAAATATTACACAATGGAATATTTCTTCCTGGGGTGTCTTTTTTTCTCAGGTGATTTTCTTAAAACTCACATAGGTTATTTGTTCGAGATCTCATTAAATATTTTAATGGATAGTACTTTCAATTAAATGAACTGGCCACCTGGAATCTCTAACCAGGTAAAAAAATAGGGTATCCGTAGCTGGCGGAGAAAAATAACCAAGTCACTTAGGTATTTATCCCCATTGGTTTATTTTAGTCGCGATCTTCGTATATACGGTTGGATTACTTGCCTCTTTGAGGCTGAGGAAACAACCGTCGAATTATATTTAATACCTCCACGGAGGTTAACACATCAAATTGATTATTTCTCTTGACGACCTAGCTATTCCTCTTGGCTAAACGATTAATTAAGTTACTCTCCTCTTCGGAGGGTAGCTTATACTTTTGACATCAGCTTCATTCATCATCCGAGCTCCTATGATGGCTACGTCCAAGCCAGTCATCTCGAAAAAGAAGACCAAAATCCCAACGAAGATAGTCAGCCGATCTCAATACCGGCCTGAGGACTTCCTTATCCCGCTGGGGCGGCCCACCACCTCCGGCGCTACTGCCAAGTCACGATCATCCTCGACTAACCGGTCAACGACTGACGTTCCATCCCTTGCTCCACCGCAGGACGACAATGCCATGGACTTTACCCTGGTTACTACACCCAAGCGACGTCGCTCGTCCTTGGAGTCCACATTGAGCCAACAATATTCATCAGACTTCCCTGTTTTACCGATGAGCAACCGATTTGAGCCTCTCTCTACTCTCACAGCTGACGAGTCTCCTGTGATAGAGCCACGGCCCGAAAGCACCAAAGAGATTAAACCACCACCTATTTACATTTACGGCATCAAAAACACATACAACTTCACCAAAAGCCTTTCCAAGACCCTCAGAGAATCGCCTCAGGTTCGGCATAACAAAGAACGCATCGTGATTCAGGTATTTTCTAGGGACGACTTCACAACTATAAAAAACTACTGCGAACAGACGAAAACTGAATACGCTACTGGCATCGCCAAAAGTGACAGACCCCTAAAGGTTGTCGTTCGCAAATTGCCCATTGATACAGACGTCGCCGACCTTCAGTCTGAACTATTCACCTTAGGCTTTAAGCCACTCACGATTCATCAAATGTCTCGTCGGGGCCCCCCTGGTGGAGATAGGGTTCTCATGCCCCTTTTTCTCATCTCCCTCGAGAAAACTCCAAATATACAAGAGATCTATAACGTATCAGCTTTGCTTCATTATAAAGTTACATTTGAACCGTATCGACCGCCGAGTGTTCTGCAGTGTTACCGGTGCCAACGCCTTGGTCATTCACAGGACACTTGCAAAGCTCAACCTAAATGTGTCAAGTGTGGGCAAAGTCATTTTACAAAAGCCTGTGCCAAACCAGATGCATCCACGCCAGCAACCTGTGCAAACTGCGGAGGGGACCATCCAGCCAATTATCGCGGTTGTCCCGTCTTTCGCTCCTACTCAGATGCTCTCAAGAAATCAACTCCTTCTAGCCGCAGCTCCGGTCCTACTGCATCAACTTCACTGGATGATAAGGCACCTCGCAGCGACCGTCCTCCACCACCAAATCAGGATGCTCCCTCTACGTCCAGCACACCAGATAGTGCGTCTACACCATCCGTTAATGACTTTAATCTCCACTCACTCCTCACTTACATCAAAACCTTCAACTTTGGCCGCATTATCTCTCATCTCAAGAAGGGATTTACTAGACTTCGGGAAGCCACGGATCCTGCGTCTAAGGCTGCTGTCGTCATAGAGACATTCGCTGACATGATTGCTGATGGCTGCTTCTAACCAACCACTCATTCATCACACCATAACTGTTGTCACCTGGAATGCAGATGGTCTTACCGACCAGAAGCGTCTCCTAATTCGTTTTCTAGCAGAACATCAGGTCGATATCATACTCATACAGGAAACTCACTTCACTGCCCAGGTTACACACTGGAGACTGCCCAACTACCAATTATTTCGTCTCGATCGAGTTCAAGGACGGAAAGGAGGATTACTGATTGCCCTGAAACGAAGTTTCAAGGCTAGACAACTCCTTTTACCCCAGTTACACACACTAGAAGCTCTTGCTATAGAAGTCTTCCTCCCCGGGATTCCTCTCATCTTGGTCACATGCTACCGTTCTCCAGCACATGACTTAGATCCCAATGATTTCGACGCCATCTCGACTTTGGGCCCCAAAATCATATTGGCAGGGGACTTCAATGCAAAACATGGGGAATGGCACTCCAGACGTTCCAACGAAAACGGACGAATATTACACCGGCATCTGCACACATCTCCATTCATTGCCTATGGGCCACCTGATCCAACTCACCATCCTAAAGCAGGCGGAGAACCGGATGTGTTGGACATAGTTCTAAGCAAAGATACCATCTTAGCTACACGTCCTTACGTGATCTCAGCACTGGACTCAGATCATGATCCGGTCCTTTTCAAAATTTCGCATCGTCATATCTCCCGTCCTGCACCCGCTCATATCTCCCGAACTACGAACTGGGATGTCTATAAGCAGGAATTAAACTCTTTGCTCGACATAGCCCTCGTCCAAATTCTCCTGCGGAGATTGATCAGGCGGTCGCCCATCTCACACTTGCTCTACGTACGGCTGACTCCCTCAGCACATCAATAATTCCTGACTTGCAGTCCGATCCACAATGTGACTCTCCATTACTTCGTCTTTATATCCATCTCAAACGCTGGGCTCGAAGTACTTGGCAGCGTACCAGACATCCACTCTACAAAACACTTTGGAACACCTTAAGCCGCAAAATCAAGACCATCACTAGACGACAAACCGAGCAGTACTGGGAGACACTTTTTCGTGGGGTCACACTTAATGACACTAAAATCTGGCAGTATTCCCGCCTTTTTCAGCGCCGAGAGACTTCTCGTCAAACTCAAATACTGCAAGGTCCGCATGGGATCATACATGACGACCAAGGGCAAGCAGACCTATTTGCTGCATCTCTAGAGCGCCAGTTTACACCTAATGCGACTCCTGTCGTTCCTCACATTCGGCAGGACGTTCGGGCCACTATGCGCATGCTCCATTTTCAACCAATACTTCCCCTGCCTGAGGTCGTAACACCAAGGGAAGTTGAGCGTCAAATTTGTCACTTGCCCAACAAAAAAGCACCTGGAGTTGATCAGATCCGCCCAGAACTACTGAAACATGGGACACGGAAGCTACTCCTCTATCTTGCTGCTTTATTTACAGGCATCCTTCAGGTTTGCTACTTTCCCCGTGCTTGGAAAGAAGCGAAAGTCATTCTTCTCCCTAAACCAGGTAAAAATCCAACTCTCCCAGAAAACTATAGACCAATTAGCCTATTATCTCATGTGAGCAAACTCTTCGAACGAGTGCTTCTCGCCCGACTTCAGGAGCACGTCACCACTCTAGATATACTCCCCCACCATCAATTTGGTTTTCGTGCTAACCACAGCACAACAAGCCAATTAGTGAGGGTAGTCGACCATCTGACTACCTCTTTTAATCGACGACATTATGTTGTAGGTGTATACCTTGATATCTGGAAGGCGT
The DNA here is from genome assembly GCF_964235325.1 of Thermobia domestica. NCBI lineage: Eukaryota > Metazoa > Arthropoda > Insecta > Zygentoma > Lepismatidae > Thermobia > Thermobia domestica. The sequence goes on along the minus strand of NC_137465.1, from coordinate 112,493,080 downwards.
TTGATAAAGTGTGGTTACCAGGCCTCATTTATAAACTTCGCTTACAAGGTTTCTCTTTACCTTATCTCAAACTCCTCACTTCATACCTCTTTCATCGCTTTTTCCATGTCTCTGTGGGACAGACCAAGTCTGCTCCCAAACCAATTCAAGCTGGTGTGCCTCAAGGCGCGGTTCTTTCGCCTCTGCTTTACACCTTATACACCGCTGACTTACCCATTGTGCCACACTGTTTTCCTGCAACATACGCCGATGACACTGCTTTCTTCACGAACAGCAGCAATCTTCGTCTTTCCTACCACTACATGCAGCGGCAACTCAATGTCTTTCAACGTTGGGCTACCACCTGGCGCCTAAAAATCAACGCGGATAAGAGCGTTGCAGTCTGTTATAGCAAAAGACGCAGCAGAACCATCCATCGTTTATATTATGACAACATTGAAGTTCCACACCGTCTGCATGCTAAATACTTGGGAGTTATCTTAGATCGAGGCCTTACTTTTGGTCTTCATATCAGGGACATTAAACACCGAGCCCTTCGAAAATTGTCTGCCCTCTATACTATTCTGCGTTGCAGTGCCTTAAGTCATGAAACAAGACTCCACGTCTTTAAAATGGTAATTTTGTCCACAATCACCTATGCATGTCCAGCATGGCAACATGCGGCACTCAGTCACTTGCGCACGGTCGAGAGTGTGCAAACCAGGGCAGCTCGTATCATAACAGGCCATGACCGATATACGCGTAATCGTCAACTTCTAGAGGACTTAAACATATATCCTATCCGGGACGTGTTACATCAACACCATACTCGTTTTTGGGCCAACCTCCCCCGCCACGTCAACCCCGCTATTGCAGCCATTGGCACAGCGCATACACACCGACGAACTTACAGGACGCCACGTTTGTAGCATAACTCTTTACCCACACTCTCCCCCTCACTGCGACAGTTGCAGCTGAAGGCCACATGACGTCGTCGTATCTCATGTTCTAGCTCACCCCCCAAAGGTCTAATCATTTTGTTTTCTACAGCTGTCATCGAGTCAGGGACTTTTGTCCGATACTCGACACAAAACTACACTTTCAAGCTGAGCTGAAGCTGAGCTGACTTTCAATTGAGGTCACATACTTACTACGAACCTAGCTCCTCTTGTAGTTAGTTACTGTGCTACGCAGTGATCAAGTATTGCAAACGTACTTGTGAGACCAGCGCAGATACCCTACATAGGAGATTGACAGAGGATCTTCATCTTCTGGAGGGTTTATCTTAAATTTTTGAAGGTCATTGCTTGTAATCACAGTTTGACCAACTCTTTTGTCGCTTTGTTAGGGCTACCTGTAGTACTATCTGAGCGGGGTGTTGTTTATATCATTTTATGCGGTGCATATTTTTATCGCACCATGCATAAGCTACCGGGATTAGTTCAAGGTCCCACAAGTAAAGCTGTGGTTGATGCCAAACGCGATCCGCGAACCAATCGACGTACCCGTCAGCTCTCGGAGGGTAGTTTAGAGTCGGCTGATAAGCGTTCGAGATCTCGTTCTCCTACCTACATTCGCAAGCCGGAAGAATCAGAACCAATGCAGACGACCACTGGGGATCCTAGCAAATCTACTGATGGATTACAACAGTCATATGCAGCAACTCTTGCTCGTCCTAAATTGCATTCTTTTCTTCTTACTAACTTCGACCCAAAGTACAGTAACACCCGCCATATCTTTAATCAGATTATTAAATATCTTCCAAGGGCCAGTATCCAACAGATAGTTTTCACCAGGGGCGGTGTTATTATTAAATCTCAGGACGAAACTTTTGGCATTACTCTCCGTAATAAAGCCAGTTATGAGATTTTTGGCAAATCTGCACAACTGTCTAAGCTTCCTGACAAAATCAAGCAAACTCCTCCACCTTCAAGAACACCAATGATGTCTGTAGTTATTCGCGGAGTTCTACCTGAAATAACAGACGATGAGGTGCTTGAGGAGCTAAAAGCAGAGGGCATTGAAGTGTCCAAATGTATTCGTATCCGAAATAATAACGGTCCAACATATATGGTGAGAGTCCTGACTACTTCTCAATCCTCCATCGATGCATTATTACAAGATGGCGCATACATATTTAAGAAACGTCATAGGGTGGAACCATCCCGAACAAGCCTCCCTCTTCCCATTAGATGTGAAAGGTGTCAGGTGTATAACCAACATATAACGGCTAAGTGTCCAAATGTCGTAAAATGCGGCTACTGTGCTGGCAACCATGATACTAAAGAGTGTCCGAATACGGGAAAACCACCTCTATGCTCGACCTGTTCCAGTGACAAGCATCCAACTTATAGTTATAAATGTAAAGGGAAACCGAATCCAACTCCTGACCACCCGGAGATGACGGTACCGCTACGTACCATAGATTCTAACGTGCCTTTATCACAGTCTATCACCTCTCCTCTTATTGTGGAAAACTTTCTCCGCTACATAACACTCATATTACAAAATATTTTCCCATTCCAACGTCAACTTATATTAGATCATGTTATTGCAGCAGCCTCGGCTATATTTCAAGTTAACTTGTATGCTACATATTCTGGACCGTACGTTCACTTCCATATTGCTCCCCAAGACACTGCAGTTTAAGTCCGTAATTTTGTGTATGAATATGGCTCTGACACTTCTTTTTCTGAACATTCGTTCTTTAGCGCAACACCGAATACTATTTGAGCAGTTACTGCTTGAGGAAAATATCGATTTATTTGTACTAAATGAGACTGCACTCAAACCTGCTACTTACGTCCGATTTCCTCGATATCAATTTTTTCGCTGCGATTATGGAGACAATAACGTACGAGCCCAAGGTGGCGCTGCTATTGGAATTCGTAATAAACTCACTTATAGATGCAACTCTGTTCCACAGCATATGCAGTTACCGGAACACCTAGTGACAACAGTTTACGTTCCTCACCTTATATTAACAGTAGCAACAATATACGTTCGACCAGGTCATATCATTCCTCTTGCCTTCTTCACCTATTTGTTTCACCACTTTAAACATCTTGTCATATTAGCCGACGTTAATATTCACAGTCGCTCTGCCCGTGATAAAGCTGAGTTTTTCGATCATATAACTCTTAATTTAAATGGGCATGTCCATCAATTGCCCAAACATACGCGACCAAGCAGTCAGACTACACCCGATGTTGTTATTAGCACTGCCTCTATGGTCGATAAATGTAATATACATGTACTAGATTGTATCGGCAGCGACCATCTTCCGGTGAAAGTCGTTATCAACCATCAAAGACGACAAATATCTGAATCAACTATGAGAACTATCATGTTATACGACAAGGCGAACTGGGATCAGTTTGGTACTGATATAGATGTTGCTCTTGCCTCCTTAGTACCACCGACATCAGAGACCGACCTTAATAATACCGTCGATAGCATTTGCACAGCTATCACCAGTAGCGCCAACAAAAACATACCTACATATCGAGGCAAAACATACCAACCTATGCTACCTCCGCAGTACTTGACTCTCGTCAAAAAGTCTCGCACTTACTTTCGAAAATACGAACAAACACGGAATCCAGAGTATTTGACTCAAGCAAGACGATGGCAAAGGACAGTTCATAACTATATTGTTGCTCATAAACGGCTTACCTGGAGCAAAGCTTGCAATCAATTGAATACAGAGTCACATCCCACGAAATACTGGAAAAAATTTGATCTTCTAACTGGACAGACAGTTAGTTCATCTTATCCTCTCATACAGGATAATCAATCTCTAGATACAGATCAAGATAAAGCAGACGCTTTAGCCACACATCTGCAGTCAGTATTTACACCTCCGCCTTGCACACATCCATTCAGCCCTAGAGTTTCTGAAGAGGCACAATTACTTCAACCTTCCATCCAGCATACTTTAGAAGCGGATAATCCTTTGACTCGTGAAATCACTTCCGCGGAGATACAGTCCATCATCAAGCGGAAACGTAGTACTGCCCCAGGCTTTGATCAAATAACTTACAGATTACTTAAGGAATGTTCGGCAAATTTTTTCATATTTCTAGCATCGATATATACATTTATGCTTCGAACTGGTTTCTATCCTCTTGAGTGGAAGGTATCTAAAGTCTGTATGTTTCTGAAACCCAACAAACCACCGCATTTCGTACAGTCCTATCGTCCAATCCAGTTAACTTCCACGTTAGGTAAAGTCTTTGAAAAAATACTCGTATCTCGTTTACACCCATACATTATGGATCTACAACTTCTACCTCTCCATCAAACTGGATTTCGACCTCATTATAGCATAAATGATCAACTACTTCGTCTAACTACCATTATTACCAATCATTATAATAAGTCTCTTCCGTCCTGTCTCGTTTTAATGGATCTGGAAAAAGCTTTTGATCGGATTTGGCATTATGGATTATTTTATAAACTTCTTAAACTGGGTCTTCCTGTTACATACCTCCGAGTCATATTTTCTTTTATACTCAATCGAATAGCCTACGTCAGCATAAACAACTCATTATCACATCCAGTCTTTCCATACACAGGAGTACCGCAAGGTTCTAGTCTATCTCCTCTTTTATACATACTCTATGCTTCCGATTTACCGTCTCCATCGCCGAACACTTATCTCTTTCAATATGCTGATGATACAGCTTTTCTTACACTGGGAAACACGATACAGCAGATAATACAAACTTACAGACTACAATTACTAGCTTTCTGAATTGGTGTAGTAAATGGAGACTTTCAGTTAATGAAGACAAAACACAAACACTTGTTATTTTACCTCCTAAATGCCGCAGCAAAGTTAGACGAAATCCAAATTTACTACAGATACGTGTGGGAGATCACTTTCTTCAACCAGCTAAAACAGTAACATACTTAGGAATCATTTTTGATGATAAGTTGCGATGGACACCCCAGCTTCAGAAACTTGTTCTCAAAGTAAAGAACCGCTTACAACTTCTTCGTCGTCTGGTTGGCCAGACCTGGGGTTTAAATTCCAAATTATTGCTTAACACATACAAAGCATTTATGCGGAGTATACTTACATTTGGACACATAGCCTGGTGTTCAGCGCCTCCGAAATTTTACAATAGACTTGAAATTCTTGAGAGACATGCCATTCGTCTTGCATTTAGGATAAAACTTCCGTATCATAATGCTGACTTGTATGACAAAATTACCTTTCCTCCGCTTATTCAACACATTGCACAATTGCGTCAGAAGTTCATAACTACCAGTCTCCAAGATCGTAAGGATATCTTTCTTGACACCATATTTACAGATTTACAACAAGAATCTCAATCTAAGTACTGCTATACACCACTCAGAGTTTTGCTTTCCATATACATCCGCACTCTTCCAGCAGATCATCATCATGCCACCTTCTTCCGTCACCAACTCATCCATCAACATCTTCCACATCTTTTTCCATCATAGCACTTGTCTCACTGCAACACTAATCTGGGCTTACCCCATGTTTCTCATCAGTCCTGAGCCGCCCCAGGACAGAAGATTAATCTGCATTTGTTCGTACTAACATCTATATGTTGTGTTGTGGCGTTATGAGCACCTCACTCATCATCATTTTTCCATTTTTTGCATTTTCTACGTTATTTATTCGTTTCAGTTTTTTTTCCGCACCTTTTTGTTATCTTTTGTATGTGCACCTTTCCTTACTAGTTTGTTATTATTCATATATTATTAATGTTATTGTTGTTTAATATCTTTATTTTTTGATTTTTATTAGTGCATAATAACAATAATTGTTTCACAGCTCTTTGACCAGCTATGAGTTTAATAAAGAATAATTGATGCTCCCACACCCCTGGCCAAGAGAGAGGGCGAAACCCTCTAGTGGCCGTTTCTTTATACCCATTCGTTCCAAGTTCTTCAGCAATAAACCTATGTTATACTTAAATTGATGCCCAAACACCTTCCAACTCAATAAATAAAGTACTGTCACTACCCACCACTCTAAAAAAAAAAAAAAAAAAAAAAATACTTTCAATATTGTCCCATGGATTTTCGCAGTTACACACAGGACGTTATAATTATTTTTGGACATTATGTTCCATTTATTACCTATTATCTTTCTTCGAAGAGGGAAACAACTTACCATCATATATCCTCCGTAATTCTAGAAGTCATTAGTAAGAAGAATTTATATGGAATCCAGAGAAGGTAAGAATCGGTTTCGAAAAGTTCAAGTGCCAATTGCATTTCAAAAATGTATACGAATGAATTGAATATTAGAATGTTACTTTTACTACACTGAGAGAATTTCGAGAGAGATTCAAGGATTAACATTTCTACATTGTACGTTGAGTACTGTAGATGTTAATGTCAGGAAGCGGATCAAGACAGCTGTTGCATTACCTCTTTTTCCACAAAACAGTGTCCTATATTTTCATTCCTACTGTGGAAAATACACCAGAAAAATGCCACAGTCTCCAGATTTTCAAGACTACGCAGTTAAGATATGGCTGGATGAGAATAAGGCGCGTTATCTTGCATAATTAGTACGTATATATTCTCTTTCATGCATAAAGTAACTGTAGCCAGAAGCGTCCGCAATAGTTCATCAAGAGAGTTTCAAACGCTTAATCCCATATCTTTTCATGTCAAACATGTGTCTTATATTTTTTTGTACATATATATATATATATATATATATATATATATGTGTGTGTGTGTGTGTGTGTGTGTGTGTTTGTATGTGTGTACACTGGGTGGTTGGGAACTCCACCGAAAAATTTCGGGAAGTGATTTCTTGCAGCAAAATAAGAAAAAAAAACGTTCATACGAACCTGGGCTCAACAGTGCTTAGTTTCGGAGTTATAAGTCGGCGTAAACGGAGCAAAAAGAAATTTAGACCGCTATAGCGCCACGAGCGTGACTGATACAGCTAAGGCGGCATGGTACACTCAAAGAAACCAAGCCTGATCTATGTAAAAATGCTTATGTTACAATCGTGAAATCCGTGCGAAAGGGATTCTCCACAGGTGCGCGGGGATTCCCGGAGAATATGCCAAGGAAAGAGACGTCAAAATAGGCTTGAATGGATAGGTCTCCCACCTGACAACATAAATCGTGTGTGCTATGTCGAGATCTCAAACACACGGATATGGTGGACACAGTCATATCCGCTATGTGTGGTTGCATAACCACCAGGTGACCAACAATGAACTGGTGGGTATAACGTGGACGGAAGACACGTCGGGAGGTGATTCCACAGGTGAAAAAAAGGAAACAAGCCCATATGGACATAGGTCGACAAAGGCGGCGTGGTCCAGCAGAAACCGGGAAAAGAGTACTGTAAACCGTCGGCGAAATAGAATATCTCCCTAACGTAGAGAGATATTGATATTGGCCCAAAGCCAAAAAAATGAAATCAGACCCAAGGGAAACGATGGTGCAAACCGAAGGCGCAGAGGGAACTGCGTAGGGGATTCCACACAGAAAGACGAGGTGTCACCAAAGCAGACATGCTAGGGGTAGTGCAAAGTGACACTGATATATGTACGATTATGTATAACATAGGGCGTACCTACAAACGGTGGGGTGAGAGCTGGAAAATGGTGATTTCCCACTCCAGAATCGAAGAGCCGGACATGGTGTGTTCGCGGAACGGTACCCCAATAAGCAAAGTACGCAGACATTGCAGGGTCGAGAATCGCTACAAGCCTGACCGAGTAGGGAATCGAGGCGTGGAGAACATGGACAAAAGTACACATGCATACAGGGAAACATGGACTGTATTTGCAAGGATGTTACACTACGCCTCGGACTTGTATCCGTGATGAATAACTATCACACAAAATGATACTATAAGTAAAAAAGTTTGTAAACAGAACGCTGCAGCCTAGCTGTTGCGCACCTAATCCTACATTTCCCCACTCCCTTCTCCGCGACGATGATGTTTTGCAGTGTTGCAATATGCAAGGAGAGGAATGGTCTGAGGATTTTCTACGACATTTGAAAAAATGAAATCTTTGAGTTTTACGTCCCACGCTTATGCCGGTTAGGCTAAAGGAGACGGTTATAATGAATAATGAATGAAATGGTGGAATGAAGAAAGTGGGAGGAAACGGGAGAACCAAGAGAAAACCCACGCACACGGTGTTTGTCCAGCACAAAGTTCACTTGGCGGGGGCTGGGATCGAACCCGGGACCCTAAGCACCAGAGGTGAACGCTCTACCACTGAGCCACCGCGGCCCCCTCTACGATATTTGAGTGTAAATGCTGTATATTGACTGTGCCAGTTCGTACCAATGAAAAAATAATAACAAAAAGAGAAATTTTCCTTTCAGAAGGCGTGAAGGGATCGCCCCGTCGGAAAGCGTAACTGCTTACAGTGTATCCATGAGGTAGTCTGCACGGGCCCGGCCCGTGAATTAATAATATGAGGCCCGACCCGAGTAAGAAATATGTTTTAGCATTTAGGCCCGACCCTATGTGATAATCAAATGAGCCCGAAATAAGCCCGAATTACAAAAACTTAACAATTAAGGCAAAATTGTATTTTTTATTTGCAACAATTAGATGTTTAATTTTGCAGTTTAAAAGCTTTCATGATTCAGAGACAACAAGGAAATAAAGGTTATCCTTTACATTTAGTTAACTATGAATTCTCTTTAAACAAAAGTCATTATATAAATTCTCATATAATATACACTGACATTGTCTTGAAGAAAAAACCAAGACACGTTGTTCCCAATGCTCTTGTTCCTTTAATTCAGTGTAAGAAGCAGTATTTTCACTCAGACAAGCTAAGCATATTTATTTCTGTTACTTTTAGTTTTTTTCTCTATTACACAGCTTTTCTCTCAATTGCACAGTGATTTTCAGTGTGGGAATCTTAAGTTACAAATTTAGGTATGCGTTAAAAGTTCTCCAGAAAATATCGTTGTATTATGCTCGAAAAGGTCCCGAGAAATATGATTGTTTATTTAAAAATTTACGGCCCGGACCCGGCCCTAGGCCCGAGCTCGTGCAGACCTCTACCATGAGGTTGCTTACCTACTAAAAAGTAAGATTCGGACTTTAAACATTTTAGCAGGTGATATTTGTTGTAACAGAAGTTTGCTGAGTTAGTATCACTGGAACTTTCAAAGCCAGACAAGTGGATGGAAGAGTAGTGGGGAGGATGGCGGAATACGAAGTGCTCCGCGGCGATCTGCGCATCTTGGTTTGAAACTTGTCGAATTATAAAGGTTACTGCGTACCTGCTGCACTGCCGTGTCGTGACAAAACGCTGTAACTTTGGCGAAGAAGTTTTGCGAAAATGAGCCTTAAAGTTTTCATCCGAAAATGTGATCTGTATCGTGTAGAACCAGTGTAACTAGGCAATAATGGTCAACCAATCAATTTTCACCAAATTTAATCACACAACATGCATTTACGTAACATTACATGTAACCACGTGTTTCCAAAGTCAAGATACACTATTTCTACACGATACAGATCACATTTTCGGATGAAAACTTTAAGGCTCATTTTCGCAAAACTTCTTTGCCAAAGTTACAGCGTTTTGTCACGACACGGCAGTGCTGCAACGCTGAAGCAGATGCTGAAAATGACGTCCACCACTATGAACACAGGCGTTCATACGTCGTCGCACAGACTGGCGCACAAGTCAAAACGTTGCTGGCTCTTCCCTCAAAGCGTCACAAGAGGCTCGGACGCGTTGTTCCTACTTGTGGACATCAGGTGCCAGAAGTGTAGAAAGTATCTCGCGCAATTAGTCCAGATAGATAGGCCTGGGGAAGAACAACTGATCCAATGAGATGGTCATCCAGAATCCCTACCCGCAAGTTGGTACGGAACTGCTGGTGGTGGCGGGCCCTATCATTCCATGTGGATTGTCTACAGACCATATATGACTATTATGGTAATTGTGGATTCCATCCTTTCCAAATTGGGCTTCATCGGTGAACAAAATGGAGGAGGGAAACCCGACAGTTGTTGTCATTAAATGGAGAACTTGAGTACAAAAGTCCAGCCTGGGACATAAATCCCCTGGCGATAAATCCTATACGCGTTACAAGTGAGGGGTAAAAATTGTTCGCATGCTGGATCGATAACATCCTCTGAGAGATGACGTTATGCAGAAAGGTAAGCTCCCTGCAATTTACACTCGGGCCATTGCACACATGTCGTAAAAAATCTTCTTCCGCATGCAGAGTGCGTTCCCCACGTGACCTGCCCGTGTCACACATGGGGGGGGGGAGAAACGCTCCCATCACACGCAAACGACGAAACAGCGCTGCAAATGTATGATGCGGTTGTCGTTTATTCGAATATCCTTCGTTGTATAACCGTGCTGCCTGCAAACCATTGCCATGTGCTTCTCCGTACACGAAAACCATCTCAACTTGTTCCTGATTAGCGTAATCTGCCATTATCAAACACACTACGCTATGCACATTATGCACAACACGTAAAGTAGTAGTTACCACTTAAACTGCACGGATGACGTCTACAGACAATGTAGGTTTGGTCTAGGCGATGTATTATTTGTTGTTTGTGCACTCAGTTTATCTTCAGTCTAACTCCTTGTGCATCGCAGTGACCTGGGGTGGCAACCTGAAGCCATCTCGCAGCAAACCAACAAAATACTATGTAGTGTGTTTTATCCGTATAGGAGCTATAGCCCTTTGTATGTGACCATGCAATGTCCAAGCGTGGCTTCCATTGTTCCTTTTTGAAGCCACATTGTTCAACGAGCGGTTGGCGAGTCCAGGGTTCTCAACCTTCTCGAGGCTATCACCTGCTTGCTTTCATGCGATTGCCCTGAGTGCCCATTCCGAAGCCAATCCACCCATACACAAGGTTTAACGTATGACTGGGACGACGTTCCAGACAAAGGTTTCTATTCGTCAACTAAGGCTTGATTGGTTTGTGACGCATGCAATCAAGGACAAGCTACGAATTGGGTCTCGAGCTGAATTTCCAAGGTAGCTGTAGGAACCTGAAAGGAACGCTTGTTTGTCGTTCTAGAAAAGCCATCTTTTGCCCTTCCCTCTCCCCCAAAACATAGAACAGGTCATGACATCTCTAACGCAAATTAATAGTCCCTCGCCCCCACTCGCCTATTTTTCTTTCCAAGCCCCCTTCGGAACCAAATACGCCCCCTGATGGAAGATCTCGCCCACGTTGCACATCGCCATGGTAATTAGAATAAAGCCTACTCTGCTTGTTGCAATACCGTCGCAAACACACCATGTCTGGAGGTGTTCCTTTGCATTGCTCCCCGACGCCAAAGTGGGGAATCCCCATTTTCCAGCTCTCACTCCACTGTTCGTACGTAAGCTCTACGTTACACATCATCGTGCCACTTTGCACTACCCCCAGCATGTCTGCTTTGGTGACTCCCGGTCTTTCTGTGTGAAGTCCCCTTGCGCAGTTTCCTCTTCGCCATTCGGTTTGCACCATCGTTTCCCATGGGTCTGATTTCATTTTTTTGGCTTTGGACCGATATCAATATCTCTCTTTGTTAGGGAGATATTCTATTTCGCTAACGGTTTACGGTGCACTTTTTCCCGGTTTCTACTGGACCACGCCGCCTTTGTCGACCTATGTCCATATGGGCTTGTTTCCTTTTTTTCACCTGTGGAATCACCTTCCGACGTGTCTTCCGTCCACGTTATACCCACCAGTTCATTGTTGGTCACCTGGTGGTTATGCAACCACACATAGCGGATATGACTGTGTCCACCATATCCGTGTGTTTGAGATCTCGACATAGCACACACGATTTATGTTGTCAGGTGGGAGACCTATCCATTCAAGCCTATTTTGACGTCTCTTTCCTTGACATATTCTCCGGGAATCCCTACGCACCTGTGGAGAATCCCTTTCGCACGGATTTCACGATTGTGACATAAGCATTTTTACATAGATCAGGCTTGGTTTCTTTGAGAGAAGTATGCCGCCTTAGCTGTATCAGTCACGCTTGTGGCGCTATAGCTGTCTAAAATTCCTTTGACTTGTTTTCGGCGGCCTATAACTCCGAAATTAAGCACTTTTGAGCCCAGGTTCATATAACCTTTTTTTTTAAAAAAAAAAAAAATTGATGTGAGGAATCGCCTCCCAAAGTTTTTCGATGGAGTTCCCAACCACCCCGGATAGTAAACGTTTATTTTTACATATCTTGCTCATAGGAAGTATTAGATTTAAAAAAAAACTTACGTACGCGACTGAAGTTAACTACTATTTCTTAGATATAAAAGACACCAGGCTTCATCTTGGATTAAGCTTTCGCACATAGGATTATAGTGCACAATCCATGTTTCCATATATATTTGAATCAAACTTAGTTGAATGTACCTGTGTTTCTTAAAACGGCAAACGTAGGCCGAGATAAATGGTTCCTGAGAACAGTTTCTTTGAACACTCAGTTTCTTTGAACGTGCCAAGACACATGTACAATTCATTAACTAAGATCTGTGTAAATTTCTTACAATTTACCATTGCAAACAATCTTGTCAATGATAGTTTATTTCTTTCTTGCAGAAAATTGTGAATTAAGTACAATAATAATTGAGACAGGATAACAAATCGAGACAAATTATTGCATTACAAAATTAACAAGGAAGGAGGAAATCCAAGCATGTGCATGCACAAGTACAGATTTATACATCTTTTAAAGTAGAAAATAAAATGACAATGGATCATCTTCTAATGGGGCATGTCACTAAATCAAAGGAAGCAATGGCGACTCTGAGAGACGTCATATCGGTTAAAATTAACACTTTCTAGCTACAAAGGAAGGGAAAGAAACTTTCCTATTCACTAACAAGAATTAGGACTTCTTCCGTCAAGAGCGATCTCTGAAAGAAAGTGAAGTGGTGTCACCTTAAGTGACATATTGTGTAGGTCAAAAAGGCTAGAATTATAAGAAATGGACATTAATACATTACGTTGATACAGTGTCTCACCAAGTTTCATTAATTTGATTAGCGATTATTGGTAATTAGTAAATGAAATGAAATGAAATTTATAGTTGAACTTTCCACAAATGTGTCTTTTAGGCTAAGGGAGACAGAGAGTTAATGAAAATAAATGACTACTAAAGAGCTGGAGGAACGCTAATGTGCAAGAAACTGGATAACTCTGAGAAAACACTTGATATTTGCTACCTCAAACTCACATAGTATGGGACCCAACCAGGGACCGCTCACATCAAAGATGAGCTTCCTTCTACTGGGTCACCATGTCTCCTTAGTGAATTGGGTAACTTTATTTTATGACTTAAGCCAATCTTATTATGGGATATCTGTTAAACTTTACTTTTTGATTTCTGTATGTTTGAGTGACTTCATTACAGTCCTGAGTCAGGCCAATCTAATCATATAATTGTGCTGATATGAACGTTGCTATATATTCATGCTTTAATAAATATAATTTTGTGTTTCATTCCTTGCCAGTACTACCAACGTAATTACACATTAGGTGAATCTTAAAAGGCGATTCTTTAATTTAACATGCAGCTTCACTTTCTTTCGAGATTCCCCTTGCCAGAGGCCAAACTCTCTCTATAGCATTGTGGCCTGGGAGATGATGAATCTCTTTCTTCAACCCTTTTATATACCAAACCACTTTTAAAAATCAAGATAGACTTACTTCTTTGAACAGAAATATATTTGATGATCTTGATAAGTCAGAATAAGCTTATAAGTAAGCAACGAGGTTTTTTCTTCCACTAGGAGAAACAGGATTAAACAAGCAAGGATGATGTCCACATAACAAGTAACTTCGCTGACCATAATAAATTTCATAGTATAATCTAATTTCTAATATTTGATTATCCATTTGCAAAACACCTAAAATAAATTTGCTATTTAAATGTGTAGGCTACGAAGTGTAGATATACAGGTAATGATTTTGTACGAATAAAATAGTCAGCTTTTGTTAAGTCTTCATATATCAATTGGAAAACGCCGTTAATCAAACCATCACCTGTGAAAATTAGTATGCGAATCAACGCCTTGCATAAATTCGTACAATATTAATGTTTGCTATACCTTTCAGTGTAAAATATCCTACGAGTCATTCCGTAACTATTCCGTAAAAAAATAAACTATAGAAGGAACCATCGGTATGACTAACAATTCAAGCAACTTCATAAATATTAAATATTCACAAAATTCCCAGTTTTGGGGTGAGTGTATAGAGAAAAGGCAAACACAGGAGTAAATACTATTTTTGTATTTACCTACCCACTGGCCATTTACCCGACTTATATCACTACGCATTACCAGTAGTGCTGGGCACAAAAATGATTTTTGAGAACTTTAAAAAAAACAGGCTCTATCAAAATCCGGTTCGGTTTGCAACGGAAACACACTCAGTTTTCTATCAAGATTGGTTTCGGTTTTAAACCGGTTTGGTATTCAATCAAACCAATTTCAGTTTTAAAACCGGTTCGCTTTATATAAAAATCTTTTTTTTTTCCTACTTTTCGTTAGCTTGTTTGTTAATGAGCACTACGAGAATAAGAACAGATACTGGGTTCGGCCAAAATCACACTGGCTTTTATAGAATATAGGGAACAAACTTCTCGTTGTGGAAGAAAACCGAAGAAGGTTTCGGTGAAAACCTGAATCGATTTTCGAATTTGTTATTAGGTGTTTCAACTAACTCGTTTCCGGCTTTTATAAAAACCGGCATTCTTGATATTTTAAATTAATTGCAAAAAGCCGATACTTGATATCACTGTTTTTGCTCTACGGAAATCAGTATTGAAACCGGAAATAGTAGTAAATCTGAAATATTTCCTTTCTCGGTAAAGTATTGTCCATAGTCATGTTATGTTGTCTTGAGACATTGAGTCGTTTGTAAGAAAACCGCGTGTCGGTATCTATTGTCATGTTTGTAATGGGTCGATAAACTTTAAGACCGGAAATGGTTAATTTTAACTATGTTCGGTTACAATAGAGATTCAACGGAGGAGATGAAATTTATTTTTGGGACGTTCAATTGATTGAAAAAGTCGCATCTTGATAGCACTTAACGTTTTCCCTCTACGAATATCAGTATTGAAAACCGGAAGTTATTGTAAATTTGAATCAGTTCCGAATTCGATAGAGTGTTATAGATAGTCACGATACGTTGTTTTGACACGCTGAATAGTTCACAAAAAACCTTCTTGTTATCTGTTACCGTTTCCATTCTATGACGATAAACTGAAAGTAATTTATTTAAACCCTTTCCGGTTTGAATAGAACTTCAAATGAGTAGATGGAACTTATTTTTGGGAATCTAAATCGATTGCAAATAAACCATACATTCATAGAATATATCGTTCTTGATCCACGGAAATCAGAATTGAAGACGGAATTAATAGAAATTCTGAACCATTTAGGGTTTCGGTAGAATGTTGAGGATAGCGATAACATGTTGCCTTGAGACGTTGAATTATTTCCATTAAAAATCTTCTAACTTCTACTACTGTGCATGCTAAGTGGTGATAGACGTTGAAGCGGGAAATGGCTAATTTTAACAATTTTCGATTTGAATAGAAATAAAACTGAAAAGATATAACCTATTTTTGGAACACTGAATCGACTGCAAAAAGCAGCATCTTGATAGCGTTTGCCGTTCTCGATCCACGGAAATCAGTATTAAAACCGGAAATAATAGTAAATTTAAAATAACTCCAAATTTTGATAGAATATTTTGGATACCTATAATATTCTATATTATCTTGAGAGACTGAATCATTTGCAGAAAACATTATCTGTTATTTTTGTTCTATGGCTATAAACGTTCGAACCGATACTAAAACCGGAAGAAAGAGTAAATTTGAAATACTTTCGGTTTTAGATAGAGTATTGTGGATAGTTATGACATGTTGTCTTCAGGAGCTGAATAGTTACAGAAAATCTTTTCTTGCTATCTATTATTACCGTTTTTGTTCTATGGTGATAAACATTGAAAATGGAAATGGCTAATGTGAATCACTTCCAGTTTCAATAGAGGGTTAACGAATGAGATTGAATATATTCTTTAGACATTCAATTGATTCCGAAAACCGCTTCTCGTTATCCCTTACAATTTTTGCTATGATACCTGTCAACAAACGGACGGATGAACGGACAAGCCGATCGATAAGACTTCCGATACTTATACAATGCATAATCTGAAAGTTTAATAAATAAATAAATATAATGTTAATGTTGTATGTTGATACACTGTTGAACAAACGGTACAGGCAACTGTTAATTTTCATGGAAAAATATTCGAATGAAAATGTGGAATTAAACGGGAGAAACCTCAGGGAATTCACAGATCCGTTGTTGTTTACTACAAGCTCACTTGGCCTAAAATCAAACCAGGAAACCTCCATACCAGAAAACTAATTTTCTACCAATGTTCAATACTCTTAAAAATAAGAACACACGATCCCAACTATTCGGATATACATCTGAGACATGTAAACCACAGGGATCTAACCTAGATCCATGAGCATAGGATTATTAGTAACTTAACAAAGAACGAAAGTCTAAAACTGGGAATTTAGTATATGTTTTCATACATTCTACCTCACTGGAAAAGTAAGCTAAAAGTGGCATATTGTATGTTATCTTGTCACCTTATTTGTCGACGTCATTCTGGTTTTTGAAACTTCTAAAATAGCGTAAAGCTAGCTATCTTTGACAACACAAGACTGTTCTACATACGTACGATAGTTTATCCACACTTTACGATTATTCCTAACGTGTTCCCGTCAATGTTAAGTATAGATTGTCCTCTAACGTTTGTTGTCCACTCAATAGCCACTGTTTTTCATGTTTGTCCACCATTAATGTGCTTGCGGTAAAAACGTTAATATAAGAAACTAGATTTGGAAGATAGTACGGCCAAGAAAAAAAAACTGAAGGAAAGATAAGGGATGAAAAATGTACACAACAGAAAAGTGATATTACCAGTATAAAGAAAATTTATATGTTATGTAAAAAGAAAGAAAAGAAGACACGAATTATCGACTTTTTTGCAGAGAGTGTTTTCGTATGGGTCCTTTATCACAAATTTAGTCTCTCTGTTGTTTCTTGTTGCCAAAGTATATCGTTTAATATACGGTAGAATGGGGCAACAACGGACATGAGGCAGTCATATTTTGTGTTTATGTTGCTCTTTATTTTTTCTTAGCTGCACTACGTACAGTAAGTACCTTCATATGAACGTATTAAACGAAAAAATATAAAAACCTTTAAAGAAAAAGTTTCACGGAAGATATATTATATAGAAAGACGACCATCCGTTTCAAGGCCATTTCTTAGTTTTGTGTCGTCCGGCCTGTCTTTTTCCCTCAAAAAAAAAAAAGCTTACTTCTCCACAACGGAAGATCTCTCGTTTCTTTCCTCCATGATCAGAAATTCACGAAAAGAAAATCTAGAACACTTTCGTAGCTTGAAAACACATATACAGACATACATAGTAGAAGAAGCAAAAGAGTAAGAAAGAGGGCAGACGACCCACCATAGCAAGAAGGAAAGGTTATACACTGGACGAAAGAACCTCTTACTCGCTCGACTTAAGTTTATCACTGCACAACTCGTTCAGGTGGAAAATTGTCTCTACTTGTGGTTCGTTCTTTTTTCTATATTTTTTTGTAACTTTCACCGAAAGAGAAAGAAAGAAGAAATGAAAAAGACCGATGTATTGACTACTAGTGGACACAAAAAATCAAGAGAGCAGACTTTTCAACAAAAAATGAATTCAGAAATATTAAAGGAAATGTACTTTTGTCTTCATAAAAATGTTATACAGTGTATTACATAATTAATGCTTAGAAGATCTTTTTGATCCCTATGTTGAATCAAGAGCATTCGCTCATTTGGATGGTATCTATTCTCAAAGCATTTGAACGAAGCAGGGAATTCAGGATTAAAAACGGATTTACTATTAAATTACGAGATTTAATTTACTGTTCCTTTTGGCCACATACTTCTAAGTTTAATGTTAAATCTAATGTATCATACAAATGATACTAGCCTCCCATCAATAATAATAATAATAATAATAATAATAATAATAATAATAATAATAATAATAATAATAATAATAATAATAATAATAATAATAATACTTTAGCGTAGATGAGCGTGATGATAATACCTCATATGTATCCCTTTTTATTTCTGGAAATAATCAATACACCTAAATGTAAGAATATAGTAAATAATTACACACACTATTAACGTTCTATTTGGTGTATCGGTATATTATAACAACACCTCAAATACATTAACACAGATAAATGCAGATGCACATTTATTCCCCTATATTTAAATCCATGTAGTTTGTAATACGTAAGGAGTGTGAAATGGTAACATTACAGATGCATCTGCAGAGCATGGTCATTCCAAGTAATATGAGAGGTGTTTCATTTTTTAATAGAAAGCGGTTCTCCCCGACAGGCACATAGCCAGGATTTCGAAATGAGTGAGGTCCGTGATATGAAATACTGTGGTTATCACACCAGGGGCTCGATAATTCTAAATTATGTTACTGGCTACATATTAGTTCGTTTAGCCAGAATTTCGTAATGAGAAGGGGGGGCGTGACATGAAATACTGTGGCTATCACACCAGGGGCTCGATCATTCTAAACTATTTTACTGGCAACATAAAATGAAATGAAATCTTTGAGTTTTACGTCCCACAGTTATGCCGGTTAGGGTAAAGGAGACGGTGATGATGAGTAATGAATGAAATGGTAGAATGAAGAAAGTGGAAGGAAACGGGAGAACCCCGAGGAAACCCATGCACACGGTGTTTGTCCACCACAAAGTTCATTTGGCGGAGGCTGGGATCGAACCCGGGACCCCAAACACTGGAGGGGAACGCTGTACTTCTGAACCACCGCGGACCTACTGGCAACATATATTGGTTTGTTAGGACATTAAAATAAGAATATACGTATAAGTAAGTGCTTTAATAATAAACTATGAAGAAATCTCGAGTAAAAGAATATAAAAAGAATATTGAAAAATATTTTACAACAATATCTACGTTCCTTCCTCTGTTTATTCAAATATAGCAATTTTCTTTCCATTCTGACCTCAACTATTATAAAACGTGCATACATATCCAATAATGTCTTGTAAAATATTTTACAATATCTTGGTTCCTTTCTTTGTTGAATCAAATGTTAACAGAACTTTCTTTCCACATAACTTTTTGTTTTTATTATTCCCTCAACTATTGTCTATTCCAAATGACAGGTTAAAGGAGCAGTAGAAAACTGTTTCTGAAATAACGTGTTTGATACTGCAGAGAAGTGGTGACGAAAAATTTCTTTTATTTTTAACTCTCTATCTTCTCTTTCTCTTTCCTTGTTCCTTAATCCATCCTTATATTTTTTCATATCTGGTTACGAAGGTGTGTGTGTGTGGGGAGGTGAAGTGGATGCCCCCTTGGCTACGTGCCTGCCTCCGAATGCACTTCAGTCTTACTTAAAGCCTGTTAATTTCTCTTTTAGTGTTACCATCTGTGAGTATATTATATCCAAAATAGGCGTAGGCAGTGACGTATTTAAGGGGTGCTTAAGCCCCCCGAAATCTTACGTACTATAGTAAAGCAAATGAAATATCTTGCAGAATTTTCACATTTTCAGGCAAAGCCACTGCCGAAAGTTAGCAAAGCCCCCCGAAACAAAATCGTAAATACGTCACTGGGGGTAGTTATTAACTTTTTTTAATACCGTACTTTCTACTTCAATCCTTGACTTATTTTCAAAGTTGTGGAACATTATCTTAGTTTCTCCAAATTCATTTTTAACTCAAATTCATTGCTCCTCAAAATGAGATGCTCTATGATATCTTGCAATTTTGAGTTGTTGTTTGCGAAGATAATGATGTCAGCACGACAGAAGGATGGATCAGACGTTTCCCATTTACATTTATGCTTTTATTCTTCTAGTTGAGAGATTGAAACACATACTCAAGGAGGTTTGTAAAAATTTGAAAAAAAAAATAGTATCGCCCTATCGTGTCTCCTCTACATTCTCACAGTTTATGTATGGATATACAGTTGGATTTTCACATTGATTTGTTTGTTGATATTTTGGATAAGTTTTACATTGGAGTCTTCAATAATACTTGATTTGAGAGAGTTCCTAATCGCCGATATCTTCACTAAATTGAAAGTTTCTTCATAGTCAACGAATGCAGAACATAAGCGTAACTCATACTTGTTCAACACCTTTTTCTATCATTTCACTCACTACTGCGAGATCTAATTTTCGAATCTGAGAGTCAATATTTTTGTAAACACTTTTTCAACTGTAGGGAATATATTTATATGTCTATAAGTGTGAAAATATTCTTTGTGTCCTTTCTATGTAGCAATGTGATTATGGCACTTCTCTATTTCTTGAAAACTCGATCGCTTCGAAGACATTTAGTATAAATCTGCGCCAGGATTTTTGGTTGAATATCGTTAAGCGTCCCTTTCACCAACGAGGTAATATGATACGTGTACCTACAGCTTACAATGGAATAGAAAGCACATAACCCTCCACCGGGAAACAAGCCCAGGTCTCCAGCCCTTAAAATGCGCAGGCTAATCATGTGAACGCAGCTTTACCTGCTCTAATAACTTTCCCACCTCGTTAAAATGAAATTCAATTAAATATTTTAGTTTAACGATCGACTTTATACCCTTTAGGTTAAGAGAGATGGATGATCGCGGCAAGTGAATGATAATGGAAGGATTGTAAAAGGAGAATATGAGAGGAAACGAGAATGCTCCCGAGAAACCTACGGACACGGTGTTGTTCACCACAAACTTACTTGGCTGTGGATCGAACCAGACTCTACCTCTCAGCCATCGTGCTTCTGCCTTCTGAGCAGTTTTCTTTACTATATCTAACGTAACTTCATTCTCATGGTGCCTTTCTGCTTTTATGCTCCTTATACCATATTCATCTTCTTGCGACATCGAAAGTTTGTTTGTCTCTACATCTTCAAGTTCTTTCACTTTCGATTTATTGCCTGAACATAATTTGCTGTAGGATAGTGAATCTTCTTTAACATTTCTTCGCGAATTTTGGTTGTTGTATCATCCTCTTTCTTCAGTACTAAGATCTAATTTCGCCATTATTAAGGAGTTATTTTTTGTCTTCTAAGACTCCTATTGTCTTCAACCATTTTCCTTAAGTGGTTGCTGTTATGGTGTCTGGTGTTTAACCAAAAGGAGGCCCGTACACTCGCAATCAGTGGAAGATATGTGGAACTGGGCACAGTAGCCACCCAACTTTCCAGTGGTACAGACCGGAAACTTACTTTCCACAATGAAGCTTGCTTAAGTCAAGCATGACAGGAACGCAGATCGAGAGAGCTATCATTAATAAGCCTGGTCAGCACGTTGACTTCGGCCACATAACTTTGTCCAACAATGATGACAAGCCACACTAAACCAACACAGCCGTATTCTTCGGAAGCCGAATTTTATCTGTGCAAGGCATAGTTGAACATAACATATATAGCCACAGGGTGCTATAGGAAGAATCTCCGGAGTTGTATACTAAATTGCAACTTATAAATTACAATGTATACATCTAGTACAAGATCTCAAAAGAAACACGATTGAAGGATTTGGAAGACGTGGTAAACAAAATCGACTGAAATATCGTCGGATTAAGTGAAATAAGAAGAAAAGGAGAAGAACTAATCAAATTAAAAATGGTCACCTATTTTATTACAGAACATAAGTGTGATAAGAAAGGTGATGGATTTCTCGTAATCATAAACGAAGAACCAAAGTACAATGTTCTAGAGATAGCATTACCTCTAGTTGAGTAGCAAGGCTTGTTCTCATATCCTCTCAAAATTATACACTACAACTGGTACAAGTATATACCCTCATTACAAGCCATTAAGAAAAGAAATGTGAGAGTTCTATGAATAAATTAGAGAGCTTAGTAACAGAAGAAATAATAATAGTGCAGGAAGTTTGTAAAAAAAAAATGAAAAATTCATACAAGCAAGGAACTTTGCACAGTTGTAGTACTTGAATTCTTTATCTACATACTAAAAGTTCCCTAAGATTGACCTTGAGCTTCGGTCGCCATATTGGAAAATGGCCGTCGATTGAAATGATTTCAGAACTCTTAAACTGAATCAAAAGAACAAAGTTACCCCTCTGGCTTCAATGAATGCAGGAATAAAAATCCGAGACAATAATGTAGTTATTAATAGCCAAGAATTATTCAATAGAATTATCTATATCGTGAAAGGAACTGATCAATTGAAAGATTGTTTCTGATATGAGCGTTTCCCTAAACCACCTTCGTTATTTGATAACATCTCAATGAGAAAGGGCATCAAGTCACCTTTAGTTTCTGATTTTAAGTGCGAAAAAAAAACAACTTCAAATTACCAACAAATGCTGTTCACGTTTTAGATGGACATATTCTGCATTCAGTTGTATGGTCAAGACCAGCGACATATGGTGATATTCTTGACTGCTATATGTCGAACACAGTGTAGCATTACGGTGAAAATTGCATAGTTGTTTTTGGTGGACATCATGAACAGCAAACGACTAAAGGAATCGAGGAACAGAGGACAGTATGTACAACGTCGGCAACAATTCACTTTCAAGAAAACTCAGTTATGACCTGTACTCATGCTGAAGTTGCCTTAATTAATGCCTTGGTAGCTCGTTGTTTGAAGTCCAATGTGAAGGCTTGCCAAGTAGAAGCTAATGCTGGTATTTCAATCGTTAATGTAGCCTTCGAAAATACAAAATGTTAACTGCCTGTTGTTGTTATCGGTCAGGACATTGAACTTTTGATTCTGTTAACAACATTAACAAAGGAAAAGTGTGATTTGTTTTTTTTCTAAGGCCTGCCTTTGAGACTAAGAAACAGACAACTATATTTAATATTTACAAGCAACAGTTAGACTATATTTGGAGAAGCAATATGTGATGCACTGTTGTTTTTGCAGCATGTATCGACAGGTTGTAATACAACCTCAGCTATACATTAAGAGGGTAAACTTCAAGTCCTGCGTCTTCTTCAGAAAGATAAAGATTTGAAGACATCAGTTTTAGTGTTCAATAATTCATTGTTTACCAAAAAACAATCGCCGAGGCTGGTGAAAGATTTCTGCTTCAACTCTATGATGCCAAGAAAAGCTAGAAGCTTGATGAATATCGTTATTATGAGTACAATTTTCTTGTAAGTAAGTTCCAGATTTGATATCCCAGTGCCACTCACAACAAGTGCAGTAGTAAAGCAACATTCTTTCCATGCATATCATCAAGTGCAGGAACGGAAGGGAAATTCATTACAGTTTACAAACTGAGGGTGGACACAATCTAACAACAAATTGATGTCGGCTTGCTCAGACCTCGAACCTGTTCATTCTGAGTTATTGCACAGAATATCTTGTGGGTGTAAAGATAATTGTAGGAATAATTGTGTTTGTATTAACCTTGTTAGCCCATGTATGGTTACTGCAGAGTTTTTCGTGTGATAACTATCCAGATATTGATACTTAGCAAGAAAATCAGAATGGATTATAGCTACACTTTTTTATATTTAAAATACATAGACATAAGAAAACACTTTAGAACATATTTCTTATAGTAATTTTCAATACAAATTCTTGTATTCTAATGTATTTTAGCATCCTTAGATATAAAAATGTAGTGGTACCTTTGAAAATGATATAAAAACTGCAGAAATATAAGTCAAAGTTAAAGATTTGTTAAGACAAGTAAACTATGCTCAATAGAGGTTTATGCCTTCTACAAAGTAATTACACTTATTGTAAATTTTACGATTCACCACTTCATTTACAAGTGATTTACTGTGATTTATTGCTGTGTAATTTACAAGCCACAGATAGAGAGATATAAATATATATTATACATCAAAATCTGTACTTGTATTCTCTTAATTTAATGCACATTTGAGTAAGTATGTAATCTATAGTGATCGAATTCTGCCAGAGAAACCGTACTATCTTCACAAAATAACAAAGTTCTCATAATTTAAAACTTCATATCTCCTGAACGAATAAAGCTAAAGAGATTTATTATACAAAAATGTGTGGTTTTTCATTGCAGAGAGATTGAGTTCAGGCTACATATTGTAAGAGTTACAAATGCAGCTCACGTGGAGTTACACTGAGTTAGAATGACTTGCAAGTAAGACAAAATAAACTTTTTGAGTTCTCCTTTAAATTGCATGTTTTTTTTTTCTTCTGTATCTCTGACCATATTAAAACTATACATTTTAAAAGCCGCCAGTCCTATTCCGGACACTATGTAGTTTACGCTATCTCTGCTCATTGTGGACTTATCGGCGAAAACCTGAAAATTGGCGGCCATTTTCCAATATGGCGGCCAAAGCTCAAGGTCATGGCGAACGAATCTTTTAGTATAATTTTCCGATGCTGCAAAGAAAGAAGTAAGTTTGTAGGACTACAGGAACACATACAAAGATAGCTTCTTTAAGACCAACGTAACGTATTTTAGCTGAAACTGATAAACCAGGAAGATATGGATATTTCAGAAGTAAACAGGGAGATTTAAAACATTCCTATAGATGAAGCACAACGAATGAGAACGTACTACAACAAGATAAATACGAAGTGGATATCGGAAGACCATGCCGTCTGGCGAAGAAAAGAAGATAAATTAAGTATCATGTGATAATGCGAGATCCAAAACAGAGTATGTGGAACTTTACAGGATAATACATAAATGTGTGCACATATATTTGTACTAGTCCAGAAAATGTTATAAATTGGCCACCACTGGTCTAGACCAGCATTTCCCAACCTGGGGTTCGCAAGTCAATTTGAGAAAGGCACACACAATGATGCGAAATATACCATTGTAAGTTAAATAATCGAATTATATAATAATAAGTCAGTTTGCGTGAGAAGTGATGTTCGACCTACTGGAAGTTGCCTATACTCCAACGGAATTCTTTTTTCCTGATAGAGCCAAAAAGTATGTAGAGACTAATGTATGTATTCGTAAAATATCTTCAAACGAAAATCGCCTTTGACACAATAGATGACTCGAAAAGGAAAGAGGGAATGAGAAATTTTGGCTCGGCATTCTTTTATTTGTCAAAGACCCTTGACTAAGCTATTTTCTGCGTTTTGTTTATGTGCTCTATTTATTTATTTATGTATTTGCAAGATCTTAGTCAAGGTGTCCGGCCTCAGGTTTGGAACCCAGGATCACTCGATTACGGAGTAGGCATAATTCCACTCTTAACATGATTATAGCTGTGATTATACTACTGCAAAGAAAAACAAAAACACTCACATCCACACTCATATATATATATATATATATATATATATATATATATATATATATATATATATATATATACACTCAGGGGTGGGTAAAAGTGAGGGGGAACAAAAATAGGCAGGGAGATGGCCGTGACATCATGCCGCTATCTACTGTCCCCATACTTTATCAGATCCACTTTTACTCCTGTATACACTAATATGGGGAAGAAATACAAACACTAACCGTGTATATTGCAAGGGGTCCTTCACATGTATTATAGACTCTAAAGAGGCAACAATGCGTAAAAGATTGGGAAAAGCTGGTCTAGACCTATTTGAGTCTCAGTTACGAACATTTAAAAGTAACTTTGTGAAATTTACTTTTTTTTTTTTTTTTTTTTTTTACTAAAATCAGCCAGGGAAGTGTTTCCCATGCACAATGGATTTGGTAACCGAAGACGTTCAAATAAATTTTTCCACATTTACAAGTCATTATACAGTTCGATGATGGTCCAGTTACACTCTTCTTGTTACGCTTGATGTTAAACAAAGGATCAAATCACACAAATTTTCATTTTTATTCGCAGGCAGGGCGAAACATGCAATTTGTCCATCACTGCTGAAGACAGTGGGGAGAGTTTAATGATTGATTTTGTTTAAAATGCGGATGCATAGACTAAATAAAACTGAATCTGGCTGTCAGTCCCCCATAATGAGATATGTTGGGTTTAACACTTAGCCCTACTTATAGTTGCATATTGATATCTTATTTAAAAGTCATTATCCAAAAAATTGGTAAAGCAAAGATATTTATGTACTAAAGATCCAACATATCTGATTATGTATTGTCTACTCAAAGGTAGGGGTATCACGCTTGCCAAAGGCGCTCATTGTCGCTGACTTTCGCAAGCATCATATGCGCACTCACACAATGTTGTTAATACAATATCAAACATTCCACGAGATTGGAAATTAAAGTCATATTCTTTTAGCTCTTATTTCAAGCAAAATAACTCAACACATTCTCCTGCCCAATACTTTTTTGTTCTACGCACTAACATATTTTATGTTTCTCAGCGTACCATTTCCTTACTGCTTCAAAACTGCTAATTTTGGCACATATAGAATAAGCCTATTTTAAAGACATAAATATAATTTGACTTCAGGACTATGCTAAGAGCGTAGTCCCTTTGAAGTCGGCGCTTCGAGTCCCTTTAAACGCTGTTAGCAAATGAGAGGTATGCGACCTGAGAGAGAACGAGACGTTTCTGTTACCTGCTCACCTAGTTGCACTATGGGTGAGTAGTATTAGACACACACGTTTTTACAAGAAAATGTCAGGTCACAGTTTTAGTTTCATTCGCCAATCCCACAATCCAACAATTGTGTCCCACGCTTTAGGTAGTAAGCAAAGGGGTGTTTTCTTCTTTTGCCCTGGTTTCATCAGAAGAATAATCATGACATTGACAAAGCATGCTTTTTGTGGATTGTAATAGAAAAATGTATCAGATCAAACAGTACAGAAACAGTACTACAGTATTCAATGGGATAAATGTACTATATAATACTACAAACAGTATTTCAAGCAATCAGCAATCATGAATTTTATGAAGAGGCTGCTTACTAGTAATTTAAATAAAATAAATCTAATTTGAAATAAACTAACTTGGTAACACTGCATGTATACTACCTTCACACGATATAACGGCAGTTAACAAACTTCTCTACAACATGAGCTCCCTTCTTCTGAAAAATGTTAGATAATTCCTCTTTTTTTTAATGTTGCATAATTTCCAAACGATTACTTTAAATAATTCATTATGCTATGAATAAGCGTGGGAAGCATCATAGATCGTCTACGTCCGATTGTATGTAACAACAATTATCAAACCAGAAAAGATGGAAAATAGCAATAAATATTTTAGATATGGATTGAGAATCCCCAAAACAAGGTCTATCTTCACCCTAGTTTTTCAGTTTAAACCGAAAGTAATAGGTAAGTATAGCAATAAATATTTGAGATATGCATTCAGAATCAGAAGAATAAGTTCTGTCTTTACCTTGATTTTCTATTTAAACAGAAAGTAATAGATATATACCCTCTCCTGTTCTGGCACTAGTCGCCATGAAACAAAAACAATAATGCATAGTAATAGTCTTTTATGTAAGTATGGATTCAGTGTTCGAAGAAAAGATTCCGTCTCCACTTTTATCTCTTACCCAAAACCGGAAGTAGTTCAAATCTGCTATCAATTCTTGTTTCAACATTTATCCCTTACAGAGAAAAAAAAATGTTCTTATTAATTCGGAATTGCAAAGATATATTCAATCTCAGGTTCAATTCGTCTGTTGAAATCTGAAGTGGTAGACTTCTACAATTTCTGGTTTCAGTATTGATTTAATATCTGTAAAAATAAGGCTGTTTCTCATATGAACTCAACGTCTCAACCCTTTCAGTCACACTGTATATAGGACATTTTCAGTGCTGCAAATGTATTAAATGCGTGTATGTGTTGCGTTGTGAGACACGACGTCCTATTTTTTTGTACGTTTCGCATTACATTGTAGGTACCTTCTGCCATCTGTTGATCAGAAAAGTTATTGCTATGGCGAATTTTTCTGAAGCGTTTTCTTCTTTAGTATACTGTACAAAAGCAGTTGGAGAGTGTTCATGGGAGACTAAACTTTACAAAATTCATGCATATTGTTTATTTTTTCAGTATATCATATGAAACTAAGGAATAAAATTTTATAAGAACTATATATACATCTGCAGTTTTAATGTCATGTGTTCTTTAAGTAACGTGCTAGATATAAAGACACACTAACTATTGTTGACCTGTAACAATGAAGTGTTACATGAGAAAATAAAATGCAGTGTGCTTGTTTCGGGAAAGAAATATTCTTGGTGTGAAAATTGACATTGACTTCATTTTGTTGTGATTTAATCCTTCTAGGGATTGAAAATTGCAGTATTTCAGATATGGACGATTTGTGTAACTAAAAGAACGATGGACTAGAAGAATTTAAAAGACTTGCCGGTAAGTTCTGGTTATTTCAATGGGACAGACATGGACAAATACCTGTAGCTGTAACTGTTACAGTTGATGGATTCAATAAGCCATCTTTAGACTCAAGATGATGAAATAAAACAGGATAAAAATCGTGGCTTCGCCTAAGAAGTTTAAGTAAAGATGAAATTGCTCTTACTAAATTATATGATAATCCCGTAGGTATATTAGGTCAACATTTGTTGGAATTGATCTGTCAGATAAATGTGGAATATGGAAGAAGACAAGTCGGTATGTTGGAGCAAATTGACCAGAAATAGTAAATCGATTCAACACAAATATGGGAGGAGTAGAAATATCAATTTCTTAGTTCCTTATATTGATCCTTTACTTCCAGCAAAAAGTAAGTGTTGTGTATAATTACACATAGCCGCTTGGCTTCGATACATAAAGAAGAAGAGAGCATTTTGTGCTACTGCGAAGCTACAACTTCTGACAGTGTGGAGAGGAAGTCTTCGTACTCTCTTTGGGAAACACAATGGCAAGAAACGAGAGAAATTATCAGATGAAGAAGAAAAGTCGCCTATTCACCACAAGAGAAAAAAAGTATTATACATCCTACAAAAGATATTAGTTTCGACGAAATGAACAGTCTGTCTCTGTACATGAAACAAAAACATCAATATGTCAGAGAGAAGGTTGTAAAGGAAAGATGTGGTTAAAAAGTATTATGACATGAATAGCAAAGAATAAATAATACTTCAGGACATTTCACACAAAGTAATATAAAGACCAAGACAATGCAAGTAATATAATTCAAAGTGATACATAAAGCATATAGATCATGACCTCATATAGTTTTATTTCATGTGAATTAGTCAGGGTGATGGTAGTCACGATGTTCTATATCTGCTACGATTTGAAATTCATTCATATTACGTATTTTTCAACTTGCTCAAGTAAGAGTTACAAAACAATATTGTACCATTTTCATGACTAAAATTAAGAATTCATTACTGCAAGTGTCAAAGACTGACTGCGTTTTCAATTTTATCCTATCTCTAATCCGGAAATTATACATGGTTTCGGTAGCTGGACCACCTGAACCTTCAACATTTGGAAGTCTAACGTAGTTTGCAATGTAGTTTTGTTTCAGTCTGTAAAATGTTCTGCTGAATCGCTGGGTAGGATAAGCATCAGGCACATAGCCAGAATTTTGTAGAGGGGTGAGTCCGTGACAAAATACTATGGTTATCACAATAGGCGCTCAATGATTCTAAACTATTTTACTTTCAACATATTGGTTCGTTTAGCCAAGATTTCGTAATGGGGCGATGACATAAAATACTGGGTTATCATAGTAGGGGCTTGATCAATCTAGACTATTTTACTTGTAACATACACATATTGGTTTGTTAGAACAATAAAATGAGGATATGTTAGTATTTTAATAACAAACTATGAAGAAGTCTCGAGTGAAAGAATATTTTTAAAAGAGAAAAAGATATAGTCTTCCGAGGTCATTGGAACTAGATTCTTCTAGTTTTCTTTCTTCTTCTTTCCCTTATCTTGTTTAATGCTGTCAAGGATAGCAACGAGATCTCTTTTGGCAGTAAAGACATCCTATAAAATGGATTAGTGTTGCCGCAAAATTGAAAATCTCTTTAACAAGTGTAACTGGAACCTATGTTGTCAGGCTCATAATACTGGTGATTATGGGCATTTCTTAAGTTCTACCTAAGAGTCTATCTGATAGAACCGGTTTATCGATTGTCATTTGTAGTCTTTAGGATAAGCTGGAGCTTGTTGGAATTCGGAATGCTTCGTTAAAATAATAAAAAAAAATATCCATTTTTAACTTGACTCTCTCCCCCGTTTCCTCCACACAAAGCTCTTCATTAGAGTGAGTAACCAAACGCTTGCAGTAGCTTTATATTTTAACGCTGATTCTTCTTTTTCGTTTCCCCGGACCCATCCCTTGGCTACGTGCTTGTAAGTATGGAGACAACACTCAATGAATTTTCTTAGTACAGGAACCCTTTATAATAGATAAAATAAAGTATAACAATTTATTTTTATCAAACCAATTACGAATCGTCTTAAGTACAGGGTGATTTTTAAAAAACTCACCGATTTCATTTGGGTCTAGAAATTCCAACTGAAGTCCGATTTTCATGCAGTTTGTAGCAAATGATCAAGGAAGAATGGTAAATTTATGGGACTATGTTTACTTGTTTAAATTCGCCCGGGATAATAACTATCACGCCTCAAGAAAAACAGCAAATTTTCGCCAGCGTACCTTACAATTAGAATGAGGTTTTGGATTTTTGAAGCGAAACTACAGGAAACAAATTAAGTGTTAGTGAGAATACAAATTACATGTTAGTGATAACGCCCATAAATCAGATGTTGAATAGCTATAGCCGGTTTATTGCCACAAACGACGGAGATATTTCTTGGGTGACCTAAGGAGTCAATAACTGACATCTTTCACAACACCCGCATGCGGGATCCGATGCTTCCCTCACTCAGAACTGATCCTGTTTCTTCCAATTTATTCACTAGCGACCACATTATATTTCTGTCTGGGAAGAATGTGAGGCAAATTTGTTTCTGAATGCCCTTTGCATAGCAACAACCGATTCCGTTCTCCAAAGTTTTAACGATAAACTCATTTTGTTCCAAAGAGTACAGTATCCTCACTGTGCGCTGATCATACTCACACAGTAGCACAGAATTATACAGCACAATTCCCAATACAGCCAGCCCAGTTTCCTGTTTCTTATTGACCTTCGTAAGGTTGCCATCTAAGAAGAAAACTCAAATCTCCACACCACACAGCACTTCATTCCAATTGTAAACTACACTGGCGAAAATTTGCTGTTTTTCTTGAGGCGTAATCGATATTACCCCGGATGAATTTAAACCAGCAAACATAGTCCCATAAATCTCCCATTCTGCCTTGATCATTTGCCACAAACCGCATGAAAATCGGACTTCAGTTAGAAATTCTAGACCCAAATCAAATCCGTGAGTTTTAAAAGAATCACCCTGTATATTGGTCTTAGTTGAAAAGCATCCACATATATTTTGAGGATGTATTTTCTACTTATACATAAAGTTTAAACATTGTACATTAAAGGATGAGAATATATTAGAAAATGATAGAACATGATTATTTTATCATACTACTACTACTACTACTACTACTACTACTACTACTACTACTACTACTACTACTACTAATAATAATAATAATAATAATAATAATAATAATAATAATAATAATAATAATAATAATAATAATAATAATAATGGCTTTCAATAATGGTGTTATGTTCATTAACTAATGTTTCCCAACTTTGAACTAATACTGAAAATATAAGACTATTATATTAAATCTACAATTACATGTAAAATATTTCCCAATAGATGACACATCAAGTACAATGAGAATTATTAAACACCGTTTGACAGAAGAAATGATACAGAAAAATCTATAAGAAGTTAATTACTTAAATTGTACTTTCTTTCAGCCTGTTAATTTCCAGTAGTCTCATGAAGAGTTATTAGTTCTGCTTCTTATTCTTCTAACGTTTCTTGCCACAGATTATTACAAGGGTTTATCACTAATATAATACTCATTCAAGGTTTTGTGTTTAGAATAAATACCGGTCTGTCAAATTTTTGAAGGTGAGCATGGGTCATTGAATCCTGCACCGAAAAACAGATATTATCTCTAATAAAGAAGTACTAGTCTGTCAAATTTTTGAAAGTGAGCATGGGTCATTGAAACCTAGTACTGAAAAATATATATTATCCCTAATAAACAAGCACATATAAACTGCAGAATAGAAATATACGTTCCAAAACACTTAATAACTACCACATTATCAATATGAAGGAAATAAGTGATACAACATTTATTAATTATATTTCGTGCATCAAAGAAACGTCAAGGTAATTACACAGACTTAAACATTAGAATGTTTCCTTACCTCTCATACTGACGGCCTACTTCCTGATCAACGCCTAGGCCAAACTGTTTAGCCTAGAGGCGTGAAATTTAGACAGTACAAAGGATTTGTGATGTAAGATAGTATCAAGGATGATTTTGTTGATTTGAGTTGATTTTGAGTTTAACGTCCCGTTCAGCAGCGAGGCGATATGAGACGTGGACCTACTGATTAACGTGGAATCCGAACCACATGAGCTCCCGCCGGGAATCGAACCCGGGTCTCCCACGCCAAAGGCCCGTACGCTAACCGCTTAGCCACGGAGGAGCTCAAGCATGATTTTGCTTTTGTAAATTCGACGTGGAAGCCAAAACGGATATGGAAAATGCAATTTTTATAATTAGATATCCATACTTCGGAATTCATTTAGTTTAGAGACATGAAATTGGTACTTAGACTTTGACTCGAAATAATTAAGTATTTTTTCAAATCTATTATCCCAGTTTGTAAAGCAGACATTGCAGTTTGTCTTTTAATACATGGTTATATCAAACACACTGGGATAATAGTGACACCTGTAATTCAATTTATCTACTTGTTACATACTATTACTAACTAGAAATAAAACGTACGGACCACCCCGCTAAACTTTCTCTGACCAATTCCTTAAAGTAAATCATGTTACGGTGCAGTTATTAACGAAGCGTTTACTTGTGAAGTGTGAACAAGCTTATAAGGCGCATAGGAAGATGTTTATCCGAAGAAAATCCCAAAAGTAAAATAAGTCTTTTTGCTTTCTTTTCATATCAGATTATTTATGACATATATCACGGGTATTAGTAAAATCTTCCTTTTATAACATTTCAACAAAACTCATCACTCGTATTTGAGAAATCCGTAAAAGATATTTCCTCACCTATTTTGGAAAACAAATAACGGATTAAATAAATGTGCATTTTGGTGCAGTGTATGTTCTCTGATGAGCGGCAGAATATATAAAGAAATTCTAATTTGATCCTGTGCACATCATGAGTGAAAGGAAATACTAAGAATATTATAAGAAACTCTTAAAATAATTAAACTATTACCGTTTGTTTTCCTGGTGTTATTTTAAACCTTGCAGCAGCATTGATATAAAAAAGAGACACTACTTCCAGTCAAAAGTTTTCCGTTCTTGAATTAATTTCTTGGATTGTGTCAACATTTTCTTATTTTTCTGCAAAAAGGTTGGTAGGCAACTATTCAACAATATATCATAACCCATTGTACATTCAGGATTTTTTTCGTAATTATTATTTTCAACAATGTAATGTCATCCATAAATTCAAAAGGTTTCGACGTATTTGAACGAAATAAGATTCAAAATAAAGAGACCTACGTTGTCTATACTTTGGTTGTAACACCAAGTCTGTATTATTGAAAGTGACAGAGTTATTCAAGTGAATATAAAGCCTAATTCAAGCTATTAGCCTAATAAAACGGATGAAATTCTATGGTACTTTTCCAAATAGGGATCATATTTGCAAGAACTAGCAAAAAAGGTGAAACAGAATGGCCATTATCACCGTCTTCAGCTAAATAAAGTAGGTCTAATATTGAAAGCATATCTACAATAACCTTTATTAATATTGGAATAATCTTAAAGAGTCTAGAGAGCTATTAACTTGCAAACTTCCTTTTGGCATACAAGTGATACTCGGATCAGAAATATGAGCAGATTTTAACTTAAACACTGCAATTCCCTCCCCTGTTTTGAAAAATAAATGATAAAGTTGGATTAAATATTAATAAATGTGCATTATTGTGCAGCCTATGCTCCCAGATTAGAGGCAGAATATACCTGTATATAGAAGTCCTGGTTTGGTCCTCTACACATCATGAATGAAAGGAAGTACAAAGAATTACATACGAAATTCTATTACCATTTGTTTTCCAGGCACTGCTTTAAGCTTAGCAGCAGCATTGATATTAAGAAGACAGCACCTACAGTCGAAAGTTTTGCCATTCTAGAACTATTTTTGTTTAATTTTGCCAAATTTTTCTTAGTTTCTTGCAAAAATGTTGGTAGTCAACTGTTCAGCAATATATCATTACGCATTGCAAATTTAGGACTTTTTTTTTTTTTTTTTTTTTTTTTTACAATTACCATGTTTAGGAATCTAATGTCATCCATATCTTCGAAAGTTTTCGACATATTGGATCGAAATAAAGTTCCAAATAAAAAGAACTACATCATCTATATTTGTTATTAGCACGGCCAACAAGAGATGGTCTCTGACGTTTCTTACCGCATGCAGTGGGACATTGCAGCCCCTACTTTGATACCAGTGTTACCAACCACGATCACTCTGTCTTATACCATTAATTAAATTGCCACTACAGTTGCACCGAAAAAAACCTTGGCACGCGAGTAGTGGCAATGTCATTGTGAGCTGTCAGAGACGTTCTCTTACTGGACGCACTATAACCGTCTTGACCTAAACAAAGTGGATCAATATCAAAGGCCTTTCCACAATAACTTTTAGTAATATCGGAATAATCTTAAAGATTCTATAGAGCTATTAACTTGCAAACTTAATTTTTGCATACAAGTAGTAGATGGAGCAGAAATACGAGGCGATCTTTCAATAAAGTGTAAACTGCCCCTTCTCTATATTTTTGAAACAAGGAATTTACAAGGGGGGCCCGGTGGCTCAGTGGTAGAGCGTTCACCTCCGGTGCTTGGGGTCCCTGGTTCGATCTCAGCTCGCGCCGTGTGGACTTTGTGGTGGACAAGCACGGTGCTCGTGGGTTTTCTCGGGGTTCTCCCATTTCCTCCCACTTTCTTCATTCCACCATTTTCACTCATCTCTCATAATCGCCGTCTCCTTTAGCCTAACCGGCATAAGCGATGGATTTCATTTCATTTCAAAGGAATTTACGCACCATTATATGGTTATTAATGAAATACTTATGAAACAAAAAAGATGCCTTCCTCGTTAGTGAGGAAATCGTTCGAAAACACACTCATCCTCAAGAGAGCACTAGCGGTTCGTCAGGTGAGGCCTTGCTTCACCTATATTTTTGAGCAAGAGTAAATTAAATTTTGTAATAAATTCAAAATTAAATCAACATTACTGTGTATTTTTTTTAAAAAAAATAAAACTTATTTCAAATTATTTAATGTATAACACAAAAATGACTTATTAAAATTCATTTACTCAAGTGTAGAAAATGACCGTAAAATATTACAGAATTTAAAAGAAATTAAAGGCAAAAGCGAAAATTTATATTCTTGGGCATGATAATTTTAGTTTTAAAAATTCCAATCCTGTATTGAGGCCTGAAACAGATTTGGCCTCTTCAGCTCCGAAGCAGTTGCAACGAAAACACCCCTCTTGCAGTCTGAAAGAGGAGCGGAGAGGGGTAACCTAATGGCAATAATCTTGGGTTAGTAATTATCCAATGTTCTGTGTTTTAAGGGAGACCAATTGACAATGTGCCCCCCACACGCACTGCGCATGCTTGAACCAGAGAGGGACACTTGTTATACTCTCCGTTGTTCCCCAGATAAGGACATGCAGTGTAGAAAATTGAATAAATTTAAACGTAAACTTGATTATAAAGAAGTAGTCAATTACATTTGCTATTTCCTTCATATGACCAACATTTAAACTTTTAGAATGTTTTACTGAGGAAGTATATTTCCTTTCAAGGGAATTTTTAATATCTGCTTTCAAAATATATAGTAGTTTATACTTAATTTCTAGTAAACATGCTAAAAATGTTGATGGCAAAAGAAAAAAAAACTATAACAGTTATGGCAATACTGTGAAACTCATTTTTGTAGTAAGAGTGCGAACATCGACGGACAGCGGGTGTAATATCGTGGTTTTCTGCATGTTTTATCTTGCTTTGAAGCGAGCGATATTGTGCGTTTGTAACATATTTACGCGTGTGATGTTTTTTGTGAGTTGCTTTCGAGCGACATTGTGCGTGTAGGATATTTTTTGTGAGTTTGGGACAGTGTTTAGAACGTTGATCTTGTGCTGAATTAATGTATACATAATAGAGGACATTGGTTCGTGTGATGTGATCGTTTCACTGTTAAACATATTTTCTAGGCGAAGTGAAGTGGCTCAACACGCTATTCTTAACAATGGACCCCCTACCCTTGATTTATCATTGATTCAGGTAGACGGTAGGAAGGCTAGAACTTTTAAGAAATCTTGATATGACATTCATAAGTGGCTATGCGGTAGTACTGTAGTTAATAGATTGTTTTGTTGGCCGTGCTTGCTCTTAAGTGTGAAGAAAAATGTACGGTGTTTTGAAGGCTATTTTGATTTAAAGAACTTGGCTCGGAGCTTAGAAAAACATTCTAAATCAAAAGAGCACATCAATAATTTTATCGGTTTGAAACAAATCATTAAATAAGCTGCAACCATATTAGAACAGACAAATGAGCATGAAAAGCAAAGAAAATTTGAATTTAACAAGAATGTCGCAAAAAACAGAGAAATTTTTAAGAAATTGGTTGATTTGACGTATTTGTTATGTAAGCAGTAACTATCGTTTCGTGGGCATTCTGAATCACATGACTCTTTGAACAGGAGAAATTTTAAAGAAATGTTTGAGTTAATGCTAAGTTGTAACGAAGAATTAAAAGCTCATTGGAAAAACTGGGTCATTTTAATAGTCTGTCAAAAGCAACCCAGAATGAATTGATTGATTGCATAGCCGAGATACTGACTAAAATCATTGCAGAAATGATTGAAAAAACACAATTTTTTTCATGTCAAGTCGACGAAACAACTGATAGAGCTTGTAGATCTCAATGTTCTGTGATCCTTCGATTTGTTGATACTGAAGGTGAAATTCAGGAACATTTTTTTAGAATTTCAGACCTAGGAGAAGACAAGTCTGTTGCTGTAATATGTAGTATGTTGGTGGATGTTCTTGATAAATATAGGTTCCGACAAAAATTGGCTGTACAGACTTACGATGGAGCCAGTGTTCTATCAGGAGAATTAAATGGTCTTCAGAGTCGGATGCGTGAATTTGCTCCTCAGGTTATTTTCACACACTGCTTTGCACATTGTTTGAATTTAATTCTTCAGCAGAGCTGTAAAAATATTTATGCAGCAAAACTGTTTTTCTCTGCACTGCAAGGAATTCCAAGCTTTTTTCACAAATCTCCGAAAAGAACAGCAATTTTAGAACGCGTTGCAGGAAAGCGGATACCAACTCATATTGAAGTAAGGTGGAATTCAAACGTAAAAATTATATCTACCGTTTCAAACGAAAGAGCGAACTTAGTGAAAGTGTTCTCAGAAATTATGTCTATAGAAACTAATGAAAAAATATTCGGCAGGCTGAAGGATACGAAAAAGCTAGAAGAATTTGAATTCATTTTTCTTCTTATTGTGTGTAAAGATATTTTTGCACAAACTGAGTTTTTGTTTATCATTATTCAGAGAAAAATGTCAGATATTCAAGTATGTATTCGTGAAGTTAAAGAATGTGTAAAGTTTCTTGATGCGCTATGGAAGGATATTAAATTTAGTGAGTACATTCGGCGTATCGAAGAAGAAACTACAGTTGGTACTACTTTGAAAAGGGCTAAAGTCATTGAAACAGGAACTACCTTCGCCAAATACAATCAAATTTTCTTTGTGGGATATTGGGCTGATGAACTGGTTTGTGATATTGTATCGGGGATGTCAGTTGTACTGACAACAATCCCTGTAAACCGGCAGTATGAACGTAAGAGTCACTCGCATGAGTTTCATTACTCTCTAAACCCGTTGCATGAATCGTGAATCTTGAAATGAGTGAATTTTATAACTGCTTGTATTAAAAAAATAAGCTTAGTCCGAAAAGGGTAAGCTAATGAATATGACAGCTGGCCCATTCTCCGTATATAATGCAAGGCAAGTTGCTGAATGCAGAAGTCTTATTGGATTAAGAACATAAGAAATGATGAAAGTATGAGAAGAATAAGTAATGAACAATGCCATGACTACAGTGATTTTTAGTATGACGAAGTACCTGTGGACTTCCTGATTCTTTAATTAATCGGAGGGAATCATAGGTGTTAGCTCTGACAAAAATCCAGACAGAAAGAAAAAGAACACGACTGTATTTTCATTACATAGAATTTCCTGAATGGAGAAAAACAACTCTGCGATTGTGTACAGGCGGACAGGAGAAGCAGAGAATATATCAATTCAGAATCGTATAAAAGGTGAATGGAACTACGTAAGATTTTGAATCAATAGAAATTAGAAACAGAAATGCAGACTAGGGATTTAAGCGAATGCAGCGAGTTTGCAGGAATCTCCTTTCGCGTGAGTGCAAAAGAACAACACCCAAGAGAAGAGTAATAGGTAAGCATGTTCCTATTTTAACGTAGCTAAGCGACAATCCTACTGCCAGTAAATGCCTCGAGATTTAGCAATGACTCAGATGAAAAACCTCGGCTAGTCACTGGTGAGGTGAGCTAATATGATGTTTGCACCACCTCTGCAACAGGCTTCTGTTGCGATAAGAATTACGGGAACAAAGTGACCTACGGAGAACGGCTCTTCTTTACTAGCTGGTGAATAGTTTTCTTTAGCCTACTCCCAATCTGAGCTGAATTCATTCTTCAGTTTTAATTAAGTTCTCCAAATTTAAAGAAAACTTAGGAAAAAGTGACTTTGTTATCTACTCGCCACTGCTTAGAAATGTTTTTCTTATTTTCCATTTTTTTTTTTTGTTTTAGTTTCTATCTACTTTTGACCAGAGTTGTGGTAATGAGTTAAAACCATTAACTAATTTCTGGATCTGAATTAAGTCAAGATTTCTCCAAAATTAATTTCTCAATTTTCCATTTTTAGTAAAATTTCAATTTCATTTTTACGAGAAAAATGAATTAGTTGCCATTTCAAGTACCAGAATGAGACCAGTATTAAGTAAAGCAAGATATTAATAACAATTCATAAATTAAGGCAAAGTGTTTTCAATAAGTCAGGAGTTTTGCATTTTTCATTAATTATTGTGCGATTTTGGCACAAACAGAAATGGAACAAGAGAAATGGAAGGAAATGACTAGTGGTCGGCGTCATACCCCTAACTACAGTATAAAAGACTTCTTAAAGAACTTAATAAATTGTTTCAAATGTAAATGACATGTTTAATAGTCTGTTATCAAAGTTACAAATAAATACCTTTCCCAGGTTTAAGATTATGTGGTTTACAAGTATATTAGTTTCTCTTACACTTTTCCTAGAGTTTCCAGGTTCACCGAGGTAAAACATATATTTTCTCTCAGAGTAGAAAACACGCCATTTTTGTCACAAAATGTAACGAATTCCCGATTATGATAGACTAATGTTCTGGGAATAGACTGATTATTCGATTTTAAGATCGATAGGCTAATAAATCTAATAAACCAGGCCATTTTCGTATTTATTTTCAAGGAATTCCAGAATAGAGTAAGTGGAAATACCAGCATCCCGACATCTTCCGCATATGCCAACAAAGAGAGGAAACAGTTAAAGAGCGGCTTATGCCTCAGCACATCTCTCAGTTGATTGCGGACGCCTTAGGGACGTATACGCTGCCGAACACATCTTTGAGTCCCTTAGCCTAAAGGACATAATCATAGGACGTTAAACTGAAAGATTTAATTTCATTTCAAAGAAAACCTTTACATGTTGCAACACTGGAACGAACATCGGTACGAACGGACGAATTAACATATATTTTAAAAAATCGCTTTTGCGGCGTTTAGAAGCTGCAAAATGTGTAAATTCATTGAAATCTCAATTTTTTTCACTATCATCATACATTATTTTGTTCCTATCGTCGCCCGAAAGCAAAGCAAGATACCTCAACAACCTCTGTTTTAATTAATAAAGAATGTAGTTTTATTTCCATATTCTAAATCAATCTCGTTACGAAACGTTTGTTATGTTCTAACACCATAATGTGATGAACCATTAGTCATTACTTATTAGGTGTAA
This sequence comes from Thermobia domestica, assembly GCF_964235325.1. Taxonomy (NCBI): domain Eukaryota; kingdom Metazoa; phylum Arthropoda; class Insecta; order Zygentoma; family Lepismatidae; genus Thermobia; species Thermobia domestica. Next base: position 112,452,836 of record NC_137465.1, on the reverse strand, counting down.
CATTGTTGGAATATGAGAATAGTACAAAGTGCTTAAGGATGTGACACTTAGTGTTACTAGGTAAAATGAGAGGCAACCTGTGCAACTAGAATGCATATTAGATACAGTTTCAAAGATAGTTTGATCTTGTGATTCAAGATTACTCAGAAGGTTATAAATGTTAGAAATACGATGAATAGTGGAATGATACGTTGAGACAGTGAATTTATGAATGATATAGAGTTAAGAGATTCAGAAGATAATCAACGTATAGATTGAGAATAAAGAAATTAAGGAAGATATTGCCTTTTGTGGTTATAAAAAAGTTTTGGTAGTTTCACGATAGTAATACACTTTTTGTAACGCAAAAGACCATAGAACTGATCTTCCTTTCTCTTTTTTGATTAGAATCGGAACAACCGGTTTGTAGACTTTTGATTCGGTGTCTTGCCGAGTTATATTCTGTCCCTGTCTTCAATCATATCTAACTTGTAACTCTTTTTCGGTGTGCCCTATCCTAATTACAGTATTGTAAAGTGTTAGGTTTGGCATTATATACTTTTACAGCAACAGCTACATGGGCGTAGACTACACTTGAATAACAGAGAAGAGCGCCACAACATAGCATACAGTTCATACATAATCTCTAGATCTAATATGCATATTACTTTAATAACTATCACTATTTATACGTCCAAGATAAATTAAATAAAAATTGTTTACGTGATGGTTAAGTGTTTCCGATTCGGAATAGCAGAAGTACAGAATTTATAGAAACCCTATTACTAATTAATAATTTCTTATGTTAGTCACTTTTAAGGGCTAGCAATTAGCGTATTTTTAGTTCTGTGCAATTTTCTCGCTATCTACGAGTATTACTTTGATTTGGAAGATTGATATTTTTTTTTTTAATTCTAAAGATATCGCAACTAAAAAGAGGATACGATTGCATCACTAATCTTCATTCTAGCATCAATCGAGCTTTCATAATAATAAATATTATTATTATTTTGGGGAAAGAATTTATATCTATTAAACAATAATGTAATAAAATTAATTAAGATTTGTGCACTAAGGATCTTCATTATATTTTCCTTCATTGCTTAGTTTTTGTAAACAAATTAATAATGAATATGAAAACTTCATTATTGCTTAGTTTTTGTAAACAAATTAATAATGAATATGACAACTTCATTATTGCCAGCGGTTACTATACATATTTTAAAATCAAGACATCTAGAATAAAAGGCCCGTCTGAAAAGTATCCAACTTTTTTTTAAAAAAAATTACATGGCGCAGAAGGCCCCACTGCTTGTTGAGGAAATTGTACTTCGTGGTATGTTTAATCAACAGGTATCATTACTTTTCCGTGTATCTACTCTTATAAAGTAGTGATTATATTGAATAATGCTCAGTGATCTTGGCACAGGTCCAAGAGGATGAAGGCGTTGGTGTAATCTCACAAATAAGACCCAAATGCGAAGGCACAATCAACTCAGTGTGAACATCTACGCTCATCAATGCCTGAATACCTTGCGGAAGGCTCGCCAAGGACGCAGCAAAGTCAAAGGAATTAAGTGTGTTTCTCAACTGGCGTCCTATTGTGTATCACGAATATGTAAAGAAGGGAGTGCAGTTGTAAAGGCCTAATCATCTACGGATGGTCTTTGTCGACCAAACTTGTGGTACTCAAAGAGTGGTAACCTGAAAGAATTCCTTCTTGTGAGCTCATGAGGTTGGCTTTTTCGACATAACTCAACATTCCGAATGTTCATCAAAATCCCAGCCCTCTAGTTCTAGCTCATGAGATCTTTAAGTATTTTCCAAAATTCAGCACCTGAAAGGAAAGCTCTTTCACAAGTGTGACATCCACTGCAATGTGACGGCTGCAGTAACGGCAATTCCCGCTAAGGCATTCCAGATCTGTTTCGAGCGGAGAAAAGAACAGAGAACTTAGTGTACAGAACAGAAGTGAACTAGTTTGAAAAAAACATTAAGACTTCGCAAACACTAGACTAGTGTAATGTTTTTGGTTGGATATTTTTCAGACAGGCCTAGGGGTATATGAGGAATCGTCACAGGTTCTAGTGAAATTCTACCAAACTAAACCTGGCAGGCGATAAAGACAATTTTGGGAAAAGTAGACTGTCATAATTGGTTTAACAGAGGACAGAATGAATGCAGTTATTTTGAGCTCCCTCAGCTATAGACTTAGCTAATTCATTACCTGTGACCAAAGATTTCTGTCCTAGAATAAACGAATTAAAAACAAATACTATAAGGAGGAAGACCGAATTGTCACTTTTTGATCGAAATTAACTTATGAATATCAGTGGAGGCATAGAATTCCCTACCTTAATATTATCTATACATTATAATAACTGACTAACTAACTAACTAACTGTATGGCTTATGGAACCCGGAGGTTCAATGCCGCGTTAACAAAATCTCTCCACTGACTTCTATCCTTAGCTAACTGCATCCAGTTTCTACTTTGTATTCCAATCTCTGCGAGATCCATCTTAATATTGCCCTCCCATCTGCACATAGATCTTTACCGATTGATCTTCCAGTCAAGACTTTGAAAGCGTTTCTACTTTCTTCCATTCTAGCTACATGACCCGCCCACCTAAGCCTCCTAGACTTGACGACCCTAACAATGTTGGGTAAACCATATAAATTATGTGGTTCCTCGTTATGAAGTTTCCGCCATTCCCCATTCCCGTTCCTCTTGGGTCCGAATATTCGTCTCAAGATCTTGTTCTCAAATACTTTTAGTCTATGTTCTTCCTTCAGAGTAAGTGACTATGTTTCGCAGCCGCACAGAACAACAGGCATTATTATCGTTTTATATATTTTAAGCTTCAAATTCGTCGACAGAATTGGCGACGACAAGAGATTTTGAGCAGAATAGTAACACGAATTCCCTGCTTTTAGTCGACATTTAATTTCTCCGTGAATATGATTTTACTCTGTTAATATTGATCCTAGATATTTGAAAGTATCCACTTTATCAAAAGTATTATTTAATATTTTAACGCATCCACAATTTGCTGCTTTCCGGTCCCGACGCACTTCCATGTATTTGGTTTTCTCTGCATTTACTTCTAAACCCATGTCCCTGCAAGCGTTTAATAAGATCTCTGCATTTCTTTCTATTGTTCTTCTATCATCCCCTATTAAATTTACATCATCAACATATGCCATAGCCTGGTGAATACTGTTCAACTCTAGACCCTGGTTGCTATCTTTGATTTTCCTTATAGCATATTCCAGAACGAAGTTAAATAATAATGGCGACAACACGTCTCCTGGTTTCAGGCCATTTTCGACGTGAAAGCTCGTGGACAAAAATTTTCCTACCTGGACTTTACTTTGGGATTCATTTAAACATATCTTTATTAATCTAATTAGCTTTCTCGGTATTCCAGGTTCTGTAAGAACGTTGTATAATGTTTCTCTCCTAACCGAGTCGTACGATTTTCTAAAATCAATAAATAGTTGATGTACCGGGATATTGTATTCCCACTTTTTTTCGAGTATTTGCCGAATGGTAAATATTTAGTCGATAGTTGATCGATTTCGTCTAAATCCGCACTGATGATCTCCAATAATTTCATCTACGTATGGGGTCAGTCTTGCTAATAGAATGTTTGAAAGGATTTTATATGATGTTGACAGAAGAGAAATGCCTCGATAATTATTACAGTCAGTTTTGTCGCCTTTCTTATGAATTGGAACAATGATTGATTCTTTCCACTCTTGTGGCAATTCTTCCTTGTTCCAGATAAGGAGAATGAGTTTGTGTATCTTGTTCCACAATTTTTCGCCTCGAGCTAAAATTAACTCAGCCGGAATTTTATCTACATCCGGAGATCTGTGTTTCTTTAATTTCTTTATAGGGGTTTGTACTTCTATTCGGTTGGGTTCTGGAATATACGGTTCTGTGTTGTGTATCTCCTTTTCTCCACGCACACTAATTTTTGGCTACGTGTTAAGCAAATCGCCAAAGAAATCTTTCCATCTATTTAAGATGTTATCCGTGTTAGTGAGAACTGTACCGTCAGATTTCTTTAATATGTAATCACGAGGTTGGTAGCCTTTCTTAAATTGGTTGATTACCTTATACATGTCCCGTATGTTTTTATTTTTACTATTATCTTCAAGTTCCTTAATTTTAGCTTTCAGAAAATCGCGTTTCTTTGTTCTAAAAGTTTTGGAAGTTTCCCGCCTGATATCTGCGAAATTTTATGTAGTTATTTCATTCGGATATTGTAGCCAGCGTAATTTTGCCTGTTTTCTCTTCTCTGCTAGTTTTATGCATTCCTGGTCGAACCATGGTTTGTTCCTACGTATTTCCGCGTGTCCCAGTTTTTCTTTTGCTGAAATTGTAATGCTATCTCTAATTTCAATCCAGCTATCCTCAACACTAATGCACTCAGAATCGTCTAAAGCCGAGAATCTATTCGAAACTTCAATCTGGTATTTCTCTCTTACCTGGCTCTCTTCTAATTTCTTTAAATTGAATCTCTCCGTTTTCGAACAACGAATATTACCTTTATTAAACGATAACCTCTCTCGTATTATCACTGCTACCAGATAGTGGTTAATGTCACAATCGGCCCCTCTAAACGACCGGACATCAATTATGCTAGATTGCCTTCTTCTATCTACTAAAACGTGATCAATTTGATTAAGTGTTTTCCCGTCTGGTGATGTCCAAGTGTATTTATGAACGTCGCGATGTGGGGAATTTTGTACTCTTCACGATTAGGTTTTTGGATGTTGCAAAGTTTACGAATCTAACACCGTTATCATTACTTTCGTTATGCAGACTTTCGTTCCCTATAATCGGTTTGAAAATATCCTCTCATCCTACCTTCGCATTGAAATACCCTAATAAAATTTTCATATGGTATCGCGGGAGTTGGTCAAATATCCGTTCCACTTCTTCGTAAAAAACTGTCTTTTATATCGTCATCCTTATCTTCAGTTGGGGCATGTACATTTAAAACAATAATATGACACCACCGTCCCTTAAGAGTAATAAAAGAAAGTCTGTCAGTAACAAATTCAACCCGTTTAATTGCTGGTAATATACGTTTATGAACGAAAAACCCTGTTCCTAACTTGTGATTTTTATTTCCTTCCCCGTAAAAGAACGTAAAATTTCGGGAATTCACAGATCCATTTCCTTCCCACCTAACTTCCTCAACTCCCACTACGTCCATCCTGTATTTCTCTAACTCATTCGTTACGGATTTTAACGCGCCTGCCCTATAAAGACTCCTAATATTCCATGTTCCAAATCTGATGTCCATTTTCGTTTGCTGAGGTCGTGCCAAGTTATCAGTCCTTGTCCGAGGCTTTTGTGAATATTTCTGAACAAGTGCTTTTTCTTACAGGATGAGGTTGTTAGCCCTACCTAAACCCCCTAGCTGGAGGACCACTCCTAGTCGGCTGTCCGCGACTGCTTATTCAGTATATTCGCAGCTAACCTCTATATCTAGAGGCCTTCTCCTCGATCCGCAACCTGAGGACGCGCCATGCCGTGGTGACAGGAACCCACGTTACACGGCTATATATATCTAATACTAATATCTAATAATATCTATATATTATAGATAAATAGTGTATAAGTTATTTGTGGCCAATCGTGCTTTTGTCCCTGCTATACGCTAAGTAGGCTGCGGTTTCAAAATTTAAAATTCAATTTTCTCAGAATGAAGGAAAATTAACCATTTGCTTTCTTTCTTGTGATCTTCAATTCACAGCGATACACACACAGAGAAATAAAAGTTCAGTGTACCGGACCCCAGGGTATGGATTTCATGTATTTTGTTGCACAGAATCCAAATTTCGAAACCTCAGAACAATCGATTGTCTGAATACTTTGTTATGGGCGAAAAACTTGAATGATTTTGGATAGGGAGGATGCACATAAAACAAATATGCAGAAACAAAATCTGTGCAATGGACCCCAAGGCATGGGTTCGATGTAGTTCGTTACACAGAATCCAAATTTCGAAATCCACCAGAACGATTGACCGTGTCAGTTTTTTGTTATGCAAGAAAAACTTGAGCGAATTTGGATAGGGGGATATACATAACCCAGTAATACATAAAATAAAATTTCTGTGAAGCAGACTCCAGGGTATCAATTTGATGTATTTCATTACATAGAATCCAAATTTCGAAACCCCGGGACGATTGATAGTATTAATTTTACGCTATGGGCGAAAATATTAGCGATTTTGGACAGGGAGGACACAGCGTTTTCGACTATGAAACAAAATTAACGCCGTCAATTGTCCTGGATTTCGAAATTTGGATTTGGTGTAACAAAATACGTTGAATCTCCACCCTGGGCTCCAACGTACAGATTTTTTGTATGACTGTGTTACATACTCCCTATCCAAAATTGCTCAAGTTTTTCGCCCATAAAATAATTCGCACTGTCAATCGTCTTGAGATTTCGAAATTTGGATTTTGTGTGACAAAACACATCGCATCCATACCCTGGGGTGCTAGAACTGTTATCCCCTTGTGTATCTGTGTTATTACTGTATTTAATAGTGACCGCGGTTGCGTACTAATTGAGGCGTCTCCATGCCCACTAAGGGACCCAGGTTCAATTCACAGGGTCGGATTTCTTCATTCGTTTCCAATGTGACTCTGAGGTTCAATCCAGACTCAATCTTGAAGAGAGTTATGCAAGTGGATGACTGGCGTTTGAATGTAGATATTAATGTTGAGTTCTCTTAGATTAAAGTTTATGCACGACACAATTTCGTATTTGCATCTAAAGTACTTTGGGCTTTGTCCTCAACTGAGTTTAAATTTTCTCGCTCATGCAACGATTTTTACCATATTGCTAATATAAATTTCACCATAGAGCAGTGGTGGGCAAACTATGACGTGTGGCCCACAGGATGCCCTCTGTAAGGTCATTTCCTTCCCGCGACATGATTTCTAAACTGACGAATGAATATAACAATGGGGTTGGTTCGAAAGAATTGTATTAGAAAAAGACTGGCAGATGGATACTTAACTTCATTTCTGAGAAGCAGTACATCCCAACTAGAGTCAGATAGTGAGAAACTTAAATCATTCATACTGCTTAGTATTACAAGAATTTTGTAAAAGTACCTATTGTTCTTAATAAAATATGTGGGCCCATTAAAGGTCTTGTTTCCTTTGTCTCTCTGCTACAAACAGAATATTCCCTTATTGGGATTGAGTAAAGCCCTTATATTTTAAGGAAAGAATGTGATTTAAAATACCAATAAGAAAGAGAGAGAGTAAGTGTTTAACAATAAATGGAACTGATGAAAATAGGATTCTGGTACTAAAGCATATGAAACCTACAAAAAAGTACACAGTATTAACTCATTGCTTCTCCCCACCATCTCTTTAAAACTACCTCTATTTACATGAATATTTTCTCATTCTAAACAAATCTCTTATTAAAATTGACAATTGCTAAAAAAAAAAAAAGTTACTAAAAATTAATCTACTGTTTTGTATACGATGATTAAAGCTAGCACAAAGATAATATAAAAGTTTACCTAAGAGTTTTCCAACAGCCACAAACAAATACCTTTATGTCATTTTGGATGTAAATAACCTTGGATACATGAGTCAATCGATATTCCAACAATATTCTTATAGACCTATAATATGTTATTTTTACAATATGGCAACAATCACATATCTACACGCTCTTTTAACTTGCAATTGCTATTTCTAAGCTACTGTATTATTATCAATATATTTACTATTGATGTGATTCGCTATTATTATTATTAATATTATTATTATTATTATTATTATTATTATTATTATTATTATTATTATTTTATTATTATTATTATTATATGATTCAGAATTTCATCAAGGAGGGTTCAATCTTCTAAATTCATGACATTGCAGAGTTTGTATATATACTAGTACACCATGACATGGTAAATGTTTATTCTTTCATGATATCCACTCTGTTCAAGCAAGGATTAAATTCATTAAGCCCCATTACATACCGTATGCTACTGGTAAAAGATATTATAGTTAGCTACTTGTAAGTTCGAGCGGATTAATGCATTAGTGTAGCGTAAGGGATGGAATCCTTCTAAGAACTTAGGTATTATGTGTTCTCTTTAATCATTCATTTTTTTAAACCACAATTCATTTCAATTCGTTCCCATTTTATTCATTAATTATACGAAGGTCAGTCAAAAAGTTCCCGAAATGTTGTTAAAATTTTGGCATTTGTGATCCATTCACAATTAATCTTGTCCAATACTGTCCTAAAGTTACCTAATTATGAATTTGACAGTTCTGAACAAGTCATAACTGTAGTGTAGCTGAACTTAGAAGTATGTGGTGATCAGTTGGTGCAATTTTACAGATCGAGCAACGTGCAAACATTAAGTTCATGTAAAAAATGGGATAGATTTGCTTCAGGGACTTTGGTAGCCTTAAAAACAATTTAGCACCATCGTATGTTTGTCTCTTCCCAAAGCTAAAAATGAGCTTTCTCTGTTTCACCACAGTAGAGGAGATCAAAACCAACGCGAGACTGAACTTGGGAGGACTTTCGTTGGTGTTTTCAGCAATCGTAGGGGCAGTGAAACAAGTGTGTGCTTGTGTGTGTGTTCCGAAGTTGCCTACTTTCCAGGCGATTAAGTTCGTGTGTATTTATTTTGTGGTAATAAAAACCTAAACAAAATTCCAGGAACTTTTCGACTGCTCCTCGTATTAGACAACCATTAATACTCTAAAGCAGTGCCTTAATGAAGACGTGATAAGGGTACAACAGAAACATCATATTTTAATTACCTTTTTTTATTTACTTTTTTATTTATCACGTTTTATCTAGCTTGGTTCAGCTATTTGTACCTATTTTAACATGATACAGTTTGTTAATTTATTGTATTTTTTATTTAGTTAATTTCGTGTCTTAATATAAATTGTGAATTACTCTTTTGATGTCTATAATAAATTATGTATATTCATTAGTGTTGTAAGTGAATTACATACATATTGCCAACACGGAAATACAACAATCTTCATATACAAGACATTTCTTAACCAGGGTAGAACAGTGGCGGATCTAGAAGATAAAAACTGGGGGGCCAGTCAGTACCCAGCCTATGATAGGTATGTGTAAACTTTCAAAAATATATAAATAATAGCTTAAATTATTTTGTCACTGAAAAAACTCGGGGGCCTAGGCCCCCCGGCCCTGGCCTAGATCCGCCACTGGGGTAGAAGTCGGAATATGTAAACTTTGTTAAGTCAAAGTGATAAGAGTGTCTTCAAGGAAGATTGAAAAATAGGAAATACGAGGATAAGTCAAAAATTATCCGCAATGTAGTTGTAACTTTTCTTACGTTGTTCATACTGTCCTCTGTTTTCGTTTGTTTTACCGTTATGCTGTTGTGGTCATGCTATGGAAGTTTGGTGCTAATTCCTCCATTTGTTTCCCGTTTGTTTCAAATAGAGCATGACCGCTCCGTTAGAAATTTGCAACAAAGAAAAACATCAAGCAGTGATCCGGTTTTTGTGGTCGGAAGGTGTATCAGGAACCATGACTAATTTCCAGGCGGTGTGCCATTTCATCAATAGTCACTCGTCTGTTTAACAATGTCACGTGCACCCTCAATGTTGTCATCATGTGTGGCGTAGATGATTGTCCGGCTCCTTGCTTGTGCGTAACACTTGTGCGACGATTTTTCATTTTTCTATCCATTCGTAGACACTCCGTATGAGGCAAGACATTGCTCCCATATTTTGCCGAAAGTCTTTGATAGATTGCGGTTCCTGATACACTTTCCGACCTCAAAAACCGGGTCACTGCTCGTTGTTCCTCTTTGGTGTAAACTTGTAATGGAGCGGCCATGATCTATCTGCTACAAAAGGAAGACAAATGGAGGAATTAGGATCAGACTTTCAAAGCATGATCACAACCGCATAACAATAAAACAAACGAGGAGAGAAGTCACTATGAACAATGTAAGAAAAGTTACAGTTACATTGCGGATATTTTTTTTACTTACCCTGGTAATAACTACATGTAAGCGGAAGGAAGCATCAGGACAATGACATCGGAACAGAAGATTTGTAGACAGACCAGTAAGGGAACACAAAGAGGCTTGTTCTTGTTCTATTGATGTCAACTTCAATATCTAGATCGTCTACAGCGCTACCTAAAATTAAATTGAATAAAGTGACTAAACATGAAATAATAGTTTCATTTTAACTACCAAATTTAATAATATTGGCTGTCTCACAAAATATAGCAACACATTTTTAGAAAGTACTAAATAATATGTGCATAATTAGATACAATGAGATATTGGCTACATTGTCAAAGCTACTTTGACGTGATCTAGCAAACATTTCCGTAACTGTGTTATATTCTACAACTGTGCTTTTGGAAAATAGTACACTTTTCATTCAATAACGATTTGATATTGTTGAATTTTTCATAAAGACATGCTTCATTAAATAGACTAAAGACGTGTTTGCGGCGTTTCAACGAGATATAGCCTAAAATTATTAATTTTTAAGCTTTAATTTATACTTCACTAACATATTGTCCAAAATATTGTGAAACATTTCAGTTTATATATCGCATCGAGCTTAATAAACTGGCATTAATTTAAACGCATAGTTTCCATCGGCTTAACCCTAAAAAGAAAAAAAAAGCAAACTATAATTATTTAATCTTTATGAATTATGTACGTAAATACATAATTAGATATCACTAGCAGTTAATAAATAAGTAAGAAATATATACAATTTATAAACAGATAAATTTTTGAGATAATTTTTTTCACTTGAAATATTTATTATTATTATTGCTATTATTGTCTTTTGTTGCAATCATTAGCGAGATAAAAATATGGTAAAATGTAACTACTTTTCAAGAACAAGGTTCTTTCATGGACTTAATCCCATATCATAGATTTCTTAGGGAGCTTTATTTTTTTTATGTAGTGTTACGTTCTCACTCCGTGTCTTCTTCTTATAACGTAGAATGGATCTTCTTTCATCTTAATCCGTTGCCAAGCAATTTGCCAGAACTTATCTACCTCATGTTGGGTACGATGTGGGGAAGTGGTTTGAAAAAACTCTCTCTTTTGCTTTATCCATGTTTTTAAAACATTTTCTTTTTTACATTCGTCCTTTTTTCTCTTCTTCTTACAAGATTTTTCTTCACTGATTCTCCCATTACTGTGAAAATAATTGGGGAAGATGCGGTGTAAAGATAGAAGAGTAAAAACAACGTTGCCAATTTCTCTTCAGGAAGCAGAATTCCCGAATCATGGTACTTGAGATCCTAATTCAGAGTTACCAGGGACTATTTGGTTAAAAGTAACTTTTAAAAGACGATTTCTTTTTATTCTGAAATAAATATTCTACATTTTTACTCGTATAACTGCTTGATATTGAAAACTTGTCCAAGTATCAACAGACAAGTAGTGTAGTTTTTAAAAATGAAATGAAATGAAATCTTTGAGTTTTACGTCCCATGGTTATGCCAATTAGCCTAAAGGAGACGGTGATGATGAGTAATGAATGAAATAGTGGAATGAAGAAATTGGGAGGAAACGGGAGAAACCCGATAAAACCCACGCACACGGTGTTTGCCCACCACAAAGTTCACTTGGCGGGGGCTGGGATCGAACCCAGGGCCCCAATACAGTTTTTAAGTCAAATTAACTTGTATTGGATGATAGATATATGGCTTTAAGAGATTATGTCACTGTGCGCACTTTCCCGCTATTTCGTAGTGTAGTGTATACCTCACTGAATCAACTGTACATCCACATCTCACAAATAATCAGTACTGAAAAGTGGCGCTAAACTTAAAATAATAATAATAATAATAATAATAATAATAATAATAATAATAATAATAATAATAATAATAATAATAATAATAATAATAATAATAATAAGTGTAATGTGCAATTGGATGCAGAAGATTTCTTCTGCCATACATCTTACACAAGTTGTTTACTCGCTACAAGTTGTTTAGATAAATTGTTGATATTATTTAAGTAAAGCTTTGAATGAATAAATACGCTAGTAAGTTTCTCTAAAGCAGAAAATATCATTCGTCATTTATTTTCAGAAAATTATTGTAAGTTCACATGTCATTTACTTAACATTTAAAAATTTTACTAAATTCGAACCAAAATTTTGGTTGCCTATAACTAAGGAATCATGATCCCACTTTGACATAACTTAAAATGATGGAAGAAATGGAACTTTCAGTATAAAGTCCCACGTTTATGCCTATTAAGCTCAGGGAGATGAAAGATTAAGAGAAGTGAATGATGTAGAAGAATTGGTGGAATAAGAATGTGGGAGAAAACGGGATTACCCAGAATCCCTACGCACAATAGGTAACGGCTCTACCACTGAGCCACTGTACCCCCTCCGAAGTGATGGAAGATCTTGATACACTCAGTAGGTATATAAAATATTATAATATATACATACTTGTGGTTCTCGAAATATTTTGCAATAAATTTGCCAAAAGATTGGTTCAAATTCCAACTTAATGACTAATAACTAGAGGACCAAAGTCGCGTACATTATAATATTTCATGTATGTACTAAGGGGGCCAAGATCTACCATGTTAACAAATTTGGTGGAGGTCCAATGAGTTCCATTTTCCGTTTCTAGTTGTTATTATTATTATTATTATTATTATTATTATTATTATTATTATTATTTTGCGAGAAATGGACTAACACTAAAAATCTCAAATTTCACAGCTAAAAACTCAATAACAAAGGTGTTCATTTTACCAAATTTAAAATAATAGTAAGACTTGACGACGTAAGTAGGCATGTGAAACATTATGCTTCGCAGAGGTTTGTTTCCCGATGTATTGGCCATTAAAAGGGTTCGCAGTTAATCTATATATATAAAATTGAAAATCACTATGTTTGTGACCTTTAAATCTCCTGAACCACCCGACCGATCTCGATCAAGTCTCTAATATGGATGAGGGACGAGACTGGGCTCGTTTTAGGCTATTCACTTTGATAGTAGAACTGGGATGGGGGATAGGGAGGGGGTATATAAAAATAAATAAAACTCAATAACTCCTGAACTACTCGACCGATCTTGATCAAAGTTTCAACATAGATGAGGTTCAAGCCTGGGATTGTTTCTATGATTTACAGTTGACGGAGCAACTTAAGGGAGGAGAAAGAGTTGGAGATATATAAAAATCAATTTATATAAAACTGAAAGTGACTATTTTTGTAACTTAATAACTCTTGAACTATCCGACCGATCTGAATCAAATGTTGAAGATACATGAGGTTCGGATCCGGAAACATTTTTGTAATTTCACTTTAACGGTAGATCCTAGGGTTGGGGAAGGAGAGGGGGATATATATAAATAAAAACTAATAAAACCTAATAACTTTTGAACCAATCTCGATCAAATTTTAAACATGTATGAGGATCGGGCCTTGGTTGTTTTTTATCGTTTCACTTCGACGTGTCAACCTAGGGGTGGGGAAGGGGGAAATATATGTAAAAAATAAAAAAAATTAAAATGACTGTCTTTGTGACTTCATCACTCTTGAACCACCCGACCGATCTCAATCAAATTTTCAACCTACATGAGTTTAGGGGCAGGGATTACTTTAGGTTATTCATTTTGACGATGCAACGTAAGGGAGGGGGAGACAAATTTAAAAATGATCAAAAATGACCGGTAATAGTGTTGAATCCATAGTTTTCGGGGTCGATGAGAAAAACAGTGACACTTCTGATGCTGTTTTAAACCAAGTTCAGTCCTGATAGTTGGGGCGGGGGAAGGTACAACTTAAGGGAGGGGGATAAACATTTAAAAATGATCGAAAATGACTAATACTAGTGTCGAATCCATAGTTTTCGGAATAGCTGAGATTAACAGTGACAATTCTGGTGCCGTGTGTCGCAGCACGGAGGATTGGGAGGGGAAGCTATATCTAATAATAATCGAAAATGGTGAATGAAATAACTGATTCGGAGGGGAAGTTATATCTAATAATAATCGAGAATGATAATTGAAATGACTGATATTAGTGCTGAATCCACATTTTTGGGGGTCGCTGAGATGCCATGGTCCGCAACATGGGGAGGGGAATATATATATGAATGGTCGGAAAAGACCTATATTAGTGTTGAATCTAGACTATAGTTCTTGGGATTGCTAAGATGACCGGTGACACTTCCGATGTCATGCCCCGTAACGTGGAAGAGGAGGAGGGGAGATACATAAAACTCATCAAAAATGGCCGGTGTTAGTTTATGATGCGTTGTTTTTAGAGTCGCTGAGATGAAGAGTGACAATTCTGATCCGTTCAAAACCATATTCATCCCCACAATTTCCGAGAGGGGGAGATAAAACGATCGAATATGACCAATATTGAGTTGAGTTGATTTTGAGTTTAACGTCCCTTTTCAGCAGCGAGGCTATATGAGACGTGGATTACTGTTTAACGTGGAATCCGAACCACATGAGCTCTCGCCGGGAAACAAATGACCAATATTAGTGTCGAATTCGTGGTTTTCGGGGTCGCCGTGATGATCAATGATCTTTCCGATGCCGTTTAAATCGATGTCATTAAAAACGAAAACAACATATTTCACGGGTACTAAATACATGAGATACGGAGTTGTGCATTTAAATTTTCATTTCAACCCAGCGAAGCGGGTAATATATGCTAGTTAAAAAATAAATCTAAATCCGACTTGGATGGCCAATAGCTCGGGAACCAAGCCACTACATACTTAGCATCTTACATACTTATTAAGCTTCTGAAGATCTACAACTCTACCAAATTTGGTCATTTCGTCAGGATCAAATATTTTATCGATCGTGTGCAATAAAGTACCTTTGTGACAGATCACTATAAATAAACTGATGGACGAAAGTAGCGTACATACATTAGCGACATTTCTGTGGATTTTGTGACTTTCATTTTTGTTCTCGTGGATATATTTCTTTGAAGGGTCAGCAATTATTTGATATTTTTTCAAACAGTTTTCTACTAACAGTTCTTGAATCTTTGTTGATTATTCACGAATCACAAGGGCTATATTCTTGAGTCTATGAAATGCATGTTCGTGGCTGTTCATACATAACAATTATATTCAACATATTCTGTTTCTGCACTATGAGATAGTGCTGTTCTGGTTCTAGGACCCGTTTTGATTTTGGATAAATACTAACCATGGCAAAGTACTAGAAAGTTTGCTAGAAGCAACCATCGTACTGCCGTAAAATTACTTTAAACCGCTTTCAATTTAATAATTTGGTGGCCTTCTTTGGCAAATACGGATCATTTGAAGAATTCAACTTTCCCAAAGAACTTCATGATCATATTATAAGT
Source organism: Thermobia domestica (assembly GCF_964235325.1). Taxonomy (NCBI): domain Eukaryota; kingdom Metazoa; phylum Arthropoda; class Insecta; order Zygentoma; family Lepismatidae; genus Thermobia; species Thermobia domestica. Next base: position 112,437,449 of record NC_137465.1, on the reverse strand, counting down.
GTATAGTATTGTTGATTTTTGAAGGTTTGTTAGGAAGTATTTTGCATTTATCTGTTCCAGTTGCGTCTCACAGTACTTTTAGGGAAAATAGCTATAGCTGACATAATGATTGCTCTTATTGTAACTATCTGACTTCCATAACTTTTTAATTTCGTCTGCCAGATCTTTACATCTTCGTATTTTCGTGGTTATTATTATTATTCTTACGTTACACTAGCTTGTACAAAAAATACTTATTTTGTATAGAAACGAAAGTAGTATACCTCTAAGAATGCTTTACTACTGAACCACCGTGATTTCCACTAAGTACCTTAAAATTATGTTTGAGAACAACTCAGTAGAAGGGAAGAGACTGGTAGTGAAACATTCCTGACAAATCTTGTTTCATGTTTGGAATATTCAGCTACTTTATTACTTAATGCAATATTACTTTCAGAACAAAATAGTGCCATAACAAAAGAGAAAAGTTTATTTTAGTATAAGTAAATGCTTTTCAACCCAAAACACAAAAGATCTTAAGAAAGCAAGGAAGGTTACTGAGGAGTTCCTTGGCTATCAATTTTACGGAAAGGTAGTCCTACAGTTTTGCGCTAGCAGTGTGTGTTAAGTTCGTTCTTTTTGTTGAGGTTCAAAACGTTTGAACTTAGTTAGAGTCACACTGGATGCTTGCACTTATTTTTTAAAAACTTTTCCGCTCTTCTTAGTTCAAGGTTTCTAATTTTATGATTCTTTTCTTTCTTTCTTTCTTTGTTCAGGAAAAGTCACTGTTTAAAAAGTTGCCAACTAATCATAGCTTGTGTCTGACGATTTCCTAAAATTTAAGGAAAGAAATGATCTCAGCATTTTAAAATTTTCTTGTTTTAAGTTAACATAGATAGTACTAAATTTCTACTAAAAGGGATTAAAGCGTATATTATTCCCAATGTGGAATTGACGGGAGGATGCCAGGGATTTTCAACCTCACAAAAAGAAAAAGTTCATCCGTAGCAGTAATATCCTCCTCCCTCTAGAATTATTTCGAATATTCACGAGGAGAAACAATGAATAACTTTTATTTTGTAGACAAAATTAGTATAGTCAGAAGTAAAGTTTGTTAAGGAGATTAGTTTACCAAAGTTTCATTAGGCTATATATTTGCCGTGCCTGTGTGTCCGTCTATCTGTCAATCTCTCATAGACTACTTGATGAATTAGCATCAAATTTGGTGATGATTTAGGAGGTTAAAATTTGGGAATCGGGTTCGCCTACGGAGGCAACACTCAAACCGAAAACGATATAAATAAAACATTATAGTCTTTTTCGTTGATCGCTATAGCGCAAAAACGAAAATAAATATGGAAAACTGGTTTCCTGTAATCGATTAAGTCTCGGTTCAGACGAGCAGAAAAGTCTGCTGCGGGCCCGCAGCAGAAGACTCTGTTGCGGACCCGCGCAAACCGGAAATACATTGGTTCTTATCATTCATGCCAAACGAGCAGACTTTCCCGCTCGACTCTGCTGCGGACCTGCAGCGGGCAAAAATTGAGTTGCAGGGACTGCTGGCTCGCAGCGAGTCTGCACAGGTGTAGCGGATCGGCAAACCATTGCTGGCAATGAGTCAAGCCATACGAGCAGACTTTCCCGCGCCCGCAGAAATAGAAAGCGAACAACTGGACGTAGAAGTATTCATTAACGAAATACAAAAATATCCCGAGATATGGAATTTAAAGTGTGAAAAATATCGAGACAGAAATAAAAAGCGAGAGGCATGGAACAATATGGTGAGAAGAAAAAACAATATTGATATATATTATTATTACTTTTTAATGTGAGAATCTAATATTCATGTTGTGTTACTAGTGACATAGTAATACCTTAAAACTAGAGTCAAGATATCGTTAAGTCTTAATTGTTTAGTTTTCTTTTTGCTTTGTTTTGTTTCTGTTTATCAATCTTTTGTCTGTGGTTGTTCCTGACTTTCCCTTCCCTTTCCTTTCTTCTCCCTTTTTCATTTACTTATGAAACAAAGGATACGAAAATATAAGAAAATAAACATTCCCAATGATGATACCTCGCCGGTTTTGTATGTTCAAGGCACCGGCTGACAGTTACTCGGCTGAGCAAATGAATAATAATAATAATAATAATAATAATAATAATAATAATAATAATATATAATAATAATAAATTATTATTTACATTTCATTTTCGTTTAGCATCCCGTTTCAGCTGCGAGGCTATGAACACTTTATTGTGATATTAACAACAATAGACAACAAATAGATTTGAAAAAAGAGACTCTATTGTTAATGCAGTTCCTTGAGATTTCTTATATCACTCCCGAATGAATGTTCGCTTGTAACAGAGCATTATATTTTAGATCGAGGTCACGTATTATATAGCCTCTGTGCTGAAAAGAGACGCTGAAGTTCAAAACAACCATCAGCATAATAGCTGAACAGAAAGGAAAGAAAAAAACATCGTTTTTCGGCTGACAATTTGTCGTCCATTGTTAACGTATTAAATTTTAAAAACATTAGATTTAAGACGAAAATTAGTTGAACATCAGGGTATTTATGAGGTTAAGAAAAGCGTACTGGATGCGTAAGAATAATATTATTGGTTCTCGTATAATTGATAATATTGTGCACATCGTTGCTATTTTAAAGATAGCAACTGAATGTTTCTTGACATAAAGAACAACTTAAAACCTTGCCATGAAACTCTACCTATGTAGCTTACAAAATAATAAGCCCATCTTTTTCTGTTTTCGTTTGCTGCATTGCCTCCTTGTGGTGTGCTACACATATTGGGAATCTTCTCAAATCTTTTTATAGCTATTCGTAAAATATTTGAGCCACCTTTCTTCCAGTGGCGGATCCAGGGGGCGATAGGGGCAATTGCTCCTCAGAAGAGGAAACTTTCTTATTTTATATATACAGGGTGCGGCACGAAAAACCGGCCCGTCGTAATATTCTGGTATATTGTGTTTTTGTCAACACTTAAATAATCTACCTTCCTACCAAGAGATGGCGTGTCGAGGTCGGGTCGACTTACGTGACCTGCAGCAGTCACGTGCAGCCGCAGCCAGTGAAACTTGTCGAAACCAGTTGGGAAAAAGGCCTCGTTGTGTTAAGCCGGGTGAGTGTCAGTGTGTGATAATGCCGTATTCGATACCCGAACGTGTTGCCATTGTTGAAGGGTTCATTCTCACTGGTTCTTTTGTGAAAACAAAGAATTTGTTTCGGGGGAAATTTCCAGGACGTTCTGTGCCAGCAAAAAGCACCATTCAGGAATTGATTGAAAAATGGCGGCGTACAGGATCGGTTCAAAATGCTCCCAGGAACAGACGACCTGAATTAAAGATGCAGGTGGAGGAGATAATGACAAGAAGACCTCGAAAGTCAACCAGGAGATTGAGTCAACAGGTTCATGCGAGTGAGAGAATTTGCAGACGTGTTTTAAGGGGACTGAAGTTAAAACCGTACCGGATAAGTGTTGTGCAAGAACTGAAGGAGCCTGACCTGCAGAAGAGGGTGCATTTCTGTTCATGGCTGTTGAGCAATGTTGCCAGTGGTTTCTTGGATCCACTAATGCTCATCATGAGTGACGAGGCGTGGTTCCACCTGTCTGGGTACGTAAATTCCCAAAACAACCGGTATTGGTCGACAGAAAATCCACACGCAATTCACCAAGTACCCTTGCATGATGAGAAGATTGGTGTTTGGTGTGCCATTTCCGCCACACGCGTTATTGGGCCCATATTCTTTGAAACGACAGTGAACAGTGACGTGTATATGGGAATCCTGGAGGAGTTTTATACACACTTGACCGAAGAGGAGCGTCAGTTATGTGTTCACTTTACGGGCCGGTTTTACGTGCCGCACCCTGTATAAATAAAACCCATCCCAGAGTTTGGTGCTCTTAAAAGGAGCTCTAAGTAGCAGTATTACAACCCACCGCCCCTCCCCCCAGAAGTCCGTCCTGGATCCGCCCCTGCTTCCCTCTGATGATTGCATTTCAATAAAAGTGTAATTACAAAACCCCATTACGCACTCTATTTTTGGCATAAATTTTGAACTCCCCTATTCACTTAGACTGTAAATAAATAAGCGGAAATTTTGATATTATATAAATGGCCGCTCTTCTTCTTTTAGCAGTGGAATATACGAAAGCCTTGAAACATGTTCCATTGTTTTATGTAAGAGTTCATATTTGGAATTCACATCTTTAACTTAAAAGACTCTCACACACGGCACCATGTGAATAAATAAAGGGAAATGTTAGAATTATAAAAAATTTCCCCTTTAACCCACCTTAGAAGTGGACTATTCGGAAACACTAAATCCAATATTTGTATTTAAGAGTTTACATTCGGAATTTCACATCTTCAATTTAAGCGAATCCTAACATTGAACACTTTCTCAATATATAAAGGGAAATTTCACTGTTATAGAAATGAAATGAAATCTTTGAGTTTTACGTCCCACGTTTATGCCGGGTAAGCTAAAGTAAACGGTGGTGATGAGAATGAATGAAATGGTAGATTGAAGAAAGTGGGAGGAAACGGGAGAACCCGAGAAAACCCAAGCACACGGTGTTTGTCCAACACAAAGTCCACTTATCGCGAACTGGGATCGAACCAAGGACGCCACGCACCAGAGGTGAACGCACTACCACTGAGCCACCGCGACCGTACTACTATAGAAATCCCCCTTCTCCTCTACAAGAGAAAACACGCTGGAACCTGTGCTCCATTATATTTATTTAGATGTTTATATTCAGAATTTTACATCTCTAAGCGAAGTGGATTCTCACATTCGACTCTTTGTGAATAAATAAAGGGAAATTTTACTATTACTGAAATGCCTCTCTTACCCTCTTAGGAGCGGAATATTTGGAAACGCTCAAATAAGTGTCTAATTTTTAATTTAAAGTTTCCAACATATGCAAAAAATTGTAATTAGTCACGCGATAATTAAACCATGGACGCTAATAACAACTGAAAATGTCTATGAATAGGTCCCTGAATTTCTTACTTTCTGCATGCATACACACGATAGTTAGTTAACATAATTAGCTTACATTTAATGTAACAGCTAACATTTAAATTAGTGATGTCGAAAGTCTTATGATAGTACCTTCTGCTTTAATTTTATCACTTAACTTATTATCGTTAAGAGTTCATCAAACGAAGTGCTGATCATGCGAAAATAATTTAAAGAACTTCTCTTCGTCATTGCGTAAATCAATAAACATGGAAGACAAATATAGCTGAAAATAGAATAAATTGTTTTCTATGTTGGACTGAAACGCCCGCCCAAGTTCGTTGCGAGCCCGCAGCAGACTTCTGCTCGTCTGAACTGGTTGATCTAGGACGCCCGCGCGAGTCTGTTGCGGGCCCGCAAAAACTTTTCTGCTCGTCTGAACCGAGCCTAAGAGTTCAGGTAATACTTTCATGACTATTCATTATTCTCTACTAAAACCGAAAGAGGGGGGGGGGGATCCACTACAACTTTCCATTTCAATATTTATCTATACATATAAAAAATGATAAGAAATAACGAGAAATATTTTTATTGTATTTTAAATTGATTTCGTGTCCTAAGACTAGGTACCTTCTTTTTACTTAACCCTCTATTCAAACTAGAAATTTCAGATGTAAAGCACGTTTGGCTTACTATATGTGAGTATTATGATTCAATTGCTTATACTATACTATTATCACATTTTTAGTATGTAAAATGTTATTCCCAACATCCATTCTTATCATATACTTCGTGTTCCTCCATCTTCATCTCAACCTCTCACAATATTTTAATTACATTCAAGTGCATAACCTGCTTACACAAAATTGTATTCAATTTAATTTCCAGTAAATTTGAATCACTTCCGATTTCGGTAGAATGTTGCGAAAAGTCACGATATATTCCCTTGAGGTGCTAAATCCTTTGCACAAAAAAGAAAAGAAAAGGAAAAAGAAAACGAGAAAAGGCTTCTCGTCATATTCCGGTTCGAAAAGAAGGTTAACAAAGGTGATAGCTCTATTATTTGCACTCTGGTCAATTGCAAGAAACCATATGTCAATATATCTTCTCACTTTTGCTCTGATATCGGTGAACAGACAGACGGACAAATAAAAATGAAATCTTTGAGTTGTACGTCCCACAGTTATGCCGCCTAAGCTAAAGGAAACGGTGATGATGAGAAATCAATGAAATGGTGGAATGAAGAAAGTGGAATAAAACGAGAGAGTCCCGGAAATAGCCACCCACACGGCATTTACCCACAACAAAATTTACTTGGTGCGCGCTGGGATCGAACCAGGGTCCCCAAGCACAATAGGTGAACGCTCTACCAGTGAGACACCGCTTGCCAGATGGACGGACAAAGCCGTTCTATAAGACTTCAGACACATGCATAGCATAATTGGAAGTCCAAAAGAGGTAGAAAAGAAATGGCATAGAGATCATATACGAATCTTCGTTCACTTATACTAAACAGGTCACAAGAATAATGTGTTTAATTGGCATATTTCTCCTCCCCTCCCAGTTTGAAATTATACTACACAATAGGTTCACAATTATTTAGCCTCTGTACTATACGGCCTAGTTTCAAACAAGAAAAGAAAGAAAAATTCCATAATAAAATTGAATAGTCTACACTACTTTTAACATCTTCATAAAAATGCGATTTTACCAAGAAAAAGCAGTCATTTATCAAGATATTTTTTTCAAAAATGTAAAAACTATAAATTGTGATTATTTTAAGCCTACCTCTTCATATTTTTAAATTAATTATTAATCAACAGTAGAACAAATTTAAATTATTTATGTAATTGAGACTACGTTTTAGTTTATGGTTTGCTATCTTTGAAATTGTATGTATGTACAGTGTACATTATTTTATGTTTCTTGCAATTCATTTAGATATTATAATTTTTAATGGTGCATCATTTTATTCCTGGAACAATTTTTCTTTAATATATTTTTAAAACATAAAGTAAACTAAATACAAAGATTTATAAAGTAGTGGCCTATTCTAAGATATATCAGAAAATCGTGTTTTCCTGTTCGGCAGATTTCTGTTTCAATGAGGCTTTAAGCTAAAAAAAATATCACGGTCGATCATGTTCGGCGAAACAAGAATTCTTGTTTGACCGAATTATGTTACGCCGATAAGGGGAATTATGCTCAAAAGTGTGTTTTCAAGCTAATTCACTTTTTTTTTTTTTTTTTTTTTTGTAATTTGAATTGCACGAGGTTGCCAATTTTCAAAAAAGGTTATGCTAACTAACAAATATAAGATGACTTAAATTCACAGAATGTTGCACATTTTTATATCTCTTATTTAAGACTGCTGGGTATCAGAGGGAAACCATAATGACCCTATTATTCGATATAATTCGAGTATTACCTTAAAAGAGATAAAGGAAGGATTGTGTGTTATAAAGTTCTTCTTATTGCTGGTCACTAGCATAGCCTACGAGACGGAATAAAACATAATTTCTGTGACCAGCAATGTTCTTCTAGAGCTGTTCCAATAATCGAGTAATCGATAACAATTCGATAAAATTTCAAAACCGTTTCATCGATAAAGAATTTTAATTTTATCGAATTATCGAACTTTCGAGACTCCCGAAATGTTTGAGACTCTCGAAATGTTCGAGACTCTCGAATTGATTGAGACTCCCGAAATGTTCGAGACTCTCGAAATGATCGAGACTCCCGAAATGTTCGGGACTCTCGAAGTGTTCGAGGCACTCGAAATGTAAGAAACATTAGACAACTTCGACACACTCGAACTATTCGAGAATCTCGAATTGTTTGAAAACAGAAAATACAGAAATATATCAATATGATCGCATTTGTCGAATCGCTTGAATATTTACAAAAGTTCGGGATTATCGGAGTGTTCGAAAGAAACGATGTATTCGAGGTTATCATAGTTGTATATAATATGTATTGCTTATATGCAGAGTGTTCATTTTAAAACTTCTCTGCTTAGCAATATAGTGAAGGAAAAGTTTTTTCCCCACAGATCTGTACAAGGTTTAAGCAGTCTGTCAGAAGAGAGAAAGAGGAAGAGAAAACATGCATCACCCGAATGGAATTGGAATCCAAGACAACATTAGTCTACTAATAGTCACTTTGCCGATTGCGCCAATAACAGGAAAGGCAGAAAAATAATTTTACATGTGATTTCGACAAATACAACTTTGCAATAACTTATTATATGAAAAAAGTTGTTTGACTAGTTGGGCTGCAAGAAGAAATCATTGGAGAGGTGAAGGAACCGAACTGTTCATCACTACTTTTGATAATACCCGAAACTTCGATAATACTCGAAATTTCGATAATACCCGAAACTTCGATAATACTCGAAATGTCGATAATATCCGAAACTTCGATAATACTCGAAATGTTGATAATACCCGAAACTTCGATAATACTCGAAATGTCGATAATACCCGAAACTTCGATAATACTCGAAATTTCGATAATACCCGAAACTTCGATAATTTCAAATACTCGAACTGTTTCGAGTAACCGATGACAACTCGATAAATTTTCACTCTCGAAGTTCGATAGGTCTTCAGCCTTATCGAACACCCCTATGCTCTTCCAATAGAAAGAGATACACTTTAAAAAAAAAGACAGCACTTTCACGGCAACTTTTGGATACTAAACATCCTAAGTTCCGTCTTCTGAGCAATTTCACCCATTATGGTCTTTGAACTTTCGAGGTAAGAAATAATCCACTTCACGACACCAGACATGACTAATCTTCATGAAAGTAACTTGTCAATTCAATCAAATAATAGATATTCCTCATGACTATATGATTAGCGTACCTGCCTTTGGCGCCTGAGAACCGGATTCGATTCTCATTGGCTGGAGCTCGTGTTGTTCGGAACACACGTTAAGTTGTAGGTTCACGTCTTATAGGCCTAGCTGCTGAAAGGGGCGCTAAATTCTACTTAAGCAACTAACCAATGTAATAATTCCACATAATAATATGAAAAGCGGTCTTTGCATAATCATAAACTGTCACATCAGGGAAATAAAACAGTTGCGTGTTCTGGAAAGAAGTCATTACTATTACACTAGTCGAAAAACTGGTATTTGAACCAAAAGAAACGGACTACTCTCTCTGAGCTTATTATATTAAATGTGTAATATGCGATTTTTAAATTAGTCAATAACATTAAACTCAGAGTATGAAAATATGTCATAAGACGTTGATCCCTTTCTGTTTGTGTCAACGCTACCCAAGATCTATATTTTAATATGAGATAATAGGCATAGTATTTATTTCTGCACGTTTTACGTCGCTTTATGCTCCTCAAATTTTGAAAATACTCAAATGAAATGACGTTCTGTGTCATCTGGATCTGGATACCACACTATAGGTATATATTGTAAAACTCTATCACATATAGGGTGTAGGTAGAGAGAGGTAATAAAAAGAGTGTCCGGAATCGACTCCCACTACCGGCTTTTTTATTATAAAGTTCACTAAAAACAGTATTTTACAGAAATACTACAAAAATATTTTCTCTATATTTGTGAGGTTAGAAACAGGTAGTCTTTGACCAAGAGGTCGCAGACAGGATCTCCACAAAGCCCCGAAGCAGACTAAGCGACTGAGGTTAGAATTCCAACAGAGCCGCGAAGCAGGCTAAGCCAGGTGAAAGGAAAAACCAAGAGTCCCGAAGCAGCTGGGGGTTAGGTTACTCCTAAAGTTCCGAAGCAAAATAGTAGGAGGAAAACCAGAGAACTGGTGCTGGTCTGCTGTTGGCTGCCGAATTTATAGATCCCCAGACGGCAGTGGCACTGCTGCTCCGATGTCGTCTGCTTCGTGGAAGGAGCCAGAAGACCATCGTCTGCTGGTTGTAATGGACCCATGTGGTGCATAGTATCTTCACGTAAAACCATGTGGCGGTGTTTGTAATCATAGGAGTTAAGTGTTGTTTGTAACACAATACCACGTGGGATATTAGAATATAGACTCGTAATTGAAAGTATCTTTTAATTCAGCGAATAAACTCAAAACATAAAACAAGTACATTTATACAGACTCACCTGACAAAAGCCAAGTAGACTGCTGCTACTCACCGCATCTAACCCTTGAAGCATATATAACGTGTCAAGCGAAGTTGACCACTAAGAAGCTAATTTTCATGGAACGCCATACAAAGTAACACGTTGATATGGCCTGACGACAGTCCAAAACACTTAAAGATTATATCAAATTTGTATTCTTTAAGCATTGACCCTTTAAAGTAAAATGATTCGTTTCACATTGTGGAACTATGGTTTAACTTTAAATTATGAGGATTTAACGCTAAAATTAGAAGTGGTAGATCTGTCACCGTCACTTCCGGTTAGAACATAGAGAGAAAATTCGAGGTGGAACCTCTTCTTTAGACCCTGAAATCATAATCCTTAGAGTTTTGCTCTGTGTAAGAATCAATATTGAAACCGAAAATTGTACTGTTTTTACGAGTTTGGTCTTCAGTAGAAGAACACGAACTGAGGTGAAAAATATTCTTTCTTTTCTGAATCCATATCACAAATCTGTTTATCTTTTCTTATTACAGATTTTGCTCTGTGGAAATCAATATTACAACCGGAAGCAGTAGCATACTTCTATTATTTTCGGTTTTAGTAGAGATATAGAAGAAGATCTGGAAGTATTCATTCCACGTAACAACAATTATGTTTATTCTCCTCCCTCGTTCCTCCTGGGAAAAAGATAACGTGCCAATTTCCTTTCCACATCTCTATGCCATTGACTATCTTGTTGTTCATCCATCTGCTAGAACAGTTTCTCGCTCCTAAGAAAGAGAAGGTGCCCTGTCCACCCGCCCATCCCGCCTTCCGAGAAAGCCATTGGCAATTGGTAGAGGTTGACTCCCTATCCTGGGAGTCAGTCGGTCCCCACCTACGTTAGTCGCTTAAGACGTTGTCTGCTTTCTTCCATGAGGAAGTGTAGGTTGGGATTTTCCCTTCGTTTAGGATGAGACTCTAATGGTTTTCTTAAACGTCTCCAGTACTTTTACAAAACTTTTAGAAACATTTCCAGGCTCACACCTAAAATAATAAAAAACACTTATTAGTTCCAGGACCTAACAAAAGACATAGTTATTAATAATAATAATAATAATAATAATAATAATAATAATAATAATAATAATAATAATAATAATAATAGAAGAGAAGTTAAAATCTAATCCTCAGATGCTGAATTCATAGCAAAACCACTGCTTTTCGCGATTATTTCCATTCTTCCTCTATGATAGTCAACGTTGAAAGAGAAAATAATTGATTTTTACAACATTATGTTTAAAGAGTTAAAAAAAAAGGTTTATGACTGGAGATAAAATCTATTTTTGGAACAGTTAATCTATGTAAGAAAACCGGTCTCTCGCTATGTCTTATTGCTTTTACTCTGATACCTGTAAACAGAAATATCCATTAAATAAAACTTCCCACGCTTTAGCATAGGAAAGTTTGGAAATCTAAAACTTTAACAAGAATTCGATTGTCAATTATCAATTTTCTTGGTTATGGAGCTATGAACATATAGTGATCAATCACACAACCACGTACTATACATGTTCACGACGTGGAAATTGCTCATACGTGTATTAGGATATATATACAAGGTTTTCATAAAGTATGGACGGATTTAATTCGCTTATAATTTACATAAAAATGCTCATATTGAAATCAAATAAAGTGTAAACGGTAGCGGAAGGATTAAATTTTTACCTGTAATCTGCACCATCTCAGTTCATTCACCGCCACACCTCCAACTGGGCGCCATTTACGTCCACACATTCGCGTAGGCGGCGCTGGAATGATGCTTTCCCTTACCCTGCTCACTGTTGCAGGCGATGTTGGCGGCCTCCCACTTCGAGGACGGTCCAGGATGCTTCCTGTCTCCAAGAACTTAGCATGCCACTTTCGGATTGCACTCTCAGTCGGTGCCGGCTTTTTGAACTCTTTGGTGAACTTTCGACACACCAGAATTGGTGATTTTAGCTCTGCGTACCACAGAACACATTGCGCTTTCTCTTTCACCGACGCCATCTTTGATACGGTAACAGTGTTGCCAACTAAAAATTTAATCCTTCCGCTACCGTTTGCACTTTATTTGATTTCATTATGAGCATTTTTATGAAAATTATAAGCAAATTAAATCCATCCAGACTTTATGAAAACCCTGTATATATATATATATATATATATATATATATATATATATATATATATATATATATATATATATATAGTGATAGATTATGACTATTGCATGCATGTAAACGTGCCGTAAAGGCAAATTTCGAAACTGGCTGCTGTTCGGAGATTTCAAGAGGCGAATAACACCGTATCACACACTCCACTGCGACAATTCTTTCCTTTACTTTTTAGCTCATTTCCATTTTACAGGATAAGAATATTCCATTCATCTTTTTTCCCTCTTTGTTCTGTTCTTCCCATTGCGTAGACAAATCTCAAAATCTCTCGGCTGCAACCTTTCCTTCCTTTAGCTGCGGTTTAAGCAAAAGCAGAGAGTCTTGAGCGTGCTACAGGCAAAATGGAAGCAAGAGATAACCTTGAAATCTGGAAGGATTATGTAAAGGATTGTTTGGGATGCGTGGGGCGGGATAAGGGTGGGATGAAGGAGTTATGTTCCCTATAGGTTAAGATCAACTCTACCGCAATCTCACCGCTAAACTTCTCTCCTCCGCCCGTTCTACTTTCGCATCCCCCAAAGGCTAAGAATGAAACTGCCTCGAAGAAAACTACGGAAACCTCCTTTGTATGAAAATCAGTTTACAGGCAAATACTTCGGTCCTAGCAGCACGCACATTTAATGTACATTGGCTTCGTTTGCTTCCTTGTCTTATCGGTTCTCTCGTGTACTTTCACCAGTTTTTTCTACCGGTATTCTTTCCTAACATTTTACAAAGAACAAGGGGGAAAAAGGGAGAATAAAGTTATATTTCTGTGGATAATTCCTACCTAGGTCTTAGTAAAAATGGAATAGGAAGAAAGAAAAAAAAGGATGTAACATTTCTTAATTGCTTTGAGATTTAAAACCTGTTATAAACAATTAAAGCTTATTTTAAATTATTCTGTGTATAAGTGTATACTTCGTTTTCCACCATAATAGTTACTTAGGTTTTAGAAGTTTTGTTAACTCTAAAATTTACTGAATATTGTTTAATACAGTAGTACGTAGGAGAAACAAAACATAATGATATGATTCAGGTTTAACACCCATTTCAGCACCGTAGCGATATGAGACGTGGATCTACAGCTTAAGGTGAAGTCCGAACCAACGTAATGGGTTTTCATTACAAAAATCTCTCATTGGTAATTTGAAACCTGGATCCAATACATAAGGGACAGGCACTCTAGCCAATTGGTCAGCAGTTAGGGCACATAATAGTAGAGAGCAATAAATATTACAAGCCAAATCATGAAAGCGAAATGGCAATACTAACAATAATAAACGTCCTAGATCTTTTTATATAGGGAGTTCGAGAAGTGACATTATCTTTAACATCAAATTATCTTTTTGAACCAGTGCAAGTAGGGACGTCTTTCTAGCATATTTACATATTTTGTGCAATAGCCACTGAAGTTATAACAATATGAAATGAAATCTTTCAGTTTTACGACCTACGAGTATCTCGGCTAAGCTAAAGGAGACGGTGATGAAGAGAAATCAATGAAATGGTTGAGTAAAGGAAGTGGAAGGAAACGGCAGAGGCCCGAGAAAACCCGCGATCACAGTGTTTGTCCACCACCAAGCTCACTTGGCACGAGCTGGAACCGAACCAGGCAGGAACCCAGTATATCAGAGGTGAACGCTATAGTATCAGGAAGGTATAACAATAAACAAAACAAAATTAAAATAACGTATCCTTCAACGCACAATATTATTAATCAAAGAATAACTATCATGTCACTAGAAAAAGTGTCCAAGCTTGTATAAATTTCTAATGAAACTATTTTAAAGCATATCTTCCATGATTTCATAGAAAAATGACCTCAAAGTTGGCACCTTTGAACACCCTTTACACAAAAGTGCCCGATCTTGAATACATTTCTAATTGCACTTTTTATATAATTGGATATTGTTGAATTCAATGGAACTATTTTTTCATTCAATGGATAAGTCCATGGGACAATGGAAAAAATGACCGTAAAGTTGGGAGTTTTGAAGTGCCACTTATAAAGGTTCCCACTCTTGGATACATTTTTGATTGCACTTTTTATATTACTTTGAGGATTCCGAATCCAATTAAATAATATTTAAATTTACACATTCACAGTATGTCTAGCAATGTGATCTCAAATTTGGGATAGAATTAAATAAACAGGCCTATTATATTTTTTATGAGATTCTATGCAGGATGTGTTCTTAAATAGTTCCATTTGATTCATCATCCTCAAATTAGTATAAGAAACCTGATTTTAAAATTTATTCAGGTAGGTACTTTCTCTAAGTAGTATATGTATTTGTGTATATATTTCTCACAATTGTGTAATTAGTGTGTGAGTAATTACTGTATATTCTCTAATTGGTAATTTGTAGGAGTAATAAATATGACACAGAAAAGAAAAGGAAATACTCAACAGTGAGAAGATAATGTGAGTGAGAGAAAATATTTAGAAAAAAGTGTTCAAAATTTTAAAGAAATATAAGCGTATATCGTAATCAAATCAAGCAGATGGAATGCAAATGTAGCAATACTCCCGTAACAATATAAGTTGAATGGGAATAAGATGTTTTCAAAAGAAAAGCATAGCCTTCAGAAACAGGCACTTTAAACGAGCAACTTTGAATTCATAATACAGAAAGGTCCCTGCTTCAATTCTCAGCCAAGTAAGTTTGTGGTCCTTAGGTTTTCTCGATATACTCTCATTTCCTCCCACTTTCTCATTCCACTAGTTTTTCCATAATCATTCACGTGCTTTAATCATAGAATCTTAGCCTAAAGGGCATAATCGTGGGACGTTAAACTAAAAGAAGAAAGATTTCCTGGTGAGTGAAGTTTTAAAAATGGGGTTCTCCATCTTAGAGATGGTTCCTTTATATCACCGTGCACGAAATACTTTCTTCATCATATAGGCAGTAGTACTGCCAATCATTTATTTATTTATTTTTATTATTTTCTACTTGTGTAGGATGATTGACTAAGGTGTTTCTATAGCCTTATTTTTCAATTAAATTATTTTAAAAGGCTTTGTTCAAAATATGCAAACACTTTTCACTTACAATAATCTCATGAGAAGAAATGCAAGCTCTGCAACGCTTCTCCCTGACATAAGGATTTAGAGAATTAATGTATTTTCTGGCCAGAAGCTGTAAAAACTTGTCTGCTTTTGCAGACAGTAATGGAAAGGAAGGAACTCATAGAGTACATATATACTCTGTGTACACATTACATCAAAAACTTCTTGCTGTTATCCTTTCAATACCCTAGGCAAGAAAACATTACTTGGGCCGTTCACGATAGTAGAAAGCGCACAGTAAAGTAATAAATGTGTGCTAACTGTGAAATCATTAAAAGAAGGTATTCAAATAAACTTAATCAAATAAAATTTCGAACGTAAATTTTAACAGTGTTATATAGGATGTGATTACATAGAACACCTCCCACAATAGCATAAGTCCAATACCTTTTCCTAAATTTATTTTGTTGCTTTCCAACTTAGGTATGTGATTGCTAAATATTAACAAGTTACTCACACAGGCGTAAAAGACAAGTATTACCAACTAATAATTAAATAGTGTACTTTCATTATGAGCGAAAATATTTTTAGATAATTTTAAATTGCACTGTAAGCTATATATGCTTACTGTTTACACTGAATATAAATTTATATATATAGGGAGAGTTGAATATAATTGATAATAGGCAATGCGTTTACTTGAAGTTAAAAATACCTACATGAACACTTCTAAAAAGAACGTCAACAAGAGAAAATATTGGCCTAAATTTGAATTTAATCCAGATTTTTCTTAGTCAGGCCAGTAATAAAAAAAAACGTACAAGTGCAAAGTTATATACGCCAGAGTAAATTTGTAACTTCGTACAGTGTCTGTAAATCAGAAGCAACTGAAGATGAAAGGATAAAACAAAAAATGAGGTAGGACCATGTCATGCGGTGTATTGAATAGAGAATACCTGTACTTTTCATCTAGGCGTTCCCTATCATGGGACACTGAAAGCCACTCAAAAGTTTTAAATGGAGTATATATCATTTGATATATCATTATAGAACCATAAAAAACAACTTTTGTAAAAAAAAAAAATCTCGAAGGGCACAGTCTACGAAGCGTTCACCAATTAAGATAAAATACCCATTGTTTATAAAAAAAAAAGGCGCTGATTTGTCTGAAAATTTTGGGGGGCATTCAGATGCAGAAGGCATATATGAGTATTTTAAGACAAATTGAATTCAAATTATGGCAAATATTGTATATTCATAAATACAATGAGGGCGCCCACATGAGCTTTCGGGGGGTCCGGGCCCCCCGGTCCCCAGAATCGGCGTCTTTGCTTATAAATCATAATTGGATAAAGAAAACATGCTAAAACAAGAAGTCAGATTGAACAATGACATAGGATCATTGTGTGGAGAATTTTGTTTTTCTCACAGGACGCATTGAGGCCTCACTAAGGGGGCACTCGAAAATTTACTCTATTAATTTGGTAACTCGCGGCGGACTGGGATTGTCGGCACAAGCTATGGGAGATGCTGCTTAAGTTCATCCGGAATCTGCACCGCAGTCGCACGACGATTCTGAGTTTTAATCCGCTTTAATATTCGAATTTTTAAATAATCGAATCATTTCCGTGAGTCAGAATAGATGTTTTAATTTACCAAAATGAATAATTTTGTTCATCACTAAAATCGGAATGTTTCAGATCCTCGATAATGGCAATATGGTAAGCAGGATAATGCATTTTATGTTATTTGTCATGGAATTTTAGTTGAAAAATTTAGTACATAAAAATATTAAATATTTGAAAAAATGTCCAAATGGGATTTCTTTCCTCCTACAATGCAAAAGTTATGAAACTTATTATATGATTTTACTTTAAGTGTGACAATATCTGGAATCTACGAGTCAATAAATTGTTGCGATTGAATGTATATTTTTTCATCATACGATCGTTTGATACTATCCTATGTTTTTCTATTTGCCTAAATTCTACTTTAAAATATTTTTCTGCGCATTATGTGGTTCCACATAACAGAATAGTGAGACATCTGAGAATTCCATCTACGAGACATAACTAAAACTGTTGATTCTTAATTTTTTTTATTTTATCCTTTATTTGATTACTACTCGTTCATTTTTCACTTTAATACCGTGTAACGCTGACCTGTTTTCTAACCCTTTCGTATATCGGAACTTTATATGATATAATAAATAAATAGTAAAAACATTTTTTTAAAAAATTACTCCATTAAATTTCTCAATCAACCGTTCATGCACTCTAATTTTATGCAAGAATAGCTGATGTTTATGCAGGGATGCAAATAAGCACTCGCCCACTCGCCCCGGGTGAGTGGTTCATCAGTGCGGGTGAGTTTTTTCGGTAACATTCAGAGACTTACGCAGAAGATTGGATCTTGGGGGTCAGGACCTCCAAGAAAACCGGACTTTTCTTTAAGTTTAGTCTACTTTTAGGTATGTTTTACAAATTTTAATATAATTCATCCTCATATTGAACTTGAACACACTAGCGACCTGCACGGGCCGGGCCCAGCCCGAGGCTTGGGCGGGCCGACTCTGTTATTTCTTTGCTTCATCTTTATTGAGAGGTATATTTAATTCTTTCGACATTTTACGTTTAAACTAATCGAATATCTTATTGTACTAACTTCTATCTATTAAATTTGAGTGCATCGAAAACACATGCTAGTGTGCTATCTCGCTTTTATGCCTAATGCGTAATATAAATGTGAATCATGCATTGCGCAATCTAATTCCATTAACTCGTTTATTTCTCTTTGCCTTGAGATCCGGGTTCGATTCCCGGCGGGAGCTCATGTGGTTCGGATTCCACGTTAATCAGTAGGTCCACGTCTCATATAGCCTCGCTGCTGAAAGGGACGCTAAACTAAAATCAACTCAATTCTCTTTGCCTAAAATATTTATTTCAAAATATTACCGGTATTTCCACAAATTTTCATCTTGTAGGTATTAATAAATTGTAAAAAGTTATCCCACACATCCAAATAAGAGAAAAAGTTTATATTGTCCCGTGGACTATATTCCATAGTTTCATAACTAGAGTCATCGGCGGATCCATGGGGAGGGGGTGATCGGGGCGATCGCCTCCGGCCAGAAGAGGAAACTTTTTTAATTTTATATATAAATAAAACTCATCCTAGAGTTTGGGGCTATTAAAAGTAGCTTTAAGTAGCAGTATTACAACCCATCGCCCCCCCCCCCATTAGTCCGTCCTGGATTCGCCGCTGATAGAGCTTTCCAAAATCGAGGAAAAGCTGAATTTCAACGGATGTTATTTGGAATTCGAGAAATCGTGAAAGAATGGCCCATGTCAACGTAAAGGATGTCTTACACACAATCCAAAAATCTACATTTCATCAATGCCCATTGGGCTTGCAAAGAATTCAATACAAGGTGTAGTTCCCAGACATGCTCTCAATATAAAACGGTTATGCCCTGATTTCAAAGTTGGTATAAAGTAAGTAAAATGTATCTTTGGCAGCAGTGGAAAAGAAACACTTCGGCGGGAAGTCGGAAGTATTAGAAGCCGTCAGATTGATGTTTATACGTGAAATATATCGTAACAAAATACAGGGTGTTTCAAAAAACGGAAATTTTGAAAATAAAATAATTTCATGAAAACACATTTTTTAAAACAAATATTTATCTCATTTATTGGTAAAAGTAATGCCACTTTAGAATACATACAATATAACTTATTTTTTGAAGATCATGATTATCTTTTGAAGCATTAATGCACAAAATTTTCGTCACATAACATGGTCGTTGGGTTTCAATTCCTGAAAGATCTGCAACATGTAATTATGGATGGCATTTCAAGTAATGTACTAACAATATTCTTCAAACATTTGAACTATACAACTGTAAAGATGCTGAGTGACGGCAAATTGACTGACGTGGACTTCTTATGATAGCATCTCAAACAACTTGGATATTGTCTGGTGTTCGAACGATTCGCCGGCCTGTCGGCCTGGAGGTTTCTGTTCCATTGTTTACCAGTTTACTCGAAATTACGTATCCATGTTTTAATCACACGTGCTGTTTTATGTGCTTCCTCCACACTGTCATTGTTCTTGTAAAACGCATTAATCGCTTTGAAAACACGTTGTCCATCACTGCAAGCATTCGTGATAACTTAATGGCAGACAGTGTGACCACCCAGCAAAAATATTTGGTAGTAACCTATGCAGAAAAAAAGTACTAGATCTGGGGGAAAAGTACTAAAAGTTTATCTGCTACCGTTTCACGCTATTTATGAGATATTCAATATTAGTATATTACTAGAAGGTTTCCGTCAGCCCCTCTCCCCTGTGGGTGGGCGTGACCTCTCACATTCTTGAAAGAACTCCCAACTTAAAGCTTTTTACAGTCAAAATTCGAAACAAACCATTTACACCCTCCTAATTTTGACTTTACATCTCCAAACTAAAAATCCTGGCGGATTCCCTGTTTAATTGTCATATTAGAACTCACAGTAAAACCACTGAAGTAACACAAGTATGACAAATATAGAGGATATTGGGAGAAAACAAGAAATATCATAAAATGGGCTTATTGAGAAAATCGAGTTTTAATTCCTTAATAGCCTACTGTTTAAACGGATCATCAAATAATAATATTGTATACTGTGGTCATTTATTAGGGATGGCCGAAACCGGTTTTTATAAAACCCGGAAAACCGTTTCTAGTAAAAACCGAAAACCGGTTCAGTTTTCACCGAAACTGGTTTCGGTTTTTCTCCGAGCCAATTTTGATTGAAAACAACCGATTTGAAGATCTAAAACCTTTGTAAGTTCTCATAGGAAGGAACCAATACCGGCTTCTGCAAAAATTGCACTGGTTTTAGTAAAAACTGAAAAGCCCAAACTGTTTTGGGAAACACATAAAACTATTTCTCTGAAAATGGAATCGGTTTTCGGGGAACAACAACACTACTCTGGTTAGAAATAAACCAGTTTTGAAATAACTGAAACCGGTTTCGATGAAAAACTAAAAGGGTTTTGGAGAAAACCGAAACCGGTTTCATTAAAAACCGACGAGGTTTTAGGAGAAAACCGAACCGGTTTTGAAGAAAACCGAAACTAGATTCGGTGGAAAACCGAACCGGGTTTGGAGAAAACCGATAATCGGTTTCAGCTATTTTTTTGAATTTTTTTTAAAAACCGGTTTCAGTTTTCCTAAAAACCGGACATCGAAAACCCGGTTTTTGTACCCACCACTATTTCAACCCTTCGTTCTTTGACACTTTTGTACCTATTTTAACGAATACCATGAACTATAAGTTACAGCACAAAATCGATCAATTTTCATAAAATTCCTTTTCCTCTATCAAATGTATTTATGAGAAAAGAAGAGGAGCAGAAAAGTACTAGATTTGTTGGTGAACGTACTAGAACACTAAAATATTATAAAAGGTACTACATCTAGTACGAAAGTACTAGCACTGGTTCCACTGATGGCAGGATGTCGTCGACAGATTGACATACGTTATTCAGTGTTACCAAACGCCCAGTGTTGCCACACAACTTTCAAAATTTCCCGTGTCTTTGAATCACTCTTTACATCAGTACGCTTTATTCTTGATAAAAGGAACCGTAGAGATAGTGGTCCCTAACATTTCTGACTTCCCGCCAAAGTATTCTGTGACCATTGTTGTCAAAGCTTTCCTTTGTATACTTTGAACAGCCCTTGCAATCAGAGCATATCTAAGAACTTTGTTGAGAGAAGGTCTGGTAATTATACCCTGTGCAGAATCCTCTGAAAATACATTGTACATTGATGAAATATCATGTTTTGATTGCGTATGTATGACCTCATTTACGCTGATATGGATCGCTACTTCACGATTTCTCGAAATCGAAACACCGAGTGTTGAAACTACGTTTTTCCACGATTTTTTATAGCCCTACCATTGAAACTATGGGCTAATCCCCACAAGTTTATACGAGCTTTTTCTCTTATTTGATGTGAGGAATCACTTCTAACAGTTTGTCGGCATAGTTCAGCGTAGCTTTGTGTGGCTCCAAGTTCCACATAAGTTATTGGCTGAATTATTAGAAATAGCTGTACAAATTTCACAGAGTTGTAATCATTGAGTTATGCTGTCTGCCATATACAATCAGCGTAACTCTGAAGTAACTATGTCCACGCCGTGGTAGGTGGTTTGCTGACATAAAGTAACCATCGAACCGGTTGTAAGTAGGTGAGTAGTTTGAAGTGTCACCTGCAGAAACTTATGAAATTTATTTACAGCCAAATTTTCTATTTCAAAATTGTGACTAGTTTCGTTAGGCCGCTGATAAGGTCATGAACGCACAAGCTACTGCTACCGACTTGCCTTACATCTTACTGAAACTTACGACATCCACTTCATATAGAGATGGAATACCATTAGTGCGAATATTTTACTGTCGTTAAAGAGCTGCAGAAAGGGCTCAACAGTAATATTTATATATATAATCATAAATACTGTCACAAAGTTTGGAGTGGCGCTGTAGGCATCCGAAGTGGCACAGTGCTGCCATCTGTGTATAAAGCGGAAGATGCATGTAGTGTCTGTTTGACTGTTCATTACATACGTTGATATTGTACTGAGTTCTGATGGAGTGGGGCGATTACGAAAATCATGTAGCAGTAATTGCATTACACAAGGTCGGGAAGACAGCAGGTGAGATTTTCAACCTCCTGAAACCTACAAATCAGCAAGAGCCGCGCAAGGAATGGCAGACCACGAATGGTACGAAGCCCGCAGGTCCAGAAAGCAGTCGCAGCAAGAATTCAAAGAAATCCTGTTCAAACACAAAGTGTGACGGCTGCTGAGATGAACATAAGCAGAAATTCCATGTCTCGTGTCCTCAGGAGTGACCTACATCTATAGGCGTATAAAAGGTGGACTGGTCACTTTCTGACAGAAACATTAATGTCACAGAGGGTCCTTAAATCAAAGAGACTATTGCAGCGTTACACCAACAATTTGTACCGAAAGATTCTGTTCACTGACGAAAAGATGTTCGCAATTGAGCAGGGATACAACTCTCAAAATGACCGTGTGTATCCAACATCATCTACTGCAGCTGCTGAGGCAGCTCCAAGGGTTCAGAGGGCACATCATCCTGCCTCAATGATGGTTTGGTGAGGAATGAGCTACTCAGGCACAACCCAGCTACATTTTTGCAAACAAGGTGTTAAAACATCTGCCAAGGTGTACCAGGACACAGTGCAAACACTTACAGTGAAGCCACTGCCTGCTACAATGCTCCCTGGAGAAAGGTGGACCTTCCAGCAGGATTCCGCTCCAGGCCACAAAGCGAAAACAAACCAGGACGGGCTAGCACAGAACGTCCCCGACTTCATTAGCAGCCTGGACCTTAACCCATTGGACTACAAACTTTGGGCAGTCCTTCAGGCAAAGGTCTGCCATAAACGGCATCCATATATCGACAGTCTGAAACAATCCTTGACCCGAGCAGTGTACAATTTTCCCATGGACGTGATGTGTAATGCCATTGACCAGTGGCAGGACAAACTTCGTGCCTGCATCAAGGGCAAGGGGGCTCATTTCGAAAAAAGATTCGTGCTTCAGGTGTACAACATATCAATGTAAAACATGACCATAATAAATTGCCTTGGTGTTAATACTCTCTGTGGTATTCACATTCAAACTTGTGACAGTATTTATGATATGACTAAGTATATAATTATGCATTGTCTATACAAAACGTACACAGTTCGGTATTAAGTAGTAGATTGTATTTATTGTTTGATTTCTCTTAACACTGATATTAATACTCGTTACAAAGCCACACATACGACTTTGTATTTTACAGTCTTCGATTTACTATACTTTATTGACAAGCAGTAGATAAATAGCAGTAGTAGATTTGGGAATGATAACGTGCTAACGATAAAATTATATAGTAACAAGTGTGTGTATTTCCTTAAATATCTAGCTTATTTCCTAAAATCAATTTGTTTAATTGTACGCATTTTGAATCCGGCTAAAATGATACTTTACTTTCACAGCTTCCTACATCTCTTGGTTCCTTCTAAGCATATATAGGCTATATATGTTGTATATATATAAGAATTCTGAAAGACGATGTGAAATCCCTTCTTTTATCTGAAAACTCAATTTGGTTCCTCTCTATTACTTAAACTACAGCGTCATCTGTTATTATTGCGTTGCGGCAAGTAAATAACTGAATTTCAATTTCTAGCCTTGACTTGTTCTGTTATTGAATATCAACACTTGATGTTTCGAGCTTTTATGTAGTCACCAATAGCAATAAAATATTTTCTCTCGCATTTGCGAACATCTGTTGGCTTTGTGACGCATGAGTTTTATTTCACGGCTTGTTTGGCGATTTCAAAATATTCTTTTCCTTTCCATCGCAACATAGAATTCCAAATATAATTGTATTTTCTTATCGGTTTGAATGTCATATAGTTTATGAAACAGGATAAAAATATGAATCAAGCAACAGAATATTAAATTACTCATCTAAAGTACGACATTGATATGATACATTTAATGAGCTTATCACTATCAGGTAGCCAAGAAAGTTCTGTCGCTTTTTCACCCACCACATTCGAACATCGATATGTCAGCTAAGACGTACCTGGAAATAGTCCCCAACAGCATCGACTTGATACATTCTGCCAACGATCTGGAACGTCATGGATTCCATCGTGGTAGAACTTGGTGGACCGTGAAACGAAAAAGTTATCAAGTGCATTTTGCATCTCTACTAGGGACTTGAACTGGCATCCTCTAAGGTGATTGTCCAAGGAATGGAACAGATGATATTCGGAGGGTGCAATATTTGGAGAGTATGGCGGATGCAATTGTGTTTCCTATCCAAAGCGTAGAATGGTGTCCCGGGATATCCTAGCCATGTGGGCCCTAGCGTTGTCCTGTAACAGGAGGATCCCTTTGTGATTCAGAAGTGCTGGCTCCAGAGTTTTCAGTTTTTCTTGAACACGGTTCAACTGCTGACAGTACACACTTGTGTTGATGCACTGACCAGCCGGTAGCAGTTGCCGATTCACGATGCTGCCAGGAGTCCACCAAACACACAGGAGGACCTTCTTCTGGTGCAATGGTGTTTTCGGCTGTTTTCGAACCGGTTCATGGGGTACTAACCAATGATGGTGGTGTCGTGGAGCTCCGTATAGGTCTCACATCTCATCGTATATGAACACCCTGTCGAGAAATGGCTCCTTGCTCAGACGTAAAAGCAAAGAAACACAGGTGTCTGCTCGCGTTGCCTTCTCGTCTGGAGTCAAATCATATGGGACACATCGACTCACTTGTAGTGCTTCGAAAGTTGATGGACGTGCTGCCAAATGGTTTTTCTATTCATACTGAATTGTAGTCCCAATTCCTGACATGTCTGGCCTTTGTTCACCTCAATTACTGTCTGAAGATCTTCATTTTGTACATATGTTGTTCTTCCGGCACGTGGTGCGTCTTCGAGTATTTCGTCACCGTCCTTAAACCTGTTAAACCATCCCCTGCACTGTCCGCGATAGCAGAACACCCTCATCAAAGGTCTGGCATATCTTCCGCCCCGCTGCAGCGAGGTTTGACTCCAGTTTCTAACTCTTACAGTGTACATTCCTTTATGACGCTCTATGGAAGTTTCATGTTCTCTCTGTTCTAATGAAAGTCCAAGGTGTAACTAAACTGCCACAACCAGATAGTATGTTGGACATACCCACACTAACAACTGACTTTCGTCTTATCTCCATTCGCATTCAACTCGCAGTGTAAGGGCCAATTGAACACAAACCTCCACAAAAAGGAACAGAACTTTCTTGGTTACCTTTATATATGGGAAGCAGTAACACCAAAGTAGTAAGAATGTAAATGTTCAAAAATATCCGGTAAACTATGGGATAAATCCATGAGAAGAATCGTTTTAGAAGCTGCCATTCTGACTACTCATTATCTAATTGAAAATGTGTTTTAACCTTTAATTTCTTTATCATATGTGTTTTTCCCATGTGGTTATACATAAAAAGATGTATCTGTTAATTCAACACACTGGCTTTTAGAGTTGAGTTAAATTTTAAACATGTCTGTTTTTACTTCAACTCATCCAGATTGTGAAGTTTATTCTCAAAGTAGTCGTAATTAAATGAACTCCCTAACATCGTGGTTTGTAGCGTGGAGTCATTTTAATAATAAACCATTTGTGTTATTTTGTGCCAAACAACTACGTTTATCAGAGTTTATTCTTAGTAATTAAGTGAAAATGACTATTATGAGGGATATTAAGGTATGTGGCATAAATATTCATAAATGATTAGGAGGAATAAAATATAGTTCGCGAACAAGAGGAACCTCGTGGACTTATAATATTGTTGTTTGGTAAACAAAAATCTTGAATAAAAGAACAATATCGGGAAATGACCAGCATAGTAATAAAATGCGATCTCAAGTGTTCTTGATTTAGTATTATTTTAACTTAACCTTTGTGGGTTGAAATACACCAAGAAGAAGTGTACTAATATCACAAATAAATGGTACCACCTTCGCTAACTTGCATATTGTCAGAAAATATATACTTTCGTCAGAAAATTTAATGAAAAAATATACAAAATGTAATGTGTTATTTGTTACTTCATATAAATGTCAAATATACAGCGTAGAGCTCTTTTCATAGCTTAAGACTTAGGCTGTTTCCATAACAAAGCTTTTTGGGTAATTAATAATTACCCGTCTGGCAAAACAATTGTGTATATTTCCCTTTTAAACAATTTTTTCTTCAGACAGTAAGTATTTATTACACAAGCTGGTCAAAGTCCACTCCACCTTTGTAAAGATCAAACCTTAAAATACAATGTATTGGTTTCCCACTGATCGTTACTAATTTCTTCGGTTGACATTTACGAATATTTAGATGTTTTAGCGGTTCATTTCGTTCGCTCATTTACTATACAGCGAATATCATTTGGTAAACAAAAGCACTTGAGTTAATCATAATTTTTGTCTATATTATTAACCATACTGTGTGCTGTCAAGTTATTGCACTGTCGTAATGAACAGATGGAAGAAGTAATACTTCAAGATTACTTTCATAGCTCGTTAAGCAACTCATAGTTCTGATAACCTGTGCTTATACAGTATTTCCTCCTTCAGTTTGGTGTACGGAAGGTACAAGCTACTTTTATTGTCCATTGATCCCTGCACGTCTTTCTTCTGAATTCGATTACTTCTCTCTGTACTTCGACACTTCTTTTTACAAACGTACTTGTGCATGTGTTTTCATCTCTCAACTGGAAGAATAAAGAAATAAATGAGGAACATCTAACCTATCCTCATTTCGACTTTGGACAACAAAGAAGCCAAGGTTAAAATGAGTATTGAAAGTCTAAGGAGATGTTCCAACGTTTCACTGACATCTGGGGTTGAAGTTGAAAATACAGAATTAGAAGTTAATTCCTACATATATACTGGATACAAGATAGTCGCATTAAGCTAGATTGAAGTGCGTTCGGAAGAGAGTTTCATTTGGAAAGCCAAATGCCAATATGTATAAGGCGTAAAGTTTTCAATGAGTGTATTCTGTTCATTTTGATATATCAATCGGGGAAATGAGCACTGATGTCTTTCATCGCTTCCATACTATACAATGAAGCATAGAGAGATGTATATTAGGAGTCATTTACAAAGAGAGGAAGAGGATGGATGCTGAAAAAGACGTTGAGTCTATGAATAAAGTTGATAGAAGTGACAGATATTGTCATATCTCACAAATTCATATTTCATTCAATAACATATGGCACAATATAATTTGTTTTTAACAATAAGATAACAAACAAATATTATTAACAGTTCATTGATGGGTGCAGTTTTGTTCAGAAAATTTTCTTGAAAACGGGTATACTGATTTCGTTTATAGTTAATGAATTAATACTTCATTACCTACTCTAAAATATGTTATAGTTCATTTTCCTCATCATTTCAGAAAGAGTGGATTATAAATGGATGTACGTAAGGGTGTATTTTGGGGGGATTTTTGTATTGGTTGGGATGAATTATTTCACGGAAAGTTATATTTTGAAATTGAAAATAACTTAATATAGTTTTATCCACTTTTTGTAAGGAAAATTCAGAAAAAAAGAGTTTTCTGGGTGCTTATTTAACAATTTTCTGAAAAAACAGGTTTAGAAAGTCTTAAATAACTACTTTATCTTAAATAATCTTCTACTTTATCTTAAATAACTACTTTATAGCATAGTATAGCGCCATCATTTTACTCACAAAGTATCAGAAGTACGTAGTTAAGTAGTAGGAAATTATGTTGAATACGTTTCTAATGATTTCCTTCTTATTTCGCAGAAAGTATTTCTTTAACAATTTAACAATATACTTAAGTCCGGTAGAGTTGGACTTTTTTATTCTTTCTCCAGTAACTCTCACAATTGTGCATGTAAAACATTTTTTTCTTGTCGAAATCCAAGAAAGACTACCTGTAATGATAACTTCAGGTTTTTAGGATCAAAAACGATATATTTCTAATCAAACTTTAAGCTTTAAAAAATGACTGACTGGTGCACCTATCCCATAGTTCTAAGTTCTATAGATTAGATGAACAGTGTATTATGGGAGTTTTGAACCATATGCAGAACCTAAACAATAAATAAATTGGAATACTTTTGCCTTAAAATACGTTATATTAATAAAGTAGATATTATTCAGCTATCAAGTTTTTACTGAAATCCAATATTGATCTCATATAATTTAATATTGATTAAACTAACAAGGGAATATCTTATATTGATAGTACCATTGCTCAATCAAACAATGCGCAATCGATAGAGGAGTGAAGAAAGATGAGAAATCCGAAGTTTTACAGGCCGACACCCAGAAATACAGGAGATACAGGGGAAAGAAGGATCTAGAATCATGTGAAGATAGCAATGCAAAAGATACACTGACACAGAAAGAACTTCAAAATGGTTAATCAAAATGACATTTTCACAACAGTATAGTAAGCAAACATGGTACCCGCAGACATGCTCAGTACCATCATATGTAATGCAGTGTTGCCAACGGAGTACAAAATGAAGTTTTGTTAAATGACTCGGAACACAAAAAACATCTAGCAAATCTAATTATGAGTAGAACCATAATTTGTAGAACCATAACCTGTGACGTTTTGATGTGCAGTGTTGCCAACGTTTGAAGATAGGCCTTTATGAATTCCTATATGAATCTTGGATGTAGAAGAGTACATACAGTACATACAGTTAAAACCAAAATATGAGATCAAAAACAAGAATATAATCATTGATATACGATAATAATTGACGGAGCAAAGTGTTGAAGCAGTTTTCCTCAAGCTTAAAATCAGAATAGTATCAAACACAACACACAAAACGTCATATAGGAATTTATAGAAGCCTATCTTCAAACGTTGGCAACACTCTATATCACGACTTCACAGGTATGGTTCTACTTATAATTAGATTTGCTAGATGTTATAATTTGTGTTCCGTGCCATTTAACAAAACTTCCTTTCTGTGCTCCGTTGGCAACACTGTATTACATATGATGTTATTGATCATGTCTGTGGGTACAATGTTTGCTTACTATACTGTTGTGTAAATACTATTTTGATTACTTTAATCATTTAGAAGTTCTTCCTGTGTCAGTGTATCTTTTGCATTGCTATTCTCACATGTTTCTAGGTCCTTTTCTCTGTACCTCCTGTGTTTCTGAGAGTCGGCACGTATAACTTTGGATTTATCACTTTTCTTCACTCCTCTATCGATTACGGATTGTTTCAGTGGGCAATGCTACCATCAATATAAGATGATCGCTTGTAAGATAGCAATATAGGAAATCTAAAAATTTACTTTCTTTTTAAGATGGAATTTAGAAAAAAAAATTTTTTCAAGTAGCAAGAATATGTAATTTTCATGTTTTAAGAAGAAAAATGAGTGCCAGCAATTGCATTGCACCGTACATTGCATTTTGTTTTGTATATTTTAAAACTTTGCCACACAAATCACAAATATTCTCATATTCTCATATTTACACATAATATACTGTATCCAATCGTCTTATCTCGTTTCATTATAATTTTCACCGCACCAAGCACACTCATTTTCATCATACTCATCCATATCATCACGGTCAGTATCAATTGATCATCATTGCTAGATGCAGTCGAAGATATGATCGGGATGCTCTTCTTCTAGTTTCTTGTTTCCTGTTTTCTGTGGTCGATTTGATGCACTTAACATTCCTCTTTCTGTTTCTCTGTAAACTGATATGTTTATCCGAAGTGAGTACTTTAGCCAAACCGTTGCTACTTTTCATTTCCTGTAGAAAAAGGACTGGTGATATTGAATTCAGTATTTTGGAAAGAGTTACTTGGATTGTTTCATCTAGCATCTGATTTCGGCTTCATTTGGAGACAGAAGAATTTTGGTTTCGTTACTGTTTAGTCCTGATGTTCCTATAACTTGCATTAGTATTTTGTACCTTACTTTGTGCCGCAACACTAATAATCAGCCTTTAATGTGAAAGGCTGATTTGGAAGTCGGAAATCATACTCATTGATGGCTTTATGAGTAAGGGAAACATTCCTTTTTACTTTGAAAGCGGAAACAACATTTCCTATGTGGTCCATCTCTCCCACAATGACAGTGGTTCATTATTTCAAGAAGGAAAGGTAAGAAGGGTAGTTTTCTTGTAGTTTTTGAACGCGGGAAACTTCATTGTTTTCATTAACGCTTTCTTTTATGATGAAATGTGCTAGTAAACAAACAAAACCAAAGAAATCTTCATGAAGAACGTTGAATACTGTTATCCATGAAATTGTGGTTAAAAAAAACCGTTCTAACCTATCTGAAATTAAAAAAGAATCTCGTTTAGTGAAGAAGTGTGTGGACTTCTCCTCCTAGAAAACACACAGTGTCTAGCGTATACCCAACATGACACTACACCAATATTTACGCTGCGTTCTGGTGGATAGTTCACGAATTACGGCAATGCTTCATCTCACCCAGGGACTCTATCTCTACCGGACTTATCCTATGTCATGCGTCATATCTTTCTAAATATGCACAGTCTAATAACAGTTTGGATGCTGAAAATGAAAAACTTGAATCTATGGGCAAACAAATTAAAAAGTCAGAAGGGGTAACTGGTAAGTTCCTTCTGGACAAGTTCTTGTAATGTGCCCACAACAATCAAGATGTTACCATATGTTTCAAAAACATTCATAAATAAATATATTGTATGTTATATTTCATATTTATATCTCAAATACATATTTAATTACTAATGCTACAACAAACAAAATCTAGAATGGGCAGTGTGTTTATGTAGTGAGATTTCTTTGAACGAAAATTTTCTAAAATATCTATCAATTTTGATCATATTTCAATTATAGGAACTATTGTATCGTATTAAGAATGAAAAAAGTTAGTTCGATTGTGCTAATCATCTTTCATTACTTTTGTTGTTACAAATTTTCCTTCGTATTATTTTCACGTATCAAAACAAGTTTGTCTTTTGAGTCGAGATTATACAGCTTCAGGTTTCCCCTAGCCTTAGAAATATCTGCAAATGTTTTTGAGAGTCAGTGTATTACAGATATAGGCTTGCATTTCAATAGCTTTATAGCATAGTCAAAAATTTTAAGTTCAAAGGAAGATTTAAAGTTGTTCTGGTGCCTCTCTGTTTGGAACCAATGACGCTTCCCGATTCGGGGAGACAAAAAAAATTAAAAAAAACAAAAAAACATTGAGTTAACATTGGAAACAATGTCCTGCGTTAACACTTTACAATAATGAAGCCAGTTCTTATTAATGGTTGGTTCATGAGTTGTCTAAAGTAAAGCAATTATTCAAATGAATTGATTATAAATTACAGTATTATTTCTAATCCCAGTAATTAATCCCTTTCAGTTTTGAAAGTTTAAAAAGCTTTCAATCTAATCTTTTAACATAGATTATATCCTTTGAAAATGAGTACAATGTTAAGAGGAAACGCTATTAATACCTACTTTAGAATAATGGTTATGCCTTTTACACAACTAAAGTGAAAAGTTCAGAAACACCATGGGAGGAAATTAAATTGTGGTTGGATTCATTAATACGTGCTATTTGCAGTATTGTATCCCAAGAGGGATAACAAAGCGTTTCTTCATTTGTAATTACAACCAGAATTAAATGAATGTCAGATTATGTTAAAATTAATTAGTAAAATATCTGGAAAGCCATATATCCTTTATTTTGCTAAATACATGTACGATTGGGATATCTTTAGCATTCTGTGTTTTGATATCTGTTCAAAGTTAATATTATTAGAGCTCACATTCAGATGAATATTGTGAAATATTATAGAGCAGCTTTTGTATCATTTGCGTTGCATTTTTATACGACGTATAATAACTAAAACATTAGTGAGTAGTATAATCACCAGTACATGTAAGGACGATAAAATACTTTAAGTATGTGGATTGACAACCTTTGCTGTAATTTTCCGATACTTATAATATCGAAACATATGAAACCAAACAAGGTTTTAAAGACGAACTTGCTCCTTACGTGGATCAGTTTTTTTACGTGTATTTCTTGGAGTAGCTAGAGATCATTGGTACATGAATTAAAAGTGGAGAGAAAAGTACTTTCCAAAAATACATGTAGCGTTTAGCAATTTCTATAGCATTGAATTTTGGTGAACCTACATATCATCATGAGATATAGAATTATGAAAAATCGGTAAATAATGATACCTACCAAGTGGCAATAATCATGTTTTCAGGTGGGAGAGTCAGTAGACTACGTAAAAGCTGTCAAATTTTAACATACGAATTCTATACATCTCCTAAACATCTTACAGAGATGCCGTATTTAACTCGTTGTTCGAAAGAACGTAATACGTATAACCAAAGCGGAAATATAAAGTATGGTATGTTGGTATACAGTGTCTTCAACAAGTCTTGGGGCTACATCGAAATAAAATACTTAACGATACCAGAAAATATATTACCATCCTTCCTGTGCTATGCACTCGTGGGACCGGGCGTATATACTCTGGAAAGCCTTATGAAAGTAATCTATTTGAATGTTGTTCAGCACCGCCGTCACTTTCGCTTGAATAGATGCAATGTACTCAGTGAGTTCAAGGAAGAGTATGAAATATACTGGGGACAAATCAAGCGAATATGTTGGATGTTTAAGTACTTTGACCCTTCATTTGGCCAAAACCTGACATATAAGGAAACTAGTGTGGGCCACTGCATATTGTTTCGAGTAGTTCAATCGTATTC
Organism: Thermobia domestica; assembly: GCF_964235325.1. Classification (NCBI taxonomy): domain Eukaryota; kingdom Metazoa; phylum Arthropoda; class Insecta; order Zygentoma; family Lepismatidae; genus Thermobia; species Thermobia domestica. Next base: position 112,404,882 of record NC_137465.1, on the reverse strand, counting down.
ATATACACTCTGCATCATTCTCAACCTTCCAGTTGCCCTTTCTATTACTTTCAAAATAAAATTTGAATGCAGCACTTTACTCCATTCTATCAACATTGACAATTAATGACTGTGACGACAGTGCTGAACAGCATTCACGTCGACAACCTTGCTAGGATTACGGCCTCCACGACCGTGTGTTTGTAGAAAACTTAACCTAGTAGTATTTTTTTCTGGTAAAGTAAATTGTTTTGTTCAAGGTAGTCCAGAAACATATTGAAACTATTCTGTATATACGTACAAGATATAATGTATAAGATACAAGATACAAGTATTTATCATATATTATAAATACAGTGCGTAATATTACAATCATTGCTTCTTTTCTACTCGCAGTAAGCCATAGGAAATTGTATCAGCATCACAACGTGGGAGGTGCTTTTATCTAGCTGCTCTACGCTACGCATGTTATCTGTTAAAGATATGAAACGAGGCTTACTTCCGTTATTTGTATTGTAGTTCTCCTCTTTTACTGGGCTTCGGCTTGGTTCGGCTACCCTTAGATTGGAAGAGTAGGTGGGAGACAAGTAGAAGATTGAATATTCCAAAACAATCATTCTCTGTTATCAATCACATGATAGAAACAATCAGTTATCTAAAAATAAAAAAAGAACTAGTAACACCTTCTTTGTTGTCATTCCTCTGTAGAAAAAGATGGTTCCTCGAAACCATATCGAACGTATTTCTTCCTCCTCTCTTTGTTTGATAAAACAATAGGTATGTGCCAGAATGAATGAGAAATTTGACAAAAAATAATTTTCAGTTAATATGCATAGGAACCTTCAGAACACAACGGAATCAAGTGTAGTTATCAACGTTGAGAGAAAGAAAGATATAACGTTTATATCTAAAAAGTGAAATATGTCTAAAATGACCAAAAGAAGATTTAACTCCCTTTTGCATGAAGCGCCCACATCTAATAGCCTTAGGGAGATAGCTTGCACGCTGTTTAAAAGAATAATACATATAACCATATAAGAAATGCAAAATGTAGTATCTCGATACATAGTACAACATATAAAGTATACGGTATTGTATATATAACGTATAATCTTGACGTAAATATTATATTCGGGTCATAATGTTCCCCGCAAAATCGACCATTCTTGTTCGAACTAAGCTACAGGAAAGTGTATCAGAATCGCAACGGGAGAGAGGTTTTCGTCTAGCATCCTCTACGCTAAGCATGTTCTCGTTTGAATATGTAGCGTGAAGCTTATTTACGCTCTTTAGTTTCCTGCCTATAGTAGGCTTGGGCTTGACTCGGCTACCACCTGCTCAATATACGACTAGACTTAGGCTAGAAGAGCAGGAGGAAAATAGGAGAGATGATTGAACGCTGGAAAACAGTTTCAGTTATCAGTCACGTGATACAGGTTATAAACCATCAATAATCAAAACCCTTGAAAAAATTAGTAACACATTTCTTTATTTTCATTCTTCTATTCCAAAGGGTTGTTTCGCAATATTGTAATTTTTAGAAAAAGATTAGTATAATGCTAGAATCTATCACATATCCCCTAGTGTTTCGTAACTACAGCCTTTTACCTTCTATATATTTTTAGTTATTGTCTGTTTTCAAAGAATTAGGAGAGCTTGATTTTGTTATATATCACAAGCCATTAAATTTCTATGAAGCATGTACAAGAAGTAACTGTTTCAAGTGTAAACATTCCAACACAACCGCCCTTTTTTTCCTTATTAACAATTTGCAATTTCTTCAGAGAAATAGATAATTTCCTTTGTATTTGCAGGGTTTAAAAATCAAAATTAAATTATTGTGTTTACATAAATATTGTTTTCTAACGTATTGAGAAATTTTTGAAAACTTACATAACTTACTATTTAACAACCTTATCTATAAATAAGCATCATGTAATGAATGGAAAAGGGTAATAACGATGGTGCTACGTAAATATATACAGGACATCTTTAGGTGATTTAACCCCGTATGCCCTCTGTGATATGTATGTAAAGGATCTTTACCAAACTAAAAACAAACAAAAGGACTTTATTGCATCCTATCCTAAACGTAAATTAGTATCACTTCAGTTCGATCAAGTACACGGCAAAGCTTGCTACCATAAATGGTAGTTTTCTTTAATGCTTTTACTTAACTTATTTTAGTAATTGTTAACCCTATTTATGTCCATAAAGCGAAATAACTCACACACCACGCCGTTCCTAAATTTCACCTCCCTACGACGCTCCCTAGCTCGCCTTTATGGACGAGCAAGTCCTGCATATGACAATTATTCTTATTCTTTTCTATTTAATACTTATCATTATAACTCTTACATACATAAAGGTAACCAACAAACTTCTGTCGCTTTTTCACCCACCGCATTCGAACATTGATATATCTGGAAGACAGCTGGAAGAACAAAAGTAGTCCCAATCAGCATTCATGATCTTCTTTCACGGATTGCATTGCGGTAGAACTTGGTGGGCTGTGAAGCGAAGAATGCGTCAAGTACATTTTGAATCTCTACTAGGTTCTCTAAGGTGATTGTCCAAGCAATGGAACAGGTGATAATCGTACGGTGCAATGTCCGGGGAGTATGGATGCAATAATGTTTCTCATCCAAGTTCTAGAATATATTCAAGTCTCATGAGGCAAAGGAAGGGGATGACCAAAGAATCCAAATTTTCTGTGTAGACCACCATTAACACGAGGCAACTTTTACGCAACTCAGCCAATGGAAAATTAAAACAAAAATAGCTGTGCAGCACAATTTTCTTCGCCGTGTGGTGCGGGTTGCATAGCCGCAGCTATAAAAATATTCAAGTCCCATGAGGCAAAGGAAGGGGTTGACCAAAAGCATCCAAATTTTGTGTGTGGACTACCACTAACACGAGGCAACTTTTTCGCAACCCAGCCAATCGAAATTCTAAAAAAAAGAAAAAAAGTTTTTCGGCCCATTCTAATGGAGGTGCTGCCGAATGGTTTCTCCACTCACACTGAATTGTAGTCTCAGTTTCTCACATGTGTGGCTACTGTTCGCCTTAATTGCTGTTTGAAGATAATTTTGTACATGTGTTGGTCTTCTGGCACGTTGTGTGTCTTCGAACGTTACGTGACCGTCCTTAAACTTTTTAAACAACCACTGTACTATCTGTGTAGTCACGACACCATCAGTAAAGAGCTGGCATATCTTCCGCCCCGTTGCAGCGGCGTTTGACCCCAGTTTGAACTCGTACAGCACACACGCCCCTATGACGCTCTGTGGAGGTTCCATTTTCCATCTGTACTTACGCAAGTTCACGGTTAACTGAACTGTCATAACCAGGTAGTATGTTGGATATACCCATACCAACAACTGACTTTCGCCTTATCTTCATTCACATTCAACTCAAGGTGTGAGGGGCCAATGGAACTCAGACCTCTGCAAAAAGTGGCAGAACGTTCTTGGTTATCTTAATAGGTATAGATACAGATTTTAAGCATAGAAAGAAATTACCACCATATGTTATTATATAAAGAAATATGTAAATTGGCTGTCTTTACTTTATATGTGTTTATAAATACTATTAAATAGAGTTAAAATGCGTCATATAGAGAATTAATGCAATCATTTGGTATCTAAAATACCTGCGCAGAAGGCAAGTCGATCTGTGAGTTCTTTGCTGCCAAGTGACGTATGTCGTATTATTAAAACGTAGGTTATCAGTGTTAACCAGAATTACTGCTTTTTTGTAAGATAATTATGCTTGTGTGTAATTTTTTAAAAGAGAAAATTTGAATCTAATCGAACATCTATATTGCAAAGTAAGCGAAAGAGGTGTAATGTAAAGCATACTTCTTTGTACTAAATACGTACAACGTACGTTAGATTGCAGTGTATAAAGTGTAGCAGGCCCGTATCCACGGGGGGGCTATGGGGGGCCGGGCCCCCCCTAAATTTTGGCTGGCCCCTAAAAGTTTCACGGTAGGCTTGCAAATGAACTATAATATGGTCATTAAGTATAATATGATTGGGTCGGGCCCCCCTAACTTCTACCGGGCCCCCCTAAATTTTTGGGCTGGCTACGGGCCTGAAGTGTAGGCCATCATGTTTTCAGAATAGGAAAGTCCGGATGTAATTTTGAAACTTTCCAACTTAATTATAGGAAATTAAGAACACATGGTAATTATTTACTTTAGCGTGAAACTTGGAATGGATTTGAAGCAAGCCAGGACCTACCAGATTTTTTCAGTAAAGCAGTGTCCCTTCTGTCCCCTCTGTAACTGTGTTCTTTTTGTTTAAGTTTTCACTTTTAAAACATATACAGTGACTCAAAAAAGTATTCATACACCCAAAAAATTAGTCGTAGGTGAGTTATATGTGAGAGCAGGAAATTAAAACTTATATTGAAACAAAGATACGGAATAGCACTAACAGTTGCATGAGTTGAAAATCCACCAAGACTATAAGGAGACAAACACAATGTGAATCACGTAATTATGAGACTCAAAAAAGTATTCATACAGCGAGACAGGTATCCTGTTCTGTGCCTTGAACACTTGTAGTGTCTAACTCGAGCAATCGTACTGTACCTGCATTGTCTGTTACCTGCAGTTCATTGCATGTCTGTCAGCCTGTTCTCGCTGTGAGTGCTAGTGGTCAACATGGGGTAGTGAACTTTCCTTAACGCAACGTGATGGGGTAGTTTCTCTTTATAAAAAAAGTAGGAGTTATCGTGAAATTGCAGACACTCTCAATTAGTTTTGGTACTGTTAGTTCCATCATAAAGAAGTATAAAGAAACTGGAACAACAGAAAATAGACGAAGGTCAGGACGCTCAAAAGTGCTTACACGCCACGACCAACGGAAAATAGTCAATTTAGCACGTAAAGACCCCCTTCAGAAGTGCTGTGTCTTTGGCTGAAGAAATCGGGTCAACGTCTACTTGCACTGTGAATCCTCAAACTATACGAAATGTGCTACATAGTGCCAATTTTCATGCTAGGACAGCCAAAAAAAAAAAAAAAAAACATACATATAAGAAGTAAACCGACAAAAGCGCTTAAAATCTGCCAACGAATACCATACTAAGCCTAACGAATTTTGGGATACTGTTGTATTTTCCGATGAATCGAAGTTTAATATCTTCGGATCAGATGGCAAAAGATGGGTGTGGCGAAAGCCAAACAGTGAATTGCAATTGCAACATATTATTCCTACAGTAAAACACGGAGGAGGGAGTGTGATGGTTTGGGGATGCATGGCATCTTCTGGAGTGGGAAATTTAGTTTTTATTGAAGGTGTCATGGATGCTAATAAGTATATTAGTGTGTTGCGCCATAACTTATCAAGCAGTGTGCAGAAGTTGGGTCTTGACAGGGTCTTTGTTTTCCAACAGGACAAAGACCCTAAGCACACTGCTTTGAAAACTAGGGAGTGGTTACTCTATAACGCTCCACGACGGCTTCTGACTCCTCCACAAAGACCAGATGTGAATCCTATCGAGCATTTGTGGGATTATCTGGGCAAAAAGGTACAGAAACGCCGTCCTTCGAGCAAGGAAGCACTACAAAAGATACTTTCGGATGAGTGGTCTAAGATTCCCCCAGAAATGACCAAAACGCTCGTTCGGTCCATGCCAAGGCGTCTCGAGGCAATAATTAGTGTTAAAGGTATGCACACGAAGTATTAAAATCTTGATTTTCTCATACAGATTGTTAGAACTTGTCGAGATTTGTAGTTCGTGTTGCTGTATGAATACTTTTTTGAGTTGAGAAAGAACATTTATTTACTTTTGTCATCTAAAGATTTCTTCTTTTGATATTTTTTTTTTACGAAGAAACATAGTAAATTATGTATATTTTCAGATGATTGTAACGTTGTTTTTATTTAACCTTTATATATATATAATACTACGTCAAAAAATTTGCGTGTATGAATACTTTTTTGATTCACTGTAGTCAAAGAGAAATTGAAAACTTTAGAACTCACAGGTTTCGTGATTATACTGATACGATGTTTCATATTTGACCGTACCCTTTGACTAATGTTAGACGTCGAAAAATACACGTTACAGCGTACTTTGGAATTAAGAATAGTTTTCTTTATAAATGGATATTCTTTCTGAGGATCATCGATTAAAACGTACTTCAGCTTTGGATGTTCTATCTACATGATAACTAGAAATTACTAGTTACTTCAACTGAACTAGGGTTGCCAGCTGACAAGTTTTTTGTCGCTGACCGGTATTTTTGTCAGGCATAACCACATTTTTGTCAATGTTTAAAATATAATTATTCCTCATATGCTTTGAGGATTATAAACCCGTGTTGGTAACTTTATTTTTCAGAGTTGAAACCGTGACACCTGTTGATAATCATGAGAAACAGAAAAGAAAAACTAAAATGTCACTTGTATCACTTGCAAATATTCTGTCCGCAGAATTAAAGAATGAATTGCAGCAAGCATGTAAGTTGGAACAGAGAGTGTGCCCGTCACCTCACCAATCATTAGCACACTACGTTTACCCACAATAGCCCAGTAAAAATATTCAGTCGACGAGCCTAAATAATTCTAAAAAGCTGAAATTTTCAGGATTTGTTCTTTGTGTCAAATACAATGAAATCTCAAAAGTCCCAAAATATCTTATCTGAGCTTCATCTTCAAATTGGCGGTCAAAAATGGCCACCATCCCTTACGCACCTGGTTTTCCATTTCAGTCTGTATCTGACAAACCAATAACGATATTTCAATTTAAAAGACACCATTTTACTCAACAGGAACTATACTTTAATTCGGTATATTATGCACTTAAATAATATCACACTCAAAACAGTTATTCGTGATCAAAGTTGATAATTTCAGCATTGCATTCTGTAGTATTTTGCGCTTAAGCTCCTAAACTATTAGAAAATCGTGAAAATATGTTCATATATTATCGATTGTGTGTATTGTGAGCTTCATTTTAAAGAAAATACCATCAAAATCGGATCCTAAATTTTCGAGATATTTACGCCGTTGTGGCTGTAGCTGTTAGCGGCGAGTTAAAGGAAAAGCACTAACTGGTGGTTAAATATTATTTTTTATATTTAGTTTGCTCGGTGTTCGCTAGATGGTAGAAAATGTGAACACCTAATTTTAAAAACGATCATCAAACCAACTTTTCACTTCGAAACATTTCATTTGTGTAGCAAATGCGTGAATATTAACAAAGCTAAACATGCCAGTATTCCGAGATAGTTTAAAATGGCATGAATTGTATTGAATAAAATTATGTGAAATAAAACATAGATTCAAAGATGATAGGTCAAACGATTAATCGTCATCCTCCTCATTAGAGTCCATATCTGGTTGTGAATTTGTACAAGAAATTCCCTCACAGAAGCAGCAAAACTTGGAATAATTAAGATTGGCACACTTATATTCACAAACTTTGAGAGGACTTATTTTGCACGGCAGGCAATCAAAATAAGTACTTCTTCGGGTGCTGGTGGAAAACTCGTTGGAATAGGAGAAAGTCTGTCTTTTTTGACGTATCATCCTCATTCATTTGGGTTCATGTTGTTTCCCAACCACTGTTACACTTCCAGACAAAACCAAAGGAAATGTTGAGAGGTAGCCGCACTGGTTGGTGGTAAATTTGCTAGTTGAAAATTAGAAGAAAGCTTTTCCCCAACTTCTCTGAAAGTGTTTAGTGAAGATGCTTTACCACCTCCATAAAGTCGTAGCAAGAAAAGTTGTCCAATTTCAGTAACACTCCGTGGTGTAAGATTGGTTTCATTGAAGGCCAAAACAAAAGATCGGAAAACACTATCCTTTTAAAGTAGCTTAAAGGCTGTTTCCTTTTCTTTTCTGAAGATCGCTGATGCGGTATCACATCCAGTGGCCGAATGAAAAAAAATAAAGCAGTCTTTCAATAGTCCAAGAACATTTTGTATTTCGCCAATCTGTTAGTACAGATGGTGATCAGAAAAATGGAAACACCTGTAGCTGGCAACACGTCAGATGTATGGGTTGGCAGTGGTGTCGTGGCGCCCGCAGCGCCGGATCGCTGGTGGTGGTGTGTTAGGTCGGTCTCCATACTACGTCAGGCGCAGTGGAACAGCAGTGTCTAGTGGTTTCAGCAATTCTGAGGTAGTGTAAAATGGGAGACCTCTCAGATTTTCAAAGAGGGCAAACTGTTGGTGCGCGGTTATGTGGAGTGAGTGTGACGGCAGTGGCTACTATTTTAGGTGTGTCGCGTGGGACAGTGTCGAAGGTGATGACGGCCTACACAACACACGGGAAAACCACATCGGGGAAGCGGAACAGTGGGCGGAAGAAAATCTTGAGTGACAGGTCACGCCGGGTATTAAAGCGCATTGTCACGCAGAATCGTCGTGCTACTGCGGAGCAAGTGACGGAGAAACTCAATCAGCACCTCCCCACCCTGTTTCGACAATCACAGTCCGCCGCGAATTATATGACATGAACTTACGGGGTCGTGTTGCACGGGCCAAACCGCTCAGCAGGGACCATAACGCTTTCGCACGTCGCAAATGGTGCCGCGACCATGCAACTTGGACCGTTGAGGACTGGAAACGTGTGATATGGTCGGATGAGTCATCCTTCACCCTATTCCCAACCACGGGCCGTGTTTATGTGTGGAGAACGCCCAAACAAGCTTATGATCTGCAGTGTCTCCGCCCAACTATGAAACATGGCGGCGGCTCGGTGATGCTGTGGGCCGCAATATCATGGTTTTCATTGGGTCCTATGGTCACACTTAGCGGACGAATCACTGCCAACGATTATGTCGCAATTTTAGGAGACCACTTGCATACTACCGTATGGTCCGGATGTTGTTCCCGGACAATGACGACATCTTCCAGGATGATAATGCACCCATTCACATAGCTGGCGTTGTTGCAGCGTGGTTTGAGGAACATCGGGATGAAGTTCAACACCTCCCCTGGCCCGCCCAATCCCCAGATCTCAACATAATTGAACATCTGTGGTTCGTCTTGGAAAACGACTCCGGCGACGATTTCCACCCCCATCCTCTCTCACAGAACTGGCCGATGCCCTGCACAAGGAATGGTGTAAAATTCCACTTGCTACCATTCACGACCTCTATGCCTCCATCCCACGTCGCATTAAGACTGTTCTGAAGGCAAAAGGTGGCCCGACACCATATTAATCTGGTAAGTTGCAATTTCGTTCAGGTGTTTCCATTTTTCTGATCATCATCTGTATTTTTCTTCATTGTGGCCAATTTTCGGCTTTACAAAAAATAATAACGTTCCAGGATGTCCACGAACAAATAAAATTGCTAGAAAGTCTGACAGTGGGTCAGTTCTTACAACTGCAACGGCACTAAGATTTGGGCTCAAATCTATTACCGTTTTGCATTAGAGTATCAGCATCTCCATCTTTTCGGTACACTGTTATCCCACTCTTACTAAAATATAACTTCAGCCCATTCAGCCTTTTTCCTTTTACGAGCATCTTTATCATCGCTTAACCTATTTTTTACGATGCTTTCCATCTTTACAAGAGAGTTCTTTGCTGGAAAAATATGATAGTGTCCTGAAAACTGGCCTTGAATTAATTCTGAACTGCTCCTTAAATGACGACTCTTGGACACAAGCATGTTTACCTACTGACTTGGGCGTTCTTGGTATTCGACGAGCTGTGGATATGGCGATTCCTACATTCTTAGCGTCATACCACGGATCTCTGCGTTTAATCGAAGATCTCCTTCCACAGAGTTATTGTTTGGACCCAGATGGTTCAGTTCAAGGAGGCTCTAATAAGTGGGAATGCTTAGCAGATACAAGCCTTCCGGAGATTAACAAAAAGTGTTATCAGTCATCTTGGTATACACCAATTGCATGTCAATTACATAATCATTTGTTACAATCTGTTGTTGTTCCGGAAGAGAAAGCCAGGCTTTTTGCTGCCTCGTCTCCCGAAGCGGGTGCATGGTTGATGGCGATAATACCTTCTCCGCCTTTAGGCCTTCATTTGTCAAATGAAAGCTTTCGAATTGCTGTAGCCTTACGTTTAGGCTTAGCAGTTTGTGAGCCTCATCGCTGTTCAGCTTGTGGGGATGAGGTTAACCAACGTGGCCTGCATGGCCTTTCATGTATGAAGAGCGTTGGTAGATTCGCTCGACATTCCTCTGTAAATGATATAATACTACGAGCCCTCAACACAGCTGGATTTCCTTCAATACGGAAACCTTCTGGTTGCTGTCGTTCGGATGGAAAGCGACCAGATGGGATGACACTGGTTCCATGGATGAGAGATAAATGTTTATTGTGGGACTTCACATGCGCTGATATATACGCTCATTCAAGTCTCCCTCTGTCAGTAATGAACGCTGAAGCTGTTGCTAATCGCAGAGAAGCTGAAAAGCAAAGAAAATACAACAGCCTTTTTGAAAAGTTTGTTTTCACTGCAATCACTATTGAAACCAGCGGTGCTTGGGATGCAAGAAGTCTTGAATTCATTATTGAGGTAGGAAGATGCATTTCTTGTGTTTCTGGCGAAGTTCGCTCTACATCTTATCTAATACAGCGCATATCCGTTTCTATCCAACGTGGTAATGTATCATCGGTCCTTGGCACTTTACCACCTGGCAAGGAAACTGGATGAGGTGTTTATACTCTGTCAGTTTCTGGACAATAGTTTTTCTTTTGACGCTATAATTACATATTTAAAAATTCAATGCTGTTCATTTTTAACGTCAAATAATGAAATATACTTAAGTTCTATCTAAACAATGATTCAACAATGTATAATGGAATCTCAACAATGTTCTCGATTGTCGGCATTTGCAGAAATAATAGAATGTATATATTGTTATACACCATATAATAATGTATATAAATAATAAATTACTTACACATAAAACAAATGATATTTAACACCCACTTATTGCTTCCTTTAATTATCGCTAACAGATAGGCTTACAGTGGAGTAAATATCTCGAAAAGTTATGATCCGATTTTGATGATCTTTTCTTTAAAATACAGCTTACACAACACACAATCGAAAATATATGAACATATTTTCACGATTGTGTAATGGTTTAGGAGCTTAAGAGGCCTCATCACTACGAAATTAAAATACCGCTAATTTTACAGTAATTATGTGATATCTTCAAATAGATAAAAGATAATCGAAAAGTGGAACAAGACCTCCCTAGACAGGATTATTTTGCGTGAGATACCGTTATCATGACTCATTTATCTGCTTTCGATTTCCAGCCGTATAGAAAATCGGCATTTATTTTCGCGTTTCTAAATAACTGCAAACTGAAAGCTACTAGGTGACTCGTGATAACGGTACCTCATGCAAAAGAACATCGTCTAGGGAGGTCTTGATCCACTTTTCGTTTATCTTTTATCTATTTGAAGATATCATGTAATTACTGTAAAATTAGCGGTATTTTAATTTCGCAGTGATAGGGACTCTTAAGCGCAAAATACTGCAGAATGCCTTTCAAAAATGCTGAAATTATCAATTTTGGTCACGAATAACCGTTTTGTTTGTGCTTTTATTTAAATCAATAACATACCAAATTAAAGTGCAGTTCGTGTAGAGTAAAATGGTGTCTTCTAAATTGAAATATCGTTCTTGGTTTAACGGTGCAGACTGAAATAGAAAACTAGACGCGTAAGGGATGGTGGCCATCTTTGACCGCCATTTTGAGGATGAAGCTCACATGGGATATTTTGGGACTTTTGAGATTTCATTGTATTTGACACAAAGAACAAATCCTGAAAATTTCAGCTTTTTTAGAATTATTTCAGCTCGAGCCTCTTTTTGGGTCTTTATATACTGGGCTACAAAGAATGCCCGACGATACGAACAGTTTATTGCTTACTTTTCATCCAACTCACTGAAGTATTACTGTGGTATATAAAGTTGATAAACAATAACTTACTTCCAAGTTACCATCGATTTTCGTTGTCACCACCATAGAATAGTTAATGTATGGCATTTCTATTTTAAAGTATTATTTTGAATGAAATATTAATGAATGCTATATTAGTATTGAAGCTATAACACTTGTTTTGCAAGAAAGAAAACTTTGTAAGGATAATACATCTGACTGTTAAAGAAAAAAAAAATATCGAGACATTTTTGAGGCCCGATTTCAGTTGAAAAAGAATAGGGGACTAAGAGCAAAAAAGAAAATATTGTCTTGAGTAAATTGGGACATCTGTAAGCAAACATTGAAAATATCTAGGTGGCTGGTACCTTGATATTCCAGTCGAACGCAAGAACATTAAACAATAAGCAACACTTCTAAATATATCTAAAATACATTTCTTCATGTGTTATGCATCCTTTGATGACAATGACCGGCCCACATCAGTTTTCTAGGGTCAATTTTTCGCCGAAAAGAGGATCCTAATCCTTGAACATCTCCACATTCGCCTGATTTGATCCCAGCGGACTTCATGCCATTTTCTAAGCTCAAATCTGTCTGCAACTTGTGGTGGGGTCGATAATGTTCCATCGATTCAAGCAAATGTGACGGCAATGCTGAACTGCTTTCCAGTAAACAACTTTCCTAGAACTATCCAGAGCTTATACAACCGATACTCATAGTATGTGGTTCGAGAATGGATGCATGTAGAAAACTAATGTGGTAATATTTTTCCTGGTATCGTTAAGTATATCATTTCGAGGTAGTCCCGATACGTATTAAACGGACTGAGTATACATATTATTTGTACATATATTTAAAAATTACAGATATCTAATACAATAATTTACAGCGTACATGGAAAGGCATCAAAGTTGGCTAATATAAACGTTGTAACTATACAGAAATGTTAAGCACATGTTTCATAAAAGCAGAAAAACCGCGTAAGACATAAATTCTAATTTTACAAAAAAAAAAAAAAATAAATAAATAAATAAATAAAAAATAAAAAATAAAAAAATGCAATTTCAAATTTATCAGCATTCGTGACCATAAATCGATCGAATCGTGTATCAAAAAATATGTAGCGACAAAAGTCTTCAAGCTTTCAAAATATGGTTTCAGTATATTTATAAAGCTTTATTCTATTTAGTAAGCATCATGATAATTGTTTCCAACAACACAATATCGATATTTTTTTTCTTTTCAGTTTTTTAATTTCGACCAGCGCATTATTCAGTAAACTCCATTTTTTGTAACATAAAAATACTTTACTATTTTGGGGGAAGTCTTAAATAGCATAATAATTACATTTATGATTTTATTCTTACATTTGACGTAGTACATTTTTTTTCTTTTCATGCTTCATGCTATTTTGTAATAACCTTGGAGTCACTTTCGGCAAACATCTTTCTTGAAACGCCCACATCTCCAGTTTACAAGTTAATATTCCACGTCAGATAACTTGTTACTGAGTTTTTAAGGCACTAACACCGAACTTATTCTTTATCCATATAAAGTTTTTGTACGTCCTGCTCTTGCGCATGGTCATGCCGTCTGGTATTTGCTCCAGAGAAGCTTTATGATAAACTAAAAGTCCTGGAACGTCATATCTTACGCCTTGCTTATTCCTTACCACCACGAACGCCAACACAAGAGGTCTACCGTCGCACATCTATACCAATACTTTTACCACACCTATACAGTCTTCTCTCTCGTTGTATTGAACGCCGCGTAGCAGAGGTACATCTGATTATCTATGAACTCTTAGATCAGATTCCAGCTCTACCATGTTACGCATATTCATCGTTAGATCATCTTCTTGCTATTCATGAATAGTGTTGTAAATAGAAAAAAAACGGTTCGTATTTTTTCAGAAATGTACGTTTTTTTTAGAAAAAAAACATTGCCTCTCGTTTTTTTTCTAAATTTCGTTTTTTTTTCAAATATTCATTTGTAATGCATCTTACGTCTATTTAAGTATGAAATATTTCTATGTAGGTGTAATCACCGTAAAATGCAACATAAATTAAACGCTAGATACTGATACGCTACAAATATTTTACAATTTACATGAATACCATACCTATTAACAATTCGGGTTTCAGCAGTTTTCATCAATATCAACTAAGAAATAAAAGTAGAAACGAAATTTTGTTTTTTCGTGAAAGCAGACCTTTACTAAGTACGAAAATAATGTCACGAACAGTATAAAATTCCAATAACTTGTCTAAAGGTAAAAACTAATACTAATTTGCCTAATAGTATTTTTCTAAATGTCATATATAAATAATTTGTCGACTAGATATATATGATATACAGAGCCGGCTCTACCATATATGCAGTGGCGTATTTACGATTTTGTTTCGGGAGGGGCTTTGCTAACTTTCGGGGGGGGGGGGCTTTGCCTGAAAATGTGAAAATTCTGCAAGATAGTTCATATACTTTACTATAGTAAGTACGATTTCGGGGGGGATTAAGCCCGGAAGCCCTCCTAAATACGCCACTGTATATATGCAACACGTGCATTTGCGTGGAACGGCAAGCTTGGATGGTCCGGCAAAATCTGTCATAAGTATATTATTTAAATTAAATATTTCTTGTTGGAAACAGACTTCATGATGATGGTAATTACACTTACTAAGCTGACCTATTTGAATACTACATTCATAAATTATGCTTAGGTTGCATTAGTTTAAGGCCACATGGACAATGCTAAAGCAAATGATCGAATAAATCCGAGCACAAATTCCTTGATTGTTCTCAAATGCAAGAATTCAATTCTCGAATAGTAGTGAATATCTGTTCCATTTTGTAAGTTATCAAAGTTTTGATATGAAAGTAGTCTTGTTTTTGTCAGAAGCAAGTTCCTTATCATTGAAGATAGAAATAAGTTTTTTAAAAAATGTTAGAAGATGTAGAAGAAAAATCAAGAAATAAAGATAAAAGAGCTAGTTGCACTGGAATTGCAAACTGATACATTGAGATTGAAGCTCGATAGTGAAGTCTATAAAAAGGATTACCATCTTTCCTCTGCAGGTGTGTTTGTTTTATCTTTCACTATCATAATAGATTAACATTTAAAGAAAAAAAAAACAGACACAACGGAATTGCATTTTTAGTAAGTATTTAAGCCTTTCTGAGTGCGACTGCATTTACCCTCACCTTTGTTGTTCATGCTGGAGTAGCATACTTAAAATTATGACTTCTAAGATTTGTTCTTTCTGGAGAAACGGGGAGGCGGCAAATTATGCCATTGCACGAGGCGACAAATTGACTAGGACCTGAATATAGGATGACTCAATTTGAAGTAATGCAGGGTGTTTCAAATTTAATATTAGGTTTTTGAAACTTTGTAGTATCTATTACAATTAACTTACAATTATAAATTTTATATAAATGAAAGAGCAACTCAAACAGTTTTGTACGCACGCATGCACATGATTTGTTTCTTCTGTCTGTCGTTAGAAAGAGCAAGTAGCAAAGATGGATAATAGAGAGCAGAAAGCTTTTTGTGTTTTAATAAAGACTGAACCTGTACAGTGCAACCGTCTGTGTGAAGAATATTAAGGAGACGCTTGCAACTACGTCTTTATTGTTTGCAGTTGCTACAGGTCTAAAACCTACAGACTACGGTTTACGTGCCAATTTCGCAAGTGAAATATTCCTGCATAACAATGAAGATTTTCTGGATCGTGTCGTCTACAGTGATAAATCGACTTTTCACCTAAGACCTAATGTGAACAATCATAATGTTTGCATCTGGCCGTCAGCAAATCCTCAGAAGATGGTACAATTGAAACGAAACTCCACTAAATTGAATGTGTTTTGTGCCATATGGCGGAAAGTTTATGGGCTTTTCTCGCCTATCGACTAGATGTGTGCCGTGTGATGAATGAATCTCACATTGAACACTTGTAGCAAAGACTGTTTGAGGTGCTCTTTTACTTCATGCATTGCTTATAATTGTACCTAAAATGTAATAAGTACTACGAACCCCAAAATTTATTTTGAAACACCCTACATTTCTCACCAACAGTGTTGGAACTAAGATGTAAAAAGGAGAGAAAATTTTCCTTATAAAGTTATTGTTTACAACGATATTATTATTAGTCGAGACTATGACTACAACAACAACACGAGTTAGTAGTCAAAAAAATGTAATCAATTGTGTACTCGGTGGGCCAGGTGGCCAAAGTGGCAGTGGCACACACAGGTGTGTCACTTGTTTAATCCGCTCCAGTGTGGACACTAATTAAGATATCGGGATATTATTCTTGCAAAATATGGTTGGACTATAGTTTATCATATTAATTTCTTTTTCTTCTGGTGTCGAATTTCACCCCAGTAAAAAATTCGAGAATTTTCTAATTTCGAATTTCCTTTACTTTTTTTTTTTCCTTGTAGCTTCCTTCGTTGTAGAAAGACATCCTTAAGACTTGCCAGGTAGATACCTCGGGTGGATACCTAACTGTTGACATCAATTGGACGGGCCTGCGCGTAGTGTTGCCAATTAGGGAATTTAAAATTCTCCTATATTTGGGCAAAAAATTAGAAATTTTTGTTTATAAATCCGTAGCTATACGTCCGAGTGCAAGTCAACTTACGCCAATCGAACATTTGTCCTTAGTTAACAAACGGAAGTACAGATCGTTACAATGGGGTAATTAGGGGACGCACGTAAAATTCGTATTTAGGTTCTAGCCCTTGATTTTTCTAGTTTTTCCTTACTTTTCTGTTTACCGTAATATATTTTTGGTAATTTGAAGCTTTGTTCCTTAAATATTCCCATAATACTTGTAGGATATATTAGTGGTGTACCAATGTTTAATTTAAGATAGTTTGCGTCTGTCTGGTTGCAGTGTTGCCAGCTACAGAATATTTTAATTCCAGATTTTATGGGGAAATTTTGGAAAAATTATATGTTTTGTCTCTATTATTTCCCTCTTGTTGGCTATATCGGAACAAACGTACCAGTATCTGAAAGTCTCGTTTTTGCTCTACACAACGCACTATAGAAAGTTTCAATAATATGAATAGGGGAAGTACAGTTGAGGTTTACAGTGGACCTTGTTCTCTAATTGGAAAGATAACTGATTTTTTTTTTAAGGTAGAATGAGATATTTTTTATTGACATGCTTACTTTATTAGATATCGTCACAAAACTTGTAGGATATATTAGAGGGATACCAAAGCTTATTTTAAGATAGTTTGTGTGTGTCTGATAGTAGTGTTGCTAGCTACAAAAAAATTTAATTCCAGATTTTAGGGGCAAATTTTGGAAGAAATTCCATTTTTTATTTCTATTATTTCCTTCTTGTTGGCTACATTCGAACAAACGTACCAGTGTCTAACAGCCTCATCCTTAGCCTACACAGCGAACCATAAAAAGTTTCACTAGGATAATTAGAGGAAGTACAGTTGAGGTTTATAATAAACCATGTTCTGGAAATGGTAAGAAAATGGTGAATTTCTGAGGTAGAATGAGATTTTTTTTTTTAATTTCATGCTTACTTTGTTATATATCGCCATGATACTTGTAGGATATATTCTTCGAGTACTACGGTTTATTTTCAAATAGCTTTCGTCTGTCTGATGGCAGCGTTTCCAGCCAAAACAATTAATTCCCGCTATTAGGTGAAAAATTCGGAAAATTTTCCTTTTCCCCTCTATTATTAGCCTCTTACTGGCTACATTGAAACAAACGTACCACTACCTGAAAGCTTCCTCTTTGCCCTACAGAACGCACCATAAAAAGTTTCAATAGGATAATTAGAGAAGCTGTACCCCGGCATATTTGATTTTTGCCTCTGAGGCGTAAAAAGTGTCAAAATTTCATGTGTATGACAGAATTTTTTCTTTCCCCCTTTGGATAGAAGCCAGCGACTTCAGAATTTCACTGCACCTTGTCAACACACCAAACATTTGTTTAGGTGACTTGAACTCATATAGCAGCAGTGGTGCTAGATACAAAAAATTTTTGAATTTCGGTTGGGGAATTTTTTGTAAATTTTCACTCCTACATTTCCCTCAATAATTTCCCACCCGTAGGTAACACTGCAATGCAACTTACACCAAAAATAGCCACATCCATTTTCTTAAAAACAAGGCCTTAACCATATCAATCGAATGAATAGTTTTTGAGCAATAAGTCACTAACTGGAAATGTAGGAAAACGCCAAAAATGACCTGGGACCGAAAGAAATAATCACACAATTTTGCTCGTATAGGTTCAAAGAAGCAAACGATTTGTAAGTTACGAGGGCTTCGACTCAAGTTCTGTTGATTATTTCAATAATCTGCAACATAAATCAATAAATAGTAGTTGCCAGAAAAAAAACAGACTTTTGAAAAAAAACATGAAAAAGAACGATGTTTTTTATTGAAAAAAAACTTCACAGAAAAAAAACCGTTTTTTTACAACACTATTCATGAACACGATCAGGTCACTGCTCACTATAACCTCCCGTTCTCGTATGTATTATCATCATCCATATATCCATTGCACATAATATCATCAATGGACTCCTTTGTTTTCTAACAGGGCTCCAAGTGTTTAAACCCGCTTTGAGTTGCCCCAGAGTAAAAGACTAACACCCTCTTCGCAACTAACATCATAGTGTTATGTTAGTGTACTTCCTTTCATCATACTAAATTGAATACCAAACTCAGGTCACCTTCTTCTGTATGTCTAACAAGATAAATAAATCCTGATACTCATCTTCCAATGAAACTGAAATTAATGCTCATGGCTCCAGAGAAGGCGTTACCTTCTGCGGCTCGCCTATCTTCGAATGGGAATGAAATTGCACTTTTAAAAAATGTATTAAGAGATCTATGAAATTTTAATAAAATGTACAGATCTAAATCAGGTCAGAGAAAAGGAAGTAATAATAACAATGAAATCCTTTTCTAAGTAAATACGTTTAACATGCTTTACCATATACATATAATGAAGAAAATGTAAAAGAATGTAATATAAGAAAATGCTATCTTTGAATTTTCACTAAGAGATGAGAATGCCTTATCGTGCGAACGAATAGCAGACAATTTATCAAAACTTCAGTTTTAACACTAGTACCGTTTTATATGTTAGGTTAATTTTCTCTCTCTATTTAATACACCACATAGAGTCCTGATCGCCTTACTTTGTAACGATTACGCCACAGTCTAATTCGATAGAAGTTGGCCTTCGTTTGTCTTTCTTCTCCATCTGTGCTTTTCTCTCTCCTGAATCAATTTAACACAATTCATCCCCTTGAGCATTGGGCTACCGTTTAGTGGTTTCCGCGCTAGTCTTTATGTGAAAGCAAACGAACTACCATTAGCATTTCAACACGTTTATCCAGCAGACAATTTTTAATAGTTAATTAAATATACGTACTTCATGTTCGCCCTTTGTGAGATAGTTCAACAGTAAGTGAAAACATAAAGCTATGCAAACTATTCATCAGAGTGAGAGACGTCCATACTCAAATGGTAATCCTTTTAAACCTTCCCACATGTTCCTAATAAGGAAAGTAATGCCACTTTTAAAAATACTGTGGTTCATTCTGGCATTAAAAACCTCTTTTCTTAGTAAAATATGATTTGTTTAAAAAATTATACACTATTTACACAGTTTTTTAAGCTTTAAGGCACCAGCTAGTTTTTTCTCTGGAATTTTTAAAGTTTCGAGTACGTACTTTTCATCATGAACGATTTTGTGGACTCGTTTTCATCACTTGTCAGTCGAATGTAGACTAGTGCAGTAGGAATTATACCTGCGTAATGAAATCTAGTAATATTGACAGCTTAACCTATCCTATCGGCAAACTCGATGAAATGTTGTTTTATAATCGTGAATCATCATGAATCATGAAGATATAATATACGTAAACGGTCGACTGCAAATTTGATTTTTACAAGCAAACAAAAAAAGATAAATCAACAAAACCGTGTATCAAAAACGAAATGCTTCTTTTTCTTCTTTTTATTGTTTTGAAGTCCGTAAGGCATTTTATAGCTGTTAACTTTCTTACTGTAAGTTGAAACTTAACATTAATTAAATAAAACTATTGAGTTTCGTTTATATATTAATAGCAGGGACTATTTTTGATAATAATATGGCTGCGGATCAATTTTTCCATCAATCGTAATTTTTTTACATCATTCAAATAGAAATTAAATGTGTTTTGTCCTTACGAACAGAAATATAAATGGAAAATTCGTTCAGCAAATATAGAAATAAGTATTATTTACCCCAGACTTATGTACAATTTCATTAAGTGCTCTAACGGGGGAAAGGGCACGTTGGATCAGTAGTAGAGCTCTTACTTGTGGTGCGTGAGGTCCCTCGTTCAATCTCCGGTGAAGTAAGTTTGCGATGGACAATATCGCGTCCATGGGTTTTCTTGGAATACTTCCGTTTGATCCCACATTCTCAACTCACCAAATCTTCCATCATCTTTCACTTGCTTTCATTACGCTCTCCCTTCGCCTAAAGGGTATAAACGTGGGACGTTAAACTTAAAGATTTAACTTCACTTCACGAAGTACTCTATTGATAGTTTCCTAATTAAACATATTAACTAATTAACATAAGGGCCATAATTTGATTTTTATGCTTTAAACTACGAACCAAACCAATATATTGAGTGCAGGGTGGATTTGTAGAGAAATAAAAAGAACAATTATTACTTAACATTTGAGACTGCCCTGAAATGTCATTTTTTTAAAATCCAGTTTAAACGTAAGAACTTGAGGGTAGGGTGGCTTGTAACATTCCCCTTAGATTTAACATTGCTACGAACCATGCATTTCTTCTAACACAACTATATTTCGGGTTCAAAAAAGCTGTTCTTGAAGTCAGATACTATTTAAGAATAAATGCCTAATGTTTCAATCTTAATTTTGAATATATTACTGTAAACATATTCAGATTGAATCTAATCTTGTTTCAAACTAACCTAAGAGATTGTTTAGAATTTTCCAAAAGTCCTTTCAGTTTTTGTAGTTCATTTTTTTTTTTTTTTTTTGTCTAAATCAAGGCAACTGCACCCGACAGGTATTTTACGCATTGTTTGTTAACTTTATGATATTCGGGTGGCTTTTAGGTATTGTTAAGTTCAGCATTGTTTAATTTTTTTCATTCGTCTGTTTCTCATTTACATTTTGCAAGAAAGTTTCTACAAAACGTTAGGAAAATTCTCGACCAGTGACATACGCTAAACTTTATTTCAAAATGCTAAAAGGAACAGTACTTTGGTGGCCAAGTGGCCAGGCCAGTTTGCGTGATTTCTGTGCTCCGGGTCCCACGTTTATCTCGGACAAAAAGTGAATAAGAGTATAGTGGTTCAAATATCATTTTATGAAATGGCATCAATGCTACAAAAGCGATAAAAATTTATATCAATATTAGGGGTAGAGTTATGTAATTGTTTTCAATATTTACCTTTCCGCGCAAGAGATCCGGGTTCAATTTGGCTTTGGATTCGACATTAAGCTGTAGGTCCAAGTCGCATATAGCTTCGCTACTGAACAGTTCTCTAAAACTCCAATTTAATCCAATCTAATCAATATTTAGTACCTTTGCGGTTCGTCGACGTAATTTACGACGATACGAGGTTTGCATATATCAGTGAAAATTTTGCTACAACTTTTTCGCTTCTTGCTGATTAAATATTATGAATATATTCCATTATTTATTACTTTTGGTTGAACTCGCCAACAAATCAATGTACTAGAAAGCGGTAGTGTCGTAATAATAGTTTAACCCCATAAGGTTGTCTAATTAACCAGGTTTAATTATTAGAAATTGCATACTGTCGTTTTCTCAGGAAGATCCTACCTACAGATGTTCTTCAGTCTACATTTGGCCAATTTCGACTTACCTAAAAATTTAGAAGAATCCATGGCGCCAGGTAGTAAGTGCTCGATGCGTTTTCCTTGGTTCCTAACAATAGCCCGACAGCGTAATTTCCAATGCAATACGCTTCTTTGAAGAACTGGGAGCGGAATCTTGTCCCATTCCCTTTACACAGCTTTCCAAAGTCCTTCCAAATCCACAATAGTCCATAGGACTTGCATCTGGAGATTTAACAGGTACCTCATTGAAAGGTATCACCTGTATACCACTTGCCTCCTCCATCTCCCTGTAGAATGCGAGGGACGATCGTGAGGTATGTGATGAGGTCTTGTCCTTGTGAATGCGCACCAGATTGGCGTCATTTCCGTACATTGTTGGAATCTCATGCTCGTAGATCGACTGCATGATCTGCTCCTAAAAATACTGCGAATTTATTTTACAGTTCTTCGCCAACCTACGAATCTTCAGTTTACCTCGGTAACAGTAGCCGGTAACGACGATTAACCCTTTTGGGAAGGATTCTTTACAGATACGGACCCACCTTCTGAAGTTCTTGGAGCCTTTCTCTTGGTACATGATGGCTCTCGGTTTGCCGCAGTCGAAAAGGCAAATCCATGTTTCATCGAGCGTTACGACGTACATCCACCTTTGTTTTGCTAGATGCCGTTCGTACAGCTTCTGGGCGTTACACTTTCGTTTCTTTTGGTGGGCATCCGTGAAAAGATGGCCGCGAGCGTTCATGACTTTTTCCAGCTTGAGTTAATGCTATAACGTCCGGCTCACAGTCCCCAAAGACACGTCAAGATGATTAATCATACACCTTTGTGTTGACGTATTTTCTTGCAGTGCCATTTTGCGAATTTTGCTCTGTATGGTGGAGGTGGCCTTAGTGCATTCCCGCTTCCTATGTAACTTCGTTGGTGATCCAAATGATGGAGCTTCGTTGCCCTTGTACTTTTTAATAACATGTTTTATTATACTTAAACTGATGTTGCAATCATTCTTCTTGCACTGTTTTCTAATGAGAGAAACACTAAAGTGGGCGTCATAAAGAGCCGCAACATAACCTTCCCAAAATCGACTTAGTTTGGGCGGCATTTTGGTCACAGAGCGAAAACCCACACACTTAAACAAATTTAACATGACACTCACAACAATTATCCTGTTTTGTGCGTTACTATCGTCCGCGCGGAAAAACAACTCCGTTCCCAGGAAGCCACTGCACAACACTGCAGGACGCCACGAGCCAGGTTGGGTGAGTCCATTCTGCCCGAGAGGGGAAAGGATCGAAATCGGCCAAACGTAGGTTGAACAACCTCTGTATACTTTTAGATCACCGATGATTGACAAGCAGGAAAAGGAGACGAAAGATGCACATGAAACAAGAGCTAAAGAAGTGACATAGACTTTTTTCTCGGGATCCAAGATGCTTCATGTATTTGAAGTTCGCCAGTGTCGACGATCCAAAGAAGTTCTGTTCCTCGTCGACAGTAGATTCGAAGTGATTGCACACGTAAAGGACCAGAGACTTTTTTGTAAACAAGCTTTCGAGCATCTTCATCGGAATTTGGACTTTAGTTTACGCCTGTTCAAATTCGTATTGTCCTAAATCAGTGGCAGAATGAGAATAAACTCGATTTCTCGGGGAAATATTCAAATCCAAATTCAAACCATTCAGTATGAGATGAATATCTGACAACTAGGTTTTTAATATCTTGTTTTGCTCTACAAATCTTAGATCGTTCGGAGGCGGAAAATATTATTTCATGAAAAAGAATTTCTTGTGTTTCAAATACAAAACGAAACACCTTAGAAGAATAGATTGAGTAATGATTCAAATCAAACGTATTAAATAATATTCTCAGGAATAGCGATACGAGCGGGAACGCGAAGACATTTTCAAGCGATGGTTACAATCACTAACAACTGAATCCAGAAAAGCGTGTACCGTAAAAGCAATGCCGCGATAGCCACAAAATGGAGTTTTATCGTATTGTAATATAGGCAAGGTTCGTTACCAATTATGCTGGTGTGTAGTTGCGTCTTCGAATCTTTTCTGCATGATTTAATTTGTATAGCCAATATGTTCGCAATTTCCCAAACCAATAGAAATATTTTTTTATTCCTTTATAAAAAAAAGAAAAGAACTGAATATAATTATTTGTTTGAAATATTTCATATAAACCAGAAAATAAGATAAAAAATTACAGCAAAAAATGCGTTACGTAACAAAGACGTAACCCCTCCTCCTTGTCACACTTAGTAACACAAGGCCGAACCCTCTCCCCCTTTGCCGCGTTACGTAATATGTGGTCGACCCCTAGGGAACTATAAAAGTCTTGAACTACCCCCAAATATTTCTTTATCCCATTCTCTTAGCGTTGTGGCTCTGTATTTGAGTATATGGAAGTCTTTCATGAAAGTATTCTTTTAAGAGTACAGGATGAAAAAAATAAAAATCCATTTTATGTCGAATAAATTTGATAGAACGCTATTCTAGAGATAAAGTACTACATTTATAACTAAGTACTACAGTACTTCATTATAAGTACTACATTTATCAAGTAACAATTGAGACATGCAAAAACGTACTTAGTCCATAATGATGACTATAGAAAGGCAACCAATAACTCGTGAAATGGAAGAGCAATCAATCTATGAACATAAACTTCAATTGTTTTCCCCTCGTACTCTGAGGGAAAAAAATCGTATGTGGCATAGGTAAAAACGTGGATTACATGTTAAATCCTGTCGTTTTTGGACTTAACGTACAAACGTATAGCTGAAAACGTATATTTTATACGTACACTCTGTATAAGTGTTCCGAATAAATGTACTCACCGTAGGAAAGAAATAACTGAATACATGCGGTCAGGATCTCACAAACAGATGGACGTATGTTATGTATGATGTATGAACATACTGTAGTTGATGTATGCAACAAAGGTATGTGTACGCAATATACGGAAGACTGTTATTTATCAAAGCTGCTGCAATGGCATGATGTAACATCTAAGCGGGAAAAATAATAGTGCATACTTAGAATATAGATACCGGTAACGTATGTTCCGTACTGATTTGTGGAGTAAAAATAAGGATACCGTATATTTCGTCGTCTGAGATTTAATACCGCGTAAGTAACACTTCACCTATTTTACAGGAGAGATAAAAAGTGTTTGAAAAATAGCTTCAGCCTCATTATATGCGGCATTACTTTGAGGGAATATGCGGCATTTGTCGTCATATATGTGTACTCTTTAATCAGGTTGCGCGCCATGCTATACTGATAGTAATGGTATGAGTGATTGTTGATAGTTAGGCTTAAAATTAAAGGGAAAATGCAACATGGATTACTTAGAAAGTAAGGAGAAGAAATTAATAAACTTTGCCATATTTGCAATGTGTATTTGTAGATTAAGAAAGAACCGACATTCTAAAATAATAAATTTTATTAATAAGTAATTAGTTCTTATTCCAAGCACGAATTTTGCTATTAATAATCAATGGTCAATTAGTATAGCATTTTGACAACAGAGTGATTCACAACGTATCTCTTTGTCGAGATGAGACTTCACCTTTCGATGTTAGAGCACTGAGTGTCGTAAAATGTACCAAAGCTTGATCTTAAGCATACGGCAATGAACAAGATATATGATCTTCATATTGCACGAAAATGTACACTAACATGTTGCTCAAAGAACGATGCACTCCCTTTATGTGTTACAGTATGAAACCCTTCCCTGTTCATGGTTTTCTTCTGACGTCTGTCCCATCGGCTACCATCTCTTCAGGTATTTAGAATAGTGTTTGGAAAGGTAGATCTTCCCTCATAATTGGACGATGGCGAAAGTGAGTGCTTCCAGACAGAGACTATTTTGATTAACCAATAATAGAATTCTCATCTTTTGCTCTTTGGAAATGAGGCACATTCAGAAGTCAAATACATCGTGCAAACTAATAATTGCGTATTCTACGACCTATAAAATGTAACTTTTATCTATGGCTTACCTCAAGTTACTTTACCTTTGAAAAAGTATATTGTCTTCATAACGAATTAATGCTACGAAACTGTAACTACCTGACTATGAGATAGCAAGAAAGAGTTACTGTTACCGTTTTGAAAGGATAAATAAAAAATCTCTTCTTTAAAAAGTATATATATGTTATATTCCTAATGTCCCAAAATTATCTCTGCACACTAATGGTTCTGTTGACCTTTTCAAAAATTATTGCTGTAGTAACTACCTTTACGGATGAGGAAGATTGAAACTCTTTTCTGATAATGCGACGAATAACTTACTTTTTAAACATGGACTTCATAAGTAGAGCGATGAAACGTCTAATTCTGTATATGTATATACATTGGTCTTTCCAGGGCCACATGAGTGCAAAGATTTCTGAGAAATCTTCTGTGCTGTTGTAAAGAGAAACGTGTTTCTGTCGGCTTATATGTGGTGGTATCACGTACGTTGAACAATAATCACGTTGTTGTGTAGGCAGACAGCTGTTGTATCCAGGATCAGGCTTCTGGAGTCCATTTCGTAGAAAAAAAAGAAAAAAAGCATAAACTGCAGGTCAGAAGTTTTTTATTCTTCATCTTTCTGCGTAGCATTTAATAATGATTGAATCTCACAAGAGTCTTTGAAGGCAAAGATCTGCATACAGAGGCCAGTTAACCAGAATGAACAACTTTGTTCAGGCTTTTGATCCAAATGAAGGCAATATCGAAGAAATACGTGCACGCTTAAAACATCAAAATAACGTTCTGTCAAAGTTGCAGGAAGTGCAAGATAATATTGAAACTGATCAAATCGAACCCGAAGCAGAAATTGAAAATGTATATTTTCCTTTAGAGGCTCAAATGCATGCACTTGTTTTAAAGCATGAAAATAAAGAATCAGCTGTTAATAATAGCACTAGCAGTAACGCACAAGTTAAATTACCTGTCATACAGTTGCCTGCATTTGACGGGAACTGTAAACATGGGTTATTATACAAGGACACTTTTAGATCTCTTATTCATGAGAATAAAGACATTTCAACAGTACAGAAGTTTCAGTACCTCCGAACTTCTCTTAGGGGCGAAGCGTTAAAACTAATTGAAAATTTACCAATTACCGAAACAAATTATTCAGTTGCATGCCAATTACTCGTTGTCATGTATTCAAATAAAAAGCTAATTGCTTCTTCTTACATTCACGAAATACTACAAATTAAGCCAGTATATAAAGAAAATGTAAGTGAACTTCGCGCCTTTATAAACACAGCTACTAGCAATATAAATGCACTACAAGCACTTGAATCAAACGTAAACCTCACATACGTAATTTTGACCCAATATTTTGTATCAAAATTAGACGCAACTACTAAAAATCATGGGAGCTTCAAAATACGAATTCTAATTTTCCTGCTTTATCAAAATTCTTTTCGTTTCTAGAGAAACGTTGTCAGGTGCAGAGCCGTAGCTAGAGATTTCGGCGCCCGGGGCGAAGTAGAATTCGGCGCCCCTACACTCAACTTACCAATCATTATATATATATATATATATCGGGTGTTGCAAAATAAGTGTTACAACTCTTGGGAGGTGAATCCTGAACTTTCGGCTATCGGACGTAGTTTCAGATCTACAAGGTGCCGAAAGCGTGGGAAAATGACTTTCCGACGCCAATAGTTCGAAAACTATCCAACGTAAAGAGGGCGGGTAAAAAATTCACTGAAGAAGTCATACCTGCTGTATTGAATTTTGCATGTTTCACAATCCTACCATGCACGCGCAAGGGATTCCCCAAAGGAACGTAGGGAGTCCCGGATAATCTGCTAAATGAAAGTTGGTCTAAATGGATATGAATTGATGGGGTTTCTACCAGGTAACAATAATTCGTTTGTATTAAGTCGATATCTGGAACAAATACAAAATGGCGGACACTTTCATGCCCGTTGTGTGTGGTTGCATAATCGCCAGGTACGGATGCTGGCCAACAGTGAAGTTCTGAGTATTAAGTGTAGCGAATTTGTACTCAAATGCTCTAGAAAGACATCTGGAGTGTCGGTAGAGCACAACAGATGAAGCAGGGTGATTCACATGTGTGGAAACAAAGTAACGAAAAATGCCCAGAAATGCACTCATACTCAGTAAACGTGAGTTCAAAGCGTCGGAAATGTAAGGATTAGCGTCAAGAACATGAAAACCAATTCACCAATAATATTCCCTCAAACCGACGTAATATGATGTGCACGGTTGCATACCAATAAGGATGCAACAACTGAGGACAAGTTGAAATTGTGCAAGGAGACTAACTAAGAAACTGGGTAAACTAAATGAATGTCTCTAGTGGGATCGCATGATCGATATTGAAATGCGGACAATTTGTGTGTTGATATCGATATGTAGCTAGTGGAGAAATGTCAAAATGTGCCACTACTGCTGGAACACCGTCCCACGTGGGAAAAATAGGAAATTAACTACTCGGGTCTTGAATCTGAGGCCGTGGGCTCCCAGTAGGATTGGAAACAGCGACCAGGCGAGCGAAAGCGAGCGCTGTATCCCTGAGGCTCGACGGAGCCTAACTTTCTCTGCATACATTTCTTTGAGGAGTACCCACTTTGTTTGGCAAGCGCTCTTGTACAGCCTCCCGACATGCTTGTGTGTTACATTTTGTTACTCCTACTGCACAGTTATAAACAATCAGAGCTTTAAGACGTTTTTTCTTATTTCTCGTGTCGTTTTATTTTCCATGTGTATGGTGTTCCAGCTGTAGTGTTACATGTGCCAAATTGGTTCTTTTTCGTCTTTGTCTTGGCATGTGTACTGTGTGTAAGGTACATATTTCTGGAGGTATTTTGATATCGAGCACGTCATATGTCCCAGAAGACATGAGACATGATACAAGTTTGTTATTTTCACGCTCTATCACAATTTGAACCATGAATTCAGAGATTTCTTTTCATATGTGTCGACTGTGGGACAATGTCCCAAACAAAGTGGGACATTGATACAATCTTGTTCTAGTTACGTTCTACCAAAAAGTGCACCAGATGTAATAGCACAATGTACAACGTTATTTTACTAGTTTTCGCATGTGAGACGTTGTTCCAGCAATAGTGGGACATGTTGACATTTGTCCATTAGCTACATGTCGATATCAGCACACAAATTGGCCACATTTCAATATCGATCATGCGATCCTACTAGTGACATTCATTTAGTTTACCCAGTTTCTTAGTGAGTCCCTTTGCACAATTTCAACTTGTCCTCAGTTGTTGCATCCTTATTGGTATGCAACCGTGCACGTCATATTGCGTCGGTTTGAGGGAATATTATTGGTGAATTGGTTTTCATGTTCTTGACGCTAATCCTTACATTTCCGACGCTTTGAACTCACGTTTACTGAGTATGAGTGCATTTCTGGGCATTTTTCGTTACTTTGTTTCCACACATGTGAATCACCCTGCTTCATCTGTTGTGCTCTACCGACACTCCAGATGTCTTTCTAGAGCATTTGAGTACAAATTCGCTACACTTAATACTCAGAACTTCACTGTTGGCCAGCATCCGTACCTGGCGATTATGCAACCACACACAACGGGCATGAAAGTGTCCGCCATTTTGTATTTGTTCCAGATATCGACTTAATACAAACGAATTATTGTTACCTGGTAGAAACCCCATCAATTCATATCCATTTAGACCAACTTTCATTTAGCAGATTATCCGGGACTCCCTACGTTCCTTTGGGGAATCCCTTGCGCGTGCATGGTAGGATTGTGAAACATGCAAAATTCAATACAGCAGGTATGACTTCTTCAGTGAATTTTTTACCCGCCCTCTTTACGTTGGATAGTTTTCGAACTATTGGCGTCGGAAAGTCATTTTCCCACGCTTTCGGCACCTTGTAGATCTGAAACTACGTCCGATAGCCGAAAGTTCAGGATTCACCTCCCAAGAGTTGTAACACTTATTTTGGAACACCCGATATATATATATATATATATATATATATATATATATATATATATATATATATATATATATATAAGCAAAACAGCTTTTGTTGTTATTGTTGTTATGCTATGTTGAATTTTTATTAATCTTCTTGGAAAGACCATCGCAAAAACCAAACGCGATCATTATGTACCTTTTTCAAATAAGAGTTGTTTTCAAGAGTGTTATTTTGGACTTTTTTGTTAAACTTGTTAAAACTACCTTTGGTTACTACTAATACTACTAAAAGTTACTACTATTTACAACGTTTCGTACTAACGATAAAAAATGAAATTTCAATACATTTAAACTATGTTCTTTTAATAATTCGAAATGGGTGACATTAATTGCCAGTAATAATTGTAAACTATTTAATTTTATTCTGTATGTGACGACATCAATAGCATTTTAATTTCGATCTTTTTACGGTAAAAAATATTTTGTGAAATGTAATGGAAATTCAGAAGGAACCTTCTTTGTGAATTTGTAAATATTGATCGATGGATATGTTCAATGTTTGTACTTAAAATCCAAAATATACTTTGGCTACTACATATGTCTGAAATTATAGTAATTATTTAGTACTTAATTTCTTAATGGATGAAAGTTCCGAATTTAAGGTACTTATTATTAATTAACATATTAAAATACACTAACACGTACATATATAAAGAATGTGTGTATGTAGATAGATAAAAACATCACACAACTAAACACGTATGCACAAAATAATATACTGCGATACAAAAAGTTCATGAAAAAATGAACCCAATAAATTCCTCCAAATTGGAAGCATTTGATATGGAATGGAATTTTAAAATAAATCATAGGTAGTGACTAGTGTCTGAAAAAGTCGAACTTCGTTGGGATAAGCCCCTATTCTACAACTGCTTGAAGTTCGAAAATGTTATTGTTCCCCTTCGTTACTTTTATTTTTAATATTCCCGCGCAAACAGCAGCTTGAATGTCCCTTCACTCTTCTCACTTTCATACCTTCATTCTCCCCATCGCACACTGGGCCCAAACCAGGCAATTCTCAGCAAAAACTCGAAAAATGAAGTAAAAGATTGACTTGATATGATTTGTTATAATGAAAGCTTAATAGTGTACACATAAGATAGTGTGCAGGAAAAGAAGTGATAGCAGTTTACAATGAACTCATGGGACGTGCAAATTTGGTTATCCGCCGAAGCCGGAGAGGCGCTGCTTAGCGACAGAAGATAGGAAATTGACTTTGAATGCGACTATTCCTACATTGCGTGTAGATATTCAGTGGCTGGTAAACATGGTGACACGACCGACATGTATGTATCGTTTTGTATATTTAGAATGTTGATGTGATGTGTAGTCAATAGTCATATTTGCAATGATGCTAATATCATTATCATATCCTTATGATAATCCCCTACTTAATATAATATTTGGAAAATGCTGTGACACTGAAAGCATACAAACTATGGTCAAACGACAGAATGGCATTGTAGTAGAAAATATGGCATAATATGTCTGTGATTTTTTAATATGTCGTAGCGGAAACACTGTATGCAAAGAGAAAACCTGCACATATTTGCACTTTTGAGAAATATCGCGCATGAAAATGTTTGAGGAAAACCGCATTCTGCATGCAATGCTGCTTTTGAATTTAGCTGGGATGAATGTGAGAGCAAGTGTTGGGTTATTAGACGTGTGATCCCCATCCACGCAGTGTCAAAGTTGAATATAGGTAGATTCTGAGAATTTTGTCCCCAGACCTCGTTGGGGTTTCGCCTCCAGGACCCATCTTATTTCCAACATCTAGTCATACTTCTCTGACATTCACCAACAGAACTAAACTCTAGTCAAATATATTTGATTAATGGTGGCGACATTTTGAAACGCCAATGCTAAACAATCTACGGACCATAAGGTAGAACCATATTAAAAATGGTGTTGATCAATTTAGTATTGTGTTTTTTTGTGATGCGTGCACATAATGACATTGGAATCAACTGTAATGAGCCTCCGCTCGCTCCAACTGACAAGGAAGGGTCACGCAGCGGCTCCGCTGAGATCCGAATGAGACAATTGTGTTTGCATTTGATATGTTATAATTAGACGAATCCCAAAGTTATACGTGCCACCGAGCGGAATATCGTGAGTTACAACATATTTTGTAATGTAAAAGTTACGAAAAAATTACATTGTAAAATAATTTGAAATGGGCCATTTGTTCGGAAACGATTGGATAAATGGAAAACTCGGTGAACACGTGTCCCATAATTTTCAAGGGAGTACTTCTGGGGCTAAAAATTTTTGCCCCAGGGTCCTCTGTAGGGTC
Organism: Thermobia domestica; assembly: GCF_964235325.1. NCBI lineage: Eukaryota > Metazoa > Arthropoda > Insecta > Zygentoma > Lepismatidae > Thermobia > Thermobia domestica. The sequence continues at coordinate 112,372,833 of NC_137465.1, read as the reverse complement.
CCAGACGGGGTCCAACTCAAAAGTTTCAAATGGCAAGGGGGGTTAAGTCGCACATCGTTTGAAAGCTGTTGTTAAATGAAAGAAGATGGAGCAAGTCTCGACTCTCTACGACAACTCTGTGCAAAATGGCGGAGGGTCAAAATGTAAACAAAAACTTAATTGAAAAGTCTATTGCCACCCCTATAAATCGGAAACGGTGAGACAAATGTGAAAACAGGAAAGGACGTGTGGTATTACTAACAAAGTACAACGATTTAAGTTAAAACTTCTTGTTCTAGGGCCCTCACAGGGTCCCAGGTGGGGTCCAACTCATAAGTGTCAACCGGCAAGGGGGGTTAAGTAGCACATCGTTTGAAAGCTGTTGTTAAATGAAAGAAGATGGAGGAAGTCTCGACTCTCTACGACAACCCTGTGCAAAATGGCGGAGGGTCAAAATGTAAACAAAAGCTAAATTGAAAAATCTATGGCCACCTTGAATCCAAGATGGCCGCTTAAAACCTATGTCGAAAGTATAGGCATACCAAACTGCAACTACCCATTCATACATGATCATGCCAAGTATTTCGATGGATGGAACATTATTACCACATATGTACGTTCTTGTTCCAGAACCAACTGGAGAATTTCCTGCCAATTTTCAAATCGATTTACCTAACATCAAAGCCTTTGCTGGTAAATCTGCAAACATGTCAAAGAATGACCTTACTGTTTTCTTAACGGATGTCTTATGGCCAGATTTGCAGGGTAAAAAGCAAGTTCTACTACTAGTTGATTCATGGACATCCAATAAGGATTCTGACCTATATAACTCTACTGTTCCTGCAGGTGTGGAACTTATCAAAGAATTGATACCACCTAAGTGTACAGGACTTATTCAACCAACAGATGTTTACTTTTTCAGACCTTATAAGAATATGGTACGATTCATCACAGATACCGTTCTCACACAATTTGATATCAATTTGTGGCATAGAGATCATTTTCTTCGGCTTCAGTCTTTCGTACATTATCAGTTCATGGCGGACAGATTTAAAAACACGATAAAGTATGCGTTTTTCGCAAGTGGTTATGTTGATGACAAGCCAGAAGAGTTCGTAACGCCTCTGGAGTATTGTTTTGAAGCTGGATTGCTAGACAATTGTGCTATGGACAATTGTCAAACGCCAGCTTTCATGAAATGTGCTCATTGTAACAAATGTTTTTGCCTCAATCACACTTTGCTTGCATGTTTGCACACCTTTTGCACTGCTTCACTTACATAGATATGTTAAACATAGATATTCAGTTGTTAAGTACAATATCCTATGATATTTGTTTCATTTGTACAATTTTGCGTATTCTATATTAAGTCTTGCCGGTTGCATTACATTTTGTATCTGTTCAATATCATTTTGCTATTGTGTACATTCATAACAGTACAAATGTAAATTTCCACTTTTCTCTATTATGTATTTAGAAACAATAGGAATATTAAAGAACAACTGAATTTCGATTCACTTCAACTATTATTTCATTCCGTAATAACACATATATGTTTTGTTCCTAATGTACGATCGTCACGGTTCTTTCGATATCATTTACGTGAAAATAATGAATATGCAATGAACACATAACTCTGACTTTCTATTCATAATGCTAAACAAAAGTTGAATATCTTCGGGACTTTTCTAATTTTCTCATAAGTAGTTAATACATAAAGAACTTGCTGCACCAGTTAGGTTGAGAGCTCTATTGTAACGTATTCGTGATGGTTATATTTGTATGCCATTAGTTGGTTTGATCACAATGTTTCAAGCAATACTAGATATAAAACAAAACATTCATTTACAAGATTGGCGAGCAGTACCAACCACGTGCAAATCACTCCAGTACATCGAGCTGCGTCAAAGTTTGTTGGTTTGGTCATAATACTGCAAATAACATATTTATATACAAACTCATTTTTCACGCTGGCAGACATAATGGATTATAGATGATACGTCTTTGATATTTTCTAGATATCTACTATTGACCATATACGTAAATACCACATTTCGCTTCTCCAATTCCAGTGGTTTGAGCTGGACATGGTTCGATAAATAGTGTGGCATTTTGAACACAAGATGTCACTTTTTGAATATTTCGTATCCTCTTGTCACTTATTTTTCCTGATCAGCATTCATACCAAATTTAGCTTTCCTAGCTTCAGCAGTTTGGTATGCCTATACTTTCGACATAGGTTTTAAGCGGCCATCTTGGATTCAAGGTGGTCATAGATTTTTCAATTTAGCTTTTGTTTACATTTTGACCCTCCGCCATTTTGCACAGGGTTGTCGTAGAGAGTCGAGACTTCCTCCATCTTCTTTCATTTAACAACAGCTTTCAAACGATGTGCTACTTAACCCCCCTTGCCGGTTGACACTTATGAGTTGGACCCCACCTGGGACCCTGTGAGGGCCCTAGAACAAGAAGTTTTAACTTAAATCGTTGTACTTTGTTAGTAATACCACACGTCCTTTCCTGTTTTCACATTTGTCTCACCGTTTCCGATTTATAGGGGTGGCAATAGACTTTTCAATTAAGTTTTTGTTTACATTTTGACCCTCCGCCATTTTGCACAGAGTTGTCGTAGAGAGTCGAGACTTGCTCCATCTTCTTTCATTTAACAACAGCTTTCAAACGATGTGCGACTTAACCCCCCTTGCCATTTGAAACTTTTGAGTTGGACCCCGTCTGGGACCCTACAGAGGACCCTGGGGCAAAAATTTTTAGCCCCAGAAGTACTCCCTTGAAAATTATGGGACACGTGTTCACCGAGTTTTCCATTTATCCAATCGTTTCCGAACAAATGGCCCATTTCAAATTATTTTACAATGTAATTTCTTCGTAACTTTTACATTACAAAATATGTTGTAACTCACGATATTCCGCTCGGTGGCACGTATAACTTTGGGATTCGTCTAATTATAACATATCAAATGCAAACACAATTGTCTCATTCGGATCTCAGCGGAGCCGCTGCGTGACCCTTCCTTGTGAGAATGTTCCAATCAAGCCCTGAAATGAGCTCAAGTAATGCACGATGCAATATATAAAACAAACTGAACAAGTTACTGATGCTTGTAAATCATAATATGTTTAATATATCTGATAATATATCCATATCGAGAATTTGTGATGAGATAATTTTTATGTATTGAAGCGTCCTTTCATCTTCATTGTCATAACGAATCCTCCACAAGTTTGAAAAAATTTTGAGAAGCAAGAACTTTTCTTCAATTTTATTACTCTTCAGTTGTAAAATGAATAAGTACACTTTTTCCTTTCATGCGTAAGAATATAAACCAATCGTAAATTGCCAAATCAAAGCATATTGCCCACGCCTTTGTTTATGCCAATCATATAATCTGCTATGTAATTTAGGCGCGAATATAAGGAATAGAACTATTTCCTTTTATGATGTAAAACACTATGCTTTTGATGAAATAATGTCGAAATAACATTATTGTAGCCACTGCACACACCGAACTAATTGGTTTTCTTTCAATTTTCTGCTTCATATTGCGAATTCTTATTTTTGCCAAGAATTCAGTGCTTTGGCCCCACTGTGCGTCATGATTAATTCGATTGGATAGATAAAAAAAAACGTTTTGAACTAAGCAAACTCATCGCTGTTAAATGCCGGACACGACTTTGATTCTTTCTGATTTTAAAAATGCTCCTGCATCAGTGGCTTATTTAAGGGGCTTCCGGGCTTAACCCCCTCCCGAAATCTTACTTATTATAGTAAAGTATATGAAATATTTTGCAGAATTTTCACATTTTCAGGCAAAGCCCCACCCGAAAGTTAGCAAAGCCCCCGAAACAAAATCGTAAATACGCCACTGTCCTGCATACACTATAATTCATTATTCGGGACCTTGTATACCACATGTTATTAAGAAATCATCTATAATAAACCCTTTAAGTAATAAGTAAAAACTTATGACTTATTTAAACTTTTGGATTGCGAGCAAAGCGAGCAAGAAAATTTTTAAGAAATCTGCGTATTTCATTGATAACCGACAGCAATATTGATCTAATAGGGCGCCAATACTTTCTGGGGGCGACTCGTATTTTACTCATGTCCAACACCACTTTTTCTTTCTCCTCGCTCGTTCGGCGCCCCCTTGCTATCAGCGCCCGGGGCGGGCGCCCCGCTGGCCCCCCCCTTAGCTACGGCTCTGGTCAGGTGCTTGAGAACGTAAGAACTAGTAGGGTCTATTGATGGTGTGAAGCAGGGTAGTAGCATAGAAAACAAGCAAACAAAAAGTATTCAGTCATCAAAGACTTATTTATCAACATTTTCAAATGGATGTGAATTTTGTAATAGTCAGCATCCTTTATATTCTTGTTCGTCTTTTGTGAATGCGGGACACAGCCAAAAAATAGAGTGCATTCGTAAAAATAAATTATGCATGAATTGTTTGAAAGGTAATAATTTTTTGAATAATTGTAAATCGAATAATTGTAAATAATTGTAAAAAGTATAATATATATTATTGCATGTAGACGTAACAAAGGGCAAATCAGTGCGGTTGCCAAGTGTAAGCAGTGCCGCGGTGCAAGATCGTAGTAACAACTCAGATTCCAGTGAAAATTTAGGGCAAGTGTCATATTGTGCATTAAAGGCTAGGCCTAACGCAAGAGTGTTGTTATCTACTGCAGTAGTAAAAGTAAGGGATAACGAGGGAAATTTGGTTCCTTGACGCGCGCTCGTAGACAGTGCTAGTCAGACTAATTTCGTAACAGAAAATTTTGTGCAACAATTGAACATCAAACGGTATAGATAGTATACTCCAATTCAAGGTATAAATCAGGCAATATCTAATACAAAGTACTGTAGATATTTGTGTCCATTCATGTGTTAACACATTTTCATTGAATATTAGTTGTTTAGTTCTTCCTCACATTACAAGTAAACTACCGGAAAAAAGAATTAATTGTGACAATTGGAACATTCCCAAGAACACTGTTCTAGCAGATCCCACTTTTAATATGCCTGGAGACATAGATCAGGAGCGTCATTTCAGATTTTGCTTGGGGAGGGCAAGACTCCTTGATATAAGTAAAATTTCGCGTTTTTCACTGATTTACTACTATTCTATTGATAAAATCTATATACATTTCAAACTCAGGGGGGGGGGGGGATGCGAAGAAAAAGAAAGCTTAGTTTTAAAAAATCCTGAATTCCATATTTCATTGCAATTGTTTTTTTTTTATTATTTTTAAATTAGAATGAAAAATAAGCATAATAATTTACGACGGGGAAAAACCAGTGGGTCGAGCTTTCTTCTCTGTGAGAAGATCAGTAATCAGAGAAAAAAATACCACGGTATTTTATATTTACAAATAATAATATCTATCAATGTGCCGAGAGAATTCAAGTTACATCCGTATTGTGCCACAAGTTGAAAAAGGTTGGGAAACGCTGAGCTAGAGAAATACTATAGATCTATCTAATGTGAGTCCTTTACCGAATGATTGCGTAAACAACATTACACGGCAACCATTGTAATCTGTCTCTTTTTATAGTCTACAGAAGGATAACACTTGTTGCCCAATAAACTATATATCTATATAAAAACGCAAAGTGAAATTTTTCGAGGCTGACAAACAAGAACTCTCTCTATCCTAAGGATGTACTATCACTAGTCATGTGAATGCGGTTATTATTATCATATATTATTTTTTGGCGAATTATTTTCCTAAAGTCAGCTCCGGAGGTCAAGAGTAACTCTTGCATCTTCATTATAATGGGAAAAATCTTGAGATGAGTGCGGTATAATTGTACGGTATGAATTTAGATGGCAACTACCGGCGATCATTAGAAAGTGAATATGGGAGAACTATGAAATAAGCAAATAGCGTGTCATTTTGTTATAAAATTACACTTCGAATGTATTTTATCTGATCACAAATGGTTATCGTCGAATATACACGGTTAAAGGAGCAGTTTGATTAGCCAAATTAAAACGACTTCAACGATTTATGCCTCTACAAGAGATATTTCGTTTGTCGACTCCGTGGCAAAGTAAGAAGAACACACACTTACTGATCATAAAGTTGGTGCTTGGCACCTACCCGACTTACTTTTTTTTTCCTTTTTTAAAGGTGTTTTTAGACTCATCTTAATGTAAACAAATCACGCATATAGGCTATTTAACGTATTTTTGGGGAGTAATTTTTTGGTTCATTGGCGCTACGTCGCGTCTCTGCCGTTGGTGGGTCGCTGGTGCTATAATTTTCAAGTCAGAAGTGGGACCACTGCGGATCATCGCTGGGCCTGCCAATTTTTGGCGAGATATCACTAGTTTCCTACCGGTGATCCACCGATGCTTACGGCATGGGGATATTATATAGAAGTAGGAACAGTAGTAATAAACTTAGTAAACATATTAACAGTTAATAAATAATATTCAGGTCTGGAAATTTACATGTATAAAACCTTATTCTATTTTACATATTAAACATTTAATCAATAAGAAATTATTACAAGCAAATATCACAATCCTATCACTTGAAATCGATACCAAAAAGCGATACGAGATAGGAATTGATAAATTAAAAGAACTTTAGTTTGCAATGACCTACATTGAATTTTGAGATCAAAGGGTACACGGTAAGTTGTATGTGATAATGTAATTCCCTTTTCATCCAAAGGAAATTTATGTGGTTTACAATAATGAGACAGAAACTGTGATTCTGGTGCGGATGAAAGCAGTTTCGACGCCAGCATATCAAGAATCCTTCTTATGACAGTAATGTCCATTAACATTTTAATCAGTACAGAACAACTGGTATTGTGTCGAAAGAACAATCACCAGGAAGATACGAAAATCATATTAATTTCAAAGTCCGTACTGAAAGCGGCATCCTACTAAAATCAAGAATACCACCATTTTAAACAGACAAATACTTTTCATGACTGTTTGTGAGTAAAAAATAATTTTTACACTAAATCAAGCTCAACAGATAAATTAAATAATTCGTATATGCTATAAAAACAGTACGTAAATTGAACGACGAACTAAAATGTCCCCCCAAATACATTCTGTATGTATGTATAATTTTTATTCCCATCTGGAGATGAACGGCGCCTACTCTGGGGCCATTTTTTCAATAATTGTTGTATGACATGGTGGGGTAAGACAAACATTCTACCGAGATTCAATGTTTCGTGAGAACAAACTTTTAAACTGTAGCAGCTGTCGAATTTGAAACTCCGAAATATCCCAATTGAGGGCAAATTCTATCCTTCCTAATAGTACATGGATGTACAAAACTAATTCTAAACATAGTGTTTGGACAGTACTACTTCAAGAAACTAGTCATCACATTATTTTACACACGAAGATGCTGGAGAAGTTTACGCCTTCCTCTTTGACGATTGGAAACACAGTTTGTGACTAAAGTCAACTTGTGACGAATTGAAGTCAAGTGTGTAAAAGACAATAGAAGTTCACTTTACTTTGAGCGTGCTTAAGTCGTCAATTTCCAACCAAGCGAACTGAAAAAATAGGCGTTATCCTGGTACTACGAGGAAACCTTATTTCATTTCCAGTTGATATATCTAGTACTATGGGTTTAGGAATAGCCTAATTATAAATAGAAAACGTGAAAATCTGTGCATCATGCTAATTCGTAATAATAAATAGTCCAACCAATAGGTGTCACTACGTGCTGTGTCTGTTTCTCTGTCGCAAATAGATGTCATCAATGTACATTCTATTCGTCACTTAAGAACTATTAATGAAGATTTCATCCAAACTTAAAAATTGTACTTTTATAATTCAATTATTTCAATATGAGACAATAGTCGTAACCACGTTTAGATTTGAACATTATTATTTGTATATGTCTATAGCATGGTAAAAGTGAGGAGAATGCAGCGGACGTCGTGCCTACGGATGTAAAATACCTGGGTATTTATATCAGCTGGTAAATACCCCGGGTAAATACCCGGGTATTTACCCAAAATGGGTATTTTAGTGGGTATTTTATGTTTCACTTACCAGTAAATGGATTTTATCGTTGTCAATGAAAAATATAATGGTCATCTTTATTACCTGCAACAGAGGCACTAAATAACCACTTAATCATTTTTCTAGTAATTAAAGAATAAATTTGATAATTATTAAGCAACACAACACGGATTTCCTAGCTATTCACCATTATTTTTCTTTCTACTTACGCTAAATTTCCTTCTATTACCCTTGGCGGAAAATAATTGTCCATTCCACCCCGTGAATTCTTACCGTAGTGTGCCCCTGAGGTGTCTAATCAGCTGCATATTAAAATTCGATAGTGGACCAAACCAACACGAAAATATAAAATTTATGACAGAGCATGACGATGACTAAAGAAAGTGAAGTGAGTTGTCACCAACCTAATCATACACTATTATTAAGTATTCTGTCTGCCAGCAGCTCCTGGTATTAATGACACGGAGTTTAACTTCTTCCTTAGTTTTGCTCTGATGAAACTGCTTTCTCCATTTTTCTCAATCTGGCGCATCTTCTTTTATCTGCCATTCCTTCTCCAATTTTTCAAACCATCGATGAACACTAACTAAACTATTTAAGTAACAGCAGATCTCTATAACTAAAATGAACAAGCACTTTTTCTTTTAGTTTACCAAACTGCGGAAAATGAATTATTTATAATTACTTTCCTATTTTAAGGATCTAAAGTTTACATTACCTTAAAAAAATAATAATACTCATGAAAAACAACTTTTTTAATAATTTAAAAACTGAACTGATATTCCAAATACAGCTGGTTACTTTCTTCACACAAAATAATGTTATTTTTGGTATTTTATCTATAGGCAATGAGAGGTACTGAATTGTCAGTTATGCAAAAAAAAAAAAAAAAAAAAAATGGACCAATAAATTTCTAACCAATAAATGGATACCTGGTTTACTGAATTAATAAATTAAATCTGTTTAACAAACTACACAATGACAACTAAGTTTTTGATGTAGTTATATCAAAGTAAAGAAACTCGGCTTTAGTAAGTAATAACCTAGAAAATACTTAGAAACTAAACAATTTACCTAATTTGCCATTCTGTAGAAATACTTGTATGATTACGAAAGTTGCAGAATAATCAAAGTAAGTAAACTTAATAAATTGGTCGATCAAATTATTTACTAAATATGCCGTTGAGAGAAAATTATCCATTAAATAAGAAATAACACTTCGTAAAACACTTAAGTAACTAATTCCTGATTTTTAGAATTGTTCACTAAGTAGAGTTTAACATTAACAATAATGCTTTGTGAAAATATTTATTGGAATAGCATATTTAAAATATTAATGTGATAAACAACGTTAAGCTCATTGAACGTAACTCATTGAATTTAATAACTCATTGAATTTAACTCATTGAATTTAACTCATATAGTAACTCATTGAATTTAATATTTATATATTAAAGTATTCCGTAAAGAACAGCAATTAATCTCTACCATATTTGGAGCACTATAAACCGACCACAAATTTTAAAGTCCTACTCAGAATCAACCGTAAGATCAGAGTCGGAATCATCACACAATTCTTCAGTATCAACATCATTATCACTCGTTTCTTTATTTTCCTCTATGTCACTCATTTCTTCTGTATCCTCTTCCAATCTCTCTGGTGTTTTGTTCTGTTCCATGCCAAAAACTGGTGTCTTTTTCCTTGGCGATCCTGGCCCTGAGTATGGCATTCGTGAAACTTCAGGCAATTTCTTATTTAAAAGCTTCTAGTTATATGAAATATATGTTAGGTTCCCTGCCCTCTCCGATGATAAATGATTTCCTGTTTTACTGTGGATCCAACTAAATGTAGAAAGAGTTCTTTCTGTGGCAGCATATGTAACCGGAGCACTAGGGATTCGAATAGCGACATCAGCTAATTCGGTGATGCCTCGAAACCCTCTCCACCAAAGTAGGGAGCTCATTTGTTCCAGTCCGTCCCACAAAAACTTCCTTGTCCTTATGGTTTCCTTGTCCCTAGCCAGTCAAATGTGCTCTCAGTAAAACAGAATTCAAACTCATTGGTTTTCCAACTTCACAAACGAAGTTAACTTCATCAAACAATTCTTCAGCGGTCAGTTTGTAACCCTGAAGAGTGGGATTGAGATCTGCAGCCAGATGAATTGGACCCATACCGAATTCAATTTTTTCTTTAATTTTTTCCATTATTGATCTCTTCTGTTTTTGAAAGGATGGAAACTGTTCTATCAGAGCTTGATGAAGGCTCTGGAATTTTGCACAGTGTCTATCTGAGGCTCATTTTACTGGAAGCAATTAATCAGATCAACTATAGGTTTCAAAATTGCTACAATTTTTTCAATACAAACCCAGAATACATCATCAAGAAATCTTTTCTTGATTTCTGAAGGTAATGACGATTCCTCACTTACAGCGAGCGTCTGATGCACAGTTCTATTGACAAGCAAACCTTGGAGGCAGTGCAAGTGGCTTCCCCATCTTGTTTCTCCAAGCAACTTTAACGAAATTGTAAACCTTTTCTCCCTTTAGATTTGTGTAAGTAGTGCTCGCAAGTAATGGCTATGTTTGATTATTTTAACATCAATTACACTTCCCAGTAATGTCTTTACCGATGGACGTCCGATGATGTCAGAACAAAGCAAATGGAGAAGATGAGCAAGACAACCCAAAGACACTATGCTAGGATACTTCTGTTTTACTAATTTAAAAGCTGCTCTCATGTTGGACGCATTGTCTCCTATGATTACTACAAATGTTCAGGGTTATATTTTTACAGAACATTCATAATCTCTTCAGACAAGTAATGTGTATAGTGTATAATTTCTTTTGACAACGCGAAATTAACAAAAACAGGTTAGGCTTTAAAATTACGAAATAAATGATATATTCATTTCTCAAGTTCTCCAAGTGTCACATTGTAATGTAGGTTTCTTGATTCCTCTAACTTCATTTTAATTTCTTGCATTTCGCTGTATTGAGCATCCAAGTAACTCGTAGCAAGGCGACACCTTAATGGGACAGCATACAAAGGACGAATTAAAAAAAATCAGTCCACAGAGTGTTATCAACAAGTGAGAAGGGATACCCACTAACGAAGATTGCTTTGGCAAGACCTTCGCTCAACATTTCCTGTAAGACTTCCTTAACGTTTCATACGTCGTTATTTGTTTTAAGAAACACCAATATTAAGATTCTATAAAAATCTTAAATAGTAAGGTTCAACCTAAGAAGCCATAAAAAGTTAAGAAAAGCCTTTACATTTGATGAAAATTGATTTAATGATTTTTCTTCATCATTTTGTTTTCATATAATAAATACGACTACACCAAATATATCGAACTCACTTCCTCCTTTCATGCTAAAACTACTCAAAAATGTCCTTTTAATTTCGAAACTAGTAGACATAAGGCACAATCTTTACATGATTAATGTTCGACTCGGAAAGATTTTGATAATTTTAATCGTCTTTATTCTACTAATTGTAGCCCCTGATACGTAATGCTTTAGATATATGATCCAGCTTTCGTTTATCTTTTACTTGTGTGTCGGGTGTCTGAGTTGTTGCCTGTGAAACATTTCTAACTAGTAAGAATTTTAGAATTGAATTCAAAATTTCACATTTCGAGAAAAAATGTTGGATTGAAAGAGTCTCAAAACATCTGTTCTGAAATGAAAATACACAATAACTTGATAGGGTTCTTGAAAATTGGTGGCATATCCCAGACTTTACATTTAAAATTGGGGCTGTCTCCCAAAGATTCAACAAAGAGGGTTTATAAACGATTTCTATGTTTGGACAACCTAAGGCTTGAAGTCATTTCTGAACTTTTTAAGTCTTGGTGAAACTAATCCAAGTTTAAAAGCCGTTCACACCTTGGGGTAAAGAAAGAGCATAGGTGGATAAGTATAGTAAAATAGCCCCAGATCAATCTTGAGACAAGCGAGTGGTAATGTAGGTACCATGAGAAGACATTAATCCCTCCAGTTTCAACTCTGATTCTGATTTATTCGTGAGCAATGACGTAAAATCGGAAAAGTGGCGTGAATTTGTTCTCAAGATTGGCTCGATTGATGTTGTTCAAACTTAGATGTACATGTATAGATACACACGAGGGCTTCGTCTGAACATTGTAACAGCTCACCCCCACCATTTCTCCCTTGCAAAATATTCGATTCAATATTTTGATCTCCTCTTTACCTATGAAGTTCTTCGAGAAAAATTATTTTTTAAAAAATGTCGCTTTAGATGTCGCTTTAACCTAGAATAACACATAATATCCAAAATTATACCGCAGGTGTGCCATGGCCAAAATTGCCTGAACGGAGTGAATTGGTTAATATTTTGCATATTTATAGTGAATGAATAAGAAATCACGCTGAGAGACCTCAAAATAGAGAAATACGTCACCGATATGGTTAACAATTCTTAAAACTTCATAATAATTGAACTTTCGTAAAATACCCATTTTTTGGGTAGGTAAATACAAAAGGGGTAAATACCCATTTTTATTTACCTACCCACTAGGTATTTACCCGACCCACATTTCTAGTCGTGCCCCCACTTCCAAAAGTTATCTATGGCGTAACGCGATGCGTTCCCCTACATTTTCAGATCCACTTTTAAATTACTTTATAGTCGTATATTATGACAGTTTATTACAAACTTAAAGTTGTATTATTTGAATTTGACTACTTCATTAAAGATAGTGATAATAATGAACTAATTAGGACAAGGGTCGTAACCACATTTAGATTTGTTCATTAGAATTATAATTTTATAACAATATTTTTCTTCGTGGAAAAAAACAACTTAAGTGAAATGTAGAGTTTTAAAGCAAGATTTCAACCTATAGCGCACAGCGGACCGAACGCCGGGTTCAGCAGCTAGATTCTTGTAATGCAGTGTCAACAATATCAAACCATACTTCAGAACTACACTCTAGACATCCCTCATACAATAGGACTGAATAGCATAGTGACTGTAAACCTTACTAAAGTATGTGTTATTGATGTTGTATTTCAACATTCTGCATCACGTAGCTTTTACCAGCAGCCTCAATTTAAACTTACTATTTCATGTAACAATCTCTCTCGATGAATATAAACACCCGCATCAGTTCTTTTCCGAGAACTTATATCTGAATAGTAATGAAACATTTAAGCATAAGATAAATCAACTTCTTAGATGTTTATTTTTTATAATTTTTGTGGTGATCCGGGCTTAAATTACCCATACACACCTTCAAAAAGTCAGGGAATAGCGCCCTGGAACAAATCCCATCTGAACTTTTGCAGTGACTCAGTTAATTTTCTTCTCACATATTAATATCAGGGACAGAATTACTTAAATTTACAAAAGAATTCGCACACTTTGAAATGCAACATAATGATGTCTACTGTTTTGTGAGGAAACATTTTAAATTATAAAATTTAGTAACAATTATTCGTTTTGTTGTTCAACGTTCTGGATATTTTTATGAATATTATACTGAATATAGTACCCCATCTATAATTCAAGCAAGTGGTAAAAGTTATGATTAGATGAAATCAAGTTTAGCAGAGAAGTCGATGAAGCCAGATTAAAGAAATGAATATTTGAATTATTTCTAAAAGAATACGATGGATATCTGCTTATTTATTTAGCTGGTTTACCATAATCTAAGGTGATTATTTCTTGTTCTTGTTCATATCATAGTGTGAGTTATTTCTAAGATGGAATACAGTTTTTAAGAGTAACCTACGCAATATAGAGAGATTCTCTGGAATTATTTAATAAACCAACATGGTGTTGAAACGAGGAGATGCGTTGCCATTACCAATATGAATCAAACATTACGTTTAGTGGTATTAGCTCATTACACTTCATAAATAGATTTCGTATGAGCAATAGACTCATTAAATATGAATTTAAGTGGAAAGCTGAAACATAATCAAATGAAATACTGGATAAGATATTTTGTTGGGGGAGGGGGGACCGGTAGCCACGGACTGTTTTGTTTCAATACTTAATAGAAAACTGATAGAGGAAATGCTAACTTTAATAGGAGCATAAATAGCCGTGACATTTGTGCAGCATACAATGACTGAAAGAGAAGGAAAACAAATACGTGTTTCATTTGAGACACGTTTGAAACTAACCATAGTTTTGTCCGTGGATAGCTACCAACCATACCCGTTATCACCGGACAAAGGATAATTAGATTTATGTAGCCACAAACAAATATAAAAATAGGGAAGTAACAATATCATAATTCACACGTTAATAATATATTTAAAAACATTTATAGCTGATAAAGTCTATGTACAGGGTAGTCCGGAAGTGGGCGTAGCCCCCACCCTTTAGTTTCAACAGTATATTGTTAGTTAGAAATGAATGGTGGAATGTCTGTACATAGTTACCTTGAAGTCTTAAGAGTCTTAAGAGTCATAAACTTCGGTATGATCACCATCCACGTGTAATACACCTGAATTCTGCGCCAAGTTCTCGCAGATGTTTTGCAGAGATTCCACGTTTTCCCACCCCAAATGTTGCTTTTGTTGGTGGATGAATACCAAAGCGGTCTGTAAATTTTGCTTTAACACTTTCCATAGTGACACCTCTGTAACGCCTTTCGTCAAACCAAATCGCAAAAACTAATCTTTGTTCAATGCTATACGAACTTTGATCACACACTGTTGATTACTCCAACTACACTGCAAATAACTGTTGACAAGCAGAAAACAGCAGAGAACAAATGAACATGGATAGCAATGTTGCCAGACAATGCCAAGTAATGTTATCAGACAATGCCAAGCAATGTTACCAAACAAATGTGGGTGAAACCTAAAACTGTCAGAAAACACCAATTAGGGGTACGCCCACTTCCGGACCACGCTGTACTTTTAATATTAAAACTACTATTTTCGGCTGTTGAAAAATGAGAAAAATATATCTAGAAATGATAGCTTCTGAAGTTAACAAAAATTTTAATTTGATACAATAACTCCTGTTTCTATAGCTATGTCGAAACTTCGTAAAAACTAGAGTAATCTAAAAAGAAATATACAATTGATAGGCTATCCATAGACGTATTATAGCATAAAATATGCCGAAAGAGTAACGAAATATTTGGTTATAGGTTTAAGCTTTCTACCAAAAATGCTATGTTCGGAAATAAATTATGTGAATTGGTACACTCACTTAGACGACACAAGTTGGTCTTATTAAATACAAAAGTCACAGGCAAAAATATCTGCATGATTAATGTTATCACACAGTTCATGAACCCAAGACGTGCACATGACGCATTCTATGTAATCTTGGTTACAATTGGAGCCACAACTAACACAAATATTCGTTCTAGCTCCATTTTTAGGGTCATTTGGCTTGTTTCCGTTAGGACTATTTGGAGAAAGTGTTTTGCCACAAGGTAATGTTCGTTTCTTGCTATCAGGGCTGTTTTTCTTGGCCTCTTGTGCACGCACGAAACGCTTGTAAGGAGATTTTTGTCATTATTTTACTTTGTTCGGATACTCGTTGTATTGATTTTGTATGTGTTGCTTCATGGTATGGAAGTAGAGATACTTGAGTTAAAATTGAGTTAAAATACCTGAGTTAAAATACTTGATGATGAGTTGTTAGTAAAAGAATAAGGAACACTTGGAAAGTGGATCGGGACATGTGTTTTAGTCATGAAGGCAGAGGCACTTTCAACAAAAGTTAAATAAAGTCCATGTTTTGACGGATATTTTACATACTTTATTTAGAGTCCGTTTTTAAAAGCTTTACTTTCGAAAAATACGGTACTTTAATCTACCACCTACATAGCAGTACAGGTTTTGTTCGGTCTGCTTATTACAAATACTACGTGATGGACGAGACTATAATATAATACAAACCTACTGATACAAAAGTATTCAGAGCTACTTGTGTGGAGATATGTGAAAATATGGTGATGGAAGAAACTACAAGATTTTTTATTACTTGTGTGAACGGGGGAAGAAGAAATTTTTAAAAGATATTCATTAAATTTATTAAATATCTGTTTTATTCGCCCGAATGTATCAATAAATATAAACTAGAATTATTTAATGCACCTTTTTCAACAAGGGCGCCGATCCCGGGTACCGGAGGTGCCCAGGCCCCCAAGGCTTATGTGGCCCCCGCATTGTATTTGTGAATGTACAATTTTTGGCATAATTTGAATTCAATTACTTAAGAACCTGATATATGCTTTCTGCATCTCAATGGGCCCTCCAAAGTTACAGAGAAATCGACGCCCTTGACTTTCACTTCATATTCCTTAAACTTTCCTAAAATGTTTACCATTAATTACTTTTTACTTTTATAAAATTTTAAACCAAAGGGATCAGTTCGCTAACTTACTTTAAGTGGCAAATTGAGTAACAGTATCAGTTTTGATATTTGACAGAATTAGCGGCACTTAATCCAATTAACAATGAATATCTGTCACCCATATCTCGAAGCACATTTGAAGAAATCTTACTTCCAGCGAGTAGGAACTAAATGAAATTATGTAAAAGGAGAAGAGAGTTATTTTTTTTTAATTGGTGGTGCAACTCTCACACATTGAGACAGGGCAGCAAACAGGTTTTTTTTTTCTCGCCT
Organism: Thermobia domestica; assembly: GCF_964235325.1. Classification (NCBI taxonomy): domain Eukaryota; kingdom Metazoa; phylum Arthropoda; class Insecta; order Zygentoma; family Lepismatidae; genus Thermobia; species Thermobia domestica. The sequence continues at coordinate 112,356,204 of NC_137465.1, read as the reverse complement.
GAAGCGCACAAAACTGCAGATTAGTTTAAGAACTTACCTCAACATCTGCTATCCCTAAAAAACGAATTACAGCCTCCTCGTAAATCTACTTTAAGAATGACTTTTATTCCGAACAAAGTATATACACTCAAATGATGATATACACAAGGCAACTGATGATTTGAATAAAAGTGTGATCAGCAGATCGTTAGTTCCATCGGTTGTTGTTGATTCTTGTATTCATGACTATAATTTCCTATTTCTAATCCAAGTAGCTCCACAATCGCTTCACGATGTTAGATCAAAGCAGAAAACGAATGTCCTGACCGGAAATCGAATCGAATAGAATACAAAATCAAATAGAAAATTTGGTAGAGATCTCCAAATTTAAAGACCGTGAGCCTAATGGTATCTAATGTGCACACTTTCCGTGTACATCATCCCGAATTCGATCCTGTTTAAAGGCACAAATTTTAATCAGTGATACAATAACATGAAGGAATTGGAGATGTACGGTACTTGAACTAAGAAAGACATAATGAATTTCCGACTACAGAGTCAGCAACGAAGACGAATGACGCCGATGTGCTACCACAACATGCATTTAGCCAGACCCCTAAAATATTTGGCAAATGGTACTACTGAAGGGGGCAAAATCCCCCAATACTTTTTGAACAGATACATGGTCCAGCATGTCAAACTGCTTGGTGGACTTTCGTCCGGCAGAGCTTTATGCCAAATATGACGTCATCAATATGGCCGCCTACTGATTTCACTATAGCAATTTTAAACGATTATAATTGCATTATCGTTCAAGATAGAAACTTAATTCTTGCTTTATTGTCGAGAATATATTCCAGGTTTACATTTTAACACCAAAACGTTTCTAATCGTTGCCACCATTTTGAAATATAGTGCCTGAAAATGGAGAAATGTCATTGTCACACATTCAATCGCAACCTTTAATGGCAAATAACTATAAAACAGCTATATTTACACAAAAACACGATGGAATAAACAAAGTTGTACATTTCAAGAACTTTCAAACGACATCTAAATCATAACTGTACCTTTACGAATAACGGAAACAATTCATTTTATGCACTGCTAGATGTAGGTTTTTAAGAATTCCAATATTAGAAATATTACGTTGTCGACATATGGCTCTGACTTTTACTACAAGATATAAATGAAACCTTGTGATACTGATTTCGACAGAAACATGAAATGTTCAATATGTAGTTATTTATTGTATTTCTAGGTTTACAATTACAATATGCAGTAAAACATTAAAGAAAATTAAGCAAACATACATACAAAGTAAAACTTACTAAGCGAGTATGAATAGATTATATAATTCTAAATGACGTAATTACTTATATACTGAAGGTAGAAAATATTATTTACGATGCAGTATTGAACGGTATTTATATGAATAATCATAAACTCTACACTCTGACACACACATATACAAACTCACAGGAAGACCTTTCTCGTGCAGTGCTAGTTTCGGCTGGTTTAGAACCGCTTCATGGGATGCTGACATAGCTATCTCTAGGAAGGCCCCGTCATAAAAACTTGGCAACGCAGCGCGAACGTCCTATCGGAGGAACATTTGCCTTTCGGTAAATGGTGAAAATCGCACTCTGTCAGTAAAAGGTGTTGGTATTTAGATGCTGTAAAGTGTCACATTTATGGAAATTAGAGGACAAAATGCCAGATAAATGTATTATGCCTGGGTATCAACGTAATTACACTAAAACAATTAACTAGGAAGAATATGTAAAGAGTTTCCGATTTCCAAAGCGTTCCATTCTCAAGCGAAATATTGGATGATTATTACGAATTTGTAAACAGTAAAGATTATATTAATAGTTTGTTTCTTGAGATTCTAAACAAAGACTATTTGAGCAGTGTTACATTAGATGATTCTGCATTTCTATACGTATGTGGCTGTACATATGTGTTTCAAGACAGCACGCAAACTTAACTGTGATGCGTGTAATGATATTTTGATACATAAAGAGGAATCAAAAGATGAATATTCCATTAAGATAAATCGAAGCAAATTGTCGGTACCGTCAGATTTTATTGTAAGAGTATGCAAACATGTATTTGCAATTATGCAGGTGTTAATATCTAAAGAATATGAAAACAAGTTAATTCCAAACAATAATCAGAAATTAGTCTTGCATCGCTTAAGTGTATTAGGGATAAGCAGAGACAACATACTTGATTGTATAATATTATTGTAAATCCATGCCACCGCGACAGTGAAAAATTGGTAGGAAACATTGTTTGTGTAATATTCTTTTAAATAACTATTCAAAATTAATGAACCAATCTGTTGTAATAGAAAGGAATAGAAGGAAGTTAAACATCTTTTCAACATGAGAACGGCTTTCAATAGACCTAAAATTCTGCCAAATTTCTAAATGTACTGTATATGCATTATCTACAGTACTTAAAAACATGGCTGCCCGAAGAAAATTTTCTAGGGGGACATCTTCCTGGTTGCTATATTACGTTTCATATTTTTTTTATTTATATTAAGAAAACCTTAAGAAATTTAAAATTAAATCTTAGAGTTTTACGTCCCACGGTAAAGCCGGTTAGGCTAAAGGAAACGGTGATGATGAGAAATGAGTGAAATGGTGGAATGAAGAAAATAGGGGGAAATGGGAGAACCCCGAGGAAACCCACGCACACAGTGTTTGTCCACCACAAAGTTCACTTGGTGCGAGCTGGGATCGAACCTGAGACCCCAAACAACAGAGATGAACGCTCTACTACTGAGCCACCGCGGCCCCTTAAGAAATTTAAGTTGTTATAATACACATTTTAACAGAGAACCAGAGGGCACCGGGCTCCCTGCCCCCACCTTCGTGTGCCTATGTTTTATGAATACTTATGTAAACGTATATAAAAGTAGAATAGGAATTTATGCATATATCATCGTCACTCATACAGATAGCCTCAGTACTGAAAAGGACGCTAAACTTCAATTTAATTGTCAATTTAGTTATATAAGCCTATCCTACTGTTCGTTTACCCTTTATTTTTTGACTTACATCTTTCAACACATTTTGTAATCTTATTTTATGAATGGATTTTATATTATTTTAGTCAGTTTGTTGTCATGATCCTTGTGCTTTAAACATATCTTACTAATTATATTGTATTAGTCAATCAGTCTTTGATTACTTATTACTAACTTAGGTAGCATTCGCTATATTAAGCTCTTGCTTATTACATTCAACAAGAATATTCCATTTGTTTATTGGATAAAACAATCACAAAAAGTTGACAAAAGGAAGTGAAAAAAAGAAAGAAAAACAACCTGCAGAAAAAGATTTGTCCTCGAGTTGCTCGCGATGGACGTCGAGTGGTGTGGGGAACAGCGTTGCCACACCGAAGACCGGGGCCTTCCTAAAGACGGCTATGGTAGAACTGAAACAGACTGTTGCTGTAGATTTGATGCATGAAAAAAAAATCTTAAATTTGGGATTTGGGATTTTCTTAAATTTTCTGTTGTTTGGAGCATGTCGAATAAATGCTGCTTATCAACAGGGCACGGATCTTGTTGACCTAAAAATTTTTAAAAAGTGACAGTAGTAATGGCCCCACTTGGCCTCACTTTTTGGCCCCTGGGTCCCTGCCTCAGGACCCATGGTCCCTGGCCGGGGTCAATGACCTAGGGGTACATAGGACCACCCCCTCTAAATTTTGGCAGGGGTACCATGGCCCACCCCCTAAATTTTGGCAGGGGTACATAGGACCACCCCCCTTAAATTTTGGAAATTGCCAAATCTAAAAATTTGGTATGGTAGCCTAGGACCATAGTATGTACCTCTATTAGTATTGGGTGTCTATGTCGTTCCCTTTCATGGGTAAAAAATTGCCAAAAATTCAAATTTCAGAGGTTTTTGATCTAATTTATCCCCTTGGATGAGGTGTTATTACCCTATATAGTTATATGGGCGTATACAGGGGTCCATTACCTTTCATAAGACATGGGTATATTAATGCACCCCTTGAAATTTTTGGGAGGGGTACCTTGGCCCACCCCTTCAATTTTGGAAATTGCCCAATTTCAACATTGGGTATTATAGTACAGGACCCTAATATGTATTATGATAAATTTGGGTGGTCCACCTCATTCCCTTTTAGGGGTACATAGGACCACCCCCCTTAAATTTTGGAAATTGCCAAATCTAAAAATTTGGTGTGGTAGCCTAGGACCATAGTATGTACATCTATCAGTATTGGGTGTCTATGTCGTTCCCTTTCATGGGTAAAAAATTGCCAAAAATTTAAATTTCGGGGTTTTTTGACCTAATTTATCCCCTTGGATGATATATTATTACCCTAAATAGTTATATGGGCGTATACAGGGGTCCATTACTTTTCATAACATATGGGTATATTAATGCACCCCTTGAAAAATTTGGGAGGGGTACCTTGGCCCACCCCTTAAATTTTGGAAATTGCCCAATTTAAACATTGGGTATTATAGTACAGGACCCTAATATGTATCATGATAAATTTGGGCGGTCCACCTCGTTCCCTTCTAGGGGTACAAAATTGCCAAAATATAAACGTAAGCAATACGTTATACCACGTGTTTGGTTTTTGGTCGATTTTATCCCCTTTGATGAGGTGTTATTACCTTATATGGTTATATGGTCATGTATAGGGGTCTATTCCCTATCATAAGACATAGGTACATTTGTGCACTCCTTTAAAATTTTGGGAGGGGTACTTTGGCCCACCCCTTAAATTTTGGAAATTGCCCAATTTAAACATTTGGTATTATAGTACCGGACCCTAACATGTATTATGATAAATTTGGGTGGTCCACCTCGTTCCCTTCTAGGGGTACAAAATTGTCAAAATATAAACGTAAGCAATACGTTGTACCACGTGTTTGGTCTTTTGGCCCAATTTATCCTCTTGGATGAGGTCCTATTACCTTATATGGTTATGTATAGGGGTCTATTCCCTATCATAAGACATAGGTACATTTGTGCACTCCTTTAAAAATTTGGGAGGGATACTTTGGCCCACCCCTTAAATTTTAGAAATTGCTCATTTTATATATTTGGTATTATAGTACTGGACCCTAATATGTATTATGATAAATTTGGGTGGTCCACCTCGTTCCCTTCTAGGGGTACAAAATTGCCAAAATATAAACGTAAGCAATACGTAGTACCACGTGTTTGTTTTTTTTTTTTTTTTTTTTTTTTGTCGATTTTATTTCCTTTGATGAGGTGTTATTATCCTATATAGTTATATGGTCATGTATAGGGGTCCATTACCTTTCATAAGATATGGGTACATTTGTGCACCCGGGAGGGGTACTTTGGCCCACCCCTTAAATTTTGGAAATTGCCCAATTTAAACATTTGGTATTATAGTACTGGACCCTAACATGTATTATGATAAATTTGGGTGGTCCACCTCGTTCCCTTTTAGGGGTACAAAATTGCCAAAATATAAACGTAAGCATTACGTTGTACCACGTGTTTGGTTTTTGACCTAATTTATTCCTTTGGATGAGGTCCTATTACCTTATATGGTAATGTATAGGTGTTCATTCCCTATCATAAGACATAGGTACATTGATGCACCCCGGGAGGGGATTCGGTATCATAGTACATGACTCAACATGTATTATGATAAATTTGGGTGGTCCACATCGTTCTCTTTTAGGGGTACAAAATTGCTAAAATATAAACATAAGCAATATGTTGTACCATGTGTTTGGTTTTTGGCCCAATTTCTCCCCTTTGAGGAGGTTCTATTACCTTATATGGTTATATGGTCATGTATATAGGTTCATTTCCTATCATAAGATATGGGTACATTGATGCATCCTTTAAAAATTTGGGAGGGGTATCTTGACTCATCCACTTGGTTTTAGAAATTGTTTAATATAAGCATTTGGTATCATAGTACAGGTCTCCAATATGTACCACTATAAATTTGGATGGTCCACATCGTTCCCTTTTCATAGGTAAAGAACTACCAAAAATCAAATTTCGGAGGTTATTGACCTCTATTTAGCATGTTATATGGATATGTACAGAGGTTTATTACCTTTATATGTTTATGTTCCCTTTTAAATTTGGGAATTATCAAATAACAAAATTCGGTAAACGTTTTCTAAGCCCCATTGTAGATGTTGATGTTCCTCTTATGGCCAAATATTCAAAATTTAAATGTTATTGACCGGCTTTATTATTGAATAAGTACAGGATTTATTACTTTTTTTTCATAAGACACAGGTGTATTTGTGTACCAATCTTAAATTTTGGGAGGGGGTACATTTCTTATTGTCATATCAATAATTGGTAATTGTTCTTTGGGTAAATCATTGTGATCACGTGATCAGTTATTGACCTATGATGGGATTAGGAGTCCAGGACATTGGTACATTGAAACTTTGTAGGATAATTTGAGAATGCGTCATTGGTATTGATTATTACAGCCAAATATAAACGTAAGCAAGACGTTGTACCACGTGATTGACCTTGATGAGGTAGTGTACAGGGATACATAGCTAACCTTATTGAAACTTATGACTCATAGTCTTAAGGGAATACATGCTACAACACTGGCAAAGTTATTGTTGATGCAATTTGATTGGCTGATCACTATCTTTCGTGCAATCTGATTGGTTGATCACTATCTTTCGTGCAATCTGATTGGTTGATGATTTTCAAATCTTTGCTGTATTCAGTTTTAAGTTTTGTTTAACATTTAAAAATCTTGGTTTCGTTCAACATTTTGCACTCACTGATAAATATGATCAAAACCGTTTATTTGTTAATCGAATAGTTAAAAACCGGATAAAGTTTGACGGTTAACCGTGAAACGTAAAAATTTTTTAGTTTGAATTCTTTTTTTGCTTGAAATTTTTTGTTTGAAACTTTTCGTTTGAAATTTTTGTTTGAAAAAATTTTTGTTTGAAATTTTTTTTGTTTGTAAATTTTTGTTTCAAAATTTTTTTGTTTAAAATTTTTTCGTTTGAAATTTTTCGTTTCCAAAATTTTTTTCTGTTTAAAAAATTTTTGTTTGAACAGTTTTGTTTGGAAAATTTTGTTTCAAATTTTTTTTTTGAAAATTTTTGTTTGAAATTTTTGTTTCAAAGTTTGAGTTGACATTTTAAAAGTTTGTGCACTCATTAGTAAAGAACCGGAACTGTTTAGAACTAAAACCTCTGGCAACATTGTGGTGCACGTCAGAACATGTTAATGCAACGTCATCAGTTTTGCATCATATATAAGTATCGTTCGAGTTAGTATTCATGATAACGTCATCATGGATACTTGTCTGCAGTTTCTAAACACGCGTGATGTGATGAAATCATTTACCAAGATTACTGATTTACAACAGAATGTACCTTATAGAATCTTAGCTAGCCAAATGATCCCTACAAAGTTTGGATTAAGAATCGTAGTGAAGCTTGAAAATGATAAGAATATAATTTTACCAGCAAGATATTTACCCATGGAAGCATCAAAACAAGAAGAACTGCTGCGTTTCTTAAATACTGGATCTGTATCTTTATGTTACAAAGGATTCTTGGGTCGAAGTCATCAACTTGAATTTAGTACACAGCCAGATTCGTCAGCAAAATCATGAATCAGCACATTTCTTTCCAATGACGTCAGCTGTAGTTGTATGAATGTGGTTGGTCGGCATGACGTCAGTAACTGTGATGAAACTATAAATTCAAACGTCAGCACATTCCTTACCAATGACGTCAGCAATAACTATAAATCAACCAATACCGTGAAATCATTTGAGCAAGTGCTTTTCAGGAGGAAAGATGTGTACTTCTAACGATAAAGAATTCATCTTCGCAAGCTATTATCCAATAAACAAAACATGTGATGATTGGTATCAGTGCTAGAACATTTGAACCTGTGATTCGATTGGGCAAAGCAGAACAATTTGGTGTACAACTGACCTGTGAAGAATGGCACGAATCGACCAAATGAACGATTATTTTCATGATGAGCTAAATGTGACCATAGTCAAATCATTAGGCTCAAATCATGAAGTGGTGCTGCGTACAGTCCTCGAAGAGAAGATGGTGCTGTTACGTAAAAAGAGTACATTCCATGTCCCTCGCAACATGGTGTATCTAACACAAACGGAATGGAACAAATTCATCAGCGTATTTCCGTGTGTGAAACATGCAGTGGAAGTGTGCAACAAAACAAGTATATTCCTGAAAAAGTACTATTTTGAAAAATGTGTTATGCATATTGTACAACATGTATCTAGATATTGTGATGGTTGTCAACATCGTTCGTGGGTGCATACCTGTATTGATAAACAGTTTATTTGTGATCAAATGGACATTGAGTTTCCACCAATTGATATTGCATTAGACCTTAAAAGACTTCAACTGGAATTAAAATTATATGCTAAAGACAAACTAGTGCAAGAAGTTCAAAATACATTGTATCGACAATATCCAGAACCACTATCTGGTATGGATGTATGTGGAGTGTAATAAAATGATCCATTTCAATGAATTGTGTTTTTTCATTTCAAGTACAACCCCATATTCTGACGTGCAGCACAATGTTGCCAGAGGTTTTTGTTCTAAACAGTTCCGGTTCTTTACTAATGAGTGCACAAACTTTTAAAATGTCAACTCAAACTTTGAAACAAAAATTTCAAACAAAAATTTTCAAAAAAAAAAATTTGAAACAAAATTTTCCAAACAAAACTGTTCAAACAAAAATTTTTTAAACAGAAAAAAATTTTGGAAACGAAAAATTTCAAACGAAAAAATTTTAAACAAAAAAATTTTGAAACAAAAATTTACAAACAAAAAAAATTTCAAACAAAAATTTTTTCAAACAAAAATTTCAAACGAAAAGTTTCAAACAAAAAATTTCAAGCAAAAAAAATTCAAACTAAAAAAATTTTACGTTTCACGGTTAACCGTCAAACTTTATCCGGTTTTTAACTATTCGATTAACAAATAAACGGTTTTGATCATATTTATCAGTGAGTGCAAAATGTTGAACGAAACCAAGATTTTTAAATGTTAAACAAAACTTAAAACTGAATACAGCAAAGATTTGAAAATCATCAACCAATCAGATTGCACGAAAGATAGTGATCAACCAATCAGATTGCACGAAAGATAGTGATCAGCCAATCAAATTGCATCAACAATAACTTTGCCAGTGTTGTAGCATGTATTCCCTTAAGACTATGAGTCATAAGTTTCAATAAGGTTAGCTATGTATCCCTGTACACTACCTCATCAAGGTCAATCACGTGGTACAACGTCTTGCTTACGTTTATATTTGGCTGTAATAATCAATACCAATGACGCATTCTCAAATTATCCTACAAAGTTTCAATGTACCAATGTCCTGGACTCCTAATCCCATCATAGGTCAATAACTGATCACGTGATCACAATGATTTACCCAAAGAACAATTACCAATTATTGATATGACAATAAGAAATGTACCCCCTCCCAAAATTTAAGATTGGTACACAAATACACCTGTGTCTTATGAAAAAAAAGTAATAAATCCTGTACTTATTCAATAATAAAGCCGGTCAATAACATTTAAATTTTGAATATTTGGCCATAAGAGGAACATCAACATCTACAATGGGGCTTAGAAAACGTTTACCGAATTTTGTTATTTGATAATTCCCAAATTTAAAAGGGAACATAAACATATAAAGGTAATAAACCTCTGTACATATCCATATAACATGCTAAATAGAGGTCAATAACCTCCGAAATTTGATTTTTGGTAGTTCTTTACCTATGAAAAGGGAACGATGTGGACCATCCAAATTTATAGTGGTACATATTGGAGACCTGTACTATGATACCAAATGCTTATATTAAACAATTACTAAAACCAAGTGGATGAGTCAAGATACCCCTCCCAAATTTTTAAAGGATGCATCAATGTACCCATATCTTATGATAGGAAATGAACCTATATACATGACCATATAACCATATAAGGTAATAGAACCTCCTCAAAGGGGAGAAATTGGGCCAAAAACCAAACACATGGTACAACATATTGCTTATGTTTATATTTTAGCAATTTTGTACCCCTAAAAGAGAACGATGTGGACCACCCAAATTTATCATAATACATGTTGAGTCATGTACTATGATACCGAATCCCCTCCCGGGGTGCATCAATGTACCTATGTCTTATGATAGGGAATGAACACCTATACATTACCATATAAGGTAATAGGACCTCATCCAAAGGAATAAATTAGGTCAAAAACCAAACACGTGGTACAACGTAATGCTTACGTTTATATTTTGGCAATTTTGTACCCCTAAAAGGGAACGAGGTGGACCACCCAAATTTATCATAATACATGTTAGGGTCCAGTACTATAATACCAAATGTTTAAATTGGGCAATTTCCAAAATTTAAGGGGTGGGCCAAAGTATCCCTCCCAAATTTTTAAAGGAGTGCACAAATGTACCTATGTCTTATGATAGGGAATAGACCCCTATACATAACCATATAAGGTAATAGGACCTCATCCAAGAGGATAAATTGGGCCAAAAGACCAAACACGTGGTACAACGTATTGCTTACGTTTATATTTTGGCAATTTTGTACCCCTAGAAGGGAACGAGGTGGACCACCCAAATTTATCATAATACATGTTAGGGTCCGGTACTATAATACCAAATGTTTAAATTGGGCAATTTCCAAAATTTAAGGGGTGGGCCAAAGTATCCCTCCCAAATTTTTAAAGGAGTGCACAAATGTACCTATGTCTTATGATAGGGAATAGACCCCTATACATAACCATATAAGGTAATAGGACCTCATCCAAGAGGATAAATTGGGCCAAAAGACCAAACACGTGGTACAACGTATTGCTTACGTTTATATTTTGACAATTTTGTACCCCTAGAAGGGAACGAGGTGGACCACCCAAATTTATCATAATACATGTTAGGGTCCGGTACTATAATACCAAATGTTTAAATTGGGCAATTTCCAAAATTTAAGGGGTGGGCCAAAGTACCCCTCCCAAAATTTTAAAGGAGTGCACAAATGTACCTATGTCTTATGATAGGGAATAGACCCCTATACATGACCATATAACCATATAAGGTAATAACACCTCATCAAAGGGGATAAAATCGACCAAAAACCAAACACGTGGTATAACGTATTGCTTACGTTTATATTTTGGCAATTTTGTACCCCTAGAAGGGAACGAGGTGGACCGCCCAAATTTATCATGATACATATTAGGGTCCTGTACTATAATACCCAATGTTTAAATTGGGCAATTTCCAAAATTTAAGGGGTGGGCCAAGGTACCCCTCCCAAATTTTTCAAGGGGTGCATTAATATACCCATATGTTATGAAAAGTAATGGACCCCTGTATACGCCCATATAACTATTTAGGGTAATAATACATCATCCAAGGGGATAAATTAGGTCAAAAAACCCCGAAATTTAAATTTTTGGCAATTTTTTACCCATGAAAGGGAACGACATAGACACCCAATACTGATAGAGGTACATACTATGGTCCTAGGCTACCACACCAAATTTTTAGATTTGGCAATTTCCAAAATTTAAGGGGGGTGGTCCTATGTACCCCTAAAAGGGAATGAGGTGGACCACCCAAATTTATCATAATACATATTAGGGTCCTGTACTATAATACCCAATGTTGAAATTGGGCAATTTCCAAAATTGAAGGAGTGGGCCAAGGTACCCCTCCCAAAAATTTCAAGGGGTGCATTAATATACCCATGTCTTATGAAAGGTAATGGACCCCTGTATACGCCCATATAACTATATAGGGTAATAACACCTCATCCAAGGGGATAAATTAGATCAAAAACCTCCGAAATTTGAATTTTTGGCAATTTTTTACCCATGAAAGGGAACGACATAGACACCCAATACTAATAGAGGTACATACTATGGTCCTAGGCTACCATACCAAATTTTTAGATTTGGCAATTTCCAAAATTTAAGGGGGGTGGTCCTATGTACCCCTGCCAAAATTTAGGGGGTGGGCCATGGTACCCCTGCCAAAATTTAGAGGGGGTGGTCCTATGTACCCCTAGGTCATTGACCCCGGCCAGGGACCATGGGTCCTGAGGCAGGGACCCAGGGGCCAAAAAGTGAGGCCAAGTGGGGCCATTACTACTGTGACCTATAAAATGATACTAAAATTCCTGTAAAATGACCCTAAAAATCACAAAACTTGACCTTAAAACTTACGTTTTCTCAAACTTTTATTTCATCAAACTTTTATTTCACATTTTTTAATATCCATTGGATTTTTAATTAACATTTCTCACTCATATTCAAAAAGTTTTGTTTCAGTTAGTTGCAGTCCATTGATCATTTATTTCTATTGGTCAGTCCATTGTACGGCATTGTGAGTATTGAAAGCGTCAATTCACTCCCGAGTTGAAACTAGGAAGCACTCTTAAGCAATAAAACTTAGCAAGTTTAGACTACATGAAAATAATAGATAAAAACCTGTTTAAAACCCTTGTACGCCTTTTAAGGCATTTTTAGTTATTTACGTGATCACATTCTTTGTGGTCAATAACCCAAAACTATCTGTTTGGCCACCTACCAACCCCCACTTTTCGTTGACCAGCTACAGTTTAGTTTTCATTAGCTTATAAGAATGCAGTTTTTCCACCCCAATAGTCAGGAAGTAAGAAAAGAGATTATTCAACTTCGTCTTTTCCACATCCGTAAACCGCGTTCATTTAAAGATTTCCTTATGTAGAAAAAAAGAATAAAAAGACCATAAGTGACCTAAAAGTTACCGTAAAATATTAAAAAATGACCTGAAATTTCGAAACAACAAAAAGTGACCAAAAGTTGACCCTAAAAAACTATATTTTTAGAACCTAAAGTTGATGGATAACGTTTTTATTTGAACTTGCCTTGTCCTATGCGTAACAGAAAAAAGTTGAGTTGTAAACAAGATCCGGGCCCTGCTTATCAATGATTAGATAATTCCTTGTGTCATAATATATTATTTCATCAAATTCTTATGTGAGAAGAAAGAAGAAACACTGATTATACGTGAGTTACAAAATGTTTGAAAGTAACTGAAAATATCAAAGCTGGAACTAGAAAATAATTTTTTAAATTTCCGTCTCCATTCATGGACCTATTTGCAATTCTCCGTTGTTCTAGTCATTCGAACATTTTTCTTACCACACGAGAATATCTTGTATATCTTATTGAAATTAAAATTGAATATGAATTGAAGCGCCTTAAAAATTTCAGATAAGCAGCTAGGTATAAAACCGGGGACGCCTAGATGTAAAACCTATGAATCGACCACTTACGTACACCGACAACTTCATTAACGTTGCCAAAAAGCTGTTCGTAAGATGAAAACCTTTCATGTAAAACTAGTACAGATACTAAGGCCTGTACGACGAGAGGTCAAATAGATCATTCTAAATGCGTAATATATATCTCAAAACTTATCCGAAGATGAGACTGGGGTTTTAATTGTGGTTCTGCAACGTAGAAAGACGAAAATATGGCAGTCATTATTTTGTAATTCCTTAAATTGTATCAAGACGTGTAGAAATATTAGGTTTCGAGTAAAATATGCTTAGCAAATGTGTTAAATTCGTTACAAGTACTTTAATTTGTCAGCTTTAAGTAAGGGACTTGTGTCATACTAAACGTTGAAACGGTAACTACCGGTATTGATGTAATTCTTTATTATTATTATTATTATTATTATTATTATTATTATCATTATTATTATTATTATTATTATTATTATTATTATTGTAATCAATCATTCCGAACCCTATCAGTTCACAACTTCTGTTTTACGTATGTTATTGTGAAGTAAAATAAAATGTGACTTGTTCGAAAACAACGTTTATACGTTGCAAATTGCTGTAACCCTCGATTATTCAGCTCAAAATCAGTCGTACCATCTCACTGTAAATAAAATCTAATGTAAAGCAGAAGATAATAAAGTATGACAATTGTGAAAAGGATCAAATTCGATATTTCATTGATTCACAAATTTCATAGCCCCTATTATTATAATAAGTATTATTATTGTTTTTTGCTGTTGGCAAGTTCTGGGACTACAGAGTTTCTTTCTTAGGTTTGTGTCTGGAAATGTTTCTTCCACGATTCTCGATCTCCTGATAATCTTTTAACTCCAAATATTTTTCTTCTACATTTCAAATCATCGATCAATAATGTTCCTCTTCCTGTTCAGTCATTTCTTCCATCTTTCTCTGTATGGGAGTATGAAGAAGACAATTTCTTTGCAAGATGTGTCAAATCCAATTGACCTATCTACGAAGGGTGCTGACAAAAAGCATCATCTCTACTATCGTCTTAAACATCTTTGTTATTCTGTGCGTCCATTTTATATGCTCCATCTTCCGAAGCGCTCTAAATACTTTTCTCTAACTTTCGTAATTTCTAAGTCTGTAAAGCATACTATCCAATACTCCTTATACAGCACTTGACCAACTTCATCCTTAAACCAATATTAAGCCTGATAGGAATGATGTTTTCTTATTGAATGCCTGTTTGGCTACTGCTGCTCTTGAACCTATATCTTTGGTGCATTAAGCGTCTCTCGTCCAAATACTTAGCAGGTGTTTGAAATGATATATCTCTTCAAGTTCTCTTTGTTTTGCTCTGATATGTAAGGACGCTTTCGACTGGATATTCTGATGACTTACGTTTTGTTGAATATTATTTCCCAATGACAACTATTTTATCCATCATCTCCTGTAGTCCTTCTTCGGTTCTAGCTGTAACATTGCTCTGCATTTTTTTAAAAAGTTTCGATGACTTTGCTTTGAGTGGCATTTTCTTAAATTTCAGGGCGCTGATTACGAAAATAACACCCAGTTTCTCCCATTACGTCACGTTTTCCTGCAAATGAGGAGGTATGTTTATTATACATACATTATAATATAGAATACAAAATATATGTTAATCATATACATACAATGATTTCAAAATGACAAAAGTAACTAAATACACACAAATGCAAACGAATACCAGTTTGTACATAATTTACTCAAATATGTACAATTAATCACACAAAAGCCTACTACTTATGAAACAATTTCCTTCGTTTTGTCATTTTTCCAGGAATTGCCGGTACAACGACTGTATTCTTCCTTTTCAGTAGCCAAAAATAGTCGGCCATCATATTAATGGTCCAACCACCTTGATACATTTTTCAATATCCTTTAAGTCCTGGTGAAAGCGTTCACCGTGTTCTTCACTACACCAAGATTGTGGTGGAAATGTTCTAAATGTGCATGTAAAATGTGTAGTTTGACATTCGCATTACATTCAAGATTTCTAAGATCCTGCAGCAGTTTTTCTACAATAAGTTTGCAATCAGGGCTTCTTGTATTACCCAGGAAGTTCTTCGCAATATTCCTGAAGCTTTGCCATGCTTTCTTCTAAATTTGGGTCATGATATTTTCAAAAAGTAGGTCGTTGGGAAGTTTTCTTATCTGTGGATCAGTAAATATACCAGCTGTGAGTTTTTCGATGCTCATAGTACTAAATACCTTGCATTTGCATTTCCTTATTTCAAGCGCGAACTAACTGTGACATGATGCTACGCGCCTTTGGCATGGGAGATCCGGGTTCGATTCCCGGCGGGAGCTTATGTTGTTCGGATTCCACGTTAATCAATAGGTCCACGTCTTATATAGCCTCGCTTCTGAATAGGACATTAAACTTAAAATCAACACTGTACATGATGCCTAACTTAATATACAGGGGAAGTAGTAAAATTTTTGAACGCTCCATGAGTGATTGATGTTCAACATTCTTCACGCCACGTGACAGAGATTTTCGGGTTGGCCATTCTTTCTTAACCGAATGTTCACCCTTTGCACGACTGTTTCATCGCAGAGGTAAAAGGCTGTTTGGTGTAGCCTGCCTGAAATCCCAGCAGAAGGCCTATAACTTTAAAATCGCCAGAAGCCATTGATGTTCTTTAGTTCACACAATCTAACAAATACCTAACATTTTCATATGTCTCTTTATTAATAGAATATGCAACAGAAATAGACCCAAGGATATTGTCATTGTGAAGTAAGACACCTTTCAAACTTTATTTCGATGAATCATTGGAAGTCAAACTAAACCATTCTATAAGTCTTTGTATGTCACGGCAGTAAACTATTGATCCATATCCCCCCCCCCCAAAAAAAAGGGAAATGAACTCATTTTCTCTTTACCTATACCAAGAGAAAGTAGTTCCGGGTGAAAGTCAAGATATCGTAGGATTCGCTCATAGCAAAATTAATGTCAATCTTCTAGCAATTACTAGAATATATTAATGTTTTCAAGTAGTTTTCTTCTCATAGACATAAGTAGTTATTTCGCTAAACCATGATTTTTGAATATGTCGAATTCTTAAACAGACTGATGTGATATAAGAAAAATGATTACATATTTGAAATCAGTGAAAAATTCAGTTCAGAAAATGTTATTCGTTTGAAAACATCAGAATACATGCAGAGTATGCAGGTATACGTATCATCTGTATACCTGATCTTGTAAACGACTTCCTCTCTAATCTTGAAATATCCAGTTCCCATTAATGTTTCCTTCATTAAGCACTCACTGTAACTGTTGAATAATTTTAATGATACACAACATTCTTGTCTGACTCCTCTTTCAATCTTCACACTAATGGTTTCTCCTTTATTCAAGCGAAACTTCACTCGTTATTCTATGTATAATTTGATTTCATTTTTAGTTTCGCGTCCCTTTCAGCAGTGGGGCTATATGAAATGTGTACCTACAGCCTAATGTGGAATTTGAACCACATGAGCTCCCGCCGGGAATGGAACGAAGGTCTCCCACGCCAAAGACGCCTACGCTAACAGCTTAGCCACAAGGAAGCTCTATGTACAGTTTGTGAATAAGTCATTGGTCTTTCAAGTTGAAGCCAATTTATTTAAGTATTTTCAGAAACTTGATCCAATTGATTCGGTCGAAATGTTTTGGTCAGTCGAAGAAGCACAAACGCAACTCTCCATGCAGTGGCGTCGGAAGTATTTTTCAGCTGGTGGGCAAACAGATTTTGAACTACTGTCTTCAAAATAGACGCAGGAATGTGACATAGGTAAGATAATACGAATATATGTTCGTAATGTAACATGCTTAAATAATAATAATAATAATAATAATAATAATAATAATAATAATAATAATAATAATAATAATAATAATAATAATAATAATAATAATAATAATAATAATAATAATAATAATAATAATTTAATCCAAGGCCAGTTTTGTGCTGGATTTGGGTATGGTGCAAACATTTTCAACCATTTAAATCACAGTTAAAAACGTAAAATAGTAAAAATTGAACTACTTACCAAAAAAGGCCGTTTGCAACTACAATTTTTACCATTTTATGTGCATATTATTAACTGTGTTAGAAATGCCCACATGGACATTGTTCGGGCAATGGAGTCCACTTTTCTAATGTGCTTTGAATTTGTCTGCGGCCTTTTTCCAGTTCTTGAACTCTATGACGAGAAAAGTCAATTCAGCTCCTTGTATCAACATTTTACCTGTCAAATGATATGCCTTATACAATCAAAACACAAAACATAATTTCTGACTATCATAATGTAACCAGGAAATATATGAAACCATTCCTCGCGACAAGATCGGCGTGCAGTTCGTGAAAAATGGAAAATTTTATTCGGCTGAGTTTTATTTTCTAAAACAGAAATGTCGAACTTTTTCCCTTGATCGGTTACACAAGATCTTCCGTCAAGTTCTTTAGGCAAGTCCTGTATGGGAGTTTTGGGGGAATTTATCGCCAATTTCCCTGACACTTTGCTCAATTTGCTGCTTGACTGGTTGTTGGTGAAGTTTCTTCATAAACACCAGGACGACTTGTACTTTTCGATACTTTCTTTGTTGATGATGTTAACCATGTGAAAAGAAGAGTTATTTTTCGATTATACATGAAGTAAGGAATAAAGTAAGGAACACATGTGTAACATATGTATTTCCTTGCGTCCCTACATAAACAGCAAACGATTTTGTAACGCAAACGTTCACGAAAACAATTAATACACTATCAAATTCTATGAATAATCAATAACTGTCGATCACTTAGCTTCAAATTTACAATTATTGTATACTTAGTGTATATTTTCTTGAGACTTCCCACTCCTTCAACTGAATTGGGTCGAAATCTATCACGAATGAAAAGTTAAGGTTAAATTTCTCCTCCCCTCCCGCATTTAAAAATATGGTTCAGTCAATCTTCGTAAAATATAATATTTGATTATGAATTAATATGGAGGTCCTCTTACCCCGAGTAACTTAGAAAATATATTTTTCTTATATGCCTTAATAGCACATAGCACTGTTATGTGGATGAAGATAGGACTTAAACATTACAATATTCAGTGTCATAAAATGAAAAGTACTTTGCGAATCTCGTATTGGTAATCTTAATGTCTTTTTGCAGAAACCAATTGTTTGACACGGTATTTATGATTTCTATTGGAATTTAATAGTCTTTCAGTGAACATTTAAGAAATGTAGAGTATTTAGTGTAGGGTAGTAAATTTGTACAGTAAAGGAAAGGAACGTACTTCCCTTTCCCTATCCTGTTGTTGATAGTTTAAATTTCATTTCTCTTATAAACATGGAAACATGAAGTCATCTTTGTATATCAACGAATCTGACTAATCACGAAGATTATTGGATTCATTACATATCCAGCGAAACTTAGAATGAGGATAGATCGTAATTGAAATTATTACTTCTCATGGGATATAATGAGTTCATATTTAGCGTTGCGTACTCGGCTGTTCATCTCTGAAAGGTTATGATGTCGGTATGCTAGTAACGGGTAATTATACCAGATACAAAATGAATGAGACTAAGAAGTCCTCAGTGATATACCACGAAAGAGGTAGTACGGAAAACAAGGTGATCCTGTGTACGGTAGTACCTGTGATGTCTTAAATCCAAAATTTCGAAATGTTCAGAAGGCACTTTGAGAAAAACACATTTTTCAGCAGTATGTAATTAGGAATTTCTTACAATTTGTTGTATACACAATATTATCTGACACAGAAATTATAAAATGGAAACAAACAACATAATTCACATTTGTAGACATGACGCTATTATTTTCCGGCTTATATGGACAATATAAGAAGCTGATAGAAAAAAAAAAAAAAACAATATAAATTTGGAAAATATTTGGTAAATGTTTTCTAGTACTCGTACTCGAATGTATATTTCTAAAAATTTGGTTTCTCGTGCGTGTCCTTTCTATGAGTAGCAATTGGCAAACATTCAAGTTTCAGAATTTTTCTTTTACCCAATTTATTCTCTTTGATGAAGCTCTTTGCATATGATCATATGGATGAGTTCAGGGTTCTATTTCCTTTAATGGTACATGAGAGCACCCCTCTTAAATTTCGGAAGTGGTACACAGGATCACCTCTTATATTTCGGGATTATCAAAAACTTACATTTGGTAAATATTTTCTAGGGTTCGAATATATATTTCTCTAAAATTGTTAGGTCTTGCATGTCCCTTCTGTAAAATGTATACATTTCAAATTTGGGGTGTTCTTTTTTCTAACTTATCTTCTATGACGATGCTTTATCACGTTTTGCTGTTACATAATTAAGCATAGTCGTCTATTCTTTTTCATAAGGCAGAATACATTGATGTAACCATGTTAAACTTTGAAAACTGTCAAAAAGGAAAAAAAATATAAATATTCTCTAGTACTTGAATATATACTTCTGTAAATTTGTTTGATTCTCGTTGTCCTCTCTATTGCCAAAAATTGACAAATATTGTCATGCGCTCGACACTTTGTTGTTTTTTCCTCGTAATATATCTTCTTTGATAAAGCTTTATTGCATTGACCATATGGATAGATACATGGGTCAATTCTCTTTCATAAAACACAGATACTTCGATGCATTCCTCTTAAATTTTGAGAGGTGTGTATTAACTTACCTCAAATTTGGAAAGTGTCACAAAAGTAAAAGTTTGTAATTTGTAAAAGTTGTATATTAGGATTCAAATATGCACTGTACTTCTATAAGTTTGGTTGGGTCACCGGGTATCCTTCTATTAAACATCTCAAAATATAGATAAGAAACGCTTAATATTTTGGAGATAATGTTGAATTTTGGGGCAATATTTGAATTAACATGATGCAGTATTTTGATTGTGTTGCCCAAAGGTTCACCATGATGAAACTTTATTGCAACTTATGACATATAGATGAACATTCCGTCTTATTTTTTCATTGAACATAAGTATCTCGAGACTTTCTTCTCAAATTTCGGGATGAGTACATTTGGCCACCCTTAACATATGATGAGATAGATGTTAATTTTCTTTCATTACACAGTTGTCCCTTGGTCCACTTTATCTTAAAAAGTGACAAAAATCTTAAAATTTGGCTCGTTCTTAAATTTGGAAATCGTTAAAATTAAAAACTGTTAAATGTTTTCTAGGACTTCTGTAAGTAATTTCTTAAGTTTGGGTGATTGAACGTGCGAATTAGAAGCTGATGTAATTCTGAAATCTGATTGATGTGTTCTGAAGTCACGTCACATATTTTATTGACTCATATTAACTTATAAATTTAGGACTTGAACGCAGATAAATAACCATTAAATTCAGTTTATGTACAACAATTTCACACTTCGGACCTTAGAGTTTGTAAATGTAACTCATAGTCTAAGGTTATTAGTGGAACGTAAATCTATGGCTAAATCTGAAAGGTTTATCGTTGTTCCTACTTTGAACCTAAGGATTTCTAGTCTTAACTTACAGTCCAATTTAATCAGTAGAAGTTTAATAATGTGAAATCTGATTGATTGATTACCTTAATTTTTGTACCGTAGTATTTCTATTCAAGATCAAAGTCTATCATTGCTAGAAAGTTAAATATAATAGGATTATAGTTTTAAATCTTTTGCATGTACTGAAATCTTTTGCAGGTTTTAGTTTTAATTTTTTCCACTCGCTGGGAATTTTTTAAATGAAAGTTTATGCCTTCATTGTAAACATTTTGGTTTCAAAATGTTTCAACTCTCCAAATATTTTATTACTTTAAAAACTTGTGCACTCATGGAAGAAAATAGTAGTTTGATTTCTTACAATTACTGACAAATTATTAGTTTGAAAATGTTCTTGCAATCACGCAAAGAAAACTTCAAAACCATTTCAATATATATATATATATATATATATATATATATATATATATATATATATATATATATATATATATATATATATTACATTTACTGATAACTAGATACTTCATCCAGTCTGAAAATATAGTACGAAAATTTTTGTCTTCAGTTTGAAAACTTTATTTTGAAAAATTTTGTTTTAAAATTCTGCTTTTAATTTTTTGTTAACAATTTCAAGTTTGATAAGTTTTACATTAGCTGAAACTCTTTCGGTTTGAATTCATTAATTTTGTGTAAAATAATTGATGAAAAAGTTCTGGTTTAAAATTTAGTATATAATTTTTTGTCTGAGATTTTTGTTTCAAAATTTCTAGGTTGTAATGTTCTGTTTTAAAATTTTGTTCAAAATTTCTTCTTTGAAAACTTTAACAGTCATTGAACTTTTTAAATTTTAAAGTTTTGTATTCGTAGATATTATTTATTTTGGAAATGTTTTAAAATTGTAGTTTGAAAATTTTTGTTTTAAAATTTTTACACACTGAACTTTGTTCATAAAATTTTTATTTATCGGATTCAATAATACAGTTCAAGTTAGCTAGATAAACGAATTACATCTATGGGTCTAAACTACAAATCCAAAAATCTAAAGTGTGAAATTGATTGTTTATATCGATTCACTTTAATAATTACTTATGCGGTTTCAATTCTAAAAATTAATTCTAAGGTTCTAATTCTAATAAGTGGCTGATATCACAGGTATCAGAGTACAAGCACATATCAAGATTCTGTATCATGTTTAAACTTACAGCATTGCCATAGAAGAATATTAAATTTCGTTCCTAAATTTTACAAGGTGATACCTGGATTAGGTGCTTATAAAAGATCCAAACCTTATGATATTTTCATATACTACATAGAAATTACCAATTCTAAAATGATTTCAGTCAAGTAAAATGTTGTGCGAATTTTGGTTGCAGAGTCTGGTAAGCATATCATAGAGTAAGACTCGAACCATGCTGAAGTTGAAGAACTTCACTTACGTCTTCTAGGGATCTAACATTTAATCTATTATATGCTATCTAATAAGTTTCAATTGAGGAATGAATCGTAACGTGTCTCTTTTCAAAATATAATTTGGCATTTTTGGCAATATGACGAAGCTCCCTTGGTGTGATTAAACTTGGTCGATCGGAATCTTGACGGTATGCTTCACTTTCCCATTCAGCCCAACATCGGGCCAATGTCACATCCGAGTGTTCCACATATATGGACATTACATGATTAAATCAGTCGGTCACACATTTTTCACAACAATACTTTCACAAAATTTATCAAATGTTAGTAACGTTGTCTCACACGAGCACGTTCCATTCTCAGTGATCTTTCACAATGCTCACTAATCACCTGGTACTGCACATGCAATATGTAGTAGTCCTGGAAAACACGAGTACGTGGTGACAGCACTAATGGACTCTAGTGACCGTTCAAGAGTTACAGATAATTGCAATTATGATCATTTAAATATCCACCGATGGTATGCACATATATATACTTACATTGCAATAGGATCATTCCTTCCAGGTGCTCAACTTTTTTTTGTCAGTAAGTGTAGATCATCTACTCCTTCTCCTATCATAATTTCACTTCATCTTTCGCAATAAATGAATTGACTGTCAAACGAAACAATTTACATCTCATTACATAGACACTGATCGTGGAAACCGAGAGGGCCTGATTCCTTTGAATTTTTCTTCCGACTATATGTTTGTATTAAAATCCTCATTGATGTCTTTCTAGATACGTGATAAAAATTAATTATACCCAAGAGTTATACAGAAATCTGTGCCACTGTCTTCTTGCTGACAGTGCACATACACTGCGTACAACATAAAATAAATAAAATTAAAAGTTCATTACCATAATCGATACTAAGAAGTAATAGAATAGTATGTAGAGGCGTGACTCTGCTTTAAAAATTTTATGATATTAAGTAAAAGAATATTAAAGAAACTTAATTGCTACACTATATTTTGATCAGAGTATAAATTATTGTTGCATAGGCACTTTATTGCGGCATAGAAATAAATCATCCCTCATTTTAGCTGCTAAAACGGGCACTAGTGAACCAATGTAACCGACTCTCTTAATTTGAGGCAGTATGTTTACGATTGCTAATATTTACAACTATATTTTAAAAGAAATAGACATAATAGAGTCCTGTACTTTTAATCAAGTGTAACTACCCAATCTAACAGTGTAAAACACCTAGTAAGCTTCAAATATACATTATAAAATACAATAAAATCAACGTTTATTAAAGTTTAATATCAAGAGTTTTAATCTGGAAGAGCTACTCCAGGTTTTGCTCGTTATTTTCACAGTCGGTTAAAATGAACCCGCAAATACAGAGAGAATTAATGACATGGTAAGCGTCTCTGTTGCTCATCATTTTATATCATAAGCATTAGGTTTTCTGTTTTGTCTGTGTATAAAATTACTTACATTAGAATAATTATAAATTAGTTACATTTGTCAAACGGTATAAGTTTAATCAAGCATATTATTAGAAACTATATCTTAAAAGAAGAGGGGAAAGGAAAGGCAAAACAAAACTTATGGTACAAAAAGCAACACAGTTTACTTTCACTGTCAATTTATTCACTAGCAAAACATTTAAATTAAAACTCAAATTTAACGCAAACAGTGCCGAGGTAATGGCTCCGGAGACTCCATAATGTGGAAGCCACGAATTCAATTCAGATAGAACTTTTTTTAGTTCTTTATTTCTCCCGCCACGAAAAAAAAAATGGTTTATGTCTTATAAAGATTCCAATAAGATAATAAAAAGTAATAAAACGTGTCAGTATTACATAGAAAAATCTTAATAGTGACAAAAGAAAAGAAAAATGCATTTAGAAACTGAAATTTTCTTGTGTTTCCTACACAATATGTTATTAAATTGTAACCTATATTATTATATAAAAAAGTAAAAGTCAGGCGCATACTTAGGGGTGGCAGTGGGAATCCGTTTTATTGAGACCACCTTCAGCACCCCTGAAACTTTCAGTTGTTTGAAAATATATATATACGCATGAATGAAATTAGAACTCAAGCAGAACGCCAAAAATGATATTGGCCTCAGTGCATTACTTATCAAGAACAATAGTCAAAAGATGATGGTTCTGAGAATTTCGATATTCAAGAAGCTCCTTGCAAGTCGAATAGTAATACAGTCCCTGTCCATAAGACCCGTAGGAAAGTCATGTCTGACGGCTGTTCTCTTCAAATCCTGTTAGTACATGTCTAAACAAGTGTAAATCACGAGGGTAGACTTTTTGACTTATGGGCAGTTTTTTTCTACAGGGGCGTAATCCTATGGGGGCGACGCCCCTTTTGAGTCGTTGCTGACTTTTCTTAAAATGATTGTAGCTGTCATTGTGATTGTAGCAGAACAATGAATGAAGATTGTTTTCTTTCTAAATGGTCCGCGAATAAACCTAGATATAGATTTTTGGCGTAGCCGTACAAATAGAGGGGGAAAAGGGGGGGACAAAGTCCAATTTTGGCTAATTTTTTAAAAGTTGTTTTTATTTTCTTTCCATAATGTCCAAACGGTGATAACTTGTGTGACAACGATTTCTTGGCCAAGACTTACAACAATCCTCTATACAATTTTTGACAAAAATCTTCCAAAAGTTATCTCAAAAAAAAAAAAAAAAAAAAAGTAATATAGTCAGATGCGCGAATTTTTTAAGAATGTAAATTTCCGTAGTTTCATGTTTGCTTCACTACACACGTTTCAATTGTAATAGAAGTAGAAAATTATTAACACATCTTTGTATTATTATTCACGATTCTTAGAATAAACAGCACCGTATTCTGTGTGATATTCCTACTCAAAAAAGTACATGATGTACAAGAATATTTCTTGGTATTAAGTGGCTTTATTTGTGAACCTTTTGCTAACTGTGGATAACTTTCTTTCATTTTGTGAATTAATAATGAGTTTCAATGTAAAATATCTCGAATATTACCTCTAAAATAGAAATTTTGTCGTATGTGATTTTTTCCAGGTTTTCTTTACAGCAGCTGCTAGGAAGGATGGAGACAAACGCACTGATTTAGTGTGCCTTACTGCCTGCTATCTCCACTTAAAAAAATGTTTATGCTTTTCAGGTGGTGATGTAATCTTCGCTGCAGGAACAATTATGAATGTATTCATGTCTAGTCTAGTAACAATGGACTATCTTTTTTCTTGCAGATCACTGATGTAATAATTTTCTGAAAGGATTTGAAGTTATTCTGGTGAAGTAGTTATGGCATCAAGTGTGGAAAGTTCTTTACGTGGAGTGAAATTAACACAAGGAACTAGTAGTGATTTTGACCTTACAAAATGTGTGATTTGCCAAAAGATAGACAAAAGTCACAAGACTACAACTTCAGCAATTGGTAGAAATAATATAAAAAATGCTGCTGAAATCAGGCAAGATGAAGTGTTCCAGAGACTTCGTTCAATGGATTCTGAAGTGGAAATTGTGTACCATTGCAATAATACCTGCTACAAGTCTTACACACTGAAAAAATCGTTACTTAAATTACAAAGAGATAGTGACGCTACGATTCAAGACTGTGAGGATGAAGAATCTCCAATTAAACAATCTACAAAAAAGCTACGTTCAGACACACTATCCCGTACAGAACCGTCGTGTCAAAAAAATCCAGTATACGAAGTAACATGCGTAGTGTGTGGTCTAAATAAACACGCTGTGTCAGGGAGAAGCACAGAATTTGTGAAAGTAACAGAGCTCTTGTCTTCCTCGAGGCAGCAATGTTTTTTAAAGACGATGTGTATACGAGAACTTGTGATCTAGAAGATGAGTCATCAGTTTTTGGAGCAGACTTATACTATCATAAAATATGTCTAGAAACTTACCTTACTAAATTCAGAAGAAGTTCACAGGAAAACAAAAGCACTGAAAGAAAGTCGCCTAAAGAAGAAATGAAGAAAGAACTTTCACCTGTAATCAAACAGCTTCTAGAAGATGGCTGCGGTGTGACTTTGTCAGAAATACGAGATTATTTAAACGGTAAAGGGACAGGAATCGTGATAAGCAACAAAGAGGTCAAGCATTTTTTACTGAAGATTTTTGGAACTACGATTAAATTTTCTAAGCCTACTAAAACCAATGAGTCTCTTATTGCCTATTCATCAAACTTGACTACTGAGAAACTAACACAGAGCGTCCGGAACCACAATGCTATAAGAGATGCCGGAAGATTAATAAGAAACTCCCTTAAAAGCTGCAACTTTGACCTTGACAAAACAATTGGTGATGCTCAGGATCTGAAGAAGTCATGGATCAATACCCCTGTTCCACAAACACTGCTTGATTTTTTATCAGAACTTTTCCAAGTAGGACGATTGTCTCTTATGTCAAGCTCCACGGAAGACGTGGATTTACTTAAAGACGATGGAGTCATTGATAGTGAGACCACTGATAAAGCTGAAGATGACGTACTGACAAAAAATTCTCTTTCTTGTAGAATTAAGTGAATTTTTCAGATTCTCTTCTATAACGTACATAGAGGCAAGAAAAAACACCTTTACATCTTATGACAGTCCATGTTATACATGAAAAATGTAAAAGTAAAAGTTTGATAACATCTTTCAATAAACTTGGTGTATCTGCAAGCTACAACCAAGTTATGCATGCACGTGCTAAATTAGCCCAATACACTGTCAAGTCTTGTTCTGACGGTACTTCACTTCCAAGTCACTTTGTTAGTAATGAATTTACAGTGGGTGCGATGGATAACTTCGACCACGAAGAAGCTATACTTTCAGGTTTGCAAGGAAGTCGTGACACTGTTCTGGTAGTATTTCAAGAGAAACCTAAAGAGGCAACAAAAAAGTCCTATTCACTGCATTTTGTTGAGAAGAATTTCTCCAAACGTGTGACGTCTCAACTCCCATGTCAAAGCCTAAAGCATTATCGCAAGCAATCGCTGCCTTTGATGGTACCTCAGAATTTAAAAACGTTTGAAGATTTATTTGATGCGGATGTAAGTGAAGTGACATTAAGGGAATCTGTGATCAGCATGATGAAAGCTTTGCATTCACTCAGTGATAGGGACGTTAATGTAACCTGGGGAGCTGTCAACGCAGTGATATCGAAATCTGAAGTTCCTCTTCAGCAAGTTGGGTTCTTACCTATATTGCCATACCCTATTACAGCATACGACAGTGTCTATTCTGCAATGAAAAATTTCCAGTACCTTCTCAATCATCTTCATCAATCCACTTTACCTATAGCTTGCGACGAGGGAGTTTACCACATCGCTGCAGAAATCCAAATTACTTCAAACGAGTTCCCGGACATCGTCCTGATGATGGGATCTTTCCATATGACCAAAGCACTATTGGCGTGCATAGGTAAATATATATCAGGAAGTGGATTAGAAAACATCCTTATTGAAAACTCAGTATTTGGACCAAGAGTAGTCGAAAGTGTACTGAAAGGGAGTAACTACATTCGTTCTACAAAAGCAATGTTCATGCTTGCTGAAGTAATTGAAAGGCTGAAATGGAAAACATTTTTGAAAGGTAATGTCAGTGCACCTAGTAAAATAGCCACCGACACATTGAAAGCAATTAAAGATAAAGATATTGAAAAAGCACAACTCCTGTTTCAAAATCTTACTAACAATTCTATAAGCTTAATCCAAGGGATGAAAGACTTCTCTCAGATGAATGCGGAGCGATCAGAAACGTGTCAGTACTTGGTAGGTTTTTTGTTTCTTGTGTCTCTTCTGAAGAATCTTATTCGAGCAGACAGAGAAGGTAATTGGCTTCTTCATTTGAATACCGTTCAACAACTCCTTCCAGTGTTTCACGTTTTTGATAGAATCAATTACTTGAGGTGGGCATCCCTGTATTTAGAGCAGATGCGAAACTTGGAATTTCAACATCCACAAGTTTTTGAAAAATTCATGAAAGGATTCTTTGTAGTCCGAAGAACCACAGGAAAATTCAATGCGGTTGGTTTGGACATGGCATTGGAGCAGACGATAAATAGATCCCAAAAATCACAAGGAGGAATAATTGGCCAAACAAAAAAAGAAAAAAGAGTACGTTGTTGAATGGCAGTTAATCTACCACGAGATTCTTGAAATAAGAAATGCTTTTCGGTCATTAATAGGCGTTGCAGTGGTTGACTACGATCTTGAGATACATCACGAATTAATAGGGAAACAGAGTGATGAGCTTGAAGCAAGCATCCAGATGATGTGCTCTTATATTGAGGATAGACAAAATCCTTATGATACCACTGGAACGATGAAACTTCAAAATCTATCGACAAATGAACTTGTACCGCCGCATAATGCAAAATCAATACTTTCCTTTGCTGCAAATGGGAATGCATTTTATCTTGAATTTAGGAATGAGAGGTTTGTTTCCAAATCAAAACCACTATCTGCCCCCATACACAAAGTGAAGTTGCCATCTTTCAATTCTGTTGATTCACAGGATGCAAAAAATGACAGGTCTAATTCAGTTACATATATCATCTACGCGCAAAGACTTGTTAATATTTGTAAGGAGAGAGGCATGTTATTGAGCGAGATTCTAAGTTATGACATTTTACCAGTTACAACATTGATGGATAAAAACAGTGCAACCATTAAACCGCATAAATCGGATTTGATGACTGCTTTGATAAGGAAATTAGACGATTCCGAGTGCAGTTCTACTTTTGAAAAAAATCTACCGACGTGTTTGATAGTGGATGTTATGAACCAAATCCGCAGGATGCCTCTAAAGGAATTTCACACTTTCGGTGACCTTTTTGCTGCCCTCGTTGAAAGAATGAGTTCCATTTACCAAGAAAAGTCACGAACGGATTTTGTCTTTGATAGTTACGTAACAAACTCGATTAAGAGCGGAGAAAGGGAACGAAGAGCTAAGGTTCAACCAATAACTGTATCTAACATTTCAGCTTCTACTCGATTACCGGTTCAAATGAACAAATTTTGGGCGTCCATTGAAAACAAAAGTATGCTTCAGAGCGCTTTGCGATATTATCTACAAGAACATTCACTTTCTTTGCAAGGAACTACTGTTCTAAGTAGTGAAGTACGTGACAAAGGACCAATTCCGACTGTAACAATCAAATCTGGCAAGTGCAATGAAGTTTCGGATGAAGATTTAATGAAGCCTATTTGAAAGAAAACGTCGTCCGTTGCCATAGAAACCGCCGTTTCCAGGGCAACAGGTCCTGTCACGGTTAGACAAAATTGAAAGAAAACGTTAAAAAAAACTAATAGTAGTAAACGAAGAAAAGCGCAATGTAGAGGAGTCGCTAAAAATTAACTTTCTTTGAACGAGAACGATTTACGAAACATCATCTACTAATCGAAATCATGATTATTCTTCAATAAAGTAACTTCCAATAAACCTTTTGTTATTGTTAATTATTCCATATCGGACTCCCGAAGAAAACTCATCGAAACAACTTATTGACCAATAGCCAATAGCGACTACTCTCAATCATGACTCCGTTTTCTTTCATTTAGAAATAGGAAAGAAAGAGAAGAAAGTAGAAGGGTAAAAGAAGGAGGTAGGAAAAGAAGAAAGAAAAAGAAATGGGGTATTTTAATAAGAAACAGATTACTGGATAATTCCGGAAATATAGTAAGAGGTCGGGAAAGTCGTTGAAAGATGAATCATTCTAAATGTTATTAATGACTACTCAATTTTGGAATGCTTCGGAATAGACACATGTTCCCTCATACCACCCAGACCTAGCTCCAGGCACCACGATCGTGGGGTTGCCCAGACCTAGACCTGGAAATGAGAAAAGTGAAATTTAATTCTTTGTACTGTTATTCTAACCAGTGATTGATAACCATCCAGCATCTGAACTCTGTTCTCTAGGATCGACCACGCATATGAATTAGCCAAGAGAGAAGAAAAAAAAATCAAACTTATCAACTCAATATAAATTTATGTATCGTATCAATAAGAGTCTCAACTTCCTGGAAGAAAGATGTCGTATTTAGGCTCATCCTGCTATTTTTGCTTCACTCCTCGAGCCGATTTAAACCGTTAGTGACGGTCCTTCATGACCTAAGTTATTTACCTTAACACATATGTTAAAACATGACACATATATTATAGATGTTAATACAACAGATGATATCACTAAAATTGCTTATATTAAATCTATCATGCATTCACTCGCTCACTCACTCAGGACAGTGTATATATGTTTAAAGGAAACCAACTAACTACAAAGGTACAAGTAGTTTATTACATTCATAGTGGAAAAAAAAGAACAAAACAAATAATTATAAGAAAATATTAAAAGCACAAGTTCTTGGTTACATATTAATAGAGTACATAGTGTTATATTCTAGTAAATTTTTATATATTCAATCATCTTGACAAATAAAAATAATTACATATATTGTATCTTAGACATGCTAAAGCAAAATTATGATTTGCGACATACGCAAAGAAGACACTTATTTCACTTTAAAAAAAATATGAACAAAGAGGAAAGAAAAGAAAAAAAACTTTTAGGTGTATTAGATCTTATATGAGTCTCTACCTCACATTGGGTAATAAGATATTAATGATTTTGAGCGTTCAAATCACAAATCACGCACTACTCGTAGTGTCCAGAACATTTCGCTCCATTTAACTTCGTTCGTGTTTATATATATCTCTATATGTATATATATATCTATTGGTTTACAAAACCATTCGTCGTCTATACTTGGTTTATAACTTTTAACAGTTTATATCTGCAATCGCACACTGCGACGCTTTATACCCATCCAGGGATTTCGAAAAATCACTATCGCTAGAGGATGTTTCTCCTCTTAGACGGTCCATTTCCAAACTTATTAATTGAATAGTTTTAAGTTATTTATGCAACACTGGGACATGTCATGAGGCCTTTCCTTAGGATCACTTTCGTATGTATGTGTATATAATTCGGATTTTTAAAACGATCTCCCGCAGGTGTACGGAGTATAAAGGTTCAAATTGAGGATAAAAAAAAACTGGTCAAGTCACAGGATACATATGCAGGTAAGAAGGATTCAAGGTACACTTTCCACAATGGTTTTTGGTTGGTAGTTCAGGGATAATATTCGTTATGATGTGGGTTACGTTTAGACCTGCCGTTACTTTCCAATGCATGCCATTACAGAATTACATAAGGTATCATTTACATTTATTCAAAAGAAAAGGAAAATTGCTTAAGTGCACGGCGGTATTCATGACAAAATCTACATTCTCAAATTCGTCGGAAAACTCACTGGCAAACTATAGCAACCAATACACGTTTAGGGGGGACAGACACCAGCGCTCTTACATATATTCATAATACATTTAATATCATACTTTTACTTTAAAATCATATTCACATATTAAGTACATATACATTTCGACGTATTCATTTCTCTCTCTATATATATATATATTTATATTCAATAAATGCGCACACATTTAAATTAATCACCCCAATAATAAAATTTTTTACAAGGTTGCAAACATTGTCCCAAAACAAATGACTTCCGACATTACATATGAAAAAGAAAATCGCTTTTCTACCTGATACCGCGCATCTATAAATTTTTTCACTTTTATATATTCAATTCGTGCTTAAATAATGAAAAAAAAACTTTGTGAGGCAGGCACGTAACACAGAGCATTTCTAAAGATATAACTAGATAAACCAAAGTACAATTTCTGGGCCCAGGTTAACTACAAGGTAATTGAAAACCAAAACAGAAAGGAAAGTGACCAACGGATTAAAAAAAACTTAAAAGGGACGACGGTGAGAGAACGTAATCGAAGTGTCGTCAACTACGAAGTCTTTGTTCATTTCGGCGATAGGTCAAAATGTGATGGAGGACCCAATCACTATCTACTTTATCCATGAATCGTGTCTTGCAACGTCTCAGCTGGTAATTTCAGATCAGAGTTGTACGTTAAATAAATCGTAAGTGACAAGTTCAAAATCGGGAAGGGGGGAAAGTTGAAAATTTGAAAAAAAAATCTTGAAGTAATGAAGACAGAGAGAGGGATAGAGAAGAAGGAAGACGAAGAATAGGGGCGCCAAAGACTTAAGTGAGAAATAACTAACGCTACAAAGATAGAAGTCGAATTTCGCTCTCAACAAAATCCATAGCCAAAATATTCTTAACATGCCAAAAAGGGTGGTCTACTCAAATACGTAGACTCAAGGGGCGCCCTGCTGCCAAGGATGCAAGTTCTGTGTCCATCAGATCCCAATCCCACAAGAGTTTGCTTGTAAGATTGAAATCCGATCCCCGTATCCGGCCCAGACCAGCAGGATAAAAGGAGAGGGGAAAAGGGACCAGGTAACTGCGTCCTTAATTTTGAAATCTCTAAGTAAAAAAAAAATATTAGACCCCTTAGAAAAACTAAGAAGGTTCGAGGACAGTAATGAAACTAGAATAGAAGTATTATCTAAGATATCCCTAACTAATGATTTGCCGAAATAAAAAAAATTAAATAAACTGAATTTTGGATCGGTGATTTCTATTGCCAAACCTCACCGATAGCTCCCCTTCGCAGAATGCGCTAAATTCTGAGGCATCGATTAATTTCCATCACTATCTAGTTTAAAACTAAGAAAAGAAAACGAAAATATTCAAGGGGAATGGGGTCGATGCCCGGGTACGGGAATAATAAATTTCAATAATTAATTGTTTTGATTCTGTAACCCTATCAGAACCGTTGCCTCCATGAACATTGTAAGCTAGCCTGAGTAGGTAACGTGAAGGAAAAAAAATCTCACGGAGCAGGATATTCTATTTTTTAAAACCGACCAGAAAATATAATTCACTACAGCCCTGTTGTATAACTACTACTGTCTTTTCATGATTTATTATTCAATATGTCTAGTCAGCGATTATATGATGCTACCCATTCTATCAGATGGTATTATTATGGTTGATTATTACTATAACACATTAAACTACAAAGTATTACCATAGTCCGACTATATATCGCCCTCCGGTCCGCGTGATATTATGGTGCAGGGGTCAGAACCCGAGATGTTTGTAGCTACACGTATCTATTCAATATATATATATCAACACGCGGAGAAGTATTCACTGGGCTACTATAAATATTTAACTATATGGGTGTCCTATCTTCTATATTCATTTACTACAATATTCATATACTTTCATATTCATATTCATATTAATATTCATATCATATTCATATCATCATTCTTTGCATTCATTACGACGGTATATTTTACAAACACCCTGTTTCCTCTATCTACGCCCAGCCTATATACACATTTCATCATAACACTTTAAAATCTATAAT
Organism: Thermobia domestica; assembly: GCF_964235325.1. NCBI lineage: Eukaryota > Metazoa > Arthropoda > Insecta > Zygentoma > Lepismatidae > Thermobia > Thermobia domestica. Next base: position 112,322,587 of record NC_137465.1, on the reverse strand, counting down.
CACTACAAACATTTCCCATTCCGATCACCGCACGACAACCTCACTCGAACTCAAGACTCTTTCACCACACACACAATACTATGTGATACTCGGTAGCTTTATTAAGAACGAAAGAAAAAAAATGCTACGTATGTTCACTGAAATTAGAATTATCTGCGATAATGTTTAATGTTTATGAAATTCTGCAGCAACAATGAACTTCTGCAGCCACGAAGGAAAAATTGGACATTTATTATAATTTCAAAGCGAAGAACTAGCATCATATCGCCCGACTTCTGTTAAAAATTTACGTATTGTTTATTTACTTAAATATCTCGATTTCTAGACTAGGCAGAATGTTGAAATTTTCAGAATATATTAATTTTGGGTCACTTGACCTAACTGTACATTCATATGGGCTGTGAATTATACCTTCTAGGTTTTATTTCGGAAAGAAAGGTCAATTTCATGAAAACTAAATCACTAAGCACCTCGACAGAAGAATGGCGGTTAGTACTGACTTTTGACACTAGGGCTAGCGACGATATAATCAACCCTTGAACAACTGAATGTGACCTTGTACACGGAATTATTATACTATATTACGTTCACTTTTAAATATTGTGTATGAGTTCACTTAATGACGGAGTAATAGAAAATTTATTGCATAGTAAATACTACACTGTCCATATTTAATTATCTCACACACTCTTTCATCACTTAACTATCACAATTACTACTGATACTACATTACAAATATACACATACAACTTAAACTACAAAACACATCATGCCAATACACACCAATTATCACTATCATTAATACATGTTGTACTGATAAATACACACAGAAAACATTCATATTTCACCATTTTAAATCGGCTCTATGAAAGGTAACGAACGGAAAGAAATGAACAGGGCCAACTGGCCCTTATATTTACTAAATCACATTCTTTACTTAACCTGTTTAATCAATGCCCTGAGGGGACATATCGAAGTATTAGCTAACAATAGGACCCCTGCCCTGAAGGGGCAGGAACCCGGAACAAACTACATGTTCAACTCATCCCGCTGGAAGCCGTACTCCCAATTTGGGAGTCAGATAGGAGCCCTCTGCTTAATTTACACGTACATGCTGATGGTTACTAACACTACAAACAGACCTAAAAATACCGCCATATATATATATATGAAAAAAAAATCACGTACTAACTACACAGACAGATTACTGAACGGACAGGTCTGACCGAACCTACACTGATTCAGGAGGGGCAACAGGGAAATTTAACTATTCGATTCACTGATCTGCAAACTGGGTTTGGGAAAGGAGATTAAATGCACACACTATCCTGAATTCTGTCCATCACGAACTATATCTGCACAACATGGCGTCACCGAGTTATGCTTCCTATTTCAGCTTTTTAGTTCAGTTTTTACTACGAAATTTAACAGTTCATGGCTCCTCGAGACTTCCAGAGATTTTAGATGTTAAAAAACTCCCAAATATTACCTTGTTTGCAGCTTTTCTACTCCTTTTTCAACTTTATGATCGAGAAGATCCGAATCTGGCTGTTGTCAGTAAAATTTCCCGGTATGGAATGGAATAATTGCGCCCTAATATCATAGCGTGGGTTTATCATCCAATCAAAACTAAGCATTTTGGCGGTGGGGCTTTGAAACGAATAAAATTTGGTAAAATCTGGATCAAACTAGATTTTAGAAGGACCTAGGTATCTAAAAGAGAGGTGAAGGGTGGTCCTGAAAATTCTGTCGAATTTTAGATTGGTTATTTGATCTGAAAAGTTCCGTCCAATAGTGGATCTATATTTTCGGATAGCACTGACACCGTAAGAATTGTATTAATCCATTTACATATCCATATACAAGACTTATAACTAATTTAAAATATAAATAAAGATATTGATTCCCAAAACTATAATTCTCAATGAATTTTTTACAGTTTTTCCATGTTAATTTGAAATAGAATAATGAACAATATTACGAATTATATGAACAGCCAGAAATTTTTTGTTAAACGTCAGGTACAGTCGGTGCAAAAAATTTCGAGCACCCTCCTATTAAGAACATAATATCATTAGACTGTAATGGCATATTACATATTGAAGAAGCAGATTTGAGAATAATTCCACATATATATCACGCACTTAAAGAAGGCTACTAGCAAGTAATCGTAGCATCAAATTATACAGATGTACTTGTCATTCTTCTTCACTTCTTGAAGTTCTTTCAAAAGAAAGGTCTTCAGGCTCTTTGGCTGCGAAAATCTTCAAAAGAGTGCATACCAATTCACACGTTAGCACGAAAAATTGGCACATTGTGTGACGTTATTCTATCAGTGCATTTTCTCACAGGTTCGGACGTCACTAGTAAAGTGGGGACCAAGTTTTCGGCCTTGAAAGCAAATCCTGAAAAGTACCTTCTATACTTTGGCCAGCAATTACCTGCAAATCCGGATACATTTCGACTAGCAGAAAACTATCTTGTACAGGTGTTAAAGCCTGGAAGTCCGTCTGCAACGTTTGATCAGCTACGGCTCGAACTATTTTCACATTCAAAGACTCTAAATCTGCTATCACTACCACCTACAAGCTTTTCATTAAGTGCACATCTTCAGCGTAGCTTTTTCATGGTTTACACTTGCTCTTCCGTATTGAGTTCAAACGCGTTACTGTTACCAGAAGATTATGGTTGGTCAGTGGATGATGACGGTACAATAATTCCAGGCTCTCATTTAAACTTCCTCCCAGAAGATGTCTTGATTACTTGTGGCTGCAAAATGAAATGTACAAAACGTTGTCGCTGTATCTCCAACTTTGTGTGTTGCATAGACTTCTGCAAGTGCTGTGAATTATGTGAAAATCGATAGAAAAATGTCTTCTAGCTACTTTAACACATTTAACAGAGGTGGGTGATTACGTTAACAAAAATATAAAATGTTAAATACTGTATTCATATATTTATAAGGAGGTAATTCTTCACCTGATCTACTTACGTAATTATTCTCCAATAATATAACAACATACTGTATCATTCAAAAAGGAAAACATCCCTCTCGAATAATGTCTCCTTGATCCCAAGAACATTATCAGTGCTGTTTATTCTAAGAATCGTGAATAATAATACAAAGATGTGCTAATACTTTTCTACTTCTATTACAATTGAAACGTGTGTAGTGAAGCAAACATGAAACCACGGAAATTTACATTCTTAAAAAATTCGCGCATCTGACTATATTACTTTTTTTTTTTTTTTTGAGATAACTTTTGGAAGATTTTTGTCAAAAATTGTATAGAGGATTGTTGTAAGTCTTGGCCAAGAAATCGTTGTCACACAAGTTATCACCGTTTGGACATTATGGAAAGAAAATACAAACAACTTTTAAAAAATTAGCCAAAATTGGACTTTGCCCCTCCTTTTCCCCCTCTATTTGTACGGCTACGCCAAAAATCTATATCTAGGTTTATTCGCGGACCATTTAGAAAGAAAACAATCTTCATTCATTGTTCTGCTACAATCACAATGACAGCTACAATCATTTTAAGAAAAGTCAGCAACAACTCAAAAGGGGCGTCGCCCCCATAGGATTACGCCCCTGTAGGAAAAAACTGCCCATAAGTCAAAAAGTCTACCCTCGTGATTTACACTTGTTTAGACATGTACTAACAGGATTTGAAGAGAACAGCCGTCAGACATGACTTTCCTACGGGTCTTATGGACAGGGACTAGACTATAGGATCGGCATATCAGTAGTCATGGCATCGCCAATGACCTGAACATCGATCACCAGAGAGTGTTAAAACTTTTTGAAGAAAATTGGCTAGTGAAAGAAGTTCGACATTTGGACACCACGTGATCTGATTTTAAAGAATTATTCGAAATAAATTTTTGTTGCATTCGTAACTAACTCTAGCCATTTCTGGAGCGGGTCATCACGAGTGATGGAAAACTGAATAATCTACAACGAAACGTCGTGATGGAAGAAAGGAGAAACTGACACTACGCCCACACTGATGTCCATAAAGGTTATGTTGTGGGTTTCGTGGAATTGAAAGAGCAAGTGCATTACGAACTGCTGCTGCAAAGCACAATGATTATTCTCTTATTAAAAGAGATTAATTACACTTGCGCATTTTAGATGGTGCTCGTTAAATTTATTACATTTCTATCAGATATAGAAAGGTAAAATAAAGCTAAAAAAATAAGTATTACTGATTCATTCAATTCACGTAAGATTTGTTTCGCAAAACGAGGTATCATCTTTTTTACAATAAATTATTATACAGTTTTATGAATGTTATTTCATGCGGTTGTCTATAACTTTACACACAACGTCATGGAAATACCGAGACAAAAAATGTGTCACCAAAGTGATTTTTGTGCTTGGGTATGGCTAAATTAAACTCAATTCAGGAAATGAAGTTCAATGTATTACAATGTAATAGAATCTTGCAAATGATAGGGATATAATAAACAGTGACATTAATCTCATCACTAAAAGCACATAAGAATAATTTCACATTTTCATTTCCTGTGGATATTTTTATAAGGTCTATATATTTTATTCTTACTTATTCAGTTAATGTAACATGGAAGGAATATAAACGTCTTAAAATGCTATGAACTTTGTGATTCAAGAGGTCATAATAATGGCAGCATATACTACTAATTTTTGATTGTATATAAGTCCTTTGTTAAACTTTACAATAATTTCACACTTTCTTATATCACTATAGTAAATAAACGTTAATATTTACAATAGGCAATATCATAAACTAGAAATTAATGGAAAAATTTTCTCAGTTTCTTTCAAATTATTTGAACCTTCTGGAAGTCTTATTCATGAATTCGTGACTTCACTTTACGTTCAACAACATTATACATTTTAAACCACTACAGGTTATTCGATTTCCCATAATCTAGAAAAGCATTCTTTTATTTTTACGTAATTTTAAATTTTCTTATGAAATTCAACGAAACTGGTGTGCGTTTATTAAGAACTCTTGCCAATTGGATAAATAGAATATTTTTACTCTAGTATTTTTTTGAAATATATCAATATGTATATAAAATCACCTACACCTTCCTCGTCTTCTTGTAGACAATCTGATTTTACGTAATCTGCGAGAACGTACTCTACTGAAGAATGAATAGCAGTGTTGCCACAGTCCTAGCTCTGGAGTGGGCTTAAAAACAGTACCAAATTGAAAGAAAAAGGGCTCAATTCATTATTTTATACCATCGGAGGTAAAAGTGTCGGGGAACGTGCAGGAACGCCGTCTTCCCACTTTCAGAAAATATCTGTGGCATCCCCCACCTCTAAAAATTTACAATGGGCAAAGGTCGACACGGGGGACGACGTGGCGTCATGCATCCCCTACTTTTTCAGATCCACTTTTACCCCTGAGTGTAATACATGGCTCTATAACATACAAGTAACAGAGGTAAAGATCTATAACACTCCCCCCCTTTTCCAAGAGTTTAAATCAAGAAAGTGTGTTTTTTTAAATAATTTTTAAAAACATCCAAATAGGACGACCAAAATTCCTACCACACTGCTTCTTTCTTGTCTCCTTCATGCACGGCGTGGATGCGCCCATCTAGCGTCATTTGTTTTCCCGTATAGTTCGAATTACGAATTTTCTACACAAAGTTCGTAGCGTTATGCGGTGCAACGTCATAGAAATGAGTGTTCAACAGCATTTTTTAAGAGTCCAACACACAGTATGAGTAACGTGAGATGTGGGAAAACTCTTACTGGCACTTTTGAAAATGTGACAAGTATATGTTAAATGGTGCTGAATTGGGTAGAATTGTACCAACTTTTTCACAAAAGGGACTGAAAATGCCAGCGTGGTACCAACGGGCCGATGAATGATAAAAAGGGCTGAATTTGGTACAATTGTACCAAGTGTGGCAACTCATTGAATAGTCATTATATACGGTCGTTTGCATGGTAAGATAGACGAACAGGTACAGGAAGACAGCACCCTTAAGCAGCGATGCAAATCTGTCTTCTACATTGAGGAGGGGGGCACGTAAGACCCTTTTTTGTTTGTTTGTTTGTTTGTTAACCGATGCTCAATCCTGTGGAGAATCAGGGAGCAGAGTTGTCTTCAATACTGGGAGGCGGGCAGATTTGAGGCTTATTCTGGGGGGACATCAATTTCATCTCAGTTTCTTTTGTGGCAATCGGACACAAATTATCAAATTTTTTTGCCAAAAGGCACATTTCAAATCGGATTATTGGGGGGGACAGTCCCCCAGTTCCGAGATTGAAGGGGACATGTCCCCCTCATCCCCCCGGGATTTGTGCCAATGCACTTAAGTTCAACTATTCTTGTCCAATAAGACAAGTTATTAAGAACATTGTTAACAAATTCAAGAGAACTGTAAAACTCTCATGATGAAGAGCGATCTAAGAGATATCTGTTTAACAGAAGACCAGCCACAGAGTTGGCAAAACTGTGACCGTAAGCACATGTGCATCGACAAGAAGACCCAGCAGGCAGATCGACATTTCTCGAAGCAGTACTTTGAAATCATTACGGTTCATAACTAAAAAAAGTATAATTTCTGGATAAGCTGGTGGCACAGGTCTATACAACGAGAGCAGTGATGTGTTATGATTTGTTGCAGGGTGGTAGATTTGAAAGGTTACCGGAAAATGTGGTGCTTACTGTAGAAATAGGGTTGCCAGATTTGTAAAATCAAAAAGGACACTTTGACTTAAAAAAAAAAAAAACACTAAAAAAATTGCGTTTACTGAAACCTAAGTTTGCTTCCAGATTATATCAAACAACACAATTTAAACAAAGAGAAAAAATAATATAGAAAGTAACACATTATTAAAGTAAACTAATATAAAAAAAATACAAGTACAAAATGATGACTGACTAGCAGGCAGCAGTACTTATAATATTTTAAGTCGTGATATTTAATAAAGTCGTGGTACTGACAACTTTTTTCTTTTTTTATCGTATTTCCATTCTGGCAATATTTTAAGCATCTTAAAAACGTATTTCAGTGATTCATCTCCTGAATCATCCGTATTTCATTAATTAGTCTCCAAACTCGAAAAGCGGGACAAAAACGCATCCGGCTTGGGTACAAAGCCGAACCTCAATTTTTATGTCCAAAAGCTAAAAGCCGGAAGTCTGGTAACCCTATGTAGAAACTACATTTAACACGTGTAGTTCAATGAAAAAGAAGAAAAAAAGGTTAAGTGTGGATTACTAAAAGGAAAGAGTATGGTCATTCAGATTTACGGAAGGAATAAAAATGAGTACACCTGACTATACATGCTGCAAAACTACTTGGCCCCTCAGCTGATTCAGGATGGCATTTTTGGTATCTTATTGTTTACCACTAATATGGAAATACCACAACATTTTGCTCTTAGTGTGCGGGAAGTCCTCTTTTTCACTTTTTCGGAAAGATGGGTTGGTCGTACAGTGTCAAGGGTTTGTGCTACCTGGTCACCCGACCTGGTTCCAATTACTCTTTCTTTGGAACTCGTTAAAATTCGTGTATATCAGATAAAAGCCATTAGCATGAAGCAGTTAAAGCAAGACATTTACGCAGCTGCGACAGAGATTACACCAGACATAGTCGAACGAATATTTTGAGCCACAGAACAGTGCTGGGATACATGTGCAGACTTACAATGCCATCAATTTGAAATTTACTGATTTCTTAGTGTACTTATGTCTTTATATGTGAATTAAAATGAAACTTACAGTTGTATGTCAACCTTGTTAAAAGTACTCAATCACGTTGATAGCGAATGTACCTTTCGGTGTGCTTGTTCTAACGTCATTAAAGTTTGCGTAAACACAAAATGTTAAAAAAAAAAACTTTACACACCCTGAATAGTTTAGATCTACCATATTCATATACAGTCTATTTTCACGGTTTACACATAATTCGTTTTCTTAAAAAGTGATAAATATGTCCTCATTAAAGATACCAACAAAACTACAAAGACTACACAAATTGTCAAATTATATACTAATAACATGGGAATTAGCTTTTATTTGCGTGAAGATCATTCAACACGCAGCAAGGTTATAGAATCAATTGTCTGACATTAGCGTTCTGCAGAGAAACTTAAAATAATAGTAATAGTATTCTTATGTCACTCCTGCAATGCCAATTTCTAGAACACCAGTAATTCATTCTCACTTGAAGTCTTCATTTTGTATGCATATTTATAATAGTGACCTCGTACGTTGCGAAATGGGATGAAGTGCCGGGCCATCCTAAATTTTTACTGCCACCTAAAATTTTCAAGGTAGGCTTGCAAATGAGCTATAATATGGTGATGAACTATAAAATGGTTGGATCAGGCTCCCCTACATTTTTGGGCTAGCTACGGGACTGGCATCATTAACAGTAGTATACAGGGTTCTTCGCTGTAATCGTTCCTCTGAAATATCTCGATAATCATACAAGATCAAGTGAGGAAACCAAATTAAACAAAAATTAACCCTCCCCGGCCTTGTAAATGGGTGCACGGGAGCAGTGACGACGATTGGACGTTAAAAGTGGGGGAGCAAGACATGGTTGTTTGTAACACTTCGTTGACGAAAGGTTGTATAATTAATAGGATACTATCTTTTTCAGTTAAAATAACGTATATTGTATTTAATATTTTATTAAGTAAGTTGACAAGACCAAGACAGTAGGTACTAGCCCTTTGTACTCTTAAACAATGAAAGTGTAAGGAAAGGCTTGATTCCTTGCTCATGAATATTTTAAAACTCTGTCTGGAAAATTGCGTGACCAGATTATTTAATAACAAAATTTGCCAAACAAATAAACAGAAAGGATAATATCAATCATAGTAATGAATAATGAGGCTTGTTTTGTATGTTATATTAAAACTGGGGGTTTAATGAACAACTTTTATATCTATGGAATTCCACACATGCCATTAAAGGTATGTTATTACTCTTAGAAAATGAAAAACAGCTAATACTACTAGCACATCCTATTATATTTAAAGAAATACGCAATTACAATATTAATTGCTTTGAATTGCAATTAAAACGCAATTCCTGTAGCTTTCTCCACGGGAAGACAAATAATCAATACGTACTCACGCAACGGTAAATTATATGACACCATTTTTTAAAATGAACCAGTGATACATACAAAAACTTCACATTTCCAAAAGAAACTATGTACATTAAGGGATCACTTCAAACACGTGCGGGGGCAGCTGTCCCCTCTTAACCCCCTAATCGCCGCCACTGCTCGGGAGTAACTTTAAAATTTCAAACAAGAACAATATTTTTGATTCAGATTCGGATTCGACGCAACAATATTTGCATATTTTGTTTGGAATATTTTGTTGTATAAGTGATAGATGGCACTGTAATGAGTAAAAATAAGGAAAACTTTGTTTTAAAATATTACACTCATATTTGTTGCAGCATAGATGCAAAAAATAAGCAGCTTTTGCACGAAACACATGTTCGAACAATATCTTCTGAAAGTTATAAACGTTTGCATCAGTAACGTCATTTCATGATTTGAAAGGAGAATGGGAGGGGGAGGGAGAATTGACCACAGACATAAATGTTTTATGTTTTCAATTAATATAATGGTATACAGATTTTTAAAAAGCATCTATTTCTCAACTCAATAAAATAATATTATTATAAGTGTTATATTATTTATTAATTTTGTTTTAGTGGTGATATATTATTTGGTTTTCATTACGTGAAAATTGAATTTAATTCGGGTACGATTAGTTTAATAAGATAAAAATTAAATTGATCATTATTAACAGTAAGAAGGACTTTATCTTTACTTTTCTTAAAATCTATAATGTAGCTCTTGCTTAGTCAAATATGTGGGCTTAGAAATAGATACTATTCGTAATTTTGTTAGAATGTATCTGATTTGGTAAGGGATCCGCGGTGGCTCTGTGGTAAAGCGTTCGCCTTCTGGTGCATGGGTTCTTGGGTTCGAAATCTGCTCCTGCTAAGTGAACTTTGTGGTGGACAAACACCGTGTGCGTGGGTTTCCTCGGGGTTCTCCCGTTCCCTCCCACTTCTTCCACCATTTTATTTCTTTCTCACCGTCTCCTTTAGCGTAGCCGGCATAATCGTGGAACATAAAACTCAAAAATGTAATTTAATTTCATTTCTGATTTGGCAATTACATTTTAGTACGTTTAATTTGTTATTGCACTATTATCTTGTACCATTTAAAATAAAGTATAACGGTGTTATTAGTATGTAGCAAATATTCCTCCCGTTGTTTATCAAGAGCACTATTTCAACTCGCAAACACACATTTATTGCTGGAGTTAACAAAGCATATATTACTATACAACATTAATAGAACTGTAACAACTTTGTGCCATAACGGTTCGTTACAGTCGGATGTGCAGAAATGAAAAGATTAAAGTTATAATTTAGGTGAGTCTAATCGATGAATGTAGAATGGCATTCTTCGTAGTGAAGGGCGTTACCAGAGTAAATAGTACTGAAGAAACACTAAGTTTTTTCATTGCACCGTTTAAGGGGTTTTGCTCATTTTTCGGGCTGCAGCGTTGGTCGACGAAGAGATAGATAGTCTAAGAGGATGTCTAATTCTTATCTATTTCTTCATTATAATAATAGTACTCATATATTCATTGAGATGATTTAAGAAAAAAACTCACGATTAATTATAGATAAATTGCTAGAGTCTAGGGGTGGACATAACCATTTATTACAGAAACCCATAAAAAGTATTTGGATGGTAGTTACGGATACCCAATATAAAAGACAAAGATGATTGAAGGAAGGTTATATTCCATTCAGAATGAACAAATGCAAAGCAATAAAATTAATGAAATGAAATATTCTCTGGACGCCACTTCGCAAGTGTTCTCTACCCGGTAAATGGTTTTGCCCTTTCTACGGGGAAGTACGTTGTTAAAATTGGGCAGGTCATGAAATAGTATTAGGTCTAAGGATTCTTATGTTTATGCATGTCAATAGTAAATATTAATTATCAATATTATGCCATGAATGAAATTAATAATAGTAATAATAAGAATGAGAATAAGAATAATAAATAATAGAATGAGTACAGGACAGATGAGCGTGAAATATAAATAAGAAGTACTTGTGCTTATCAAGGAATAAATAAGTGGAAAATAATAAACAAAAATTATACTATTAAAGTCAAAAATGGAAGTAACACCAACAATTCATAAGCAGATTGGGATAAAGGGTGGTGTAAAATAGAGATAAACATGAACATGAATTGCGCTGGACGCCACACCACAAGATTCTGTTAATATAAAGATAAGATAATCTCCTGTTCCTGAGACGAGTCAGAAATTAATGGAGACAGAGGAAGCACATATTAGTTAATCTTACTAAGCTTAAGATGGGTTGCCGTAAAAATCATGCTAACTATTATTTTTTGCAAAAATGGGAACAAAGCAAGAAATTCTGAAATATGGAAATGAAAGGTAAGTACATATGTAAACGTTACATGTGGGTAGTTGGATGAATATACATATCTATCAGGACATAGCACGATAAAAATCAGCACAATAAATTGTTCACTTCATAAACTTTACAATTATGCTTAAAACCTAGAAACCACTGACATCTCGAATCCTTCGAAGAAACCTAAAGGACCCATTATACACTACTAATGAGCGTAAATCGAGGTAAAACACATATGAAATGAACGATTCATTGTAGTTGATTTGGTTGTGATATATCCTGATGAGGATGGGTATGTTCATTCAAATCACTACATGAAACATTTACACATGTATTAACCTTCCATTTGCATTTTCAGAAAATTTTGGTTCGTACTTATTTTCTTGTGCATATATATACAGGGTGTTTCAGAACAACACCTACACAAATATAAGACAAAAAGTATAGACCAACCAGGGTGGACAAATGTTTCCTTTCGGAGATATAGGCTGCCGAAAACTGAATTTTAAAAAGTGAACTTTAAAGGCCAATAGCTCCAAAACTATGGGACCTACCGTAGTCGGGTCAAGACTTCACTTAGGAACTAGTACGTGTCCTATACAAATATCTAAGTTTCAGAATCCTGTGGTACTTCCGCAACAATTTTTATAGAGGTAGTTGGTGAGTACTCAAATTATATGCTCATAGCCAAACTCCCTATATATATATATATATATATATATATATATATATATATATATAAAAGGTAGTCATGACTGCGGTAATCCTCGCACTTCCGGACCAGGTGTTGCAGAATTCTATTAAAGATGGTTCAAGGTCATAAAGTATTGAAATGAAGTATCGGTATAATGGGGCAGATTGCTGGTGTCTCTGTTGAACAGCAGAATATCCTGTAGCTTGGGATGATGTTGATCGAATCTGAACTGTAAGTTACTTCTTTGAAAAGTAAAGGGTTAGAATTTGATAGAAAGTTATTTATTCACCAAGTCGATTTCCAAAATTAAATGATTCTGATATGGCTCATATTCCCAGCGTTAGTGGTTTCACCTCTCTTTGACACTTAACACTAAGATCATCGCTTTTCTACCGTATTATTTAGTAACCGAAATGAGAATTGTATTAATTATTTTTGATATCAGCAGCACTTAACGCGTTATAATTGCCACTTCCATTAGTAGCGAATAACATTATGATATTTCCGGTAGTCCTTCACGAATAATTTTGTTAACATATGAAATTTCTGGCAACATTTACATGGATAGAATTTCTGCTATCTGTTATGTCTTAGAGCACATAGGCACAACAAGATTTCTACTCAGGTAAATGTTGTCAGAAAGTTGATATGTTAACAACTAATAAAAGTGCTTACTGTCGGTTATTATCCATTTTTGATTGCCAGTAAGGCAATGGCATGCTACATAGAAAGGCAGTGGCATTGATGTTGGTAGTAGATAAGTTGAGATTTTTTAACATAATCGTTTTTTTTCTATGTGTGATCTGAATAGCACTAGTGATATTTAATTTTGCTATCACGCAGTGTAGTTCAATTTAAATTTCACTAGTTTCGAAATTCAGTAACCGATTTAGAATTCTGAATTTCATCATCACCGTAATAAACTTAAACAAAATGGATGAGAAAGGTCTCTGGTACATATTGTTATTTTGTCCAATGACCGCTTTGTTCTTCCAGGGAATTTTAACGTTCCAGGAGAAAACAAGAACCTGAACACTGTTGTCACTTATCAATATTATCTAAAATAATTCAAATGAGCATAGTATCTCAACCTCAAACTTACGTCACATGTTTAACACGTTGACAAAGCTAAGCGTAGCCAATGGTCATAAGCAGTATTATCAACTTCGTATTTTATGAAAATAGCAAAGTAACAACTTAAAAGTCGTAAAATTTCTGTATTGTCAATGAATTCTGCATAATTTTAAGGAGCCTAAAAAAACACATATCCCCTCCGACATTTATGAGCTTTGCTTCCACTTATGGGCGGCCCTCTCAAGGGTAATAAGAGTTATTTTGGTTTAGTTTTTATCATGTATACTTTTAAAAATTCAACAGAGAAAACTGGATCCCCAGTAGGTCAGTAGTAGATATCACATCTCTGGCGCATGGTGTGAATTATTTAATCCCAGCTTCCGCCAAGTGGGCTCTGTGGTTGGAAAATATCATGTATTTGGTATTTTCTTGGGGTTCATTTGTTTTCTTGTACTTCATTCAACTGTTTCGTTTTTATCATTATCGCCACCTCCCTTAGCCTTCGTGGGACGTTAAACCAAAGAAAATCAGAAAATAACCTTGAATCACAATGAAAAGACAAATTGAGAAGATATCATGATAACCTGTGACCTGAGTACCTTTTAAGATGTTGATGAGTTACCACGACATTCTTCCAGTTTGAGAGCCTCCAAGGCAATGAAAGGCCGTTGAGAAACTGTGAAATATCGTCGAATTATACTTAACATTTATTATGCCTTTGTAGCTATTTCCAAAGTTTAAAACAAAATTTAATCTGCCCTTTCTATATTTCATTTTACAACTCAACACGGATTATACAGCAGACGGCATATAATTACTTTCACTGAACACTGAATTGGTTCATAGGAGCGATAATGCTATGACTTCATCATGAGTTGTGCCACGTGTATCTGTAGTAAGGATTATGAGCTATAATTAATACTTTTTTTGGGAAAAAAACTTAGAAGTAAGTGAACAAATTCGTATTAGTCAAATCAAACAACTGAATGTTTCAGAGGACTGAAGATGGTTGCAATGGGAGCTGACACTTCGTACCTATTTCCAAGCTACGGTCTGTTTTAAGGCTGACTTTTAAACATAGAAGCATATTTTCCTATAATATGCCTTTAGTAAAATATTTTATTATAAGAAACATAAACAAAAGATATCTATGCTATTGATTTAAGCGCAAAGTTAAAGCTTGGTTGTTATATTTTAGAAATAAGAAAATCTAAAACATTGTACCAAATTTCCAATCAAGATAGAACAATCAAAAGAACATTAACTTGGTTTCTTAGATTGATAACTACTTAGGTTTTCTAGAACAGTGGGAAGTATTGACACCCGATTGAAATTAGATACGATTCAGTTTCTGTCTGGAAGTGACTTGATGTAATCTTCCATTTTAATTAAAACACTTGCGGGTGAATCAAAAGTATCTATTAACAGATTTATTTCGCAGAAAGTAATTAGAACACTAAATTTTTGTGAGTTCAGAGATAAAGTACAGCATTTACAGAGGATGTCAGAACTTCAGCGTTTAACCTACATTAAATATTCCTCTGCACAATTAGACCTTTTATATATATCGCAAAATTTAAGGGATGATCAGATATAATTCATCCTCTCAGTAAAATATAGTGGTATTTAAGTAGCTTTGTATTTTAACATTATCTTTGCAATATTTCTGCCTGTCATTCTAAACTCGCAATATTTCAGGTTACGTTCTTCTTTCTTCGTCTGCCTTATTAATTCCTGACATTTTTCTATATTATTTCCATCATAATTCCGTATGATCTTAGATAAAATTAAGTATGTTTCTCATGATGTTAGGGTTTTTCCTCGATTTATTTGTTGTGAAAAACTTATCTTTACTCATATAGATATCCGGTACAAAAAGGAATGAAATATAATAATTTCAGTAGATTTGATATTAAGGACATTCTGTCTTAAAATTCTATTTCACACTCAATATTTGTTTATGCACTAAATATTGATTGTTGCTTAGGTTATTTGAAAGCTTTTAATAGAAATTCAACTGTTCGTGAATTTCTTTATTGTATAGGCAATAGGAATTTTTTAATAGGCTGAAGGGTAAGACTTAAAAAAAAGTACAGATGCATGTGAAGAGATTTGAAAGCTGTTGCTTGAAACCAATGGAACTTGAAATTAAATTAATTTCCTGTATAAAATTAGCTTTCAGCGCCTGGTACTGCTACTAATACCAAGTTGATATTATGCCTTTTTTGTTACCGTATTTTCATCTCTCGTTTTAAAGAATTCTTTATCTGCTTTCAAATACTTGTATTATTATTTGAGTGTGTTTGCTTCTACTATAGTTATATATTCTGGAAAATACCAGCAGAATCGCATTAAAGAAGGCAGTTGGACACTTACACTCAATCACTTTTTCTTCCTTGTGGGGCGGCTCGCTAACGTTCAATGCTCCTTCTTAAAATTTGCTGATAGATTGACAACTAGTTTTTACACTTTAGCTAAAATTTATAGAAAAATATACATCATTATCAAATTTCTTTATTCTACAAGTTTACCACTCTACTTTTGACTTATATTAATCCTTTAATTCATGTTCATGAAATCAAAATAGTATGAAAAATTTAGTTTAGTTCTGAAAGTCTTTTCATATGTAAAATTATTACTTCATTCTCTTTTTCTCTGAGTGTTACTCGTGAAATTTCAAATTATATATTAAACATAGCATATATAAACTTTTTTATTGTACTAGAAAAAGGTATAAACATATTGCCAATGTTCGTTTTAAAAATCAAATATAAATTCAAAATCAAATATAATACTAAACGAAAATTATCAGCAACAAATCTGCTTATTACTATCTCTAAATTATCTTCCTTGTCTCAATAATTTTAAAAAAAAATACAAGCGGAACACAGTCAATCAAATGAACCTAGAAGCCCCCGGCATGCAAATTAGGCTCCCGAACAAAATCAGTCATCAAATATAACGCTTTTCATTCCATAGACTATGAGTTACTTCCCAATTAAATTTGGTTCAGGTTTAGCCAGTAGTTACAGCAAAATTAAGTATCATATATCGCGAAATTAAGTATGCAAGAAGAGCCCAGTTGAGCCTGTCTCTGACCACGCACTATCAGAAAGTACAACCATCTTAACTTTCTGGACTTCTTGCCCACAAAACTTGGTTTAGATCTAACCAGCAGTTACCAAGAAATAAAGTACCACATTCATATACACACACTAGGAGTGAAACTATAAGCTTCCTTATGTTTACTTTGGGAATAATAATAATTGAACAATTCATATATTGTCTGCCATTAACTATTTCTTCGACCTTACAAAACACTGGAAATGACATTAAGAGAAAAGAGACCCTGTTCCCTATTCGTTAAGGTTAACGCAATGCAAAATGTGTGTTTTAGTTTAAGATAGTCGGCACAGCAGTTGCAATGACTTTTGCGTTGCGTTGCGTCCATTACAGTTTGCAATTTTGTGAACATCGTTAACGAATGAGTCCTAAAGAATTATTTAGAAATAGAATGGAGAAATAGAATATATGATCTGTAAGTAAATCTCTCAGAAGTGTCATTAGTATGATCTGGAGCTGATTAAGTTTAAGAAAATATACACAACTCTTCTCCTTGTGCCCTTTTCATAAAAAGATATAGGGTTACAACTGTCAGTGTAAATTGGTTACAATTAGCCATTGTTCAATTATAGCACTAGAAAGCACCATTGGTTGCTTAAATGGAAATTTGGCATCACATTCAGCGTAGAAACTATTTAACGTGCGGATGCACGGCTTAAGGTGGAATTCCAACCATTGTAAGTGTTCTAAACTCTGCTACCGGAAAAGTATTCTAGTCCCGGAATCAGCCTGGGACTTAGTGCACCAAAGGATCACGCGCTACTCACTAGATCAGCGGCAAGCATAGAACAGATCGAAGTTTTCATCGTTCATTTTTTTTTATCTTTTTTGTAAAATAATTATCACAATGATTTATATCGTACATACACAGATGAACCCATCCGTTCTTAAAAAACTTTTGTATTTGGTAGATCCTCATGTGCTTAGTGTGCATGTGAATTTTTGTCCTGGGATATCGTTGGTTCCCGAGATACGTTCCATGAATTTTAGGGTTGAGACTTAATAAAATGTTCAAAACAAATCTCTAATTGCTATTTAGCACAAAAATGTATTAGACAAACTTCTTAAAAGCTAATTTGAGGCTTTAGTAAATAATGAGTCAGTTGATTAGATAGATTATATATGCAGTATATACAGGACATTTCCCCCATGCATTAAGAAAAGTCCCTAGTTTCGTTTTATTTGAAAGATTCACGAATGATGTTCCAAATGATTAGTTCCACTAGAGCAGTGCCAGTGCTTTGACAGATAGGATGTAAAAACTATGTGTACCTTACGTCTGGCACTTGCAGAAGAAATGCGTTTCTCAGTAACATACAACGCATGCGTTATAAACCGTCCAGATAGAAAATTTCCTCCGTCTGTGTAAACGCCTGCGTCAATGGAGGAGGAATACCTCTACAACTTGATCTGTATAATATTGTATAATATAAACATAATTACCATCATCAGAAAGAACTATCGCTCATGCTATTGAAAAAAAGTTGTAAAAAGTATCCAAGCTTGAATACATTTTACCAGTAGCATTTGCGTTAGTTTTTTGTACTGCGTTAAATAATTATTTGGAGTTCCTTTTTCATAAAACTAGTAATAGTATGTTTACTCTCCGATGTTTTAAATCTACAATAGTGCTAGATGTTTAATATTTCGGTGGAAATATCTTAAATAATATAAAAACGAATAATTAGTTTGAAATGTAAAATTACATTGTAAATAATGATAAAGTTTCAATCACTTGGTTTGTAAAGGATCCAAAGAATTTTGACATAAAAATTAGACTATGTGAAGAACTTCATATGTATTAAAGATACACATATATATGTATTATAGAGGGCTATACATCATACCTAATATACAGAAAGGAGTAAATTTGGTTTGAAACAACTCAGGATAAACTCCTCCTGGCTTTTCAGTTACAGGTTCCTGAATTAAAATGTTCTCAGAAATTATCGAACGGTCGTCACGTCAAAAGTTTGTAATCTGAAAAAAATAAATCACAAAATAATATATTAAATGTACAGAGTGATCACAGTCCACGGAGGTACTACATAAAATGTTGAAAACAGCCATCACTTACTGCTTCGCACAAATACATCTTCTGCTGATGTTCCTAAGCATACTTTGAAGTATTACACGTGCAATGTTCACAGTTCGTTGAATGTTGATCTACAACTCTTCCAAAGTATGTGGATCAATGGTATAATCTGCTGACTTCAATATCCCTAAGAAAATGTCTAGTGGAGTGATGTTGGGAAACCAAGGGCCAGAATGGATTTGAATTGATGTGCCCTTGTAGCACTGATTTTCAATATTCCATGGCTACATAAGCGATATGGAAGGTTGCACCAGTCAGTCGAAACCATGTTCTTTCCTTTCCTTGTCAGTCAGAAAAGCATAAAAGTTGCCAAGCTAGTTGACAATAATTTCACAAATCAACATTGCGCGAAAGAAGATATTGAACATTCTCTTTCGTGACATGATACACCATAATCGGATCATTTGGGCGTGAGGGGAAGACTTATGTAGTAAAGAGTACATATCAAGGCGATTAAATGAAACAACTCCAATTTGACTTCAGTGTCGTGAAGTGGAAAATCAGCACCCAGAGCGGGAATATACGACGGCGCCCCAGTACATATGAGTGAAGTTGACAGAACAACCGCGAAGCGCCACCATGGTTGATGCTAAGCGTAAGAAAACAATTAAGCCTGCTTTTTCTTGATTTTGAACACTCTTTATTACTTTTTTCCTTCCGTTTTATATCCATTTTACTAACATGAGTAACATTTATCATGGCTCTTTTTTCTTTCCTTCCTTTCCTCCCCCTCCCCCCGAATTTTGCGCCCCTTACTTCGGCACCCGAGGCCATCGTCCCGCTTGCCATCCCACGGCACGGTACTGTTTGTCTTTAAACCTTTACTTAATGTGTTTATAAAAGATATCAAAAACGTTAAGGGATATATATATATATATATATATATATATATATATATATATATATATATATATATATATATATATATATATATATATATATATATATATATATGATGGAAAAAGTGTTACTAGTCGATGTCGTCCCTCTTATACAACGCATTACTATAGAAATGCACTCTCGAAGGTAGAATCATTTTTTCTTCGCAGGAATACAACTTTAATTGCAGAATTTTGAGAAGGGGAGACGAAGGTAAACTTATCATTTAATCAGTTCTCTACCGTAGAATTTGTTACCAGTGCCTGAAATCAATAGCAAAGGCACACAAATCTGAATTTGGAGCTTCTGGATGCTTCCTGTAGTACATAAAGAACATTAATATTATTACAGGGCACATCAGAAGTAGAATCTCTTTTGCGTTAGAGAACTCAAGTTCACTAAACCAGAAATAGAGATAATATTGTATGTGGTACAGTAGTTTTTAAACTAAAGTTTCGTAGTTTTGAAGGACCATCTTCTAGTACTTTCTGTCTGTCGCTACACATGTTTTGTTAAAATTTTCTAAAGGTTATTTCAGAGCGAAATGTAAGAATTTTTTTGTCTCTGCCTTTTTCTATGGGGTCAGCATTTCTGTCCTTATTTCTTTTCCTTTACTTGGTTCTATCTAGGCTTTCCTCTATTTTCCATCCACCCTCCCTCAAATCATCTTGTATTTTGTCCTTCCATTTAATTCTGGATCTTCCCTTCTTCTTTTACTTCCTTCTTTTCAACTATCCTTCTCACATAGTCTTCTGTTGTTCGTCCTACATATCCGAGCCATCTCAACTTGCTTGAAACTTTCTACTTAAGAGTCAAATCTTAACAATGCCATTTATAAGTATAATTGTTTCTTATTTTACCCTTGCTCATAACATCACACATCCATCTTAACATTCTCATATCCGCCAATTCCACCTTCTTTTAATAGGCCCTTGTGATTGTCCAGGTTTCACATCTGTAAATCATTGCCGGTCTTATTGCGTCTTTATATATACGGGCTTTACGTACAACTTATTTTCTTGTTACACAATACCCCGCTTAACCTTTTCCAGTTTAGCCAACTACGTTTATTCTGTAATGGGCTTCTGTATGTAATCCTTCATTCTGTCGAGATATGATCCAAGATACTTGAATTCCGAGATAAATAGTAGCTTCTTTCCTTGTAGACGTAAAAACCTTCCAATTTCTAGTGTTGAGTGCATGGGCACCAGCAGCAGAGTACAAGGAGGAACGGTTGCTCCCCCTGGATTTTTTAAATAGTGTTTAGTTCCAGGAAGTAGACCCTACATGTCAAGACATACTAATTTCTTTACTCACATGCTATAGTACTTAATACATTAATATCAAGTACTCGTATTATAGTTTGTTTACTGTAATTAATAATAATATTTGGGTAAATAACAACTATTTTATATGATATATTATTTCAACGCGTACATCAAAGTGTTTGTATATTTGCGACTGCGCTTCTGTTGTTTTGGCCCACCCCTCAAGAATATGTCTTTTGCCCACTCCCCTTGGGAAAAATCTTGTGGGCATCTCTGATTGAGTGTCATACATTCTGTTTTTGCTCTACTTATCCTTGTGCTTCTCTTTTGGAAAATATTTCTCTATTATTTTAGTTTCTTCTCTGCCCTTATCTTTAGATTTTTTTGTGTACAACATTATGCGCGACCTCAGGATTCTTTTTTTTGCCCATAACATCATTTGGAAAAGAATATTCTATAGTGCTCTATTTTTCACCTTCTTCGCCAACATATCCATTACCAAACTGAAATAATATATTATAAGATCTGATAACTGATGTAGACCAATAGTTAATAATAATTAAATGGAATTTTTCAGGCAGACAATTTGGATGAACAATGTTTATCATGTTCCCAGTGAGGCTTACCTTAAGTTATCGATAATAATCATATCATTATCATACCAAACACTTGACCACATTTTATTTCAAAGATGCCCCAGCTACAAGGAATACTTCGAATTCTCAAAAAATTTTGAAAGTTACTGGTGTTAGATACTAGTGTCATATTTGTTTTTATGTTTAGTCTAATAATTAATATGGGGAAATACTTTTGTGTTCTCTTATAAAGAACTGGAAGTTTGTAATGGTTTTACTACTTTCTGATACAAATCCATTTAAGTGTGTGTTACTTCATGAAGTTAAAGTTTCATTAGATGTAATTATAATATCTAACGAACTTCAAGTGTGAATATTAAATTTATATAATGTTTCAAAAGATCGGGGCGATAGTTAAACTCTGTACCGGTAACGATTAGAGATATGAAAACATAGATAGAGAGTAAATTTACGCAAAATAGGTGGTTTTCCAGTAACAATAGCCGTTTGGGCTTTACAGTGATAAGGCATCCTACATTAAATAAAAACCCAACGTTGCAGTTCAACAGGCCATTAACCCTTTTGAGACTTCACACTAAATCACTGTTTAGAAATAGATGGAGGCGTTCTAGATTACCTTACATCCCAAATGTACACGTTCCGCGTCTTATTTTTGTCTGACTTCATGTTCCGTTCCAACAGCATGCTGAACTTGATTTCTTTTTTTTTTTTATCATATAACATACAGCACCGTGCCACTGTGGAGCCAAAAGGGCTGGTTCTCGATTGGAAAAATTGCATTTTAGATGGAAAATTGACTATTTCCCATCAGTGTCGGACTGGTCACGTTGGTTACTTGGCAATTGCCAAGGACCCGAGGCACCACGCACGGATCACGAAGGTACATTTCGCCAACCC
Organism: Thermobia domestica; assembly: GCF_964235325.1. NCBI lineage: Eukaryota > Metazoa > Arthropoda > Insecta > Zygentoma > Lepismatidae > Thermobia > Thermobia domestica. The sequence goes on along the minus strand of NC_137465.1, from coordinate 112,300,508 downwards.
CCCCCCCCCTGGAATTTCGAAACAAAACCTATGTCAATTGTTTGTGCTACGTTTTACCGGAATGTACAGCAATAATATTTTCGTTTGTACCACTTCCAGTAAAAGGATATAAGAGTTTTAAACTGGAGGCGGTCGTATCCACAGCCCACCACTTTAAAACTTTTATAACTTTGTACTGAAACCGGTACACACGTAAACTTTTGCGGTATATTACGGCACAAACGTAGCACAAACCATTGATTTAAATCTTATTTCGAAATTCCAACGTGGGAGCGGCCCGCGGCCGTTTCCACAGCCTTCAATTTTAAACCCTTATATCTTAGTACCGGAAGTGGTACAAGCGAAAATGTTTGTAGTACATTCCGGTACAAACTTAGAACAAACTATTAGTATAGGTTTTGTTTCGAAATTCCAATTTGGGGAAGCTGTCATTTCCACAACCCCTATTTTAACACTCTTATAACTTTGTACCGGAAGTCATACAAACAAAAAATTTTGCTGTACATTCCGGTACATACACAGCACAAACGATTGGCATATTTTTTGTTTCGAAATGCCAAGAGGGGCTGGCAAAATGTATCTGAATCGCGAGGCGTAGCACCTGTGGGCCTTGGTCGAATTTTTGCGATCATAAATGCTTCCTTGATTCATTCTACCAAAAATGTTCCGGAAGCCTAAGTTCTTTCCGAAAGAAGTCTTCTCGGGACCCCTTTGCTCATATCAGTACGGTCCCTTGAGCCAATAAAACTTTGATCTGTTTTGTACTACATATTTATTCAATACAGAAAATATGATTTTGTCACTTATGTCTTGCATATATATGGGTGGGAGCCTTTAAGGACCCGCACCAAGGCCCTCAACTTGGCAAGTCCGACACTGTTTGGAATAACTTTCCTACTTTTCTTTTTTCTTTCTTTTCTTTTCTTTTTCTTTCTTTTTTTCTTTTTTTTTTTGTATCCTTACTCATAATGGAGTAGACCTATGGCCCCGACTTCTGATGCGCCCGTATAAAGCAAATACATTTTAAAAATGCAAGTAACATTACACTAGACTTGAATAATATCCATCGATTGATATACTGTATATCTCATCTTTGCACATTTTTCTTTTATTATACACTAAAACTGCAGATGTAAATTATGAAGTATAACTGCAAGAATTCAGCAAAGAATTAAATTTCTGCTTATTTTTTGATTGATATGAAAATTTTCTATGTCTGCAGCTACAGTTCTACCAAAAATGTTCCGGAAGCCTAAGTTCTTTCCGAAAGAAGTCTTCTCGGGACCCCTTTGCTCACTAGAGTTGTGTTCTAACTACACGAACTCTAGTTGAAATTGAAATCATATAGTAAAGACATAAATCATTTAACTATGTTGAAGCTCACGAAAATTTCAAGCCTAATATAATGGAATAACTATGGAATTCATTATACCTCATTATACCGGTTACAATAAGAACGAGCAATTACTCTTTAGAATACAAGTCTAAATAAAGATTTAACAATTTGAATAATGTGATGTCCATGAAGCTGATAGGCCACCTACGGTAAACCTCAACATACATTTCACACATCGTTAGAGCTTATTGGTTGGTAGTGCCGCAAATCCCAGCCTTAGTTGATTTGATTTGACTTTGAGTTTAGCGTCCCTTTCTGCAACGAGGCTATATAAAACGTGGACCTACAGCTTAGCGTGGGATCCCAACCACATGAGTTCCCGTCAGGAATCGAACCCAGGTCCCCTATGCCAAAGTTGCGTACGCTACCAGTTTAGCCACGAGAAGATCCCCATCGTTAGTACTTCGCACATATCGTCCCTTTTATAATAATTACTATAAGCCTGCTAAATTCATGCCAACAAGCACACATCTCAGAATCGACCCAAACATGAGGATAACGATTAGAGCAGCGTTAGTGCTTATAGTGTCATCAATTTGAACATTCCCGCTTCCATACGTAAAGCTCTTAGCATAAGAACATGTGTCTGCCATTTCTTGCAACAGACCTGTCCTATTCGATCAGCCAAATTAATATGTTAACCACAATCTCTTTGTTAGTGCTCGTTAGTGTCGCTCAAGTTGACAGTAGTCCTTAGATATACTTAAGCTAAACACGGTTTTAGAACCGATAAAAAAGAAAAGAAAAACGTTTTTACTGGAACCTATTAATTTCATGCCAGCAGGCCACATCTCACAATGTCCCAAAATCCAATTTAAGTGTTATACTAACAAATAAAACAGTTCTGACCAGAGCAGAATGAAATATATTAAAAACTATACTTACAATGTGTTACAGTTTCAAGGACCTAACGTCCTCTTCTTCAGACACAAACACTGAGAAAAGACAGGTGACAGCAGATCTTATATACACGAGAAAGTGAAAGGCCACGCCGGTCGGAGGGAACCAATGAGGATAAAGGCAATACCGCGCCAACAGAAAAATATAATGAGCCCTTTCACTTTTTCTCAGTTCTTTAATTAGATGACATACAAAGAAAAGTAAATAACAAATAGAAATTATTAAATAAGAAAAATAAATAACTAAATATATATATAATTTTTTTAAATAAATAAATATTAATAGCCTATATGCACTTTTCTTGTTATACTGTAGTAGCATTAGTGCTCATTAGTGCCATTAACATTATCGTTAGTGTTTTACACGTACAGTTTAGGAGGTGCGTAATAACAAGATGATCTGTCTTGAAATTCAAAATTGAACTTGTTGCATTATTTGACCTTTATACAGAGAATAAGTATTAAAAAAAAAAAAAAAAAAAAACCATTAACTAGCATTTTCCCCAGAGTTGACATGTTATACGTTTGATGTCGTGATTAACATAAACATATGGAAGAAAACGAAAATGAAACCAAGCGGATATTCGGAACTGCCAAGTTTTATTTCAGTCGTTGGACTACGTTCTTCTTTTCTGTTTATCTGGAAATCCAAGCTAATACAAATAGGGATTGAAATAAGGGTCAGGCACCGATTCAAGTATAGTAATCTGATAGGTATTTAGAGAACCGCTTTATTATGTGTAGCTACTTACAGACTAATAGTTATATTTTACCACAATAACAATCTATTAGATTAAAACGGTTTGTCTAATTTAACAAAATTATCTAAAGACGATCACCTTATGCATAGTGAGTATGACATAATTGGCGTTTGCAAGACTGCAAACAACGGCGTCGGAACCGAGGAAATTTTATTTTCTTAAACGAAGAAAAGACGGAAATGATTATCAAGTAACGAATCTAATAATAAATTTGATATTAAGATAATTTCTGGGCAACTACCGTATACAAAATACGAAATAAAACTAGCTACCCTATTCGTCTCCCGGACGGTCAGGTATGAAATTCTGATCTACGTTTGATTGTCGTATTAATTATATCCATATGACACTATGGATATAATTAAGCGAACACTGAATAGCAGGTGGCTTATGTAAAGCTAAAACATTCATTAAAGAAACAATTATAAGCAACCAAAGTGGTAAGAATAAATAGATAATTAAATAAATATGCAATGGCTATCACAAAAAACAGCACGTTAATGTAAGAAACATTTATCTTACAAACTTGCCCAAATTAAAGTCCAAAAAGTATAACGTTGTCGGCTTCCCGCGCTTGGACCTGCTCGTCACTGGGGGTATGGTAAGAGGATGACTAATCATCACCCTTGCGATGAGTCAGTTAAACAAATCTGAAGGGTGATGATTGGCTATCCTCTTACCACACTCTCAACCCTTTGGGGATCTTATGGTAACTTTTGTACCATACGGGGTGTTTCATGGTACATTGCGTTATAACTCTCCTATTTGAGCTTTTTCGTCCGTTTTTTTTTTGTTTGTTTGTTTTTCAAGTCCAGAGGCATTGTAGAAGACATTACGTATGGTTTCACACCTTCCTGCGTCGAGACATAGGAGGTGATGACATCATAAGTCTAAAATTTATATTTTCGTGTAATACTTTTTGGAAGGGTTTATGTAAAGTATTTTGGTGGGCTTATTTTTGCACGTAGAAGATTGAAATTTTGCACAAACATGCAGTCTACCGAATAGTATTTACCAGATTTTTTTAGATTTCTGCGTTAAAACAGGGGGGAGGATCCAGAGGGTCAAAAAGTTGAAAAAGGGATATTTTTACCCAAAAATCCCGTTTTTTCTCATTTTCTCGCCTTAGATACATGATGGAGACAAGTGAATGGTACCGCCTGAAAGGCAGTTCTATTCTGAAGAGAATGATGTGCAACACATGGCCCTAGGGTAATTAGGGAAGTGTCAGGGAATTTTTACCAAAATATACTTTTGTATAGGGGAATTTTGAACATTTTCGGTATTATTTTTTTGCGGTCTTATTTTTGCACGTAGAAGATTGAAATTGTGCACAAGCATTCAGTCTACCGAGTAGTATCTACCAGATTTTTTATCAGATTTCTGCGTTAAAACAGGGGGGTACAGAGGGGCTAAACCTTTAAAAAGGGAAATTTTTACCAAAACATTCCTTTCACGAGATTTTTCCGCCTTAGATACATGATGGCTACAAGTGAATGGTATTGCCTGAAAGGCAGTTCTATTCTAAAGAGAATGATGGGCGAGACATAACCCTAGGGTAATTAGGGATGTCTCAGGAAATGTTTAAAAATTTCCCTCTGTATACGGGAATATGGGACATTGTCGGTATATATTTTTTTTTTTTGGCGGGCTTACTTTTGCACCTGGAAAATTGGAATTGTGCATAAACATTCAGCTCACCGAGTAGTATTTACCAGATTTTTTTCAGATCTCTGCGTTAAAACAGGGGGTCCAGGGGGGGCTAAAAGTTGAAAAAAGGATATTTAGACCCAAAATCCCGTTTTTCCTCATTTTCCCGCCTTAGATACATGATGGAGACACGTGAGTCATACCGCCTGAAAGGCAGTTCTACGCTGAAGAGAATGATGGGTGAAACATGACCCTAGGTTAATTAGGGATGTCTCAGGAATTTTTTTACCTGATATCATGGTGTTTTACGGTAATTTGGGGCATGGTGGGAATTCCTGATAAAATTTCTCTCGTCCTTGGTATTCAAGATAGAAACTTGAAATTTGGCACACACATTCAGTATACCAAGTACTACTTCTCAGATTTTTTTTTAGATGGCTACGTTCACACAGGGGGGTCCACGGGGGCCAAAGTTCGAGAAAAAAATTTCCCTCCGAAATTTTCACTTTGACATTTTTTCCCGCTTCTGGTATATGGTATGAGCATGCAAGTGGTACCACTTGAAAGCCAGCTCTATTCTGAAGAGAATGAGGTATGAACCATGATCTTAGCATAAATAGAGACGATACAGTAGCTGCTTGACTGAAAGTCTAAAAAATAGCCCAAAAACACAAGATCCCAAAAGGGTCAATGATGAGTAGGTCCAAGCGCGGGAAGCCAACGACGTTATACCTTCTGGACTATAATAATAAATAAAACAGGTAAACTAGAGTTGCAACGAAGTACGTGACTTCGGCACGTGAGGAAACATGCATATTGCGCATTGTAAGCCATTTATTGAGCTTGCCATTAGGAGGTTAATTTTTAGCCTTTCCAAGCTTGTGTTGCAATACGCGCGGACCCAACAAAACATCATTTTTGGTTTAGTTTTTCACCTTAAAAACATAAAATATAACAAGAATGTATATACTGTATAAAAGTACTATAAAGGACCGTGGTCTTACTATGTTTGTATGGCTGATTTGAAAAAGTTAAGTCTGTTGAATGAAGTTGGCATACCCTTGTCCTTATGCTTAAAGCTATAAGTATGGAAACAATAACATTAATGTTGATGACACTAACGAGTACTAATGCTACTATAAACATTAAACTTATTTTAGGGAAGATTCGGTGAAGTGATCCTGCTGGCTTGTAGTTAGCAGGTCCCACTGAATGACTTTATTTCTCACCTGTTTTAAGCCACATTTACCGCAAGTATGCTTAAGCATTAACGTCAATTTCTGCCGCACTAACGAGCACTAGAAAAGAGTTTGTGGTTAGCATGTTTATTTGGCTGATTTGAATAAGACGGGTCTATTGAATAAAGTTGGCAGCCCCTTGTTCTTACCTAGTGATGGCTAACCTCTTAACTGTTATCCTCAGTTTTTGGGCAATTCTGACAGATGGGCCGTGATATGAAGTTAACAGGCCCATAGTAATTATTGAAAAAGTAGGAATGTGTATTCTGTGAAGCACTATCCAGCCCAAAAAAGAAACGCTAACGATGTATAAGGTTGATTTTGGGGTTTGCCATCAATTTCACGGACATGACAACATGACACTTGCTATTACCTGCCTATAAACTTGAAGTTTATGATTGACAATGATGGTAGTTTTATATAAAAGCCTATATATTAGAAATAGATTTATGCTAGGACAACTTTGGTAGTTAACGAACATACTATGAGAATCATCAAAGGAGGGAAAATATGATATATATATATATATATATATATATATATATATATATATATATATATATATATATATATATATATATATATATATATATATGCACCTGAAACCTACTTAAACGTTAGCCAAGTCAAAAGGCAGAACAAAGTGAGCATCAGGTGGTGTCAGAGAGGCTGGTTAACTGCCTCGGGCACCCTGCCAAATTGGGATGAGTGCTCTTGTCATCCGCTGGACTTTTCAATAGCATCGCCAGCACGTGATCCGACTGCGAGAAGGAGAGAAAAAAAATTACTTTCTGATAATAAAAAAATTCTTACAAGGATAGATGAGAATGTTGAGATGAACTCGAGATCTGAAGGACATGTGTCAGTAGGTGTTCATCACAAATCTTCAACGACAGCGATTGATCTCCAAATTGTCATCCGTGAAGAGGGAATTTGTCTTCTGGTTTCGCCACTTCAATGTGTCACTACAACACAGACTCTACAGTCCATGAGAAGAAAACATGTGCCTTGTGTGTTACACAGTGTCTCTCCTAACACTATACTCACACAAGCTCGAAACATGTATTAAAACTTTATAAACATTAATGTTTGTTATCTCTGTAAAATGTTAATTATTATGGCAATTAGTTTGTGTGTCACTCTTAGAAGTGCGTGTTGCTGTTAAGAATGTTGTGCCACTGTTAAGTGAATATGAATCACCGTTAGGAGAATATGTTTCACCTTTGAACAACAAAATAGAATCTTCTACTTTGGAGTGTATATGTATAATAAATTATATACACAGAGTGTTTGAAAAAGAACTCCTTAGTTTTAAGTATAAATTTAATTGGGAAATGAATGAAAACTTACATCAAGGAGTATATATCATATAAAGAGAATTCCTTCAAGTTTTGTTTAATGTTGGTAGACTTCAACGCGGGGTCCATTTATGGCCCTGCGCACGTCGAGACGATATTCCACTTCTCGCCACGTATTCGCCATCAGTAGGTTTAATTTCATGTTACAGTTGCAATTTGTAGGCGCGCAACTTAAGTCTTTTACGCACAACACCATACACAGTACCTTTAGGCACTCCTAATTGTAGACTACGTCTGGTGAATGACTTCTTCGGGCTTCGAACACAAGAAACACAGATCTGTTCAACAACACCTTCAGCAGTTCTCGGTCTACCTGGTGATTGTCCTTTTAAAACATTACCGGTTTCCTTGAAAGACTTTAGCCAACGAGGGATAGTACTTGCTGTAGGTGGTTCACCACCATACTGACGTCGATAATTACGTTGCACTGTTATAACTGACTCAATTTTCACAAGTCAAATACCACACTGCGCTTTCTGATGCGGAGTACATATTGTTGCTGAGTTGCTCTGCACTGCACGCCTGTCTGGACTGAACTGAGGAAACAGAGGAAAAAACAGCGCTGGTGCCGTCTCAAGGTCAAGCAGACCTGCCAACTGCAGGGGAGCCAAACTTGGAGAGTTGATGAATCAAACGACACAAACAAGAATAGTGTATGTCACTTTGTACAGATTCTAGGACACAATAAACTACGGAGTTCTTTTTCAAATACACTGTATAATAAATTATATATATATATATAATTTTTACTAAAACAGTACACAAATTAGTAAAAACATCTGTTCTGATTAATAAAAACTTTCTATTATCATTAGAAACGAATGACATATCTTGAAGCGTTGGAAATTTTTATAGGTTATCTCGAAAATTACACATGAGAATTCAGCTTCAGGCCTTATAATTTAGTTCAGCTCCATGTCATTTTCCGATTACGAAGTCTCTCTCTTTTCTTAATAAGTTTTCCATTAAGTTTTCCATAATTATTATGATCATTATCATAGGTATTCTTCCGTTATTGGCAGGTCACTTGCTGCAACTCAGAAGCTTCCATGCTCCACTGTCTTTCGCTAACTTCCTCGTCTTCGCATACGATTTTTCTATTTTGATATCGTCCATTTATTGTGATCTCTTTCGCCCGCTCCCTCTCTTTTCTGAAACCGTACCTTCTAAAATGTAAGTCATGATACAGTTCCTTCTTAGCCAATGTCCAACTAGTTTCTTTTCATCTTCTTAATCTATATTATAAAATTGAAAGTGACTATATTGTGACTCTTAATCTATTGAACCGTCCGAACCATCTTATCAAATTTTTGTCGTAGATGCAGTTCTGATATGGGAGTGTTTCTAGCTATTCATTTTGACATTAGAACTTAGGGGAGGTGGAGGAGGGGAACTTATAAAAAATAAATAAAACTTAATAACTCTGGAACCAAACGACTAATCTCGATCAAATTTTCAACATAGATAAGGTTTGTACCAGGGGTGTTTTTTATCATTTCACTTTGGCAGGAGCAACGTAGGGGCGGAGGGGAAGATAAACTAAAATCAATATATGTATGAAGTTTTTAATCATTTCATCTTAACGGTAGATCTTGGGGAAGTGGGATGGGAGGAGGGGAATGAACATGAATAAAACTTAATAACTCTTGAACCACCAGACCGATCTCCACTAAACTTTGAACACAGGTAAGGTTCGGACCTGGAACGTTTTCGCCATTTCACTTTAACTTTGAAACGTAGGGGAGGGGGAGAGAGGAGATATATGTTTAAAAATAAAAATAAAAGTGACTGTCTTTGTGACTTCATCACGCTTAAACCACCCGACTGATCTTAACCAAATTTCCAACATAGATGAGGTTCGGACCTAGAGTGATTTTTATCATATCACTTTTACGGTAGAAGGGGAGGGGATAGAGAGATCTATAAAAATAAACAAAGCTGAATAACTCTTGAACCACCCGACCGATCTCGATCGAATTTTCAACATAAATGAGATTCGGGACTGGAAAGTTTTTTTTTTTATATATTTTCAACTTTGACAGTAAAACTTAGGGGAGGGGGACAGGGAGACATATAATAATAAAACAACTCTTGAACCACCCAACCGATCTCGATCAAATTTTCAAACTGGATGATGTTCGGGACTGTGATATTTTTGTCATTTAACTTTGACGGTCTAACTTAGGGGAGGGGGAGGCGGAGAGGGTGACTTAATCACTCTTCAACCACCCGATCGATCTCGATCAAATTTTTAACATAGATGATGTTCAGGCCTGAGATGTTTGTTTTATCATTTCCCTTTGACGGTAGAACTTAGGGGATGGGGATAGGAGGGGGAGATATATAAAAATAAATAAAACTTAGTAACTCTTGGACCACCAGAGCGATTTCGTTCAAATTTACAACCTAGATGAAGTTTAAACCTGAGATGGTTTTTGTCAAATCACCTTGATAGTGAAACTTAAAGGTGGGGAAAGGGGGAGACTTTTAAAAATGATCGAATGACCTATATTAGTGTCGAATCCATAGCTTTCGGGGCGCTGAGATGAACAGTGACACTTCTGGTGACGTATAGATCTAAATTTAGCCCCGCAATTTGTGGGAGAGGGTGGAGGATATATAAAAATAATCGAAATGACCAATATAAGATTCGAGTTTATAGTTTTCAGGATCGCTGAGATGAACAATGACACTGGGCAATATAAAAATAATTGAAAATGACCGATATCCAAGAACGCTTTAGTAATAGTAAAAGGTGACTGCCTAACGGAACATATTACTATTTTTCTTTATTTAACCCAGCGAAGCGGGTAATTGATGCTAGTAATATCTTAAATTATCCTATTCTCCCACAATTTCTAACAGCCTCTCATTAGTCTTTCCGTTTGACCCAGCTAATTCTATCCATTCTTCTCCACACCCACATTTCGAAAGTTTCCAGTGTTTTTCGTCATTTCTGCGCAATGTCCATGTTTATAACCCATATATCACAATACTCCACACAAAGCACTTTATGAGTCTTTTCCCCAACTCTTTGTTCTAAGTCCCACAAAATAGATTTTTTTCCTCTTAAACGCTTCTTTCGCCATTTCTATTCTTGCTTTTATTTCAAGTTCACACTTCATATAGTTAAATAAAAATTAATTTCAATAGTTTATCCTAAATTTGGGAGTATGTCTTATTAATTATATTGTACACTGTTCGTTTGCTAGTGTCATAATGAAAAATATAATGAGAATATATGTATTTTATCATTAGTTCTACCTTAGCATGTGCCATGGTTATCGTAGAACATCAATGTTCAGATTTATCAAAGAAAAATTTACATCGGTTCGATCGGAATCTGCGCGTGAGAATTCACATTCACTCATATCATCCTGTTCAATTTAATGCGGTACATTGGACATTGGACATTTTTGTTCTTTATGCGACGATAATATCGTCGAATTAAAATTGTAATAAATGTTTGTTGTATTACATTAATATTATTTTTTACTGCAAAGAAATAATGAAGGGGAATAGTTAATAAGAGTGATAGAAGAAAAAAATTGTAATTGTAACCTTAATTGCTACCATCCTATTTGAACCCCTCTACTAACTACAGTTTCGTAATATAGGCTCTTTCTCAATACTGTTTGGGATAGCATAGCATCATTATCAAATTACCCAATTTTACTTTCTTTATACCAGTGAAAACGCTAAAGGAGGCTAGCGCCTCCTCCGGGTGTCAACGTCCACCTCTCTTCGGCTGCCCTACAGACATGCTGTATTGCAATTTACATCAAGTTTTATAAAATGGTATTTGGAATACACAACAATAGCTGCCTCGCCAAAAATATCTCTGGTCCTTCGCTTGCCTCGCAAGATATTAAACCTGGAATCGTCACTAGCCTGTACGTACAATAATATACAAAAAGTTATACACATCTCAGTCCTTTGTACTGGTACTTGTGCAGTTTGAAGAAATAATTTCTCAACCCTTTCAAACCTTATTTTATTTTCCCTCTTATTATAGTATAATTTAGTGGTCCATCTAAGGTACCAAATGTTTGCAACTAAAGCATTCTTCATAACAGTAAGAAATAACACGATACACTTCATACCCAAGGGAATGGATATAGAGATCGAAGGGGTTTAGTAATTTCTCAAAATTTCTTAGCTTTATTTCATTATGATACATCTATTGGTTTAGAAATTAAGATCAAACATAGAGAAAGTCCCTACGTAGAGGAGTATGTATAAAATATGTAATAATTCTAAGTGTAAAGCTTCCTTGAAAGGGATTTGTTTCTATGTCAGTGGTTGAGAGTTCAAGCATTATCTATATAAAACAATATATGTCACTGCGACTCGAAAAACTGCTATGTGACATTTTTGTCGAAAATGAGTTATGCCGTGCAAATAAACCTGAAAGCTGTCAGTAGTGTCCTTTATAATGTGATAAGTGAATATTCAATTGTTTCGCCACAACTGTGAAAAAAGCAATAGATTGAAATTAAGGATTTAAGTTCTCATCACCTACGTATTCATCCTCTATGTGCTTATAAAGGCGCAAAAGATAAACCGACATGTACTACGTAAACACTAAAATAGTAATATAAACTTGTTGAAGCAAGCTACAATAATGTCCACTGCATAATATACGCAGAACCAATTTTATAATATTTTTCAAGTGCTTCCTTGTATTTGGCAAAACTTTATGAGTTTGGAATGGTTTCTGCTTCTCCTGAAAAGCTGCCCTTTTAACACATAGCGGTTCTTCGAGGCGCAGCGACGATATATAGGTATCTGGGTATTTGAGGGGATTATTTCATATTCAGGATAGACCAAGCGTCTGTATAGGAGAAAAGTGTTCATTGAAAAGTGTCATGGTATTTAGTGTAAGATTTTTCTTTTAGTTTCCCCACAGACTATACTATGACGTTAGCCCAGTCAACCAAGCTTTTCAGAGGAAGAAATAGTTACAAAACGAAACTTGTCTCATTCGATAGATTATGCTAGTACTGCTTGTGATGAACATTTTCCACCAGTCCCTCCTTCGTTTACTCTCAAGTCCACCTCAAAGTTAAGAAAACAGCATTTCCATTTTAAAAAATCATTAAAAAATCAACCTTGCACCTACAATAACCGTTCTGCCACCAAAATAATCTACATTTATATTGCTTATCATAGCGTAGACTACTTTCCAATTATGGAAAGCCGAAGTTTTTATATTCAATTAAGAAAAATATTGAGATTGATGCGCTATTATAAACTTATTATCGAAATGACAGCAGGAAACTTGTTTTAATCGAAAGTGATTGACATATAAGTGGCAGAATTTGTAATAAGCTTTCATTTGATATAAAATATGTGGTTAAGATTCCCGGGAGGATAGTGAGGGAGAAAAAGAGTTGGCCAACATCACCTTGCCCAGCGCTCTGTCTGTCATGTTCGATAATAGGCAGCATTTGATTTATGCAATAAATTTAAATCTTGAGGTATTAAAATCATGGACGATTAATGACAAAATTCTTCAACTTAAGTTGCTTTATCCTTACAGGATACTATAATTATTATTGCTGTGAATTATCATTTGTTCAGTTCTGATATTTCTTCTGAATCAGTGTCTTCAGTGTCTTTACCAAATTCACTTTTTTTCTAAGTTTGTGCATGAAACACCATTAGAAAAGACACACATCTGAAGTAAAGCAAGCCAACTTTTACACAAAAACATCTTTTGCACATTATTTCTTACAAATGCAAAAAAAAATCTTGTGAACAACTTCAGGTGGGGTAAAAACCATTTCAGAGTGAACTACAACCAAAACGCTGTCACTGAGTTTTCATCCATTGTTTTCCCAGAACTTCGTCATCCCCCATCCACCGTTGCACTTGGTAATACGCTCTTAGTGAATGCATGTGTGCTGCGCTGGAAGTGAGTGAGATAGTGGCCATTTCAAACTTTGGTTTTAGGAACATTTCAGCTACTTTGCACATGTAAAAAAATATCGACATTCATCCAAAATTTGCTCAGACCGTATCAATGAAGTACGAACTCTTCACCACATTCTTGGTTGTAGTAGATAGTTGAATGTTTCTGTCTTTTCGCACAGTTCTTTGCTTTTCATAGGTAAGCACAATACAATTTTTTTCTTGCCTGTAAAATGATGCTGTTCTGTCACATCCAGTTATGGCACGCAACAATAAAAATATTACTCTTTCATTTTTGAACCGAGCTTACCGAAAATTTTCTTGGGCATTTTGATGTAAATAGATAATGACTTTTCCTTCCATACCTAATAATAGGATCAATGAGTCTGTATCTTTTTCAATTAACATTGCGGGATTTCCACTAGATTTAGCAATGAAGATCACTTCCTTTACTATATTCACATCAGTGTCATCAGCTGCGACTATTATTTTGAACCCACAACGAAAGAAATGTTCTATCAGAAATGCAATTAACCTTTTCTTATCATTATATCTGCCCAAAAATTCTCCCTGGGGGACAGTACAGCACATGGATAGCTCTAGAAGTATGTCAGGTGACACGCCAGGAGGTATGTCGAACAAATTTTCAAATTGAATTAGCTGTTTTCCAAACTATTTTACGATGCTGTAGCTTTCTTCATAGTGTAATTTCTAGAGATGCAAAAAAGCCGGCTTTTTTCAATCGATGGCTTTTTTCACATAAAAAGCCGGTTTTTTGGGAAAAAACGAGAATTTTGGAAATTTTTGCTTTTTTTCATTTTCATGATTTTTCTATCTAAATAGCTTTCTTATAGTATATTCTATAGTTAGATAAGAATTCCATGACCTAAATGCCATATTTCGCTCTGAAATTCACCATCAAGATGGATGGAGCACATGTTTTACGAATTAAAGCTAACATAAAGAATCTAGTAATTGAGGGCAATTTAGACGCTATTTAACCTTTGAGTTACCGACATTATTTTCTTCTCTAGATCATTATAGTTTGTAATCCGTGTTTCATTTCTGAGAGCTTAGTACCTTAGCTTCTAGCGCAAAAGTTAAACTTATGTTTCTCTATATATCCGTCAAAGCGTACGTTTTTCAATATATCCGTCAAACCGTACTTCCACATTTCTGTTATACTGTAGCTGTGCAAAGATGTAGCAATAATTTTCCGGATACAATCTTGAATACTAATTTATACAAATAATCAGTAGCGGATTGAGAAAAGTACTTTGGGAGGGGTTTTTCTGATTGTTTCGTTTTCTAAAATGTCCTAATTTTATTTGGGAGGAGCTTGAAGTTTATGAGTACAGGCATAATATTTCGTTTCGTTTATATATTTAGCGATAATCTTCCGAAACAACCTTGAAGATCATTTTATACTAAGAATCAGTGGCGGATTTAGAAGAGTATTTTGGGAGGGTTTTTTCTTACTAATGTTTACTTTTTTTTAATCATTCGTAATTTTTATTTGACGGGAGCTTAAAGTTTATGAGTAAAGGCATAACTAATAGATATTTCCTTTGTTTTAGGCATTCCGTAATTTTGGAGAACAGGCTTCAGTCCGAAAGACCGCCGCAAAACCGTCACTGCTGGTAATTAGTAATAATAGCGATTTAAAAACAATAAGAAAGGAAATCGGCCAACTCACAGTACACGCACTATTTCTACTTCACAGATGGAATGAAGAAAAGCTTTGTCAGAATGGTCGAATGTTGGGTTGAATCCCGAACTTCCCGATAGGAGCGCAAAAGCTCCACTCAGTCATGTTTGTTATGCAGTTGTATTTAACTTAACTTAAATGTATTCCGTAGTCCTTTTTTTTGGTGGTAGTGGTGGTGGTGGTGGGGAGTTCGGTAATGATATAAAGCAGGTTTGGCTGGTTTAAACCAAGGTGGTTTAAACCGTGGTTTAAACCGGCTGTTTTTTAAAAAAAAAAACTGGTTTAAACCAAAAAAAGAACGAAAAATGCTTTAAATCGTGTGAATTTCATGGTGACGTTTTCACATATCATACCATCCGCATTACGTTTATCTACTTTTCACCTTTTAATCAAGGGGACCCGTGTTCAATTCTCGATTGAAACACAACTCATCTTTCAAGTGTAAACCAAGTAGCGATTCGAGGTGTCCCTCTAAGCGAAAGTCTTCTCCGTGATAACCTTGGTATTCATAAGGATGTTAAGCCTAAACATACGAAATGAAACCAAACTATATATTTCTACTTGAATGAATGCCTGTTGTTTTATAAAGAAGCCAAGGTTGCTTAAATATATTGATAGAAATTGGCAAAATTTATCAACTGCCTACGTAGCTTCCAACATCACCTTGGATTTGACTTGGTTTTTATTTTATTGAATATCTACATACCAAGTTTGTAATTTAATACCTCAGTTTTAGTGTAGTGATTATGATACGTTGACTAAAATTTTACATACAAATACATTTAAAGTAAGAGCAGGATTTTCCCAATGGCTAAGGTGGGAGTTTCCCCATTTGTATGTAATTCTGTATAATGTTTTTACTTGTGTAACTGTTTATCTTTTTGTCCTTCTGAAATGACTCCTGACAACTATATTAACAATTAGGCCCATGTAAAAATCAGTACAACGTATTTTTATCAGGAACCCTTCGTGAGTGAGTCGGCAATAGCATTTGTGACCAATTAGTCCCGGCTTCGTATCCAAATGGACAATTTCTTTTGGATGTAAGCCGAGAAACGGTTTGGATTCCGCTTTACCTTGTGTGACCCCTTCCAGCATAACTTGTTGTTGCATAATAACACCAAGGCGAAACAAGCAAATTTCTGTCCATATCTAATATAAATACATAGAGTAAATTACCAAGAAAAAAAAACTGTTTTCTTTTCAATAAAAACTATGGTTTGTGTAAACTCTTATATGAAGGGTGTGAGCGAAGAACATGGTAACCAACAAATTTTCAATTGCTGAGTTATGCAGCAGATAGACAGCAACGCATACCGCTTCGTTTAATCCTTCATGTATAGTCATGTGAAAAATCAGCTTTTCGACTTTCAAAATGGATTGTGCAGCAGAAAATCTCTAATTTCTTAAAATAGTAAAATTGTGGGTTACCATGTTCTTGCCTCACACCCTTCATATGTTGAATCCCTCTTGTTAAAGTTCAGAAAACTTGAGGACTGAGTAAACCGTGATGGCGGTTATACAAAACTATAGGATTTCAAGAATATACAGAACCAAAAGCTCTAGATGTGCAGCCTTTAAGTGTATTATATAAATCTAAGTATTTCTCTTATGTTTTATTTTAATTTTATTTTGTTCCAAAAAAAAAAAAGGTTTGAAATATTTTGAAGTAAAAACACTACATAGAATTTTGCTAGTTATTTGTGTATTTTCTTTAAAGAAGTATTTACTTTTAGGGTTGGATGGTTTACACCAGCTGTTTTTTTTTTAAATAAACAAAATAAAAATAAAATAAAAAGAACGAAAAATGTGAATCGTGTGAACTTCATGGTAACGTTTCCACACATCAAACAATCTGCATTAGTTTTATTTCCTTTTCACCTTTTGATCAAGGTGTCTCATGTTCAATTCTCGGTTGAACCACAACCCTTCTTTCATGCGTAAACAAAGTAGCGGTTCGGATGTAACTTTAGGCGAAAGTCTTCTCCTTGATAATCTTGGTATTACGTAAGGATTTTAAGCCTGAACATACGAAACGAAACCAAATTATATATTTCTGCATGCCTGAATGCCTGTTGTTTTATAAAGAAGCCAAGGTTGCTTAAATATATTGATAGAAATTGGCATAATTTATCGATTGCCTACGTAGCTTCCAACATTAGCTTGGATTGGACTTTCAATGATATCTACGTACTAAATTTGTAATTTAATACCTCAGCTTCAGCGTACTGATTATGATACGTTGACCTTTAAATTTTACATGCAAAGCAATAACAGGATTTTTCAGTTATTGTTTTACATTTAGAGTAATGACGGGATTTTCCCGATGGCTAGGGCGGGAGTTTCCCAATTTAAGAAATTTACTGACTGGACTTCTTTAAGCTTATGTGACCTCTTCCAGCATAACACCGTTGTTGCATAATAACACCAAGGCGAAAGAAACTTATTTCTGTCAATATGTAATATAAATACATAAAGCAAAATATCTAAACCCAAAAAACCTGGTTTAAGCCCAAAAAAAGCCTAGTTTAAACTCCCCCCCCCAAAAAAAACGAGTTTTTGGCATTTTCAAAAACAACCATGGTTCTTCCCAATCCTGCTTACTTTTGTATATAGGAGGTTAAAAATCTTATTATATGCATTATTTAATCCTTTGGAATTCATAATGTAAATATGTTGAGAAGTAAAATTGTTTGAAATATCTTTTCGAAATTCATAGTTTATTTTCGAGGTTTTATATTATTATCGGCATCAACCACTAATTAAATGGCTTTTTGTGTTATAGAGAAGCGAAACAAAGTCTGATGTATCAATTTAAAGCAGAATTTTGAAAAAAGCCCAAAATTTCCCAAACAAAAAAGGGAAGCAGAAAAAACCGAGTTTTTTCCAAAAAAAGCCGGTTTTTTTCGAGCCCTTGCATCTCTAGTAATTTCTATCAAAGAAATGAATTGGGAACGGACTTAGTTCGAATTTGAAATAACCTTTCAGTTTCCCACTTCCTGTGAGACACAAACAACTTTATTAAAATGCTGTCTAAATTTACGGAGATTGTACTTTCTGAGATCGAAATCCCACATTTAGCAACAGAAATGGCTATGATGTCTTCCTGTGATTCAACTTTACATAATCAAAGAAGGAATTTTTTATATACTTTAACAATTTCAAGCCAACTTCATAAGCTTTTTCATAGTTCACAATATTATTTGCAACAAACCCCCTAACTATGCAAACAAATGCCCTATCGTCAGAGTGGTTTAATGGTGAATACATTTGAATCTACTCAACAAATTTTCCAATATCTTTCAAGTTTCTTCCTCTTCGACTTATTCTCAGGTCAGTGTGTTGCTCGCTACTGCCTCTGAAAATACCAGTGAATAATTGAAAACATTCGGTTATGTTCAAAAACTTAGGGGCACCATGAGTAAATTTTAGTAATGTATTTTCACTCAACCCTCTCCCATGAGTCAGTCCACAGATCGATTTAATATTTCGCATGAGTGCTAAATCTATGCATATTTCCGGAGATATTCCACAGAAAATTTTATTTGTTCTTATAGTGAAGAAAACCTTTTCATTGCGAAATTCTTGAAATTCTTTTGGGTCCAATGTAATTTCTAATTTCTTCATTTCCTGCTAACATAAGTGAGCTACTTTTCAAGTGACCGGTTACATAGAAATAAATCAGTATTTCACACACTGTATTCAAGTGAGGTTGTCAATTCTGCAATAAGAAATCAATAAACTTCCTCAACTAAGTATAATTCTTGTAGCCACAACTTTGTAGTTCTACTTTTTTCCTTCAAAAGAGCAATATATGGCTCAAGCTTTACAATGACAATATTCACGATTTCTGAAGATGAAGTTGGCTCAGGACTCAACTCTTCCTGAAATTAACTTTGAATAAACTGCATACGCTTATTCATGAAACAAATGTTTGATGTCTAAATTCATTCTCCATTTGTATAGAAGTTGATAGGAGTGGAAACGGGCTGACATGTAAAGTAATCGAAAACTACCAATATTGGTGTTCAATGCATTGTTTTCGGTGTCCCTAAGGTGAATAGTGACAGAACTCATACCATTTAAAAAATCCACGTTCACCTTCCATCTACATGGCGATGAGAAGTGGTGAGAGGTGGAAGTGGGAAGAAGTCACATTACATATAATTACATGAATTTAAATCATTACATTTCCAATGAATGCGATCCTAAAGGGAAAAGAGGATTCAACTACTTTCCAAAATTGTATTTACCCATGCAGAGCAGGGGCGGATCCAGGACGGATTTCTGGGGGGCGGTGGGTTGTAATACTGCTACGTAGAGCTACTTTTAAGGGCTCCAAACTTTGGGATACCTTTTATTTATATATAAAATTAAAAAAAGGTTCCTCTTCTGAGGGTGGATCCGCCCCTGATGCAGAGAAGTGGTATTTCAGCGAGGAAGAAATATAATTAAATAAAACTGAAATTATTAAGAGATGATGAAACCATGGACTATATTATGTGATATAATAATAATAGCAACAATAGTAATCATAATAAAACTGAATGTATTGACATTGTACAGTAATAGCAATATAGCACATTATTACGTAGATAAAACAAAACTCGCTGTTTGGAGGCCTTTCAAGCCAGCTTGTAGCGCGTATGCCTTTGGGTGATGTGTGGTGAAGACACTGTCTCCCTCGCCGTTAATGCTGGCTTTCTAGATCGGAATTGCAATTTATTTACTTATTTATTTATTTATTTATTTATTTATTTCAAGTAGGTTCTCAATTGTCTTCACGACGCTGAGTGGAGGCCTCGTTGCCAACACCATCTGTTAACTTCGTACGGTCTCCTATCATTTCTCTGACCAGACCCAACACAGCTTGACTTTGTTATTCTCACTACAAGGAGTATTCGAGTGTGGATAGGGGGTGAGTATTAAGTAGATAAAGTTATGGAAAACATATGTATAAAGATAAATTAAAGGAAAAAGGAGAGACTTGAACGAAAACTTGAAAGCATTATGGTGTAACATACCTCACTTATGTCTTGTAAGGCAAACAACATAGATGACTAATGAAAAATTAATGATTATAAAATAATTGGTGAACTGAGAATGTGGGAGGAAAGAGGAGAATCCCGGAAAATCTACAAATATGATATTGTCACTTTACACTCCAATTTTTTGGGATCGAAGAAAAGGCCCCTTGCACGAGATATAAGTACTCTGCCATTGAGTTAGCACTACGCCTCTAAAAACATAATGCTTAAAAAAATATTAAGATGAATTTACGATTATATGCTGTTAATCAAGCTAGTAGAATGATAAAGAAATAATTAAAGATCAGTAGCTAAATAGTAAAAGACGTTTCAATTGCATAACTTATCTTTATTTTTGTTTCTTTTATTTTTTTTACATTTGATATATTTTTATTTTATATTATGTGTTTTTACTTCTCTTAGTTGCTGCATTACATAACTACGATATTCAAATTTGTCTTCCGAAAAGTCTACTTTATTAACATTTAAATAACTGAAGTAAGTAACTGGAGTTATTGTATTTGCGATAGAAGCAATGGATAAATTGAAGGAAGTAAGGTATGTGGATAATTATCCTCAAATATGTCATTATCAGAATGATCTTTTACCTTTACATATAGATTAAATAAATGAAACTGATATAAAACTCAAAAGTACTCACTTTGGTTCTTTTAAAAAAAGAAAAAAAGAGGTAGTTTAAAATTATTTCGAATCACTTTTGGCATTATGAAGACCAAAGTAAGAAACTGGATTTATTTAGGAACAGGAGTTTGCTAATTAAATGTTTATGTTCTAAAATAAGAACATTAATTTACTTCACAGAATGCACATTTTAAAATCTTTTTTCTTCTTCAGTATAGTTGGTGACGACAGTGAAGGTGTCAATGATATCATTCCAATTTCTGGGGGCCGCGGTGGCTCAGTGGTAGAGCGTTCATCTCTGGTGCTTGGGGTTCCGGGTTCGATCCCAGCCCCCGCCAAGTGAACTTTGTGGTGGACAAACACCGTGTGCGTGGGTTTTCTCGGGGTTCTCCCGTTTCCTCCCACTTTCTTCATTCCACCGTTTCATTCATTTCTCATAATCACCCTCTCCTTTAGCCTAACCGGCATAACCGTGGGACGTAAAACTCAAAGATTTCATTCCAATTTCTGTCTAAAGTACCAATGTCCAAATTTAATTTAAGTGTCCTTGTTACATTTTTTTTAAAGCCTAATATGTCTGTATTTCTATGAATGATGAATATTGGACGATCAATTTTACCTCACTGATATCATACTTGGAGTCTTTCAGATGTCTTGAAGGGATCGACATTTGGATATCGTTGGAGTTGCGATCACAAATATGTTCGTACACCCTAGTGAGGAGTGTATTCCTCTTTGTTGTGTCATGCGTATGACATTTCATAGACACCTAAAGACTCAAACAGACAATGGAATCTGTTAATTGTTTTAAAGCCGATAATAATGAGTATAAATACTACTACTACTACCACTACTACTACTACTATTACTACTAGGGGAGAAGTGCCGATTATCACACCCCTTCCTAATTCCGTACCCCGTTGGATTTCGACCGGGGAGTGCTGCACTCTGGTGTTAACACGTGTACTACAATCGACTGAGGTATCTACTCCAGTAGACGGAGTTTCGCCGCGCTGTGTGTAGGTGAAAGAAAAGCACGAGCTGTTGTAATTTTGGTGAAGGCCAAAATATTTTGCAAGATTGTCGTCAACGATATATTCTGCAGTCAAAGGTATGATATAATCATATAATTAGTGCATAAATGGTATGTGTAACTACCTAGTATAGTGCAAAGTGTATATTGCGAAGTGGATACCAAATGTGTTGGTAGAAGTAGGCGCCATGTTAGCATGATCACTTGTGCCGAATATCGCACCCTGCAATTGTTCCAAATACCGCACGGGTGCGATATTACGAATAGCACTTTTCACCTTGGAATGATGTCACATAAGGATGTACAGGGCATGTTCCGTGTGGGTTGTGCCGAACAGGATATAGATAAGCTAGTTTCCATTAGGTTAGGGCGAAAACCAACTCTTGGGTACAATCTGGAAAGTGAATTAGTGTATTGTGTAGATATGGAATCTGTGTTTTTTGGTTTAACGGCCAAGCATATCAAACTCTTAGCTTTTCAACTCGCTGAAATCAATTCCGCATCCATTTCCGAAGAACGATTAGTCAGCTGGTGCTAAATGGTTTCGTGGCTTTATGACTAGCAATCCAAAGCTCACTCTAGGAAAACATCAACCGACAAGTCTTGCTAGACTTAAGGGGTTCACTAAAGAAAAGGTTAATGCATTTTTTGATATATACGAACCACTGGTTGACATTGTGCATTATGACCCAACAAAAATTTACAACGTTGACGAAACAGGCCTTACCATCGTCCGGCACAAAACAACAAAGGTGATTGTTCTTAAAGGGAAAAGGCAAGTTGGTTCAGTTTCGTCCGCGGAACGTGGTTTCCTAGTCACAGTGGTTTCATGCATGAGTGCGTCAGGGCATTTTGTACCACCTCTTATTGTATATCCTAGAGAGAATATGGAGCAGTAACTTCTGGATGGTGCCCCTTATGGCACCATCGCTCATTGCCACAGCTCAGGCTGGATACAAATTGATAGTTTCCTTAAATGGTTCCAGAAGCAGTTCTTAACGAACGTCAAACCCTCCAACGATAATCCAGTTATTCTTATTCTGGATGGCCATTACTCACATACGCGCAATGTTAGGTTGCTTCAATTGGCGCGCGAAAATGGTGTTCACATTTGCTTTGCCACCACACACGACGTATAAATTGCAACCTCTCGACAGAGCTTTTATGCAACCACTGAAGACATATTATGCGCAAGCGACATACTCTTCATACATACATATCACTCTTCAACGACTTTTGAAGGCAGTTATTTAGGAAACACCGATACGTTCAACCAGTCTTCGCATTCTTCAAATGGATGCACCTCCAGTGCATCGTCGCTCGTCTTACCTTCGGGTGTAAGTCCAGTGCCTCATCATGTGCCTAATGCTAGTATGTCTAGAGGAAGACCAGGTAGTTCTGCTACTCTTCTAACAAGCTCACCACCATACAAAAATAATCTCACTGAAGATTTGCAACGCGCATCTCAAAAAGGAACAGTCAAACAATATGAAAAGAAAGGAGCAAAGCGAATTGGAAAGGACACACGTTCGCACAGAGAATAAACAAACGTTAAAGAAGGGGAAGGAAAGTACACGGGAGAGAAGCCCTGGCATAACCAGTGATGAAGATTTGGATATATCTTTTCATTTAGTGCCAACTGATGAAGACAGTGAAAATGAAGACTGAGAATGTCCTTATTGTAACGGAACATTTTCACGTGACAAAGGAGGCGAAAAATGGATCCGTTGTATTCAGTATAGCTCTTGGTGGGATGAGCTATGCACGAGTACTGACGACTACAAGCAGTTTGTGTGTGATTTGTGTTTGGAACATTAGAATAATCACTTTCACATTGAATTTGACGTGAATACTGAACTGCATTGGCGGCATTGTTTTTATTATTTCACCTCTTCTTTAACTACATCATTTCTAATGTTTTTTCAGAGCATCCATTCCATATTTCATTGAATATTTCTAGCTTTGTTTGCAGGCCTATGCAATTTCGATGTTTCATTTGTAATTTGTAGCACACATAGGCTATTCTGCAATGTCCATGTTCCATTTCTAGATAATTAGTACAAGAATGTGTTGTATGCTTTAGAATGTAGACCAAACATGTTTTTTTCTATTGTAGCATGTAAGAGGCCTTAATAGTTGTAGCATATTAGCCTCTGTTTAATTACATGCCTCATTATAACTTCATGTTCTTGTTTTCGGCAACAAAGTCTTGCACGTTATGCCCTTACAGAATGTGTTCTTAATATCGCACCGGGGTGCGATATTATGCACACTTGTTTTCAACTCGGAAAATCGTAGAGTTTTATTTAAAACGTTATGTACAAGTATATAAGGTATTGAAATCCATTCTAGGCATCACACGAGTTGGCAAACACTCCATCCTTTGCCTTGTCCTTGTTCTGTTTTCATTTACAACTATTTCTGCTTCGCTACGTACGAAAAATAAAATGGGTGCGATATTCGGCACCTCTCCCCTACTACTACTACTACTACTACTACTAATAATAATAATAATAATAATAATAATAATAAAAATTAACTCTATGGCCTATGGAACCCGGGGGTTCAATGTCGCGTTCACAAAAGCTCTCCACTGACTTCTATCCTTAGCTAACTGCATCCAGTTTCTACTTTGTATTCCAATCTCTGCGAGATCCATCTTAATATTGTCCTCCCATCTGCGCCTAGGTCTTCCTAATGGTCGTTTTCTGATTGGTCTAATAATAATAATAATGCATTAATTATATGCTGCTGCTGCAGTGGATTTAGTACTGATGGATAGACATAGAAGGAATAGCGTACTATATTAATGCTCTTTAGGTTTTAAATTTCACTATATACGTAGTTAACTATTGAGGAATTTACACATTTTATACATTATTATCTCTCTAACTACGATTAAAGACAATATGTCAGAATAATGACCATTTCTGTTCAAGTATCATGTAAACGATTCCCTAATAAAAGTACGCGATTTCAATGTACATAGTAAGCCATTTGCGTTTTTGCTTGAACGTCACTGAGAACTCACACCTAGCATCCTTATTAACAATGGGGAACTCCTTGGTCTGTGAGTAAACGCTACTTCCTAATAGTTAGCAGTCGTCGCTTTGCTACGTACAATGCTTGTCTACTTGTCTGCTTCCATATGAAAAGGACAGCAATGATGCTGAAGATTGTTCTTTGATGTTTATTATGGCAGGATCCGTATTAAATGTAATTAATGTTGTAATTACTTAGGTTAACTTCGGCAAATAACGCTAGTTGGGTAATAACGCCATTTGAAGCTTTCCACAGTGCTAGCATGAACATGTGGTTCGTAAGGTGACCGCTTATGAGTGTGTGATAAACAGTGATGCCTGTTGTCTTTATAGACACAAAGACTAGAGGTCAGCCAGGCGTCAGTAAAAAGAAACCAGTGAACAAAAGTTGACGTGACAGCCTCGGAGCAGAGGAAACAGCTCGCAAATTTTAGTGCGTCAAACGAGGTAGGCGAATTGTTTGGGTAAAAGTAAGATTTTACTATTACTAAAGGTATGCATTGATAGGGCTGTACTTGTATAATATTATGATATAGATAAAATATGCACGACCGCTATTCTTGGCATAGAAATAAGGGCCAAAACAAAGTCTATTGTTTCTGGAAATAACGCCACTATTGCGTTGGGAAATAACGCCACTCCATCTAATCGCTGAACGAAACTAATTCTAGTGTTGAAAGTTTGTTTTTCTTTGTCGTAGTAGTAGAGCCGGAAAAGTCTGGTTTTGCTTTCATGACAAAACACTCGAATATCGTGTGCAGAAAGGCGGAGAATTTGAGCTAAGGTAAACTTATGCATTTCAACAGAACTATAGTGAACGAATTGTATACGCTATTGGGAAATACACTTGATGCTAGGAATCTTTTGTGACAATCCTGAACTTATTTACAATGCAGATTAAATGAAGGACTATAACTAACGTACAAAAGTAGCCTAAAAATTTTGGCACATAAAGGGAGCGAGCGAGTACTTTATGCCACACATGGCGGAAAAGGTGACACTGTGAGTGTTATTGTGTGGACTAATGTATCAGGTTCAAATTAGATCCCTCCGATGGTGTTTTACAAGGGAAAGTATGAAAAAATAGTGTGGTGATGATCTTCCTCCAGGTAACACCTATGCAATGACACGTAAAGGCTATGTTACAAAGGAAGAATTCCGTACATTTCTGGAACATTTCAAGAGACATCGGATCACTGCTTATTGTAGATTGCCATCGCAGTCATCTTGATATTGCCATTCTAAATGCTGCTGAAACCATGTGTATATTAAACTGCTGTGTTTCCCTGCACATTCCACCCATGGGAACCAACCGTTCGACAAGAGCTTCTTCAAATCGTTAAAATTTCACTGCTCTGAAGCAGTTGACAGTTATCGACGAACGCATCCCGGAAGAACACTTGGGAAGCTACAGTTTCCAACACTGTTTTCACAGGCATGGTTTCGTTCAGCAACACCTCAGAACACAATTTCAGGCTTCAGCGCTACAGTGCATCCTTTTAACAAAAATGCTTTACCAGATGCCCCTTTTTTCAACAAATGATGTCTCAGAGCAACAACAACCTCCACCAACACCTCCAAGCACATCACCAGCCTCCATCTCTGCTTCAACACCACCGAGTGCTCACTCCATCCACGAGCTTCTGCCCACAGCTAAAATAACTAGGAGCAAATATCATCCCAGTGGGATTTCTCTTACTGCCAGAGGAGTATTGGTAGCACTAGACCTGTTCGCAAGAGCTGGCTCCTTCACATCTCCCGGCACGAAGAAACAAGCATCCTCTAGAAAGATAAAGGCTGGAGATATGCTCCGTGGGGAATTTGGAGGATATTATTATGATCTCAGGGGTCTTAAAACGTGGATTCAATGTATTAAATACAAGATTTGGTTTCACGAATTATGTGATTCTGACAGCATTGATAAATGTGGATTCTGAACCTTTTGTGACGCTGGTTGTGCATTGTTGTCTGGCTCCGACGAGTAGTGCTCTATATGACTGCAGCTGTTATGTTAAGAGGTTCGCAATTATCAAAAGAGTTACCGGTTAACGACATGTACGATGACTATGAGTTTTGTGTACCAGTAAAGCAGGTAGCACATTGCCAAGAACATTGTTTAGTTGTGTTCAAAATGTATTTCGTTACGATTCCAACACCTTTTCGTTGTTGTAAAGCAAGTGGCGTTATTTGCCGACACGTCTGGTAATAACGCCATCTCATACTCACTCCGGTTCTCAGTGCATTGTGGTCGACATTGTATGTGTAGGATCATTGTTTTCTCATTGCATTATAGCGGAGTATTCACTTCATCTTCCATGTAATTTGCACGGTTCTAGATATAAAAACACTTGAACACCAGAACAATATGTTGAATTGGTGGCGTTATTTGCCGAAGTGACCCTATATAAAATCCACAAATATATCCCATGTCGAAAGCTATATAATTTATTGACTAAGCAACCTGAATACAGTATATAAACTACAGACAGTTCTTACAGTTTATTTTTAGGACAGTGCAATATTTAACAAACTTAACCATCAACCCACATAAAGCACACTACCTTTAACAGGTCTTAGGCTTATTCAGATTTGAGTATTAATTTTGTATAGTTATGTATAGTATTAATTTTGTATAGTTTCAAGTTAGTTAGTGGGCAAACTAAAAGAAATAATAGCGTATGCGCCTTTCGCATGGGAGACCCGGGTTCAATTCCAAGCGGGAGTTCATGTGGTTCGGATTCCACGTTGATCAGTAGGTCCACGTTTCATATAGCCTCGCTGCTGAACGGGACGTCAAACTCAAAATCAACTCAACTAAAAGAAATAGGGTAAAGTTAAATGTAATCAATAAGTACTGTTAATTAAGCACGATTTTGAACTGTAGCCAGAGCCGTAGCAAGAGATTTCGGTGCCCGGGGGGAAGTAGAATTCGGCGCCCTCTACACGCACCTTACCAATCATTATATATATATATATATATATATATATATATATATATATATATATATATATATATATATATATATATATAAGAAAAGCAGCTTTTGTTGTTATGCTACGATGAATTTTTATTAATCTTCTTGGAAGACCATTGCTACAACCAAAAACGATCATTATGTATCCTTTTTCAAATAAGAACTGTTTTCAAGAGTCTCATTTTGGACTTTTTGTTCAGATTGACAAAACTACCTTTGGTTGTATACAGATTCACCAGGAGAACAGTTATCTAAAATTACTACTATTTACAACGTTTCATACTATCGATAAGAAATGAAATTTCAATACATTAAAAACTATGCGCTTTTAAATTGTTCGAAATGGGTGACAGTATTAATTTCCAGTAATAATTGTAAACTTTTTAATTTTATTCTGTATGTGACCACATCAATAGCATTTAAATTTCGATCTTTTTACGGTAAGAAATATTTTGTGAAATGTAATGGAAATTCAGAAGGAGCCTTCTTTGTGAATTTATAAATATTGATCGATGGAGGTGAAGAATATGTTCAATGTTTGTACTTAAAATCCAAAATATACTTTGCATACTAAATATGTCTGAAATTATAATAATTACTTTAGAAAAAGTTGATGAAAAAATGACCCCAATAAATTCCTCCAAATTGAAAGCATTTGATATGTCAGTGAAATTTAAAAGTAAATCATTGGTAGTGATTAGTGTCTGAAAACGTCGAACTTCATTGGGCTAAGTTCTGATCCTTTAAGCCCCTATTCTACAACTGCTTGAAGTTCGAAAACGTTATTGTTCCCCTCGTTTACCTTTATTTTTAATATTCTTGCGCAAACAGCAGCTTGAATGTGTGTCTTCACTCTTTTCACTTTCATACCTTCATTCTCACTGTCGCACACTGGGACCAAACTGGGCAATTCTTAGCAAAAACTCGGAAAATGAAGTAAAAGATTGACTCGATATAATTTGTTATAATGAAACCTTAAGAGTGTGCACATAAGATAGTCTGCAGGAAAAGAAGTGATAGCAGTTTACAATGAACTTATGGGACGTGTAAATTTGGTTGTCCGCCGAAGCCGGAGAGGCGCTGCTTAGTGACAGAAAATAGGAAATTGACTTTGAATGCAACTATTTCCTACATTGCTTGTAGATATTCAGTGGCTGGTAAACATGGTGACACGACCGACATGTATGTATCGTTTTGTATATTTAGAATGTTGATGTGATGTGTAGTCAATAATCACATTTGGAATGATGCTAATATCATTATTATATCTATATGATAATCCCCTACTAAATATCATATTTGGAGAATGCTGTGGTACTGAAAGCATATAAACTATGGTCAAGCGATAGAATGGCATTTTAGTAGAAAATATGCCATAATGTGTCTATGATTTTTAATATGTCGTAGCAGAAACATTGTTCTTACTGTATGCAAAGAGAAAACCTGCACATATTTGCACTTTGGGAAATATAGAGCATGAAAATGTATGAGGAAAACCGCATTCTGGATACAACGCTGCTTTTGAATTGAATTGGGATGAATGTGAGAAAAAGTGTTAGGTTATTAGACGCACGCAGTGATCCCCATGCGCGCAGTGAGAAAGTTGAATATAGGTCGATTCTGGGAATTTTGCCCCCATACTTCGCTGGGGGCTTCGCCCCCACGACCCATCTTGTTTCCAATATCTAGTCATTCTTCTCTGGCATTCACCAATATGTTTAATATATCTGATAATATATTCATATCGAGAACTTGGGATAATTTTTATATTGAAGCGTCCTTGCATCTTCATTGTATAACGAATCCTCCGCAACTTTAAAATAATTTTGAGATGCAAGAACTTTTCTTCAATTTTATTACTCTTCAGTCGTAAAATGAATAAGTTCACTTTTTTCTTTAATGTGTAAGAAAGTAAGCCAATTGTAAATTGATAAATCAAAGCATATTGCCCACGCGTTTGTTTATGCCAATCATATAATGTTATATAATTTAGGCGCGAATATAAGGAATATTTCCTTTTTTGATGTAAAACTCTATGTTTTTGATGAAATAATTTCGAAATAACATTATTGTAGCCACTGCACACACCAAACTAATTAGTTTTCTTTCAATTTTCTGCTTCATATTGCTAATTCTTAGTTTTACCAAGAATTCAGTGCTTTGGCCCCACTGTGCGTCGTGATTAATCCGAATGGGTAGAAAAAACGTTTTGAACAGAACAAACCAGTCACTGTCAAAACGCGGAGCACGACTTTGCTCGTTTCTGATTTTGAAAATGCTCCTTCGTACACTATAAGTCATTACTTGGCACCTTGTATACCACATGTCATTAGGAAATCATCTATAATAAATCTTAAAGTAATAAGTAAAAACTTGTGACTTATTTAAACTCTTGGATGCGAGCGAAGTGAGCAAGAAAATTTTTAAGAACTCGACGTATTTCATTGATAACCGATAGCAATATTTATCTAATAGGACGCCAATATTTTCTGGGGGCGACTCATCTTTCATTCATGTCCAACACCACTTTTTCTTTCTTCTTGTTTGTTCGCCGCCCCTTTGCTACCAGTGCCCGGGGCGGAGCCCCGCTGCCCCACCACCCCTTAGCTACGGCTCTGACTGTAGCGTACAGCCTGGAGAAAAATCTAACTTAGATATGTTACATTTTGTACTTATAGATCACTCGAGAATCGAAATGCATTGTTATGTACTAAACTTAACACGATTATGCAGAAAGGTTTGGAAAACGGCAAATCGTGAGGCCTTCTAAAATACCTTTGGACATAGTATCCGTTAGTGGTATTCAACCTTTCTTTTCCGCGTACCCCTTACTATTCTTATTATAAGCATGTACTCTCAAGTTTAAGCTATCCTTAATTCAAATTATAGGTGTTCATATTAAGACTAAATTACATAATTTATTACTTGCTTATTAAGGAAACAAATTTTGTTATAAATAGGAGAACCATACTGGAAATTTAATAAAACTATGTTAAAGTTAGCATGATAAACAATACAGTTATGAGCAATATGAATTATTGTAAGCAGATGTTAATGAAAATTCTATATAGTGGAAATGACTTTCATTATCATTCACGAAATGTGTATAATTATGCATTGTCTTAACTTTAAATTGTATGTAGCCACTAAGAAGTAATTCCGTACCTCAGATTGAGCGTCACTGGATAGACTGGAAACGTATTTCTTTCTTTAAGATTTTGTGCAGTTAATCTAGGTCAGTATCAAGCAACCATACTTCACTTTGAGGATAATTCGAACTGACTTTACGGAACTGGAGCTGAAATTAAATGAAAACGAATGGACGGGGATTATTTGGAGTTATAGAATCTGTTTCAGCACGAAAGCTATACGGTACGTACACTCATAATTTTGCATAGAATTCTAACTAGAGCCACATGAGATTTCTTTGACTCCGTGAGAAGTATGTAAGGAGAATTGTGGAGACGCTTTCTTCTAAACCTAATGTGTGTACTTTATAATAAATTTAAAATGAAAGAGTGTTTTGAAAATAAACTATATATTAGTGAACTATTTTTTGTGGGTATTCTTTACTACATCGTAATAAATTCGGGTGAAATACACATACAAAGTGTTATTTAGTAATAAATCAATAGTGTCATCGAATTTAGTTATCTATTTAAAAAAAATACCTAAATTTATTTGAAGCGTTATCAAACATGTGTGTTAAAATTGTTAGTACTAATTTTTAACTTAGGAAATACGAATTTTATAATAATTTTATCAACCAAACGTGAACTTCACAAGTTTAATTTTGTCAAAAAAAAGGTACAAAACTTGCTCTCTCCAAAACTCCGTAACCAGTAATAGAATTTTCAATTAGCCAAAGATGATTGATGTTAAATTGACTTGTTCATCTTTGAATATCAACATATGACTTTCCATAAAAAGATGTTTCGAATAAGAGAGTTTATATTATATTTTTCCCATAAAATTTCTTGCTAATTTATTCTAAAAGTCTAGCATCCTCAATTGAAGAATATTTCACCGTAACAAAACCGATATTGTTCTAAAGTATAGGTCTATCGTTGGATATAGAAAATATCATGAAAATTTGTATCAAAAATCTGACTTTCTTAATTCCAAGACATTTCACCGTACAATCTTTAGTATTACTTTAGAGTGCATCGTTGGATAGAAGGGAAACCTTTATATTTTAAAATTAGAATCTGGATTTATCAATTGCTATATATTTAACAGTAGAAATGCTGGTATTGCTTTAGAGTATGTCATTAGGTATATAGAGAACAGTCGAAATTTCCTGTAAAATCTCTGGTTAATTGAAAATGCCACATTTTACCGTGAAGTTTTCGATTTTTCTGTTTGGTGTGCACAAATGCTACTGTTTTTAAAAATTACGCATTAATATATATAAAATTTTCTTCATATGGTGATTTGTGCTCATTTTAAATGTTCCAAGAGCATTGCCAGACCGAGCTTAAAAAGAATGGAGAAATGGAGCGGGAAGGATAACTGTGATTGTTCCTACATGTAAAAGTAAACCTTTTTATGTGCACCTTCTTCTCTTGCTCGCAAAATATCATCTCTCTATTATTTACAATTCCCGAGATATGGCTCCTTAAATCTCCTGAAATTCGAATTTTTTTGGTCAATATCTGGGGAGCGATAGCCAGTTGTTCAATGGCCACCGATTATTGTTCGATACCAAAATGTTCACCATCATCTTAGATATTGACCAATACCAATAAAAAACTCTCTATGACTTACCCTTCCCGAGATACGGCCGAAATCACGACTATCATTTGCCAATATCTCGGGAACGGTAAGAGTGTTGCGAAAAATTTTATCACTTTTTCAGAAAGTTTTTGATGCTCTATCGAACGGAGGGCTCAAAATTGAAGAAAGATCGCAAATAACAGACAGACAGGCAAACAAATGCACACACACTCATACACACACACACACACACACACACACACACAGAGAGAGAGAGAGAGAGAGAGAGAGAGAGAGAGAGAGAGAGAGAGAGAGAGAGAGAGATAATTCAGTAACGAACTTTTTAAGTTCGTTGAATGTAACTATATATAGACTTATTCTATAGGACAATAGCAAAGACTGAAAAACTTCTGGGAGACCTATATCTTATATTCCTAAAAATGTCAATATATGACAGTGGGAGTGCTAGCTTTAAAATGACAAGATAAAATCATAGAGCTCGTTCTCTCTTTTTCTTTCTCTTCTGCTTCCTCTCTTAGAGAGACACATATGGAAAAGGTATGTAGTGAGAGAAATTGCTGCTCTTTCCCGTCTCCCTTTTGGAACGCTTGAATTACTCAAGCATGTCCTGCTTACCGCAGCATATGCGTCCACCCCAAAAGTTCTAATTACGTCTCGGCTCTTCTTGGTGGCTTCAGCGTTGGAGTGGCGATAACCCCAAGATGAACTTCCGGAGAATATGCAGCATCTCTTCCCTCATCACCTTCTAACAACCCCTGTAGCTTCATATTCAACATTACTTGCCACCACACGAATTTTCACCCTCCATATCCTTTTATACCCCTCTCTTCCCTTATGTCTCTATTCTGACTTTGCTCTGATTCTCTCTCTCTCTCTCTCTTGGTAACCCTCTTGTTCATGGCGAAATTTCTCTGATTAGCCGTCTGCTAATGTCCTGCTATTTTATACATTTCTCGGTCACAGCTCCTCAGACCACATTATATCCACATTCAAACGCATATATTCATATGTTCATAGGTAACTACCACGCAGAGATTACGCATATTTCCATCTGAAATTTTTCCACAGGGATGTTTTATAAAGTTAACTTCTAATTTTTATTTTACGAATTTCCATAACATGATTAATTTGTTCTGTAGACCTGAATTATTTCCAAAACACAATTTCCTTATATTTTATTTATTTGTTTCCTTCTTATAGATGATGTATGAGTTCACAGTATGAGTTAACTAATTGGCATATATTCATTTACTTATAATCACTTCAGTTCCTTATTCAACATGTCACAGAAGTGTATCCCAGTTTTGCTTCTCTGTAGCTTAAAACTATTTTCAATGAAGTCGTTTAACATAAAATTCCAACTCTGAAGACTTCGACTAAGAACCAAAACCGCACATTTCGCACCAAAAACAAAATTGTTAAGCTTTAGTTCAGTGCTGTACGTTGGAAAATCAGTGTGCGGGGCGAGAGTATACGACGGCGCCCCCCCCCAAAGTACATATGAGTGAAGTCCACAGATGGTTGGTGCGATGCGTACGAAAAGTTTCAAAAATAAACTTTTTTTCCCTTGATTTTGAGCACTTTTGTTACTTTTTCCTTCCATTTTAAATATATCTTTTCTCTTTTCCTCTCGAATTTTGCGTCCCCTTACTTCGGCGCCCGGAGCTATTGCTCCGCTTGACCCCTCTGTTTTAGTTAGAAGAGTATATTTAAACAGAATAACTTTATTGTAGCCATGATAATAAGAAAATTACATGAAAGAGTTTTGCAAATAGAAGTATTAATTTTAAAATAATATGCAACTTAACCAATAATAAGAACTTTAACTTTATTCATATGTCAAACTTATTTCTTTTACACTCTAAGAAACTACTGACATACAGAAGTTAATTGTAAAGGGGGAAAAGTTCTACTATTCTATTAGTAAAATCTATATAAAACTCAAAAAATCAGGTGAGCAATTGCCCAGCACTGCCCTCCCTAAATTACGCCCTTGCTAGCAAAGCGTCTTTAACAGTTTCTAGATCATTTCTGTAATTCTGTAAACATGACTAATTATTACACTCTTAACAGATATTCGAAAGAGAAGAAATATCAACTTTGCTTAAGACAATAAAGAAGATCACACGAAATGAATAGGATAGGATGGCCGTAATTGCAGAAACTGTTATCCGTAATGATGTTAATGGATTTATTCCATTCAAGAACTCTGTTGAGATAATCGCTCTAACTATGTACTGCAGGAAACTTCGTTCAAAACTTATCATGTGGGGTAACAGATGGACATAAGTCGACGTTACCCGTAAAGATGTTAAGATTGATTCCATTAACTTTTCTTTCCTTAAATCAGTACCTAAAGAAAATTCTTCGTTGAAGGTTGGATGGTAAGCAGAGCCATAGCTAGAGATTTCGATACCCATGGCGAAGTAGAATTCGGCGCCCCCTACACTTACATTATTTAACATTTCATCCTTTTTTTTTTTTTTGACATGTAGACCTAAAAGAAACAACTTTTGTTGTTATGTTACGCTGAACTTTATCAAGTTGCTTGGACAGACCATTACAAAACCTAAAAAGCGATCATTATGTATTGTATTATGTTTTCAAAAGCTGTTTTCAAGTGACATATTTTGAACTTGCTGGACTAAATTTGTTAAAACTACCTTTGATTGTATACAAATTCACTTGGAGAACAGTTATGGAAATTTACAACTGTTTACAACGTTTCATACTATCGGTAGAAATGAAATTTCAATACATTAGAAACTATGTGCTTTTAAAATGTTCGAAATGGGTTACAGCATTAATTTCCAGTAATAGTTGTGAAGTTTTGTAGTTTTATTCTTGTGTGACTACACAAATAGCATTTTAATTTCAATGATTTTTTTACGGTAAAAAATTATTTTGTAAAATTTAACGTAAATTCAAAAGGAGCTTTCTTTGCGAATTTCTCAATATTGATCGAATTTAAGGTTACTTATTATTAATTAACGTATTAAAAAAGTACACACACACATACAAACACACACACACACACACACACACACACACACATATATATATATATATATATATATATATATATATATATATATATATATAAAGAGAGAGAGAGTTTGTATATGTTTGTATGTAAAAATGTCACACAACTAGACTCACATGCATAGAAAAGTATACTGTGTAACGATATCTTGTATTTTCTGCATCACTTTTAAATATCTTATCTTATATTTCCGGGCAATGTGTGATTTTAAAATGGGCATTAACCAGTTCGTAGACGAAGAAGAATTTTCAAATTGATTCTAAGATGATTATGTAGAGATTGTGATTTGGTGAGTTTTTGTCTTTAGGTTGTCATAACAAATGATAAAATTCCGGATCCATCTTAAAAGGAGGATATACACATAATCATTAAAGGTGTGTATTTATTTTAGTAATTGTGTGCCACAATAAAAAGAAGGAAAATTAAATGCCATATAGACTGCTTTGTGTGATTTTCGTAACTTGATCTAAATATGACTGAGGGCCTTTGTATAAGTGTCGTCATATAAAATAGTGCGATTGTCGTTATACCTAATTTTGGTGGTCCTCACTGCAGGATTGACGACGTTATACCTGGTGGTACAAGTAGTTGATGGAGAAATGATTCCAATAAATTCATTTAAATTGGAAGGATTTCAAATGTCAATGGAATTTATAAAAAGCTGGTAGTGATCAGTCTTTTAACAAGACGAAATTTGTTGGGTTAAGTTCTGACCCCTTAAGCCCCTATTCTACAACTGCTTAAAGTTCGAAATCGCATTCCCCTTGTTTACTTTCAGTCTTAATTTTCCCTCGCAAACAGCAGCTTGGGTGTCTGTCTTCACTCCTCTCATTTGCATACTTGCATTCTCACCGTCGTTAGTAATCCGACTTTGTAAACAGCGAGAATAATTAAGCAAACTCATCACTATCAAAACGCCGAACGTGTATTTCAGAATGATTATTTCTGATCTTGAAAACGCTCGGACAGCTTGGGAGACCCGGGTTCGATTCCCGCCGGAAGCTCATGTGTTTCGGATTCCACGTTAATCAGTAGGTCCTCTCTCAATATCAACTCAACTCAAAACTCAAAACGCTCCTCAACTCAACTGAACGCAAACCGACAAAAATATTGATTTAATTTGGCGCTAATATTTTTTTTTCGGGGCGACGCGTCGTTTATTCATTTTAAACACTTTTCCTTTCTTCTTGTTCGTTCGGCGCCCTCTTGCTATTACGCCTGGGCCGAGCGCCCCGCTTGCCCCTCTGATGGTAAGTTTGAAAATCATGCTTTCAATTGCTTGCCTTAAATTGAAATATAGCTGCTTGACACAACAAACACATAAACTTATATCTATCTATCTATCTATCTATCTATCTATCTATCTATCTATATATATATATATATATATATATATATATATATATATATATATATATATTCACAAACAAAAACACACTTTCCCATTCAGTCTTAAAACTTCTGTTCTTCTCTCAATTTTTCGTTTTTTGGATAACGTATTGACACAATCAGCAATCGTCAAAGATTTACAATGGAATTAATAGTTAAAAACTAATCGCACTCTTTCAACCGTTCGAAGAAAGTAAGCATACGTGCGTTCTTGGTAGAAATGGTTCCAAAACATGCAGTGTTACTAGATTTTTTTCCCCTTGCGAGGTGATTTTCGCAGAAAAAAGTGGATTTTTCTAATACGCTCGAAAGAATGTTAATACAGTAGAATACCGACTACACTGTGCAACACGAAATCTGTCCTTTACATGGAAATATGTTTTTCTTATGTATTTTTGCATGGGAAAAACAAATCTGTAATTACTTTTTATGTATCACATACAATTTTGTGGCAAATTTAATAGTTTGAAATTTTGTACTTTGAAATACCGTATTTTTACGGGTGGTGATGAAATATGATTAATGTTTACTTTGGTTATTGAATTTCAGCAGCGAGGCCGTATGTAATGTAGGCCTACAGTTTAAGGTGGAATCCAAGCCACTGTGTAGTTCAATATTCGAATCGAACCCGAGACTCCGTGCACCAAAGGCGCGCTGCTACCCACTACACCAGCAGGGAGAGCAGAAAGTGCTTCTTAAAATAAAACTCGTTGTATATGTAATATACCTTACAATATACACTAATTTAAACATCATCTGAGCGACAAGGTTTCTTCTTCACAGAAAGAATACGCTGTTTAAAGAGGGGTTCTCCTCATCTTCTCAATTTTCTCCTACTGCTTAAGAGTCTTTTTCCACTTTATAAAAGGGAACTCTAGTTTCTCATATTTCTCCTCACTCTTTATCTTCATTTGAGTTAGTAGCCAATCAACATGTAGTGATAAGGGAGTTCAGATTTGTGTTCCCTAACTCTACCGCCGTATGTTCTAGCATTTGAGTAATTTGTGGTTCGATTGTATTGTTATTTGCTTAGTTGTGTTTCATTAGGAGTGATCACATTAGCCGTGTTATGTCTTTTTGTGGTAGTGTGTGCTGTGGATCTGGGTTTCAAAAAATGCAGAATAAACGTTTAGCTACATGCAGTGGAGTGCAATGTCCAGTGTGTGTAAATATGAGCTGACTTATTTTGTTATGTGTGCGATTAACTTACACTGAAAACTCAAAGAAGCAGCCTTACACTTTTAGTTAAAAAGGCTTATGTACTTAGGGTTGGAGACCAGGATAAGTCTTGGATCCCACGCATATGTTGAACTACGCGTTTCAGGAATTTGAGAAACTGGCTACAAGAAAAACGTAGTTCTATGAAATTTGGTGTTCCCATGATTCGGTTCGAACATATAGATCATGCAACTGACGGTTACTTTTGCTTGAGAGATGTGAAGGGCTTTTTCTCTAAATCTAATCATAAGATGCAATGCCCTAATTTAAAGTCAGGCTATTCAAACAGTTCTCCACAATGAAAATCTTCCAGTGCCTAAATTCCCAGAACATTACACTGTTATTTCAGGCGTTTCAAGCAACAGGGAAGATGTAGAGTTTCAGCCATCTACATCCCAGTCAACAAAACAGAATTGTTGGGCTCTAGGCTTCAAGGTTGATATATATCTTAGCTCAAGATGTTAAAATAAATTTGTTTAGAAAACGACAAAGTCACTTGAGAACTATTTTGTTGAAAGTGAAGGCATTGTTTATTGCAAAGATGTATGACAGATTTCTTATTTCAGTCTTTTGGACATGGACATAATTCCATCAAGTGGCGCTTGTTTATTGACAGATCAAAACTTAAGTCTGAATGCAGTGCTTTTCCATATTGGAAATGTTGACTTATCTGTTTCTGTAGCTTATGCAGCTCATACAAAGGAGACGTATGAAGTTATGAGTGCGATATTGGACTTCATTGAATATTAAAAAAAAAAAAAAAAAAAATCAAATGGTGTGTTTGGGGGGAGTTGAAAGTTATTGCTATTCTCACAGGAATGCAACAATAATACATCAAGTATTGTTTTCTATGTGAGTAAGATAGCCATGACAAAGCAAACCACTACGTCCGTAAATACTGCCTCAAAGACAATATTTCATTCTTGGCACCAAAAGCATATTTCCTAAACCAATTTTGAAAGTTCAAGATGTATTTTTGCCACCATTACATATCAAACTTGAGTTGATGAAGATTCTTGTTAAAGCACTAGATAGAGAAGGTATTGCTTTCTCTCATCTTAAGAAGAAATTCTCAAATTTAAGTGAGGGAAAAATTAAAGAAGGAGTATTTGTTGATCCACCTGTCATTTAAATCGGTATGTCCAGGTTTTCTTGGAAAATAAAGGCTGAAAATTATGAAGCTGTTTTTAGTGACATGATGCGCAGTTTTCAACTCATGGGATGTAACATTACACTTTCTAAAACATTACAACTCATGGGATGTGTCATTAAAATTACACTTTCTGCACTGACATCTTGACTTATTCCCTCAAAAATTCGGCGCAGGAAGTGATGAACATGGAGAACGATTTCATCAGGACATTGCCACATTTAAAAAGCATTACAATGGAAAAGTGACTGAAAGTATGCTTGCTGAGTATTCCTGGTCTATCAGAGAGAGACTTCAGATGATGTCTACAGGCGTAAGCGACCAAATTTAATATTAGTATAATACGCCTTCCTAGCCTACATTAGAAAGTAAATATGGTTTGGGTACCAAACCTCGCGGCGACAACCTCGCGGACCAAAACCTCGCCTGGCCAAAACCTTGCCTCCCAAAACCTCGCGGCCCAAAATCTCGCCAGGCCGAAACCTCGCCTGACCAAAACCTCGCCGCCCAAAACCTCGCGGGACAAAATCTCGCCGGGCCAAAACCCCGCCTGGCCAAAACCTCGCCGCCCAAAACGTCGCGGGCCAAAATCTCGCGGGGCCAAAACCTCGAGGGCCAAAATCTCGCCGGGTCAAAACCTCGTGCCCCAAAATATCGCCATACCCAAAATCTCGCCTGACCAAAATGTAAATGTTCCAACAAATAATAAGGATGACGGTATAAAAGACGCTGTTTCAGAACAAGTATCACGGGTGTTTGACCAAGTCCCGCGATACCATATGAAAATTATATTTCTGTATTAGAGGATTACAATGTGAAGGTAGGGCGAGAGGATGTTTTTAAACTGGTTATAGGGAAAGAAAGTCTGCATAAGGAAAGTAATGACAACTAACGAGGTTAATTTCGTGAACTTTGGAACATCCAAAAACTTAAAATTTTAACAAAAATCTAATAATATTTATGAAAGTGTGAAAAAATATATGAGTTTTTACGTCGTCCCTTGATTATGTCCTGTAGGTTAAAGGAGACGTAGATGACCAGGATGAAGAAAATGATCGAATCAAGAAAGTGGGAGGAAACGGGAATAACCCGAGAAAGCTCACGCACACGATGTTTAGTATCTTCTTCTTCTTCTTCTTCTTCTTCTTCTTCTTCTTCTTATTATTATTATTATTATTATTATTATTATTATTATTATTATTATTATTATTATTATTATTATTATTTGTAATGTGGAATTGCATATTAAGACACACATTGGGCAAATTTTAAAGAAAAGTTTCATTCGCGGCGAGGTTTTGGCCCGGCGAGATTTTGGGTGGCGAGGTTTTGGCCACGCGAGATTTTGGGCGGCGAGGTTTTGGCCACGCGAGGTTTTGGCCTGGCGAGATTTGGTCCCGCGAGGTTTTGGGCGGAGAGGTTTTGGGCGGCGAGGTTTTGGCCACGCGAGGTTTTGGCCACGCGAGATTTTGTCCCGCGAGGTTTTGGCCGGCGAGATTTTGGGCGGCGATGTTTCGGCCGCGAGATTTTGTCCGTATCCCAGTAAATATATGTAAATATGTAAATTTCGTATAATGTGTTGTGGTCTGCCCAACAGAAACGTGACGTGATGGAACATTCTGGTTTCCCCCAATGAATTCAGCACCTGTCATTTAGTGAGAATCACATGATTTCATTTGTAGGAAAGAAAAAGTTTAAATTGGTTGCACAGTGTTATCCGAGCTAATGTGGACCGGATCTAACTGCGATAAGCAAAAACTTGGTTAACACGGATGTACTCATAAAAAATGTATCGTATTATTATTATTATTATTATTATTATTTATTATTTCTCTTTATTATTACTGTATTTACTATTTTTATTGGACACATGGTACAGTACTTACATACGTACATAAGAAATTAGCCATTTTATCTAGTGACCAACGGTCACATTACCAATCACTTGCCACCTTTTTGATATTTTCACCACGATCTAATAGTTAAATATCTGTAAGCTTATCTTTTAATGATAAAACTACACTTTTATTTTTCAACCATTCCTACAAATA
Organism: Thermobia domestica; assembly: GCF_964235325.1. NCBI lineage: Eukaryota > Metazoa > Arthropoda > Insecta > Zygentoma > Lepismatidae > Thermobia > Thermobia domestica. The sequence continues at coordinate 112,259,279 of NC_137465.1, read as the reverse complement.
GTCACGGGAACTAGAAGAAACACTCACCGCCGCTTACACCGCTCTGTTGTTAGACAAAATACGTCTTTTGTGACTTCAGCGCAAAAACTGATATTCAAGACATGCAACAATTAAAGCTCGCAGGCTTAAATGTGTTAACATCAGGTGTGGATCATTATCTTTACGCTAGCTTCATTTTCACTTTGTAGCTGAAACAAAAGCCTGCAGACTACTTATTGTTGTAACCAAACTATTTTTTAAAAGATTTTTTGTTTGGATTAAGCTCGGATAGCCGGGAACTCGGATAACCGGAACTCTATTGTATTTTATGAAGTATAAGTGTGAAAATATTTCAAAATATCATCATCGCATTATAAGTAAATTTATTTTACAGTTTCTCAAGCAAACAACCCTTACTTAACTAAAAGGAAATCAGAAATATTATGGAAGGATTGGAGGATTTTTTCTGCTAATGTAATGCAATTAAAGATCTTGTTCCCTAACTCGAAACAAACAAACTAAAACTGCAACGTTAGGTTACTTTGCTTTAGAATTGGCAAAAATGAACTTACTTGTGTTCTAATAAATGATATTCAGTAATACTTTGGCTCTTCTATTTCATAAAATACTAGAATCCTTTCGGAGACCTATAGTGCGTTCAGTAAGAGAACGTCTCTGACAGCTCGCAGGGACATTGCCACTACTCGCGTGTCAAGGTTTTTTTTTCGGTGCAACTGTAGTGGCAATTTAATTAATGGTATAAGACAGAGTGATCGTGGTTGGTAACACTGGTATCAAAGTAGGGGCTGCAATGTCCCACCGCATGTGGTAAGAAACGCCAGAGACCATCTCTTGTTGGCCGTGCTACAACAACGTTCTTTTTTCTGCGGGAATCTTCGGAATTACGTATCGGAGAAAACAAAGAATGGGGAGTTTGTAGTTAGCACAGAGACACAGAATGCTAGTGGAGGCGTAGTTTCGAGGCTGGAATTGGCAGACCACAATTGGTGAACGTAGGATGCTCATAGCGATGCCTAGTCAGAATTTTAAATTTTAATACTACACTATGATCTACAAAGCGGGCGCTATCTTAGGTCCCGCTTAGAGTCACCCTGGCCCCGCCAAGAGTCATCCGTTTCCGACTTAAACGTCCATAATGCTAATTAAATTGAAGGGCGCGATCTGTTACATGTGGCTGAGCAGTTACAGGGGGATTTGCCCTGCAGAACTTGCAAAGACAGTGTGGATTGCCGCGGAAGTGATGATACAGTGAAGTACATTTCATCCCAACGCCACCTATGCATACACCTACAAAAAATAAATAAATGAATAAATTGGGCTTACATACATTTCATGCACAATACACTTGTGTTTAATACAGTTCCTCATTTCTCTCTCCCTTTTCTTTGACATAATACGCACCATTAGGCATCACAATGCTTAAATATGTCGTAAAAGTTAAGTTTTAACGTTCGTTACGCCAATCGAAGTTGTAGCACATAGCTATCAGATACAAGTATATCTGCGGCTCCCACAATATTTGACCAATTTAATGTTGCTCCTGAAGTGCACTAGTTTGGCCACCCCTGTGATAGGATGATTTTCCTTTGGATGAAGTTTTACAGTAACACCTATTATAATTCTGATCATATCTTGTAATAAATATCTCAGTAATAGCTGCTGAATGATAAACATATTAGAGTGAGAGAAAGAAAGTTTATTATCATTATTATTGTCACTTCATACATTACTTGAAAGCTCAAAGGTCCATTTTGGTATTCAATCTCTCTGTGTCCGGTATCAACCAAAGATTTAATCTGCTAACTTGTTAAATCAAGATCCTTCTAAAAATAAATTGTATTTCTCCAAAATATTCATCGTAATGTTTTGTATCCTTCCTAAGCCCAATCGTCCTTTACCTCCATTATATAACATTGGTCAATATAAATATTACACACAAGTAATGTTAATCAAAGGTAATTCATTCATATTTTTTAAAATCGTTTTTAAAGCTTTAATAAAAATCTAAATTAAGATTAAAATTTACATGTACATGTTTAGGCTTAATACATGTTTTGAATATTTTGTTCCTGCTAACAGTGAAAAAGCAGAACTATAGCACTTGAAAATGATATGTTCAACAGAGAGCTGTGCGAAGTAGTTTGCACTATGAAAGCTAAAACACCAGAAAACTAACATATGTCCTGAGTGTGTATACTGCATATGTGTGCGTCAGTTAATGAAATCAGTGACCGGACGCGTTTATGTCATTTTGTTGGGTATTATGAAGCGATATAATCTGGCCAGCCGCTGCACGACCTAGATAAATAGAGTTATCTCAACTGTATGAAACACTAAATTTTATTCCTTTTTTTACATTAGCAAAAAAAAAAAAAAGTAAAATTCTTCTAAATATTGAGAGTCATTTTCTCGTGGTGTGTTAGGTTTATCAACTCATTTGCGTATGAGAATCTAGACAAGTTTGTTTTGTAGATAGTGAAAGTAAAATAAAAATATGGCATGGCAAATATTTCGTACAAATAATGTGATCTTTCGAGGAACATTAGCGTGGGTATCCTTTGTAGATATGAAGTCTAAAACACACACGGCTCTACTTACCTATTACTGATCCTTAAATGATTAATATATTTTTTTTAAATGAGTATATGCAGTGTTTTGTTGCTTAGTAAAATTATGCTGAAATAATCATTTTTACTTATGATAGAATATAAAGCTGTAAAGGGTAAATTTAAAAGACGCTTTTATATTATATAACTACATTATATATATATATATATATATATATATATATATATATATATATATATATAATATACTTACCCACAAATATATGAGGAATGTTCTAGTGAAACCAGTACTTTTGAGTTCATAAAATAAACGTAACTCAAGAAGTGGAAATGGAAACTGCATATATTTTTCAACATATCCTATTAATGGATTATTGCATTGTTTGACTAATGCCTGGAAAGCTTCGTCATAAACACAGTTGTCAGAAAATCTATCCTTCAAGTCGGTGCAAACTACAACTCTTCTGTGTCAGTCACAAGCAGAAAGCTGACTTGTTGCCCAGATAGCGCTAATTTATCAACAGTGCATGTGAATCTTAAATAAGAACATCCATGTCTTGTGCAGGTTATGGGAAGTTTTCTGAGGCCTTGACATATCTAGTGACCCTACATATTCAAATGTAAATCAATCGATTCAGGATCAGGAAGTAAATTGATTATTGTCGATCTTGATCACTTCCTGTTTAGAATCGCAATATATTTTCTCAGGCCTGAACATTTCTAGGACTTTATACAGATATATATATGAGTCAATTCAGAATAGCTAATCGATCTATATCTATTATAGATGTTTTCGGAAAGTTACTTCCGGTTTAGTCACAATAAAGTTAGTCACTTCCGGTTTAGTCCGAGAACTGGGCATTTGTATTGAATCTATGAGAACAATATGAAAATCAATCGATTCAAAATGATAAAACGAATCTCTTGATATGAATAATGGTCTATTCTAGAAATACATTTTCGATTCAAGGTATACTTTACTTCCGGGACCCAAGCGTTTCTACTGATCCTATAGAAATAGCGTAACGATATCCGATGAATATTCTAAGGGTGTAGTCCCTCAAATAAAAATTGCTATTGACCGTGTTTGTCTGAATACTTGGAAACCTTAACCTTGACATAACTATAATTGCAATTTATCAGAGAATAATCATGATTTAAAACTCGTTATTTAAATAGCTAAAATGTTCATCTCACAAGTAAACCTTACGTTTGGGTGAATCGAGTTGCTGACTGAGACACATATGAGAAAGTAGTACTAAATGTGGTCAGTATTTCAGTGAAGTTATAGGTGCGAAGCTCCAGGGGTTTAGGAGATACAGCTACCAGAACATCACATGGAAGTACAGAATAGTCTTCATACAGTTGGAGGTAAAAGCTCTGTAAGACCTCTTGTAACGACAAAAGGTGAATAAAAATCATATGGGTACATATTAGGACTAGGTGGAAGTCATATAGTAAGGGTATACCTAACGGCGGCCATCTTGAAAGCCGCCATTTTGAATTAAGGTTAAGTTTTTAAAATAGGAATAGGGTCATGTGATACATGATTTAAGGCGCAAATTTAATCAGAAGAACAATGGTGACGTTAATTTTGATTTACGCGCAATTGGTAAAAAGTTACAGGGAAATTAAATATTGTTGCAGCATATGTATTAGTCCTTTACCCCACTTTGTAAATTTTGTGTTAATGATAATAATTAAATAAAAAGCAGGTGGATAAATATTAGGTCTATGGTAAGAGTTGCATTGATGGCGGCCATCTTCAAATCCGCCATTTTGAATCAGACAAAAGTTTTAAACAAAACGCATAACATTGACACCTTATTAATAGCAATTATTACCATAACTCCAAGGGTATAACCATTTTTGCTTTATCATGCCAACGCAGAAGCCCAACCCGAGTAGTGATGTCAACCGGCTCTGGTCGGTTCAACTGAGCGAACAACTCGACTCGGCTCGGTTGGGGTGAGCCATCAGCTCGGTTCGGTTCGGCTCAGGTGACTCCGGAACTCAAATCGAGAACCTTGTGAAGGATATCCTTGCCTCTTAGACTTCAAAATTACCGAGATCGGCAGTGAACTAGTTTTTGATATTCAGATATAAGCCTCCTGTCTTTCATGTTTATACGCTATGTTGTTATAATAATAATAATAATAATAATAATAATAATAATAATAATAATAATAATAATAATAATAATAATAATAATAATAATAATAAAGTTGTAGCAGTAGTAACACCACTGATAATAATTATATTATCTATGTAAGATACTTGAAGAGACTACTTGAAACTACACATAGGATTTGACTCAACTCGACATGAATTCGAGTCAAGTTGGAGGAAATTTTTCGAGCCGAGTTCTCGAGTCGAGCTCAAAGATTTCTGTTTCCAGTCGAATCGAGTTAAAAAAAAAACTGGCTCGAACTCGCTCCTGCCCATCGCCAAAAGCTGGAATAATGAATTAGGAATTATACAAAATGAATTGACGATGTACAGAAGCATGAACGATTTGTTGTTCGCTCAGAAAATAACAAGATGACAAGGTTCTTCTTCAAACTGCCTTGGAGTATGGAGCTAATGTTTTGTGTTTCACAAATCACAACGATTTACTATGCTCTGGAGCGGGCACATCTTTCATTTTGACTTTCTTGACTGAATTCTCTGATGTGCTGCTTATTATATTATTTATTTATTTTAATCTGTGATTGTTCTATCTTCTGTTACTAATGATTACAGTTTTTGATTGTTTCTTTTCTATGCTTATTTATTTTGTTATTCTTTTATGTTTTCATCTATTTGAAATTGCGATAGTTTTGTTATTATTTTTCTTATTTACTTCAATCTCATATTGTTTATGTTATTATTTTCTCTCCTTCTTTACTATAACTTTTGTTTGTATGTCTTTTGTTCTGTGTTGTTCTTAGTTATTTTAATTTCCGGTTATTTTCATTATTGTTTCTGTGAAATATTTCCTCAGCTCTTCTCTTCTAGTTCGTATTTATTTTAACTTGAGTTTACTCTCTTTCTGTTCTTACTGAGTTGATACTTGTTCTGTGTCCTTCCTCCTCCTATAGTGAAAGGTTTTCAGGATGAATAAAGAGACTGACAGGTGGATCGTGTGAAAGTGCACGACACCTGGAGAATGGTTAATCCGATAAACAGGACCATGTGAAATTGCTCGATAATGAGCACCGCGTGAAATTGCACCGTGAGAAACTGCACGTCACCTTCTCAACTTGGGATCGCGAAGGGAAATGAAAACGATACTTGTAATTAGAACCTAGTAGCAGAAAAATATGTTTTTAAAAATATATATTTTAAACCTTATTTTGATAGACATATTTTTATTTCTATACTTTGTTACCAAATACAGCAAAGAATATTAAACAAATAAAGATTAGTTAAAAAACATTTGGAATAAAAGAAGGAGAAACAGGTGAGAAACTGCAAACTGAAACGCCAGAAGCAAAAAAATACAACTTACAACTGTAAGCTATTGGTAGCAATAATGAAAAACTTATTGCAAAACCGGAAATTAATTATGGGGATATCATGCAAGAGGATGTGATAAAAGGGGCCGTGATATAAAATGAGATGAGAAAGCTCAGTTTATTGTATTGGTAGTGAGTCTTTCGTAATATTTTATCTTCAGTGATTATTGTGTTAAGGAATCAAAGTTCACGAGAATTTAAATTAATTATTATAATAAAAGAATAGCAGAATATATACCTGCTATTAAGATAGAGTAAGATAGAGTTATTGATAATAAGATTAATGAGCTCTTGATCGTTGATCCACCGTTGAGGAAGTGCTACAAAGTATATTCTAATTCATCATATGGAAAAGTTATTTCTTCGTGTGGGCATGAATATGAATCCCCAGGTAGTTGTGTCATTATTAGTGTGTGTGTTTGGGGCATGCGACAACAATCCCTGTGCAGAAGATCAGAAATGTGCATTTAGTGAATACTGATACAGTGATCGAAGAATGTCAAACGTTATAGATAGAGGATAGCGTGTGAGGTGAGGACTAGAGAGACAGTGACCGTGGTAAGAGTAGTCACGGTGACCCTCGAGAAGAAACGGGTGCAGCGGACTCGTCAATGCATGCTCCAAGATATAGTAATTCCGACCAGAATAGTAGTTCGTCCTACGCTCCATCTCCACCTAATAAGGAGCCTACAAAATATATGAAGCAAACAGTTAGAAAATATATATTACTACTGGATGGAGACAGAAAATAAAACTTTAGGTAAAAGAAGAAAAGTGTCGTCTGTGTTTTCACGCTCAAGTTTCTGCCACTTCGTAACTTCGAGCGAAACCGAACCAAAGTGTCTGCGACAAAAATAAACGTTGAGGTATTACAACTTTTTAAAAGATCGCGAGCTATGCGTGGAATTGTTCATGACAGGACAACCAAAATGTGGGTGATGCATGAAAAAAAAAAGACATGGATCCAACGGGCACTCTTCAATTGAAAACATCTTGGTCGTAGGTAAAAAAAAAAAAAAAAATTAAAAGCGTAACAACATTGTGTCACGCAAAATTATTCATTCCGTGTCCAAAATAACTAAAGAGGATCAGGAGTTATATCAAACTGCAGAAAAGTTTGTTGCTGAAACAAAGTCTATTATTGTAAAAGAAAACATTAATTTAAGCCAAGATTTTAACAGATCAAAGTAGATTCGACAAAGAAATGCATTTACGCATGACACTGGAAATATAGGTTGTCAAACGAGTGTATTGTAGAGCCTTTCTATTTAATCTGTGCCCCTTCTGGCGCTGCAGTCGATGTGTGCTTTCCCGTACCTCCCTCAAAAGAGGAGAGAGAAGTTGTTGCGACCGAGATCTTTCAATTGCTAGATGCGGAAGCGTTCCCAAAATGTATTATTTTACGGACTTCCCTATCCTCTATCTTGTTAGCCATTCTAAATAGCCTACGATCTTCACTCGTCAAAATCAAGAGATTGAATGACAAATTGCTAACATAGCTGAGGTCATTCACTTCTTTTCCGTAAGCAAAGGGAGAATTTCCTCTGTCAGAGGGTGCCGTGGGTGGGGCCGAAGTATAGTTCGCATACTTTTCAAGGGCACAGGTGAGATAGACAGGCTCTAGCATAGGATTATCGACCGCAGTTACGCACTCGTATATGATAATTCCCATTATATCAATGGATGGGAAACTTTTATCGCCATTATTTCTTATATTCGCTGAACCTAAGGGGAAATTCCCTGTAAAGATGCCTGACATCCCTTTGATATCAAGGCATTTGCTAGAAAATCAGTAAATATGTGCAGGGATGATTCGAAAGTTTTTGTTCACGAAATATTTTGGCAACATGTGCACGATTCCCATCTTGCTTTTGGTTGATTCGTGATCTTGTAACACAGTTGATAAACTTATGCATTCCACTGTTTTGGATAATATTGAGTTTCACAACAAACTGATACCCTCTAAATGCACTAGACATATTGAACCTTTCGACGTTGGACTCTTTCCCACGTACGAACAGTACGTGAGGTTTATCAAGAATGCTGCATTACATATTGATGGTTTTCATGTACGATATCGTGTCAACTTCAATCGTCTCCAAGCTTTTACGCACTACCAGTTTAGTGCTCCCCAGTTCATCAATTTCATTAAACACATCTTCTACATGATTGCATAACTTGAAAAGCACCCGGGAAATTTCCAGACTCCAATGTACTTTTGTTCTGATTATGAAACATAATCGGACTGTTAGCAACATCAGTGTGATACTGTGTTTCGTCAGGTGTGAACACTGTGAACACCTCTTGTGCTTTCATCACACTCTTATAGATACTCTTCATATCAACTGCCCATCATAGATTTGTATGACTTTATTAGTATACTTGATTATGTGATAATATATGTTATTTTCTTTGAGAAGAACCATGTCGTAATTATACCTGTAATCCCTAGCACTCCTTTGTGTCGGATGTTTTAACGTAACAACAACTATCCATCTTTTACACTGCAATATTATCAGCTCTTTACATGTGCAAATGCTCTTTGTAATCTTTTTTTAGATGTGCATCCTCTGTCAACATAGTTCCTTCAGGTTATTCCGCAGTTTGTTTAAATATCTCCTCACGACTTTCTCGCATGTTACTTCTCAACTCACAATAAAGTTACTACAAAATGGTTAATACTAATGAATTCCTGGTAAAATTTCAGTGCTATTTCATATGCCACATGACCCACTTTCTCTTTTACACTGTGAATCCGAATTCAAGATGGCTACTCAATATGGCGGCCATGGTACTCATTGCATATAGCAGATCTTATCATACATCTACTGCTAAACATTCGACCTTAATTTATGTGGTCATTCACGTGTAGAACGAGTGATTCTTTAGCTTTCTGTATTGCTGGATCGTACGGTCGGCCATACTTTTTCCAGCTCTTCTGTTTCACCATGTTGCCTTCAGCCGTTATAAATTTGCATATGTACGTAGTTTCATGCCCTCTTTCATGTCTGATACATGTCGTTCGGGAACTCGAGTGCCTCATTCGGACCCTTCTCTGGTAAGACAGAGACCGAGTAAGCTCTCCGGAGCTTCATTAAAGGATTTTAACACGAGCACGAGTAAGCGCAAGTCTTAATGAAGGGTGTGAGCCCAAGCAGAAATGAGTACAATCCCTATTGACGCCAGTCAGTTCGAATACCGCTGAGTGTAGGAGCCTGAGCCAAGGAAGCGTGTGCCCGAAATTGATTAGTAAGCGCGAGCTCCATGGAGGAGGAAATAGTGACGTCGAGCCAGAATAAGCTTGAACCTCAATGAGAATAGTGAGTGCTTGCCTCATTGAAGTTAATGAGCATTGAGTATAAAACCATTGATGACATTAAGCACGAGCCCATTGATGATGGTGACCCGATCCCACTTGAGATTAGTAAGCCCCAGCCTCACTGTAGCAAGTCCAATCCCAAGTAAACGAACGCCCGAATGAAAGCAATGATCGCCAACTTGAAGGAGACTAAGCTCATTGGAGTATGTGAGTCCAAGCCCGAATAATTGCGAGCCTCAATGAAGTGGGAACGTGAGCCCCAATGGAGATAATTAACACGAGTTCGTAAGCTATACATGTAATCATTTTGAACCTTAAAGCGGAGATTTAAATAAAAACAAACGCAATAAATATTACATATCCGGAGAACCTAATGTTTTGAGTGAACACGAATGCCGGAAAAGAGAAAACCCAAGTAATACTCGCTTGTTTTCTGGCTTCATAGATTTACGGGGGGAAATGTAACTATTGGCAATTCTTCTATTTTATAACATCCTTGGGTTCGATACTTTTTTCAATACACTTTGTGAGTAAAACAATATGTAAAAGTAATGAAAATATTTAGACAAGTAGGACACATATTTCATGTCCTTGATGTAACAACAAATGTTAAACTTCGTATATATATTTCTTTTTAAATAATATGAATATAACATTCATCAATATAGTAATAAGTTAGTAGTAGATGGTGTCACTTTTGGTCCACTAAACAACCTATCGAGGATAAAGTGGAAGAGAGAATTAAAATTTCTTAAACAATAGTTTATTTTTTTATTGCTCCGGATGGGGATCACTGACACATTTCGTAATGTGTCATAAATGAGTGTAATAGATTACAAACAAAAGCCAAAGACAGTAAATCTGTTCATAAAACGAATTTAGTAATATTACATCTTATATTTGTAAAACGTTGGTAAGTAGTTCTGGTTACATTCTTTGTTGCTCAAATACTACGAGTACGCCAGTACCCGGGGCTGTGTTGGCCCTTATATTAGAAAACTCATATCCGACAAAGACATCAGTTCAAGGACTCCAACTCAAAAAGAGGCGTGGGTTGTCTTTACTGTAGTCATCAAGAAGTTTTGGAGAAACCAAAAAGACCTAGGGTACCAGGAAATGGTGGAGAAAATGTTGCACGTGTTCCGAAAGCTTGGTTGCTCCATGAGCTTAAAAGTCAATTTTCTCAACTCCCACCTTGATCACTTTTCTTACAATGTGCGAGCAGTGAGTGAAGAGGAGAGGGGCGTTCCCATCAAGATATCAAAGAAATGGAACTACGGTATCAGGGGAACTGGGGTGTTATGTTGATGGCAGACTACTGCTGGATGTAGTTTAGGGATCTCCCGGAAGCCATCTACAAAAGGAGAAGCTCCAAGCAATGTTTGACCTTTATAAAAGACTATCACAAGCAATTTGATTGAGGGTGGTATTACTTTTATGTCTTCACGTGTGTGTGTGTGTGTGTGTGTGTGTGTGTGTGTGTGTGTTTCTGTACATTAATTAGTATTACGCTGTTAATGGCATCTCTGTAAATCGAATATTTGTGTTTGTTCATATTTTTGTTCAACAATGGCCACCCATTTCTTCGAAACTCAAACGTCCCAGGAGAAAACGGTTGTCATTCCTGGATTCAGCGCACCCCAACACATACGAATCAGTTAACTAAACCGAAACAGCTTAGCATTGTTTTATTTTTGCACACCTGTGTAACTAAAACATAAATGTCAGAGCTTACAATACTTTCCATGGCAAGAATGCGATTTATCTACGTTTCGAGTTCCCGTGGCTGAGAGAGAGTACATAATTTTGTATCGAAAGATATGATTTCTATTAAAGTTATTGAATTTGGTGAAAGTTATTTAAAATCGATTTTGAGACGACACTTTTCGTCAGCAGAAGAGGCCAACTATTTTGTTAATTATATTCTGTGAAATTACACGAAGGTTCAATTTTCGGACGCAGAAAAGCGATTTGACTGCGACCGGATATTGAGTACACTGGATTGTAGTAGAATTCATACGAAATTAGAAGTTTGTGCATATTATTTTAAAGTTCAACATCAGTTCCATTTCTTCCTACGGGAAGCAAAGCATTTCTACTAGCAAATTGAATTTTATGATAGACCTTACCAGGAATTTTATTTGAGACTTTAATTAGGTATTAAAGAAATTAACTGACAAGAAATAATTCAAATGGAAGTGAATTCTCAAAACCTTATCTGCTTTGATCAAATAGTTACTTTTTTATATGTGAAATTTATATACATAAATGTTCTCGGAATAGAGTTTTGATAGAACTTATGTATCCGCAATTATACATTATATAGATCGCAATGCAATACAATTAAGTGTATTCGTGAGGCTGGAATTAGAGATTACACAAGACTTGACTTGGTGCCCGCAGTCCAATAAATTCCAGCAGCTTGTTTGTGGAAACACAAGAGAGACAAAGAGAGAGAAGGACAGAGGAAGGCAGACAACGAGGAAAAAAGAGAATAGAAAGCTGCTACAAGAATGGGTTAGAAAGTGATACATCAAAAGACGAGCTTACTAAGCAAGACCTACAAAACCCTTGTACATTTAGCAAGCTAGCTAGTGTGTATATTTCATTGAATTTAAGTGCAACTTTAAATCTATTGCATGGATTAGATGTATTTTTTTCTACAATACAATGACGTCACTTAAGACTGTGTTTTTGTACGACTGTTAAAGTTGTGTGTGTCAGTGTTAACAGAAGAAAGAAAAAAAAATACATAAACCTGTTATTTAACGGTATAATTTTAGGAAGCTTGGTTTATCTAAATTTCTTTACGTGTCAGTACGTTTGTCCATCCTGGGGACTAAACATTTCAAGAACTACTGACTGGGTCACCATAAATTTTGGTCAGGTTGTAGCGGTTAAAAGTTAGGACCCAGATCTTTGATGAACGTAATATTCAAAGCTGTCAACTGTTTCAGGTTTTAAAGTTGGTCATAATAGATCAAAGACCGAAAAAGATAGCGAGAATAGTTTTTTTTTTTTTTAACCAAGTATTTCAAGAATATATTCCATTTATACTGTAATCTCTCCATTAAAACTGGAAATGGTAAACATTTAAATATTACCATTTCCGATTTGGCCGTACAAGCCAAATTCCTTCGCGAGATGTACCAAATTTCACAATAGTAAATCCCCACGTTAAGCAGGTTTCCATATCCAGGCTCCTAACAATGGGTCAATAGTCTATCAATTATAAATTTATGTGTTCAAACCCTGTAGGAAGTATTCGTTCTTTTCTCCTTAAAAGTGTGTTCCCATTTTCATCAGAGGACTGAAAACATTTCTTTGAATAAATCTTTGGCAACTACTTTTCTCTCAAATTCGATTAGAAGGGAACATTATATGAATTGCAAATCTAACTGAAAACAAAATATTAATTATGTTCAATATTTCATTCTTATCCTTTGATTTGTAATGAAAAACTAATTATAAGCATTGATGATTTCAGAAGATTCTCCCCGGGTAATGGTCAATATATGAATGAGAGGACATTGATAAAACATTATTAGTCCACTTTGAGCATGATCGAAGATATGGCCACGAATTTATGTCGACATTGTCTCAAATTCTCCCACAGATCATGCCCTGAAATCATCACTGTTTCAAAGGTTTTCTTAACAAATACCTAGGTAGAATATTACATTTATTTCTCATTCTACGTTTTGAAATGACAAAATCATAATTTTAAAGATAACTATAATACGATAAGCATAAACGTTTATAGAACTAAGAAGTAAATAGTATTGTGTAAGTTATCGGTTTCTAATCGGATTAAAACTAGAATATTCGTTTGCATCGCACTTTAAAGTAAAACCTCTGTGTATATATAGTTGTTACTGGAAAGCACGTTTAACTCCAATTACTTAATCAATATTTTTAATAATATGTTTTTATTGTAATATTTTTACTATTCAATGTCATATACACTTCATTTACCAAAGGAAAACCTCGCAAATGTATAGTGGGCTAGTGAATATTATCAAATAAATTATCATTTAGCTTACGTATATACTGCACTGTCTTATTTGAAACTTTGTACTTTAACTACTACTACTACTACTACTACTACTACTAATAATAATAATAATAATAATAATAATAATAATAATAATAATAAAATCATAGCCATATCTTATAAGAATTTCAGGCTTATTCAATAAATGAATTCAACGTGGTCTCTATTCGAAGTTCTATTTATTCGAATCCGATAGAAATACAAAGAGAAACTTCTAGAACAGATAAAAGAAAAATGTTACTTTGGTGGGACTGGAGCTAACGTTTAAGAGTTCCTTTCAACTTGCAAATGCCTTAGACACTTTGTTCCTTGTCTTTAAGTTAACTGATTCGTATCTGAATAAGTTGTCTTTATTTTCTACTCGGTTATAAACATTTTACAATCATTTCCATTAAGCTTGAACGACAGGAACACGAATACAAAAACATTAAGGTCAATTAAAATTTCCCCACCGTGAATCGAACCGGGGACCCCGTACACCAAAGGCACACGTGCTAGCCACTAGACCAGCGCTAAGAACGAATGAAATATGTTTTGAAGTGTGTGAAATTTATGCCTATTTTGCCCTGATGTAATATGTCTATTGATGTTTTTATGTTTACCGTATTCGTTACTTTGAGGAACGGTATACAGATGGTGATCAAAAAAATGGAAACACCTGTAGTTGGCAACACGTCAGATGTATGGGTTGGCAGTGGTGTCATGGCGCCCAGAGCGCCGGACCGCTTGTGGTGGTGTGTTAGGTCGGTCTCCATACTACGTCAGGCGCAGTGGAACAGGAGTGTCCACTGGCTGCAGCAGACGGAGACCTATCAGACCTCTCAGCAGACGGAGACCTCTCAGATTTTCAGAGAGCAAATTGTTGGTGCGCGGTTATGTGGATGAGTGTGACGGCAGTGGCTACTGTGTTAGGTGTGCCGCGTGGGACAGTGTCGAAGGTGATGACGGCCTACACAACACACGGGAAAACCACATCGGGGAAGCGGAACAGTGGGCGGAAGAAAATCACGAGTGACAGGTCACGCTGGGTATTAAAGTGCATTGTCACGCAGAACCGTCGTGCCACTGCGGAGCAAGTGACGGAGGAACTCAATCAGCACCTCCCCCACCCTGTTTCGACAATCACAGTCCTCCGCGAATTACATGACATTAATTTACGGGGTCGTGTTGCACGGGCCAAACCGCTCATTAGGGACCATAACGCTTTCGCAAGCCGCAAATGGTGCCGCGACCATGAACTTGGACCGTTGAGGACTGGAAACGTGTGATATGGTCGGATGACTTATCCTTCACCCTATTCTCAACCACGGGCCGTGTTTATGTGTGGAGAACGCCCAAAGAAGCTTATGATCTGCAGTGTCACCGCCAAACTGTGAAACATGGAGGCGGCTCGGTGATGCTGTGGGCCGCCATATCATGGTTTTCATTGGGTCCTGTGGTCACACTTAGAATCACGGACGAATCACTGACAACGATTATGTCGCAATTTTAGGAGACCACTTGCATCCTATAGTCCGGATGTTGTTCCTGGACAATGACGCCATCTTCCAGGATGATAATGCACCCATTCACACAGCTGGCGTTGTTGCAGCGTGGTTTGAGGAACATCGGGAAGAAGTTCAACACCTCCTCTGGTCCGCCCAATCCCCAGATCTCAACATAATTGAACATCTGTGGTCCGTCTTGGAAACACGACTCCGGTGACGATTTCCACCTCCATCCTCTCTCACAGAACTGGCCGATGCCCTGCAATAGGAATGGTGTAAAATTCCACTTGCTACCCTTCACGACCTCTATGCCTCCATCCCACATCGCATCAAGGATGTTCTGAAGGCGAAAGGTGGCCCGACACAATATTAATCTGGTAAGTTGCGATTTCGTTCAGGTGTTTCCATTTTTCTGATCACCATATGTATGTTATTCATATAGATTCCATTACGTATTCGTCCATAAATACTATATAAATTATCAGAATTATTCATGATCTTTCATGGAAATTCGCTGGTGCATGCACAGTAGACGGACAGTGTAATTGGAAGGTGAGTTCAACAGAGATTATGTATTTCGCCGACATTACTTAATAGCTATATAGAAGAGATAGCAAAAACGAGTCTACCTAATGAAGATGGAATTTCGGTAAGAGGCGAAATGATGAGGTGTATACGGTTTGGGGTTGATATAGTTGCTGTTGCAGCATCTAAAAAGAAAATTAATAAGATGTAGAAAACTTGAGAAAGGCTTCTGAAGAATATGGGATGAAAATAAGTGTTAGAAAAACAAAATCCATGGTGATGAAACGAAGCGATCGGTGTCAAATATAAAAGTAGGAGCCGGAGAAAAGAACAAATGACTTGTTTTCGATATCGGAGTAGTATTATTAGGGATGATATGATATGCGAACGTGAAATAAAAGCAAGGATAGAAATGGCGAAAGGAGCCTTTAGAATGAAGAAAATATTATTTTGTGGGACCTTGAATAGAGTTGAAAAAAGTCTCATAAAATGCTTCGTGTACTGTATTTTACTATATTTATAAGGCAGAATCATGGAATCATTATGCAAAAATGATGAGAAACAATTGAAGGCTTTCGAAATATGTGCGTGGAGAAGAATGGAGATTAATAGCTGGGTCGAAAGGAAAACGAATGAGAGGGTGTTAGAAATGGAAGGAGAAGAATATTATTAAGAAGAGAAAGGAAAACTGGTTGGGATATTGGTTAAGAAGGAACTTTATCATGAAGGGTGTGCTAGAGAGTATAGTGGCAGGAAAGAGAGGGAGGGGATTAATTAGACTATATAGAAAAAGAATTAGGCTATTGGCGATATCAAAACAGAAAAATCGTATGTGAAGATGGAAAGGTTAATAGAAGGTCGTGGAGCATGGCAGTTTCTCAGCCGCGGTAAGTGACCCGCTGGTAATGGCGGAATACTTCTGATATAATGATGCCGATGATGCACAGTAGAAACAGAAAAATCCAATAGTAAAAATATTACAATAAAAATATATTATTAAAAATATTGATTAAGTAATTGGAGTTAAACATGCTTTCCAGTAAGAATTATATATAAAGAGGATTTACTTTAAAGTGCGATGCAAACGAATATTCTAGTTTTAATCCGATTAGAAACCGATAACTTACACAATACTATTTACTTCATTAGCTCTATAAGCCTTTATGCTTATCGTATTGTAATTATTTTTAAAATTATGATTTTGTCATTTCAAAACGTAGAATGAGAAATAAATGTAATATTCTACCTAGGTATTTGTTAAGGAAACCTTTGAAACAGTGATGATTTCAGGGCATGATCTGTGGGAGAATTTGAGACAATGTCGACATAAATTCGTGGCCATATCTTCGATCATGCTCAAAGTGGACTAATAATGTTTTATCAATTTCCTCTCATTCATATATTGACCATTACCCGGGGAGAATCTTTTGAAATCATCAATGCTTATAATTAGTTTTTCATTACAAATCAAAGGATAATAATGAAATATTGAACATACTTAATATTTTGTTTTCAGTTAGATTTGCAATTCATATAATGTTCCCTTCTAATCGAATTTGAGAGAAAAGTAGTTGCCAAAGATTTATTCAAAGAAATGTTTTCAGTCTTCTGATGAAAATGGGAACACACTTTTAAGGGTTTGAACGAAAAAACGAATACTTCCTACAGGGTTTGAACACATAAATTTATAATTGATAGCCTATTGACCC
This sequence comes from Thermobia domestica, assembly GCF_964235325.1. Lineage (NCBI taxonomy): Eukaryota > Metazoa > Arthropoda > Insecta > Zygentoma > Lepismatidae > Thermobia > Thermobia domestica. The sequence continues at coordinate 112,242,121 of NC_137465.1, read as the reverse complement.
AAACCGCTCGACCAGTTCGTACGTTTTCAGTGAGCTTCTTTAGACTTTTGTGTAAAGTAGTTTCCTGCTCCACAATTTTTTTCTTTATGTCGATACCACTATAAGTTTGTTAGGATCCTGGATATGCAAACCCGCTTAACGTGGGGATTTACTATTGTGAAATTTGGTACGTATGACAACGCTACCTGTTAACACATAATGTATGTCAATAAATAAAGAAACTGTTCCTGCAAAATGAAAATTACCTGTTAATATTGGTAGCAAAGAGAGCATTGGATTTTATATATATATATATATATATATATATATATATATATATGGTTTGGGTACAAAACCTCACGGACCAAAACCTCGCGGCCCAAAATCTCGCCAGGCCGAAACCCCGCCTGGCCAAAACCTCGCGGGACAAAATCTCGCCCGGACAAAACCCCGCCTGGCCAAAACCTCGCCGCCCAAAACGTCGCGGGCCAAAATCTCGCGGGGCCAAAACCTCGCCTGGCCAAAACCTCGCCACCCTAAACCTCGCGGGCCAAAATCTCTCCGGGCCAAAACCTCGTGCCCCAAAATATCGCCATACTCAAAACCTCACCTGACCAAAATGTAAATGTTCCAACAGATGATAAGGATGACGGTATAAAAGACGCTGTTTCAGAACAAGTATCACGGGTATTTGACCAAGTCCCGCGATACCATATGAAAATTCTATTTCTGTATTAGAGGATTTCAATGTGAAGGTAGGGCGACAGGATGTTTTTAAACTGGTTATAGGGAAAGAAGGTCTGCATAAGGAAAGTAATGACAACTAACGAGGTTAGTTTCGTGAACTTTGGAACATCCAAAAACTTAAAATTTTAACAAAAATCTAATAATATTTATGAAAATATGAAATAATATATGAGTTTTTACGACGTCCCTTGATTATGTCCTATAGGTTAAAGGAGACGTAGATGACCAGGATGAAGGAAATGATCGAATAAAGAAAGTGGGAGGAAACGGGAATAACCCGAGAAAGCCCACGCACACGATGTTTTGTATCTTATTATTATTATTATTGTTATTATTATTATTATTATTACTATTATTATTATTATTATTTTTATTATTTGTAATGTGGAATTACATATTAAGAAACACATTGGGTAAATTTTAAAGAAAAGTTTCATTTGCGGCGAGGTTTTCGCCCGGCGAGATTTTGGGTGACGAGGTTTTGGCCCGGCGAGATTTTGGCCCGCGAGGTTTTGGGCGGCGAGGTTTTGGCCACGCGAGGTTTTGGCCCGGCGAGTTTTTGTCCCACGAGGTTTTGGCCGGCGAGATTTTGGGCGGCAATGTTTCGGCCGCGAGATTTTGTCCGTATCCCTATATATATATATATATATATATATATATATATATATATATATATATATATATATATATCAAAACTTACTCTTATCATCTAATTTTATTAGATTTGTTGGCCCTCATATCGATTCAGAATTATACAAAAGTTAAATTTTGAATTGAAGATTTACTAAAGAGTTAATCCTAATTTTGATTTTATTTAAATAACTTTCCTCCGTGCTATCATTTTACTAGTGTCATAATGAAAAGTTAATTAATGTTTCTTCACTGTAAGTTTCAACATAGTAGGTGGTGTGATTGTTGTTTCGCACTCATTTTTTCGATTTAAAAGAAAAATAAAGTTTTGACTGTTTCCTCGGAAATTATGCATAAAAATGTACACTCGTCCTTATCATTCTGTTCAGCTAAACGAAATTTTCTGTTTAGTAGTCTATATGTCTCAGGGTTGGAAAATTTTCTTTCTGTTAAGCTTTAATAACACTATGCAACAAATGGAAACTTCTTTCGTTTCGCTCCGAAACGAAAGTAGATGATGTTTACTAATTCTGACCAGGGGTAAAAGTGCGGGTGAATCTGGGGAGACTCCGTCTCCCACCTCCAACAAATATCTACGGCGTCCCCCAGTTTCTAACAAAATACAATGAGGAAAGATAGACGGGGAGACGGCTTGACGTCATGCCGCTACCTACCGTCCCCTACCTTTTCATATCCACTTTTACCCCTGATTAGGACCAGCTGATTCCGAATATGAAAACAGAATTGTTGTACCGTGTGCCAATCATAATGCCATTACCCCATTGTGCGCTAAAAGCATGTTGCGGTGTTTCAAAAAAGAAACACCGACAAATTTTGAAGGTGGTTCCTGACCCCAAGATAAAACATGAAATATAGACCAACCTGAGTGCACAAATTCTTTTCGACGTTACAGGATGCCGAAAACATGAAAAATGAACTTTAAGGATTCACAACTCCAAAACTACAGGGCCTACCGTACTCGGGCCAAATCTTCACTTAGGGACTAATATTTGCACTATCCAAAATTACGTTTCAGAACCCTGCTGTACTTCCGCAACAATTCAACAGAGGTAGTTGGTAAGAACTTCAAATTATATGCTCGTAGCCAAACATCCTCTATAAAAATTGTTGCTGAGTACATTAAGATTCTGAAATATGGATATTTTTTTGGATAGGACACATATTAGTTCCTAAGTGAAGTCTTGACCCGGTCCGGTAGGTCCTGAAGCTATAGACATCTAAATTTCATTTTTGCATGCTTTCGGCAGCTGATAACTCCGTAAGGAAGCATTTGTGCACCCAAATGGGTCGGTACTTTTTGTTTTATCTTGGTGTGAGGAATCACTTGTTTCTAAACACCCTGTATTTGTAGCATCTATTATAAATAAATTTCAACATCTTTAAGCAAAAATAAAATGCTTAAAATGTGTTGCAAAACAAAATAGAAACGAACATCTAAAGTACAAAATAACTTGCGGACACCTTTCCTCCTGATCTTCCCCTTCTGGTCGCATGATGTACTTCTTGCAGGAAGGTCCAGCAGTTAGTTATATGCTAGACATTTTTGTAACCATTTCTCACTCTATCTCCTTCCTACTGCTGCTGCGGTGTCTTGAATCCTTTCACCGTGTTCATCGTTAACATCGTCGAGTTTTGTAGGAAAAAGTCTAATTGTGACAGCAAAATATAAATCTTGAGCGACATGTTACATGTTGAATGCTGGACGGGAAACCATCGACTCGAAACACTCATACTGGCTGGAAACACAAATCAAGGTTCTCAGGTTTATCGTAAGAAAGGTATGAATCCATTCGTGTTTAGAATGTTTCAAAATAATTGGATTAGTGGAATTTAAATGTTAAGTTTTAGGTCTGGTATAAAACCACCTTCTGTAACGCAACTAATGAATGAGACAAGGTCATGCGTACGAAGATAAAACTCCTTACATTTCCAGAAAACAAACTGAAGTGTCCAGATAGTCAGATAGTAGTCTGTTCAACAAAATTTCCGAACGTTCAAAATAGAGAGCGCATAGTTCTGAATTCTTTATAAGGGGGCTGTGGTGGCTCAGTGGTAGAGCGTTCAGCTCTGGTGCTTGGGGTCCCGGTTCGATCCCAGCCCCCTCCAAGTGAACTTTATGGTAGACAAACACCGTATGCGTTGGTTTCCTCGGGGTTCTCCCGTTTCCTCCAACTTTCTTCATTCCACCATTTCATTCATTACTCATCATCACCGTCTCCTTTAGCCTAACCGGCATAAGCGTTGGAGGCAAAACAAAGCTTTTATTTCATTTCATTTTCTTTTTACGAGCTGAAACTCGGATATTCAGCACAATCAACCTTGAAAATTACAGTATTAAGACTGCATTTGGGTAAGCAGTGGTGGATGGATGAATCCTCGCCATTGGTTTGTGAAATTTGCTCTTAGTGACACAACACTAAAAACTGACTTGCAGTCGCCGATTAACAACAAGCTCTTATGAGCTCCTAACGAATTACTTGGACGAGATCCTTAGGAAAATTGTTCTTACAACTCAGGATTGGTTATGAATCCATTGTATCATTATCGTTCGGTGGTTCCTCACGATCGGTGAAGCGAAAAATACGTTTTATTCATAGATACTACTTGAGTTGATACCAGCCAGCAGAGTTCACTGGCATTGTTTGAGTTTCATTTATCGTTGTTGCTGGTATAGTACTTTATAATATACATTATGTCTTTCTCCGTTGAAGGAATTGTTGCATCGCTGAACACTATGAAAGGCACCGGAAAGTTGTTCGTAAATATCCAGCAATGGTCAACTAAATAGTGTGCTAGTGTTGCACGAAAATGAGCTACCACATACCTCTGAAAAGATTTTCCATGAATTGCAGTCTGAAACCCTTCATCACTCTCCATATTCTACTGACTTATCTCCACCGTGTACCAGCTCACTTATCATCTCGATCATTTCTTGGCATTAAAGAACTTCTCTGATAACTGACCGGTGCTACATGCGATCGAAAACTTCTTCGCGCCTCTAAATGTAGACTTCTTTTGAAGTAGAATCCAGTTGCTACCTGCGTGTGGGGCTGCAGAGAGAGCTGTAGCTAGGCCTATCGGCGCCCGGGACGAAGTAATATTCGGCGCCCTCAAAATTCACCATACCAAACATTTGCCTCTTTTTTTAATATAAGAGAAGCATATATTGATATTACGCTATGCTGAATTTTTATCAAACTGCTTGGACAGACCATTGCAACAACCAAAAACGATCATTATGTATCCTTTTACAAATAAGAACTGTTTTCAAGACGCTTTTTTGGACTACAACTTCATAAAACTACCTTTGATTATATACAAAATCCACTTGGAGAACAGTTATGAAAATTTACAGCTATTTACAACGTTTCATACTATCGATAAGAAATGAAATTTCAATACATTAGAAACTATGTGCTTTTAAAATATTCGAAATAGGTAACAGCATCAATTTCTAGTAATAATTGTAAACTTTTGTAGTTGTATTCTGTATATGATCACACAAATAACATTTTAATTTCGATTCGTTTAATACCAGAATCGATAAATTAAACGGGTTAAATTTGTTAATGATAGACTTTCTTTATTACTCGTAAGGCTTGGTGGTGTGATATTATTGTTTTAAATGTGCATATTCCAACAGAAGATAAGGATAGCGACATAAAAGACAGTGTGTACGAAGTAGTAGAATAGGTATTTGTCCAACTCCCGCGATACCATACCTAGAGGGGAATACCAGATTGAAGTGTTGAATAGATTCTCGGTTTTAGAAGGTTTTGAGAGCACATGTGTTGATGACACTTGAGTTCAAATTTGGGATAGCAGTAAAATTCCAGCCAGAGAGAAATGGAACACGCTGAAATACGTAGGACCGAACCATGGTTCGACCAGGAATGCATTAAACTAGCGGAGAAGGGAAAACAGGCGAAACTGCGTTGGGTACAAAATTCGAACGATATAATTACACAAAATTTCGTTAACATCAGATGAGAAGCTTCCAAAATGTATAGAAGAACAAGGAAACGCAATTTTTTGAAAGCTAAAATTAATGAACTTGAAGATAATAGTAAAAAATCGAGACATGTATGAGGGGATCATCGAATTTAAGAAAGAGGATCAACCTCGCGCGTATAATTTAACGAGAGATGATGGAACAATTCTCACTGATACAGATGGCATCTTGAATAGATGGAAAGATTTATTTGACGAATTTGCTTAACACGCAACCAAAAACTCATGTTCGTAGCGAAACGGAAATGCACACATCGCTAAGAAATTAAAGAAACACAAATCTCCTGATATAGACAAAATTCCGGCTTAGTTAATTTTAGCTGGAGGGGAAATGTTTGGAACTATATATACCAATTCATTCTTCTTGGGGAAAGTAAGAATAAACATAAGAGTGGAAAGAATCCATCATTGTTCTAATTCACAAGAAAGGCGACAAAGCACATTGTAATAAATATCGAGGCATTTCTTTTCTGTCAACATCCTATAAAATCCTTTCAAACATTTCATTAATAAGATTGACCCCATGCGCAGATGAAATTATTGTAGATTATCACCGTAGATTTAGGTAAAATCGATCAACTATCGATCAGATATTTACCATTCGACAAATACTCAAAAAGAGGTGGGAATACAATACACCGGCACATAAATTATTTATTGATTTTAGAAAGGCTTACGAATCTTTTAGGAAAGAAACATTGTACAACATTTTTGCAGAATTTGGAATATCGTAAAAGCTACTTAGAGTAATTAAGATATATTTAAATGAATCCCAAAGTATAGTTCGAGTAGGAAAATTCTTGTGCACGAGCTACCACGTAGAGAATGACAAGGAGATGCGTTGTCGACATTATTATTCAATTTTATTCTGGAGTATGTTATAAGGAAAATCAAAGATAGTAACCAGGACGTAGAGCTAAATGGTATTCACTAGGTTATAGCGTATGCTAATTATGTAAATCTGATAGGAGAATGCAGAGGTCTCGTTAAACGCTTGCAGTTTTAGATGTAAATGCAGAAAAACTAAATACATGGAAGCTCCCTGGGATCGTAATACTGCAAATTATGGATGGGTCAAAGTATCAAATAATATTTTTGATAAAGTGAATACTTCAATCCAGAAAAAAATTAAATGTCGATTGAAAGCAGGGAATTCGTGTTATTATTCAGGTCAAAAATCGCTTGTCGTCAAGAATTCTGTCTAGGAATTTGAAGCTTAAAATACTGTATATAAAACAATAATCATGCCTGTTATTCTCTATGGTTGCGAAACATGGTCGTTTACTCTGAGGGAAGAACATAGACTGAAAGTATTTGAAAACAAGGTCCTGAGACGAATATTTGGACCCAAGACGAATGGGAATGGGCAATGGCGGAAATTTCATAACGAGGAATTGCGTAATTTATACAATTTACCAAACATCGTTAGAGTCGTCAAATCTAGGAGGTTCTGGGAGAGAATGGAAGGTCATGTAGAGAGAATGGAAGACAGTAGGAACGTTTTCAAAGTTTTGACTGAAAATCCATTAGGAAGGCCTAGGCCCAGATGGGAGGACAATATTGAGATGGATATCGCAGAAATAGTATTAGAAAATAGAAACTTAAGCCAGTTGAGTAAGGATAGAAGTCATTGTAGAGGCTTTCTGAATGCAGCATTGAACTTCCGGGTTCCATAGGCCATATAGTTAGTTAGTTAGTTCTTTTACGGTAAAAAAAAAATGTGAAGTATAACAGTAATTCAGAATAAGCCTTCTTTGTGAATTTCGATGGAGGTGAAGAATATGTTTAATCTTTGTATTAAAATCCAAAATATAGTTTGGCTACTACATATGTTTGAAATTGTAGTAATTACTTAATTTCTTAATGAATAAAAGTTCTAAATTTAAGATTACTTTTTATTAACATATTAAAAGTGTACTAGAAAAAATACCCTGCAATACAAGTAGTTGATGGAGAAATGATCCCAATAAATTAACTCAAATTATAAGCATTTTATATGTCAATGGAATAAAGAAGAATCACTCGTAGTTATCAGTATTTGAAGAAAACAAAATTCGTTGGGTTAAGTTCTGATCCTCTAAGACCCTGTTCTACAAGTTCGAAAATGTTATTATTACCCTTATTTACATTCATTTTTAATATTTCCGCGCAAAGAGCAGCTTGCGTGTGTCTTTTCACTCCTCTCATTTTCATACCTTCATTTTCACCATCGTGATTAATCTGATTGGGTAGAAAAACGTGATTAACTAAGCAAACTCATCACCATGAGAACGCCGAACACTTATTTCAGTCTTTGACCGTTTCCGATTTTGAAACCGCTCCTCCGTACACAATAATTCATTACTCGGCACGTTGTATATCACATTGTCATGACAAATCAAAGTAATAAGTAAAAATTTGTTGTGTTTGTAATTGACACGTGTGAATTGCGAGCTAAGCAAGCAAGAACATTTTTAACAAATATATTTCTTTGTAAACCGACAACAATATTGATTTAATAGGGCATCAATACTTATACAGGGCGCCGTGTTATTTGCACTTTTCCAACACTTTTTCTTTCTTCTTGCTCGTTCGGGGCCCCTTGCTATCAGCGAATAAGTAAAAACTTGTGATTCTTATTGAAACGTGTGAATTGCGAGCGGAGCGAGCAAGAAAATTATTAAATTTATTTTTTTTCAATCCGACAACAATATTTATTTAGTAGGGAGGAAATACTCATACGGGGCGCCTCGTCACTTGCTCTTTTCAAACATTTTTCTTTCTTCTTGCTCGTTCGGCGCCCCCTTGCTATCAGCGCCCGGTGTCACGACCCTGCTCGCCCCGCTAGCTACGGCTCTGGCTGCAGGCTAGAAACTACTTTGACTTACTTTCGTGTGTCAGTTTATATTTTTGGCTTAAGAAACTGACATACGAAAAAGGACATTTCAATCTTATTAACCCAATACATAGAGATTCATAAAAGACCCTCTTAGATCAAGCATGAAAATCCTCGCAAGAAAAATGAATGAAACTTAATCAACTCTTTCGTAAAAACTGCCAATTTTCGTTGCCACTGATCATTCACAAAAGTGCACCTATCACTGATGATATAGTATTTCTGAGAATGTTTTACAAAGGTAACAATACTATTGCGCATGTTCAAGCTTGAAATGTCAAGCAACAATGTTTTGGATATAATTGCCCATGGAGAAATCACCTAAGTTTCTATCCATATTTCCCAGTAATGCGTAACACAAACTAGAAATTCCTTTTTCATGGCAAGCTTTAGACATTTCACGAATAAAAGCGTGAGCTAATCGCCGGCTTAAGAAACGTTTATTATCAGGTTATCCCAGAGATAGGAGCTACAAATTATTTAAACATACTCCTACAACAAGTCATGAAGAAAAGTAAGTGGAAGAAAAAGCTAAAACAGTTGGGTAAAAATAACTGAGAAATTTGAAGGCAGGAATCGGACAAGATACAAACGAAAAATCAATAGAAATTTTAGGGTTGGAAAACAGGATGGACATGGGAATCTTAGAGTAGGATTTGCTGAAGCTGAGATAGAAGTTATAAATATCTTCTTCAAGAACCTGTCCCGCAAATGGACATGAGATCCAAGAGGAAGAATAAGTGAAAACTCTATATCATATCAAACAAAAGATACATTATTGATAACAGTGATGTTTTGAACAGACTCAAGACAGGAAGTGAAAATCTAAGGATAAGATATAAGCAGCATCTGAAGATTAAACTAGAATTTGTGTCACAACAGCAATTTATAGGAAGAAAGATTCTTCTAAAGAAGTATAACGAATTCAAACTGAAACTGAAGAATTGTTATAGGAACTAAAGTCAATATGATTTCGTCAAAATCTAAGAAGAAGTTCGTAGAAATTTAAATGAATATGCCTATGGCGCTAGGAAGTACTATAACGAAGAAGAAAATCTTCGAAGAAGCACGGTGTTTAGAAGAAAGAAAGAGAAGTAATAAAATAACAGACATTCAAAATACGGTACGTAGAAGTTTACAAGACAATACGGAAGTGAATTTGGAAGATATAAGAAAATTCAATAGACAAGCAATTGGATAAAACAGGCAGCCAAAGTAGAGCCTAACCAATGTATGGAAACAGACCGTAGCTAAGAAGAAAGCGGATGAGACAACAACTGAAGCTCCCGAGGAAGTACTGAAGGGGATTCAATGTATGAACAGCAAGGGAAAGCAAACATAAGTGAAGAGGAAACAGAGGTACCCTCGTGCTACAAGAAGATGTTACACATACTATAAGAAGCATGAAATGAGGAAATATACAAGAAGAAAATAAAAAAACATTAGACATAGTAAGGGAGCTCTAAAGAAGTAGACAAAATAACCTTTCTGAATACCACTCATTCTAGCTTTGGAACTTCTTGTATAAAATAATAGACAAATTCTGACCAAAGCATATATTAACTAATAAATAATAGCGTTACAATTAACTTTGCCTTCATCAGACGCATTATGAAATACAATTTATAAGATTGCAGCTTACTTCTTAAAATGAGAGGAGGTATTCCATGAACGAATTGTCCTTTCCTTTAACAATTTTTAATTAATACAAATGCAACTTTTAATGATCAACTTTCACTTAAGAGCTAAACTTTTAATTGGCACACCTGTGTATGAATAACTTTTACTTTTGAAAAACATTAACTTTTAATTGTCTATCCGTTGTTCAATACACCTGTTTTTACCTCTTCTTTCTTCTCTGTTTTATCCAATATCTTTCTCCATACATCATGTATATTTAGTCCGCTATTCCAATTCATAAGTTTCTCGCTTCCTTCCTTTCTTATCCATTCTGCCTCTTTCCATTTTCTTATAATGCTTCTTTTCTCCTTTTCCAGCCCCTCTACGTCTTCCCAGTCTATTTCATATCCTGTCTCCCTTACATGTTTATATATAGCGTTACTATCTCTCTTCAATCGAACGTCGTCCCTGTGCTGTTTAATCCTTTCTTGTAACCTCTTTCCTGTTTCCCCTATATAACTCATATCACATTCTTTGTGTTTAATTCTGTATATAACCCCTTCATCACTTATTTGAATCTCTGTTACCTTCCTTTTCCTCGTTCTCAACGCATCTAACATTCTCCTGCTACCTTTTCTGTACGTTCTTACTCCTGCTTTTCTCGATAGGTTTTTAAGACCCGTTTTTTTTCCTATGCTCTCTATCCCGAACCATCTTTTCTTTTCTTCTTCTTCTCTATCTTCTCTCACTTCCTTCTGCCTTCTGCCCTCTTCTTTCTTGCTATTCTTCTTCAATCTGTCCCATTCTGTATACTATATACATTCTGTATTAATAAACTGTGAAATTGCTCTATGTCTTATTTTCTCTTCTCGTCATCACTGTCTATCATTCTTATCCTTCTCTAAATGTTTCTAATAAAGTTCCTTTTAGTTCCTTCATCTACATCATCTCGTCGCATAATTCATCTAATTTCTCTTTGTACCATTTTTCTTCCATTACTACTACTGCTCCTCCTTTATTGGCTTGTTGTATAACAATACCTTTTCTTTGTCTCAAGCTCTTCAATCCTTCTTTCTCTTCTTTTGTAAGATTCCCTATTTGCTTATTCATATTCTGCCTCACTATAGCAGTTGCTTTTCTTCTTGTCGTGTTCCTTCTCCTTTTATTTCGTAAAGAAAATAACCTTTTCTCTAAGAAATGTGTACCTACATGCTCAAAATATAGGAGTTAAGTAAACTATCCTGAAAACTATCACTTCTTGTCACTTGTAAATGATCTATGTAATTTCAAAGTAGATTGTTTTGTTTTCCTTCAACATCTACTTTTTTTTCAAATGGACAATATTTATATTTTCAAAAACTCTAAAGTTTAACACTTATGAATTTAAAGTACTGCCACTAAAATGAGAATTTTCCTCTCGGTTTTAATTTACATCGTGATCAACGACGTATCTTTTCCTATTAGAATGTTTTCCTTTTGGAACATTGCCCTGGAACATTGGCAACATAGATGATAATGTATTGTTTGTCATAAGGTTTTTCGAATGCTCTCTTTCTTTCCCTTCGGTTTACTGAACGCCATAATATATGTATGTTTTGATACGAGATTGATACTACGATACTTTATTACCATCATCAGGTTATATAAGTAATTTCTGTGGACGCTCTGCATAGTTTGGAAAGACAGAAATTTATTTTATTTCTGCGACGCAACTGATTCCCTTTGTTCGGTGGGAACTGTTAATAATTCAATTTATTTCCTACGAATCAAGAACAAACGAGTCTTTCATCGTTCACTCATACATATATCTGAAACTTTTTTTCACTGTGAGAGAATTTCAATAAGTAACAAAGGCCACATTCATTATCTGAACTATATATATATATATATATATATATATATATATATATATATATATATATATATATATATATATATATATATATGATAATTATATTTCTATTACTTGGATCCTCAGCGTTTCTTCCTTACTCATTATTATGCAAAGACTATGACCTATAGTTATTTGGAACTGAATTAAGTACATTCTTCAATTATTTATGCAAATACTGGCAAAAAAGAGCAGACCAGGTTAAATCTAGTCAACTGTCGACAAGCAATGTCGTTCAGCTAGTTTTATCTAGAAGTTCTCCCGCTCGAACTTCTAACCTCTCCTTATACATTGTGGCCAGTGAACTGAGAATTAACGCAATTTTTTCCACATTTAATTTGTATACAGATGGCTTAACCTAAATACATTTTAAAATGAACTGCCAACATTGAACAGTTGATCAATCCAGTTCACACTTGGAACACCTCAACTTTAGCAGTTTTTCTCCGCGTGTAAACATAGCCAACACGTTTGTGGGATTCACTACAAAATTAAGTAAAAGAGCATACGTTTAGTGATGGCTCAAGGATTAGTATAGCGGCTAGCCCCCGTTTAGCCAAGTCCCGGGTCCGCAGATTCTGTGCGTATAAGTAGTAAACGGGTCCTCCAATGTCCTAATTCTACATTGTTACTTCTTGTATTTGTTCTGCTGGACACGGATTCTTTTCACAGGAGCTAGGAGCTTACTCGTGGGATTACTTTAGTGTCACCCCACAGTGTTAATCCCATGTGCATTAGTGTGTGGTGTGAGAAAAGTGTTTGTGGTGAACCGCCAAATATAAAATTTTATTCATCTACGTACGTGATACAAAGGGCTATTATCTCCCGAAATGTGAAGTGCAATTTTGTTTGTGGAAATAGTCAAGTGTCTGTACTCATATCAGTGTTTAGTGTTGTGATTGTTTTTCTTATGTATATATATATAACACATAGTGTATTTAATAAATAAGCATAGTATTATACTACTTAATGTGTTTTCATTGAATGCGTGGATTATATTTTTGTGTCGTGTTCTGATCTAACATCCGAATGTTCGTGAGGATTTCGAGACGACACATCCGAAACTCTCGGTGTTTGATGCTCATTTCATTGTTAGAACCGGAGGGCGATCCTGGAAAAGTTCTGTAATTCCTTTTTGGAAACGTTCTTTGATGTCTTAACCAGTTTAGTTCAGATCTTCTGAAAGTACTCGTTTGTGAGACAGAAGGAGCAGATCCGGAAAGGTGTTTCTGCTAGTACTAAATATTGCTTGTCCAACTTTTACTATTAATAGTAATACTTCATGACGCAATAAATTATCTCTAAATGAATTTTGGTTTTCTAGCTATAGGGAATTCAACCCATATTTAGTTTCGCAATTAATTTTATAAAATTATGATTTTGATGACTTAATTATGTTCACATGATTTATGCACTTTACATTTTATCCAGACATGCATTACTTGCAACTAAATTTCTAAGTTTAAAATAATCAAATCACCAGTTTTACTGACATTGCTTTATCAGTGTATTTTAGTCCTAATTTGTTCATAGGGTTTGGCGGGGTGTCGAGCTTCCTTACAATAGAAGAAGCGATTACTTATTGTAAACGCGTTTAGATGGCAAGCACTCAGATGTTCGTCTTCTTTGAGGAAGAAGAGAATCCTGTAGTGGAAGTATGAACTATCTGTGAAGATGAGTTTCAATTGCACCAGATGTATGTGAGTGATCGTGTGTCTTTATAATTGAGTATATCGATGTAAATATTGTTAGAACTCTGTGTAATAGGCAATTTTGACTAAACTCAAGGGTATGCAAGAAGCAGTGAACCGCTTAGATATAATCAGAACGGCAATTTATTTTAAAAACACCTGTAATTACATAGATATCATGTTATCCCAAAGAAGTACAAGGAATGCATGGATATTATATTTCCTTCTAGATCGGCTCCTTGGCGCATATTCATCTAGAATAAAAAGTGAAAAGACAATGGTGGAACCTGTTTGCAAATACCCCAAAATCGCAGTAGTTTTAAGTTGTAGCTTCATTGAGAATGACGCAATAATGATAACATTAAAATGACACACTTTGACTTTCACAGTGCAGTTACGCTATATCTGATTTATCAGAAGCTCAGAGATTTGTCAATACAAACTTCAAGAATAATTTCCGTAAAACGTTAAAATTGCCTCATAGCACTTTCTTAGTTTCACGAAAGCAAGGAAGTAGCACTTTGAGCTACACAAGCACGATTAAATTTTGAAGAATGTGGAAAGGGATGACATCGCGACTGCTTCGCTTTATATCATGAGAGCACACTATAAAACGCAGTTTGACCTTTAAAAAATAAAGTTTGATTTGCGCTCCATTGTTTTCCACCATTACATACCAGTTTTCAGAAAGAAAACAATTTGTAATATTTCAATTAATACATCTAAAGTGAAATTTAGTTTATTTGTTAATCCAATGAAGATGTCGATTTATTTCCAGGTTGTTATTGATCTGCCAAATTTGAATCAAAACGGATAGGGACACTTAGAGAAACACGAAAGGACTTATTTTACATAGAGTCTATATAATATCTACACAACTTTATATTTGCTTCGGTCCACTCCTTCCTGCGCTATTACGGTAATATTTACTTTTTTTCGGATGGGGCCTAGGCCCCAACACTGTTTTTCCGCAAAAATTAAACCACGCTTCATTTATTGTTTTGCAAATTGTCCCCATACGAAGTTTCATTGCAATTCTCCATATTCTTTAGGAGCTTCTGACGTATGCTTATTCGTACTTTTGATATTTCGTAATCAACGGTTTAGAAGGTCCGTGCCTCAATCAACCACTTTTTCCCAAGGAAATATGAAACCCAATTATCTAATTTTACGTCTACAATATCTACACAGAATATCATTCAATTGGGTGCACTTTTTCTTGCCTTTTTGGGCCTCAAAGTTCAAACTTTTTTGTAGGAGCATTTCCCCCCTGAAACCGTTTTTACGCAGAAAATAATAAAAAAACGTATTCGTTTATTTTTTGCATATTGTCCCTACTCAATGTGTCGTTCTAATTCATTATGTCCTTCAAGCACTTCTGACGTACTGTTATTTGCACTTTTGATACACCACGATCAAAGTTTTGGATGAGCCTTTGTCCCACCTAAACGGTTTTCTTTTCTCAGGTAAATAAGAAACCCGTATTCCCTCGTTTTATGTCTACAATATCCGTGCACAATTTCATTCACTTCGGTTCACTTCCTCTGGCCTTTCGGGCCTCAACTTTCAAAATTTTGATTGGGGCTTTTGCCCCCTAAAATCGTTTATCCGTAGAAAATAAAAAAATCGTATTCGTTTATTTTTTGCGTATTGCCCCTAAGCAATGTGTCGTTGCAATGTTTCATGTTCTTCAAGTTCTTCTGACATACTGTTATTAGCACTTTCCTCGCTTCACCGAAACAAAAGTGATTCTTTAAATGTCATTGAAGGATTTCAAGATCTGGTTGTCTTATTGAAATCTGAACCAAAAAAGATAACTCATTATTTGTTTTCGGAAGTTAAGAAGCTAACAATTCTTTACCTTACTGTTCCTATAACTTCAGTGACACCAGGAAGATTATTTTCGACTCTATGAAGAATGAAATCTTAGCTTCGGAGTACCATGTCCCAACATAGATTAACAACTTGATAATTCTTCATTCCTACAAAGATCTTCTCGAAGAAGTTATGAAATAACCCAGTACCAAGCCAAGGAGTTCATATTAGTTGATTTGGTTTTGAGTTTAACGTCCTTTCAGCAGCGCGGCTATATGTGACCGGAATTACTGATTAATCGTGAAATCAGAACCACATGAGCTCTCGCCGGGGTCTCCCATGCCCATACGCTAACCACTTAGCTACGAAGCTCGGAGCTCATATTAGTAAAGAAGAAAGCACATTATGGAAATTTCAGTGCTGACAACTAAGTAGGACGACTGTTAAATGAATATTTGTCATCTTGAATATATTGTGATAATTGTCAATGTTATTTGATAGTGTCATTTATTAAAAAAATAGCATTAACTCACTACAGTATACAAGTTAAATTTCACACAGTGTGCAATAGATGGGAAATGATTACAACGTACAGTCACGAAAAAAATAAGTAAGGCGGGGAAGATGAGAAAAAATTCCCAACCCTGTTCATGTGAGGTAACTTCTCCGACAGACTTGCTGCTTTCACGTTGGGTCTGTAAGCAGCTTTCCCAAACAAATCCAGTATCTGCTAAAAAGCATGTTCTTTTCGATACTAAGTTTAGTGCTTTTACACAGAGAAGGAAAACAGTACTTGAAAGCAAATAATTCATGCATAGTAGTTTACAAGTGCCAGATTACCTATTATAATTAGTTTAGATATCTAAATACTCATGATCTACTCACAGGTAATTGAGGTGTGAACAATGAAATGTGATTTCGGAAATTCAAGACTGCATTACTGGTCTAATACTTTGAAATGAAATGGGAATTTTAACATCGCACTCTTATGTTCTAGAGGCTAAAGGAAACAGATGATGAGTGAACTAAATGATTAATGAAAGGAACTGAGGAATGAAGTGAAAGGCAATAAAGAACTCTTAGAAACAAATTGACACAATGCTGTTCAACTTAAACTTACATAGTATAGACTGGAATCTAGCCTATGACCTAGAAACCAAAATTGAGCGCTCTACCATTGAGCCACCATACTCTAATTGTGACGGAAAGGCGCTCCCATACCGACGTCAATTGGTTGGCTGATGGTTTGATTTGGAGTTTACTATTCTATTCAGAGCGAGGGAATTTAAGAAGTGGACCTATATCTTAACGTAGAATCTGAACCATATAAGCTCCCACCAGGAATCGATCCCGGGTCTCTCGTGCCGAAAATGAGCACTCTAACTATTACGAGGGATTTTCCACAGTCCAGAATTGCTATTCAGTCGAGTCGAGACACAGCTCTTCCAATAGAAAAATAAATGTTTTTCAAGTCGAGACATCACTTTTACAGCACATTTTCGAGACGAGACAGCCTCAAATCTTGTCTCGTGCGCATCCCTAGTTGTTGACGAAGGGGGTCTCTCTCGTCTCGTGAAGTATCATGGAAATTCAATTTCGTTTCCAAAAGGTTTAATTATTTCTATTGGACGTTGTCGTCTTATGTCGGTTCTTCAGCAACACTACTTTCTACAGATAATAACATACACATGAGTAAATAGCATGTGTATCAGTTTTCATTATTATAGCGTGTCGTTTACTAATCATACCTTGCAATCAAAAGATCTTATAGTTGTATTATCTCTACTATCATATAAGTTGTGTTTTAAATATCTTAATCATTTATTGCGTAATTGCTGCTCGTGAAGTTTTCACCAATATTGTTTCAAGCGTTTAACTCAACAGGTTTCATTATTTCTCTTTGTTAAGGGGGAAGTTTGGATTACAAATTCTTTATAAGCGAGATTAAGAGATTAAGGAAGAATCGTCCTTAGTCTTGAAGGAAGTAGTAAAAAACCCTTAGGTAACAGGAATAAGAAAGACGTTGTAGTTGAATATTATGCTGCCCACACCAAACGAAAAAAATTATTTTCAGATGGACAATGATCCAGACATCTTCATCTTCCATGAAATAATCAAGAATCAGATCTCGTGTAAAACGCTCCAAGGAAACTGTTGATTGAAAGTGTTGAGAAATAAGAGGTTTCATTCACTTTGTGTACGGGGACACTTGGTGAAAAGGTGTAACAGCTTTTTCAGTTCAGCAATTCTGAGTGAAGTTTCTGTTCGGTTTTCCTCATTCATACCAGGCAAATGCCGGGATGGCACCTAACATACAGGTCCCAGTTCACCTCCTTCCTTTCCCATTCCTGTATTCGTTCGTCACTAATTGATTCCATGCCTCCCCGAATGAATACGGTGATAGATATTAATGGCTCGTGGACACACTATTAGGTTTAAAATTATAAGATTTTGATGTTTATTGAAGACTGTTTTGTTCAAGAGTAATATTAGTTTGAAGCAGGCCCGTAGCCAGCCCAAAAATGTAGGGGTCCCGGCTGAAGTTTGGGGACCCGATCCAACCATATGATAGTTCGTCACCATATTATAGTTCTTTTGCAAGCCTACTCTAAAACTTTTAGGGGGCAGCAAAAATTTAGGATGCCTGGCTTACCCTAGACCCTCCTGGATACGAGCCTAAGTGATTACGAGCAGACGGGGAAAAATAGTTCTAAGCATTTGGAATTCCAAAGACAGACTGAAATATTTTATCTTGTTCTTTTTCTTTAGTAAGTTAATTATATTTTTTCTTTTTCTATAGGAATTAACAATTCTTTTTATTCCATCATTTTTCTATTGGGGTTAGGAGAAATACTTTGAACACTTTGAAACACAATGCCAAGGCGAAGTTAAGTTGAATATTTTATTTTGTTACTTCTGTGAAATATATTTTCTTTCTATCTTCCTATATACCAGGGGTAAAAGTGGATGTGAAAAGGTAGGAGAGGCATGAGTCACACCGCCCCCGTGCCTATCTTTGCCCATTGTAAATTTTTAGAAAATGGAGGATGTCACGGATATATTCTGGAAGAGACGACGTCCCCCCCCCCCGCGTTCCCTCTGTTTTACCCCTAATATATATGAGAATTAACATTTTCTTTATTCTTATTATGGAAATAAAATAGATATTCAGAACAGTTTTTGTTTTGAAACACTTAATGCCAAGAAGCAAGCATATCTCCATGAAATAAGCATATCGTTTTCTTTCAATCTTTCTTTCTTGACTCTTATCTAGTAGATTGCCTGAAGGCAAAACATCGCACAACAAACAAGCTGATTCGACACGTGCCAACGACAGAATGAAAGTCTTGATTTTAGTACTGAAGCTGGTTCAGGCAAAAAAAGCAAGATGCCCGCAGGCATTGCTTCTGTGCCTTGTAACATTGTGTTAAAAAGAACAGACACAAGGTCAGTTGTCAGTTGCTTAGTTCTTTGTAAAACAACTGATAAGGCTTTTTTATTATACAAATCCTTGTTGTTTGAAGCCTCTTTATTCCTTATATATCCAGATTCACGGAAGCCCACAGTAATTATAATAGAAAGTTGAAAAATATCTTGATCATTAAGATCCTTTATTATTATTAGTAGTAGTAGTAGTAGTAGTAGCCGTAGTAGTAGTAGTAATATCATCATCTTTATTAATATTAATAATATTTTTATTATTATTATCACTATTTTTCGTTAGTCCTCACAGCAATTAATACTTAGCAGCAGGGGTAAAATTGCTTGGGAACGCGGGGGACGCCGTCCCTCACCTCTAAAAAAATGTGTACGGCGTCCCCTAAGTTCCAAGAAATTACAATGGGCAAAGATACGCATGGGGACGGACTGACGTCATGCCGCTACCTACTGTCCCTCTACCTTTTCAGATTCACTTTATCTCTGCTTAGCAGGAAATCGATGCAAGAGTTAGGACAGCTACGCTTTATTGATAAAAATCGTACTTTGGCAGTCATTAAATGCAATAGGTCTGTGTCTAGAGGTAGAAGAGAGGGTACCATGCAAGTTACTATTGCCACGTATAAAAATCAAACCTGTGTTCAACACTGACTACGTATAATGCAAGGATTTTTTTAAAAACAAAAGCGATATGCTTCAAAAGTAAAATTAATATAATTACCAAATACATTCATTGAAAAACTCAGGGGTAGCAAGTACACCTTCTTAGATCCGCTTGAGAGCATTCGAGTCCAAATTCAATTAAAACTAACGCATTGAAGACCCAGGTTCGATTCCCGGTGTGAGTTCATGTGGTTGGGATATGACGTTAATTAGTAGGTCCACGTCTCATCTAGCTTCGCTGCTGACAGGGACGTTAAGCTCAAAATCAACTCAAGAAAAGTTAAAACAATGAGAAAGTTTTCAACTCTTTTGGCGTATGCAATTCTATGTTAAATAAAACTACATACACTATTTGATAATGGAAGCATCGTCAGAAATACAATATCCAATAAACAAACTTTTCGATGAGAGTTTGTCTGAAGATACATAAAGATATAGAAATTAATTTTAAAAGGTGCGTAATGCAGAAATACTATTTTATCGCGTATGAACTTAAGGCTTCTAGAACAGGAAGCTGTGGCCAGACATTAACACTGCAGAACCAGAATATGATCAAGGGATGGACTGAACCATAGTTTCCAACTTTACCCAGTGTAAATAAACTAGGATTGAAATCCATTCTATCCAGTGTATACCTGAGCGTTATGGGGGGCTGTACCCCTATAAATCCCCCTTGGATCCGCGTCTATTGAATCCAATTCATATTTCATAACTTCACACACGGCACGATGAATCACTGAATCTAATTGAAATCTTACTACGTAATAATTATCGAGTGTCTACAATTTTTCTAACAAAGCTCACAGTATATTCTATCATAATAAAAAATTGTCAATCATGTAGTCTGTGCTAGTGTAATTAGAGATACTCACGAGACAATATTTGTGGTTGTCTCGTCTCGAAAATGTGCTGCAAAAGTGATGTCTCGACTCGTAAATTGTATATTTCTGTATTGGAAGGGCCTTGTCTCGACTCGAAATTTGTCAGGAAAATTCTGTCTTGATTCGCCTCGTGTGCATCCCTAAATGTATCTCATGATAAAAATGTTTTGTTTTGAAACGAAATGAAACGATTGAGGTGGACTCTGCGGAGTGGAAGACATGCAATTTGTAAAATCGCCTTACAACACACTTGCCCACACACTTAGGTTACATTCTTCACCTTTTTCCCCATGGTATCTAAAGTATAGGCTAATCTTAAATTACTATTGCCGATTCGGGTCTTCTAACAAGAATTATTATGTTCCAACTTAATTTGGATGTAAAATCCTGAATAATTAGCATTGAAGAACTTTGCAGTGTGCATTAAAATCACGACAGAAATATAGTTAAAACTCAGTTTCAAATTTCATGTCTACCTTGCATCCAAATACTTGTGTTGTCTTTCTTTCAACGTTGGTAGGAGCCGAAAGTTCCAATTGATTCCAATTTTTCACTTTAATTCCCTCCATAAAACTTTAAAGAAATATTATTACTAACGCGTAATACTTCCGAAGTGTAACACTCCGATTTTGATAAAATTTGAGAGGTAGATACGACACATGAAATAAACAAATACACGTTTCTTATTTTCTGCGGAAAAACGGTTTTAAGAGGCAAAAGCCTCCACCCTTAATTTTGAAAGTTAGGGCCTGAAAGGCCAGAGGAAGTGAACTGAAGTGAATTAAATTGTGCACAGATATTGTAGACATAAAACGAGGGAATACTTTTTCCTTTTTTTCCTCTAAAAATGAAAACTGTTTACGTGGTACACAGAAACTTCCAGAACTTTGATCGTGAAATATCAAAACTGCTAATAACAGTGTGTCAGAAGTGCTTGAAGGACATGAAGAATTGGAACGACACATTGTGTAAGGAAAATATGCAAAAAATAAATGAATACGGCTTTTCTTTTATTTTCTGCGGAAAAAGGTGTTCCCTACCCCAAAAAATGCCCTACCCCAAATTTTGAAATTTGAAGCCCAAAAGGCAAGAAGAAGTGCACCCAATTGAATGAAATTGTGCGCAGAAATTGTAGACATCAAATAAGATAATTGGGTTTCTTATTTTCCTGGAAAAAGCGGTTGAGTGAGGCACGGAACTTCTAAACCGTTGATTACGGAATATCAAAAGTGCTAATAAGCATAAGTCAGATGTTCCTAGAGAATATGGAGAATTGCAACAAACTTCGTAAAGGGTCTATTTGCAAAACAATATATGAGACGTGGTTTAATTTTTACGGAAAAAAGTATTGGGGTCTAGGTCCCATTCGAAAAAAGTAAATATTACCGTAATAGCGCAGGAAGGAGTGGGCCCAAGCAAATCAAATTGTGTGTAGATATTATATAGGCCCTACGCAAAAAAAGCCCTTTCGTGTTTCTCAAGTGTCCCTAACCGTTCGGCTTCGAATTTTCAGATCAACAGCAAACTGGAAATAAATAGACACGCGCTTTTGTTTATATGGAAAATCATTGCAAGTGTTAAAGGTGCCTCCTGAAATACCATAGAATACGCTATACTATTTGCGCTTGCTGTTAGTTGATCTACCAAATTTGAACAAATCGGATGGAAACACGGCACTTGCGAAACACAGAAGGCCATATTTTACATACACAATATCTACATACAATTTATTTCACTTCGGTCCACTCTTCCCGCCACTCAACGCCTCGGTTTACTTAACATTTTTTTCTTTCAGGTAAATCCGAAACACGTATTCCCTCATCTTACCTCTACAATATTAGTGCACATTTCATTCACTTCGGTTCACTTCTTCTTGTCTTTCGGGGTCCAATTCCAAAATATTGGACTGTGGCTTTTGCGCCCAAAACAGTTTTTCTTCCAAAATTAAAAAACGTATTCGTTAATTTTTTGCGTATTGTCCCAAACAAACAGTTTGATGCAATTCTT
The DNA here is from genome assembly GCF_964235325.1 of Thermobia domestica. NCBI lineage: Eukaryota > Metazoa > Arthropoda > Insecta > Zygentoma > Lepismatidae > Thermobia > Thermobia domestica. The sequence continues at coordinate 112,219,852 of NC_137465.1, read as the reverse complement.
CATGTCCCTTACACACATTTGACATACTGTTACTACCACTTTTGATATTTCGTGCTGAAAGGTTTGGAGGGCTCTGTGCCCCATCTAACCGTTTTTTAGGAAAATACGAAACATGTATTCTCTCATTTTATGTCTACCACATCTGTGCACAGTTTCACTCACATCGGATCATTTCTTTTTGCTTGTCGGGAGTCAACTTCCAAATTTTGAACGGGGGCTTGTGACAAAAGAACAGTTTTCCCTTGAAAATAAAAAACGTATTCGTTTACTTTTTGCCTATTGTTCCCATACACAAAGCTTCGTCGTAATTCTTCGTGTCCTTTATACACATCTGACATACTGTTACTACCACTTTTGATTTTTCGTGATCAAAGGTTTGGAGGGGTCCGTAACCCCACCCTACCGTTTTTCTAGAAATGTACGAATCTCATATTCTCATTTTACGTCTACAATGTCTGTGCACAATTTCATTCACTTCGGTTCACTTCTTCTTGTCTTTCGAGCCTCAATTTTTAAAATTTCGGGTGGGAGCTTTTGCCCCCAAAGCCGTTTGTCCGCAGAACAACAAACCGTATTCCTTTATTTTTTGCGTATTGTTAATACACAAACTTATGTTGCAATTCTTCATGTCGTTTAGTGACATCTGACATACTGTTACTAGCACTTTTGATATTTCGTGATCAAAGGTTAGGGGGTTCCGTTTCGCACCCAACCCCTTTCCCCAGGAAAATACGAAATTCGTATTCCTTCATTTTATATCTACAATCTCTATACACAATTTTATTCACTTCGGTAATTTCTACTTCTTTTTCGAGAGTCAACTTTCAAAATTTTCTTTGGGGTTTTTGCCCCCTAAAACCGTTTTTACACGGAACATAAGAAACCAGTATTCGTTTACTTTTTGCGTGTTGTCCATACACAAAGTTATGTTGCAATTCTTCATGTCCTTTACACACATCTGATATACTGTTACTAGCACTTTTGACATTTCGTGATCAAAGGTTTCTAGGGGTCCGTGCCCCACCCAACCCTTTTTGAACAGGAAAATTGGCAACCGTATTCACTCATTTTACGTCTACAATATCTGTGAAGAAATTCATTCACTTCGATTCACTTCTTCTTGCATTTCGGGCGTAAATTTTCAAAATTTTGAGTGGGAGCTATTGTTCCCTAATACCGTTTTTCCGCAGTACATAAAGAACTTGTATTGCTTTATTTCTGGCGTATTATCCATACAAAAATTTCGTTGCAATTCTTCCTGTCCTTTATACACATTTCACATACTGTTAATAAGAGTTTTCATTTTTTGTAATCAAAGGTTTGGAAGGGTTCGTGCCCCACCCAACCGTTTTCTCCAGGAAAATACGAAACCCTTACCCTCATTTTATGTCCACGATATCTATGCACAATTGCACGCACTTCGGTTCACTTCTTTTTGCCTTTCGAGCGTCAACTTTCAAAATTTTGGGTGGAAGATTATGGCTCCTAATACCGTTTTTCGCAGAACAAAGGAACCCGAATCCTTTATTTTTTGCGTATTTATCCATACAAAAGGTTTCGGTGCAACTCTTCATATCCTTTACACATATCTCACATACTGTTTCTAGCACGTTTTATTTTTTGTGATCACAGGTTTGGAGGGGACGGTGCCCAACCCAACCGTTTTCTGCAAAAATAAAACGAAACCCGTATTTCCTCATTTTGTGTCTACAATATCTGTGCAAATTTCCTTCACTTCGGTTCACTTCCTTTTCCTTTCGGGCGTCAACTTTCAAAACATAGAGTAGAACGTTTTTCCCCTGAAATCGCTTTCTCGCAGAATATATGAAGCCAGTATTCTTTTACTTTTTGCGTATTGTCCATACACAAATTTATGTTGCAATTCTTCATGTCCTTTACAAAATCTGACATACTCTTACTAGCACTTATGATATTTCGTGATTAAAGGTTAGGGGGGTTCGTGCTGCTCCAACCCTTTTTTCCAGCAATATACCAAACCCATATTCCCTCATTTTATGTCTACAATATTCGTGAACAATTTCATTCACTTCGGTTCACTTTTTTTGCCTTTCCGGCGTGAACTTTCACAATTTTGGGTGAGAGCTTTTGCTCCCTAAAACCGCTTTTCCGCAGAAAATAACCCCTATTCATTTATTTTTTGCGTATTTTCGTACATAAAACTTCGTTGCAATTCTTCATGTTCATTACACGAATCTAACATACTCTTACTAGCACCTTTGTTAGTTCGTGATCAAATGTTTGGAGTGGCCCGTGCCCCAGCTAACAGTTTTGTTAATGAAATACGAAACACGTATTCTCACATTTTATTTTCACAATATGTGTGCAAAATTTCATTCACTTCGGTTTCCTTCTTCTTGCCTTTCTGGATTCAAATTTCAAAATTATGGAGTGGTTTCTTTTGCCCCATAAACAGCTTTCCCGAAGACCATTAAAAAACGTATTCTTTTATTTTTTGCGTATCACCCATACAGAAAGTTTCGTTGCAATTATTCATGTCCTTTATACACATCTGACATATTGTTACTAGAACTTTTGATTTTTCGTGATCAAACGTTTGCAGGGGTCCGTGCCCCACCCAACCATTTTTCTAGGAAAATACGAAATACATATTCTCTCATTTTATGTCTGCAATATCTGTGCAGAATTTCATTCAATTAGATTCACTTCTTTTTGCCTTTCGGGAATCAATTTTCAAATTATTTGTTTGTTAGTGCCCCCTTTGCCCCCGGCACTAATGCCGTTTTTCCGCAGGACATAGAAAAGCCGATATTCCTTTATTTTTTGAGTATTATCCATACAAGAAGTTTCGTTTCAATACTTCATGTCCTATACACACATCTTACTGTTACTAGCACTTTTCATTTTTCGTGATCAAAGGTTTGGACGGTGCCGCACTTAACAGTTTTTTCCAGGAAAAATAGAAACGCGGATTCCCTGATTTTATGTCTACAATATCTGTGCACAATTTCATTCACTTCGGTTCACTTCCTTTTCCTTTCGGGCGTCAAATTTCAAAATTTTGGATTTGAGCTTTCGCCCCCTAAAACCGTTTTCCCGTAGAAAGTAGAAAATCCGTTTTCCCTTATTTTTTGCGTATTGTCCATACATAACTTTCTTTGCAATTCTTCATGTCCTTTACACACATCTGACAGACTGTTACCAGCACATTTGATTTTTCGTGGTCAAAGGTTGGAAGGGGTCCGTCCTCTACCCAACCGTTTTTTTGAGGAAAATGCGAAACTTGTATCCTCATTTTACGTCTGCAATATCTGTGCATAATTTCATTGACTTTGGTTCACTTGTTCTTGCCTTTGCTCTTCGGGTGTCAACTTTCACAGTTTAGAGTGGGGCTTTTATATTAAAACTTTACGTTATGTATCTTGTTTCTGAGATTGTTTTTTTTTGGGTAGGAAGGAGAGAAATGATTTCCTCTGATATCTGTTTCTTGCCATTCATCTTGTTTGAACTGCTTAAGTAAGATCATTTTGTAACTTTTGATGTCATCCAACTCCGTCACGATAATAAAATTGTCATTTTTAACAATTTGTTTTATTCTCTTATTTGCATTTTGCCACACTGATATATTTGTTACAAAATTGAGGTTTGGTCCAAGGCCTTTGAATTCGCAACCAACTCAACTACCGAGCTTTTTGGGTTGTCTGCTATTGCAGGAAAAGAAGAATTGCAGGTGGTAATGCATTTTTGGATTCGTGTATACCATTCCTGTTTCCCAATGCATGAAACGGACATTTCAGTTCGTTATATATTATTAACCCCTTACGTTCCAGTAACATCCATGAAGAGGTCATAAAATACTCCATTGCAAAATAGCAGTAACATTCCTGGGGATGTCATGAAAATGTATCCTTTATTAAGGTTTGTATTAATTCTGGAGGCCTTGAAAAATTTTAGTGGACGCAAGAAACAACTTAATTCCACTGTTTCTTCTTACTCATCTCAGGTCAGTGTTAAGCAGTGTAAAATCCCATCAGAACATCAAAATTTCCCCTTTTCAGCCTAAATGTTCAACAGTGCAAATATTTTTTAATCAGAAATGTGAATGTTGCGCGTGTTGGCATGCTTGCACAGTGTATTTCTTTGTGTAGGTATGTACACAGTATAATTTATCCAAAAAGGAACAGTTTCATATGTCTATAATCGTGATTTAGGGAACGTTTTAAGCATCTCCACCATGTCAACTTGTGTTGTTACTTTTTTAAAACCTGAGAGGAATGTAGCCTTAATTTGGGTAGAGCGAATTTGAGTGAACCTAGATTGATGACAGTAGCTTAAGATGCATTTTAAATTATTTTATTTTGTTAATGCTTTTAAGAATGCACCTATAATGTGCTTATGATGTAGCGCTTAGGTTTTTTTTTTTTTTTACTACGGTTTTCAGATGGCAAAACAGAACTGTAGAGTTAAATAAAAGAGACTTATTATAAAAGATTATATGTATTTTGTTAAAAATTTAATGTGTAAAGTGTGTGTTTGTGTAGCGAAATTTAAGTTATGTAAATTTAGTTGGGTGATTAATTTTTAATATATAAGTAGGAAAAGTGTAATTGGTTTATACCTGTAACTTGATGAATTTGATTTTTAACTTACGAAAGATTTACCTTTCTTAATGCTGCAGTTTTTGCAGTATTTTAGCATTAAATGTAGTTTACTAATTGCTGACGATACATTTGTTAAGCATTTTGTGGCTTTTTAATGTTTTGTTACTTGTTTGGTAATAACTGTTATTGCTGTTTATTTCTTTGACTGTTGATTGTTTATGCACTTCTTTACGATTTATTTCTTTACTGACTTTTGACCAAAAGACTGGATTATTTATACAACTAAAGATACGTGCTTTACAGCAGATGGTTTTTAAAATTTGGGTTTAAATTATACACGTGCATAGGAGATCTTTTTGAAGAAATTTGCGTTAACCATTTTTTTAAATGAGCGTTATGTTAGCACTTTGTTTTTATATAACTTACGTAACACTGTTTGATGCAATGTGTTGATGATAAACATGAAATTACAAAAATGTTTACAATCACATAGACAATTTACATTATTTATATTTGCAGATTATGTTCTTAGACATGACACATACCATAACCAAAACAAATAATCTTTGAGAATTATTACAATTTAAAATTAAAATTTACAATGTTTTAAATTAATAAAATGAATTATTAAGATCCCTTGAAGATATATATATATATATATATATATATATATATATATATATATATATATATATATATATATATATATATAGAGAAAGAGAGAGAGAGAGAGAGATAGAGAGAGAGAGAGAGAGATGTACAAAGTAGGGATGACCAAAATTTTCCGGAATCCGGATTCCGGAAATTTTTTTCCGGAATCGGAAAATTTACTTTCCGGAATTCGGAAAAAATTCGGAATTCGGAAAAAATTCTGAATTCGGAAAAATTCCGGAATTCGGAAAAATTCCGGAATTCAGAAAAAATCCGGAATTCGGAAAAATTCCGGAATTCAGAAAAAATCCGGATGTTGGAAAAATTCCGAAATTCAGAAAAAATCCGGAATTCGGAAAAATTCCGGAATTCGGAAAAAATCCGGAATTCAGAAAAAATCCGGAATTCGGAAAAATTCCGGAATTCACATAAAGTCCGACATTCGGAAAAAATCCGGAATTTAGAAAAAATTGGGAATTTTTCCGATTTTACTCTCCGGATTCCGGAAAGTAAAAATTCTGGAATTGGCCATCCCTAGCTAGTAGCTGTTAAAAGAGAAACACAATAATGAATATATATACTGTATTAGTTTCTTGTAGTTGGATATGTCTTTATCACTTACGTAGACAATTGCTACTGCAGTTATTTACTGCTTTATAAGAAGGTCTTATTTTCACACACAAAAAAGTCGCCGGTATGTCTCAAACATTATCGCGTTCCCACCTGCAGCTGCTCCAAAGCACTGCAAACTACTTTTTAATCAGGCGAAAGGCAGTGAAGGAAAAGAAATCTCAACAAATATTCTAATAACATTCGCTTATTGTCAACATACCTACAATGAGCGCAGAAAGTGCTCGTACACCATGCATACTTTATATTGAAAACAGCTAGCATGAGAACGGGAGGTGGAAAATATATATATAACCAGAATTAAGACTACACATTCATACATTTTATTTCTATATACAAGAGAAAGGCCAAACAAAGACAATCACTGTTTTGCTCAGAAGAAAAGAGAGAATTCCTTTTTTGTAAACGCAAAAAGTCATTGTACACTTATGATTGAATTAATGCTTATAAAGTATATTACGTTATTTAATATTTTGTGGGATTACCCTGTGCGTTAATGATTGTCTGTAGTCTTCGTGGCATTGATTTCAGCTGTAGTAGTTCGTAGTTCTGTAGCTTCGGGACCATAGATGTCAGTGGAGAGCTTTTGTGAACGCGGCATTGAACCTCCGGGTTCCATAGACCATAGAGTTAGTTAGTTAGTTAGTAGCTTCGGGACTGATTATGTCCCATTCTTCTTGAATAGCTTTTCTCAGGCCTTCTTTAGTAGAGAAGCTGTGCCTTCTGATTCTTGTCTCCAGAACAGACCATAGATGTTTTATGGGGTTCATGTCTGGGGATTGGGGAGGTGTGCGAAGCTGTTTCAAGGTATTATAGAGTAGCCACAATCGAGTATTTTCCGCTGTATGTTTGGAGTTGTTGCCTTGCTGAACAATAAATTGTTTTCAGGAACCATCTTCTGCGCACTAGTATGGAGGTTTTCCTTTAATATGTTAATATACACTTTGTGGATCATCACTCCATCGATAAAGTGGAGACGACCCACTCTTGAGGCACTTATACAACCCCAGACGAGCACGGACCCTCCTCCGTGTCTTACTTTAGGGACGAGATTTTGAGGATTCATCTCTGTATTCACCTTGCCATACGCCTCCCATTGGATTCGAAAAGATTAAATTTACTTTCGTCCGAAAATATGACCCTATTCCAGAAAGAAGCCTGATCCCTTATCTTTATACTCTTTTTCAAACTTTAGTCTCTTTATACGATTTGTCTTGTTCACCCATAACATTTTCCTGGCTATCCGACCATGATACCCTGCAAATATTCCGCACTGTACTGGCTGATACTTTAACACCGCGTGTTTCCAGATCCGTTGCCAATTGCACAGCACTACTTTTCGGAACCTTTTTTCTTTCCCTAATAATGTAACGTTTATCTTGTTCACTCAACACTCTTGGTCTTCCAGTTTTTTTTTTTTTTTTTCCGCACAGTGATAGAAACATTATACATCGCAATTATAGTTTGTACTGTTGAACGAGGTCTGTCTGCAAGGTTTGCTATCTTTCTCAAAAATTTACCTTTCTTATGCAATTTAATAATTACTTTTCTTGTCTCCTCCTCATTTGTTTCTGTTCGGTTGCTTCCCATTTTGACAGCCCACCGTGCAGTTTTTTCACTCCTATTCACAACTAAACTCATTCTGTTATTCGTCATGCTATACAGAGGTGTATAATCAGGTGAATACTAGTGAACCCCAGTTGTGGTATCTTTGTTTCGTATTCGTACGTCAGGGTACGATCTCTTTTTGCGTCTACTCTATACACTTTCTACGGAATTTATTTACTTTCTGACCATTAAACTTGTCTTCGTGGTTCTTTCTTGATATATTCATAAAGCTTAGTTTTCATTATTCATATTGTGTGTGTTATTACACTTCTTAAATTTTCTGTTTCTTTTTCGCAGGCATTCTCGTTTCAATAGCATAGGTGTACGAACACTTTCTGCGCTCACTGTATGTACAGTAAATACAAATTTATAATTTTTGACTTTACGAAGTATACAATGTAATTGTTCAATAATTAACATAAGCAGGCATTCATTAATTTATATTAATATAATAATTAATAAAACTAATAAGCGGGTGATTGATGACTCAGTGGTAGAGTTTTCATCTATGGTATTCTAACCCAGGACATGTGGGTTTTCGATGGCTAATTTTGTGTTCGAAAATTTTTCCGGTGGTAGGCCTACTCTTGGTTCCCTTTCTTATATTTGTTCCATCATCACTCATTAACGAATTTAGTTTATCAAAACTCTATAGCCATATATTCATTCTGTCCGTCAGTGAAACAAACAGTCTCAAGAACTATCTGATGGATTACCATCAATTTTGGCCACGATGTACAGAGTCAATAGTTAAGAATCGAGTTCCCTGATGAATGTAATATTCAAACCGGAAGCGGTACAAATCAACCATTTCCGGTTTTAACGTTAATCATTATATAGTAAATATGGTAATAGATAGCGAGAAACGGTTTCCAGTAATCGACATATATAACATTCATGTAGATAGAATGTTACCCAGTTTGTGCATCTGCTGAAAATAATGAGCTTAGATATTTAGAGAGCATTTTCGGCTTTAGAAAATGTGTGCTTGGTAAAGAATGTAGAGAATTAGCTGAGTCAGGCACGTAGCTAGAATATGGTAATAGGAAGGGGGGGTCTGTCACGAAATACTGTGGTTATTTACCAGGGGCTCAATCATTCTAAACTATTTTATTGGCAACATATATTGGTTCGTTTAGCCAAGATTTCTAAGGGGGGCATGATATGAAATACTGTGGCTACACACCAGAGGCTCGATCAATCTAAATATTTTACTGACAACATACCCATATTGATTGGTTAGGACAATAAAATGATGATATATTTTAATAAGAAGCTATGAAGATATCTCGAGTAAAAAATTATAAAAAAGTATTGAAAAAGATATCGTCTTCCGAGGTCATTCGAACGGTGTCGAGAATTTTGCGTCTGGGAAATTTGCGCCCTATCTCAAGAAGGGAAAATTGCGCCTGCAATGTACCTCCACCGGAAGTTTGAGCCCTGCGAAATAAAAGAACCTATTCGAGCTTACGCATTTGCTCGGAAGGGCTGACATTACAGCATAAACAATCCTTCCCCCACAACCATGCCATTTGTGATTTATTTTCATTGTGGCTATATAAGGGGACAATAAACTTCAATATAAGCCAAAAGAACACAACGGATCAACGCAATCACTGCTTCTTCCAGAGATGAATTTGGGGGAACACTGGCCTCCCGAGAGCTCTCAGAGTGCCCCCTCGGAGGAGACCAAAATAATACGTCTATAATATAATAATAAACTAGCAGCGTTCACCCCGCTTCGCTGGGGTCACCCCGGAACGCAATAAACTTTGTTACTTAGATAATTTTTACTTTTTCGCTTTCAAGTGATATGATAAAAACCATAGAAGATTTCAGTAAATGTTAACATTATATCGCCTGTCATTTATGTTAACCCGCCGAGTGACACGGTCATGTGGGTTGCATATAAATACGGTTAGATTTAGCTATGATGAGCTAACAAAGGATTTCTACGTTATGAACACTTGAATGGTCAATTATCTCAAGACACTGCTAATTGAAAATTAAAGTGATATGATAAGAACCATCTAGGGTCCAAATCTTAATAACCCCCCAAAAATGAAAGAAATTGGTTCAGCCGTATTAGCGTGATGAGCTAACAAAGGATTTGTACGTTCTCTTTTATATATATAGATAGAATAGTACCAGCAGTGACCCCCTCCGGAATACTAAGTGTGCCCCCCGGAACATTTTTTCTGAAAGAACGACTGAACGCAATTGTGTGTTTAAAGTGTAATTCCAGCAAGTAAACACACTGTACATAGTTTTCTTGATAATATTACTGAACAGATTTTACACTCACTTAACATTTTCTTTCTATATTTTGTCCTAAAAAGCCAAACAACTCGCAAGGATTGTGAACAGAGATATCTGGGTAGAGCCAAACAGCCTTTTGTAGATTAAATTATACTCTTTGATTATACTAATAAATAATTATATATCAGTCATTTATACTTTTATTGTAAATTTTGTAGTATAATGAAAAATTGTATTTGTATTTGTATTTGTATTTGTATTGCAAATTGTATTTGTATTTTTTTCATTTGTTCGGAATATTATAACGGATGGAGTAACTCACTTAGACGATGAGAGGCAAGCCTAGTTCAAGTGTGAGTGGAAGTTACTTTACACAATACAAAAATAAGTTGAATTGTAGGGCGCTAACATCCCAGTGCAAATATATAGCCGGCGCATTTTCCCCTCTTTTTGCGGTAGGGCGCAAACATCCCAGTGCAAATATATTGCGAGCGCATTTTTCCTATTTTTGTGGTAGAGCGCAAATTTCCTGGGCGCAAAATTCTCGCATTCAAGGAAAATATAATGTCCGTGAAGTTGACAAGCCACTTATGTAAGACTCCAATTTCGACTTTAAACGTCGCTAGTGCTATGTTAGTGTTCGATATTGACGCAAATCGTTAGCACTCCACAGATAACGTGTGCTTTTTAAATAATGGATATGTCTTCTAACTGCATGCCAACACGCCCACTTCTAAGAATCATCTCAAAAATGAGGTTAACCGTTAGAGCAAGTAAGTGCTCATTAGTACCATTAACATTAACGTTAATGCCTTCATTGTACGGCCCTTTGAGTAATAATTACACCACGTTTTTTTGCTAGTCTCAATGGGTCCCTATATTCTCGCGAACATTCTGACGTGCCCAAGTTAGTTACTTTTTTTTTTTTGGAACTATTGTTTATCTGTTATTGTTTATTGTTTATTGCTAGTCTGCAGAGTAGTCCTTACATTAATATGCCATTGTCCTTGATAATCATTGCGTATTTACAAGCAGTTTGTTATTACTGTTAGAAGATATCAAAAAACAACAGATAAAATCTACTACTTAACGGTTCATATTTTTCTTTTACAGTACACAAACGATTAATAATAATAATAATAATAATAATAATAATAATAATAATAATAATAATAATAATAATAATAATAATAATAATAATAATAATAATAAGACTATTCCAGCATAAAAGATCAATTTCATCACACTGGCAACAAGCGACGCATATTTTAACTTCATAAAAATTCGTTTCTCGCGATTTTCTGGAAAACTACGTATGATATCTTCATTCTGTCAAGTTGTTTATCTCAGTGTGATATATGTATTACCTCTGGACAATATCACAGTAAAACAAAAATTAAATATTAGGAGTGCATCGTACTTTTGGACTACATCTCATTAACCATGGGAAGATTGAGTAGTGTATACTTTAGGATGTAAGTTTCAGCTTAACTTGCATCATACATTCTTAGGATTACAAAAAGGAAATTTGTTCGTTTGCATTTGAACAAAATTCTTAGGATTACAAAAAGAAAAAATAATTTTTCCGAATTCCGGAATTTTTCTGAATTCCGGAATTTTTCCGAAATCTGGATTTTTTCCGAATTCTGGAATTTTTCCGAAATCCGGAATTTTTCTGAATTCCGGAATTTTTCCGAATTCCAGATTTTTCCCGAATTCCGGAATTTTCCGATTTTACTTTCCGGATTCCGGAAAGTAAAAATTCCGGAATTGACCATCCCTAGTACAAAGAATGATATTCATTCAGCTTTATATAATAACTCTACCTTATATAGCGGTCTAGACCAGGACGCAAAATTTCCGGTCGCCAGATCGCCACTGGCGACTGGAAATTTAGAGCTGGCGACCAGTGTTCAGTAGGAGTGGTTTTGCGTAATCTCACAGGGCTGCGCAGTTTCTGTTTCGCACGATAATAATTGTCACTAACCAGGAATGATATCAAAACTGCACCTTGAATTGGGAGACATTCTATTTATTTCCTGATAGGACTTCTCGAGCAAGTTCTAAAACAGGTGTTCGTTTCGTGCCCGGAAGTGACCCCGCCTTTGCAGGGGCTAAAATATATAGAACATTTTGACCTATTTTCTATAGCAGGTGTACATAAAGTACGTTGCTACCCCTAAAAGTTGAAACCTATGCTAAAACGCCAAAACACCTGTTTCATCATTGTAAAAGCGTAATTTAACGAAGTGAAAATATTTGCCCCAGGGTCTCCGTAGGGTCCCAGGTGGGGTCCAACTCAAAATTTGCAATTGAAAAGAGGGGCAAGTAGCATATCGTTTGAAAGCTAGTGTTAAAAGAAAAACGACAACAGAAGTCTCACAGCTCTAATCAAATTCTGTGCGAAACGGCGGATGATTCAAAATTTGAAAACAGACTGCAGCTAATAGTGCATGGCCACCACTAGAATTCCAAAACTGTGATACAGGTGTCAAAATTCTAAAACATGTGTTACTGTATTTAAAACGTGCAATTTGTCTAAATGAAAATGTTTGCCCCAGGGCCCTCGTAGGGTTCTACGCGGAGTCTACCTCGAAGTTTTCATTTGGAAAGGCTTCAAAAAGTATATCGTTTATAAGCTATCGTTCTTCAACTTTCAGACGACCCGTCTGGTAGAAGCAGTCTAGAAGATACGGCTCCGTCGAATGTTGTGGTCAGGGTTGCTGGCTTTCTAAATTCGTCATTGCAAATGTTCAATGTATAGAAATGAAAACGTATGTACTGGAATCCCTATATGCGGACAGCAGCCAAACTACACGTTTTCAAATGGGTTAAGTAGTATTTTCTTTCAAAGTTTCTCAAAACAGACAGCGTATGGAACCAATCTTTCGTCTCTACGCCAATCCTGTGCAAAATGGTGGGGTGTTTACACTACGTCTACATGCTGAATCTTAAAATTCATGACCACCTCTTACACCTAAAGCTTTGAAACAAATGTTGAACTATATGGTTCTTCACATCAAAACGACACTTGTAAATGCAAAACAGCCACGTGGTCTAGAGGTTTCTAGATCGCTAATACCAGACGGGCAGTCGGTAAGTTGTAGCGGGATAGCTTTCAAACGATATGCTACGTGCCCCTCTTTTCAATTGCCAATTTTGAGTTTGACCCCACCTGGGACCTTGCGGGGACCTTGGAGTAAACATTATCATTTCGATAAATAGCACTTTTTACATAATGAAACACATGTTTTAGAATTTTGACACCTGTATCACAATTTTGGAATTCTAGTGGTGGCCATGCACTGTTAGCTGCAGTCTGTTTTCACATTTTGAATCTTCCGCTATTTCGCACAGAGTTTGATTAGAGCTGTGAGACTTCTGTTGTCGTTTTTCTTTTAACGCTAGCTTTCAAACGATATGCTACTTGCCCCTCTTTTCAATTGCAAATTTTGAGTTAAACCCCACCTGGAACCCTGCGGAGACCCTGGGGCAAATATTTTCACTTCGTTAAATTATGCTTTTACAATGATGAAACAAGTGTTTTGACGTTTTAGCATAGGTTTCAACTTTTAGGGGTAGCAACGTACTTTATGTACACCTGCTATAGAAAATAGGTCAAAATGTTCTATATATTTTAGCCCCTGCAAAGGCGGAGTCACTTCCGGGCAAGAAACGAACACCTGTTTTAGAACTTGCTCGAGATGTCTTAACAGGAAATATATAGAATATATCCCAATTCAAGGTGCAGTTTCGATATCATCCCTGGTAAGTGAGAGAAAGCAAGGAATGTGAAGTCTTCACAACGATCTTTATGTCCTGATGTAATCTTTTTCTTTACCAAACCAAACGCCTTTGCGAGGGGAGGATACCTAATAATTTGTACGTGAGAGATACTGGTGACCATGGTTTTTGGATTGACGAGTGCGTCTGACTTCGAAATTTTGCGCCCTGGTCTAGACTGTCTTTCAACAGTAAATGAAAACCTGGTATTACAGCACGCTCATAGGAAAATAACACCTGGAACGCACCTGGAACGCACAGCCTAAACAATGCTGCAAATCACGACAAAGAATTTCAACGAATTATTGATACTCAGAAGTTAGCAATAGTTAAAGCAGTTTTCTATTCCTTTCTACAAACGAAAAATTTACATTCATTTATTTCTATTTTGTCGTTCTTTTGAAATATTTTATTCGCTATTGGAACTTCTGTAGAGAAAACAATCACTACCTCAATATTTAGCATGTCATATACTCTTTAAAACTGACAGTTAATATATCGGTTTATAAATGAAAAGCAAATATAATCCAAAACCTGGTTTTATAGCAATAGTCGTACACACACTCTTTTTCCTATTTTTTTAAAAAGCAGCTCAATATTCCAAAATCAATTCGCCTAAATCTCGCGATAAATAAATATACATTTGCTTTAATAAACACAAAAAAGAGAAAACAATAAATAGATATGAAAGAGTGAAAATCACTAAAAATAAAAACGCGCTTTTCCTCTTTTGTTGTTAGGGACGCATGCGCTATTGTGTTGATTAAATATCCAATACAAAAGATAGCTTTTCATTGTTTCTGAGCATTTAATAAGATTTCGATGCACACACCAAAACATTTGAAAACAAGATTAAATACGAAAAGCGTGAAAAGCAAAATACAATAGAGCGACTCTGCTGATAACACCCGATTACAGTGAATGTGTTTATTGGTCAGTCACCCAAAAACTCTGATAACATTTTAAACTAACAGGACAGCTGAATGGTATCTATTTTGAGTAGGATTCTTCTTGAAAATGTTCTTCCCAACATGTTTATATATATATCTGAAAACAAAATACTGATTACTTGAACAATGCTAACTACTGTATTTAGATTTCGGGATAAAGAGATAATTAATTGAGATATGTTGGATAACATTTTAATATTCTCTGTCAGGAAATCATGGCAATTATGTCTAATTTCAGATAGTCGCGGTTAGTGTTATCTTGATAAGCAAAGTTTTTGGGTTGGAAATATTGAATATTCTTGATACTTGTTTTCATCCTAGACAAAATTTCCAACAAAATGCGTCAATTGTTCAACTTTACAACATTTGCCTCTAGATAATACCTTCATAATCATAACTTACCCGTATAAACATTCACATCTAAAGTTTCTACAAGCACCGGTCAATCAACTATGTTTTGTTTCATTTGATAATTACGATCAATTAAATAAAACTGTTAGTATTAAATATTTTCCCCATTGATTAACTAACAAAGTATTGTCGCAGATTATTATTATTATTATTATTATTATTATTATTATTATTATTATTATTATTATTATTATTATTATTATTATTATTATTATTATTATTATTATTATTATTATTATTATTATTATTATTATTATTTTACAATGAAACACAAAAATAAGAAATCTGCTCGTTCAAACATGCGAACGTTTAACTGCAAGGATCATATGAATACCATCACAATCCTTAAACATCGTCATAATTTTCTTATCATTTATGTACAGTGTGTTTAACCGAGGGTCCTTATTTCATTCTGTTCCACTCTTTAGACTAACTGTGCATCTCAAGTCTATAATACGGTACCTATGAATCTTTGGCAAGTCAATTGTTACTAACTGCTGCTAGCAAAGCGGACTTACAACCTTTGGCCCACATGGCGTATCTACAGATTTGGTCCATCATCAAAATTTATGATAGCAGTTTCAGTTGAGCAACATAGTGTCCAATTGTCCCGGTCGAAAACAGTTTGTCAGCCGATGAAGCACAAGCAATTCCTTCCTTTCCTTCTTCCTTCAAGAATTAGTTCGCATATTATTATTTTCATCAACCCAACCACATCTCTTGTGTCTTCTACTCGCCGGAATCCGAATAGATCTTCCTCCAATATCACTTTTATCTTATTTTCCAGCCGCTTGTTCAGTATGCGCAAAATATTTCTTTCAGTGTGAAAAATAATAGTTATGTTGTCGCTCCATTTCTTTGCTTGCTGTTTCGTGGGTAATGCAACCATCGTAACATTAAGAAAATCCTTTGACTATTCCACACTCAGATAGATCTTGTTAGTAAGTAAAGTTAGTACTTTCATTGCATTATCTCCTAACACTTTGAGAAAATCAGCTGGTTTCTGTCGTTGTCTCCATGGCCTTTCTCCTTCGCCTATCTTTAAAGAGTTGCAATAATTCACTTTGCAATATATTAGGTTGTTTTTCTTCATCATTCACTTCTTTTGCTTCGATTGCAATATCCTTGGGGTGGTTATTGTGATCAAACAGATCCTTTATGTATTCCTCCCAGTTTTTAAGCATTCTTTCATGGTGACTACATAGTCTTGTTGATCTTTGAATAAGAACGTGCATATTCTTTTTGTCAGCTTTCCCTCTTAATTCTTGTGCTTTCTTATACATTAGATTATACTGTATTTGCCACACCGTCCCTCTCTCTTCTCAATTCATTGTTCAGTATTCTGTATTCTTTAATGTCCGTTGTTTTCGCTTTTCTGCGTTCCTCCATCTTCTTAAATATCGCTCCAGTTAGCCATGGTTTTCTCAGTGTTCTTTTCATCGTGGCAATATTATTTCCGAACGTGTTTAATATAATCTGTTTAACTTTATCCCAGTTACTTTCTACCCTGTCTTCCATATTGCAAATCGGACAGATTTTTCTTCAATTTCTTCTTCCATATCACTGTTCATACTTGTTATTCACTCAAAGTTCAATTTTCGATTACTCGTCTCATTTTTCTTGAGCGACTTTAACCAGATTTGCACGTCCCACCAGTAGATGATTGTGATCCGAATCAATGTCCGCTCCCGGTAGTGTCTTTACGCCTCGTACACTATTTTTGACAAGAATGTAATCGATTCGGTAGCGTTTCTTATCTTCTGGACCTTTTCACGTTCAATTTATAGTTTTCTAGTTTTAGAACAACAGTACGTCTTATGCTTCATAGCAATAAGGAGCGTTAAAATTGAATTCAATTTGTATTTTTTGTCCTAACCCAATGGGTCAGCTACTATAAGAATGAGACCTACGGCTTAACGTGTAACGCGAACCACTAAGTTCAATGCATTCCCGAGATTTTGCTGAGGAAGCACACGCGACAAAGGATAGATCTCTAGACATTCAGTTTCAGATAATCCAAAATATTTTCAAATACAATAACAATACGAATGTATCAATTTATAGGAAAGTTATTATTCTATTATTAAATTGTTAAAAATGTCTAGTGCAAATACAGGAAAGAGGATAATAAACGAACTAACAGAATTTACGATAATCAAAGCACGAATTACTTTGGTTTTTGAAAAATGTTTGTATAGGCCCCGTAATAGATCTCATGGGCCCTCAGCCAAGCGTAGCTATTGGTCGTCAGCATTGTTCCCAACTGCATTTCTTTTTTTATATATATAATCAAAATAGCCAAAGTAAGAATTCAAAAGTTGCTAAATTCCTGTGTTATCAATGGATTAAATTTTATTGTTATTTCCAAAGGCTGTTTACAAAAGCATGTTAGTCCATATTCTTTAATTTTATTTAATTTAATCTATAAAAATGCTATAATTGTTTTGTCAGTGCGGGAATTTCAAACTGCATTTACTTTACTTATTCATTTCTCTAAATAAATAAATAAATAAAACTTGATAAAACTTAAAACAAAATCACAAGTTATCCTATCTATTGTAAATGTTAATGCTACCTGACACTAAAAGATATTGAGAGCATGCATCTACACTTGTTCTATCGTTATATTTGAAACAAAAAATAGTTTTGTATAAATTCAGGAAATACTCTGCAGCATTTACGATAATCGCAGGACTAATAACTTCTTAAATCTTTGAAAAAATGTCCATTAGAAACTTTTACTCAGCCTAGTACCATAAGATATTAAGAGCATTGATCTATCTTGTTTTATCTTTAAATTAAAAAATGTTTCGTGCAAAGTACAGGGAATAAGGATAGTAAATAGACTGACAACATTCTTAAACGAAGAAATAACTGTTTTGATTATGAAAAGCTATGTATGGCTATACTTCACTTGAAGAAACACTTGACGATGTTCAAAGCATCTTCGTATTAGTAATTAAGGTAAATTTTTCAAAGCAAACATTTTTCCTAGAAATAGACATTTCCACCTTTATCATGTTAGCCCACCGAAAAACGTTTTCCAAATCCAGCCCTGCTTGTCAGTATAAATTCCTAAAACTTGATAGTAATATTTGAAGTAAGTGGTAAGTGTGAAATATTTTCAGTTTCTGCTCTTGTTTAAAAGGAAGAGATCTCCAGTAAGCTGCGTACTTAAGCAGGGTCCACAAGATCCGGTCTCTCCTCGTCCCAAAAAGAAACTTTGTAACTCGGTATACATTTGTACGTTTTCTTAATAAAATAATGCTTGTTTATCAGAGAAATAATTGATGTAATACCAAATCTTTACAATTCGTGTGTATTTTGTCGTTTTTAAAACAACGTTTCAGAGTAGTTGTTTTTCTTTGTGAGAACATAGGTGACAGCACTTAACAATTAAGTATTGTACAGAATCCCGATAAGGATATATAATAACATAGATTCAATACTACATAGACGTAGTATCATGTAGTTTGGACCCTGTAAGCGAAATTTTATGTATGCCTGACTGTCTTCAGTGAAGTGAAACTTGGCTAGCTTCAAATCTCATAAATAAGATATATTTGCATCCCTATACCAGTAGTGTCATACCAGATTTTGCCAACGGGGAGATCGTTCAATGACATAAGAGTTTTACTTGTTTTTAGTAGTATATAATTTATTACAAAGCATATCTTTCTCAATGCCATTTCGAAATGGCTTTTCTGCATTATAGTGGCAAAAACCTCTTGACTACTTACTTAACCATGTAATAAACTCCCCACAGCAGCAATATCATAAGAAACATGTCTACTATAGAGATAGTCTTCGAGGAATATTCTACTAGCTTGAAATTAACGAACTAACATTTTGCTGATAGATAAACACGAAAGAATGCCAACGATAAATCAAACATTCCCGGTATTCATTGAAGTATTAGAGACGTCTTTCAAAACCCTCCTCCTACAAAACAACAAAGTAATTGTTTCTTGAGACTCAACTTTGTTTTCCATATTTTCAAACATCATTTAAAATATTGTAACAGTCATTAATACTACATGCACAGAAAAATATACTACGCAATTACACTAAGCATGCTTAAAATCGATTTGAAACTGACTGATATTAACTAATATTATTGGATAGACATTGCACGTTTTGATTGTAGCTACACGGAAGAGTTAATTATCAGATCTGTACTATTCAGACACAATTTAACTCTTCTTTACTGCTAGTACCAAATTCTTTAATAATTGTTTGTTCTCTCGAAAAAAATCTAATAGATTATTAATACTTATAAGCTACTGCCCATATGTAAATAACTCATCGGTTTTGTCACCACTTCTCATTTTATTCAAGGTAAAGCTGCAATAAAAGAATGAGATGTAGATTCACAATGTTAAACACAGGATTTGGAAAGTTTACAAGTGAAATGTAGTATATTATAATGGTATTCTATGCGTAATTAGTGTATGTATATGGCATAGCTATTATAAAAGTAGTAGTGAAGCAGTGAAGTAACATAAATGAACGCTGTCTACTTAGCAAACCACCAGCATGCAGTCATTGTATAATGTAAGGAAGAAATACGGGCCACAGTACACTGTTTAACTTGGGGGCTATAATGCTGTAAAGATAACAATGACTACAACCAAAGTCAATTAGCCCTGTACTCCACATTTTCCCTACCTCTGTTAATTATACCAATCAAGGCTCGAAAAGAATTTTATAATAATTTTTCAAGGCATAAGCAAGTTCGTAGGAAACGTAAAATTAGGAAAAGGTTATATAAAAAATAGAACAGTATTCGACAAAATCTGGGGCATTGTAGCTCAGTGGTAGAGAGCTTTCCTCTGGTACATGGGGTCCATAGTTCGATCCCCGGCTAAGTATTTTTTGATAGACAATATCGTGTCCGTGAGTTTTCTCGTGGTATTCTCACTTTATAATTCCACCAATTATTCCATTGCCATATACTAGACTTAATCATTGTCTGCCTTAGTCTTAATAGTATAATCGTGGGATTATACGATTACATTTCGTGTTCTTTCGACATAGTCTACAAAGATCAAGGGAAATTTATGGTGGCTTGAGTGCCTACTCGTACTTCTGGGTTTGTAATTAGATTCTTATCGGTACACGAAATCAAACCACAATGGAGACTAAGACCGACATTTCTACCTCTCTAAAAATCCTTGACAGAAAAAAAAATATAAAAATTGAAACACTTAATCAAATATATTTTAAATATGATCTTTCACAACAACCTGCACAAATATGAATCCTATTTATATTCACAGGAAAGGGCAGCGTCTAAAAATTATTTTCCTTTCATCTACCCAAGGGAATGATATATATATAAACGTACATAGAAATTAATTTTAGAAACAATGAAACTTTTTCGTAATATAAAAATGTAGAGGGAGAATATAACCATCCATTATATCATGAAACGATACTACAAGCAGCTCAGAAGTCTTTTTTTCAATTGATTTTTTTTAAAAAAAGGTCTTGTGGGAAACGATCCAGATGGTATGTTTGCAAATACTGTTTTTTCTACCAGTATGTCTTTATGTGTCCAAAGCTCTAACCACAAACCCAATGGAGCACTTTTCTCTGTTTCCTCCCTCTTTCTCACTTGAAGTCATCCTATTTTTCCTTCTCTTCGTTGGCGAATAATAACAGAAAATCCGATTACCACTTCCACGGAAAAAAGAAACAAGGCTGTGGTTCTCCACATTCTATTTAAGAGACTAATAACTCAATTTCCGAGTAAAAAATAATAAGTAAATGGCACACGATTTTATCTTAGATGGAACTACAGTAGTCATGTAATTGATATTTGTACTCAGTAGAATTAACTACTAATTGATTTTTGAATTTTGATTTCTGATTTTCTGTCATGAACATAGCACAGTACTATTACAAGCGAAACACAGTAATTAAAACGTTATTAACTAATTTTTAATACCATTTCAGAACAATAAACTGAAATACAACTTTTTCAAGAGTTTTGCTTTTATTAACTAAGATAAAAAATTGTCAATTTTACTCATGAATATTAATTGTTTCGTCTGCAAGAATGGCGATTGTGAAAATTGCAGTTAGTTGATCGACCTGAAATTTAGTAGACAAAAGTAGACTAAAAAGGAAGTTACTGGTAAAAAAAGTATGGTACTGAATATAAGTAAAGGGGTGGTTAATAAATGGCAACAAATCTTGTCCAGCATAACTGTGGAACACCTGGAACAATTTTCCTAAATATAAATTTCAATCACTGGGATAAGATATTCTTAGCACCTTTAGGATCTGCAAGAGAGAGATCTAAAAATAGTTGAAAACAACCCATATTAGCGAGGAATTCATATTTTTCAGAGTCGCTTGGATGAATAGTCCAATACTTTTTAAGTCCAAGTTAAGCCCTATCGTCATAGGAGTAAGAAGGGCTGAAAAATAAAATTTCCAGAATGCATTGCAATAGAATTGATAGTTTTCCTAAACTAATGGTAATTGGGGTCGTTAAGAAGATCGATGACAGCTCCGATGACATTTCAGCCGAAGCTTAAATAAGAACCGGCATATTAGCTGGCGCAGGATGATTTCTCGAGTTACACTGGGTGTCGAATCTCTAATAACTCCACAGCGATCACTCTAATAACTAGAACGTGGAGCAAAGACGGGGAAACTTCTTCTTCACGCCAGACACCTATCTCTTTTACGGTCAATCGAAGTCCCCACGCGCGTAAGATTCACGGTCCTCCCCCTACACTCAAACCTTGTGAACTAAGGCTCGTCCACCTGGCCCTCAGGTTTTGTTACCCTGGTTGCCAGGTAGCGAGCCCTGATTGGCTGAGGGTAGTTGGAGGATCAAGCCCGCGGCTCGTGAGGCTTCGTCCGCTTTATTTTCATCTGTTGGTACATAGGAAATTACATAGGTGTCCAAATTATATACATGTGCCACTGGTAACAAATACCATACTCGACGTATTTTCATTTGAAAACAATATGCAACTGCTTGATTATCATATTTAATATGAACATTGCTCGGATAACTCTAAAAACTAACTAACTCTATGGCCTATGGAACCCGGAGGTTCAATGCCGCGTTCACAAAAGCTCTCCACTGACTTCTATCCTTAGCTAACTCTATCCAGTTTCTACTTTGTATTCCAATCTCTGCGAGATTATCTTAATATTGTCCTCTCATCTGCGCCTAGGTCTTCCTAATGGTCGTTTTCCGATTGGTCTTCCAGTCAAGACTTTGAAAGCGTTTCTACTTTCTTCCATTGTAGCTACATGACTCGCCCACCTAAGCCTCCTAGACTTGACGACCCTAACAACGTTGGGTAAACCATATAAATTATGTAATTCCTCGTTATAAAGTTTCCGCCATTCCACATTCCCGTTCCTCTTGGGTCCGAATACTCGTCTCAGGATCTTGTTCTCAAATACTTTCAGTCTATGTTCTTCCCTCAGAGTAAGTGACCATATTTCGCAGCCATACAGAACAACGGGCATGATTATCGTTTTATATATTGGCCTGCTTGATTTATATTGGCCTAAAGGGCTGCTGCTGCGGGAGCTCGACCTGAAGGCCGGGGATGGCTGTGAGCGATGCGTTAAGGGAAGCTGTTCGCCAATCATATTGAAGAGCGGCGCACAAAAACTTGATCCTCTCAAGCAAGAACTGACGATGCACTTCTTGCAGCTGGTCCATAAATGGGTAGGAAATGAGAATATGTCACAGTTCTGCCACATCGCGACGACCCAAGGAGGGATCCATCTGGTGAGACTGTAGGTATGCGATGGCTGCTGGGACGTCGAAGGTTGCATCATAGGGATGCTGCTGTTCTTGACGCTGCGCCTGGGCTTCCGAGAGTTGTCGCACCGGAGTAATAATGGCTTGCAGGGCGTCCAGGAGAGCTTGGTTGGCGTCAGCAGTATGTGGATGAGAAGCGTCATGACGATCACTTCATCTTACGTGTCCAAAAGTGGTGAGACGGCTTTGTCGTCTGAGGAGTTCCTGTCGTATGCGACGCCAAAGCGACGCTAACACTTGTAGAAGTACTGGCCCTAGCCGCAGACGTAACAGGTGGGCGAGTGGCATGCACACCGGGCACAAACACAGGTGACTGCACAGATAATGTTCCAAAAGAGGAGGCTGGTTAAGGCGCCACTGGACGAAAACGATCGTCTATAGTAATTGCTGGTAACGGCACTCGCAACGCGTCTTATGGAGCACAATAAACTGGGCAATCGACATTAAGACGATTGCCGACACAAAGGCACTGAGACGCAATTGTTAACGAGTTGGGAAAGAAGCAGAGATAAAACTAGTAGAGGGAATGGCAGACTGAGAAAGGGGCTCAACGTAACTCGATGAATCAATCGAAGTCCCCACGCGGATTCACGGTCCTCCCCCTACCTAGGTACACTCAAACCTCATGAACTAAGGCTCATTCACCTGGCTCCCAGGTTTTGTTACGCTGGTTTCCAGGTGATGGCTGATGACGAAAGTTGGCATTGTTCTGATGACAAAGTGATGCCTCTCTGGATGTCCTAGTTGTTTTGTCTTTATTCGGAAGATTTAAAGACATTCCAATCAATGTTCATTTTACGAAAGGGCCCCATTTAGACATTCCAAGATGTTCAAACATCACGAGAAATTTTACAACATTTTAGCAAATACTGTTGCTGTCTTCACTTGTTCCGTTTTCAGATTCGACCTAGCAGGAAGTGCATCTTCTAATTCTGACATAATAACTGAAGAACATCAGTTTCATTTCAACTGACTGAGGAGAGAGCATTTGTAATTCGTACTCTTCCGTCAAACTTTCTCCTAATTTAATAACAACTTAAGTAGTCTTTCTATCACACACAATGTAAATAGAAGAGATTTGCGGGTTAGAATTTGTTGTTAAACGTTGCTGATAAACATCGCTAGGGGCGCTGAATATCAAGTAACAAGTAGTTGCTGTTTTTGTATGGCGTATCGGACCTATCTACTGCTTTTTGGGTGACATATTAAAAGTTTATCAATGGACTCAATATTTATTCTAGTTTATTTTGATAAGATGAAAGTGTTGTGAAGTTGCTGTCATTTGCTGAATATTCAGTAAACTCTAGATCACTATCCTGTTCTTACTAACGAGATCAAGTTTTGCTCATATGTATCTTTGTTTTTCGTTGTACAAAGAAACTATAGTTTATTCAAGGAACGTTCAGTATCTCACGTAAAGAAATACACGTGGTAATTGGTTAAAGAGACTTGGAACATCCATGCGGCAGAAAAAATAGCCAATTGTCAAATAAGCTGTTTTTAAATATTTTTGTTGCTTGTAAAGCTTATTATCAGAAATGTAATTTCCTTACAATTAAATAACAGAAACAACCCTGTATCTAAGAAGTAAATTGAATTAATGCAATAAAAGAGAATATACATGCGTAAAAGGTAACTTTGACCCACCTTACATGTGAATCACAGTTTACAATATGGCCGCGTGTGGGGAATATGCAGAGCACGTGCAAAGCAGGGTACAAGTACGTGCTTCTCGAAAGAAGGGCTGACCAATAGTCAATAACCCAATGGCGGGCGAAGTAATACCATGCTGCAATGTTTACATCATAATCAGAATGTTCGTTGAATGAACTTTAGTTATTAGCACTAAAAGCAAGAGGAATTTATTCACATTTCTCATACAAAGCTAGCTTACACTTGTAATAATGAACAAATGACTATCACAGATGCTGATTCAACAGTAATTTACCATTTTGCTCATAAACAAAGAAACAGATAAAAAAAAACACATAGGCCCGATCGGACCCCCAACTTTCATGTGAGTGAGGGCCTACTCAATATCTTGCATTAAGTTATATTTTAATATTAGCATTATATTAAAAATATGAATAAAAGAATAATAATGTAAGTAAGTACATTTGGCACTCTACAGGAGAACAAAAAAATTCATCCTTGGCAACTAACGTGTTCCCATGAGATCTGAACCACATGAGGTCCCACCGTTATCGGAAGAACAATCTAGGAACCTCAACAAATTGGAGAGTGTTGCTACTTTTATTGTTCAGCTCTATTAACTACATATATCGCAAAGTGATTTATGACATTACCCTAAACTACAACCAAAAAATCTTCCAATGCTCAATATGTTAGTACTGTATAGAGCTTGTTCGTAACAAGTGCTACTGAAGGTTGTCTTGTCATATTGTCTGTGTCGATTGTTGTTATTGTTTTATGATTCCATTTAGGAGCTAAAAATGGACAAGTAGACAAATAAGTAGTATGATTTCTAAAAGAAAAGTAGTTCTAAAACATTAAAAGGTTAGCCACCCGTAATGTAGACATTCACATGAATTTTGTATCTTATGCTCTTTCGACGAAAAAACTGAAAAATGTAGATTTACGGTATGTAACACTGCTTAGTTCATTTTTTAACCGCATTATATAAGTTACGAGTTTCCGCTTTTTGTTTCTGGAATGTTATAATGCTTTTATTTGAATATTTTGCCAATATATAATTTAAGTATCTTTATAAATTGTGCACTCATTAATATCAAGACACTTTAATATCAAATTCATGTAAAAGGAAACATTATTTTAATTTGTTACAGAAAATGTGTCTTGCACAATAAAATGTGATTTTGATGTAGATGATTTTTGGAGGTATAGTCTTAAACAATATTAAAATTTTCAGCTTTATAAATTTGGTCCGAACCAGCCATTATTCGTATTCAAAAAAGTATCTTAATACTAATGCACTTTACATATACATTCCTATGTTTCCTACTGTTACACAAATACTATAATATGTAGCACCTAAACTTTCCAGCTCTATTCAAAAAGTATAACTAATGTACACGAGAACCTTGATACTACACTGGTGGAAATAGTTCGAAGAATAACCAGTTGGCATTTGGCCCAAATTAAGCACTGTAGAAGGAGTTACGAATAGGGGTAAGTAATCCGAATTTAGCTCTTGTTCCCGAACATGGTATTAAATCCTATTATTTTCCAACCAATAACATTTAACCAACCTGACCGCCATACGAACTGCAATCGGGGCTGCTAGGCATTGATTCGCTGTTTATCTGGGCATATCATCAAACATTTTCAGAGTTGTCAGTTTAAACTAATCGTTGCTTAAATAATAATAATAATAATAATAATAATAATAATAATAATAATAATAATAATAATAATAATAATTATTATTATTATTATTATTATTATTATTATTATTATTATTATTATTATTATTATTATTATTATTATTATTATTATTATTATTATTTGCTTATGCATTATGGCAATGAAAAAGTAGGGGGGTTTCTTTTATTTTTGCTGAACATCATACGTCTCTTCAGATAATTCATGGAACATTGCGTATGCTTTTGTATTGCAAAAAATATATCTGTGATGGAATATTTTCCATCAAATACTTTTGTCAGTGGCGTATTTAGGATTTTGTTTCGAGTGGGGGCTATGCTCATTCTCCTGAGTGGGTGTATATATACTGAGTCTATGTAGGTATACAATTATTATATATACTATATATAAATTTATCTATTTTGGAGGAGGCTTAGCCCGATAGCCACTCTCCTAAATACGCCACTGACTTTTGGTCACTCTTTAACTTGTCCAAAAATATCCTGAAGTGTTCTGCCAATGAACAAAATATGTAAAAAATACGTCCTATGAATGGTTAATAGGAACTGCTATAACAGTGTTTAAATTCAATCAAATCTTCTGAGGTATCCAATGATATGCGGGCAAAAGCGTCTTGTAAATGTGTAAATGGTAATGTATAAAATGTACCATTTCTGGAATTTTTGTTATCTGTATACTCATTGAATACATCTGAAATTCAGGTATAGTTCGGACATTCTTAAGCTAGTTCGTAAGGATTCATTCTAGACATGTTTAATTCACTGATAGGACACTTTAAAACATTTTCTAACATCTTAAATAATGACCAAAATTGTTATTGTAATAAGTCCAAACCATGTTCAAACATTTACGTAATTATTTTACGCATTGTAAAATTTCTGTTAAACTAGTTCCATAAATTATATTATGCTTCCATCGGAGATCAAACACAAGTAACTACGAGATATTATTTTAATAATAAAATGTAATGCTATAAACAAGATTTTCTTTTGTTTACCTTATGTCAAACTACTTGCATGAGTTTTTAGACGTTTCACAAGCAGGTAATAGTTTAGTTTCATTTAAATATCTGTTACGTTTATGTATGATACTTACAGAAAGAACTAAATAGTAAATATGGAAAACACAAGGTGACGCTTTCTGTATAAATAGGTACTTATGGAAGGGTAAGCTTTGTGAAATTGGCATTTGTTAGATACTTTTAATTGCTTGAAGTATCTTTTCAGGAGAAAATTTTCCCTTCCGTAAACAACATCTCAACCATTATCTAGATATTCTCTTTTGTTTTCCAACAGAAAGTCCTGGAAAGCAGGAGGAGACGAAACGGGAGAAACGAAACTAGAAAGAGAAACTGAGGTGGGGGAGAATATGTACTGTTTTAATCTCATTCAAATCCCTACACAATTTTCACCAGTTCATCAAGAAAATGAAGTTGATTTTGGAGACAAGGAAATGAACGAGACGAGAAGCCGTTGTAGAAAATATAGATCCCTCTTTCCCATGAAACTTAATTATGTTATATTTCTTGAGATAGATTGGCAAACGTTGGAAGGCAGTACTGTGTGATACGTCTTGGAGCGTCTTAAGACAGTGTAAATTGTATTTAGTACACAAGAGAAAGATAGAGAAAGAAAAAGAATGATTTGGTCTATCAGTCAAGATTCCATTCCATGACTCAATTTGAAAATTGCATTTACTCCTTATATCTTCATTCAGAACAGTGTCCCAAAATTATTTCTGTTTTTACGTTTAGCAACGTAAGTGTTTAGTTGAAAAAGAAAGCTTTTAAAATGATGGTTTTATAAAAAATGCACTAGAAAGAAGAAAACATGTTTGCCGGTAGGTTAAAATGAAGAGATTTAGATTAAAAGCATTGGGCATGAGCCCTGAACCCTAGAAGGAGGTCCCAATGCTCTTAGGATTTTAGTTTCTTTATTCTACCTCATTCGAAAAGATATATTTTCAATTTTAGAGCGTTTTTATTATTTTCTCCTTTTAGTGCAGTTAATAAAAGCATTATTTTTAATAGTTCGTTCTTTTACGGTTGTTGAATACTTAATTTAGTCTATCAGTCAAGATCCCATTCCTTGACTCAATTTGGAAATTGCATTTACTCCTTATATCTTCACTCAGAATAATGTTCCAAACTTACTACCGTTTTTACGTTTACCAACGTAAGTATGTAGTTGAAAAAAGAAAACTATTAAAACAATGAGCCTATAAGAAGCACTAAAAAGGAGAAAATGTGTTTTTGGTGGGTTAACCCTTATCCGGGCAAGACATTTTTGTAACGTAAACGGGCAACCGAGGCCTGTGAGGCCCAGTATATATTTTAAGTGCAGAATACACAAAATCAATGCCTATTGTCACTTACTGTTCAGACTAGTCTAGAATGTATCGGTGTATATTTTTGTCAAGTAGCGAAACTTCGTGTCACGCTTTTGTAAGCCGACCAAGCAGAATAGCAAATCCGGTCCAGACATTTTTGTTACGTAAACGGGCAACCGGGGCCTGTCAGGCCCAGTATATATTTTAAGTGCAGAACACTCAAAATTCAATGTCTGTTGCCGCATACTGTTCCGACTAAAGGTTATAATAGTCACGTGTTCAATATATAATTATGTGACAATTTGATCTAATATTTGACAGGAATTTCACTAAAGTTATACGGGGCCTCCTAGGCCCCGGTTGCCCGGTTACGTCAGGAAAAGATTTTCAAATTAAAAAAAAAAGCTTTACCAACTCGATACGCTCATGATTTTAACTTCGACGAAAGATAGAAGAATTCAGTATTTTATGTCCGAAATATTTATGGTTTTTGAGAAATTTTAGAAAAATGAAGCTACTGGGCCAGGGAGGCCCCGGTTGCCCGGATAAGGGTTAAAATGAAGAAACTTAGACTAAAAGCATTTGGCGTGAGCCCTAAACCCCAGGAAGAGTTCCAAATGGTCTTAGTATTTTAGTTTCTTTATTCTACCCCATTCGAAAAGATATATTTTTCATTTTATTACGTTCTATTATTTTCTCATGTTTGGTACATTTTAAAAAAAAAACATTCCTCTTTAATAGTTCGTTCTTATACGGTAATAATTCATGTTATTTGTTACTCCTTATTCAATATTCTACAATCTACCCCTTTCTCTCAACTTTTTTTTTACCTCGAAAACATTACATGATTACAATATGAACGTGTACAAATTTTATTTTGTAAGACAACATTACAAGACAAAATCACCCTTTTTCTTGTTTTATCGGAAGGATGTGAAATGGTAAATGTTCGAATTGTCAACAGAGTGCGTAGTTGTCTACATCTAACAGCACTTCTGTGATGATATAGGTAGTATAAGGAGCAAACACTGGAAAGTTAATCTATTATTATTTGTTGTTAATACTTTCTATCAAAAAGTTCGATAGTTCGATTCCACATTATGTTAGCCTGAAGAAGGCACATAAAACAACGAAATTTCCTTAAATTCAGCTATTTCTTTTAATTTTCTTTAAGAATTATTTGATCCGTATTCACTGCATTTAATATTCATATCTTTTGATTTTTGTATTCTCTGATAATAATATATAGTTGTTGGGGGCAAGGGCTTCAATCCGGGGGGTCCGGGCTCCCACAGTCCATGTGGGTTCATTTCATTGTATTTGTGAATATACAATATTTGGCTTAATTTGAGTGCAAATTGTCTTAAAATCCTCATATATGCCTTCTGCATCTGAATGCCCCTCCCCCAAATTTACAGAGAAATCGGCATCTTTGGTTGGGGGTGAAGTGGGTAATACTAAGGAGAAATAAACTGCGATTGTTTGTGCATTTTGTAAATTGACTCACAGATTATAACCTGTAGTTAATTGATATGTTTAGTCGAGTTGTGGCTAACTGGTTCATAATACCTTTGCTACTTAAACAACTTACACTAAAATACTTAGAAGGGAAGAAAAACGATGGGAATTGCAATTGTTGTAATAAGATGACCATTATCCCAAAACCCCATTATCCCAAAATAAGACTAGATACACGTTAGTGATATGAAACTCGGTATATAAACTCCTATTCAAAACAAAACAGTATATATATTATCATTACTGAACGTCTCGCTTTTAATGATAGAAGAGAGGCAATTTTTATGTTCTTCTCAATATATAAAAAGTAGCAATGCCTCTATACACTACATGGAGGAGTTTAATTTGTATGGTGTAATATTTTCTAAAATATTATTTAAACTGGAAATGCTTGATAGTACTTACAAGTAACACTTACCAAGTGTAACACTCCGATTTTGACAAAATTTGGCAGGTAGATACTACACATGAAATAAACGAATACGGATTTTTCTTTTTTCTGCGGAAGAACCGCTTTCAGGGGCAAAAAACCCCATCCAAAATTTTGAAGGTTGACGCCCGAAAGGCCAGAAGAAGCGAATCGAAGTGAATGAAATTGTGCACAGATATTGTAGACATAAAATGAGGTAATACGGGTTTCGTATTCTCCTTAAAAAACACTTGGGTGGGACAAGACTCCTTCAAAACTTTGATTATATAATATCAAAAATGCTAATAACAGTAGGTCAGATATGTGTAAAGGACATGAAGAATTGCAGCGAAACTTTGTGTAGTGACAATACACATAAACAAACGAATACGTTCTTTTATTTTCTGCCGAAAAACAGTTTTAGGGGCAAAAGGCCCATCTAAAATTTTGGAATTTGACCCTCCAAAGGAAAAAGCAAGTGGACCAAAGAGAACGAAGTTCTTCATAGATATTGTAAACGTAAAATGAGGGAATACGTGTTTCTGCAAAAAACGGTTGGGTGGGACACGGACCCTTCCAAACCTCCGATCATGAAATATCAGAAGTGCTAATAAAGAACAAAATTGGTAATAATTAACAAAAACCGGTTTTCTGGAATCGATTCAGGTTCCAAAGAAAATATATTTTTACAACACACTGCATGCTAACAAACTCGGAAGTGGTTAAAATTTACAACTATTTTCCTTTCAATACTGATTTCCATAGAACAAGAATAGTAAGAAGTATGGAGATGTGCTTTTTTGCAATAGATTCAGCTACAACGATATGTTGTATTTTTAATTGTACTCTTGTATTATTTGGGCAAACTGTCTGATCTTGTATATAAAATATGCAAGGATCTTATAAAATAGAGGATATGCCCTTACAACAAAATCCTGAAGCCATACGTCTCAGTTTCGCCACCCCTACTCTGCCCACTCCGCCCAATAGGATCGCAACGTTTTGAGTCAACAATCATGGCGGAAACGAAAGTAGCCAATCAAGCAATGGCAGAAACGAGAGTAGCAAATCAGACGTGCCGATGCTCAGTTGTTTTTTTCTTCATCGATTTAATAGAATGAAGATACATATGGGCAGATCCTCTATTTATAACATCCTTGAAGATAAGCACTAGGCAGCTGGATTAAGAAGAAGAAGAAGAAAAGAAAAGATATATTATAAAATCAATGTATTAAATAAAATGAATGTGTTGTTGTTATCACCAAGACGACATATTTATAAATTACTATGGTAACCGAAGTAAGGTAAGACATAATGTAAATTACCTTGTAAGAATCATAACGTTTGTAAAAAGGAAGGTGAACAATAAACGACATTTTGCATTATGTCAACTTAGTGTACTCATTGTGTGGCTCAAACAACAATAAAATAATTTCGTTAAGGATCAGGAGGTGACAGTTATACAGCTTCCAAAGAATAGGTTCCGTCCTCCCCTTAAACTGGTAATGCGAAGCGGAAGTGAATCAAATCAACCATTTCCGGTTTCAACATTTATCACCATGAAACAGAAACGGTAATAGATAGCAACAAACCTTTTTTCTGCAACCGACACAGTATCTCAAAAGCATATGTCATCGCAACCCAAAAGACACTACGAAAATCGGAAGTGTTGAAATTTATTAGTACCTTCTGTTTCAAATCAGAATTCCGTAGCCCCCCCTCCCCAGCAAAAAAATGTAAGAAATATTGAGAAGCGTTTTACTCTTTCTTTACCATCGTATTAGCTTCCCAATAATAGGTTCCTTCTTCTCCGCTAACCCTCTATTCAAACCGGAAATGGTTCAAACTAGTGATTTTTAATTTCAACATTTATTGGTTTAGAACACAAACAGTAACTGATAGCGAGTTGGCCTAATGATCTGTTGATATCAATTCAGTGTCCGTAAAAGCAGTTCTATCTTTGATTTTATTACTCTATTGCAACCAGTAATTTTAGATGTTCCAGTTTAAGTTTCAGTACTTCATTTGTATAGTTTGGAAGTGTACTATGTACTGTAGTTTCACACTGTTAAACGAAACTCACTTGTTTCCTTTTACTTTTATACTGAAACTCCAAATTTGTTCCTGCATAATTGTATGGCGGTTAACAGGATAAAATCTAATTATGGGGACTAGAAGTTTTCCCTAAGAATTCATCCTTATCTTATAATTATAGCCTAATTTTGTTTAGGTTAGGTTAGTAGGTTAGGCCAGGTTAAGTGTGATTAAGTTCCATTACGTTATACTGTATTTCCCTTAATGGTTTATATTGGCACTCCGCAATTAGAATTAACCCTATTAACAGTACATTATGAATAGCTCCTGATAAATAGTTTTATTAGAGAATCTTAGATGACGCAAACAATTTAAAATTTGGATTCAAATGTACTGGTCTTACAAAACTTTAAAACAAAATTCATATTTTAGCATCATGAAATATTACTCACAATAAGCTACTGAATCAATGTAGAAAGTTCTTGTTTGATCGAACTAGCGTTACCTGAAGAATGATTATTTCAAATTCTCAAGGTAAATTATTTGGTGTTCACATTGATC
This sequence comes from Thermobia domestica, assembly GCF_964235325.1. NCBI lineage: Eukaryota > Metazoa > Arthropoda > Insecta > Zygentoma > Lepismatidae > Thermobia > Thermobia domestica. The sequence continues at coordinate 112,186,969 of NC_137465.1, read as the reverse complement.
ATCTAAAGTGTTAGTGTCATTGCGTAAAACGAAACTATTACGAATTTGGAGTTGTGGAGTTTCTGATAAACAATTTTTCAAGATAGCAGAGATAAGTTTGATATTAATTGCAAGAGGGAACAAAATGATTATACAACGTGAAAGTGTCCAACATGAACAACTAACTAACTAACTCTATGGCCTATGGAACCCGGAGGTTCAGTGCCGCGTTCACAAAAGCTCTCCACTGACTTCTATCCTTAGCTAATTGCATCCAGTTTCTACTTTGTATTCCTATCTCTGCGAGATCCATCTTAATATTGTCCTCCCATCTGCGCCTAGGTCTTCCTGATGGTCGTTTTCCGATTGGTCTTACAGTCAAGACTTTGAAAGCGTTTCTACCTTCTTCCATTCTAGCTACATGACCTGCCCACCTAAGCCTCCTAGACTTGACGACCCTAACAATGTTGGGTAAACCGTATAAACTATGTAGTTCCTCGTTATGAAGCTTCCGCCATTCTCCATTCTCGTTCCTCTTGGGTCCGAATATTCTTCTCAGGATCCTGTTCTCAAATACTTTCAGGCTATGTTCTTCCCTCAGAGTAAGCGACCATGTTTCACAACCATACAGAACAACAGGCATGATTATCGTTTTATATATTTTAAGCTTCAAATTCCTCGACAGAATTCGCGACGACAAGAGATTTTGAACCGAATAGTAACACGAATTCCCTGCTTTTAGTCGACATTTAATTTCTTCGTGAATATGATTTTCGTCTGTTAATATTGATCCTAAATATTTGAAAGTATTTACTTTATCAAAAGCATTATTTAATATTTTAACGCCTCCACAATTTGCCGTATTACGATCCCGACGCACTTCCATGTATTTAGTTTTCTCTGCATTTACTTCTAAACCCATGTCCCTGCAAGCGTTTAATAAGATCTCTGCATTTATTTCTACTGTTCTCCTATCATCCCCTATTAAATTTACATCATCAGCATATGCCATAACCTGGTGAATGCCGTTCAACTCTAGGCCCTGGTTGCTATCTTTGATTTTCCTTATGGCGTATTCCAGCACAAAGTTAAATAATAATGGCGACAACGCATCTCCTTGTTTCAGGCCATTTTCGACGTGGAAGCTCGTGGACAAAAATTTTCCTACCCGGACTTTACTTTGGGATTCACTTAAACATATCTTAATTAATCTAATTAGCTTTCTCGGTATTCCAAGTTCTGTAAGAACGTTGTATAATGTTTCTGTCCTAACCGAGTCGTAAGCCTTTCTAAAATCAATAAATAGTTGATGTACCGGGGTATTGTATTCCCACTTCTTTTCGAGTATTTGGCGAATGGTAAATATTTGGTCGATAGTTGATCGATTTCGTCTAAATCCGCACTGATAATCTCCAATAATTTCATCTGCGTATGGGGTCAATCTTGCTAATAGAATATTTGAAAGGATTTTATAGGATGTTGACAGAAGAGAAATGCCTCGATAATTATTACAGTCAGTTTTGTCGCCTTTCTTGTGAATTGGAACAATGATTGATTCTTTCCACTCTTGTGGCAATTCTTCCTTGTTCCAGATAAGGAGAATGAGTTTGTGTATCTTGTTCCACAATTTTTCGCCTCCAGCTAAAATTAACTCAGCCGGAATTTCATCTACACCCGGAGATTTGTGTTTCTTCAATTTCTTTATAGCGGCTTCCACTTCTATTCGATTGGGTTCTGGAATATACGGTTCTGCGGTGTGTATCTCCTTTTCTCCACGCACATTAGTTTTTGGCTGCGTGTTCAGCAGATCGTCAAAGAAATCTTTCCATCTATTTAAGAGGCTATCCGTATCGGTGAGAACTGTTCCGTCAGATTTCTTTAATATATAAGCACGAGGTTGATAGCCTTTCTTAAATTCGCTGATCCCCTTATACATGTCCCGAATATTTTTATTTTTACTATTATCTTCAAGTTCCTTAATTTTAGCTTTCAAAAAATCCCGTTTCTTTGTTCTAAAGGTTTTGGAAGTTTCCCGCCTGATATCTGCGAAATTTTGTGTAGTTGTTTCATTCGGATTTTGTAGCCACCGTAATTTTGCCTGTTTTCTCTTCTCTGCTAGTTTAATGCATTCTTGGTCGAACCATGGTTTGTTCCTACGTATTTCCGCGTGTCCCAATTTTTCTATTGCTGAACTTTTAATACTATCTCTAATTTCAATCCAAGTATCCTCAACACTAGTGCACTCCGAGTCTTCTAAAACCGCGAATCTATTCGAAACTTCAATCTGGTATTCCTCTCTTACCTGGCTCTCTTCTAATTTCTTTAAATTAAATCTCTCCGTTTTCGGACATTGAATATTACCTTTATTCAACGATAATCTCTCCCGTATTATCGCTACTACCAGGTAGTGATCAGTGTCACAATCAGCCCCTCTAAACGACCGGACGTCAATTATGCTAGATTGTCTTCTTCTATCTACTAAAACGTGATCAATTTGATTATGTGTTTTTCCGTCTGGTGATGTCCAAGTATATTTATGAACATCGCGATGTGGGAATTTTGAACTCTTCACGATTAGGTTTTTGGATGTTGCAAAGTTCACGAGTCTAACACCGTTGTCATTACTTTCCTTATGCAAACTTTCGTTCCCTATAATCGGTTTGAAAATATCCTCTCGTCCTACCTTCGCATTGAAATCCCCTAATAGAATCTTCGTGTGGTATCGCGGGAGTTGGTCAAATATCCGTTCCACTTCTTCGTAAAAACTATCTTTTATATCGTCATTCTTATCTTCAGTTGGAGCATGTACATTTAAAACAATAATATCACACCACCGTCCCTTAAGAGTAATATAAGAAAGTCTGTCAGTAACAAATTCAACCCGTTTAATTGCTGGTAATATTCGTTTGTGAACGAAAAACCCTGTTCCTAACTGGTGATTTTTATTTCCTTCCCCGTAAAAGAACGTAAAATTTCCGGAATTCTCAGATCCATTTCCTTCCCACCTAACTTCCTGAACTCCTACTAAGTCCATCCTGTATTTCTCTAACTCACTCGTTACAGATTTTAACGCGCCTGCCCTATAAAGACTTCTAATATTCCATGTTCCAAATCTCATGTCCATTTTCTTTTGCTGATGTCGTGCCAAGTTATCAGTCCTTGTCCGAGGCTTTTGTGAATGTTTCTGAACAAGTGCCTTTTTTTACAGGATGAGGGTGTTAGCCTTACCCAAACCCCCAAGCTGGAGGACCACTCCTAGTCGTCTGTCCGCGACTGCTTATTCAGTATATTCGCAGCTAACCTCTATATCTAGAGGCCTTCTCCTCGATCCGCAACCTGAGGACGCGCCATGCCGTGGTGACAGGAACCCACGTTACACGGTCCAACATGAACAATCACACTTAAATATCTCGCTTTCAAGATTCAGTTGATAACATTTAGACGAAGTTGTCAAATGCAAAAGCACCAACCTCGAATCGTGTTGCACGTGCGATGGATCTTGGAGACGAAAGACCTGATCAATCCAATTTACGGTGTCTCAAGATAAAGTTCGGTGAAGAAGTCAGTGGAATGACACAAGCCGTTGGATAAAATTTTCCGTTTTAAGGGACTAAGCATTCTACCATCCCTGTAGGAAGAATTTAAGGAATAGTCTACGGAATCAGACTTTGACTGTGACAAGAGTTTGCAGTTGGAAGTCAGCATTGGAGCGGGAGCAAGATTTGACAAGCGTGCTTCCTCTAAAAGCAATTCAAATTTTTAAGATGTTAATGTGCTAAGGGAGAGATGATAACATAATTCTAAGTGCGAAACAGATAAGAAGAAACATATACCATGTTAAATGCGTGGCTGATATTGTGCAGTTTCTTAAATAAATATGCTACCATATTATGCGTGATAAAGATGTGGAATCAAAGATCTGCAATCCTTATGAATTAACTTTTACTGAGCTTTGTACACCACTTTTCAAGTTCACAATGGAAAACAATTGAAACAAAAGCCCATGGTTATACATATTCCTCAGAACGCTCAATATAGGCCTACGCCACACAAAATTCAGAAAGAAATGATAGATGTGTTGGCAGAGATGATGCTGGACAATATAAGAACAAAATATGATTAAAATAAATCACATTTTCTTAGCTTAAAAGTATGTGAAACCACTAGACTCTTCGGTTGTGGGAAATTTATCTGTAGTTGTGAGATTTGAATCGCTGATTTGAGAAACGTCATAAGTCAGCCATATGCTGGAAATGAGTTTACATGTAGCTTTGATTCTTGAAGGATAACTACACCGTTTGGTTGTGATATGTCAGAAGTCACGCTAATAGTTCGTGCAATATCAAGCTACAACAAGAATCCCTGAGTTGAGAAACGTCACAAATCATTGATTTACGGCATTATTGACATTATTGACCTATGACGTTTCTCAAACAGCGGTTCATTTGTGAAAGAAAGCAAGGCGAATGAACTTTTATTGGATCTTTTTCAATTATCGAATTTATAATCTAAAGACACACTAGAAAAGTGTTTGGAACTCTATCAAAAGTAGAATTTCGAAAAGAAAAAAATAATTTGTCAGTATTCTAATTTGTCAGTGCTAATTGATGGCGGGATATAACGGAACAAACTATTACAAGAAGAACTCCAAAAACCAGTCCTTCATATTCTTTGCTATGATCATCAACTCGAAATTGTAACAATTCATACTTGTTCAGTGGCTCTAATGTGAAACAGTATTTTGAATTAGTCAAGTTGCTGTACAGGCCTATCAGAAAACATCGGGTCCACAATGTACAAAGACCAGAAGCTTAAGAGATCAATGAATCAACGATGGGTGAAAACCATTCTAGATCATTTTGATGAGATAGTACCTGTTCTGGAGCTGTTTCTCAAGAGAAATTAGGTCACGCAGATACTGAGTTATCTATTAAAGCTACGGGACTTTTAAGAAAGTGTCGAACATTAGAATTCTGTTAAATTATCATTGTAATGTAAAAAATCCTCTGAATCTTTGAGCCAGCTAGCAGCACATTACAAGACATAGAAACACATCTCGGAAAAGCATATCAAGTTGTGAGATCTTGTCCGTCAGATTTGCAACAGAAAGAAATGCCAATTTTGGAGCAGAGGATTTGCCAATATGCTTATTACAGCTAAAGACAAATTACAAAAGATTTGCACTAAAAATATCAGATCCTGAATTCGCTTCGTTGCAGCAAAATTGGAAGGTTCTCTCGTATTTAAAAGATTTTGTTGTTGAACAATGACTCAAGCTGAAGCAATTAACTTAAAACTAATTTTTGGCTAGACATTCGACCATACAACTATAGAAACTAAAGATGGATTTGCAGTGAATAATGAACAGTATTTGAAATCCCTCGATTGTCTGTTGTCATACTTAGAAACATTTTTGAACAGTTGCCACTATTGAATCTCGTAGGTAGCAATACAGAATCTTTCGAATTATAAGCTGAAGTCGAATTATAAGTAAATATTTTATCCAACAACAAGATCGATAGAAATATTTTAAAGATTTTGGATAAATTATATCGGTATAGAAGTGCTTCGAAATGTAGAAACAGCAGCAATTGATGCTTGAAAAACAACAAGTGAGAACACAGTAGAGCACAAAGTACATTCAAGCCTTTTGAACAGATATGTAAGGTGGTCCAAAAATTAGAGAAAAATATTTTTTTCCGAATTTCACTTGCGGCACCCCTCACATTTATTACACGACTGAAGATAGATACACTGGTAAATAGGGATGCACGCGAGAGGAGACGAGACGAGAAATGGAAAAGGCTCGTCTCGTCTCGCAGCCTCAAATGTTGGTCTCGTCTCGTCTCGCAAATGTGAAATCTCGTCTCGCGTCTCGTATAAAATTTAGAGTCTCATCTCGCGTCTTGCGCGGGACTTTCTCGCATGGTCTCGCTGCCTCGCATATATTCTGGGTCAAAATTTTGCAATGTGTTATTCTATAGCTGTTAATGAATGATGATGTGATATTCTGTCCGAAGGCAGGAATTTGACCTAAAACTCCCTTGGCAAGGTGAATCCATGGTGGTTTGCCATTGCTTTCCATGGTATGAATGTTCATAACATCCTAAGGAGACGGAACATAGAGTTCAACACGGTATCCGAACTTGTGTCCCCTTCGCTCCAAATTAAAAGAAAAGTTGTGCTGGAATTTGATTGCTGGACCATTAATTTTCGTCAAATTAATAGCATAATTTACAACAAAACCAGCATAAATTGTTGCTGGATCCAACATTGTTTTCCAGCTTAGAGGTCTCCAGCAATATTTGGCTCTTCTAAAATATCGTCGCCACTATCAACATTTTCACGTTTTGGTCGTTTCCTTGAAGGGTGATTTTCCATTATAAAGATGTTTTTATACCACCAAAAGCGCTTGTAGACAACAAAACAACTCCTCACAAGACAATACGACCCAATTCTTTCGATTCGTTCGCGCTTGTAGCAATGTTACATTATCGCATTTTATTAACCTTCGCTTTCAACTTATATAGTGTTGTCAGATCTAGAAAATAAAATTACTGACAGATATAGGGCCATTCTACCATCTCGCACCAAACCTATAGGGCCATCCTACAAAACCAATGTTTGAATTAAACTTCCGAACTAGAGGGGGATGTTTTTGATAAACATATAGAAAGAAAATACTTATTCCATGTAAAAATATCAAGTTATTTCTGCGAACCGGGCCGGGGATAAACTTTGACGAGAGGGGATTTACCCGCCATCCCCCAACATTAATCGCTGGTAGTAATGTAAAAAAAGACAGAAACAACAGAAATATCACATTTCGCAGCAATAGAGAGTCTTATTCGCTTTTCAGACCAAAAACAGAAGTTCATGTATTCTGCGCGCCCGCGTGTATGTGTTTGTGTCGCAAAATAAAGTCCTAAAATCGATGCTGTAATACATTTCCAATTTACAAAGCTTTTCGTTGTTAATGATGTTTAGAAACTAAAGAAGGCTTTAATTCTGTAAATCAATCTTGAATAATAATAAATCTCATAAAATGTCAATTGCCCCAATCACTTTTTTGTTCGTGGAGGCATTAACGTTCAACTTAGAAAACTCAATAAATGTAAAATCACTAAATATATAATTACATGTAATTCATAAATGTTGCGAGACTGCGAGAAATCCCGCGAGACTTCTTGTGCGAGACTTAACCGAGTCTCGTCTAGCGTCCCGTCTCGCATGGTTTAGTCTCGTCTGGCGTCTCGCATAAAATTTTCACTCTCGTCTCGTGTCTCGTCTCGCAAATCCGAGACGAGACGCGATACGAGACGAGACTTCTCGTGTCTCGCGTGCATCCCTACTGGTAAAATTTTAAATTTTTACAACTTTTAATGGTTGCACAAGCCGGTTGAAATTTGGAATGCTATTGACATATACAGTTTCATACATATATTGTTATATATTTTTTACTCACATTGTTATATACATATTACACGATTATACATAAAAGCACATTATTGTCGATTATATTTACGTTATTAAAAATTTGTAAAATGCACTTGTTTACTCTATTTTTACACTTCACTTTCACATATTGAGTTTTACTTAGATAGGGTTTGCTTTGAACAGTTATTGCTTCATGTGTTCCGCAGCAAATTGAAATAGATACTGTTTCTGTTCCTCGTCTTTTGCCATAATATCATTATGTTCTTGTATGAGGGCAACTTCGTATTGTGCATGATCATTAAGTACTTGCATATGTTTAAGTATTTCATAACTAGGTAAGTAGTCAGCGCTGGATTTCCGTGTATCCAGATTTTGTGCAAGAAATGTTGTTTGAATACTGAGACGTTAAAAAAAACTACATCGTGTTCTTCAGTACCAAATTTTCGACCTTGGCATTTTGTAGTGAAACAAGAGCATCTCAAGGTATTAGCAGGGGTTTTGGAGCCTCATCAGTGCTGTTATCTGTGTTTAAGTTTTTCACAATTTCTTGCTTTGTTTCTGGCGATAGTTCGTCATCGAAGAACGTCAATCCTATGAGTTCTTCCCAAAAGTACCAGAGATGACCAAAATTTTTTCCTGGGCTCTGTAAACGGCTGACTTGTCTGTTTCATATTTAAGACATTTCAGAAATTCGAGATCATTTCGTGGAGCAGATGCAGCAACTGGTGATAAGAACCACGCTTTCATATAAATTTTAACAAGGAACGTACACAAAGTAATGAAACCTTCTTTTATATGCGTAAGGTTGAATTGGTCTCTAAAAAGTCATATTTTGAATGTGTACACTCCCTTTGCCATGTACCCGACTTGGTGAATAGCTCCAGGTGCCGCAAATCGCACTGCATGGGGCAAGATTCCTCCAAAAAAGGGAATAATCAGTTCCAATATTCACGATACAATAAAGATGGCTACGTGCAAAATCTGTAAGTTCAAGCTTGATATTGGCCAAATCTATATTTCATTCTACTGAATCATAGTACGTGTGATCCAAGGAGTTCCAAGCTTCATTCAAGCACTTGAATATTGCTACGTCTGGACTGAAAGATACACCTCTCCCATACATCCCTTAAAAACTGCAGTCAAAACTATCTCCAATGAGTGGTGAAGACAATCTAAATACAAAAGGCTTGTCTTAATTTCCTGCTCTATTATGACACAAGCGCAGCTGTAGCGACCAGTATTGCTGGCAGTTGTATCGAAACACATTGCGTTTATCTGTCCAATAATATCCCATGACCTCAATGCACCCAGCACGGCATCTGATTGAGTTTGTCCAGTTCCAAATTTCAGTTTTGGGACTTCGACCAATTGAATTTTCCCATGCCAGATATCATTACAGGGAGGCGATTGATGGTTCCTTTTCCTTCTTGTCTGGTGGAATATTGCTATCCCAATGGACAACGAGGGCGCTTGTTGCTTGGAATTTGCTCTTTATGATGGCATTTGACTCAATACAATTGCGTTCGCGAGCTCGTTTGATGGATGAACGCGGTAACTTCGTCCAGATTGTGGCCCAAACCTTTGGCTGTTACTGCCATAAAAAAAGTTGCTTCTCTGTCAGTTAATTTCGATCTACCTAACATAAAAGCAAGTTCGGGATTAACAACTTTCTTCCAGATTTTCTGCTTTCTTTTTGTGGCAGAGGACTTGCTGCTGCGTAGGTTTCTGTTCGTCATCACAGTAGTTTTTACTTGGTTCCAAATTACTGCCACTATTACTATCGCTCGAAACAAACAGCGTAACTGCGTTAGTGGCAGTGTTAACTCTAGTACTTTGCCCCACCAATTCATGTTTTCGTTGCTTCTTTTTTGTCGTCTTAGCTTCCTTTTGGCCAAGAGTTCTGTCAACTGACACAATACAACCACGTCCTCCCTCTTTCCTCTAAGTAATGAGGAGGTCCTTGTCTTTCTTATTTTTGATTAGTCTAAGAGCATCCTCATGTGCTATATCAAATAAATTACGCAAACTTGCAACAAATCTAGCTTCCTTCTCTATCTATGTGGTAGATTTTTGGTTGTTGCTTTCCTTCAAATTTGCCCATTGGTCCCTCAATCTTTCGAGTTAAGCAGCTGCATACTTTTCCTCACAAATTAATACGCGAGTCTTTTTCTAAAATTGTACACTTTTTGGTATAACAGTAGGGTATATATGTAGGTTCTAGGACACTTTTCCCCTCCAACCCCTAACTGCTAAAAATTACAAATCCACCACTAGCCATAGTATTTTAACAAAGAACAATAGCATAAAGTAGATTGAGTAATTGCACTGCACATATGCTTTTATGACATTTAAAATCATAAAAACTTACATCTAAAATATTACAATGGAATCCTACACAAAATATATTTATTGCATCTTAATCTCCGGTTTATAAGCTTTCATTTGACACTTGAATCATGAAAATCCGTTAATAATTAGCTTTAAAAACTCAATGAGAAGGAATACATACAACTCCGGAATAGGTGATCTGTCACTGATTCATTTGAACGATTCCAGTACCAGCACAGGACCTTCCAATCCGATTCTCTTTCCTTCTCCTCACACCAACATACATATATCTATTAGCCTATTCCTTCAACACAACTTCTAGCTAGCAGTCGAGATGGCGCTCTATGTGACGTAGTCTCCTCGAAGGAGAATACATCATACATGACGTCATTGAATCCGTGACGTAGTATCCTTCGGGGAGAAAACGTAATACAATCCTTTAGAGAGAGCATGAGTATAGAAGCGGTAAATTCAAAATATATAACAATAAGATTATCTGTCTTGGTTCCTATTGAATATTTTGACAATCTGATTGCATTTTTGGATAGCCCATATATGTATTGCTGGTTGCATACTTGCAGGGGCAACTTCTGAAATTTCAGGGGCAAAAACGAAAAATGCTTATACCATCCTTATTTATTAACCGATTTTCAAGATTCAAACGACAATCGATAGAGACTTAAAAGTACTATTTTCTTCATGTATAACTGGTTGCCTACCTTCAAGGATGCGATTCTAATTTTCAATATCTCTACAAAATTTCTTCAAATCGAAAAATAAAAAACACTGTCATAATCACAATAAAATTCTAAGACTTTTTAAAGAATAACATTTTCCCGAAAACTCAAAAAGAAACCCGTAAAAAATTCCCGAAATTTTGAATTTGCCATAACCTCATCAAATATTAATCGATTTTTCAAAATTCAAACGACAATCGATAGAGAAATAAATTGGCTATCATTTGAATGTTTTATAAATTGCATAACTCTAAGGATATAATTACAAAAAAACTAAAATAAATCTCTTATTTATACATGTATCTTTAAAATTCAAACGGCATTGTGTTCTGTATACCCAAAGGTCTTAGTTTTTATAGTTTTGATACTATAAAAACACATATACACTTAAAACATACTTAAAATTACAAGTTCGGATACTGATAATGAAATCTTCTGCTAACCTCGTTCTCACTAGGAAACAATGACTTCTTAAACTCTGTCCACTGATCATAATTCAAACTGAATATACAACCGTTAATATCAAAAACTACTTGAACTTCGGTTTGTACATTTTTCACAATTACATTGAAATTATTAGTAAGTATAAATTTCTTTTGAGGATCCATTCTATTCACTTCATTTTTTACTTCTGACGACATATTTTTGTTCATTTTTGTTATTTTTTGGATTCGCAAAACCGATCCTCATTTGAAATTTACATACAGAACTCAACAGTTGGATAGTTATCTTTTAAACCAGTGTATTTGATTTTTATTCCATCTTTAACGATCTCATCAATCATTTTATCTGTTAAGTGTTTTGTAAATCTAGGTGGAAGAAATACCTTAAACTCTTCACATTCAACTAAAATGCTCTTTCCAAACTTAGTTTTATACTTTTCCATTTTCACAATCTTATATTCTGTATTTAATTCTAATTCTCTTAATCCAATAACTTGTTTTTGCTCAAGACTTCCAAGCTTATTTAAAAGTTCAATATGACGCGACATCGTATTTAACACTCTTCAATTTTTATCTTCACCAAAAAATATTTAATCATTTTTATCAATTTCGTTTTATGGAAAAACTTCCATAAAACAATACAAACATGCACTTAACTATCTAAAACTCTTCTACTACTTTCTGATTCTTAGGGTCATATATAAAGTTCTTTTGTCCAATTAAAATCGCATAACATATAGTATTAGCAGCCACAGCTTCTGCAAAGTCTACCACAATCTTTATGTTTGTTCTCTCATTTACCGATACATTCTTCCTCTTACTACAATTAATCACATACATTGGTCTGTTATCTATAAACTCTTTAGGGTCATAGTACATTTCGGTATTGCCACATGTTATTCTCTTAAATGCAGTATAATCTTCATACATCTTAAAATAATCCCTGTTAGCAATATCTAAGTTTCTTGATTCTTTTGGAAATACCTCATTCCTCCCATTCTTAAGATAGATATTCTTTACCTTACAATGATCAAACTTACTTGCATCTGCTGTTTGTTTGCCACTTCTATCAGTTTGGAACATCACAACTACGAAATCAGGCATATCAAACTGTCTAGAATTAAATTGAGTAGTAATATCAAACTCCAAGAAAGAACCTACAACAGTCTTCTGAACACATTGATAAGTATGGAATGAAAACATGATTTTAGGTTCTTTAAGAATATTCAGCTTTAACTTGTTTTCATAATTAGATTCGTATTCAACAATAGGCATTCTTATCTCCATACTTTTTATTGTTATTTTTCCATCATGAAGAGCTGCTACTGATCCCGTCCATTTGTACAAGACATCGTTATTGTTGTTAGCTTTTGTAAATGAATTCTCAATCCACCTTTCCACATAACCTCTTTATAATCACTTAAGAAGCCTGGAATTAATCTTAATGGGTACAAAACACTAAAGTCCTTTCTTAGACCAAGTGTATCATCCGTTTCAAATCCTGCTTGTTTTAGATATTCAACTTCTGATTTGGAAATCTTTAATGTTCCGATAGCTGTAGATGTTATTCCTGGTAGTTCAATCTTATTTATAACAACTCCATGCTTTCTAACCTCAATTTGAGAAAAGAAGAATGGTAAGAAGTTATCTACAAGTTTTATAGTATCATTTGCACCAAGTGTTCCTCCAACTGATGCGCCAACAACTTCAAAAGTCATATGACAATCTGATTTGTGTGGATGTATGAAGCCATCCCCCACATCGAAATCAAACTCAATATCTTTGTCAGCTTCATTCATATTATTAAATGTTCTTGTGTTAGCTTTAAAACTCTGTAACTCGTAACTCTCAACACTATTCATTTATTATAAAGAAAATCTTGAAACAACGCTTTTATGGGATATACCCATAAATGAATCATACATAATAGCGAGAAAATACTTGACATTTTGGACCTCCGAATACAGAGGGGCTAAAAATTTTCTGAAATTTAGTAACAATTAAAACTTATAATCCCCATCCTAACTTAACCTTAGCATTCATAGCAGTACCAACTCCAAAAGCAGGTAATCGTTCACCAATTGACGCATCACTACTAAATGCTCTTTTCCACGCTTTAGTTTCTAGTTCCTTATCTGCAATATGTCTTGACTCTGTATCTTTATTGTCTCTGTAGTATATATCGTGTTCTTTACAAGCCTCATCTAATGGGTTAATACCTTCATCACCTTTCTCTAACCTTTCTTGAAGCTTAGTCCCAGGCCCGCAAAATCTAAAACCTGGAATATGTAATTCAACTGGAAGTTTATTAATCAAATCATTTACTAATCCTTTTCCAAGCTTCTCATTATTTCAGAATCGTGGTGGTAATGTATTTAAGATCTTAATCAAATAACCTATACCTTTTGGATCATTAGGAATAAATTGTGAAAGCTTGTTATTAATCATATTCACTATACCTACTTTCTCATTGTAAAAGTTATTATTGCCAGCCTTTTCTTCTCCATCTATAACAATTAGCCTATCTATAAGCTTTCTCACGTCATCCATCCATACATATTCTTTAGGTATCTCGGTATATTGTTTAATTCCTTCCCCAGACTTTGTTGTTTTCTTTCTTGGTGGTGTTGGAGGTAAAGATGGTTTAATACAATTATCCCAAATAGTCTTGATAATATTAATGTACTTAGAACCTCTACTAGATGCTACTTTTTTATCTCGATTATATTTTTGGAAGGCAGCATCTGATTCTATTATTATTTCCTTGTACTGTTCAAAATCATCATCATCATAATCTTCAATGGTTTTATTAGTATTCGTCGTTAACAATTCCCATAGACCTTCTGTTCCTTTATAAGTTTTACCATTAATTATCAAATCATCGCCATTCACTTTCACTTCAGAATTTCCTACCTTATTTATTATTTTTCCATCTTCTTCTACAGATTTTATTCCAAATACACTATCATTTCTTTTACTATAATATTTCGTTGCAATCTTACCAAATGATTGTGCTGTTGTTAAAGGTTCTACTCCTTCCACTTTGTCTTTAATTTGTTTTCTCATTTGTTTTATTTCTCCCGTTAGAGGTGTATCACTACTACTTGGAGAACTATCATAAGTTATCTTTTTAGGTGTTTCTAGTAGACTAGGATCTATTGAAGCCGTCTTATGTGCAACTGGAACAAGTTCAGTTATTAGATTTTTATTTTGTTCTGCTACTTCTTTGATCTCACTTCCCAAGTTTTGAATAGCATCAATTACTGGTTGCTCTTGTGTTTTAAATTTATCGTATATACCGGCTCTTTCTTTCTTCCAAGATTTGAAGCCCTTTATCAAGAACTCCTTCTACTTAATATTCTTATCAATTTCTTTCTCATCCATTTATTGTATAGAAAACGAACAAATGTTTATAACCGTGAAAAAACGTCAATAAACGTCAATAAACATAAAAAACATCAAACGTTAAAACGTCAAACATCAAAAAACATCAAACGTTTAAGAAGTGTTTTATCTTGTTCCTATACTTACCATTGTTTACCTTCGTTGTCATATCAATTACTATAAAACCATAATCTTCTTGCCAACATTTTGAACATATCTCTTTAAATTTATCATAAGACTATCTCCTCCAACAAACTCATTATACACATGTTTAAGATTAGTATCATCTTGTCTAAATACACATAGGAAGTTAACGTTATCTCTTATAAGCTGTTTAGGTACTTTTGAATATGTTTGTGCAAGATAGAAACAGTCTAAATGTCTATGTCTGCCTCTCGTAAAGTAATTTCTAACAGTATCTTGATTCTTTAAAATGTAATCGTCAAACACAACAACAGAGTATTTTTCACATTCATCAATAGGTATAATAGAATCATTACCGCTTAAGAACGTTGCTATTTGTTTATTGAATTTTAGTTCTGCTTTTTCAAATCGATCTTTTAATTGCATGTACTTTGGCTGATTCATGCTTTTAGAATATATGTAGAAGTAATTATTGTTTAACCAACCTGGCTGTAATAAGAAATTAAATAGCAAAAACGTCTTACCACACCCAGATCGACCCACTGTAAGACATCGAATATCATCAGGTATAAGTTCTCCATTTCTTTTCTTAGCTGTTGTTTCTTTTATCATCTCTTTTACATCCCAATTAATAGTTTTCTTACTCATTTATTATAGAGAAAATCTGAAGGTGAGCAAAACGCTCACCTATGATCTTATATCTTTAAGTTGTTCTCTGATCTTAAGCAACGTGTCTTTTATATATTCGCTATCCATTTCACCATTTAATGTTATTATCATCTCTAACTGTTCTTTAAATGAGTTAATACAAGTGACAATGGTTTTATATTCGTCTTTTCTTTTGCTTATGTTTAACTTAGAAGACAAACCTGTTATTATAGCACTTCCAGTTGCAAGAGACGTTGTTAATATCGAGTAAATTGTTACAGGTATAAAAATATTAATAAACCCAGTTCTTGCAGAAAGTATAACCGACAACGTGATCAAAGTGTAGTATGCATATCTAACAATTCGTAGTTTTCTCTTTTTCTTCTTTAAACTGTATTCTAACTTTTGAATGACATCTTCTATTAACTTGATTACTTTCTCTCTTGGAATATCTCTAGGTAAATCAAACTCATTCATTTATTATATAATAAATGGCTAAGGTATTTAAGTTAACGAGTGATACTTCTGTTTTAAAGAAGAAACTCCATTATGAATTAGAGAACAGTAACAACAATTTAAGTATAGGACTAGTTGGGTTTTACAGTACATATTTAACACCAAACGTTACACATAATGCGTGGTTTAAGTATGGAGATGAATTTGTTCATATACCAAATGGACAATACAGCTTAAACAGTCTTAATGAGTATTTAAAATCTCAATCCATCAACATAACATTATCAGAAGATCATTTAAGAAATAGAGCTAAAATAGAAACTGATAGTAATGATGTTATAATTGGAGGCATAGGCACTGTCCTTGGGTTTAATGTTCTTGAAGTTTTAGAAAAAAACAAAACACATATTGGAAGTAAGTTGCCAAAGTTTCATCCGTTTGATACTGTAAATGTTCACTGTAATATAGCAGATGGTATGTTTGTTAAAGATACAGAATACACACATAGAGAAACAGGAATTATAGCATCATTTAAAACAGATGCTGAGTTCAAACATAGTATTATTTACGAGCCTACTTATCCATTATTTTTCCCTATATCCAAAAACAAGGTTGACAATTTTGAGATAAGGATAACAGATGAGAATGATTCCTTAATTGATTTTGGTGGAGTAACAACAACTGTATTTTCACAAACTAAGATTTTGTCTTAAATAAATAGGAAGATGTGTTCTATTAAAGGCTGTATGTTTAGTGTTCCTTATAACGAACTAAAGGATTTAAATATTGATCATGTATTAACAAAGAAACAACTTGGTGATAAATCTAAGAAAATTAAAGAAGGTAAAGGAATGGATTTAACTTTAACTACTGCACAAATGAAAAAGATTAAGAAAGAGCATATGGGTGGTTTTATTTTTACAATTCCAGCCATTCTAGCAGCTTTAGGAGCAGTTGGCTCATTAGCAGGTGGTGCAGCGGCGATTACTAAAACTGTACTGGATGCTAAGAAGAATAAACAAGAACTTGAAAAACAAAAAAAGACACAATATGGCTATGGAAGAAAAGCAGGGGGCAGGTAAACCAAAGAAGTCAAAAAACTAAAACCATTGACCAACTTCGATATAGAGAGGTTGGCTAAAGAATTAAAGATAAAACGATTTAGAGGTGTATTTATGAGTGATGAACTTCCATAAAAACCATATGTAAATGAGTGTGGTGTAGTTAACCTTGATAAATCAGAAAACATTGGTACTCATTGAATATGCTATTGGAAAGATAACAACATAAAGTACGTGTTCCATTCTTATGGCGGCGTTCCTCCTAAACAACTAGTACAATATCTTGGTGCCAAAAACTTATTTTACAATGATGAACGAATACAAGACTTTAATTCGGTTATATGTGGTCATCTTTGTGTAAAGGTTTTAAATATTCTAAATCAAGGGTATTCTTTTAGTGATGTTATGTATATGATTAAAAATGATTAAGTGCTTTTATGGTATATCCGTAAAAGTTTTGTTTTAAGATAAATATGGAAGCTATACACAATAGATTTTTAGATTATTTTGAGAAGCATGAGGATGAACTAGATCCACTAGTTAGTTATAATTTTTATCAGTATTTTGAACAAGTTAGTGAGATAGACTTAAAAGATAAAAACAACGTATATGATGTTATTGATTTGTGGAAAATGTTAATACCAAAATTTTTGTACACGGAAGAAGAGCTGGAAAAGATAGTCCAATAATTACGTTAAAGGAGTTGTTGTCAAATTATAGCTCTAGACCATTAGAGTGCAGTAATTGTGGTAGTAAGTCATTAACAAAAGGTATGAGTAGGTACATTTGTGATGATTGTTCTGTAGAGAGTGGTTGGGTTTACAGTACTAATGAAGAAATGAAAGCCGGTTGTGCAAGAAAACCATGGTATGATACTACAAAACGATTTAAGTTACAGTTATCTCGTTTACAAGCTTTACAGGATAGAATTATTCCCAAAGATGTGTTCAAAGTGTTAAATGATGGATTTAGAGATATGTCAAAAGATTTAATATCAACAAAAGATGTTCTAGAAGTACTAAAGAAAAACAAATACATAAAATATTATGATGATGTCTATTTAATACACTATCATCTAACCGATCAAAAACCATTAAACTTACGACATATGGAAGAAACACTTATAAACGACTTCGAAAACTTATACAAAACCTTTAAAGAAATGTATCCGAAAAGAGTATTGTTTATTAACTTGAAATTTGTATTGTACCATCTGTTGAAAAAGCACGATGTTCATGTTGATATTGATTTTAAACACTCACCTAAACAAATAGAGATGTTAAAGAAATGTTTTGAAAAACTAGGATGGACATTTTCTGTATAATAAATGAGTATGGATATATTTGGTAATGTTAAAGATAGAAAAGATAATGTTGATATTAGTGAAGAAAAATTAAAATTGTTGGAGAATTTAAATGATGATGTTAGCGTAAGTCAACTTAGGTCAATAGAAGCTCAATTAGAGAACGATAGAAAACGATTTGAAGATGCATTAGAAACGTTACAAGACACATACGTCAAGAAAGAAGATATTGAAAGGATTAGGATGGATGCTACTAAATTGGTTATGCAGAAAGAAACCATGCCTCTATTATATCGATTAAGAGCTAAAAACGTTAAGGAGCCAATCTTTAGAATATTTAATCTCTCTAATGGTTACAAATTTCTCTATAATGGGAAAATAATGCACATGGAATTAAGTTTGGATAAATACTTTCTAGATATATATTTAGGTGATACTTTGATTGAAAATTTACCTTTTATCTTTAACAAGAATGATATAATTACGATTAAACAAACTAAAAATTCAGCTATGGAAGAAGGACAATTATTGTTTGTTGTAATGTACATAGAAAGAGAGCTTTCATAAAACATTTGCTATACAATAAATATGGATATCTTTGGTAATGTTAAAATGATATCAGAGTTAGATAATACAGTTGTGAGAAAAGATATTGCCATGTTAAAAGAAGAGCTTAACTTCATCAAACGGAGTTATGTTATAGAGCTTCCAGGTCGATTGATATCAGAAAATGTTGAAAATCCGTTCTTTTTAATACATAATCTATCTACCGCATACAAATTTCTTTATAAAGGTAGGATAATGCATATAGAATCATCTTATAATACGTATTTTATAGATATATATTTAAATGGTTCTCTAGTTGAAACTTTTCCATTACACTTTAATATAAATGATCTATTAGCAGTTAACCATCTAAAGATTCTGATCTGAAACATGGTAAATTATTATTGCTTATTATGCATGTAGAAAGAGAAGATGAAGATAGTGATGATGATGATGAGAATGTTGATAGCCTAATAGTAAACAGCGATAGTTATTGATTTTCTATATAATAAACAGGATGTGTTGTGTTAAGTGTAAGAAATCGACGGATACGAAGAAAGATACTATTAGAATTGAACAAACAAAGAATGGAAGATATCTAAAGAAAGGTATTTGTTCTGTATGTGGTGTTACTAAAACTCAATTCGTTAAAAAGCCTGGTTGACTAGAAGAAGGTAAAGGTGTTAGAGAAGTCATTATAGAAGAAATTCACAAACCATCTAGAAAAAACTTTGACAGATTAAGTGTGGTCATAAAAGGTATCGATGATCTTTGGCAAGCTGATCTTGTTGAAATGGATAGTGGAGTATTAAAAGGTGTTTCCAAATTAAATAGAGGCTATAAGTATCTGCTAACGATTATAGATGTGTTCTCGAAATATGCGTTTGCTCTTCCTGTTAAAGATAAGAGTGGTAAAAATTTTACAGAAGCATTTGAATCCATATTAAGAACGAGAAAACCTAGTAACTTACAAACTGATCAAGGTAAAGAGTTTTACAATAAAGAGTTTAAGAAGTTAATGGAGGAAAATAAGATTAATCATTACTCAACCTATAGTGGTAAGAAAGCTTCTGTTGTTGAGAGATTCAATAGAACACTTAAACAAAACATGTGGAAAAAGTTCACAACACAAGGAAATTATAAATGGATAGAGATATTACCAACACTAGTTAAAGAGTATAATCATCAAATTGATAGAACAATTGGTTTAAAGCCTATAGAAGTTAATAAGAAGAATGAGCGAACAATATTGGAGAAAGTGTATCAAAAAGAATATAAGCGTGTTAAGCCCAAATACAAGTTAGGTGATTATGTTCGTATAAGTAAGTCGAAAGGGTTATTTGAGAAAGGATATACACCTAATTGGTCAACAGAAGTATTTGTTATTAGTGAAGTTATTCCATCCAATCCATCTACATATAGAATTAAAGATTTAGAAGAAGAGGATGTGCAAGGTAGATTTTACGAACCAGAACTATTAAAGACGAAACATAAAGATGAATACTTGGTGGAAAAGGTGTTAAGAAAGAAAAGTGATAAAGTATACGTTAAATGGCTATGTTTTGATGATTCACATAATAGTTGGATAGATAAAAGTAATGTTGTAGTGTAAATTTAAATGTTTGCTTTTATGGCTATTTTTCCATAAAAGGATACTTTAAATGAGATAGGGGTAGCGAAACGATGCCTCATAACATATATTTCCAGCGCTTGTATTCTAGCTGTGGAAATTATCAAAAAATTAGCAACACAACAAACTTCGAAGTTCCTCCGAATCTAGGAAGTTCGTACTTGCTTGTTTGTCTAATCTTTGGTAACACATCTTCATAAACCCAATCTTAAAACCGCTCAGCCTCTTTCTTTTTTGACTTCATGATTAGAGAGTACAGACCCGGTTCGTTGATGAAAGTTGTGTAAGGTTGTTCATTTGGAAGGGTGTCCGGATTACGGACGCCATTTGTAGTCTCCAGGTCTTCAAATCTACTCTGAAACTTTGGTCTTACGTTGTCTTTTAGGACTTGACTTTAGTACTATGAGCAGAGAATTAATCATCGGAATTCCGAGGGTTTCAAACAAGCATCATATGAAGTCAAATTAGCAGGTAACAAGATCAATAACACCATATCAGGCACATACGTTTACAGGAAAATATTTCTTGCTATTGCTTTTTGGATTTCACAGGACTTCCCAAGAACCTGATGAAGCTAGCAATTTTAACGAGCCTTTATGTTTATGGACAAGGGGGAGTTTTACTCCCCCTTACAGAACGTTTATGGGGACGATTCTACCAACCGCTCTATGTACACAATCAAAGGTGGAGAAAGGTTTGACAACTGGTGGAGAAATAAAGAATCAAAAGAACTAATAGAATATTATGATAGAAAAAGCGCTTCCTCTAATCAATCATAGGAGTCGCTCTACGTACTTCTGATGCCATTCAAAACAACGTCAAAGAAAAATATCAAAAAGAATTCAAGAATCTGAGGAGCCATCAGCACTGGCCCCCTTTCAAACATACAAACTTCGGTTGTTATCCATCACTTAAACTCTTTGGCTTTAGATAGTTTTGAATGTAGAACCAAAGAGTATAGCCCAGACTCGTTAATGAAGATTGTATGTTGTTGCGGATTAACGCGGGGCATTGATTCAATGCCCCTAATTTCTGAAAAATTTTCCTTATCTTTTTCGTCTACATGATCTTGGATGGCGTTTGCAGTCTTCTCATAACCAAGTATGTCAGCAACGTCTTAAGGGTGTAGTGATTTCAAAAGAGCTAATACTTATATGATAAGATGGTGATGAGAATCTATTTGTGTGGGTAAAAACTCTGAAAATGATTAAATAAACATTTTCTATATAATAAATATGAGTACTATGGATAATTCTCTTAGTTTAAATGATATTTGCTATGAACAGATTAAAGACAATTATTGGTATGGTATTTTTGGTGATTTCAAGTTGATTATAGATAAGAGTACAGGATATTTCAATGCTACCAAGTTGTGTAAAGAATGCGGAAAAAGATTTGATCATTGGTTAGAAAACAAACACTCAAAAGATTTATTGGATTATTATAAGAGAAACCTAGCTTCCCAGTTTTCCGGGAAGCTGCAAAACCCATTTTACTATGTAGAACCATGTGGAAGATCGGATATGACAAATTTAATTTCTGGCACGTATGTATACAAAAGAATTTTTCTATCTATTGCTTTTTGGTTATCACACGACTTTTATGAAAAATGTTCTGTAATCATAGAAGACTATTTCACTAGAGACTTTAGACAATATAGAGAAAACCAAGAAGAATTGCAATCAAGAGTAGAAGAGATAGAACAAGTAATGGAAAGATTAAAAATAGAAAACGAAGAGCAAGCACAAGAAATATCAAAACTCAAGTCAATAGCTGCAGAACATACAGAAGATCCGGGAAAAGTACACAAACTAATTATTATTAGAATGAATCTATCTCCTATTCAACTACAAAATATATTAGACAAGTACGAAACAGACAAAAGAGAACAAGTTCAGACTTACGAAAATTACAGATATTGGGTTGGAAGAATTCAAGAGCGTAACATAAAGACAAGATTACAATGTCTACAAGAAAAATATCCAGACATGACTATATTGTCTAAAACCAAAGACCCAAACTCGATTAACCTTCTAAATAAAGTAAAAGAAAAGTATGATTGTGTTATTTCGCATGGTTGTCATGTAGATCTAAAGAATGCAGATGGAGAAGAAGATGATGAGTTTGTTATTGATTTGTTTTTAAGTATAAGAGATTTGTAGAGGTGGTATTGGACACCCTTATCAGAAGAAGAATTGATTAACAGTATAGATTGCTTGTATGATAGGTTATTATCTGATAATTAAGATTAATATCTGATAATTAAGTTACAACTTTTATGATATAATAATCATAAAAGGAAATAAATGATCTAAGAGACGAGTTGAATATTATGAGAAAAGCATGGCTCCCGGAAAGCCGGTGACCATCATCAGAAAGTTAATTAGTTAAACATTAAACGAAACCATCTGTTGCAACATCGAATGCTAAATTCAATATACTACCTAAATCGGGATTATTATGATATTTTCTTATTATAACTCTCCAATCTACGTAATGTCTAAATATATATATAAAGTCTACAGATAAGTCTTGATAAATTGAAATGTTATCCCAATAAACGTGGTCTCTGAACTCTGCAATAATTTCTTCTCTTAAATTTGGAAACATCGAAATCATTTCCCAATCTACTTTGTCAGCGTAATCTCTTATAAGGTTTTCTGATAATTGCTGAGTCCTACATAAGCTCCACCAATGAACTCTATCTGCATGTTTTTGTATAAAGGCTTCAGAGAGTTTGCTTCCATAAGATATAGCAACAAAATCAACTTTGTCTATAAACTCATTAATAAATTCTTCAGATAGGTTTTGATTTAACGATACTTCTTCAATTAACTCTATCTGCAAATTCTCTTATAAAGTCTTCTGTTAAGTCTTGGCTTCCTGAAATAATCTCCCAATCAACTTTGTCAGCTAATTCTCTTATAAACTCTTGCGATAACTTTTTCCATAAACATATTTCACTCAAATTAACTTTCTGTAGATATTTGCGTATGAAGTCTTCTGTAATGTGATCATAGTTATATTCCTCCTCATAATTATCATAACCTATAGATAACCATTGTTCATCAGTCAGTGAATCTAATATCTCATCAGACAAATTCATAACGTTTGCATAGAGAATGTTTTGTGTAAGAAATGAGTTGTTTTCTTTAGTAGCTTTCTTGAACAAATGATCTAACATACCTACGGACACGCTAAAATTTATTTTGCCTTCATCATTATAACCACCAATATCTAAATGTTTACATACACAATCAAATATAGGTTTGTAAGATAATATTCATGTTCGTTTTTATTCTTAGATTTTTAAATTTATTTCATTTTTGTTGGTTTTCTATATAACAAATATGGAGAAAGAATTTGATTTATTACATAATAGACTTAAACTAATTCATCATGATCTTAAACTCTTAGCGGCACTACTAGAGAAGCAAATACTGTTAAAGGAAAAAGAATTATTAATAATGCAACAAAAACATCTGATTTGAGTAGTGATGATGAATATAAATATGGTAGTGATGATTATGATGATGATGATGATGATGATGATGAGTAAGTTTACAAAAATGATTTAATTTTAATATGTGTATATGTGACTTTGATGGGCTATTCCCATGAAAGTCGTGTTCTAATACAACGCGTAATATGTAGACAATGGCAGGAGTGTACAATGTTAGGCGTTGTATTAGGATATATGGGAGTAAAAATAGTATGAAAATGAACTGAAATAATCCAGCGAAGATAAAAATTGAGCATAGTAAGATTTTCTATATAATAAATAAGATGAGTAATTACAATAGATTTACCGTAATAGAGTTAAGGCGACAATGTAAAGAGAGGGGGATCAGATGATATTCCCGATTAAGAAAAGCAGAACTGATAGACCTTCTTAAACAATATGATGATGAACAAAGCAGAAGACAGATTAGAAATATATTCCCATTTAAACAAGAAGTAATTGAAGAACCGAAACCAGCACGTATACCTATAAAAGTAGAATTAGAAGAAACAGCACTCAAGAAGCGTTTACAAACCATTAAAGTTGAAAACATAGGAGGATATAAAGACCCAATAAAATTTTTAGATACAAGTGGAAGAGTTGCTATTAACAAAATCAAAGAAGAATTAAAATTCAACCCTGTTAAAGTTAACCTTGTTTTCATTTGCGACTATATTAAAGATAAAGAAATACAAGAACACAATTTTAGAACATCAAACGAGAGAATATTAGAATCAACTGACTTAAGTGAATATATACATCATGCAAAACAAAAACTTCCTAGAGAAATGGAAGAGTTTGAAGGTATAGGATCAGGATGGACATTACACCAAATTAAATACTTACAAATCAGATTAAACAAGTATGTACCATTAAGAGCTTCTTTATATATTGAACTTCCTAAACCAATTAAAGATAAGAAAGCAGCAATTAATGTTAAAAATAAAGACAATAAATGTTTCTTGTATTCTATTGCAAGTTATTTAAAACCTGTTGAAATACATCCTGAAAGACCTTCACATTATAAACAGCTTGTTAATGAGTTGCAAAAGAAGTATTGTGATAACATTGAATTTCCTGTACAATTAAAAGATATTCCAAAATTTGAAAGAAGAAGTAATATCTCCATCAATGTTTACAGCTATGACAAGAACTATAATGTATATCCACTTCAAATCACAAAAAATAAGCAGGAAACTCATGTCAATTTATTATATGTAAATGATGAAAAAACAATCATTTTTGTTGGATAAAAAACCTATCACGATTAATAAGAAGTCAAGTAACAAAACATGAGGAAAAACTATACTTCTGCGACAGATGTTTAACGAGGCACTTTCGAAATGAGAAGCAGTTGCAAAACCATGAACTATATTGTAAAGAGCATGAGGCTGTTAGAATAGAACTTCCTAAACCATACGACAATCAAATAGAGTTTCAAAACTATAATCGTTCATTAAGAGTTCCATTTACGATTAATGCTGACTTTGAATGTATCTTATGTAAGTTAAAAATAGAACATAATTGTAGTAAAACAGTAAAATATCAAAAGCATGAACCAATGAGTTTTTGTTACTATGTCAAATATTCAAATGGGGACTATAAAGCTCCTGTTAGTTATATAGGTCCAGATGCTGCAAAAGTATATATTGAAATGTTACAAAAGGAAGCAATAGAAATATTAGAAATATATAAAAGGGTAGTTGATATGATCCCGCTTAGTGAGGAGGAAATAAAAGCTTATAACAGTTCAGATACTTGTCATATATGTGAGAAAAACTTGAATGAATTACCACCAGCTGTTGAGAAAAAAATAGATATACTAAAGAAAAAAATACAGTTCTACAAGGATAAAGATGATATGAGTGAAAAAATAGAAGAATGGAAGCATGACTTAAAAAATGTTTGTATAAGATAAATAAAAATAAAGCAAAAGTAAGAGATCATGATCATTTAACTGAAAAGTTTAGAGGTGCAGCTCACAGTTATTGCAATTTAAACTATAAAAATCCTAACTTTGTTCCTGTATTTCTTCACAACTTAACTGGCTATGATACGCATTTGTTTATTAAGGAGTTAGCTTATGATACACAGAAAATTAAACTGATCGCTAATAATGAGAAAAGGTACATAACATATGAAATATATGTAAAAAAAAAGCAGGATCAGAAAAAGATGGAATAAATTTAAGATTTGTTGATTCATTTAGATTTATGTCAAAGAGTTTAGCAGAGTTAACTAGTAATCTAAAACCAGAACAATTTCGAGAAACATTAAAGTTTTTCCCGATTGATAAACTTGATCTAGTTAATACTAAAGGTGATTATCCATTTGATTATGTTGATTCATTTGAAAAATTAGAAGAATCTGTTCCACTATCTATAGACAAATTTACAAACAGATTAACAGAAGAAAAAATGAGTCCTGAACGTCATAAGCTTCATGTACGAGTTTGTAAAGAATTCGATCTGAAGTTAGTGAGGGACTTAACTGAACATTATAACAAAACAGATGTCCTCCAATTAACAGATATATTTGAAAACTTTAGAGATGTGTGTTTAAAGGCATATGGATTAGATCCTGCTTGGTATTATACAGCACCAGGCCTATCGTGGGATGCAATGTTAAAGATGACTAAAATTAACTTAGAAATGTTGACTGATTATGATAAAATACTAATGTTAGAAAAGGGTATACGAGGATGAATCTCACAATGCAGTAAAAGATATGTAAAAGCTAACAACAAATATATGCAAGATTATAATAAAGATGAGTGTTCAACATACCTAGCATATCTAGACGCAAACAACTTATATGGATGGGCTATGAGTCAATACATGTCTTATAAAGATTTTAAGTGGGTTAAACCTTACATAGATATAATGAACATTCCGGATGACTCAGAAACTGGCTACATATTAGAAGTAGATTTAGAATATCCAAAGTATTTAAACAACAAACATTCTGATTTACCATTAGCTCCAGAAAACATGTTTCCACCAGAATCAAAACAATCGAAACTACTAACAACACTTTATAATAAGGATCACTATAGGAACTTAAAACTGTATATGTCGCTTGGAATAAAATTAAAGAAAGTGCATAGAGTATTAGAATTCAAACAATCAGACTGGTTAAAAAAATACATTGATTTAAATACAAATATGAGAACGCAAGCTAAAAACAAGTTTGAAGAAGATTTTTATAAGCTCATGAATAACTCAGTATTTGGAAAAACAATGGAAAATATTAGAAAGAGGCAACCCATACAATTAGAATGTGATCCTGAAAGAGTAGAAAAATTAATTGCAAAACCTAATTTTGATTACAGAACAATATCTACAGAGTATTTGTGTTCTATACATATGAAAAAAGAGCGATTGACATTTAATAAGCCAATATATGTTGGTATGAATGTATTAGAACTATCAAAGCTGTTAATGTATGATTTTCATTATAACACGATGAAGCCGAAATATGGAAACAATATAGATTTATGTTATATGGATACTGATAGCTTTATATATGAGATTGAGAGTGAAGACTTTTATAAAGATATAGCAGAAATAGTTGACCAGTTTGACACGAGTGAATACAAGGAAAATAATATATATGGACTACCACTAATAAACAAAAAAGTAATAGGAAAGATGAAAGATGAGAATAAAGGTAAGATAATGACGGAGTTTATTGGATTGAGATCAAAGATGTATGCTTATAGAGTAGAAAATAAAGAAGAGAAAAAGGCTAAAGGAGTAACTAAATGCGTAGTTGCCAAGGAGTTGCAGTTTGATGATTATAAAGAAAGCTTATTTAAAAATGTTAAAACGTATAAAGACATAAACCTCATTAGAAGTTATAAGCACAATATATGTAGCATAACCGTTCATAAGCTGGCACTAGATTCTTCGGACGATAAAAGATGTATAGCGCGAGATGGTATAAATACATTAGCTTGGGGTCATTATGGGATAGAAAAGAAGTAGATGTAAGTTAGTTATAAGTTTTAGATGTAAGTTAGTTATAAGTTTTAGATGTAAGTTAGTTATAAGTTTTAGATGTAAGTTTTTATGATTTTAAATGTCATAAAAGCGTATGTGCAGTGCAATTACCCAATCTACTTTGTGCTATTCTTCTTTATTAAAGTTCGGTGGTCAGTGGTGGATTTGTAATTTTTAGCAGTTAGGGGTGGAGGGGAAAAGTGTCCTAGAACCTACATATATACCCTACCTATAACATCTCTACCACTATAATGGATTGTTTTTTAAAGGTCAGATGATGGTAAAAAATACACGCACAAGATCGTCATTCGATCGTAACTTACTCCCGCTCAGAGTTTCCTTATTTGTTCCTAGTAAATAAAGTCTAGTCATATTTCCATTGGCTTCTGTCATGACAGTAATGAAGAATTCATAACCTTTATCCCAAACTCACTATCACACCACAGTCAATCCAACACTGCACCACCATTCTTCTAGCTTTTGTTCTGGTAAACAAACGGGAACAATCAGTCGCTAAGTTTCGGTATTATCAGCTTACTGCCACGAAATATCTCTCACCGGCTGCGGTGTTCCTGGATTATAATCGTTCAACAAATTTGATGTGAGTTTCGCCACCGGAATATAAATGAAATAGGAGTGCAACTTATCAATTGAGACGTAACCAAGTTATTTTTTGCTGAACTTACAACGCAAGTTTGAACAAATGCGTCATTGAGTAAATATTATTTAAAATGTGTAAAGTTTTGTTTCTAATGGCATGATAAATACAACATGAAATAGATGAATCAAAGGGAATGATATATCAATATAACATGATATGACAACCTTTGTTCAACAACATTTCCTACAGAGGAGAACAAATGCTTAAAAGTAGACTGTATCGCATTGTCAATACAGCGACAATAAAGCACTAATGTTGTTAAACTTTAAGTCGATTGCGCAACCTCTAAATATAGAGCTATTGATTTGAAATTTTGCATGTATTATTTATTTGGAAGGAAGAACAAATTTAGGAGGTGCCGCGGTAAAATTTCAAACTTTCGAAATTTTGGCCCACCTTAATGTACAGGCTATTAACAGTGTTCGTGAAGTTTTGTGGGCGCTATGCAACAAAATAATGATTAAATATTTGTCGGAAAGAGGAATAGCTGGTGAACTCTCTGATGAGTAAACATCGGATTTTTATCCATTTAAAATTCATGAAATATGCATACAACTATGCTGTTAAATGTGTTATAATATGCACTTAATATGCAATAACAATACAATAAAAGAGAGCATTTTCAAACATGCAAAAAATAGTTGTGACAACGTTTCGTAGGTGTAATATAACATCGAAAGTGTACCTTACGTTTTAGAGACTCCTCTTTAGAATTTAGTTTTATAGTATTTACAGTTTATGTACTCGTAACTTTTTAAAACACAAATTATGAGATTAAAATAAACACAGTGATATGAGAACACGATCTGTAGCTTTTAGTCACATTTGTGTAATAAAGTGGATTTACTTTACACGAAATAATGCGAACTTCACTTTTCTACATGCTTTCATTGTACAAAGAAAAGCTGTTTTTAAGGATTTACTCCTTCCCATAATTAGCCGTACACTATATCACGAGATGCTTCTCCATAATTTTTAGTGTTAATTTATGACGTTTGTAGCCAGAAAATGGCCTCTCAATATTACAGATGTTACTGGACAATATTTACAGAGAGGAGCAAGTGTAGTATCTGCATTTTCTAGCAAGTTGAAATCTAAACCTTGAAGGTATTTTCCTATTGCTTGAATTCTTTTGTAATTGGGGTTTCTGGTAAGAACATCCATCAATTTCTTTATCACAGAGTGTCCGACTTCACGAGGAATTGACTGAAACTCATGCTAAAATTCATCAAATAGAGCTAAATAGAGCTAAGTAGAGCCTTTCCTCGCGTTCCTTGTTTGTGAATTGATATTGATACAAGGTCACAATGAGATTTTATCACTAGATTTCTCCTAACGTCTTGGCAATTCTAAATGTCTTTGCTCTGCTGATCGGTTGCTAACTATATAGGTTCTCCATAAAGTAGGCACCCATACTCCCATGTAAAATGCCATTATGTTGGATAGATATTTAAATGCATTGAAAATACCAACTAAACCTGGACTTAGTGCATGCTATAAGCATATCTGAAATGAAATAAAACTTATAGAGTATGCTTAAGGTGGATCACTAGGTGTTCTCGATGCTATGCTAAACATTGTTTCAATAGTGCGGCGTTGCCAGGTAGTGTCGAGTGCTTACTGGTGCCAAATAATAAGAATGTAATCATGGAATTCTGCTTGGATACTTACTGGAGAAATTAGTTTTCGGCTGACTCGTACCGCAATTAACAGCTAAGTTCCACTTCTCGAATTGCAACGCTAGAATCCAGGAATTAAACGTACAAATTTGACAATAACGCATTATGGCGTTCTGCGCAAGTTTCGTCTCAAAATCTATTTCCTTAAATGTAAATTAATATTTAAATAAAATGTGAAACATAACACGAGAAACGGTCAAACAATATATCTATTTCGTAATAATATCGTTACTTTAAAATATTTTACACATACAAATAAACATTTCATAAAATTTAGCACTTCTAGTAAGATATAACAGCAAGTGCCATCTTGTGTGCTCATTGTAAAACGAACAAATATTTTCTTTTATTTATTACCTTTTTCGATATCAGAAGATACAACCAAATGAATCAGTGTCTTGTGTTGTAGCTGAAACATAACTTTATTTTATAGTACGACATTTATAATGTGTAATGTTTCATTGCGCAGTAGTTAAGAGAATGAGCTAAAATATGCACTGACTTCCGGGTGGTGATCCACCTTAATATGCTCTTCAGCACTTATATGTGCATTAAACTTTGAAATATGCATTTATATGCGCTATACAACTTCAAATTTGACCTGTATTATTGTTGTTAGAAACCCTTACTAACTTTAACAGAGATAAGTAAACAAAATATGCATTTGCATAAAAATCCGATGTCTACTGATGAGTAAAGATAAAGAGATAAGTGGCCTAGAAGAAGTAGTAAGTGATTGAGAGCCACTTTAACACAGAACATTTACGGTTCGTTTGAACACAATATTACAGTGAGTATTCTGTAACACCCGCTTGGTCCATACTGAAACGACCCTACGTTTGGTCCTGCCAGTTTTAATAGTGACGCACTTGCTACTTGTATATACATTATTTCAGTAAAATATCCACAATGTACAGCGATTTTTAACGTTTATTATTACTAAATAAGTGAGTTTCGTTCCACACTGTAAACCTACGGCAGACTTCCAAACTATACGAACTAAATCCTCAATTCGTAGTATATTTCTAATTTCTAATTATAATACAGGTGGGCTGAAGCCGTGTCAAAAAGCTATTTCATGTTAACTCTTACCGACTTTGTTATATAAAGATTAGTACTTAAACCAAACGTAGGCGTAGAATTATTCAGTTTCCTGTTGCACTAGGGAAATAAAGTTGTAAATGACAAATTCTTCGAACACTTTATCGATTCCTAAAAACTCCTGTCGTAATTTCTTTCCGTTTTGGCTTTATGGAGGTCAACAATGAAACCAGAAGTAGTAGTACATAACTAGCACTTCTGGTTTTCTTAGAGATATCCTGCTAAAGATAGTACATTTTCTTCAGACAATTAGACCTAATCAATTGCATAAACCGCTTATTGCTGTATATATTATTATCATATTTGACCTATAGTGATTACAGTTGAAACTAAAAATTGTTAATTAGTATCACCTCCGATTTTTATAGTTAAGGGTCTTCACCACAGCGAAATTAAACTACCGCTAATTTTAAAGTTTCTCTGTAATATCTTTAAAACTGATAAAAATTATTCGAAAAACAGAACGTAGTGAACTAGACAATATGATTTTCCATGTGATACTTTTACCACAATTAACCTTTCTGCTTTTGGTATGCCGCTATTTACAGAACCCGCAAAAACTGTTAAATCTATCTACAGTTGCAAATCGAAAGCAGATAGATGAGTTGTGATACCGGTATTACATGCAAAATCGTATTGTCTAATTCACTACGTTTCTGCTTTTCGAATATTTTTTTTTATCAGTTTTGAAGATATCACAGAAAAACTCTAAAATTAGCGGTAGTTTAATTTTGCTGTAGTGAAGGCCGTCAACGCAGAAAATGGGACTTGTTCTTGGGACGCTAAATGAATTCCAAAAAAATCACTTTCGCTATATTTTACCACTGGAAATGAATATTGAAATGGGAAGTAGTGGTAAATTTCAGTAGTAGAGAAAGGCGAGTGAAGTTTATCGTTCAGACGCTGAGTTTATTCAAAAAATAACTTTTCTCTATTTTTTACCGTTTTAGTACTATGACGATCAATGTTGAAACCGAAAAAGGTTAATTTTTTACCATTTCTGGTGCAAATGGAGAGTTACGTGATGAGATGGAACCTATTTTTGGGACGTTTAATCGATAAAGCAAATTAAAGAAACACTTAGCGATATCTCTTACCGTTTTTGCTCTGATACTTGTAGACAGTCAGACATACCAGGTACTTAGCCGTTTAGTAAGACTCCCAATACTTACGAATAGCATAGAATGGAAGTCTAAATATAGGTGAGCCTTTAAAACTTAATGGATGCTCACTCAATACTAGCTCTTATTTACCTTTCGGAAACTTCTGTGAAATTTCATTTTCGTTTTGAAAGAGACATAATACCTGTAAATCAGAAACCAAGCTTGGAATAATCGAATATGCAGAGATTCTTATATTTGCGTCTAATGAATACTTTGATCATTAACATGTCCTTCTGTCTGAGGAAAAATATCAATTGCTTACTGACACTAGAAAAAGAGCACAGTTATCTTTATGACATTATTACAGAAACCTCTTATTAGTGGAAGTAAGTAATTTACTGTAGAACTTTTGCGTCAGGTACTAAAGAATACTGGTTCGATCCTAGTTTATGAGAGTTGTGAGAATATTGTCTCCATGGCAGGCCCGTGCTGGCCTACCGGGACACCGGGACGTGTCCCGGTGCGCCCTCCGAAATATCACACTATAAATAAAGGTACAAATTTTTAGTAATAAATTCTTACAGTTTTATTGGTAAAGAACCCGTGAAAGGTGCAGTGCGCCTTCTACTTTAGGCGCCCTTCAGAGACCACATCGAAGATGAACGATTTCATTTACTCTTCTGTATAGCACAGTTCTGTACAATAAATACACACAGTACTGTTGGCGAAGAACCCATGAAAGGTATAGTGCGCCCTTTACATAAGGCGCCCTATGAAACATCACATTATTGATAAGTGGTTTTAGTTATCCTGTATACCAGCTTTGTTTAATAAATCCAAATACTGACTGGTAGTACAGAACCTGTGAAGAATACAAGGCGCCCTTTACATAGGATGCCCTGCGAAATATCACATTATTTTTTAAAAAATTTTATTCTCTGTATTTCAGTTTTGTATTATAAATTCATACAGTTGCTATTGGCAAGAACAGGTAAACAGTATAATCACTTACAAAACTATTATAAAGTTATATAGCTATAAAACGAAACAATGTGATACATCGAGAATAGTTCGGATAGTCAAACGTATGATGCATTTATGTAATACCATACTGACACTAGTCTCTAATTTACGATTTTTACGGCATCGAAGTTTTTACAGTCTTAATATGCATCCATATATGCGAGCATATTGATTGTTCCTGTAAGTTTTAAAGCAGTGTTCGGATAACCAGTATCTGTTGTATTTCTGAAATATAGCTGTATTAATTTCCGTAAAATGTCTTCCTGTCACCACGGCACGGCGCGTCCTCAGGTTGTGGATCGAGGAGAAGGCCTCTGGGATATAAAGGTAAGCTGCGAATATACTGAGTAAACAGTCGCGGACAGATAAGGGGCGATAATCCAGCTTGAGAATTTGGTGTGAGGCTAACAACCTCATCCTGTAAAAAAGGGATTGTTCAGATTCCTTTATATTCGCAGAATCCTTGGATCAGAACTGATAACTTGGCACGAATTCTGCAAAGTAAAATCGACATAAGATTTGGAACATGAAATGTAAGAAGTCTCTATAGGGCAGGCGCGTTAAAATTTGTAAAAAAAAAAAAAAATGAGTTTAGAAATAGAGGTTGGACCTAGTGGGATATCAGGAAGTTAGATGAGAAGAAAATGGAGGAGTCAAGTCGGGAAATTTTACGTTCTTTTACGGGGAACAAATTAAAAATTACAAACTAGAAACAGGGCTTTCCGTTCACAAACGAATACGTAATATCAGCAATTACATAGGTTGAATTTGTTAATGATATATTTTCTTTTACTTCTCATAAGGGTCGTGGTGTAATATTATTTTAAATGCACATGCCCCAAAAGAAAATAAGGATGGCGATTAATAAAATACAGTTTTTACGAAAGAATAGAACGGGTATTTGATTATCTCCTGCAATACCATATGAAAATTCTGTTAGGCGGTTTCAATGCGAAGGTAGGACCAGAGGGTATTTTCAAACCGATTATAGGGAATAAATGTTTGCATAAGGAAGGTTGTGACAATGGCGTTAGACTCGTGAACTGTGCAATATCCAGAAACCTTATCGTGAAGATTACAAAATTCCAACATCGCGACATTCAGAAATATATTTGGACTTCATCAGATGGAAAAACACTTATTCAAACTGATCATGTTTTAGTAGAGAGAAAAGAATAGTCTAGCACAACTGATGTTCGGTCGTTCAGAGGAGTTGATTGTGATAGTAAGAGAGAGACTATCGTTGAATAAAGGAAATATTCAATATCTGAAAACGAAGCTGTTTAATTTTTTTTAAATAGAGGAGAGTCAGGTGAGAGGGGAGCCAGATTGAAGTGTCGAATAGATTCTCGGTTTTAGAAGGTTCGGAGTGCACTAGTGTTCACGATACTTGGTTGAAATTAGAGATAACATTAAAATTTCAGCAAAAGAAATATTGGAGCACGCAGAAATACGTAGCACGCATTCATGGTTCAGGAATGTACTAAAGTAACAGTGAAGAGAAAACAGAAGAAACTGCGTTGGCTACAAAATCCAAACGAAATAACTACATAAAATTTCATTGTCATCTGGCAGTGACTTCTAAAACTTCTAAAACTTCTAGAACAAAGAAACGCAACTTTTGAAAGTTAAAATTAATCAACTTGAAGATAATAGTGAAAACAAATACATTCTGGACATGTATAAATGCATCAACGAACTTAAGAAAGACTATCAACTTTGTGCTTATATAGTAAAGAAACCTAAAGGAACAGTTCTCACTGATACAGGTAGCATCTTAAATAGATGGAAAGATTTCTTTGACGATTTGCTTAACACATAGCCAAAAACTAATGCGCATGGAGAAAATGAAATGCATGCAGCATAACCGCATATTCCAGAACCTAACCAGACAGAAATAGAAATCGCGGTTTTAAACCATAATAAACACACATCTCCGGGTGTGGACGAAATTCTGGTTGACTTAATTTTAGCTGGAGGGGGAAAATTGTAGAGCAAGACACACAAACTCATTATCTGAAACAAGGAGGAATTACCACAAGATTGAAGAGAATCAATCATTGTTCCAGTTCAGTAGAAAAGCAACAAAACATATTTGATAGTTATCGAAACATTTCTCTTCTGTCAACATCCAATAAATCCTCTTAAACATTGTATTAGCAAGATTGACTCCATGCGCAGATGAAATTATTGGAGATTATCAGAACGGATTTAGGTAAAATCGATCAACTATCGACCAGATATTTACCATTTGACTAATACTTGAAACGAAATGAGAGAATACAACATCCTGGCACATCAATTATTGATTTTAGACTCTAGTAGGAGGGAAACATTGTACAACATACTTACAGAATTTGCAATACCGAAAAAG
This sequence comes from Thermobia domestica, assembly GCF_964235325.1. Taxonomy (NCBI): domain Eukaryota; kingdom Metazoa; phylum Arthropoda; class Insecta; order Zygentoma; family Lepismatidae; genus Thermobia; species Thermobia domestica. The sequence continues at coordinate 112,151,429 of NC_137465.1, read as the reverse complement.
GTAGATTAATAAAGATATGTTTAAATGAATCCCAAAGTAAGGTTCGAGTAGAGAAATTCTTGTTCACGAGCTTTCACGTTGAGAATGACCAGAAACAAGGAGATGCGTTGTCGTCATTATTATTTAACTTTGTTCTGGAGAACACGATAAGGAAAATCAAATACAGCAATCAGGTCCTAGAGCTGAATTGTATTTGCCAGGTTATGGCGTATGCTGATGATGTCAATTTAATAAGTAATGATAGAATAATAGAAAGGAATACAAAAGTCTTAATTAAGGGCTTGCAGGGATATAGGCTTGAAAGTAAATACAGAGAAAACTGAATAAATGGAAGTCTGTCGGGATCTTAATACTGCATTTTATTGATGCGTTAAAATACCAAATAATATTTTCTTTCGACAAAGTGGATACTTTCAAATATCTAGGACCATTATAAACAGACCAAAACCATAATCACTAAAAAAATTGATGTCAACTGAAAGCAGGGATTTCGAGCTATTATTCAATTAATAATCTTTTGTTGTCGCTAATTCTGTTGAGGAATTTGTAGCTCAAAATATAAAACGATAATCATGCCTGTTGTGCTGTATGGTTGCGAAACATGGTAACTGACTGAGGGAAAATCGCAGACTGAAAGTATTTGAAAACAAGATTCTTAAACCAATATTCGAACTCCAAAATGAATGGGAATGGGGAAAGGCGGAAACTTCATAAGGAGGAACTGCATAACTTTATACCATTTACCAAACATTGTTAGGGTCATCAAGTCTAGGAGGCTCAAATCGTCATTTTATATAGCCAGAATGGAAGAAATTAGAAACGCTTTCGAAGTTGTAACTGGAAACCAAATAGGAAACTGACCGTTAGGGAGACCGAGGCGCAGATGGGAGGACAATATTAAAATGGTTCTCGACGAGATTGAAATATAAAATAGAAACTGGGTTCAGTTTTCTAAGGACAGGAATCAATGGAGAGCTTTTGTAAACGCGGCAATGAGCCTCCTGCGTCCATAGGCGTGCTTTATTAAGTTGTTGATACATTTAGCTTCTTTTTATTTGACAGAAATGTTATTACAGGAACTAAAAAGTTTTTCTGTAGTAAAGAGGATTTCTATTAACATCAATACTAAAACAAATTTGGTGGTGATTTTGATATAAAATGGCAATGGCACCCATACTTTCTTTTAAAGTCTCTCTCTCTCTATATATATATATATATTCCCGTTTGGATAGGCGCCCTTTTAGTAGACTTGTCCACCGCCCTCATTAGTATCCCAGCACGGCCCTGCTCCATGGGTTTCCATCGGTTCACCTGTTTCTTCTACTTTCTTGTTTTCAGGATTTCCTCCATAATCATTTGCTTCCATTTATCACCCACTTCCTATATCCTGTATGTAACAAGCGGGGTCGCTAAATGAAATACTCCATTACATTTAATTGTGAACAAGAAAATTAAGCTACTTTAAAATCATAATCGTAAAACTGAGTGACTGATGTTGTTTTAAGTGTACCCATCTGGAGGCTCCTCCTTTGTTAATTGATTCAAATATGTACTTCCGCAGAAGGCAATACATTATTATAGCAAGAAGATAACGCACGTCTGCTCACGGTGGAAAATCAAAGCCTGCTTCCAAGTGATTGATATATTGTTTGAAGAGAAGTGACCTGAGTTGATATGTTTCCCGGAGGTCTCAATGGGGTGAGATACGTCGGGTGTATTGAGTAATGAGAGGTTACCTCTGCATCAATTCCACAATTGATGGCATCTAACGCAGTAGACAAAAATATTTCTCACTAACTCACCTTATTGTTTTGCCCTTAAATTGTTATACAAAAGTAATATTTTCACCTAACTGTAAGCTTTTCTTTTTATTCATAAAATACAGATTTGGAAGGTCATTGTCTCGTTATGTTAGGGTTTGTGTCTTTCTGTCTTTATTATAAGTGTTAATACATATTTAAAGTGATTTTGAATGAAAATCCGTTCCGATAAATGGATGCAATTATGATTAGCGTCCTTTCAGTACTGATGCTATGTAAAACATGGACCTAGCAACCTGCAGTTTAGCATAGGATCCAAACTCCAGTGTCTGCGCCAAAAGACTCATAAGCTAACCATATAGCCACGAGAAAGCTCGATAGTGTGTTTGGATGAAGGTAATTTCATCCAACTGGTATAAAATGTTATTGATAGAAAAATATTTTTGCTAGTTAGTTGTAGAAAGACATACACAAAATCTCGGTTAGACCTACGACAGTCATAAATTTACAGTTACAAGCTAAAAAGGAAATGTATCTATATAACTTTTCCTTAAAATAATGTTAAATTGTGATAGCTATCCGAGTAGTTTAAGCAAGATAAGCTATATATCCATTAGGAATTCATGAATCTGTACTAACATTGATACAAAGTAAAAAAAAAAGTGATAGTAGGTTCAAGTAAATCCAACATTATATCCGTCGGACATACCGAACATCTTAAGCAGTACTTTCAAAAACATACAGTAGTACATTAATTGAACAGAAATCTACTCCGAGAACACAAGCGAAGAACATGTGCCTCTTCCAAGCAGAACACAAGCAGTCTTAGAGCAGATATTTGACTGCAGATACTGAATGTCTGTCTGGTGCATGGTATGTATTCCACATTCGATCAACTTCTTATAGCTGGACGCTAACATTTAGTGGTGATGCGCTGGTGATCAAGAGCCTTGTTACAATGTCACAGCTTGTTTGATAGAGCTCGTACCCAGAATTCTAGGACACCAGAATAGAATATGACTACAGGGTAGAGCATAATAAATTGGCTTAGTGACATGGGGACGCGCGTTTACTACTAAGAGCAGGGGTAAAAGTAGAAAAGGTGGGGGGACGGTAGGTAGCGGCATAACGTCATGTTGTTCCCTACCTATCTTTGCCCATTGTAATTTTTTACGAACTTGGGGACGTCGTACATATGTTTAGGATGTGAGGGGACGGCGTCCCCCCGCATGTTACCCTTGACTAAGAGATGGGGTCCCATAAAGTGTTAAATAAGACGGAATGTTTAAGTCACGAAGAACGAGGCTCTGACCATATTTTATTAGACCTATAAAGCCCATAGGGGATATGAATTTTAAGCTTTGCTTTCCATGCCAAAGCGGTCCTATATATAACGAATGCGAACACGTGCTGAAATATTATGCATATCAGCATATCTATGTACAGTCTTATTCAAGAAATCCTGGCTACCCATCTCTCGTTGGAAAGCACTGTATCCATATCCACAGAGTGAGTTAGATCTAACAAATACAACTATTCTTTGGTCAACTGAAAACTTTCTTCAAGTTAAAATATTAATTTTTCAACTTATGATTGCGAGAATACATACCGGTACTTTGAAAGGGAATTTGGTGACTAGGATTTTTTTTTAGCAAGATTGTACATGCTCAAGGCGCTCATTCTAACCAACATAGAAATAACTTCCATCGTTGAATTATACCGTCTTTCACTTCTCTTGCCACTGCGATATCACCGAAGACTTTATTCGTGCTAACAGGTGTCAGGGGTAATCGTTCAATATGAACGCACGATTGTACACCTGATTCAAACAACTGATTGTTTCATATAGGTTTAGATCTCCCAAGCAGTTACCATTGTGTTAGTAGAGCCCAATTTTTCTTCCTTTAAGCGCATTTAGGTTCGTCGACCGGATATAGACAGTTGAAGGTCACATGCGGAGCTTTAAATTTCATCATGTACACCATCAATGTACAGTGTTGTTGATAAAAAATCTTGGTCACTCACCTTACTTGGTTTGATAACCGTACGCAGAACACCTTGTTTCTAAATAAAGATGTCAGAGGATAAAAGAAATCCATATTGGTTGATTTAATTCCAAATATGGGATAACTTAGTAAGATTTTTCAAAGAGACGGGTGCCCAAGCTTTTTTGAACAATGCCGTACAACTAGTACGTCATGATCTTCGCAAGTAACATTTTGTGGATCGACAAGAACCCACATTTAAGGTCCCAAGCTTAATATAATTCAATTGTCGTATACCCCGCCCTGGTTCTGTAATTCCAGACGCGTACGGTGACATACATAGAACGTGATCATGCCGTATTGCAAGGCAGCCTTCAAATAAATAGCAGCATACCCGCTATGGATGCTACAATCAGTCTGCTCGGTACTGTGATTGGAGTATGGGGACCTTTAACCTAAGATCAACCTGCCTTTTACGAACATACTGTAAACTCAATTTCGTTGGGTTTAGAGATATGCACGATGCATATAAATGCATTTTAATTAATGTTATGTATAAATGAAAATTACTGTAGTTATTTTTTTTAAAAAAAATCATTAAAACAAAACTCATATCTACAGGTAAATTGCCCTTTCCGAAATTTCTGTGTGAAACAAATATAGTGTATACCAGGGTTTCTCAACCGGAGGTCACGAGAGGGTTTCATGGGGGTTCCGAAGATAAGGGAAAGAGATAAATACAAATAATTACAATCTAATAACGGAAAATATTTCAAATATTATTTTCAATTTTGTCGATAGACGAATTTTTTTTTATACATACTGCTAAGAACAACAAAAAATTGGTCTACTAAATATTTTCAACAAGTGCAGAGTTGTTTAAAAATTAATTTAAATGAAAGAGGTACGATATGAAATTAATGAGAATTGCATATTGAAATACCAGAAAAATACAAAAAGGCAACAAAATCTGCAGACTGAAATACAATTAAAGTTGAAAGCTAATGAGATACCTGAGTATGATGTGATTTCACTAGTGCGGTAATGTCTGGTCCAATTTTCGTGACGCATATTATCAAGTCATTTAAAATACTCAATTACTTTTTTAACAAGTGTCCAAGTTTCTTAAAAATAAAATTACAATTTACTTTACTTTTTACATAAGATCCAAAATTAAGGGAGTTATGAAAATGTTAAAATTTTCAAACAGCCTCCATTTTGAAACAGTATGACGGATCGGATTCGATATTTGTAATATGAATGAACTGACCAAATTTGGTTTTAATCCATTCGTTTTTAGAGAGGTTACTGTATCCTCTATATATAAGTAGAAATAGATGGATATCGTGAGATCTCCGCAATAGGTAGGCCTATGCTAAAAAATCCCACACAAGCTTATTACAAAGCAGAAATTATAAGAGGGCCGCTGGCAAGATGATGTGATAAAACGGGTATCCTGATAGGAATTAGGTTGAGAACCACTGGTGTATACTATAAGGTTAATAATGACCTTATAGTATTTAAGCCTATGTTATATACACATATTTAAATTTATTTTATCTTACTTTTAAATATAAAAGAGAATATAAAAAGCACAGAAGGAGAATTTCATAGGAAATTTTGTTTTAATAAGCTGAAGGATACGTAATCTACACTTTAGAACGCATTGAGCTAGGCTGCATCCAATCAACTTTTCAATATTGTTGTCAATAAACGTCTAAATCCATTTAAAGCTTAGTATTAGATTATTTATGAGACTATAAAACATTTCTACACCTTTCGATGGTTACTAGATAGTTAAAAGTGGATATTTTATAATTATATTTTAAATGAAAATGAATAACGTCTTTCAATATTTCTACAACTCAAGCAGCAGGCGCGTGTATACGCCGTAATCTACTGTAAGTACAATACAAGGTAATAATGCACCAGGAGGAAGTGTGACAAGCGCCCTATTTAACATTGAGACGGCCACCCAGTCAGTATCTTCAATCAGTTTTTAGTAGCAGAAACGACGTATACTCAACAACGTCTTATACCTGAACTCTTACTTTATGATTACGAATTCGGATATAACGCTGTGGCAGCAACACAAAACATTTGCCTTGCGAGAATCATTACAAAAAAAGGTGCAGCAAACCACAATATAGTAATTCGTTGATTCCAGAAAATTCGTACACATTGTAAAAATGTCGAAGACCAGGGTAACATATTATGAGGTCATACGGCACACCATTGAGGAAAATCCATCCAAGAGCATACCACAATTGGGAAATGAACTTGGCATGTCCTGGTCCACTGTACTGCGTCTCTTTCATGAATTCGGGAAAAGTATCAAAAGCTGCCGCATTGAGCAACGTAAGTTGACCCTCCTTAGGCCCAGAGGAGATTGATGTTTGCCCACAACCACTGTAAAATCCGCGTAATATGTGTTTCCTGAAAGGATTGCCACATGCAAGTAAAAGGCGGTATTTCAGAAATCTGAATGTGCAAAACCAGTAGTTGAACAAGGGCAAACTTAAAGAACCAGTCACCTAACATGGTGACTGCGAGTTTAAAGTCCTGCTCTGTCTGTCATTAAACTACGAAGGGGGAATTCACTTTGAGTTCGTTCATAAAGGCCGTACCACCAATGCAGATCTTTATTCCGAACAGTTAGAACAGATATATGCAGTACTACGCCAAAAACATCCTGCATTGGTAAATTGTAAGCACCTTGCTGCAACAGAATAAAGAAAAAAATCATAGAAAAATGCAACAATAAATTCAGGAACTTACAATCAAACAGATAACACACTTGGCATATTAGTCCAGGATCTGAGAGGGGTTGAGCATGCATGGAAAGCCTAACGCAGTTTTATCTCTGATTACTGTTAGAGGCACTATAATGATCGTGAAAAGCGATGTCGTCGCCTCCCAGCGTGGTAAACAACTTCGGGGGAGGGGAAAAGGGGTGGGACGCAGAAAATCGTAGACCTTCACGTTGGCGGTCCTAGTAGCCCACCTAATTGTCAGAGGGACATGAACTGTACCTCGTTGAAAAGCGCATAGAACATAAATTTTGACGAAGTAACTTTTGTGCATCCCGTGCCCAACACGCAAAAGAAGAAGAAGAAAATAAAAAAATGGCAAGAAAATGATTTTTTGAAATTTGTGGGACGCTGGCAACACTATTATTTGTCGTATGTAAGAAAAAAATAATCTCACATGTACGTCATACGTTGGCAACAATTATATAAAAAATGAAGGGCGTAGACACAATAGCAAGAGAGATAAATTTCGGAACTTCTTACCTCCGATGGCCACTCTGTACATATTTTTCGATGGACTATCGTCACGTTGGCAGCCCTATGGACGCCCCTAATTGCTACACGGACATGAATGATAATTCGTTGGAAAGCATATGGGACACAGATTTCAGAAAAATAACTTTTGTGCTCCCCTGCGTACGACAAAAAGCAATGTTGCCAGAGCTTCACAAAGTTAAAATTGTTTTCTTTTATTTTTGATTTTCTCTGGTTAAGCATGGGAGGCATAAAAGATATCCAGTTCCAATCTGTGTTCTCTAAGCTTTCCAACGACGTATATTTCATGTCCTTGTGAAAAATAGGGGCGTCGCTAGTCGCTAGGGTTGCCGACAACGTGAAGGTAGACGACAAATATATACAAAGGAAGTACGAGCTTCGAATTTTTTTTATCTCCCTTACTATTGCACTTACGTTCTTCATTGTTTTCATATGACTGTTCCCAACGTCTGGCGTACATATGAATTTTTTTCCTGTGTACGACAAATAACAGTATTTATTTATACTGATACCAATTTTTATGCTTATAGCTCTTTTGGGATAAGTTCATTGGCATAAGAGAATTTGAGACGGGATAAGGCAATTTGGGTTTGGTATTATGGATAATATTTTTTGAAATGCATCTTTAGTTGTGAAGTCATTATCATATTTTTAATGAATGTAACTGAAATAAAAATATAATATTAGCCTTACAACAACTTTATTTGCACTTACCTTCATTTATTGAACATTTCTATTTCTGATGTTAATCCATTCAATTTCCAATGACCTCACGTTGTTTAACAACACTTCTTCATTTTACAAACGAACTGCTTGATTTTCAAAATTCCCACTTCTTTAACTAAACTTGAATCACTTGAGGCCTCAGGTTTCGTAACTGTTGCATTAAGGTTTGCATATCAGTTTTTAAAAAATCATAATATAATACTAATGGGTTGTTCTTCTTAATCATTTCAATTGGGAATAATTTACTTAGTCACAATCGGCTTCTTCGCAGTAATATTTTGTCATCTACGAAGAAAAAAATTTGGTTAAATCTAAAGGCTCTGCAAACGGAATTGTGAAGTTACTCCAATAGTACAGTTGAGCAGTGCATCTTAGTACATGTTGTCGGAAAGAGTTGGAGGTGCACGGTAAATACCCAATGTCATTAACTGCTGATGGGGATGACAGGAAGTGAATTAGCTATTTTCATCACAAGAATTTCGCTTTTTGTTAACAATCTTTAAATAGGCAAGCTATATTTGGTAAAGTTGTGTATCATTCAGGTCTTGTTGATGTAAATACTGTAGCACATCTAAAACAAAATCCGATATTCTTCCTAAACTGAAAGCATAGTGTTTGGTTTCTAGTTTGTTTGTCGAGTCACAGCTTGTAAAACATGATGAGCTGGTAAACTTTTGGAGAATTTTATCCCAAGTACTTCTGAAACTATGTTTCATCCTAGAGCTCCTTGGCTTTCTCGAACACCAGCGACTAACCATAAATTATGGAAACCGACGTCTTTTAAATCATGCCAGTATGATATGGCTAACACGATCACATCCGTGTCTGGGCAGTGAATTATTAGGTTTACACTTCCTTTGTTTCTAACTGAATCAAACGTATGAAGAAAAATTCTTGTGTCTGCTTCATTTTGGTTATTTTCCAGGTTTTCATACGTTCTTGTTAACTGATCTTAATGTTTTAGTTAACAGTTTTTCAAAACTACCAGATACAGAGAACTGTTTACCTGTAGGAACGATTAGTATATTAATTATATACTCTCAACTGTACTTGACGTAGTTTCTTTTGTTTTCAGCAAAGCTATGTAAGGGACCACTGTTTTGGAATCTTAGTCAGATCACTATGAATTTTTATGAGTAAAGGATTCTTCTCCGTACTTCTAAAATCGTTTTCACAATTTTTAAGTGATGTACGGATGTTACTGTACCTGTTATACACAATATCCACTCGTGTTGTTGCACTGTTGTGAAGAAATCTTTCAACATTCCTTAGTTCATGCTCGGCAAAGCCTTTGAAATTCTCTAAACTTGACAAAACATTGAACCAGATCCATGCCATCTAAAACATGTACTTGGTTCCCAAGAGAATTAAATTCTTGCAGGGGTTTACTACAAGAAGTGTCTGTTTGATTTTCATCAGGTCAGAGTCACACTTTCCTTGAGATGACCATGCGGATGTGCTAAAGTTGGCAGATGATCGAATAGCTCATGACTCAACAAATCCTGGATATGATGGCTCCTTTGATTAGCTATTGTACTATCTTATATCCTAGACTATGTGAGGAGAGTGCGCACCGTCATGCCAAAACGGAAACAACTGGGTGAATGGCTGGAAAAGTGGCCGCACATCAACGGAAAAGGGACCCAGTTCAGGTAGAAAAGCGACTGTGACAATACCAGTGAACATTTCAAGGGTAGAGCGACTTATTCAGGACAACAGGTGCATCACGTTCAAGGAACTAGGGGCGGCCACAGGACTTGCCAGAATTATTCTGCACTGCATAGTACACGAACACCTTAAGATGGGTAAGGTGTCTGCCAGGTGGGTTACCGAATCCCTTAATGCAACACAAAGACAACAGTGCAAGGACGTAATCGGTCATCATGTGCAACACTACAGCCATTATCCAGAAGGCATCATGTCCAAACTCGTGATTGGCGACAAGACTTGGCTGCACTACTATGAGCCAAATATCAAAGCCTAATCAATGCAGTAGATGCATAAAGGCAGCCCCAGCCACATCCCTCTGTAGGCAAAGGCATGGTCATAGCCTTTTGGAACAAGGATAGAATCATCCTCATTGACTGGTTGGAAACCGGGACCACAGTTAACAAGGAATCATAAGTTAAGTCGCTTCGGAATTTCCGCCGTGCAATTCACAGGAAACGTCCAGGAAAATGGGCGGAAGGTGTACTCCAGCAAAACAACAACGCTCGTCCCCACACGAATTGGGCAACCACGACTGGCATTAATGAACAGGGGTGCTACGACACCCACCTTATTCTCCTTTCCCATCAGCAGTTAATGACATTGGTTGTTTACCGTGAACCTCCAACTCTTTCCGACAACGTGTACTGAGATGCACTGCTCAACTATACTATTGAAGTAACTTCACAATTCCGTTTGCAGAGCCTTTAGATTTAACCAAGTTTTCTTTTTCTTCTTAGATGACAAAATATTATTGCGAAGAAGCCGATTGTGACTAAGTAAATTATTTCGAAAATCAAGCAGTTCGTTTGTGAAATGAAGAAGTGTTGTTAAACAACGTGAAGAGTTGGGCGTTATTTGTCATTGGAAATTGAGTGGATTAACATCAGAAATAGAAATGTTCAACAAATGGATGTAAGCCCAAATAAAGTTGTTTTAATGCTAATATTATATTTTTTATTTCAGTTTCATTTATTAAAAATATGATAATGATTTTGTTGTCCATAATACCAAACCCTAATTGCCTTACTCCAACTCAAATTGCCTTATGTCAATCAACTTACCCCAAAAGAGCTATAAGCATAAAAATTGGTATCAGCATAAGTAAATGAATATACTAACTACTGATACCCTATATTTTGTCATTCGCCCTACGACGGGTAAATGAGGGTATTGAATTTGCCCATTTCTTCAGTGCATATATTCTTATAAAAGAAAACCACATATTTTAACTTTGTGAGACTCTGGGAATACTGTTATTTATCGTACACAGGAAATAAATCTCATATGTACGACAGACATTGGGAAAAGTCATATGAAAACAATGAAGGAGGTAGGTGCAATAGTAAGGGAGATAAAAAAAATTCGGAAGCCCGTACTTCCTTTGTATATATTTGTCGTCTACCTTCACGTTGTCTGGCGACCCTAGCGTCGCCCCTATTTTTCACAAGGACATGAAATATACGTCGTTGGAAAGCTTAGAGAACACAGATTAGAACTGGATATTTTTTGTGCTCCCCATGCTTAACCCGTAAAAGAAGAAGAAGAAGAAAAACAAAAATATAAAAGAAAACAATTTTAACTTCGTGAACCTCTGGCAACACTGTTCTTTGTCGTACGCAGGGGAGCACAAAAGTTATCTCTCTGAAATCTGAGTCTCAAAATCTTTCCAACGAGGTATCATTCATGTCCCTGTGAAAATTAGGTGCGTCGCTAGGGCTGCCAACGTGACGATAGTCCATCGAAAAAAATGTACAGACTGACCATCGGAGGTGCGATATTCCGAATTTTTATCTCTCTTGCTATTGTGTCTACGCCCTTCTTTTTTTATATAATTGTTGCCAACGTATGACGTACATGTGAGATTATTTTTTTCTTGCGTACGACAAACAACAGTGTTGCCAGCGTCCCACAAATTTACTTAAATTCGTTTTCTGCCAATTTTTTATTTTCTTCTTCTTCTTCTTTTGCGTGTTAGGCAGGGGATGCACAAAAGTTACTTCGTCAAAATTTATGTTCTATGCGCTTTTCAACGAGGTACAGTTCATGTCCCTCTGACAATTAGGTGGGCTACTAGCAGGGGTGCCCATCCCCCCAAAGCTGATGGCGCACTCCCCCCAAAACTAATAATCTCTTCCCTCCTCAAAACTCAAGTCCTCTAAAAACAATTGCCCAATGTAGCAGTAGTTTTTATAGTACTAGTAATTGTTATTTTTGTTGTTGTTTTTATTTCCTGTAGTAGTAATATAGAATGCTTGTAGTAGTAGTAAGGGCAGTAGTAATTATAAAAATGGCATTACTTTTATTAGTAGTCTTGGTAGTGTACAATGCTAAATATGTTCTATAAGGATATTGAAGGGTATAAAAACTTCTACACACTGTGTATGGCACAGGTATTCTTTTTTTTTTTACAATTAGTAGTATTATTTTTTCTTTACAAAATATTGATATAATTCCCTTGTACATGAAAAGTAAGACGCAAGTTACAAGTTATTGAGTTTGATAACAAAAGAAAATGTTATCCTCGAAATTAGCTTACAAAAAGAAGTGATATCCAATAAAAATCATTCCTGTAAAAGAACCAAGTACGAGTGGCCTTAAAAAGAATTGAAATCACAAAAATAGGCGCCAAGTTCTGGTGGACAACAGTTACAAACACTCACTGGCTCACTTCAAATTTAGATTTGAAACTTGGCTGTTGTCTGTATGGTTACTACTAGCTGACAATTATGTCAAACTACTTTATAATTTTCAACAGATAACATAGGCAAGTTTCAAATCTAAATTTGAAAGTGATTCCTTGAGTGTTTGTAACTGTTGTACACCAGAACTTGGCGCCATCCTTTCATATAGCAACTTGCGCGGTACTTCATTCATAGAGTCTCTAAGCAGGGGGTAGGGGGATTCATTCTCGAGATTTTAAAAAAATCGCATCGTGTTGCAATGTTATTCTGACGAAAAATTACTTATTCGACATTAGAATAAAATTCTTCCCCAATTTTTTTATTCCCCCCAATTTTTTTCTCAACTTAAGCCATTCATCCCTCCTGTGGGCGGCCCTTCTCTCTTAAAACGAACCAACCTTTCCTTTCATACGGTTACTTGCGCGGTACTTCATTCATCGAGTATCGAAACAGGGGGTACGGGGGTTCACCCTGGAAAATTTTTGAAAATTAGCTTCTCAAAATCGTGTTTTAATTTTATTCCGACAGTAAAATTGCTAGTTCGAAAGTAGAGTAAAATCCCCACCAAAATTTTTCTCAATGGCGCAGCTTGCGCCATACATTCCCCCCGTGGGCGGCCCTGGCTTCTAGGATCGCCAACGTGAAGGTCTACTACCTTTTTGGATTACTAAGTCTTTTGATTTATGGTGCACTTTCTAAATTTATGATGCTTCAGCAACCAGCTGGTGGTAATAGAAGTAACTGATTTCTTTATTTTTAAGGACAAGACGTGGTATCGGTGTGGAGTCGAGGAACTGACAGGAATGTTGCAGCAGACAATCCAACATGGGTTTTTATAGTTACAATAATTACCTCCTTTAATTGTAACGTATGTTGCGTACCAGAATATTACACGATTCATCATACTTCCTTGTAATTCATATATAAATATTTTTAAATATCACCACCTGTCACTGTGTATTCCTTTCTGAGCACACGTTAATACTGTGAAACACGTGTTACTGTCTACAAACATCAACGCAAGGAGACGATACACGGAAGTTACAAGAAGACACGAAGGCGACCCGATGAAACCCGAAAATGGCCAACTAGCCCAGAAGCAACCCTGAAAGGGGACCAGGAGAAGACCAAATTATCAGTTCAAAACTGTTCAGCTAACCCTCAACCTGCTCCTGAAGTCGCACTGGATAAAGAACTAAATGTACCGGTACTTTATTATGAAATGGTTTATCACCTCAGTAAATTCATATTCTAGAGTTTTTACTACAGAGTGTAAGAATCGGGTAGGTACTGGTATCGAATTTCGGGTAAGCACATTCTTCCAACCCCGTGATACTTCTCTTCATTTCGGTACCAGTTATCTTAAGTCAGTTTCAAAGCAGCAAGCTACGGAAGGCGCTTTGCTTGAAGCTAATACGAGTTTCATTCAATCTCACCAGCTGGAAAGAAGAGACGAATAAAGAGTCGCCATACTAGAGTTTCTAGTGCAAAAATGTAAGACTCATATAGAAAGCAATTCCTTACCCGAATCCTTTCTAAGTAACGATGTCATACTGTATGGCAAGATCATAGGTAAATATATTGCTGGTGGTGCACACACAACCCCAAAATACAACCACACTTATTAACGTAAAAAAATTGGTGGATTGACGCCAAGTAACATCGCGACCACATATCTACATATAACTAACGTAACAAGTTCTGTATTCAGGCACCGGACAAAAGCGCCATATACGCCCGCAAAAGCGAATTAATCTGAACAAGTTTGGTATATTGGCGCTGCATAACAACGGGGCCACACATGTACACATAACTAACGTAACAAATTTAGTGTTTAGGTATCAGCTAAAAGCGATGTCGAATACCCCAACCGAAACGAATTTATCTTAGCAGTGTATTGTACGAATAATTTTAAAATATGTTTCATTTCGACTTGAAAAATTAGGAACTTGAATAAATAGGATAAAGCAAATTTATTTTCTGTAATGTTGTATTTGTTAAATTTAGAGCTGTGTATATTTAAAATTAATACAAATTAAAGATGTATCTTTCTTTTCAGTCAAATTTACCATGTTGTTATAAACGTAAACTAGGAGTTCTGTCACTTTTTCACCCACAACCTTCGAACATCAATATGACGTACGGAGGACTCCATTTCTTTTTGTTGAGACCTAATCTATGAACTAAAGCTTCGCTTACAAAATTCGATTGAGACGCTGCATCTAATAACACTCTGCATTGTTCAAAACGACCTTCGATGTCTGTTTCGTTAACTAACGCTGTTGTTAATTAAGATTTGCTGATCGTAATTATTCTTAAATGAGCAATAAGAGTCCTGTGGTTGAACTCCAAGCTGATTCTGTTCCTTAAGTTTCGGTACGTTAGTATTATCGTTATTTGTTTTGCTAAACTTACTTTGTTAGTAACCTCCTGAGTAGTATTTTCATGTAACAGTGTATTATGCTTAAAATTACATTTCTTACAAGTACCTGATTTGCATGCCTTTACTTGATGTTTATTACCTTCTTGTATGCTAGGTTTAATTTCATTCTGTAGTTTTTGAAGAAATGTCTGTATTCCTGATGCCTGACCTTTGCCCGAAGCACGTTTCTTAATTAATTGACCCAACTGCACTTCTGCCATTGTTTCAGTTTTCTTTTTACTATTCAAACCGCTGACAATATATTTTACTTTTCACTTCGAAGTGGCCTACAAACGTGTAACCTTCAATTAAGCTGGGTTGAATGCACACACACCACTGTACTGATAAGAACAGTTCTGTTCTGCCTATGACAGCAGCACTCACACATACATAGACGAGAATAAAGAATCCAAAATTACGTTTCTCGTTCTGATAGCCGGTGGAGGGAGCACAAAAAAAAATGTTTATGTATAAAGGGGAGATATGTTCATGTACTAATAAATTAAACATATCTATCACATCCACTACTAATGAACTGTATGATTAAAATCCATGTTTACTGATTCTACCCAGATATCATGGAGGAACAAGAAAATAAGACTAACGAATATTTTAGATGTTTATTTATTTATGACTTCTTTTACGTGGCGAAGTTAAGGCTCTGCAGCCTTCTCCAAGCACTTAACTACTTGCATACATTATATATATTTAAAAAACACCAATATATAGAAAATATTAACAATTAGAAAAGAAAAGTATTTAACCACATAAAAAAACAATATACTACTTAAGTAAAAAATGGTTAAGCACTTCAAAAACAAAAATTGAAAAATAATTTACAATAGAGGAAACAAAAATAACATGGAGAAACCTAAAATTGCATATTGCATATAGCGGTACTAGAAGTATGAATATATAAGCTGTTCAAATTAACATAGGTTACCTATTGGTTATGTGTTCATATGTGGGTCATTAATAATCTGGTAAAACGAAGATGCCTCATGTGCTACCAGTATCCTTATCTTTACTTAAGAGAAGGGAATTTAGAGAATTTTTAAATTTGGCAACTGTGGAAACGTTGTGTATTAATTGAGGTAAACTGTTCCAGAAGCGTGTAGTACTTATTATAAAGGATTTTGAGTATAAATCAGAATTGTAACTGGTTATTGTCAACTGTGAAGTGTTATTGTCAACCATCGAGCTGGGTCGAGGGTGTTGTAGATAAGTGTTTTCCAATGTACTATTTACAGTGTTCTTAAAATGTGGAAAAAGCATTCTCCGAAGAAGGCAGTCTTTCCGGAATAGTTATTCTTTGATCCGTCGATTCCTCTCATGTAACTCAAGTACCGAAGTTTGTTTAAAGATGTGTCAGGGTTTTCACAATAAAGAGTCAACAGTATTGCATGCCGATCCCAGCGACATCTGCAGGTTTACTGGACAAGTCAGGAGTGAACTACTTGCTTGCTTTCTGTGAAATTCGGGATTTGTTATAAGTATTAGATTTCACAATAGCGAAAGGCACAGATAGGGTATCACATCCACTGATGGCATGAATCGTCAGTAGATGTGATAATATAGCTGGTGTTATTACATATTTCACACACACATCTGAGCGCTCTCTGCTTTTCATTTTTCTTTTTTTTTTTTTTAAACAAAGATATCACACACTTTCTAATACTCCTTCCACAGTATCACACACTGTTGATATTTAAATTTATACAAATTTTTTAACCACTGTTTGTTGCTGTCACACTCTGGTCGACCTATACAGATGGTAATCGAGGTACTGTTTTCATATGGCAGTACAACAACAATAATGTCAAAAAGAGATTATTATTCACACTTTCAGTAACATCAATTTTATTATTATTAGTCGAGTCAAAATACGGTTTGACCTGGGCAAAATTGCAACCTTTAGTTTTACATCTGTATTTTGTTTAGATACCTCACCTGATGAAAATATCCAAAATCCGACAAAATTGGACCACGGGAACACCCCCAAAAACGGTTTCAAAATGGCAGACGATAGTTTTTCGAAAAAATCGTAGACCTTTACGTTGGAGGCTCTACTAGCTCTCTTAATTGACACAGAGACATGAATTATACCTCGTTGGAACGCTCATAGACCACAAATTGCAACGAAGTGACTTTGGTACCCATCATGCCCAACCCGTAGAAGAAGAAGAAGAAGAAAGTCGATTTTTGTTTTTTAATTAATTTTTCTTGGACCCTGGCAACACTGTACGTCCTTATACTCCGGCAGAAAAATTCCTACGCGTAGACCAGACATTGGTAACAATAATATATAAAAAAATGAAGGACGTAGGTTCGACAGTAAGGGAGATAAAAATTCGGAACCGTGGACAAAGGAGGGTCACTCTGTATATTTTTTACTGTGGTCTAACTTATGTTTCTTAGATCTAGCATCCTCCCTAATTGTCACAGAGACATGAAGCATACCGCGTTGGAAAGCTTATGGAACCCCCTCGCCGACGACGTATCGTTTGTGCCCCCTGTGCCCAACCTGTAGAAAAAGAAGAAGAAGAAACCTTGAAAAAACTGGGAAAATCTACACTTTTACCTTTCTTGGGGTCTGGCAACCCTGATAATCGTTCTATGCATGAAAAGATCTTGTTTCTTTCTTTAAATCAAAGGTCGCTTTAATATAAGTACTATACATAAAAATATTCTTAAGCAAAAGAATGGGAATAACGAAAGACTTTGGGAGGCAAATTACACATCTACATCGTCATTGCCTACGCTAACACTGTCCTCACCATATTCATTTAAACAGTTAAAACATTCAGTTTCTTGGCATACACCACAAGCAATAGCAAATAGAAGGTCATACCATAATACAGTGTACAAGACAATTCGTTTTATAGAAACATAACACCTATATATAAAGCAAAAATATTCTAAAGCAAAAGAATGGGAAGACGAAATATTTTGGGAGGCAAATTATACATCTACATCGTCATCGCCTACGCTAACACTGTCCTCACCATATTCATTTGAAGAGTTAAAACATTCAGTTTCTTGGCACACACCACAAGCAATAGTACATGGAAGGACATGCTTTGTGCAAGTACAATACGTTCTTGCACACCCGGTAGCACAATTGCAATGAACAATGGTGAGCAAATTCCATACCCATCAAACACGATGGTTGATGTGCCATATTTACGAACCGTATACTCAGCAAATGATGTAGCGATATCATCGTACGAACTTCCTTTACACCATGGTAGTCTATGTAACAGAAATCACCCGTCTAAGACATACAGAATATTGTCTGGCTCCGTTTCCTCAAACTATGCGGTCTGCTGCTTGCTGAACTCTAGTATCGCATGGGCCAGTGGGGCTTTGTCTGCCTTACGCATCATGCTGGGTGACTCAAATAAAGCTGGTGGGTAGGCACATAATTCATGCGCTAAGGTCTTCTCTAAAGATGTGCTGCCTGCATTAGCGACAACTAACAGTCTTTGAAATAAAAGATTCGAATCGACAGAGATATCGCTGCTGATTTTGACACTACTCGGGGATGCTAAAGTTTTGACTTTATCTGCACGTTCCCACTTCACAGTGAACAGGTCTTTGCCAAATAGTTTCTTCGCAAGCTCTTCTCCAACTGAAAATAAATTATGCACGTTGACTGAGGAATCCGCTGTGACGCCAGTGGCAATGTTTCTGAACGATTTGTCTCCGTCAAATGGTAAAATGGGCTGCAGTCCTGCAAGAATGCGACGTGTGTCACTGATATCACGTGACATTCTTGACGTTTCGGCTTCTTTATATTGTTCGCTAGTGACATATGTTGTGTAAGAGTTTGCATCGCCAGATTGTACTCTGAGCATGCTGGCATTGAGAGCACCAGCAAAGATTGTTGCATCTCCGACATTCCACTCCCATGGATTAGACCTCCAGTGGATTTTAGCGATCTCATCAGAACCTGTTCTAGGACTAGATCAGAGGACAACCCAGCCCAATAACGGTTGCTTCTTCTAATAAATCCGAACCCATTTTGAAAATTTTCGTGAACTGTTGGATTAACCGATGGCAGCGTTAACATTGTTTGCAGGTACAAGCACGTCGACATCAAATAATTGAAGTGTCCTGCTGCAGCGAATATGGGAATGCAATCTGCTATAGCATCAAGGTGATCCTCCAAGCTTCCTGTTCGGTCTGCTGCCACAAGTTTCCTTGCTGTAGTCAACATGCGTTGTATGCAAGCCACAACTGACTTGTTTTTGATGTGTTAATAAGTTCTGACTTTCGTGCTTCTATTTTTTCTCGGGCTTATTGGAGAAGAGGTGAAGAACTAGCTCCAGTTACGGTAATCTCACCCGATATCAGACTCTGGTATAGAGAGTAAGCATCGTTGATATTTCGTCGATAGCATCGTTGATAGTGTTCCGTTATCGGTCTGCACAAAAACATTTTCCACAAGCAATGCACTTAATGCGAGGTCAACCATCATGTGCGCACGGAAGGCTCTTGCTACGGACTTGCCACTTAACATATATACAACCGAATTTTCTCCATAAAGCTCATGCAAGATTTCACGTAAGCCTGAACCATCCATCAGGGAACCAATTGCTCCTAGAAGGTTCATCAGAGTATGAAATGAGCCCAAGAGGAGAACCGTGTCCTTAATACTGATGTTATGTGCTCTGTCATGCAGGATACGCGAAGCTTTCCAAAACAGTGGTTGGTCTAAGGTGATAATTGGTGTGACTTTATATTCTCTTAAGGTACACTAAAGTGGAATAGATGCATGTCATATCAGATGGAGGTCAATAATCGGTAATCATATAACAGTGGATTTCCATGGATGATGACGAGATGGATCTGCGTGAATGGCCTGCATCATTCCTGACCAGTTTGGTGTGCTTGACGGACAGTACCAGGAACGTTTCCACAAAATATCCAGGAAGCTTTCGTTCGGTGATGGTGCTGTTACCAGTTCACAGTTGACCTTTTCAAGAGTAGCCCTGGCTTCAGTGTATGCGTGAATGGGAACACTGGCAAGGGACTTCACATCAGCATCAGAGACGGGCTTCCTAAGAATGGTTAGACTAGTAGTAGTGAATGGAGTAATGGCCGCCAACATTTCCATACTATGGAATGTGCCTAAACCACTCAGCGTTTGGAGATTATGGTCTACATTATCCGCTGCAAAGAGTCTGGTCTGCTGGCATTTCGATCACACGATTACCAAATGTACTTGCAGCACAGCGTTCAAACCGCTGCACTTCCGTGTATGAAGAGCAAAATCCCAGGTGATGCAGCGTGTCAATCAGGTGTTTCGATCGATAGTGGTGGTGCAGCTGCACAGCAACGCCTAACTGCAGAGGAGCTAACATATCTCTTGGCCTGGCTGCTTGCATCAAACACTGGCCAATCGATGCTATTTTGGTTTCATTGTCCTTTCCGGCAAAAAGTATGGCATAGAATAGTTTAAGGTGGAATGTACTGAAGGAATTCCTAAATGGTCAAGTCGCTGGGTGAAGGATATGTATCACTTCCAGTTCGTAGTTTGAATTTTATGTCGCTTTTGATCAGTCGAGCTACGGTTTCTATTATTTTATTTTTTTCTTTTCTTCATCAAACTCTCGTGGTAAATCACGATATGCCCGTAGAATGTGATTGGCAGTTTCTCGAAGTGTAATGAAGTCGTTTTTTCCACTGTCACTAGAAATTATAATTTTTTCACCGAAGTACTCAATTAGTTGACGCTTCATGTGCCGTCTGTCATATGCAATGTGATCAGTCCCTACAAGAAATGTGCCCATTTTTGTAACAAGTTCTCCCACAGTTAGTTGCTCATCATCGTGCTCTTCCAAATAACTACAGATGCGCTAAAATGCTCGGATTCTCTCATTATTTGTAGGTCGGTCAGCCCGGAATTTTTTTTGACGCTGACTGATTGTCGGTGCAGTATTGTTGAGGAATTGCTTTACCTGTTCGAAAGTTGATACTACATGATCTGTGATAGACACAATCTCCTGCATGAAGATCAGATGAGAAGTATTCAATTCGACCTCGGACAGTTTGTGACCCGGTATCGTTTCGTTCATTGCAACACTTTAAAATGCTGTGTGGCAATGCTTGTGTTTTCACTCGAACATTTTCTGATTTCAACACGTGACGGTCATCAAATGAGACAGGCGTTCCGCAAAACAGGCAGTCACTGTTGCTGTTGAAGGACCCATCCGACGAGCGAGTAACTCGTTTTTGAATCGGCGATGACGTTTTTCTTTTTAGGGCAATAGCAATATCTTTTTTATCAATGTAACGTTTGCGACAAGAGACATGAACCACCATACTTGTAGCGGCAAGAATGTTACTACTGCGAGCCTTACTGGCATTGTTCACTCCTTCAGCTCCCTTTTCTTGAAGTGTGATGAGGTTATCGTCAGGATCTAGGCTTCTGCAGATGATACACAAACGTGTAAGGGAATCAGCCATGGTTCTTCAGTGCCTAGGTTCATGCAAGACTATGATATGTAGAAAAGCTTATGGAACCCCATTTCCAACGACGTATCGTTTGTGCCCCTACACTCAAAGATTATCAGGGTTGCCAGACCCCAAGAAAGGTAAAAGTGTAGATTTTCCCAGTTTTTTCAAGGTTTCTTCTTCTTTTTTCTACAGGTTGGGCACAGGGGGCACAAACGATACGTCGTTGGCAAGGGGGTTCCATAAGCTTTCCAACGCGGTATGCTTCATGTCTCTGTGACAATTAGGGAGGATGCTAGATCTAAGAAATATAAGTTAGACCACAGTAAAAAATATACAGAGTGACCCTCCTTTGTCCACGGTTCCGAATTTTTATCTCCCTTACTGTTGAACCTACATCCTTCATTTTTTATATTATTGTTACCAATGTCTGGTCTACGCGTATGAATTTTTCTGCCGGAGTATGAGGACGTACAGTGTTGCCAGGGTCCAAGATAAATTAATTAAAAAACAAAAATCGACCTTCTTCTTCTTCTTCTTCTACGGGTTGGGCATGATGGGTACCAAAGTCACTTCGTTGCAATTTGTGGTCTATGAGCGTTCCAACGAGGTATAATTCATGTCTCTGTGTCAATTAAGAGAGCTAGTAGAGCCTCCAACGTAAAGGTCTACGATTTTTTCAAAAAAACATGGTCCGCGATTTTGAAACCGTTTTTGGGGGTGTTCCCGTGGTCCGATTTTGCCGGATTTTGAATATGTTATTCAGTAGTAATTTCTGAATCGAAAACTGTTTAAAAAGCTTGTGTTGCAATTTTGCCCAGATTGAGGGTAAAATTGCTCTAGATTTCCTGGACTATATGGGCTTGGTTCTGATACAGCACACATAAAACATCTCCTAACACGAACTGAGCCAAATATTTGGCCCATTGCAACGGTCGCCATCGCACTTGTTTTAGTTTCGCAGGAAAACTTCAGAATATGAAAAGGTCCAAGGTGACATGAGGAGCAATATCCTGGAGATTGTTGGGTCAGAACGCAAGGTAAGAGAACATGAAACCTTGACGTAAAATCTATTGGAATATCTAAATATCAATTTACTATAGAGTAAAGAAAACAAAACGTGGTAACTAAAATTTCACTGAAACATATTTACTACATGAACATATATTATACAACAAATAGGTAAGAACATTTTGGATTATACTTGGCTTGTCATCAATTCGTTCAACTTTCAATATTCTTATCTTGCAGACTGATATCATCAACTCCAATACAATGATACTGTATCATTAAACTGCTTATATTTACACTAAATATAAACTTCGTCGAATAACTTTTGGTTAGGTTAGGTTATATTGTAGTAACGATATCTTACTATTCTTTTATTTACTTCTAAATATATAAGTATATTTTAAGATTTATCTTCTTTCTTTCGGCTCTAGCGAAGGATTACACGTCGAGCCCTTCGGATCCTATATGGTACTAAGTGGTAAGTATTCAATTTATCATTTTATAATTGATATATATTTTATACTTTTATATATCTTTTATTCATATTTCTTTGCTCTTATTCATATTCTCTTATTTATATATTTATTTTATATTCATCTATCTTCTTTCTGTAATATTAATCAAATATCTATATCTTTATTATATTTATTTTTCAGGTTCATCAGCTTCCATCGCAATCATTCCCGCTATATTCCGATTAGTACACGTGTGAACACAACACTGTTATTTGTATTGTTTTCAGAAAATTACACCTTTGAACGTTGAAACATAAAATAGTTGAACTTCGTGTGTACTGATATCTCAGATATATTATTGAAACATAACGTCAACTCTTTTGTACCATGACAGTAAGGTATTTTATCATATAATACATTCAGTTATATTATATATATATATATATATATGTAGAGCGTTCAAAAAGTCTCTATACACCTGAATTGTCACATATTCAAAGCAACGAGAAAATTATTTTACTCAAAATTTATTATATTTTATGGCATAAAAGTACTATGTACAGGGCGTAGCACACACACACACACACACACACATTTTAACACACATTTTCACAGCAAATATTGGAAATGTCCCTCATGAGCCTCCAAACATGATTGCACATGTTTCTTCTTGTTCTCAAATACTCTCGCAAGGTGTTCATGTGGAATGTTATGAGCAAAATCTCGAATAGCCGTTTCGAGTTCTTGTATCGTGTGGGGGTTCCCTTTATAAAATGACTTCTTTGTATAACCCCAGAAATAAAAATCCAGAGGAGACAAGTCAGGAGACCGAGGTGGCCACAATCCCTTTGAAATTATTCTATCTCCAAAAACCTCTTGCAGTAATCTCATTGATTGGCGAGCTGTATGTGCTGTAGCGCCATCTTGTTGTATCCAAGCATTACGAATTTCGTCTTCCGTTAGTTTTCCCATGAAGTGGTGAATAATTTCACAATAACGAGTTGAATCTATTGTTTGTCTGAAAAATATGGGACCGACTATTCTTCTTCTGGATATTGCAATCCACACCCCTACCTTCTGGTTATGCAGAGGAACTTCATGTATGACATGTAGGTTTTCTGCACACCTCAAACGTGAGTTCTGGGCATTGACGTAACCTGATACTGTTTGTACTCACCTTGTTCATGGAACACATGTACAACCAGGAATATTCGTTGTTCAAAAGTTAACATCATTAACATCATTGTTTCAGAGACCGCTAACTAGATGCAACAATCACTTCAACGTCACTTTGCCGACTGAAATCTAAGAAAGGAACTTTACGCAATTCGATAATATAGCAGTGTTGCAAACCTTCGCATAAAATTTCATTTCATGTGACTTTGAATGCGACTTTGACTTGCCACGATTCAGGTGTATAGAGACTTTTTGAACGCTCTGTATATATATATATATAATACTTCTATGAGATTGAAGATTTGAAACTAAAATATATTTCATCGTAAACTTGGAATTTTGAAGAAAGTAATTTCTATTTACATTATTTACTACGTCATTTATTTATGGTGATAAATATGATAGAGACAAGGAAAGGCTCTCCCGAATATATTTTAACTTAGCAATCCATTATTATTTAATGTACTTTCTCACCATGAAAACAAACAATTTTCTAATTGTACTTTTGTATTCTTTTAGTTCTTAAACCCTATCTACAGAGGATTGCTTGAAGTTATTTTATAAATCACGTAGCTTTTTTAAAAAATATTTCTCTTTCAATATGTAACTTCCAATATTATTTTTTCGCATCAAAAAATTTAGTTTTCCTTTAGATTTCAATTTTAATCATCATCGGATGCAGGCAGAATTCAAAGTCCCACCTTTCCAAATACCATATATTGCGCTAAGGTTCAGATCAATTTTAGCAGCGCATTTCAGATTCCCGCCTGTCTAAAAGAAAAATTTTGTAATGGGATAAGACTTTTTAGAAATTCAGTGTCCACATTTTCTCATCTTCAAAATTAAGTATGAACAAAATTTTTCACCAGGTATCATCTCTCAAAATTCCTGTAACTATATAGAGACCAATTCATAATAAACAACAAATCAATAAAGCAACACAAAATTACAACAATCAATTTGGACGAAAATTAACCAACACGAATTAACAAAGTTCATCCGAACGTTTCTGCTCAATTCCATCCACCTGTATCAAACACGAGTTCTTCTTGTCTCTCCGAATACTATGATTTACTAATACCTATGCTATTTTTATTTTTCTGTGTCCTTTGTTGACTTCCAAATCTTTCTTCCTTTTATATCTTACATGTTTCCAAGTTGCTCTTGACTTCTTCCTTCTTACTTTCCTTCTACCTAAGTAAATCCTTTTCTTCTTTATTTTCATTTGTCTCTCAATTTTTGATTTCATCTTTTTCCTCCTCCATTTCCATCTTTGGAGTTCTATTTTTCGTTTCGCCCTATTTTAATATTTTCTTTCTTTCTTCTTTCATTATGTCTTTCACTTCTTGGTTCAGCTCTTTTTCTTTTCCACTTCTGCCGTTGGAGAGTTTTCCTAGTTTTTCTTTTCCAGCTGTCAACAGTGAACACTGCAGTTTTCCTCTGTTATCTCTTCCTAATTTGAATTTTTATTCTTGCACACATTTCATATCCCCTTCCTTGATTGACTTTTGCAGAGGTTTTATTTTCCTTTCCTTCACGTTGTGAATAATTACTTTTCTTGAGGACATATTCTTTCTTAAATCTATACCGTGCTTCTCTTTCTTCCTCCGATTTGTTGTAATAAACATCGTCATCCTTTCCAATTTTATATTTTTCTTTTCCTTCACTATAATATTCTCTCTTTTTTCTGAAATTCATATTTCTCCTGTAAGAGTACTTCATTCTCGTAATTCATCTCCTCTTTCATATGTATATTTACTCAATCTTCCTGGCATGGGTGTTACTTCTATCCTCATTTGCGATCATTGTTTCATTTTCGATTTGTTCTTCAGTTATAATATTTGCCTTTTCAGTGTCTTCATTGTCTCTAAAATTATCTTAGTGTTTCGCTTTTTCATCTTTTTTCTGATGTTAACTTCACTGTTCTTCGACTTATTCACTTTGTCCATCTTGTTATGCAAGTTGGATGAACATTCAGAAGAAATAAGGCACATATTCTTTTTCAATCCTTTCTGAAACTCAATATTATATTTAAACAAAGGCCGCAAAATCTTATTCAGGGTCATCTCATCAAAATCAGTCTTTTCGACACCTTTCTCTATCGTCTCATAGTCTTCAATTTGCTCTTCCCGAATAACATCGATTGGAATTTCTTCATCATGTTTCCTATTGGCGATTCAAGCAGTAGGATTTTGTTGTGACTATAACGTCGTGGGAAAAGGGACACTGAGTGAGCAATCTGGAGAAATTCTGTGAATATTTTATTGTGGAATAAGAAAAGGAAGTAGATAGGAGAAGGGTCGCTTCGAAAAATTTAGTTTTCCTTTAGATTTCAATTTTAATCATCATCGGATGTAGACAGAATTCAAATTCCTACTTGTCCAAATACCATGTAATGCGCTAAGGTTCAGATCAATTTTAGCGGCGCATTACAACTTCAGGTATGAAGTGGTATGTTGGCAGAGTGATGTCATTGTGGTTGCTGATGAAACAGATGTCAATATCAAAATTACCCGAGGCAGCATGTTTCAGAGCCATTTGTACAATTAGAGAGTTGGCATCTTCAGTAGACTGGGCAATATCATGACCGTCTAATGTAAGTGCCTGAGAAAGAAAAAGCGATACATTTGTCTTTATTTGTGGTATTGGATAAAATGTTTTCTGGCTGATGTTTATATCTATGGGGGAGTCAAAAAACATATCTGGTTCATAACTATAACATTTACATCTTTCGAGTTCATGATTCTTCGTACTTGGAGTACCATATCCATCAAATACAGTACAATGGAAACTCCACGTTCGGACGTCGACAATACGAATAAGCGGTATTGTTTGACAATATAATCTACTAGCATCTCTGAATTTTTCTTCGTCCAACGAACTCCATGAAGTACTGCTCCAACGTTCAGAATGAACTTAATCCTACATTTTGGATTAGAGCACCGTATAACAACATTTGTAATGACTATGGCGAGGCTTTGAACAATGATGTTGGCGTAGGAATAGGTTCATATCCAACAGTGCTAATGTTATGATCAATGTTGTCTGCGGCCCACTGAAGGAAATCTCTAGGATAGAACTCATTCAGATGTCGCCACTATCAGAAGCTACTACCAACTGCTTGTAACGCATGTCTTCGTTGTATGACACTAATAATCAATGGTTGGTACAGTTTTTCTATCAGCTAGCGATTTCCAAATGCATAATTCATTTGTACTCCTACCAAATGCATAATTCATTTGTACTCTTTACAAATGCATAATTCATGTTGGGGGAATCGTAGATCTCGGTCTGCATGCATACATGTAGGCATGACCAAGTGACGCCTGTTTCGTCGCAGAAGGAATTAGGTTTTGCAGTAATGTTTGCAATGATGTAGGAAACCATAACTTACCTAAATTGGGATCTCACATCTCTTCCATTTATGTGTAGGTTTCAACATTGTGCACGTGCTCACGAATCGCGCATTATAATCTTTGCTTCTAATGTCACTATTCGAATTTTCTCATCATAATTTTTGTGTGCTTTTCGTACCAGTTCTTTTGGATCAAATACTCCAGAATGTCATGCAATCATAAAACTTTTGGCTTGCCAGGAACAGTACTAAAATACAGGCAAACACCATAGCGTTCTATAAATTTTTGCCTTAACCAGTTCATGGAATATATTTCATGTTTCTTTTCATGTACCTGTAACTCAGTTATTGTCATAAACTCCCAGTCTGATTTATTTTGCAACCACTCACACAACACAATAAAAGCTTCCTCTTTCTCGTTATTCACTTTCCGTCCAGATGTATAAGGATTGCTCGTTTTTCCACTTTCTGTAGACGTTTCCATAGGACATTATTTGTTCAGGCGGAATTCGTGGGCTTCAGCTGCAACAAGATCAGCATAAGTATGAAGTTTCTCCGCAACTTCCAGTCCCACATGTCATTTCTGCTGCAGAAGTGGGAAATAATACTTTCGTGAATTTGTGGTTTTAGCTATTTGACACTTTTGATGCTCCGGGTTACGACAGTCGTTTTTTTAAAAAACGAAATACGAAAATCTCTTTCCAGTTGAACTCTGACACAGGTCAGAGACGTTTCTTTCAGAGGACGGTGTTTGTAGCTCTTCCTCACATTCTTTAATTCTACAGCGGTTGTTCAGCCTACATTTGGCCGAATTAGTTCCTTCTCCCTCCCGTGCAGAATTGACTCACCCGACCTGGCTTGTGGCGTGCTGCAGTGTTGTGCAGTGACGTCCTCGGAACGGAGTTGTTTTTCTGCGCGGACGACAATAACGCACAAAACAGGACCATTGTTCTGAGTGTTGTGTTAACTCTGTTTCCAAGTGTGTGGGTTTCCGCTCTGTGACCAAAATGCCGCCCAAACTAAGCCGGTTTTGGGAAGGCTATGTTGCGGCTCTTTATGACGCTCACTTTAGTGTTTCTGACATTAGAAAACAGTGCAAGAAGAATGGTTGCAACATCAGTTTCAGTGGAATAAAAAATGTTATTAAAAAGCACAAGGGCAACGAAGCTCCACTATTTGGATCACCAACGAAGTTGCCTAGGAAGCGGGAATGCACCAAGGCCACCTCCACCATGCAGAGGAAACTTCGCAAAATTGCAATGCAAGGTAATCCGTCAACACAAAGGTGTATGGCTAATCGTCTTGACGTGTCTTTGGGGACTGTGAGTCGGACGTTACACCATCAACTCAAGCTGGAAAAAGTCATGAAAGCTCGCGGCATCTTCTCACGGATGCCCACCAAAAGGAACGATAGTGTAACACCCGGAAGCTGTACGAACGGCCTCTGTCAAAACAAAGGTGAATGTACATCGTAACTCTCGTTGAATCATGGATTTACCTTTCCGACTGCGGCAAACCGAGAGCAATCATGTACCGAGAGAAAGGCGCCAAGAACTTCAGAAGGTGGGTCCGTGTCTGTAAAGAGTCCTTCCCAAAAGGGTTCATGGTCGTTACTGGCTACTGTTACCGAGGTAAACTGAAGATTTGTAGGGTGGCGAAGAACTGCAAAATAAAATCGCAGTATTTTTAGGAGCAGACTATGCAGCCGATCTATGAGCATGAGATTGCAACAATGAAATGACGCCAATCTGGAGCGCTTTCACATGGACAAGGCCTCATCACATACCTCAAGATCGTCCCTCGCATTATACAGGGAGATGGATGAGGCAAGTGGTATACAGGTGATACCTTTCAGTGAGGTACCTGTTAAATCTCCAGATGCAAGTCCTATGGACAATTGTGGATTTGGATTGCTAAAGTGAGCTTTGGGAAAACAGCGTGTGACAACTGTGGAAGGACTTTGGAAAGCTGTGCAAAGGGAATGGGACACGATTCCCCTCCCAGTTCTTCAGAGAAGCCTATTACAATGGAAATTATGCTGTCGGGCTATTGTTAGGAACCAAAAGAAACACATCGAGCACTTACGGACCTGGCGCCATGGATTCTTTTAAATTTTTAGGTAAGTCGAAACTGGCCAAATGTAGACTGAACAACCTCTGTACTATTGGTGTAACATGGTGACAGTCTTTGTACTTTTCAACACCATCAATTTCCTGGGTAGCAATGATTCTACCCCGAGTGCCATGATCATTCCAATGTTTGCTAAATGGTAGAAAGTTAAGTTTAGTTTTCACCTTCTGAAACCCACCAATTTTGTTGGTATCAAGATTGCAACTTATGAGACATATGTCCAACTGTTGGCTAACATCTGAATATTCTCGGCAAATAGCCATTTCACATCTGAATATTCTCGGCAGATAACCATAGAGCGTTCGAGGTATTAGTGACAGTTCTCATTTAAAAAGCAATGTCGTTTTTGGTTTCACCCTGTACATGCACATGCGCAAAGGAACGAAAAGTGCACGTACTTATGTAAAACTGCGCAATCTTCCAATTTGAAGGATAAAAGTCCTCATGTGAGTCATATTTTTAGTACATAGAGTTAGTCAATACAGTATTATTTTATGCACTTTACATAGCAATTTCAGCAACTTTGGATCACTCTGTATACATTTTCCCAACTTGGATAGCGGTGGGCTTTGATGTATTCATCTTGGATGAATTCTGTATCAAATGAGACAAAAATCAGCTTTATACCAATTACTTCTACCTCGAATGCTAGTATGCCCACACTATTATAGGTACCTTTCTGGCTGCAACTTCTGATTGTATTCACTCAACATTCAGTCAATTTTCGTTAAGCAATCTATTTATGTGGATCATAAAGTATTGGCTGGAATGAAATCCACCCCGTGCGTGTGTTTGGGTAATATTTTTTCGTCAAGTTTTCAATCTATATGTTCTAAAACCGTGTGTTAACTATATATATTTAGTTATATAGGCCAATATTATTCTGGTAAACTTTTTGCATGGAAATAATCCGTAAGGAATAAGACACAAAATGCAAAGTGTTGCGCAAGACGAAGGAATAATAAGGAACCTATTCGATTCTATTGAGATTAGTGAAGAACTGATTCCTAACGATTGTATTGACGCATAAGATGATCTACATGAAAGTGGACATCATACAAATACTAAACAAGAGTGTGAACAAGAGTACAAACTTGTATGGGTACGATCCGCATTAACTAACAGCAAGAAAGACGAAGGGAGAAGTATTCAAACCTATTCGCCTTTTCCAAGAATATGATCATCACTTGTTATGCTTCCAAGCTCGAAAGGGTTTTTGTGGCATGAACAATACTCAATGACAATACAATGGACCCACACACAGGTGTGGAAAAGAAACCTGACATGATACAATGGTACGTTGTATATGTTTTTATATTTTTATTGCTTATTTTTATTACTTGTAAACTTGTAAACTTGTAAATTTGGGCGCTAAGTATTTTATATATGTACTAAACCAGGTTATTTTGAAGAAAAAGAAGTTAGTTAGAAAATAATATCGATTTTTAAGAAGATATTCATATGTTATATAATTTTTAAATAATAGGTCTTTGGTGTTTGGTTGTCAGGACTAAAAAGTATAAATAAATGGAAGAATTGCAACGAAGCTTTGCATTATTAATGGGTCATCAATAAATATTTAAGAACCGTTGTATATAGTGCCGGAACCCGGGAAGGAAGAAACTGAAAGTTTAATCGTTGTATATGGTGCCGAAAACGTGAGACTGAATGATTGTATCGTTTCGAAGTTGAGTAGAAACGAACAAACATTGAGCCAAATATCAATTATACTCTGTTGAGGAGTGGCCGGATCATTTAGAGAAACAATATGAGTACTACAGATAATGGAACGGTCGACAATCCAATTACGAATTCTTCGAACCACATGATGGGCGTATTAAGGGAGATATCTCAACAGATCAAGGATCAATCTCATCAAGCTCAGGAGCAAGTTCGACATAATGACGAACAATTTGAAAGAGTGAATCAGAAATTCGAAAAGGTGGACCAAAGGGTGAACCAGCAAGCCCAACATTTTGATGAGCGACTAGAACAGTTGCAACATCGTAATGACGGCTTACAACATCAACTACAACAAATGAATCAACTAATCGTAGCCAAATGCGAACATTATGATGATGAAATGGGCAAGATAATACAGAGATGCACTGAGATTCAAGACTCTGTGGATGCTATTGAGACTGTGGTAGAAGAACACGACAACCAAATTAAACAATTGCAGGATGAATTGAACTTCATCAAAGAAAAGCGTATGCCAGAAGGTGCAGTGCAAGATGGTGGGCACATGAATCCTTACATCCCACATCTATCGGTTGGGAATCTACACGTCATCCCAGAACAATTCTTGAAGATAACCAATCCTCGAGTTGCAATGAAGATAGTACAGAAGGAGAAAGAAGAGTGAGGCGATCATCCCATCAGAAAAGGGCCCATCACAAATATTTAAAGGTTAATACAGGTAAATCTTTGTGATTTAGTGAAGTGAAATTACTTAAAAAATTTAGTGGTGTACCTGGAGACATACCAGCGAGGGGATTTCTCTAAATATTTGAGGACAGAGAGACATCAGATGACCAGAGTAAGACATCAGATGACCAGAGTAAGACATCAGATGACCAGAGGAAGACTCCATGAAACAGAAACCGTGGTAGGTCAAATTATCGTGAATATTGTAGAAAGAATAGGTACAGACACGATATTTCACTTCCAGTGAAACGAAAGAGAACTGAACCTACTGTTACCGGTAAGATAACCGAACCTAACCTTAGTAGTGACAGTAAATGTGATTGTGTGACTCAACCTAATCCTAGTGTAGTACGATTACATTCACCTAAGAAGCATGTAAGCATTAGATCTAATCACGTTCGATGGAGATTTCGTAGAAATCCCATAGATGACGAAAATTGTCAAAGTAAGAAACAAAGAACTGCAGATGTAAATAACGCGCAAGACTGTATTCCTATTTGTGACTTTCAATGTGACTTGAAGGAATTTATTGGACATGTAACTTAACCCAATGTAGAGACGTCCGAAAGGATATATCAAATTGATTCTTAATTTTAATGTTATGTGTTTTCTTTGATATTTGTATTATCAATCACATTATTCGTGTTCCATGTTATCGAAGTATATTTAAAAGCATCTTTGTAATGCGAGGATATATATTGAAGTTAATAAGTTTTGTTTTCTATAATGAATTTGTTGGTCATGTAACTTAGGATGGATTTTCGATGCCCGAGAAGATCGTATTCAATTGATTTGGTTTTCATTATGATTTCGTTTGTTATTCGTATCTTATTTGAGTTCTATGATGTTAATAAGACGTTAATCATTATGTTATGTCCTGATTATTATCGATATTTCAATCTTCATCTATATTTTGTTTAACTCTATCTTACATTTGATCATTTTTGTGTTCTAAGAACAACTATATGAATATCACATACATCTTTTTCAAAACCTTCTTCATGATGCCCAAATAGATAATTATTAAATTGTAACAAAGCATGTAATGGCCCCAAAAAGAAATCAAATAACTTGTTAATCAAATCTCGAATGTGCCTTATCGTCGTTGAAAAAGTATAAATAAATGAAGATGATGATAAAGTTTAAAATAAATATAATGATAAATATGATAATAATATTTGTTATAAAAGTAAATATAAAATATATGTATATTTATATGAAATGTAATTGTCGAGTATACGAGGTGCATTAGAAAATTCAAATGATTGATATGCAAAAGTAAACGGTCCAGAATTATTTTTCTTTTTATTGAATAAATAAAAAAAAGAAAAGTCCGTTGGGCGCCATAATATACAATAGTATGTTGCATACTTTCTAAATATTTTTATTACTTACTTTTATTACTTTTAAACTTGTAAACTTGTAAATTTGGGCGCTAAGTATTTTATATATGTACTAAACCAGGTTATTTTGAAGAAAAAGAAGTTAGTTAGAAAATAATATCGATTTTTAAGAAGATATTCATATGTTATATAATTTTTAAATAATAGGTCTTTGGTGTTTGGTTGTCAGGACTAAAAAGTATAAATAAATGGAAGAATTGCAACAAAGCTTTGCATTATTAATGGCTCATCAATAAATATTTAAGAACCATTGTAATTATTACTGATTATAATTTATATATTGGCGGCATTGTTGGCAGACTGTGCGGAAAGCATACTGTATCAGGAATGTGTAAGCGTGGGTCACTTACAGTGGTTTTCGGCATCATAAACGTTGAAGGCATAAATGTTCTTGTCATTAAAAAAACTGAGTGTAAAACCAAGTAGCCACTAGGTACTGAACTTGCAGCTTTGTAGGGCGCATATTGCCCCTAGGCTATCTATGCATTCCCTGCCCCTTCATCTGAAATCAGCAGTTAAGTTCATCACTAGTCTTGAATATGTACCGAAAAGGAGGAAGAAAAGAGAGTTTCTGGACGGTGAAATATGCCTGCGTCAAAAGGACAAGAAAAGTCAATCATCATTCTGCAAATTGATCTGCACGAAGCACAGCTTTGTGTATCGTGAAGAGTTTGCCCCCAATTAAAACTTGGCTCTTCTACTTGATGTGTGGGGGAAATGACAGTAAATGTGTAATACGGTTAGAAAGTTTTCTAATTTATATTTTCATGCCATATGATATTATTCTTTTTTCGTTCTACATGACATTAAAAGGACTTTTATTATATTCCTTTAGTGGAGAAAACAAAAAGAAATCTACCAGAAAAAATGATCATATCTCATAGTAAAGGTTAATTTTACATAATTTTAATCTTACATTCCAATTACTTACAATAATATTTGTGTAATAAGATATAACAGTTGGGGTGTAAAATATCCCGCGCGTGTGTTTATGTGCTAAAATTTAGCGCTTGTGTATGAGGGTTAATGATATTTCCGTCATCGAGAAAGTAGTGATGAGGACCTTTTACAAGGTTTATTCACAAAGTTTCAAGACTGATGTTTTTTTGAGTAGGGACGTGCGCGCATTCCCTCAAACGACAGGATGAGGTAGTGAGGGGTGTCAGCTAACAGAATGCACGTCAGTCAGTTGCCTCCGAGACGTTGGGGTGAAAAGATCGCTAGTGGACTGAGTACGTGTCATTGACCTCCGTCGAAGACTGATTGCTAAAGGACTGATCCATAAAGAGTCTGTTCCTGCTGGACAGTGTCACATGTCAGTTTTACGCTGGAGTGCTCCGCCGTTTCAAGGATCGAGTCCACCGCGTCCGCCCAGAGATCAAAGACGATTGGGTTGTTCACCACGACAATGCGCCCTCTAACACGTCACTCGCCGCCGCCGAAGTTTTGACTAAGTTCAACTTGTC
This sequence comes from Thermobia domestica, assembly GCF_964235325.1. Lineage (NCBI taxonomy): Eukaryota > Metazoa > Arthropoda > Insecta > Zygentoma > Lepismatidae > Thermobia > Thermobia domestica. Next base: position 112,116,958 of record NC_137465.1, on the reverse strand, counting down.
AACACTGCCGGAAGCTCCCTGCAGCCCCGACCTCGCTCCCTGCGACTTTTTTTGTTCCCCCGGTTTAAGAAAGTCCTGAAAGGGAAGCGATTTGACACGATTCCAGCGATCCAGTCAGCTTAGAGAGGTCCCTTAACAGCCTTCCGCTCGAAGACTTCCAGGGAGCCTATGAACATTGGAAAAAACGCTGGCAGCGGTATGTTGAAGCCCAAGGGTCATATTTCGAAGAATTTTAGTTCTCTGTACAAAAATATTTAATACATTTTGTATTCTCAGACCATTCTTGAAACTTTGTGAACACACCCTGTATATTATTACATTGCAAGACTTCCAGAGATCTTTTCGTGACTTATTGTACTTTTCGTGCAGATCTGTGTATACAAAAGGGAAGTTTCTACTTTGCATAAACCTAGGTAAGCTGATTCCATTTGTTGTTCATTAATTTTGCAGACCGAGTTTCGTATTAACTAATAATCTTTCTTGTTGCCATGACTGTAACCACACCGTGTATTCTAAATTTTGTACGCATTAGATCATTGTAGGACAAGTCCTTCGTTAGGCTCTACGTCAGACACAGCCTTCTTGCTTAAAAGGAAGGGCAAATCAAACTATAAACAAACTAACAGAAGAGAAAGCAATCAATATTTTCTAAATGAAGGTAATTTAATTTTTAATTTGCCGCTCATTTTCTCTTTACTCTTCAATGGTACTTTTTAGCTTTATGGTTGTAATGAAGCAATGCTAACTTTACACTTGAATGAGAAAATAATGATTTTTCACGTTATGTTTACTAATTACTTTTTCCATTGTTTTGACGGCTGAAATCCCTTTGGGTGAGCTGTTGCAAAGACGGCAATGACAGTTGGTGCCTATCAAAATGGTTTTAAAAACGGGTATTGAAAGAACTCATATTGAATGACAAATGAAGAGCGAAATTGCTCTTGTTGACAGTTGTGTGGGGCTTGTTACAACGAGTAAAAGTTAAGTATGTGTGTGTGAGAGAGAGAGAGATTGGAAGGGGAGAAACAGATCAACACATGCAAAATAAATACTAGGATACTTTCCAAAATACTCTATTCAACATCATTTAAAGTAGCACACAATTCACATTATCAGAAGTGAATCATATCATAGGAATATCACATGGGAAACAGAGGAGTGTTGTGAAAGGTCAAATCAAAATACATAATAAAGATATTAACTAAGAAATGCTATTTAGAAAAGGAAACAAACTGGTAATTATGATTTTTAAACCAGTAAGACAAATATGTCTTTTCAGAATTTAAAAGTAGTACAGTATGCCCCAAAACAAACAGTTCTAAAATCGCGTACGGATGGCACGCAGGCGCAATGTATGTATGAGCTGTGAGCACCACATGTGTGCGTAGTTGTGTGTGGACCAGCAGAATGTGCAGTTAATGCGAAGATAATGTTACTCACAACAGAGGAGAAGGTGTTTATTGTCGAGCATTATTTCCGCTCTTACGGTGTAGGGCAGGAACTCACTGCAGGAGATAAGCGCACACTTCTCCTGTATGGCTCTGTTGCTATGACATATGAAAATGATTTTATCAGCAACATATGGTTCAGTGATGAAAGTCATGTGAACCTTGATCGCTACATCAATCGACAATAGATTATTGACCCTTCTTGCATGATTTACGCGGTATTTGCCGCACTAAAAATCTGTCGTTACAACAAGCATTGGATACAGCAAGACGGAGCTACTCCCCAGACTGCAAGTGAGTCACTTGTACACTCATGTCCAAAATTATTGTCGCATGTCTATAAATATGTTGTAGTAGGAATATAATTTGATAACGAATTCGCCCGGTATTTCTTACAATGTTAGTTTGTGTATAATTGGCAAAGATATGTATGTGGCAAATTTCATATCAAAAGAGCAGTAAATAAGAACAATAAAACGAAAATAAAATTTTCTTGTCCATTTAGCAACATTTTGTTTTACTTATTCTAATTTTCGTATTTATAATTCTTTTCATATGAAATTTAACACAAATATACATTTCCCGATTATACACAAAATCTCAGTATTGCAAATACTCTGCGTAATCATTATCAAATTATATTCTTACGAGAAGACAGTTATAGATATGCGACATTGGACATGAGTGTACTTCGGGCCACTAGAGTTTGGACATCGCTTGTCTTCTCGTGGAACGGACTTTCCACATCCTTACCGGACATCATGACTCCAGATTCCTACCTATAGGGTATGCTGAAGGAAGCAATTTTCTGAACAGATCATTTCCTGCCACTATACCAGAGTTAGGAGTAAAGATTCGATCATTTGTTTTGTCTTTCCATCAACCCGGTTTACAAAAATGTTCATTGATCTATGTACAGAACCGCTATGAAGAATGTGTGCGACGTAATGGTCAATATTTTGAACGCATGAGGTACAGACGTGATTACTCTTAAATTTACGAATACAATATGTGTTGAGTAACATTTAGTTGACATCCATTTGGCAACATTTCTTATGTTTCATTATGTTGTACAACAAATAAATAAATAAATAAATAAATAAATGCCAATTATGTGATTTCAGTACTATTTGTTTTGCCGCATGTTGTTTATATAAAATCAAAGCAGTATTCAAGGTCAGAGGAGATATGGAGTGTAAATCCGACATAGAAATCATTTAACTTTAGAAATAGTGTGAAATGAGATAGTCATATTTATATTTATATATATATATATATATATATATATATATATATATATATATATATATATATATATATATATATATATATATATATATATATATATATATATATATATATATATATATATATATATATATATATATATATATATAAAACTATGCTCTTCTATCAAGATATATCCATTGAACACACACAATTCCTCAGTAAAGTAAGTAGAATTTAAGAAATAAGTTTGTATTTATATGCACTGTATGTTAGGGATCTTGGATCGATATTTATTGTGTCTTCAGTTCCTAAAAGAGTTAGGAACTGAAGACACAATAAATATCGATCCAAGATCCCTAACATACAGTGCATACAGTGTGTGACGACTAACATACAGTTTGTAACGACTAAAGGAAGGTACGTAGATATTAGACAAACGTGCACGAAAATTAATAAGTTCGAATTAACGCAGGTCAGGATCAATTGATCTGCTATGGTTTTTGGTATAAATAAACCCAGACGCTCTTTTGGTATTGATTGGTGTTAGTTTAGTGCTCATTTTCAGCACTGAAGCTATATTAAACGTTTACAGTTTAAAGTGGAATCAGATCCATCATATTGGTTCAAATTTCAAGACATTCCCACCAGGAATCGAGCCCGTGATGTCGTGCACCAAGGAAGTGCAAGCTAGCCACTAGAGCATCGGGAAAGATGCAAGAGCTTTTTGTTTAACCACAGAGATAATAATTCAATGATTGCAGTTTACGTTCCCAACATCATCATCATCATCATGATAGGTATTCAGCCATTATTGGTAGGTCGCAACTGAGAAGCTTCCATGTTCACATGTTCAACGACTTCGGCTAACCTCTTCGTCTTAACGTACGATTTCTCTGTTTTGATGTTGTACATAAAATGTAATCTCCTTCGTCACTCCCTCTCTTTCCTGCCATCATACTCTCTAGCACATCCCTCATGATACAATGCCCCAACCAGTTTCTCTTTCTCTACTTAATAATATCTAAAATAATTCTATTCTCTAACACCATTTCAAACATTCTGTCATTCGTTTTCCACTCCATCCAGCTAATTCTATTCATTCTTCTCCAAACCCACATTTCGAAAGCTTACAGTCATTTTTCATATTTTTTTCGTAATGTCCATACTCGACAACATAGCAACTACTTTAATTTCTAACAAATTTAACAAAAGACACCAGAATTGACAAATTCTGAATCAAAATGGTTCATTTGCACGCAGACATAAAAAGAGATATGCAAACCCTACATCTTTATAATTATTTATTGAACTGTTATTAACAACATTATAATATTTTCATGACATAAGAGATCCTTGATGAGCAAATAGTATTATCCAATACATTATCTGTGTAATTACGATATTGATAAAAGTTGATATAGGAGGGAAGAACATTTTTGTTTGTTACTATTTCATAGTAAACATTTAAAACGAAACGTCATATCGTGCTCAGTACTCAGTTTAATTAAATGGATTTTTTAAAATTAATTAAGCCTTAGCTAAAATTTCTTGCTAAAAAAATCCTTGTAAAATACTTATAGTGTTCTGAATATTATGCGTCAAGAAAAAGTCATGTAACTGTAATTATATATATATATATATATATATATATATATATATATATATATTTAAAAAAGGATCATAAAATCAAAATTATTAAGTCACAGTAGACACTTCATAGTGTAACTGTTACTGTGGTCAAATTTATAATCTAATTACTACGGTCTGGTTTCGACCGAGATCTCAACACTAATTACCAATGGAAATTGCTTATTACGAACGCTAGATTTGAACGATTTTATGAACAGTATTAAAGTTGCTTCTGAATAGTTTAGTACTTCATATAGTAGTGCTGACGCGTCTTGTCGTTTGGTGAAAGTCTACAGCGTGAAAAAGTAACGTGTTCTTTCATTTATACATAATTACCCTATTTTAACATACAGCTGAGTGAGGTATGCTTCATTCATCAGGCCCTCCATTCTTTCTTGTTCTTTGCTTTTTTTTCTTTGTAGTTCCTCACTTTCATTATTCTCAATACATTGTGTTTATTCTCTTGCCATCTAGAGATAATGGAAAATATATTTTCATACTGTAACTACTTTGCTGTCCCTCCTTCTTCCATTATCTCTAGATACCTCATCCAACGCATCAGTTACGCCTTTATAAATTGTGCACTATCTTTCCCATTAAGATATTTTATTTTCCTTTCTTGATTCTGCTTCTCCATTTGTTATTTTCTCTAATAAAATCTTCCTAATTTTTTTATTTGAATATTCATAGTTTTTCTTCGTTTTCCTTCGTTAGAGTGCATACTTTTGTACTGTGAGGACTATCACTGTAACTGTCCTATTTTTATATTTAATTTGGTTTGTCTGTCAATATTTTTGGTTTTTAAAATCCGAGCATTAGCATGGTATGTATTGTTTCCTGGTAGGATTCTATCTGTGATTTTAGTTGTCATGTTATTCTTGTTATCTCTTGTCATTCCTAAATATTTAAATCTATTCACATTCTCAAATATTTTGCTCTCCTATCACAAACTTTTCTTTCATTCTTTTCCTTTTATCTGAACATATTTTGTTTTCTCGGTGTTTACTTACAGTTCTAGTGAGTTCGTCACTTTCTCTACTTTATTGAAATCTTCCTAAGTACATATTCGTTTCTATTAAAGTAGCTGTATGTTTTTCGTTCTTCAGCAACTTCTAAATATGCCTGATTTTGAAAAGTCAAATATATGCTCATTTTTTCATTTTCATAAAACCACTATCTTATACAAGATAATACTCACTTGTCTTTTGAAGTTGCACGTATATTTAGAAAGTGACTGTATAGCTTCTGGGCTAACTCAATCATCAAATGCCTGCAGGATGTTGTACATAGGTTTTGATCAACTTCTTCCACATAAGGGGTCGTGTAGTGCGACGATCGGAAGACCCGGAACGTTTTGTTTATTGTGATGAAGATAACTTAATTTTCACGACGTGTCAATGCTCAAAATCCTTTGCTTATATTAAGTCCATATTCAAAGTACAAAATACTTCTTCAAGCTAGGGTTACGTTTTAGATAGGGAAGATTACTATAGTTGGTTACACTCGGGCGTTCGATAGTAGATATCAGGACCGACCGATCTCATTTCCACTTTTCGATCTTCGTTTATCTTTAAGGATGTCATCATCCTTTTCCATGAGATAGATCTAGCGTGTATATTCTTTTAGAAGCCTATATTTAAAGTTATTTCCAACAGTTGACAGTCACTTGTGCAACAACAAGAGACAAGACGAAGCAGATCTTCTAGGTCAAGGATCTTGGAAGTTAGTATAGAATTTGTAATTCCAGGAACATTTATAGTTAAAGATTAAAAACTATAATAGAAGTGTCTTTTGTTTGATTTTGTTTTAATGAATTTCAAAGCATAATCAGTATGAATAAAACACTTCATTTTCTGCATTGTGCCATTGCTCCATTGAATTTGGTATAATAATGACACTTGTACCTTTACCCTCTGAGACGTACTACTTGTTTATTTATTACTCTACAAATTCTGGCAGCGACTATATTGATGATGCACAGAAAAACACTTGTTACATGCTTCAATCTAATCGCCTTCCATCTCTATCACCTTCTGGTGCACATGTGGAAGGCGTCGCACACTATCAGTGTTTCAACCTTTGTCGATGTCCCACACGGACCGTCATATGGTATGGATGATGGTTCCTTTTGTGTAGTAGGGCTTCATCTTGACAAAAAAGTCGTCACAGAGTCCCTGGAGAAATTTTGTGCGATGCGCCCACGTGCCACTTTAACCTTGATCCGCGGACATTGTTAGTCTTTCCAAAACAGGTCGTTATGGCGCTTCCACATTCCTCTCCTTCTTTACAGCACCATTGTTTTAGACTGAATAACACACAGTCCTTATCACTCGCCACACTTCATTACCTCACATTCTCTTATCAGTTACGGATCTCTTGTAATGCTGAGATGCAGCCCTCTGATGTGAGAGCATTTATTCAACCTATGTATAAGTTCCAGCAAGTTTCCTATTTTGTTAGTTTGTTTCTTAATGTCTAGGTTGACCCTAATTCCTGTGTACTCATAACTCATTCGGTGCCTTGCCGTAACGGATGTGTCTACGAGTGAATTGAAACATTCAGAAATGGTCGCACAAGTGTTACGCACGAGGAAGGAGCCGAACGACCATCTATGGTCATACATTTTTCAATGCATTCGTTGACACTCCGTTGTCCTGTATTTTGCCAACAGTCTGATAGATTTCGGCCCCAGATACACTTTCCGACCACAAAAACCGGATTATTGCTCGTTGTTCCTCTTTGTTGAAAACTTCTAATGGAGCAGCCATGATATATCTGGAACAAAAGGAGGACAAATGAAGGAATTAGAATCAAAATTAGAACAAATGGAGGAATTAGGAATTAGGAATTAGAACAGAGGTCAGTATGGACAATGTAAGAAAAGTTATAGCTACATTGCGGATATTTTTTGACCTATCCTCGTATTATGATAAGCACAAACATATGCTTGAACTTGAATATAACTTTCTCAAAATAATAATAATAATAATAATAATAATAATAATAATAATAATAATAATAATAATAATAATAATAATAATAATAATAATAATAATGCATTATTTCCGATCACAAATTTCTGATGCTAGAAGTAACTAATCCTATACTTCAAACTTGAATCAGAGACGGAAATATTACTTTGATAATGGTAAATATTTGAAGAGCAACAAAGTATAATGATAATATTGAGTAAATAACCTCCAAACCAGTTGTTAATTGCAATGTAGGAAGAATTTACTGATATTTTTTAAAAAATACAAAAGGATGAGATACATATATGCAAAATGATTATGACAATGTAGGCATAAAACGTCTGACTTTCATAATTTGCCTATTATTTTCTGTTTTGACAATTAGGTTATAAAGATGTTACATACTACCTCTGTATGCTCATGAATATTAAAACTGCATTTGCATATATACACTCTATAGTACCTCCCTTCTCACACTTCCCCCCGTTGACGGGGACTGCCGTACTTCCCTACTGTATGGAAACCAACTAAGTAAAACCCAAAGGGACTAACGAGGGTCACGAGGGAGGGACCGGTGTAAGCACGTATATATATATATATATATATATATATATATATATATATATATATATATATATATATATATATACGTATCTAGAGTTTATATATGCTAGAGTGAGGGACTTACTTACTGTTAGCCATTATATATGAGGAAACATAAAATATGACGTGAATATGTGTATACATATGAATGTTTGTGTGTGTGTGTGTGTACGTGGAGTCTCTATGTTATCCACATTCGTATTTCTTTATTTAATAGGCCGTTTTCTAAACAATAGTAGAGCTAAACACACAGCACCCGTGGCATTTTAATGTATAAGGAGGGAATGAATCTGTAGACACATCCACACTAAAGCTATAGTTCGCCATTTCTTTTTACTAAGGATTTATAACCTCATTTAAAGTAATGAAATATAAATTAGTAAATGTATTATGGTACGAGTCGTGTCCGGAAAGTAAGTGCCGTTTTAAAAAAAAATATATTAAATCAGGTTTGTTGTACCCAAATTTATTTTTACACGGAAGAGCACACCTTAAACTAATTTTCGACATACTTCCCATTAACGTTGAAACGTTTTTCATAGAGGGTGAAGATGAACAACTTGTCTAAACCTTCCTCAAAGAAACATCCCTGCATTGAAGACAACTATCATTGCACAGTGTTTTGTTCATCGTCATCACTTTAAAGCGCTCACCACTAATCTCGCGCATCATGTGCAGGGACAAGTGGTAGTCAGACGACGCCAAGTTGGAGCTGTACAGCGAGTGGTAAACTGCTCCGAATCGAACTGCCGGATTAACGTTTGGGTCGCACCAGCAGTATGGGGACGAGCATTATCATAGAGCAACACAGCTGCTTTACTGAGCATTCTTGTCCTCTTGTTTCGGATTGCACGCAGAAGTTTGCTCTGAGTTTTACAGTATTGTTTCACGGAGGCATTCAAACGATACGGTGCGTACTTCCGGATACTGGCGGGACGTTTCGTTGAGAAAGGTTTTAATAAGTTGGTCACCCGCTCTGACAAGTGTATGGATATTGGTGGAAACTATATCCAAACATAGTTTAAGGTATGTTCTTTCATGTAAAAATAAATTTGGCTTGAACAAAACTGTTTCAGTATTTTTTAAATGGTACACGCCTCGTAGATAGAATATAGTACTTTATACTTTATTATCGAAATACAAGTATATATTTCGAAATACACTCCATCCTTATAGAGATATATAGAAAAATACCACTCTATCTTTAAAAGAAAATGGGTAGTACATAAAAATCATCCTGCTAATATTCTATTAATAAAAGTCTTGAAAAGTTACAATCATTCTCTATGCACTACAAAGAATAATTTGCTTTAAATTTTCATGTGTATCACGAAGTGCAAAATTAATTGAACTTGATTCCTTCGACTATGAAACTTACATCACTTAAAAAAAAAATATTTTAGTCACATATTGAAGACCCAACATGTGGGAGATTCCCAATTTTGAATATTCTACCTCACTGGTCTAGTAGAAAATGCGCGTCTCTCTGGACTACGAGGTTTAGATCTGATGGTGGTGAGAGAGCATCGCACTCTAGTGGTTTAAATCTCAATGTAAACTTATAACGACGAAATCGCCAGTTCCTATATTTATATATATCTAACTGAGGCTACTGATTTAACAAAATCCATTTACACACGACATCATGATATTACCTTTTATTATAGTATGTGACACATTAAACTTTTATACTCTAAAAATTGTACTTGCAGTGTACACAAGATGGATCATTTATTTGATATATTTATATTTCGTTACTATGACAACTAGAAAAGAAATTACATCTATATCTTTTCTTTTTTTCATAATCTTCTTCTTCCTTTCTAAAGCAGCTTGTGCATAATTTAAAAGTACTTCTGTCCACAAATATAAATAAAGATATAATAAAGAGTGATGAAATATAAGTATTCTTATATATGGCGCCGTGAACTAAAGGACCTTTATTTGTAAAAAGAAAAAAATAAAAATAAAATAAAATAAAAAAATTGAAATCCTGGGCCGTTAACTATTACATATTAAGTACTGGAGTTTCTGAATGACCCTCGTATATATATATATATATATATATATATATATATATATATATATATATATATATATATATATATAAAACAATTCATATAAACATATATTATATTTCACTTTTATAGCAATATTATTTTTATATTTTATCTTAATTCTTTCAATTAATTTCATTTCAAATATTCATATACTTTAGCGTCAATAACATAAGGTACATTCGAATAACGGCATAGAAGTTGTTTAATTTTAAGGTCCTTTTGGGACCACTGATACATATTATAAGTTGAAAATAGCGGGTAAAACTAATTATGACATTTACATAATTGCTCTTTTATACAAGAAAGGATCAAATACATGATACGTTCAAACAAAATATAAATTAAAATTGAAATATCGACAATATCCAGAACAAAACACGATAATTAACATCACAAGAAAAACTAACACAAATAAAGAGTTTATCATACTAAGAATAAGTTCAAAGATTACAAGTTATCTATGTTAACTTTAGTCACAGTCTCAGAAGGGACTAATGTTTTAACTAATTGCATCCATTTATTTTAGTATACTTTGAAGGATGCCATAACTTAAGTTCACCAATAGTGCGTAAATCCAAAACACGAAAAGTTTAGGATTAATTTGTTTGATTCAAATAAAATACAAATAAACGAAATCATAACGGTATTTCCAGTGAAGTATAACAAAAGTCAATTGAATACGGTTTCCTCGGACGCCGTAATTTTAGCTTAAGTTACATGGCCAAATAAATCGTTTAAGCTGCATTGACAGTCATAAACCAGAACACAGTATTGCGCGTTATTTACCTCTACAGTTCTTTGTTTCTTACTTTGAGAATTTGTACCATCTATGGAATTTCTACGAAATCCAATTCGAAGGAAATTAGATCTAGTGTTTACATGCTGCTTAAGTGTAAGTAATCATACTACACTAGGATTAGGTTCGGTTACGCGATTACTATTACTGTTACTACTAAGGTTAGGTTCGGTTATCTTACCGGTAAAATTAGGTTCAGTTCTCATTCGATTTACTGGTGGCGAGATGTCGTGTCTCCTAACACATCTGTACCTATTCTTTCCACAATATTCACGGTAATTTGTCCTACCACGGTTTTTGTTTTTTCTCTAATTAGGTTCGCTTACATTACCGGTACACATAAATTTAACATCACCTTTTACATTGGGATCACACTTTTATCTCACATGGATGTTTCGAATTTGGTTTCGATTTAAGTTAGTATAGTTCAGATTAGCACTGTATTGCACCATTGATGGATTTTCAAAATTTCGTAATGTCATACCTAGATGATTGAAGTCAATGCACTGCATCACGTTCGGTAAAATCACCATCTGATTGTTCACTGCTATCATTTGGGTCTTTTCGTTGAGTGAGCATTTCAACAGCTCCAACTCAATCGACCAATCATTACAAGCATTGGTGGAAACACACGTTCTCTTTCTGAATTTCACGAATACTGGGATCAATTTTTTTCCTGCTACAGAAACCAATGTTGGGTACATATCATTGAACAGTTCATTCACTAGACGAAAAAAATGAAATGAAATCTTTGAGTTTTACGTCCCACGATTATGCCGGTTATGATGACTAATGAATGAAATGGTGGAATGAAGAAAGTGGGAGGAAACGGGAGTACCCCGAGAAAACCCACGCACACGGTGTTTGTCGACCACAAAGTTCACTTGGCGGGGACTGGGATCGAACCCGGGACCCCAAGCACCAGAGGTGAACGCTCTACCACTGAGCCACCGCGGCCACCACTAGACGAAGATGACCATAGCTTTTCGCATATTGATACATACTAAAATCTTCGTTACACGCAGCATCAGTAAGGCAATCAGAAACATTCGAATAAAGAGAGAAGTCGGGATAATCTGATTCAATCAATACTGCAGTATGTTTTTGTGAACACTCAGCAAAGTTTATCCATACATTTAAATCAGTGATGTCATACTTCTTCGTAGAATGCAAATTCAGGATCTGTATTTTCTGTAGTATCTGTGGAAGGTTCAGGTTCAGTTAAAGCATTCATGCTAGCCTATGGCGAAATTTCTTCGGTAACTGGCAAATCTTCTTGTAACTCTTTAATTTGGTTGGTGCGTTCATTAACTATAGACCCTAGTTTCAATCACTTCAACTACTTCAATAAAATTTTTGCATCTCAGTGAATCTAATTTAAATTCGTTCCATTTTAAGGCTGCTTTGTTCAATTCGTAGATTCGTCTGGTAGATTTTATTATCAAGTTGTTTCAGTTGTTCCATTTGTTGGTTCGTTCGATCGTCAAAATCCTGCTTTAATTGTCCCATCTGTTGATCGATTTTACTATCAAGTTGGTTCATTCGTTCGGTTTGTTGATCCATGCGATCACCAAAATCTTGCTTTAATTGTTTAATGGACTCATTTTGATATTTCTGAAAATTTTTGTGCCACTCCTTAATAGGCCTCGAGTACATTCCGTTTTGATGTTTCTTTTAACAAAATCACTACGTAGCCTTTTTTTTCATATTTTTATATATAACTAAGGCTACTGATTTAACAAAATCCATTTACACACGACATCATGATATTACCTTTTATTATAGTAAGTGACACATTAAACTTTTACACTCTTTAAAAATTGTACATGCAGTGTACACAAGATGGAACCTTTATTATATATATATATATATACTCTATATTTCGTTGCTATGACAACTAGAAAATAAATTACATCTATATCTTTTTTTCATAATCTTCTTCTTCCTTTCTAGAGCAGCTTGTGCATAATTTAAAAGTACTTCTGCCCACAAGTACAAATAAAGATATAATAAAGAGTGATGAAATATAAGTATTGTTATATATGGTGCCGTGAACTAAAGGACCTTTTTTGTAAAAAATAAAATAAAATAAAATAAAAAATTGAAATCCTGGGCCGTTAACTATTACATATTAAGTAATAAGTAAAAACTTGTTATGACTCTTATTTTGAAACGTTTGGGTTTCGTGAAAAGCGAGCAAGAAACCTTTTACCAAATCTATTTCTTTGCAAACCGACAACAATATTGATTTAATAGAGCACCAATATTTTTTTGGGGCGACGCGTCGTTTACTTATTCCCAACACCTTTTCTTTCTTCTTACTCGTTCGGCACCCTCTTGCTATCAGCGCCCTGGGCGACAGTCCCGCTCGCCCCCATAGCTACGGCTCTGCTCCTGGTTGAAATATTTGGTGTAAGTTAGGTTGCATCTGTCCAGGCATTTGTAGTAGAAAAATAATGGATCCGACGTAATGGAGTTACCACAGTCAAGGGGAGAAGCTGGCTGTTATTGTTTGATTATACATACATACAATTTTAAAATAAACAAAAAAATTACGATAATGAACGACTACACAAATGTGAAAAAGTATGTCTAACAAGTCAAAACGTACAGCTTTTAATTTTTGAAAATATGCTCTGTAGATGACTGCTTTCCTTGGCACGGTGTTATAGCGTTACAAGTTGAATAGATCGGTTCAAAATACTCATTTTATTACGGGTTGGCCTCTTTCTTTTAAAGAAAAATAAAATATGCCAGATAGTTGCGAGCCGAATAGTCAGTGGTTTATTGTACTTGGCTTTTGGAAATAGTACGAACAGTAGTTTTGATAGATTACCGTGCCTAAATCCAGTATAGCTCACTCGCTGAAGAATGAAATCATTTTCTTAGGGTATTCAAAGCACAATAATATTCTGTTGGACAGCATGATATCGCCTTGGTTGCGCAAAATTAATTTTGGAATTTGGGTAGTTTTACTTTGACAATATCAGCATCCATAAGGTGGCGTGTTGTTTCCCACCGTATTGTTTGCCACGACTTTGTTTTGTTGTTGTTTGTCACGATTTTCCCACAGTATTTGCATTCCGATCTTATCAGATCTCATTATCGTGAAGATTCACACACACCTGTATAAAAAAGGAAGGGTTGCCAGGCATTTCTGTTTGCGTTTCCTTGGATTAAGTGGTAAGTGTTCTCATTAGACTCGCTCTTGAAAGACAACATTGAGCTCTTAACAAATGAACAAAAAATATCAATAATAAGGCTCGTATTTGTATGTAAAAACATATTTTTTTTCAAACACGTACAAGCCCAAAACAAAGTTTATTATCTCAATTAAGAGTTTAAAAGTGTAAATTACAAATTTTATTTAACATAAAAATACATATTTTCTGAAAAAAGTTATGTAAATAAATATTTAGGATATTTATGTAATAAATACATATTTTTAATAATTTTCCGTTATTTTACGTATTCTAAATTCCACAATGAATTGTTTTTTTCTTTTTCTCGAAAGAAAATAACATAAAAAAAGTAATACGATAGAAAATACATAAATAGATCCGTCATATTTACAAGCAATTTCCCACCTGCAGAAACAGCGTCGTCTTAAATTCTGATTATCATCGCTGGGGTAACTTGAGCCAAACAAAGATCTTCTATAGGAGTACTTTGTACTTCAAAGCAAAAACTGAGGGGAGGACGAGTGACCGTACGTGAAGGGGGGTAATCCTAGGCATAGCACTATATTTTAAATTACTAAGGAAGGAGAAGGATTTCGTCGCACTGCGTTTTCATTGCATTCACCACCACGTGACTTGTCAGTCGTGGTGATGCTAGCCATTCAGTGAAGCTTCAAAATCTCACCCTAATTGTCGCTCTTTTACCAGAAGCTTCTTGGTACTAAACGTCTCGGTCCTTCGTAACATTATCGGGTTTCATTTTAGACATTTGACGTTAATGCATTATATATTGAACCAAGTATAGAAACAAATCCAGATCTTTTACTTCCTCCAAGATCAGTAATCACGCGGCGGGGTATCTGGCTTAATGCAGTACTATATATTATGTGGAGAATTTTGAAGTATTTGTATCTTTAGTAACATTCAGACGATGCTTCATCCATTGAAATTGTTCAAAATTTAGTGATAGTGGTTTGAACTGTGAAGTTGGCTTCCATATTTGCCAGTTTTGGTTTCTTGACTCACTCTATAATAATAATAATAATAATAATAATAATAATAATAATAATAATAATAATAATAATAATAATAATAATAATAATAATAATAATAATAATAATAATAAACAAGAAACTACGGGAGATTTATTGAATCGGTCAAAGAAGTACAGTGCGTTTAAAGAAACCTGAATGTTCTTTCTGCTTCGAAAGCTAAAGTCGAAAGAAAAAAACTTAAGGGTTTGTTTGAGAAAAACATTGGCTGTAAATCCCTATGTAAATACTAGAAGGCCAAAACACAAGTGAAGTTGATGGTGTGAATATTCGTGATATGCTCCTTTTCAAATACTCGAGGTTATCATTGTGTAATGTAGAACATTCTTTTTCTCAATATAAGGTTTTATTCCGTAACAATAAGTATGTTTTAGAATAAGCAATTTGGACAAGGCGATAGTTATTTATTGCAACGCCTATGGAATTTCGATATGTGATGAATAGGAGCTATTGGTATTTATGTTTCTTATGTTTGTCGTTTTCCCATACTTTTCCTTGTTATTTTTTTGTTAAATATATTTTTTAATTTTTTGCAAATATTTTTTTTAAAAAATATACTATACAGTTTTTTAGCGCATAAAAATCTGGGTCCTGATCATTAATATCACGATAACTTAGTAAATTGATATAATTGCATTTTCTCATTGATATAATTGATATATAATATATATATAATTGATATAATTGGAGTTCTTAATATAACCTCCTGTTACATAATGTTCTGTTTTTTGTTGTGCTACGCGACATAAGAACTCGATTTTACATATTCTTAAAAAAAAAAGAAATGAAATATATCAGTTTTACGTCCCAGGTTATGTAGTGTAAATTAAAGGACACGATGATGATGAGAATGAATGGAAAAGTATGTATTGAGGAAATTGGGGGGAAACAAAAGAGCCCCGAGAAAATGAAATGAAATGAAATCTTTAAGTTTTATATCCCACGGTTATGCCAACTAGGCTAAAGGCGACAGTGCTGGTGAGAAATGAATGAAATGTAAGTGAAGAAAGTGGGAAGAAACGGGAGAGCCCCGAGAAAATCCACGCACACGGTGTTTGACCATCACAAAGTCCACTTGGGGCGAGCAGGGACCGAGCAACCAAGGTCCCCACACACCAGAGTTAAACGCTCTATCGTGTATATCTCAATAGAATTAGCCTATACGAACTCATTAAAACATAAATTAATAAGCGATCGAGTACTGTCTAATGTCAAACGAGCAAAACCATTAATCCAGTAAAACAGCTAACTGTCAAAGTTAGGGAATGCAAAATGGGACATTCAGATATAATTTAAATTCTGAGAATAAATTAAAACACTCCTAAAATACCTTTAGAGAGTAATGTCTAATGAATACTCAAAACTATGGTTAAGGAATAGAAGCAGTAGCTTTGTTTGGAACCGTTTGTATTGTACATATTCTGTTCACTGGCGTCTCTAGCCTGTAAAATTTGGGGGGGGGGGGGCATCAAAGAATGTGATTTAAATGGTAGTACTTAGCCCAACCTGTTTATTGTCTTCGATTTAATTTACCTTTCTGCTTAAATTCACGGAACCCCCTGAGACATATCAAGAACTGTCACAGCCCGAATGATTTATTCCAAATAAATATTATTATTATTTATGTGTTATTCTGTCGTTAGTAAATAAATTAAATTAGAATAAAATATTGGGGGGACGCCTCCTCCCGCCAGAGACGCCCGTGGTTCTGTTTATAAATATAATAGGTCTGATTCGTCAAATATAGTCATCTAGCAACCCTCAATTTGTGAGTCGATTTTGTATTAATCTTCACGATTATGATATAAGATAAATCAGAGAGAACAATACCGTGGCAAACAACACCAAAATCCAGTAGTGGCAAACAACCCGTAATCGTCCATAAAACATGGTGGTTGTGTGCTTTGTGAATATCATTCCAAAATTATGCTTCGTGCTTTATATACATCATAGGAAATGTATCTGTGCATTCTTAGGTATGCACAGCGTTGATCGTTTGCCTGTAGCATGGGTGGCATTTGGAAAAACTACAAAAAGTTTTTTAAAAAAACGGTCAAATTGACGAAACGAAAGAAATAGACTCTTTGAATCTGCTCTATACTGCTGCCACTTCTGCGCTACGGAAGCAAAACATTTTTTTGGATATATTCACACAGGCAAGGGAAACTAAACTCTGCACGGTAACAGACATATTCTGTCAATATTTGGATAAAGTCAAACATGATCAGCCTAACTTAGTGTAATTTTATCATATTTTCAAATATGAAAAACGACAGAATTTTGATCAGACTATTTTTGTGACATATTTTCCGCAAACTTTAAATTTCTTTTCTGTCTTGGGTGAGGCATTATCAAAATAATCTGTATATATTAAGATTTTTAAGTTACACAAACGTATTCATGCTTTCTTTCAAGTTATATTTCTCGTCTGTCCACAGAACATTTAATCTAATTCTGTGAATATTTTTGAAATTGCATTTACAATTCAAATATAGTTATAATCAATATTCAAAACAAAATTGCCTCTGAGCTAGGTGCCAGTTTTGAAAACCAAGCGTCATAGTAATACGAATGTAATTTGTTACATTTGCTTATATGTTTTGGCCATAAGTTAGCAAAAAGCAATACATGTATTTTTGGTTGACAGTGGCGATCTGGTACCCAGGAATTTTCGAGCCCTAGTTATAATGTTAACATTTCAACATAAACACTAAAAATTGTTTTTTAACACATAAGTGACGAAATATCATTCTATTCCTACTAGAAACGCATATATACCCATTACTAATGAGTAAAGTCGTATTGTAGAACTGTAGAAACTCCTTCTATTTATATCAGAAAGTAACTTGAAGATTAAGTACTATATTTAATCATTCTAGGGGAAAGAAAGAAGTCCAGTGTACGTATAAAGCAAGAAGTAATTATCTATGCCTCAGATACTCGATGAACTTCGAAACAGAAAGTACTTGTTAACAGTTTCATTTAATGTCTAGTATGTAGAATTTTTTTATTAAAAGATGGTCACAATTTTTCGAGAATTGAGACCAGTCGAGAATATTTTATGATACTTCTAAACTTGTTTCGATTCTTGTCTCAGTGAGACGAGAACTGTCATAATTCGCGTCTCGTCTCGAATTTGAAAATACACATTTTGTCTCGACATTCGTCTCGTTCTCGAGACGAGACATTCCTCATCTCCTGTGTAACAGTAATTATGCGATATAAAGCTTCTAATAAGCCAATCAATTAAATAAAACAAGCATTGTGCAAATGGATCTTATGGAAACAATCAAGATTGCATGCAGGTTATGGACATCGACTGGTATTCCAACGACATTGACTAGACGTCCAAAGAATGCTCAATGGAGTACTGTACAAGTGTCTCTGTTTGTGATCAATATTTAACTAGTATGTTTATTTAGTGGAGTTGAAGGTATTTTTTAAACGGATTGGTATAAACGCAATAAACTTTTCTCAGTAAAATTACTACAAATCATCGGCAAATATATTGTGTTCACATCACTACTTAATTACAATCAAGCCAAACCTAGAATATTCAGTCAGTGTTTACACTCTGTAACACACCGGTAGGTGGTTGGCAGCCCCAAATATATAATTCATAATTTTATGACTATGTTTAATTTCAAATATTTTTATTTCAATTCTTATATGGTATTAGAAGATTACTGAGGTTGTATGTTGAGCGCGATTACTTATTGGCATAAGTTAGTAGGCGGCTATAAAGAAACTACAAAGAATTCATTCTACATGCTGTTTGCATTCAATTTAGCACTTTTAAAACTTCCACAATGTAAAGAAGTTTAAATATGTATACATTTGTCTGTCATTAGTATCACCAATGTAATATAAAGACATACTGTAATTTGGTCTGCTTTCTAATTTTGTTGTTGGTGTTTCCGTTATGTCCTCAGTGAAGAGAAGAATCCATGTATTGCGATCTGAAGGTATATCATGATCTCAGCATTTGTTTCCTGAAAAAAAAATAAACAGGGATTTTACTTCGAGTAAGTGGTTTAGTAATCCAATTTGGATCCACCTTTTCCTTCAATAACACAATCACAAGTTTCTTTGGCTCGTTTCTGTGATTTCACAAGTTACAATTTATGCATACATATTTCATCTTCATGTTAGGACATAATTTTAACAATATCCTTCACATCACTTAGGTTTTCAAACTGTCAAAATTATTTAATTCATCAAAGCATCAAACACAGTCAGTAGCAGTGTCGTCAAAAGGATCCACAGTTTAATTTACACACAACTAGATTGTGACACTGTTCATTAAAACGTGCAGTGTATTATTTGTAGGTAAATAAATAGAGTAACTTTCGGGGTTCCTTAACGATAAAACATGATATTTCATTAGTATTTAGATTATAATATTTGATATCTAAAATAGTAATCAGCTGTAATAATAGTAAACTCTAGTGACAGCAGAATGGATCATGTACTTGCATTTTAGTTTCACCCGAAAGTTGTCAAGGCTAGAGTATGTTTACTGCCATCTAAAGACATGATATGTAACTTCCAGTAAGTTTGTTTCAATAGTAGAGAGTGGGATATGTACAGGTACCGTTAAAATGACCATTTCCCATGAAGATATTAAGGAATTCATTTAATTGGCAAATTCGACCGAGATAATTGTTCTAGCTATACCTTTAGAAAACAACAACATTTAGAAGTTGCTTTACGGTGTGTACTATTGAACGGACGTAAGTCACCCTTACGATTATAACGTATTTTACTCCATTAAGGAGCTCGGTTGAGATAATCGATCAGCTATGTTTTCCCCCCTCCCCAAGAAGACGAAAATTCGTATCCGTTCAAATTTATCGTGTGGTGTGTAATGCACCGCTATTATATGGTATCCCTGAGGATGTCTTAAGGGGTACCGGTTTGTATCAGATGATTTAGAAATTGCAAAATCTAAAAGAAATTCCTTTTTTTTTTCGAATCGAAATTGATAAACAAATAATTGGTATAATATGTATGGTGAAAGAAACATTTTGTGAATTAGTTTGGAATATGTATTTTAGAAGTATGTGTCTTTAGAAATATGTGAGCCTCGGATCGAACACCGAAGTTATACGAATTGTAGTTCGTATTTTATATTTTGAGTAAAATTAATCAGACATCAGGTAATACAGTGTGCAGTTTCATGAAACAGAGTAACCGATAATTTGTTGGATGTTGCCTATATGTATATGAATTGAGGAGATGATTCTAGGGTTTCTTATTAAAACAGTTCTCTACGAAATTAATGGAATAACTATAATTTTAATAATGTAGAAATAACTATGGAATGTGAATAGAAATGTAAGTACTATAATGATAGTGTGTAAATTGATGAAGAGGCTGCTAATAGAATATAATTGAATTGATCTTCAATTAAAAAATAAATATAGAAATATGTATATTAATACGTTGTTTTATTGAAGATGCATCATCAAGTTGAGATTACAAGAAATTGTAGGCTGCCATGTAGGGTCTACGTCTGATATAGATAGAAGAGAGGAAAGCATTCTTTATTGTGGAAGTCTCCATCAACACAAAGAACCTAATATATGAGAATCTAGAAATTGTAACACCCTTCTACACTGTCGTGAAAATGGGGATATTATAGGTGTATTGGACGGGCTTACTAACAATACAATCTTTTAGGTCTCACTTGAGTGTATGCTTATTTAATTACGGACTTTGCTCTACAAACTACACCTCTTAAAAAGGAAAGTTTTTTAACGATTAAAAACGATTCTAACACGGCAATAAAGATGAATCAATAGAGCAACACGAGGGAAAAATATCCCCGAAGATTCGAAATGTCAACTAAAAGTTTCATGAATATCACACTAAAATAGGTAAATGTTTGACAGTCTTCTGTGTGAAGTGTTTACTGAGTATTATTATGATCAAGAAAGTGGTACGAATAAGATTGTAATCGTTACTCCAGTGCATAAATAGAGCAATTATGTCGGTAGAGTCACTCTAACGGAGTGAATCTGTTAACACCTTAACGGGTAACAGGTTAAGGTTCTTCCGTTACTCCCAACAATATTTCTTGAACAAAAATGAATTTTTGAGGGTTTTTGTTTTCAATAGATAGCTAGAACGATTGTCTCGGCCTTGCGTGTTAATACAGTCAATCCACAAACATCTTCATGACCAACAGTACCTTATCCATATCACACTTATTTATATTGAAACAGAAGTGTATGTTTATTGAATTCTTTAAGTTACACAGGGCAACGTTAGTTGGGAGAAAATATCCTCCTGCAGTTGACATCTACCAGACGAATTTGAAATTTCAGGCTTGTCCTTTTGGACTTGACTTTTCCTAAGTCTCCTTACATGTGCTAAACTCCAGTTTGATCGCCTGAGTAATTTTTGCTGAAGATAACGCAATTGATACATCCGTGATTCCCTTGGAATATTCTTATTGCAGTGAAATGAATTTCATTAGTCATTGGCTCCAAAAATTGTAAGCATAATTTTCTAGATAAGTTTTAGTTTAAAAATACGAAATCACACAGAAGTACTTCTTGTATTTAAACAACTGAATTTTGGCAGCTCAATGGTCCTAACATGAAAACAACTTTAATTCAGCATCAAAGGTCTGATGTTGTGGTTACCGATTTGATACCAAAAACCTGGCGGTACTGATTTGAAACAGAGATGGTGTTGAGCAGTGTGAAAATAGCACTGCATCTGTTGCAGACCTAGGTCATTGAACGAACGAACGTTAAATAGAGGCCACGCTACAATAATCTTTCAATGTATATACAATGTCTTCCTAGTAACATCTCAGCTAGCATGGTAAATCTAAGTCATGGAAATATTATTTTTAGTAACTGTATTATTAGTCAGTGGTCAACGAACGCTTCATTAGTTACGAACAATGATTTAGTGTAGGTATCACAGCCACTTCAAAATCCTGTGTATTATTAGATAGATACACCTACAGGGTCAGTCCTTAAAGTAGTAGGACTGAGTCAATTAAAAATAAGATATTGACAGAAATAACACTTACGCTTAATATTCTTTGAAATATGATCCTCCTACATCTACACACCGCTGCCAGCGGGATTTCCAGTTTTCATACGCTTCCTGGAAGGCGGAAACTGGAATGCTGTTCAGCTGCTTCGTCACGGCCTGTTGTAATACTTCCACCGAGCCGTGATTATGCCCTTTCAGGGTAGTTTTGAGGCGGGAGAAGAGGAAAAAGTCTGGTGGGGCAAGGTTGGGACTGTAGGGCGGCTGAGGCAAGGTTGCAATGTTATGTTGGACCAGATACGCCACCACTCGGAAGGCTGTGTGGCTCGGCGCATTGTCATGATGCAATATCTAGGAGTTGGCGATCGCTGCGCGGACGCGGACGATGCGTTTCCTCAGCCATTCCAGAACCTGGAGATAAAAAACTGCATTGACAGTCTGTCCGTGTGGAACAAATTCCCTGTAGATCACTCCTTGTGAGTCGAGAAAGCAAATGAGCATGCTTTTCACTTTTGATTTCGTCATGCGCGCCTTTCTGGGGCGTGGGGAATTTCGGGTGTGCCATTCCGCGTTTTGACAGTTGGTCGCAGGTCATATTCAAACGTCCACGTCTCGTTCCCAGTCACCACATTGTCTAACAAGTTTGGATTTACACTTACGTCTTCGAGAAGGTCCTGGCAGATCCGTTTACGAACGTTCTTTTGCTCGCCTGTCAGCACTCGCGGCACCAACTTTGCACAAATTTTCCTCATTTGCAATTGTTCGTGCACAATTTCGTGAACTTGGGTTTTAGCAATGCCAAGTTCATCGGCAATCATGCGAACAGTTAATCTTCTGTTACTGTTCAGCAAATTCTTCACTCTTGCAACATTTTCTTCCGTTTTCGAGCTCGAAGGTCGTCCTGACCCTGCAGCATCTTCAACTTCTTCTCTCCCCTCCCTAAACAGCTTGTGCCACTCAAACACACTCGATCTTCCAATGGCGTTATCACCGTACGCCGTCTTGATCATTTTATGAGTCTCTTTCCCAGTTTTACCGAGCTTCAAGCAAAATTTGATGGCGTAACGCTTTTCCAAAAGACTGGCCATGACGCAGCGTGACGAGGGTCACTCGCAGAGGTTACGATGACGAGAGATCTTTACCCTGCTATGGCTGGCAGCCGACTGGCGCTGCTTCCTGTCTTTCCTTAGACCCACCTCAACCAACAACAGGTGGAGTAACCGTCGTCAGTCTGTAAAAAGAAAAGGAAAAATCAGTCTACTACTTTCAGGACTGACCCTGTATACTGTAATATTCAGCTTGCACATTGCCTTTTAAAGATATCATAAATATCTAGTAACTGACATTTAGAACTGTAAAAATGAAATGAAATATTTAAGTTTTACGTCCCACGAATATGTGGCTAGGCTAAAGGAGACGGTGATGATGAGAAATGAATGCAATGCTGGAATGAATAAACTATGAGGGAACGGTAGAACCCCGAGAAACCCCAAGCACAGGATGTTTGTCCACCACAAAGCTCACTAGGCGCGAGCGGGGATCGAAACATGAACTCCATGCATCAGAGGTGAACGCTCTGCCACTGAACCACTGCGGACCTCATAACTTTAAAATTTGTATTTTAAATATAAAGAGAAAATTTATGAACAAGCTCTATTGACCACAAATTATAAATATAAAGGGATACTTTATAAACATGATTTTATTTCTTTGCTGTAAGCAAATCTTAACGCGATAAATTTGACTTCTCGTATCATGTAACGAAAAACAAACGTATTATATTTCCTATAATATTTCATGACAATAGATTTGTTAATTGATTCCCTGAAGTTTATATGAGTAGAAGTGGTGCGATTTGTTGTTCTTATGTTCACTATGTTCTTCTTTGTCGCCGACTATATTTTGTTCTTTGTACCCACTCATGAATAGTCTATGCAATACTTTATTATCAGTCTTAAATATCATGCCCGTATAATACGAAATAAAAAGCTGTTTAAAGTAGTTTTTGGCAACTCCATATAAAACAATACCAATAATGTGTTATTAAAATAACTCCCCATCATTTCAGATAGTTTGCGTGACGACTATCATTTTGTCACTTTACTTATGTTTGGCAATCTGTGATGGAGTAGCATCATGTATGTGTCAAAACTTAACATTGCTCGTGTGACACAGAGTCATTTTCTATTGTACAGTATAAAATATAATAGAAAATGCAACTTATAAACTTGTTATTGAAACGAAATACGATATATTTTAAATAAGTTCTTCTATTATATATACGTAATTAACTCTTATTTTTATGTATTTATTTTGATTATGAAATCAGAAAAAACTATGTCAAATACCTTCTTCGCTCTGGTCTACTTCACAACTTGAAAAGAATTTTCATCAAAATACTCGATCTTGCTGGATGGAACATTGAAGAAAGCTCTGGGTGGAAAGAGGGAAAGTCTCGGAGGATATCTTTGTAAAATTATTTTCTACCAAGGTGCATAGTATCTGTCATCAGAGAAGAGAAAAATGTAATATTATCTTTTTAATGCATAAGATTAGGTTCTACATTGAAATTATTATTAATTATCGGCTTGAAATAATGGAATGTTGTAATGTGTATTGCCGTCTTAGATGTTTCTCTAACTACGCACCTGCAGCATGTGCCCCGTTTGCCGCTTCCCAGTTGCAGCCCTGTTGACAGTGGCGTATTTAGGGGGTGGCTTCCGGGCCTAAGCCCCCCCGAAATCTTACTTAGTATAGTAAACTAAATGAAATGTCTTGCAGAATTTTCATATTTCCAGGCAACCCCCCCCCCGAAAGATAGCAAAGCCCATCCCGAAACAAAATCGTAAATACGCCACTGCCTGTTGATATCTTATCTGCATGAATCAAAAAATAAAGGCACGCAAAGTGCCTAAATATAATACTTACATTTTATTCTTGGAAGAGAAACTATATACAAATAATAATTTTGTTAATCATTAACTCAATGGGAAATGATTTAAGAACTACCGTTCAAAACTTATCTTAATAATTAAGAAATACAAATATTTATTGCGTGTGGCTGATAACTTCACGCACCTACCTACGTTACGAAATATAGCTGGCCTACTTAAGGGTTAACTAGAGTGACAAAAAGAATTCTTTAAAATTTACTTTCGATTTTTAAAACGCAATAGTGATAGGCATTTTATAATCCACTCATTATCCCCCCCCGGACCTAATGATTTGCTCAATTGGCGCAAGTCATACATTTTGGAAGTTCTTGTTCTATTTTAAGTATCCTCACTGTTAAAAACAATTTCTTAAATTTGAGAAACCATTTCTTATCCGTGCACCGATAAAATATTTTCTTAGAAATTAGATTTAGTAATTCTCATTCATAAGGAACGTAACAGTATATTTTCTCGTTTCGCTTTATACAAACTCATCTACTTTTCTTCATTTCTCATTAATGAGAGTTTCACACTCTTGTTTCCTAGAAAAGGCATTCTCGGTGCACAGATAAGAAACGGTTTCTCAGATTTAAGAAAATATTTTTGACAGTGCTTCTTCTTCTTCTTGCATGTGTCGGTGCTAATTAGGAAACGAACTATGAACGTTAAATATGGAATTCAGTTTTTGGTTTTAATCGACCCGGTACACGGATGGATGGAACCTTGCAGAGTGCACTTGTAATCAACGTTAAAAAGTCACAATTGAAAGTCAAATTTCTATTTAGGTTTACTACGACGGTCAACTACACATTTCCGGTTACTCAAGAAGCTCGAAAATTAAAAATAATAATAATAATATTTTCCATTTTTATTTACTCGCGGGAAAGATTGACGATACTAGCGGATCAGATTCAGCAGTGGTCAACTATTTGGCCATTGCTGATATATGCTATTCAGTCTAGATACTTTTGGTTCATATAGCTGAAAACAGATATGAAAAGGTCATCGTTCTTAGAGGTTGTTACTCTCGTGCTGCGCTGTTCAGAACCAAGCAGAAGAAACTTGTTAACAGGCTTTTCTCACTTACAGTATATTTCTTAATGAAACAACCACGGTTCTCCCTAGAGTAGTTAATTTCATAAAACTCTTCTTGGACTCGGAAAATGAAATGTGTTTTAATATATAAGAAAAGTTCAAACCAAGATACTCCACAGGAAGTTTACATTAAGTCTTTGTAAAGAACTACTACTGGGAGAGGGCAGAGGTACCAACCTTAAGAGGAATGATAGAGTAACGAGCGCAATTAAAGTGTGGTTTTCATCTTGTAAAAACTCTGGAAAGAGAAAAAGTCCAGAACCACATTACATACTTTTGTTTCCTTCTTCTTTAAAGTTTATTAGACTGTTTTTTAGACTTAAAAATGTACATTGCATCATCCTCCCAGAAAAATCGCTTCTTTACATCTCCACAGAAAACTATTTTATCGTACGGATATGACTAATCAATATTAATATTACATTATAGTCTTCAATATAAATCTCTACGGTGGCCAAAGTGACAGAAAGTGTTCATAAAATAATCAAAACAGCTTATGGAAGTCCAAGTGCGTTGTTCTAAGGTGGTATTCAAAAAATAAAAATAGGGACTTTCTGAAGATTCATGCCCCACC
Source organism: Thermobia domestica (assembly GCF_964235325.1). Classification (NCBI taxonomy): domain Eukaryota; kingdom Metazoa; phylum Arthropoda; class Insecta; order Zygentoma; family Lepismatidae; genus Thermobia; species Thermobia domestica. The sequence goes on along the minus strand of NC_137465.1, from coordinate 112,090,376 downwards.
TTTCGTTAACATTTCTCCTAATTGTTGAATGCGAAATGTGTACTGGACAACGAACTTTATTTCTTGGTCGGTAATAGGTTATAGGCATTTTGACTTTCTGAGTTTGTATTTGATGCTATTCGATTTTACACGTCTTAATGAGTCTACACACGAAATTTCAACTTGCGCAAGCAAAGAAGTCAAAAGATATGTGGGTCAATTTTACCAAAACTATAGGTAGTGTAATGGTATTATATATCGAACACTTAAGGTAATGCCTAGAATATTTAATCCGTATTTTCTACCAGTGCCAAACATATCACTGTAGGAATAATATAACTTAAACAAAATACCTATTCGTTGAAATCAGCTTGTTCACAGGATTCAAATGCACAATTTAGAGGTCCGGAAGTACTTAAATGACACGGTTGTATTTCTTCATGTATCGAACAAGTTGTGTTATACATCGATCTGTATGGTTTTAATTATCGAGCATCAATTTCTTTATATCGAGCAGCGAAGTTTGAAAAAATGATTAGAACAATTTGAAATCAACTACTATAATTTTATGACTTTAGTGTAATTTTGAACAAATTGGAATATTTCTAAACTACCTAGGTATTAACCACAAAAGCAATCGCAAGGAAGAATGCATATTAAAATGTTCTTAGCAATATAAAAATATTTCTAATCACCATCTCTCCGTAAAGAGAGCATATTTAGTCTTTATTGTTTACTTTGTTTTTCTTCAGTTCTCCTCGATACTCCTTTGAAGAGATTTTTTCCTCAAACTGAATTGATTAGGTTTCTCTGATTCAGGCAGCTTGAGAAAATCATTGAAAGAATCCTCACTACTATTTGAGGAAGGTGAACATGTTAATTCAAAATCTATTTCATCCGAATACAATAATTTCGACTCGTGAACTTTTACCTCACTTTTTGAAATGACAGCACCAGGAAGATACTTTTTGGGTGAAGGTACGTATACTTCTAAACGGTCAGAGTTTAATGTGAATTCACGATTATCATTGTCGTGCTCGCCATTTCTTTCTTCTTCTGAGCTACTATCAGTCATTGTTTCATTTTGATCTGATATTATCTCATATGTTGGGCTGTACCGAATTTTAATACTTTTCTAATAAGAGTACAAATCTGGGTCGACACCATTTTGGCTGCTCTCCATTACATCTCAATTTGTTAGTAAACATACCAAGAACACAAGGAGTCATGAATTCTTCGAGTTCATTAACCATAATTTTTAAATTTTGATGAAACTAGGGATCATTCGTTGAGGAGATGAAGAGGTGCCTTGGTCACTCTCTTGCGGATGTCCTCCAATTAAGATCTTTAGAATATTTACAATACACATGCTATAGTCCACAGTGTTAGTATTTCATTGATAAAGGTCACACTTACAAAAGATGCTTTCCATAAAACCAGGTTTATCGGGATCATCTCAAAGTTATTGCAACGTTTACCTTGGGTACTGTTGCGCTGAGAATTCGAATTTTCTTGTCTCAAAGACCATGCTCGCTTTAATGTTGCAAACACTTCCACTTCTTTTGTTGGCTGAAGATAAGTGGCGTTGAGCAAAATGCAATACAATCTTATTCCACAATTGTGAAAATATTCACTGAGTTGAAATAATAGATGACTCCTGTACTCACCGAGAAAGATAATAACTGGAAGTATGTCTTTTTCTATTTATAGCCACAACCTAAATTTTCGAAGGTAATTAAAAATGTTTGGGCGTACATTTACTCACTTTCCGTTTTCTCATAGGCCATAGCTCACGTACACTCTTCTTGATAAGTTGCTGAAGTCTTATGTTGCTGCAGACTATTATGGTTGCAGTGCAAAGCCACTCCTCATAGAAGTTACAGAGTACTGTTAGCCTTCTTTCTCTTCAGCCTTCTTCTCTACTGTTGCCGTAATTTGAATATTTTCCCCTGACATGAAGTACTTTCCTGAAAACTTGTGAAACAAAAAGTTTGTCTTGTCTGCGTTGAAAATCTTGCTTGGGTCTTTGATAATTACCACTATGTCCTCAAAATCAAGCTGTTCCACATTCCAACAAGCCACTCACATATTATCTTCTGAAACTGCAACCCAACCCTTGCTAATGGTTTCAGCCTTCTTCCGAGAGAGGCTGTGGGGTGTCGTCCCTTGAAACACCTGTACCAAGTTTTCTCTGATGTTACATGCTTGAACGGTGTGTTTCTTTCTGATGATTGTACAATTTCTTGGCCAGTGCCCAAAAATATTTTTTCTTAAACGAAAAATCTCTTTTTGCCTTGTTTCTTACCCGTTCACTAATGCAGTGTTCTTGTGGACTCATGAAGGGCTTCCGGCTAAAACCATCTGAATGTTCAGACGTCTATTTTATCATTTAACATTTTTAAAGAAACCTGATACGTTCTCGATGTCTCTTTCGGGACAGCATACTTCACCTTTGAATAGCTTCAGTAAAGGCAGTTAACGAATACTGTCATCGTTTTGTTTTCTTGCTAGCTTATGCTCCGTCTTTTGTGACTGACTCTAGCTTGTGGTATTAATTTTGCCCATTACTGAACTATGTGCAGTAGTAAGGAAACACATCAAGAACTGTAAAATGAATACATAATACTAAAATCTTCCATTGTATCTATTAACCTATAGCCGGGGTGGCCTAAATACTGCCCTTTAACAACGATTAAATATTCCCAAATATTGCGTGAGACGAATGCTATAGTTAGAATATATCTCATGGTCAAGTACTACAACCTCGATTAGCACAACAAACGTTAAAAATATGCTTTCGTAAATTTTTAATTAGACAACCAAAGCAAATATTTAAGACAAAAGACGACTTCATTAAAGGTTCAAATATTGGCAAGTAATTATCTGTTTCAGTTTGTTCTGATTAGTCAGGAAACTAAATACCACTATTAAACTGTCACCTGTGATCCTTTCAAAGCTTTAATTTTAAAATATCTAAGGTACCATAAAAACACCATAAAGTGGCAAATTTGGTTGGGCTATTTAGGATACTTGATATTTTTTGCTTCTTCCGCTACGTAATACGTTTAGGAAGAAAAGGGACGTAGTAGCACTCTACGAGTTGGCAACAGTGTGTGTCTACTAGTACATTCAGAAATTAGATAATGAATTAAACTTTAACTATCGTAACCATCGTAATCGTAATCAAGTATCCGGAACTATCGTAATCAAGTATCGGATCTCGAATTGCATCAAGAGCGAACGGAGGCTATGGTTTGGTCATCTTTGCTATAGCCTAGGCCTATACATTGTGAAAGAGAACTTGCTACCGTATATAACCCAATAAAAATAGTCCTGAAGGTGGAAATTTGGGAATAACAAGCTGAAATTTTCAGCATCAACTTTACTATATCTATGTATTAACATACTAAAAGTCCGAATGGATTCCATTTGACGAAACGGAGATATGACGTCATTAATGTGGCTGCGAGCCGAATTCGTTTCTCAAATTTCAAACAATTAAAACTCTAGGCCATTTTAAGATAAGAATTTAGTTTATGTGCTAATTATGAGAGAATATATTGGAAACTGTTTTCTAGACTAAAATGTTTTTATTTGTAGTCGCCATTTTTAAATATGGCGCCGTGAAGTGAAAAAATGTAATACTCACAATTTTGTTTTTGTTATTTAGGGTCAAATATCTTCGTTACCGCCACGAATTCCAAAAAATAATCTGAAACAATCATTATTGGGTACTTCGCGAGCTTTCCAATGAGGTAGCATTGATGTATTTTTAAAACTAGCATTGCTAATATATTTTATATACTGGAAAATGTAATGTATAACTTTTCTTGACACCAATAATAGTGGTAGCATCAGATTCACAATTTAAAAACTTCGATGAATTTGCAGCAATATATTCTGACTAGTTACCAGGTGCCATGTCCCGGTGCGCCCTCCGAAACATTATATTATAAAAAAAAAGTACAAGGTTTTGCACCCTTCCGAGACCACATGAAAGAAAACGATTTTATTTATTCTTCTGTATAGCACAGTTCTGTAAAATAAATACATACGGTTACTGTTGATAAAGAGCCCGTGAAGGGTAGTGCGCCCTGCGAAACATCACAAGTAGTTTTAGTTTTCTTCTGTATACCAGTTTGTATAGTAAGATCATATAGTGGCTGTTGGTAAAGAACCTGTGAAGGATACAGTACGCTCTTTACATAAGGCGCCCTGTGAAATATCACGTTATAGGCCTAAATGTTTTGCTTTTTTTAATTCTTCTGTATAATAGTTTTGTATCATACATTCATACAGTTGCTATCGGCAAACAACAGGTAAAGAAAATTGAATGAAATGAAATCTTTGTTTTACGTCCCACAATTATGCCAGTTAGACTAAAGGAGACGGTGATGATGAGTAATGAATGAAATAGTGGAATGAAGAAAGTGGGAGGAAACGGGAGAACCCCGAGGAAACCCACGCACACGGTGTTTGTCCGCCATAAAGTTCACTTGGCGGGGGCTGGGATCGAACCCGGGACCCCACAACAGGTAAAGAGTACAATAACTTTTCAAAAAGTATGTATAAAGCCAGTAAAGCAATTAACATATAGGTCTTTTGGTAAGATAATGTAGGAATTTCTCCTGCTGCTACTCATTTATTTAAAAAAAAAAAAAACTTTCAGAAGCTAAGCGCAAGTTTAAATAATTCGTTTTTTAAGCTCTTTATTTACAAATTTGATTGTTCCTATGTGTTTTAAAGCAATGTTCGAATAATCAGTGTCTATTGTATTTCTGAAATATAACTATATTCATTAATTGGTATATACTGTATTTAGCTTAATTTTATTTGACAAAAAAAGTTATTACAAGAACTAAAAAGTGTCTTTCTAGTAAAGACGTTTTCACCGTTTAGCTACTTACTAAACAAATTTGGTTGTTTTAATACATAAAATGGCGTCCGTATATATACAGGGTGTAACTTAATTAATATAACACACGTCAGGAGGTGATTCCTGACATCGAGATTAAACAAAATGCATACACCAACCTGGGTGTAAAAATGCCTCCTTTCGGCGCCTTGATCATCCGAAAATTTGTCGGAAAAATGTATAAACAGCCATAACTCAAGAACAAAACTCGAATTGAAGTCGGGTAAAAGAGAATGTCATTATTTCTAGTCGTAGATTCCATTTGTGTACAATCGGATATAGTGGAGTGGCGGCGCAAGGGTGACTTCCAAAGGAACCGGAGTATTCCTTTGAGTATTTTATCAGATGTTGAATGAGGAAAATGAACAACTATCAAGTACAAGATTTCAACAATCAAAAATAATAGTACATCGTTCAAATTAGAAAAACACTTAGAATTCGTAAGAAAGAGAGATACACATGTATGATTGATCTATTTTGTCTCAGTACAGAATAAACTCTCGGAAGAAGTTAAATGAAACGCAGTATTTAACGTATCACAGTTATATGTTCTAAGCGTAACGTTTCATAAATGAAGGCTTCCTGTCTAAGTTAAGAGTGTGTGAAAATGGAAAAAATAACTTTGATCCAGATTAGGTTTAAAATGACTGTGCATAGAACAGTCAGGCGGCATGTATTCAAAACTGCAGATCACAAGTGATAAACTAGTGTACAAATGATTCTCCAGATGACACAGGAATTCCCAAATATTGCGTGAATACATATTGGACAAAAAATAAGTTGCATTAAAGAGTTTTCTCCTCCTAACATGTAATTCCGTGATATATGATATTTCTGTGCACAGAAGGAACAAAAATGGACGAAACACGAGATATTGTACACGTTGCATAAGCATACAAAGAAATGCGCTGGGACAGTATACTTACTTGATTTATCCGTTAAGTGAGTCTTCTACCAGGGATACTTTCGAGGGGTTTTCCCATCTCTTGGAGTTGACAAACTGTCCCTTGCCCCTGAGCTACGAAAAACTCCATCGCTATTGTGCATATACCTAAATAGCCTTCTAATATAGCCTATTTACATTTTGATTTTGTCACTGGTGGAAAAACATTTCTAGAATAAAGCTGGTTGGAATTACAACCAAATATGGGGGAAAATCAATTTTTCACGTTTCAATGTGCCTTGCAGCTGGATGGAATATCTACATGAAGGAAAGAGAATGTGACACTGTTTCGTACACGTAACAACACAGTGTTTTCACTAAGGACATGATGGTTTGGTCGCACACTACAGAACTATCGTCCCTTGTGTGCCAATTACGAGTGACTCGCTAAAGGCTGTCTTGCAGTTCTATTGTGGAATGGTGTCTATTAGCGTGGATGTGTTGAGGTAGGCATCTACACAACTTGTGAGTGATATACATAGTTCAATGCTCTAGTGTTGCGTGTGAAATTGGTGTTTAACAGGATAGGAAGTGTTGCGTTCAAAGGTAGAGGGTAATGTCCAGGTATTTACGGTCATGTAAAAGTGTAGACGTTTGTGTTTAAGTAAAATTGATTGTGTTAACCTGTACGTGCCTGCGCAATGGTAAATTACCCTGTCCACGAGCTGGCAGATATGCACCTCATTTATGGAGAGGCAAGAGGAAATAGTCCAGAGGTGAGGCGTTTATATAGTGACCGCCGCTCTCAAAGGATAGTAACTTTCCCTGCCTCCATATTCGTCTTCGAAAAATAGGGTCTCTTTAATTTCATCTGCGTGAAATCAGAGGAAATCGCACTCTGTGACAATTGAATTTAAAGACAGCGTACTGGGAATGATCAGAGACCGTCCAGAAACTAGCAGTAGCAAAGTGTATTGCGTAAAAATACACATGCAACTCTAGTGAACGATCAGCAGCAGAGATTTAGTGTGAGCGAGCGGTGCTATGCTGTATGGTGGATAATTTTGTGGTAGGACCTTATTTATTAACGCCTATGTGGGAGTACGTATCTTTTATTTTTACATAATGTTCTCCCAGAATTGCTCGAACATGGATCCTTGAACCTAAGACATCAGATGTGATCCCAGCATGATAATGCATCTGCACATTTTGACAGGAATATGCAGACCTACCTAAATGAAACACTCTCAGATTGTCGGATTGGGAGAGAATGATCTACACCGTATGTTATTACCACGTTCACCCTATCTCCCACCCCTTGATTTCTTTTTTTGGGAGGGAAGAGGGAGAGGACTATGATACGCCTTTTGTATGCAACAGCAGCCACGACATCCGAAGAACTTGTTGCTCGAGTTAATATAGCTGCGGCAGTCATATCCGAAATTTCAAGTGTGTTTGGTCGCACGGTGAATGATTTGTTTCGCTGATGTCATCTTTGCAATGCGGTCAACGATTGACAATATCAGACTCTGAACTGTTATTCTTCACAGCTGTTTCGTGTACACGTACTGCATTGCACAAATACTGTACAAGATACCTCTTAGTATTTCACAGTTATCCTGCTTTCTACGAAACAGAATAAATTGGTAATTTGAAATTGTAATTCTTTGTATCATTGTGCACAGTGTTGAATTCAGACTTTTGTACAAGGGGGCCAATAAAAAAATAAGATGGGGCTCTGTTCTAAATAGCAATTAGAGGTCTGCACGGGCCGGAATCTTTAGCCCTGGCCCGGCCCGAGCTCGTGTGATAATCAAATGAGCCCCAAATAAGCCTGAATTACAGAATATTTAAAAATTCACGGCCTGTGCTGGGGCCTGGACCGAAGTGATATATGCTTTGTAGGGTCGAGTCCGGCCCGCGGGCTCGGCCCGAGTAAGTGCAGACCTCTAATTGCAATAAGCAGCAGGAATCTATCGCAACAAAACTTGCGACTTGTTATTGTCTGGTCGGTTGCAATAACCAACATATTGCTATTTTTAACTAACCAATGTTGTAAAGCGTTTGTGAGCGTTTGTATCTAATTCCCAAGTTTTTATTTAAGAACGACTTTATATGAAAACGTGGTTTGTTAATTAGAACAATTAGGTTGTGCAAAAGAAGAAATTAATTTTCTTTAAAAAAAAAAACAAGTATTTGCTTTTGAGACTTCTTATTTCCGAAACAAATGAACAAAAAAAAAAAAAAAAACTCAATGCATGTTGTAGATATTCTACGGAGGGCGCATATATATATATATATATATATATATATATATATATATATATATTAGGGATGGCCAATTCCGGAATTTTTACTTTCCGGAATCCGGAAAGTAAGATCGGAAAATTCCGGAATTCGGAAAAATTCCGGCTTTCGGAAAAATTCCGGCTTTCGGAAAAATTCCGGCTTTCGGAAAAATTCCGGATTTCGGAAAAATTTCGGATTTCGGAAAAATCCGGAATTCGGAAAAATCCGGAATTCGGAAAAAATCCGGAATTCAGAAAAATTTCGGATTTCGGAAAAAATCCGGAATTCAGAAAAATTCCGGAATTCGGAAAAAATACGGATTTCGGAAAAATTCCGGAATTCGGAAAAATTATTTTTTCTTTTTGTAATCCTAAGAATTTTGTTCAAATGCAAACGAACAAATTTCCTTTTTGTAATTCTAAGAATGTATGATGCAAGTTAAGCTGAAACTTACATCCTAAAGTATACACTACTCAATCTTCCCATGGTTAATGAGATGTAGTCCAAAAGTACGATGTACTCCTAATATTTAATTTTTGTTTTACTGTGATATTGTCCAGAGGTAAGACATATATCACACTGAGATAAACAACTTGACATAATGAAGATGTTATCATACGTAGTTTTCCAGAAAATCGTGAGAAACGATTTTTTATGAAGTTAAAATATGCGTCGCTTGTTGCCAGTGTGATGCAATTGATAACTTTTATGCTGGAATAGTATTATTATTATTATTATTATTATTATTATTATTATTATTATTATTATTATTATTATTATTATTATTATTAATCGTTTATGTACTGTACAAGAAAAATATGAACCGTTAAGTAGTAGATTTTATCTGTTGTTTTTTGGTATCTTCTAACAGTAATAACAAATTGCTTGTAAATACGCAATGATTATCAAGGACAATGACATATTAATATAAGGACTACTCTGCAGACTAGCAATAAACAATAAACAATAACAGATAAACAATAGTTCCAAAAAGAAAGTAACTAACTTGGGCACGTCAGAATGTTCGCGAGAATATAGGGACGCATTGAGACTAGCAAAAAAAGTGGTGTTATTATTACTCAAAGGGCCGTACGATGGAGGCATTAACGTTAATGTTAATGGCACCAATGAGCACTTACTTGCTCTAACACGATTAACCTCATTTTTGAGATGATTCTTAGAAGTGGGCGTGTTGGCATGCAGTTGGAGTACTAACGATTTGCGTCACTATCGAACACTAACGTAGCACTAGCGACGTTTAAAGTCGTAATTGGAGTCTGACATAAGTGGCTTGTCAACTTCACGGACATTATATTTTCCTTGAATGCGAGAATTTTGCGCCCGGGAAATTTGCGCCCTACCACAAAAATAGGAAAAAATGAGCTCGCAATATATTTGCACTGGGATGTTTGCGCCCTACCCCAAAAAGAGGGGAAAATGCGCCGGCTATATATTTGCACTGGGATGTTCGCCCTACAATTCAACTTATTATTGTATTGTGTAAAGTAACTTCCACTAGCACTTGAACTAGGCTTGCCTCTCATCGTCTCAGTGAGTTACTCCATCCGTTATAATATTCCGAACAAATGAAAAAAATGCAATTTTAGTTCACTAAAGGGCAATAAATACAAATACAATTTTTCATTATACTACAAAATTTACAATAAACGTATAAATGACTGATATATAATTATTTATTAGCATAATCAAAGAGTATAATTTAATCTACAAAAGGCTGTTTGGTTCTACCCAGATATCTCTGTTCACAATCCTTGCGAGTTGTTTGGCTTTTCAGGACACAAAATATAGTAAAGAAAATGTAAAGTGAATGTAAAATCAGTTCAGTAATATTATCAAGAAAACTATGTACAGTGTGTTTACTTGCTGGAATTACACTTCAAACACACAATTGCGTTCAGTCGTTCTTTCAGGAAAAATGTTCCGGGGGGCACATTTAATATTCCGGAGGGGGGTCACTGCTGGTACTATTATATTATAGACGTATTATTTTGGTCTCCTCCGAGGGGGCACTCTAAGAGCTCTGGGGAGGCCAGTGTTCCCCCAAAATCATCTCTGGAAGAAGCAGTGATTGCGTTGATCCGTTGTGTTCTTTTGGCTTATATTGAAGTTTATTCTCCCCTTATATAGCCACAATGAAAATAAATCACAAATGGCATGGTTGTGGGGGGAGGATTGTTTATGCTGTAATGTCAGCCCCTCCGAGCAAATGCGTAAGCTCCAATAGGTTCTTTTATTTCGCAGGGCTCAAACTTCCCGGTGGAGGTACATCGCAGGCGCAATTTTCCCTGTTCTTGAGGTAGGGCTCAAATTTACCAGACGCAAAATTCTCGACACCGTTCGAATGACCTCGGAAGACGATATCTTTTTCAATACTTTTTTTATATTCTTTTACTCGAGATTTCTTCATAGCTTCTTATTAAAATACTTACTAATATATCCTCATTTTATTGTCCTAACCAATCAATATGGGTATGTTGTCAGTAAAATATTTAGATTGATCGAGCCTTTGGTGTGTAACCACAGTATTTCATATCATGGCCTCATTAGAAATCTTGGCTAAACGAACCAATATATGTTGCCAATAAAATAGTTTAGAATGATTGAGCCCCTGGTAAATAACCACAGTATTTCGTGACAGACCCCCCTCCTTCCTATTACCATATTCTAGCTACGTGCCTGACTCAGCTAATTCTCTACATTCTTTACCAAGCACACATTTTTTAAAGCGGAAAATGCTCTCTAAATACCTAAGCTCAATATTTTCAGCAGATGCACAAACTGGGTAACATTCTATCTACATGAATGTTATATATGTCGATTACTGGAAACCGCTTCTCGCTATCTATTACCATATTTACTATATAATGATTAACTTTAAAACCGGAAATAGTTGATTTGTACCGCTTCCGGTTTGAATATTACATTCATCAGGGAACTCGATTCTTAACTATTGACTCTGTACATCATGGCCAAAATTGATTTGTAATCCATCAGATAGTTCTTGAGACTGTTTGTTTCACTGACGGACAGAATGAATATATGGCTATAAAGTTTTGATAAACTAAATTCATTAATGAGTGATGATGGAACAAATATAAGAAAGGGAAGCAAGAGTACCACCGGGAAAATTTTCGAACACAAAATTAGCCATCGAAAACCCACATGTCCTGGGTTAGAATACCATAGATGAAAACTCTACCACTGAGTCATCAATCACCCGCTTATTAGTTTTGTTAATTATTATATTAATATAAATTAATGAATGCTTGCTTATGTTAATTATTGAACAATTACATTGTATACTTCGTAAAGTTAAAAATTATAAATTTGTATTTACTGTACATACAGTGAGCGCAGAAAGTGTTCGTACACCTATGCTATTGAAACGAGAATGCCTGCGAGAAAGAAACAGAAAATTTAAGAAGTGTAATAACACACACAATATGAATAATGAAAACTAAGCTTTATGAATATATCAATAAAGAACCACAAAGACAAGTTTAATGGTCAGAAAGTAAATAAATTCCGTAGAAAATGTACAGAGTAGACGCAAAAAGTGATCGTACACCTGACGTACGAATACGAAACAAAGATACCACAACTGGGGTTCACTAGTATTCACCTGAGTATACACCTCTATATAGCATGACGAGTAACAGAATGAGTTTAGTTGTGAATAGGAGTGAAAAAACTGCACGGTGGGCTGTCGAAATGGGAAGCAACCGAACAGAAACAAATGAGGAGACAAGAAAATTAATTATTAAAGTGTATAAGGGTAAGTCTTTGAGAAAGATAGCAAACCTCAGGGGCAGATCCAGAGAGGGGTGATCGGGACCATCGCCCCCCCCCCCCCACAAGAGGAAACTTTCTTATTTTATATATAAATAAACCCATCCATAACAAGTTTGGAGCTCTTAAAAGTAGCAGTATTACTGCCGACCGCCCCTTCCCCAGAAGTCCGTCCTGGATCCGCCCCTGTATAGAGTAGCCACAATCGAGTATTTTCCGCTGTATGTTTGGAGTCGTTGTCTTGCTGAACAATAAATTGTTTTCAAGAACCATCTTCTGCCCACTAGTATGGAGATATTCCTTTAATATGTTAATATACACTTTGTGGATCATCACTCCATCGATAAGGTGGAGACGACCCACTCCTGAGGCACTCATACGACCCCAGACGAGCACGGACCCTCCTCCGTGTCTTACTTTAGGGACGAGATTTTGAGGATTCATCTCTGTATTCACCTTGCGCCATACCATACGCCTCCCATTGGACTCGATAAAATTAAATTTACTTTCGTCCGAAAATATGACCCTATTCCAGAAAGAAGCCTGATCCCTTATCTTTATACTCTTTTTCAAACTTTAGTCTCTTTATACGATTTGTCTTGTTCACCCAGAACATTTTCCTGGCTATCCGACCATGATACCCTGCAAATATTCCGCACTGTACTGGCTGATACTTTAACACCGCGTGTTTCCAGATCCGTTGCCAATTGCACAGCACTACTTTTTGGAACCTTTTTTCCTTCCCTAATAATGTAACGTTTAACTTGTTCACTCAACACTCTTGGTCTTCCAGTTCTTTTATTATTATTATTATTATTATTATTATTATTATTATTATTTATGGTTTCGCACAGTGATAGAAACATTATACATCGCAATTATTGTTTGTACTGTTGAACGAGGCCTGTCTGCAAGGTTTGCCAGGGGCGGATCCAGGACGGACTTCTTGGGGGGGGGGCGGTCGGCGGTAATACTGCTACTTTTAAGAGCTTCAAACTTGTTATGGATGGGTTTATTTATATATAAAATAAGAAAGTTTCCTCTTGTGGGGGGCAATCGCCCCGATCGCCCCCCTCTGGATCCGCCCCTGACTCTATAATACCTTGAAACAGCTTCGCACACCTGCCCAATCCCCAGACATGAACCCCATAGAACATCTATGATCTGCTCTGGAGACAAGAATCAGAAGGCAGCTTGTCTACTAAAGAAGGCCTAAGAAAAGCTATTCAAGAAGAATGGGACATAATCAGTCCCGAAGCTACAGAACTACGAACTACTACAGGTGAAATCAATGCCACGAAGAATACAGACAATCACTAATGCACAGGGTAATCCCACAAAATATTAAATAACGTAATATACTTTATAAGCATTAATTCAAGCATAAGTGTACGGTGACTTTTTGCGTTTACAAAAAAGGAATTCTCTCTTTTCTTCTGAGCAAAACAGTGATTGTGTTTGTTTGGCCTTTCTCTTGTATATAGAAATAAAATGTATAAATGTGTAGTCTTAATTCTGGTTATATATATATTTTCCACCTCCCGTTCTCATGCTAGCTGTTTTCAATATAAAGTATGCAAGGTGTACGAACACTTTCTGCGCTCACTGTAGGTATGTTGACAATAAGCGAATGTTATTAGAATATTTGTTGAGATTTCTTTTCCTTCACTGCCTTTCGCCTGGTTAAAAAGTACCGTAGTTTGCAGTGCTTTGGAGCAGCTGCAGGTGGGAACGCGATAATGTTTGAAACATACCGGCGACTTTTTTGTGTGTGAAAATAAGACCTTTCTCATAAAGTAGTAAATAACTGCAGTAGCAATTGGCTACGTAAATGATAAAGACATATCCAACTACAAGAAATTAATACAGTATATATATTCATTATTGTGTTTCTCTTTTAACAGCTACTAGCTAAGGATGGCCAATTCCAGAATTTTTACTTTCCGTAATCCGGAAAGTAAAATCGGAAAAATTCCGATTTTTTCTAAATTCCGGATTTTTTCCGAATGTCGGAATTTTTCCGAAATCCGGAATTTTTCCGAATTCCGGATTTTTTTCTGAATTCCGGAATTTTTCTGAATTCCGGAATTTTTCTGAATTCCGGAATTTTTCCGAAATCCGGAATTTTTCTGAATTCCGGAAAGTAAATTTTCCGATTCCGGAGAACAAAATTTCCGGAATCCGGATTCCGGAAAATTTTGGCCATTCCTAATATATATATATATATATATATATATATATATATATATAATGGACAGGGCTCAGCATCCCCTTGAACATGCATCAATTCAACTCTGTGTGCAACATGCACAACAGATTGTGTTCCGTAGAGTTTCATTGCTTCTGTGCTCGAAATGATTATCTTCCACGGAATTACATATTACGAGGAGGAAATCTTTTAATGCAGCTTACTTTTGTCTAAATTGTGTTAATATAATTTGTGGGTATCACTGTTGCCATATGAAGAATCCCTTCTATTCTTGTTCATCATACATGATCTTTGCCGTCTGTCTTATGTACAGTCGTAATTCGTAAAGTTATTTCTTCTTTATTTTTTCATTTTCACACACTCTTAACTTGGACAGGAAGCCTTCATTTATCATCCATTACATGTGTTACACCAATCACACATGTATGTCACTCTTTCTTACGAATTCTAAGTGTTCTAATTTGAACGATGTACTATTACTTTTAATTGTTGAAATCTTTTACTTGATTGTTGTTCAATTTCCTCATTCAACGTTTGATAAAATACTCGAAGGAATACTCCAGTTTCTTTGGGTCACCCTTGCGCCGCCACTGCACTACAACCGATTGTACACTAATGGAATATACAACTAAAAATAATGAACATTCCCTTTCGCCCGATTTCTATCCGAAATTTTGTTCTCGAGTATGGCTGTTTTTGAATTTTTCCGAAAATTTTCGGGTGATCATAGCTCCGAGGTATTTCTACACCCAGTTTGGTCTATACGTTTCGTTTTATCTCGAGGATAAGAATCAGCTCCCGATTTTTACCACATTAATTAAGTTACAGGATATAATACGTATTCACGTTTGTATATGCGCCCTTTTGGTTTGTACAGCAACGGAAGCCTCGATCTTCAGGCAGGCATTGTAATTTAAACATTTACTTATCAATAAGAAATTATATTATGTTGGCCGATCAGTTTACTCTTAATTACAAATATCGATAGATAATCACTTCATCAATAATTAATATAAATTTTAGAAGTAAAAATACTAATTTCTCACATTGTGGAAAAAAAATCACATCTCCATTGAAGCTCTGGAATTTTAAGGAAATAGGTCTGTACTTCATTCAATTCTGCGACGGCGATAAAATGGTTCAGCAATCTCATTTTCATTTACTTCATCATCGAAAGAAGGTAGGTTAATTTCGCACATTTCGATCTAGTTTCACACATTTCCACTCTTGTTTCCGGTAAAGGCCCTGAATGAATGTTCTCATGTCGCAGCAGATGTTGGAGGGGGATGAGCAAGACTGAAATAATCATTAATTGGTCAACGTTCTATAATTCTCATGTACATTAAATCTCTCTTCTTATTTATTTGTCTTTAGAATTTCCTGGATACATTGAAGAAAGAACCCACCAATCGAATTATGATAGGCAACCAGATTGTTAGAAATCTCCACTGTTCTTTGTGATGAAACTGTTTGTGTCAATTTCTTGAAAGATTCTGAAGGTGTAGACAGCAGGTTTGTGTAGGGGGCCCGTCGTTTTTAGGGGGGGACAGCTACAACGTACAAAGCAAAAACAATCTGTTGCTGCTAGTGTTTTTGAGGCCTGAAAGAAAGAAAATTTTGGTTTCCTTCTGGAAAACTAAAGACACTATTTTAGCTTATTTTTCTTCTTCTTCTTCGTCTTCCTCTTATTATTATTATTATTATTATTATTATTATTATTATTATTATTATTATTATTATTATTATTATTATTATTATCCATAAATTATATTCAAGATAGTTTTTATTATGCTTAATCAAGAACTACTGTCCTGGACCAAACGCTATACTTTTGTGCATAACTATAAAGGTAACCAAGAAAGTTCTGTCCCTTTTCGTGGAGGTCTTTGTTCAATTGGATCTCACACCGTAAATTGAATGCGAGTGGAGATAAGGTGGACGTCAATTGTTGGTGTGGGTATATCCAACATACTACCTGGTTGTGGCAATTCAGACACACTGTGAACTTGCGTAAAGACAGAGGGAACATGGGACATCCACAGAGCGTCATAAGAGCATTATGCTGAACGAGTTCAAATGGAAGTCAAATTCCGCTGTAGCGGGACAGTAGATATGCCAGGCTTTTGGTGAAGGTGTCGTGACGACGCGGACATTGCAGCGATGGTTTAACAAGTTTAAGGACGATGATGAAACATCCGAAAACACCATGTGCCAGAAGACCAACACATGTACAAAGAGGAACTGGGACTACAATTCACTGTGTGGAGAAACCATTCGGCAGCAGATCCATCAACTTGTGAAGCACTACAAGTTGGGTCTCTCATATTTTGACTCCGGGCCAGAAGGCAACGCGGCATTCGCCTGTGTTTATTTACTGTTTCGGAGCCATTTCTGGACAGGGCGTCTCCATGTGATAAAAAGTGTGTCCTATACGAAGCTCCACGGCGCCGCCATAATTGATTAGCATCCCATGAACCGATTGCAAAACAGCACTGTACCAGAAGAAGGTCCTTCTGTGTGTTCCTTCTGTGGTGCATCGGGCATCGGGAACTGCTACCAGCCGATCAGAGTATTAATGCAACTGTGTAGTGTCAGCAGTTGAGCTGTGCTCAAGAAAAAACTCAAAACTCTGGAGCCATCACTTCTGAATTGCAAATGGGTCCTCGTTTACGGGACAACGCTAAGTCCCACGTGGCTAGGATGACTCAGGACACCATTTTTCGCCTTGGGTGGGAAAGAATATTGCAACCACTATATTCTCCGGGTATTGCACCGTCCGATTATCACCTGTTCCATTCTTTGGACAATCACCTTAGAGGATGCCAGTTCAAATCCCTAGTAAATTCCAAAATGCACCTGATACTTTCTCCGTTTCACGGCCCACCAAGTTCTAACCGTGATGGATTCCATGGCCTTCCAGAACGTTTTCAGAAGGTCGTCGATGCTGATGGGGACTATTTTTGATCTTCCAGGTGAGGTGACATATTGATGTTCGGAGGTGGTGGGTGGAAAAGCAATAAAACTTTTCTTGGTTACCTTTATATTTATTTATTTATTTATTGAACAAATTCCCAGATATAGCATAACTTTGCCATTTTACACAGGGACATGCTAACAAAAGAAAGAAAAAAAACATGACAACAATAACAACAACATAGAAAAAAGAGTGTAAAAGTGAAACTATTCCGTCAAAGCTCGTTTAATTGCTCTTTCAAACACTGGGTAGCTCGAAAAAATGTCCACATCAGTTGTTACTTGATTATAACAGTTTGGTATTCTATAAAAAAGAGACCTCTGTATAACAGCCAACCTAGGACGGGCAAGATGGAATAGGTGAGTATTCCGGGTGATGCGGGAAGGGACACGTAAGGATAGTTCCTGAAGTAATATTTCCGATCTTAAGCTTCCATTAACTATTTTATGTAGATATTTCAGGTCAGAGATAATTCTGCGTACTTCAGGAGTCTGAATATTAAGATGTAGCAAGAGCTCTTTCTTAGATAATATTCGAAGTGCAGGAAAACGAAAACGGACTATAGCAATGAAGAAATTGAGAACAGAGTCAAGTCTGGACAGATGTGTAGGTGCTGCCATGGCCCATATGGGAGAGCAGTATTCGATCTTGGGCGCTGTTAAAGTCTTATAAAAAGTTGCTAATGAAGAAACAGTGCGTAGTTCGGTGAATCGATAAAGAAGTCCCAACGTGCGCATTGAATTCTTTAGTATTGAGGAGATGTGGTCAGAGAAGATGAGTTTTGAATCAAAGATGACACCAAGAGCGTAATGACTAGCAGAATGTGTGATAGGGAAATCGTTGATATGATATGTGGAGGGAACAGCAGACTTTTTCAAAGTAATAGTAATACTGTCACATTTCTTACTGTTGAGTTTCAAGTGCCACTTTCACACCAGCCTGTAAGGTAATTTATGTCTTCCTGTAGAGCAATTTTGTCATGGAGACACGATATTTCTCTGTATAACTTACAATCGTCAGCAAAAAGCAGAAGGCCACTAGGTTGAGCTGATAAGTGCGTGTAGAGATCATCCATATACAGGACAAACAGCAGAGGCCCAAGTACACTCCCCTGAGGCACCCCTGAGATCACGGGTTGGGGGTTCGAAGCCGCCCCTGAAAGAACAACTCTCTGTTTACGGTCCTTCAAGTAGCTTGTGATTAGAGAGAGAAATTTGCCATGTACATTAAATCTATTGGAGAGTTTATGAAGAAGATGAATGTGACTGACAGAATCAAAGGCCTTCGAGAGATCAAAGTAGATAACATCTAATTGAGTATTGTTATTCATACATTTGACTGCACAGGAAAGAAGAGTACTTAAGTTTGAGAGACTTGAGCTTTTCGGTAGAAAGCCGTGCTGAGAACTATGGATGTAAGGTGAGGTGAATTTAAGTAGCCTGTCTTTGATTATTTTTTCGCAGATAATTGATATTACAGAAAGAAGAGATATTGGCCTATAGGAGGATACATGATCTTTAAGTCCTGATTTATATATTGGGGTCACGTGAGCTAGTTTCCAACTGGTGGGATAATACCCTTAGTTGAAGCATCTATTGAATAAGATAGATAGAGGAACCGCAATAACTGAAGCAGTTTTGTTGAGAAAGAGAGGACTAATTTTATCAGGTCCAAGTGATCTATGTGGAGATAACGATAGCAAGAGAGACAGAACTTCGCCCGGGGTGGTAGAGAGAATGGATAAGGTGTCCGAACATGTGGGATGGAGAGGGGGGAGATGGGTTGTAGAGGGAAGGGAAGTAAATGTTTTGCAGAAGTAGTTATTGAAGAGGTCTGGTCTTTGATCATCACTCGCTTCAGTATTTTCATCTTGAACTGTTGCCGGTATGCCCGGAGATTTTATTCTAGATTAAATTATAGACCAAAAGACTTTAGCGTTACTAACAGTAAAATCACAAATTGAGTCCATGTATTCAAAATATTTACGCCGCTGTACCTTCTTGGCAAGACTTCTAATTCTAGCAAAGTTTTTGTATGTGTAGTCACTCGGATGTGATTTCCATAGAGTCCAGGCAAGCTTTTTGTTTTTAAGAAGTTCACGAAGTTCATTGTCGTACCAGACCGGAAACCTGTTCGATTTTGATGCTTTCACCGGCACAAAGTCCTTTATGGCTGAGTGGACAACAGATGTAAATAAGTCCACAGCGTCTTCAACAGTTCCTACCTCTAACAAACACCAAGGAAACAGTTCAATAGCCCGGCAAATGTCACCCCAGGGGGCTTTCTTCCAAAGAAGTTGTGACCTACTTATGAGGGGCTGGTTTGTAGTAGTGGAGGGGAGGAAATCAAAAGAAACATCCAAGGAATCGTGATCCTAGGGAAAAAGATTTCTGCATGGGACAACACAACGAGGTTCTAAGTTAGAGAGAATATAATCAAGATTGCTATTATTGCGGGTATTATGCATATTATGTTGACCTAGATCAAGTCCATGAATAAAATTGTCAATGAAATAACTGTCGTTTCCATCTTTAGCGACACCATGCTTGCTGTCCTGCCACGTGATGGAAAGGTTGAAATCACCCAATAGGATGACGTCACCGTGTGACAACGCATGTAACAGTGAGCCATGGCAATCTTCTAAGATGTGCTGGGGGGTGTTCTTGTGCGGCCTATAGAAGCACCCAATAAACACTGAACGACGCTTTGGAATAAATACTTCCACCCAAATAAGTTCACAATCCTGTTCGAGATCCAGTCTTCTCTTGCTCTTCCACTTATTATTTACACAAATCATCACTCCACCTCCACGAGTTATGCGGTCTTTACGATAAATGGTGAAATTATTAGAAAAGCTAATTTCACTGTCGTTCACTGATTCATTCAGCCACGATTCGGTCACTGTTCCCTTATCTCACCTAACAATCCAGTTCCCTTATCTCACCTAGGTTCAATGAGCAATCAAGTAATTTGTTTTTAATGCTACGAACATTTTGATAATATATATTGAAAACACTGGTGTAATATGGACAGGGTGGGCCAGGGTTTACGTGAATATCACCACAAAGGAAGAGAAAACAAACGAGAATGAGGCACTGTTTTTTTGCTTTTAATTCATACCTTGGCACAAAATCACTGGTAGTTCCTCCGTCACTGTTAGCAGTACCAGAGAGAGCACATGGCGGTCCTCTTGGTATGAAGGCAGCAGCAAAGACCTTGTATACAGAACCCATGTACACAAGATTGATTTTCTTTGAAATTTCACTTAATTTCTTTACGGTGTCCTGACAAAAATATTTATTTATTATTCGTGACTAAAAAAACATAATTATTTTATTACACTGAGTAGAAATAAAAGAGAGAGCGAATGAAATCCAAATTCAATAAAAGCATTGTTTCTCACCAAATTTTCCATCCTCTATGTTTTTTAAAACACTTGTTAAAGCATATAAAAATATACTGTACTTACAAATCAGTTTAGTACCTTTGTTTTATGGCTGAATTTGTAGTACCTTGTTAAAACGTTTACCTTCAACGCACACGGACGCCCACTGTAAGTCCGAGACTGATCCACAATGAACACCTCTGCTAGGGATTTGAACGGGCGTCCTCTAAAGTGGTTGTCCAAGGAACGGAACAGGTGATAATCGGACTGTGTAATGTTGGACGATGCAATAATGTTTCCCATCCAGGGCTAGAATGGTGTCCCGGATCATCCTAGAAACGTGGGGTTTCGCGTTGTTCTCTAATAGGAAGACCCGTTTCCGATTTAGAAGTGCTGGCTCCAGAGTTTTGGGTTTTTCTTGAATACAGCTCAACTACTGACAGTACATAGTTGCATTGATGCTCGGACCAGCAGGTAGCAGTTCCCGATGCACGATGCCGCGAGCAGTCCACCAAACACACAGGAGGACGTTCTTCCGGTGAAATGCTGGTTACGGCTGTTTTGGAACCGGTTCATGGAGTCGTTACCAATGATAATGGCGCCGTGGAGCTTCGTACAGGACCCACTTCTCATCACATGTCAACACCCTGTCCAGAAATGGCACCTTCCTCAAACGAGATTTTTTTTTTCTGTTTTTACGTGTAAGGCCTCCATATTCTCCTGCCGTTGCCAATTACTTTTGGTCTTATTATAGGATAGTCGCAACTTTGCTTCTGCCTTTATTTTCTCTTTTTCTTTTATTTTCATTTATCTCTCTCTTCTGTTCGGCTATTATTCCTGAGCAGAATGAAATGAGGCGTATTGTTTTTAGCATGGCATCTAATACTTTAAACCATGTCCATTTCTGTATATTTTTCTTTTTTATTTTATTATATTTTATTATTTCTTTTTTATTTTATTAATCTTTATTATTATTAGTTGAGTAGCGTTAGAATGTGAGAAACGTGTGTCACGTCGCTCCGCGAAAAGTGGCCGGTAAAATGGTTTGCAGGCTGAGCAGCAGAGTGATCGCTTGCCTCTATGCGTGTAAATGTTTGAACACCCAGAATTCAAAATTTAAAAAATACTAACGGAAGTGTAAATAAAAATATATACATAATTTCAGTGATTTTCAATGTAATATTGAAGGCATTTAAAGACTACGTGGATTACGCGGAACGAGAAAAAAAGAAAGAAAAAAAGTAACGTCTTCAATTTTACTGAAGAATCAGAAATTGCAAGGATGAGCAAACCTTGAATTGTCAGTGTCCTGCTTGTCAGAAAATATTTCCTACGCAGAGGAAGTGAGTAAAATAGTGAGTGAGTGTATACAAATGTGCGTAAATATATACAAAGCAAGCAAATCTGACTGGGCACATGGTATTGTATTAAACTATAGCACGTGTTTAGTGTAGTGATAACTATTAACAAACAAACTCTAAGTGAAGAAGAACGTATTTAGAACAAGACAAAAACAAGGTAAGTGGATTTGTAATAGTATTATATTAAATTTTTAGTGCAAAACGACTTTTTTATTGATAGTTAATTTTGGCGCCAATTTTAAGGAAGATAAACGTTTGTAGATGGTAAGCAACCAGCATTACGTTATAGTGAATCCATTGCATGTCATCTGCATAAGAGACAATTTTATATACTATAACAACAGACAGGTCCAAGTTCATTAGCTTAAAAGAAATTTTGCTCTCCCTCCCCTAGGAGGCTCTCCCCCTGGGTGGTAAAAGACAAAAGAGAATAAACATGGATCACGTCATGGATCGGCTACCGATACATTCGAATAACTCGAACACAGAAATGCTTGATCAAATGGATCAAGTTTAAGACCACAAGGTAGGCCTAATCTATCGAGAACGAACGTAATGGATAAATCGACCAAGTAAGAAGCAAGAGTATCATCGCAGAACGACAAAAGAGGGAGAGATTCGCCAGGCAACAAGGACAATAAGAAAAGGAAAGACGATACCCCAACAAAGAAACAGAACAACGTGGAAGATGATAACGATTACAGCCAAATTGAAAGTGATGGAGAGGAAATGAAACATGAGGATGAAACAGTCAAAATACAAGATGAAGAGTTAATAAAGGATTATGAAACAGCTTTAAGTTTTGTAGAACAAGCTATTAAGAAAAATAAAGCAAGTTCGGCAATCACAGCAAGCTGATTGGCTGGGTAATAAAACAGTCAAAAGTAGAAGGGTTAAATAACCACTTAAAGATGGAAAATAAAAACAACTCAAAAAGGAAAACGAAGAATTGATGTAAGACATTGAGAAACTTAAACAACAAAAACGAACAAGTGTAGAAGAAAGACCACTGTATGCAACTATGAGAGGAAGAGGACAGGCGCCAAAACAGACAACCAAGAGAACGCAAATAATTGAAAACACAAAAAGCAAACAGAAACCTACCATCTTCATGAAAACAAAAGAAAATGATATTACCTCAGTTAAGGTGAACTTTTTCCGACTTGTAAATCACGCTAAAGAAAAAATAAAAATAACAGCAATGAAACAAACGAAAAATACATTAATTGTGGAGACTGTCTCAAATGCAGACAAGGCTAAAATAATGAATTACAGAAACCTGCATCGGATGGTTAAAGTGGAAAAGCCCAAAAAAGGAAAGAAAAAAAGAGAAAAGAAAAGAAAGAAAGAAAGAAAAAGAAAAAAACTATTGTTGATAATATATGATGTTTCACATAAAACCCAATTCTGACCAGAGCAGAATGAAATATATTAAAAATTATACTTACAATGTGTTACATTTTAAATGACCTAACGTCCTCTTCATCAGACACAAACACTAAGAAAGGACAGGTGACAGCAGATCTTATATACACGAGAAAGTGAAAGGCCACGCCCTTTTCTTCTCTCTCATTGGTCGGAGGGAACCAGTGAGGATAAAGGCAATTCCGCGCCAACAGAAAAATATAATGAGCCCTTTCACTTTTTCTAACAGTTCTTTAAACAGATGATATACAAAGAAAAGTAAATAACAAATAGAAAATATTAAATAAGAAAAATAAATAACTAAATATATATGTAAAAATTTTATAATAAATAAATAAATATTAATAGCCTATATGCACTTTTCTTGTTCCTTTTCTATCACATCCAACAATTTCTCCCATTGTTGGTGTATACTCATATCGCTTGTCCAATTAATTAAGTTCTCCTCTTGTTCTCTCTTCATTCTTCTAGCCTCTTTGCACTTTATAATAATTTTCCTGTTCTCTCTCTCTAAACCCCTAGCCCCCTCGCAATCTATTTTATGTCCCGTTTCCTTCACATGTTCGTATATAGCGTTATTATCTCTTTTCAGTCTAACATCATCCTTATGTTGTTTTAATCTGTCCATAAGCCTTTTCCCCGTCTCCCCTATGTATTTCATGTCACACTCACTACACTTTACTTCATATATCACTCCTTCTTCCTGCTCCTCTATATGATTTTCCTTCCTTTTCCTTTTCTTCCTTATGCACTTCAACAAAGTTTCTCCTCCTTTTCTATAAATCTTCACACCACCTTTCCTTAATAACTTCTTCAGCACTTCGGTCTTTTCGCCTATGCTCTGAATTCCATACCACTTCTTGTCTTCCTTTTCTTTCCTTGTCTTCCTTTCATATTATCTTCTTTTCTCTTTCTCCTAAACTGCTCTATCCTATATCCATTATTGTTCAATTGTTTGTAGAATTTTTCCAAATCTTTTTTCTTTCCCTCTTCCTGGCTGTTGATGTTGTCTATCTTCCTTTCCATGTTCCTAATGAAATTCTTCTTACTTGCTTTCTCTACATCACTTCTCCAAGGATTCCTGTTATGAAAGGATTTCCTAAAGTACATAAGAAGGACGTGAAGCTAAGACCAGTACTGGACTGCAGAGGTAACTATTTTGAACCACTAGAGGAGAAATTAAGAGAGATAATGGACGACATCAGAGAAGGACACAAGACATGCGGAGTGAAGAACACGGAAGAATTGAGGAAGAGGATAGATGAGATTAAGTGGAATCAGGAGAAGGTGTTAATGTTATTTGTAGATGTTAAAGCCATGTTCACCAGTATAAGAAGGAATTATGTCATGAAGGCAATAGAAGAGGAGATGGAAGGGAAAGTTATACGTCAGTGGAAAAAAGAGCAAGTCATAAGAGCGCTTAAGACTTTGTGGGAAAATACCTATTGCATAATTGGAGAAAGACTAGTTAAGATAAAAGAAGGTTTCAGCATTGGATCCAAGCTGAGTCCAGTTCTAGCGGAAATAGTAATGAACAAGTGGGAGAAAAAAGTGACAGAACAAGCAGGAGGAAAGTTACTGTTCTTTTGCAGGTATGTTGATGATTGTTTAGGCATATGGACAAAGAATAGAAATCAACTGGAGAAATGTGTTGAAAGTATAGAAGACCAAGAGAAAGGCATAAGGTTAGAATTAGAAGTTGAAGAAAATAACTCTATCAATTTCATGGATATGAAGATAGAGAAGCAAGGTGAGAAAGTGACTACAAGTTGGTATCAGAAACCGTGTTGGGCAGGTATTTATTACCACTCGAGAAGTGATGTAGACAAAGCAACTAAGAAGAATTTCATTAGGAACATGGAAAGGAAGATAGACAACATCAACAGCCAGGAAGAGGGAAAGAAAAAAGATTTGGAAAAATTCTACAAACAATTGAACAATAATGGATATAGGATAGAGCAGTTTAGGAGAAAGAGAAAGGAAGATAATATGGATAGGAAAGAAGAGGAAGACAAGAAGTGGTATGGAATTCAGAGCATAGGCGAAAGGACCGAAGTGCTGAAGAAGTTATTAAGGAAAGGTGGTGTGAAGACTTATAGAAAAGGAGGAGAAACTTTGTTGAAGTGCATAAGGAAGAAAAGGAAAAGGAAGGAAAATCATATAGAGGAGCAGGAAGAAGGAGTGATATATGAAGTGAAGTGTAGTGAGTGTGACATGAAATACATAGGGGAGACGGGGAAAAGCTTACGGACAGATTAAAACAACATAAGGATGATGTTAGACTGAAAAGAGATAATAACGCTATATACAAACGTGTGAAGGAAACGGGACATAAAATAGACTGGGAGGGGGCTAGGGGTTTAGAAAGAGAGAACAGGAAAATTATTAGAAAGTGGAAAGAGGCTAGAAGAATAAAGAGAGAACAAGAGAACTTAATTAATTGGACAAGTGGTATGAGTATACACCAACAATGGGAGAAATTGTTGTATGTGATAGAAAAGGAACAAGAAAAATGCATATAGGCTATTAATATTTATTTATTTATTATAAAATTTTTACATATATATTTAGTTATTTATTTTTCTTATTTAATATTTTCTATTTGTTATTTACTTTTCTTTGTATATCATCTGTTTAAAGAACCTTTAGAAAAAGTGAAAGGGCTCATTATATTTTTCTGTTGGCGCGGAATTGCCTTTATCCTCACTGGTTCCCTCCGACCAATGAGAGAGAAGAAAAGGGCGTGGCCTTTCACTTTCTCGTGTATATAAGATCTGCTGTCACCTGTTTTTTCTTAGTGTTTGTGTCTGATGAAGAGGACGTTAGGTCCTTGAAACTGTAACGCATTGTAAGCATAGTTTTTAATATATTTCATTCTGCTCTGGTCAGAACTGTGTTTTATTTGTTACTCTACTTATCCAGAGCCATGGAGTTTGTTCATTATGATGTTCCAGTGGAACACACCAACGAAGGGCTGGCGGAAACGTTCATTGAACAGAATTTTGAGGAAGAAGAAATAGAAAAGCGAAAGAGGAAATAAAACCTCGTTTTAGAACGGGACCCAAGAACAAAAGCGAATGCCATCTCGTGATCGAAACGAACGCGAGCATAAGAAGGAAGCTGATTGGAGAAGGTAAAGTACATCTGATGCATGAGGTAAACGTAGTCAATGATTTTATAACAATCCCAACATATGTTTGTTTTGTTTCGACCATGGTCACGTAAGTAAACATTGCAATAAGAAGCAAAAAATCTGCATAGAGCGCGAAACCATGGTCACTAACGTTCAAGTTGTATTGAAAAAGACAAGGCAAAGATCTGTATACCATGCAACAAAAGAAAAAAGAAATGTGAGGCTAAATCGGAGAAGGACTGTGCGACCTACAAAATGTTTTACAAGCGCACCATCGCAAGAATAGACTATGATGGATAAGCATCCTAAAAGATTTATTTATAAACAAGAGGGATAAGAAACCAAAGGTAAAAAGAAAAGTCAGTCCAATATAATAAGAGACAAAATTAGGTCTGAAAACAGAAGCAAGAACTTCCTAAAAGCAAAATTTGAAGATTGGCTTGAAAAATCAACACCAGTAAACAGTGCTGAAAAGTATATAATAGAAGGCGGATATATCGATCTTGAAGATAGATTACGAACACGTGTGTAATGCATCTCATTAATCCTGATTTGACAACATTTCCAAAAGGTTTTGCGGAGAACGTGATTAAAAGTCATGAAAACTTTAAAATAGACAAAATGCATTATGTAGATATTAAAGAGTGAAACAAAGTTATCAGAGTATATTACTCCTCGAATAAGTTTCGCACCAACTTCATTCATATAAAGTGAAATAAGGAATCGGCCCTGGAGGACCTAGAAATAGTGTTAAGATTTATTCTAACCTTGGAGGTAAGCAAATATAAAATAAGAAATTCTAGTCCTAGCACTTGCGATGGGGTTATGTGGCAAAACACCACAAGAGGTCATCCAGACACTACTCACAACAACAAAAATATACAAAAACTAATACTAAAAATGAAAATAATGGACACAATACTCCTCCGTAGCTCAAAATTAGCACTTGAGTGTTACGAAAAGGAATGTAGCGAGACAGTTTGTCATGAGTACAAGGAGAATGAATTAAGAAAAGACTTAGAACACCCACAAACAAAACTAATGGAAGAAAATGTTAAGTAGATGGAAAAGAAAAGAGATTGGGATGCATTCGTCAAGATGGAGAGACTACTAATAGGAAAGAAAAAAAATGAGAACGAAGAAATACCGGACACGGAAAAAATATATAAAAACATTGAAACGCATATGATTTTTGAAAGATTAGAAGAGCCTAAATTGCTATCTACGGCATTGAGACGCTTAGTGCGACAACATATTGAACTCGGGAAAACCATTGTCTTCCCGCAATTGGAAGACGTGGATGAAATACAACTAAAGGCAAATGGGATAACATCTGATCCACACAATCTTTTAGAACATGTCAACAAAGTATACAAGAAAAGAGGATGACACTGGACTTGAAAAAGGTGTATAGAGAGTTCGCTAAACAACATGGGAGAATCGTCTATGACCAGGAAGCAGAATCGCCACACTGCCACGTCAAACGTTTTAATCCTTGACCATCAAAATGGTTGAACTAACTACACACAATAAGATCAAAATCATGCAGATCAACGCAGTAAACTCAATAACGGTCATGGAGAAGATTGAAATATATGCAGAAAAAGAGGAGATAGATATTATTCTCATACAGGAACCCTACACCAAAAACAATAAATTAACAGTAATGGGATTAAAGGATATTATCTATGCAAGAAAGAAACCTAAGAAAACTAACACAGGTGATAAACCAGGCAAGGACAAGAAACCGAACAAAAATAACACAGGGAAGATACTAATGGCGGTTATAGTAAATAGAAACAAGAATTTCAAATCATTAAATTTAATTCAATTTAGAGATCCGTGGACAATTAGCATCGATGAACATAGACATGAAATCAGATGAAAATACCACCGAGAAATGATGAACAAATAGAAGAAACTACGAAGGAAGAGATAATAGCGTACATAAAAATGGTGAAAAACAAAAAATCTGCAGGACCGGACAATATAAAATCAGAAATATACAAGGATCAAATGGAGAAATGGGCACCATACTTATCGAGACTGTGCAATTTGAGTCTAAAACAGAGAAGAGTACCTAAAAACTGGAAGAAAGACAATTTAGTCATAATCAAAAAGAATGACGACAAAATGAATGACGATCCAAAAGCGTACAGACCAATATGTCTCCTAAACACAATTGGCAAACTCTTCGAGAGAGTTATCGCACAAAGATTAAACAAATACAGAAATATAGAAAATGATAGACTACAACATGGTTTTCGGAAAGGAAGAAGTATTGAGACTAGTGCTCTCAAACGGGTCGGGTTGACCCGACCCGACCCGTAACCCGACCCGACCCGAGTCGGGTCGGGTCAGGTCAACTCGGGTCGGGTTATTGGGTCGGGTCAGTCGGGTCAGCTCGGGTCGGGTTGTCGGGTCAGGCTAATCGGGTCGGGTTGTCGGGTCGGGACAGCTTGGGTCGGGTTGTCGGGTCGGGTCATTCGGGTCGGGTTGTCGGGTCGGGTCAATCGGGTCAACTCGGGTCGGGTTGTCGGGTCGGGTTATTCGGGTCGGGTCAATCGGGTCAACTCGGGTCGGGTTATCGGGTCGGGTCACTCGGGTCGGGTTATCGGGTCGGGTTGTCGGGTCGGGTTATCGGGTCGGGTTGTCGGGTCGGGTCAGTCGGGTCAGTTCATTTTGGTCAACTGAGTTTAGGTTGAGTTTAAACTCGGCTGGAGTCGAAAGCTGCTGTTTTTCACTAGCTGCCTAATTAAAAATAGCAATTTTCAATTGATTTTATAGAAACCATAAATCTATTTTGAACACTTGCAGCTAGTGTTTTTATGATAAATGCTTATTTTTCTACTTGTGTGTACTTTAATTTTTAAATCTGGAAGATTGATTTTACCAATCGACTGTAATATTAATATCTACGCCAATATGGAGTCTGGATTTAGAACAAAACTAGAAGTAGTTTAAGCAACACCAAAAGAGAGATTGGATATGGACGACCAAGCCCAAGCAGGGCCGCGGTGGCTCAGTGGTAGAGAATTCATCTCTGGTGCATGGTGTCCAGTAGCGTAGCTAGAGTTTTTTCAGGGGGGGGGACAATGAAGGGCCCAAGAGGATTTTGAGGGGGACATCTCCAATATATATATATATATATATATATATATATATATATATATATATATATATATATATATATATATATATATATATATATGTGTGTGTGTGTGTGTGTGTGTGTGTGTGTATTCGAGGTGAATGTTTCCATCTTTATTGTTCATGATTTTACTCTTTGGAAAAGAGTGAAAATATAAGAATCTAGTACCTCAAACAACTAGGATTCATTAATGCAATTGATTTCTAATATAAGTAAATAGTTATTTAATCATGGCGTTTAAAATATGTGTAGCTGGTTGACTTAAGTGGAAGCAAATACACTTTTACAGGTAAAGAAAATAACTTATAGGTTCATGCCTCTACTTGAAGAGGATCTTTCTATTCGTGTGGGCAGCAGCAAACATATCCACAACTTGTTAAAGATCTAACGATTTAGGAATTTTCTTCTCAATATAAAGTAACACTAAGTTTTTCAACCTATCATGAGTCATTGACTTGCGTATACAAGTCTTTAATCTTTTCAAAGAAGAGAATGACCTTTCACATGTAGCACTAGAAACTTATATAATCACAGAGATGATACCTAGCTTGTAGGTTTGTAGGAATGCGTTTTTGTAGACACAAAGATGATCAACGAAATTCGTTAAGGAATCAGCTTTCGTTTTCTTCTCGTCTTCATACAACCTAATTGTTAGAGCAACCCACATTATGCTTTATTTCTTGTTTAATTATGCTTTTTTTAAATTATGCTTTATTGTTAATTTCAATGATTATTTTACATTAATCGTGTATAATGTATATTTATTATACATCAAATATTCTAAATATCTTGATCTATTTATTGATATTTTTTGCAACTAGTTTCTCTCATATTTAATGAACTTTCTACTTAATTCATTGTAAAGAGATGTGCTTTGCTCAAATAAATTTTTTCTATCATTTGTGTGCGCCTTACAGGTACATATATACAGAAAGGGAAAGTAAAAGATGCCACCAAAAAGTACAGAAACTGCTTAAGTTCAAAAAGTAAATATCACAATACAGTGATGACGCCAGAGGGGGGCAAGGGGGCGAGCGCCCCCCTAGTAGCTACTTCTGCCCCCCTGACTGCCACCTAGACTGCCCCCCCAGACTCGTACAATCTTTAAACATTCTTCATGTAGTATTATATATCAGTATCATAACCAATCTCATTGACAAATTGTAGTCTACTTTCCATGAATTTACTATGTGGCAGATTAATCCTCAAGCTTTCTTCTTTGAGCGTCTGGGTATGCACGCATATTTCTGTTTTCTAATTTAGCCCCTTTTGAGGTAAATTTTAGTTATACTTCTTTCTTATGATTTTTAATAATTGTGCCTAGCGAACAATAGTAGATTTGGTCGACTTGTTTTCTTCTCATTGGATCAACTTCGATTGGAAACAAAAGAAAGGTAAAACCAGTTACGTAACTTGTTTGTATTTGTCCAGGTTTGAAGTTTTCAGTTTCATATTTTGTTTTATTTAAAACTTCTTTTTTCTGATACATTATTCTCGGCTTCCAATATTCAGAGGATGTGCATATAACAGCTTAGTTTGCAACTACCAGGGCTTAATTTTTTGAAGGAGATAAAAAGAGTTGTGTTTTCCCTTCCTGCAAATGATAATAATAAAATTATGGAATGAAATTGATTCCCAATAAAATGTATTGTCAGAGTGCTGATCTTTAGTTAGTAATTGGTTTATACTAGTGCTCCTTTACTTATTTTGTTTCAAAGTACTGACGTGACGTCTACCATATTGACTAGGAACTGCTGAAAAATTCGTAGCCCAACCCAGAAGGAGTGCACGTGGATTGGTGAAGTTTTACTTCTTCTTCTCTTCCCCCGCGAGTCAATATACTACCTTGTACAGTGCTCCAGCTTTTGCAGAAAAGTTAAAAAAATCTAGATTTCCTCGCACCACTGTTCGTAGCACTACCCCTATCAGATCTAAAATGGCGTCTTTCAAGTGTTATTTAAGTTTGGGAAATAAGTACACGTAATAGTTAGACGGAGCTAAATCTGCGGAATAAGAATGATGATCTAGACATTGAAATCCTAGATTATGCAATGTCAGTTATGTTCGCAGGGGCTTGATGGACAGGTGTGTTCTCCTGAAGGAACATAATTCCTTTCTTTTCATTTTCCGCAGCGTTGAACTTTGAATTTTTCTTTCAGTTTTATAAGTAATGTAGAGATTCTGGATTAAATATCTGACCATTGAGGAGGTAGTCTACCACTCCATACTTATACCAGAAGAATGTTCTAAACAGTTTCTCAACCTACTTCTGTGTCTTGAACTTCTTGGGGCGATGGAGAAATGAGTGCTACTACTCCATTGACTGTTGTTCCGATTCAGGATCATAGTGGTACAACCATATTTCATCTATGGTTACTATTCGTCAGCGAAATTGATCAGCATTACGGTCAAATTGGAAGAATACTTCTCTTAATGCCGTTACCCTTTTATTCTCCTGACATATATTTTGGGAACCCATTATGCCGAGAACTTGCGCATACCCAAGCCATTCTGAATTATGCTACCGACGAGTTCCAAAGAAATGCCCAGAATCCCTGACACAAGTTTTGCTGAGAAGGTAAAAACTGAGAAAGCGGGGTGCAGACCTCAGACTATAATAAATATAAATAGCTTAAATTATTTTTGTCACACAAAAACTGGGGTGGCCTAGGCCCTCCGGCCCCGGGCTATATCCACCACTGGCTGAAATGCTGCAATTTTCAAGAATAATGTCACAAATTGCATCCATGATTCCAGGAAGAGTCATTGCTTTTAATCATCCTGGATGTAAAACATAATTTGTTGAGAAAATGCTACGTTTATACTAAGCCACTTACTTCTTCACCACTATATATAACGGAGGAGAGTCCCGTGGTGTTTCACTGATTTCCTAATTAATTTACTTCGGTGACTTTCCTTGGTGGAACAAAAATGTTATAACAGTAAGGATCTGGATGTTCGTGAAATTATCTGTTTGGGCACACATAATCACTTCAGAGGCCTGAGAAACAATAAGAATTTCATTATTAATATGAAAATTTATATTTGTACATACAGAGATATGTTTTTCTAAACTACGGTTTCATTTTTCTACCTAGTACCTACACTCCTTCTGGATTGGACTACGACATTTTCAGCAGCTCCTCGTAAATTCTCTCTCTCTCTCTCTCTCTATATATATATATATATATATATATATATATATATAGAGAGAGAGAGAGAGAGAGAGAGAGAGATACAGTGATACGTAGCATATAGACGAATGTGTTACTTGTAGCATACGCGAAAGTAATTCAATTTATGTTTAGGCTTCAAAAGTTTCATTGAAAAATATTTCATGTGCAGACGTTACTTATTTGTTAGTTACAAATTTTATTTGAAATAAGTTTAATTTATAATCATATAGATCTAACATAAAAACAGCAACGAAATACACAATGTAATGTAAAATAAGTCAAACGTAATAAATATGTTATTTTTGGTATGGCAAATAGCCGCCCCCGAAAATGTATCTGCCCCCCCCCCCTTTGTCCCCCTAACAACTTAAAGCTGGCGTTGTCACTGTAACAATATAGTATGGAGTTCTTGCATACTATTCATTGTTGGCGGAAAAATTTCTTCTTTTACTTTCTTTTCTCCACATCAAAGGATTACACCGAAAAGTTTACAGAAATGAAAATAAGCTTTTCATTGTTGCATTGTTATGTTCTCAATGATTTTGCATTGCAAATATTGGCTTTAAAAAATATTAACACAGTATGTTAAACTTTCAGTTAAAGAGAATTTTCCAAGAATTGTGCTATATATTTTAAATTATGCTTTATGCTTTATTTTCTAAAATTATGCTTTTAAAATTAGTTTCCCAATGTGAGTGCATTTTGGCGTTCACCCAGTGTCGTGAACATAGTGCTCTCAAACGGGTCGGGTCGGGTCAACTTGGGTCGGGTTGTCGGGTCGGGTCAGTCGGGTCAGTTCGGGTCGGGTTGTCGGTTCAGGCTACTCGGGTCGGGTTGTCGGGTCGGGTCAGTCGGGTCAGCTCGGGTCGGGTTGTCGGGTCGGGTTATTCGGGTCGGGTTGTCGGGTCGGGTCAATCGGGTCAGCTCGGGTCGGGTTATTCGGGTCGGGTCAACCGGGTCAGCTCGGGTCGGGTTATCGGGTCAGGTCAATCAGATCGGATCACGGTTCGGGTCAGTCGGGTCATCGGGTCGGGTCAGTCAATTCGGGTCACGGGTCGGGTCGGGTCGGGTCGATCTTCAACCCGACCCGACCCGACCCGTTGAGAGCACTAATTGAGACTGCAATGACGAGACTTTCGGAAGTAATTGAAAAAAGCAAGACGAAGAAATATCAGGTAGTAATATACGTAGATATAAGTGGGGCCTTCGATAACCTATGGTAGCCATCACTATTTCAACAATTTCAAGAAATGGGGGTACCAAAGTCCCTGTATGAATTGATTATAGATTACTGCACTGATAGGAACATAACATATAAAGAACCACATGAAAACATAACTACA
Organism: Thermobia domestica; assembly: GCF_964235325.1. NCBI lineage: Eukaryota > Metazoa > Arthropoda > Insecta > Zygentoma > Lepismatidae > Thermobia > Thermobia domestica. The sequence continues at coordinate 112,056,343 of NC_137465.1, read as the reverse complement.
TATAGTACAAAGGGATGCCCTCAAGGATCCGTATCTGGACCTACATTGTGGGATATTGTAATATATCCATATCTGAAATGTCTCAATCAACTTGAAGAAACAGAAGGAGTGGTTGGTTATGCTGATGACATAACAATAGTGTTGCCGGCATCTTCAAGACATGAAAGGGAAACAATATTAGAAAACCTACAAAAGTAGTGTTCAACAAATAATTTAACTTTTTCTGGAACAAGAACGAAGTATACATTTTTTGGACAGAAAAGTCAAAGGGGTCCTATTCTAAAGATATCCAACAAAAAGATAGAGTTAAAGGGCCTTATACAGAGTCGTTTGACGCGTGACTAGAGTCATACTAAAGACTTCGACTAACATACGGTTCCTGCAGTAGTGAGGCCTAATAATACGTCAAAACGACTCTGGATAAGGCGGAAAGAGTTTAACCCTTATCATACCAAGGTAAGTTGATCAATGTTCCTAACCAAGGGGGGTCTCTAAGGGACCCCATGATTTTTTTCACTCTATTTGTTTCATCGGTGTTATTTTGATGCTTTTTCTCACATTTTTCAATCTTAGGTTCGTAAGATCTTCAGTTTTATAATTCTAGAAAAAAATGTATATATACATATATACAGTGTGTGTTAAACAAGTGTACCCCTAATAATTAAACAAGAACGTCAATACTACTGCATCAATATCGATCACCGTTTGTATACCGTTATACCTCAACACTTATTTTTTTTTATTTTTAAGATATGTAAATAGTGGATAAGTACGTATATACGGGGTGTGTCAAAACGTATCTCAAGAAACACATCTGCAGCTTAAAACTTACAATATAAATTTTGATCATTTTTCATAGTTTCTTTATTTAGCGTTTCTTATACAAAGAATGATAATTTGTCCTACATTCTTATATATTGTATGCTTTACAATTCTATCTATACAATAGATTGTTACATGGTTTGTAAATCAAATACGATACAACACTACATTTACAATATTGGGACATATTTAGTAATTTCTACTCTACAGGAAAAAAAAGCTTATACAAACATGAAGTTTGCATTTTACGAGTTGGAACAACATTCCGAGCAAACACTGCAAGTTTGAACTTCCCTGTGAGTTTTGCATATAAATCGATTGCAATTATCACGCTTTGTACTTAGCTTCCGATTCGAATTTCGTGGACACAGGCAGCATCGTCCTCTTTTCTTCTGCTTCTGTACTTTTGTGTTAGTTGCGACGCGACTTTGGGATGCTTGTACTCCTGTTGCTTCTATGGCCTTCAACACATGAGTATGTAACCCAATGGAATAGGCAGTTCTCCGTGCTATGTTTGGATTTATGAGTTCTTTTCCCAACTGTAACAAGAAGTGGTATCTTTTATTATGCTCTTCTTCCAGTCTGGGTTTTTCAGGAGCCAAATGCCGAATGAATTTAGTGCTGAAATGGTAATTATGTTCATAAAAAGTCTAAAAGGCCACCTGGAAGTGCCTCCTGAGGAATTATATTCTAAAATCAATTCGTCAGAGCTGTCGACTCCTCCTTTAGTTTGATTGTAATGAAGAATCATCATTGGCTTTCAATTTTCTTCATCGGACAAAGAATCATCAATGATTTGTGTTCATAGCACACGACTTTATTTTTCTAGGGGACGTAGCTGACCATGGCCATATCATCAGAGAAGAGAAATGATGATAAAATCTCCCTGTCCTTTGGAGTGTCCATGATCGGTGGTGTGTCTGGTTTCTTTGCCCTGAGTGTCCCAGTAATAGTAATATCCTTTGTCAACAGAAATTCTGTAGTTGGTACACACGTAAAAAAAATGTATGTTGTGACACCTCTTCCTGTTCCGTACAAAGGTTGCATCATGTCACATACAACGCGATGTGCCATTTTTTCTGGAATACTTCCGGGAAGTTTCCCTGTATACACTTGTAAATTGTATAGATACGATGTCTTTACATCAGCTGCAGTCCAGATTTTGATGCCATACTTCGCTAGCTTTGATTTCATGCACTGTTTCAAGGGACAACGTCCACGAAACGCCACAAGTAGCTGTTCTACTGTCAACGTATCGAACGGTTCATAGCATTTCTTGCAATTTTTAACGAAGTGCTCCCATACTTCCCTGACAGCTGCAAGCTTGTCACTCATATTTCGATGATCACGTGTAGGTTTATCATAAAATCGTATGAATTGACTGATATGAGTAAATCTAGCCCTTGACATGGATGCTGTGAAAACTGCACGTCGAATACTTTCGTCTGTGCTCCACATTTAGGAAATGTTTTCTTTTGTGCAGCACAGAGCTCCTGCTGTCACTAAAACACCAGAGAAAGCTCAAAGTTCATCTGGATCTACATTTTTCTAAACTTAAGGTTTTCCTGGAACACACGTTTTGTTAAATTCGTTGATTGTTCGGACGGCTTCCTAATTCGTATACTTACAAATGATATCTATCATTTCATCGTCAACGAAAAGATTGAACACATCAAGAATGTTATTTGTATTCAAAGTGACTCTTGTAGGCCCTGGGGTTCCTTTCACAATATTACATCTTCGACGACGAGTCACAGGTGGAGCTGAAGTTTTCCAAACTCTCCCAGATTTTGCTACAAATTTCTCATCATTATCTGGAATTGTCTCGTCACCAACCACATCACTATCTTCTTCTATATTTACTTCTAAATTGTCCTCAGGTTCTGAGTCATAATGTCCATCAGGTATAAACTCATTATCTGAATCACTCAAAGTATCATCTGCACCACTAATTTCTAGGTTTTCTAACAAGTCAGAAATTGCATCATCTTTTACAAATGTTCTCTTTGCCATATTGCCCTTACACAGCTGTCGAACGTTTAGTGCAATGTTTGTGCAAGTTTGTGCACGCAAGTGTACAAAAACATGTGAGTTTTAAATGTATTTAATTTAGGTACTAGTTCACTCACAATCACCGATTAAAGCCAGAATGGTCTTTATCGTTATTGCATCGTTTTGCACTCAAAATTTGTATTTGTACACAAAGGAAAGCGTGTGATATTGGCGTACTTAGTTCAGGCGCCAACCTCACTACCAACACCAATAGGCGCGAAATATTCTCAACTGTTAGTCGACCGTTTGCGCACGCAAAATTCTCGGTCGTATCCACCAGATAGTATAAGATATTGGCGTATCCACTTTAGCTGCTACCCTTCAATTAACTCAGATTGATGCCTAAATAGTCTCAATTGTTACTGCATCGTTTGCAGTTTGCACACGTTTGTGTGTGCAAAATTATTGTCTGTATACAAAAGGACGTGCTAAGTATTGGTGTATGTATTTAGGCAGTAACTTACCTACCAAAGCATATTAAATCCAGAATGATCTTTATCGCTAGTTCGTTTGTACAGAATTGGAAATGTGAGATATTGACGTATCCAGTGTAGGCGACAGCCCTTCTACCAACGCTGATTGATAAAAGAAAGTGTTTTCAATCGTTAGTGCATCGTTTGCACGCAATATTGTTGTTTGTGCACAAAAGGAAGTTTGAAATATCGGCGTATTTTGTTTATTCGCCAGTCTCCCATCAAAGCTGATTGGCGCCAAATTAATCTCAATCGTTAGAGTATCGTTTGTGCGCAGAAAATTTTCGTTTGTATACAAAAGGAAGTTGAGATATTTGCGTATCTTGTTAGACGTCAGCTCCATCACCAACACCGGTTGACATTAGAATTATTTCTATCGTTAGTACATTTGTGCACAAAATTAAGTGAAAGATTTTGTTTAGGCAACGGCATTCTTCCAACGCCGATTGGTGTCAAAAGCCATATATATAGTCGATTGAAAATGTGCAAGTTAGTAGATAGCTATTTTATCTCTTGAAGATAATAGATAGCTATCTTTGAGCCAGTTAGGCAACTATGTTGTTTTTTTTTTAATGTGGATTGATTATCTACAGTTCCTATTAAGAATCTCACTTAAATTAACTGAATATACAGGATGTCTACAATTCCTGGAACTGTTGGAATGAAACATAGCTCGTAAACTATAACAGATAAAAACATGCGGTTTTTTGCAACGTGTTCTACATCTACAAGTTTTACTCACAATTAGCGTAAGGGACTTGCAGCGGAGTGGACGACCAGGTGTGATTCAAGAAGTAATAGACAACCTGCAAGCGACACTGCAGCGCAGCCCTCAAAAATCAGTCCGTCGTGCTTGACGCGAATTGTATATCCCGAGATCAACAAGTCATAAGATCACGCAGAAGCGGTTACAGCTGCACCCTACAAAGTGCAAAGTACAAAAGATTTGGAGCAACTGACCTTCCTCAGCGGGCTGACTTTGCTGCTCGCATTCTGGCCTGAATCAACGATAGCGATCAGTACCTGCTACCGGTCATATTCTCAGGTGAGAGTTGTAGAACAAGTTGCATAAAACCACATGTCCTTATCTGCTATTATCTGCTGTAGTTTACGAGCTATGTTTCGTTCTAACTGTTCCAGAACTTTGTGGACACCCTGTATGTTGTTATATAATCAATCGAAGCCTGTCAACTGGGCTTGTCAGTTATATATGTTACTATTGCCTATTACTGCAGTTCGTATTCCTTAAAATATCACGAGTTATCATGCACATTCCTTTTGCTCATGAAATAGCTAATTGATTGGTTGCTCAAAAGGGAACGCTAGTAATGTTTGTTGCGGTTGTTCTGTTTTCTTGATACGTTTAAACAAATAAATTAGGATTTATATGATAAAGGACTTTTGTAACAAATCATCATGTCAGTTTATGGCTTTATTAACTGTTTTTACAATTTTTATGCACTTTAACCCTTTATTTGACACTATTGCTCGCAAGCAACATAGCATTCAATTGCATTATCTGCACGAATTACAGTAATCTCCTATAATCACCGCACTATGTTGCTCCATCTACCAGCATTGAGGAACCTATGCAATGTTCGTCTAATGCAACTCTTGATAACAACCAAACTCCTAACAATCACTTTGCACAACGTGCAACTGTTTATTCATTTCTGTTAACAGATTTCGATCCGAAGTACAGTAATCCACGGCTAATTTTCAACCAAGCTGTAAAGTACCTACCCCGTGCTAGCACAAACAGATAGTCTTCACCAAGAATGGTGTCATTATACGTTCAGAGGATCAAAACTTTGGAACCACACTACGCAACAAAGCTAGCTATGAAATCTTTGGAAAAAATGCGAAAATGAAGCAGCTTACTAGTAAAGTCAAGCAAACACCTCCGCCGTCCAAGAATCCAATGCTATCTGTTGTCATCCGTGGTGTTCTACCTGAGATCACTGATGCAGAAGTGCTCGAAGAGCTTACAGCTGAAGGCATCCCTGTCGATAAATGCATTCGCATCAGAAATCAAATGGGACCTATGTACATGGTTCGTGTGCTAAGCTCCAATAAATCATCTATTGATACTCTTCTTCAGGAGGGAGCGTACATCTTTAAGAAAAGGCACAGAGTCGAACCTTCACGTACCAATTCGCCCCTACCTATTCGCTGCGAACGATGCCAGATTTATAACTCGCATGTAACGTCAAAATGTCCAAACATTCCTAAGTGTGGATACTGTGCCGAACAGCACGAGACCAAAGACTGTCCGAATCATCAAAAGCCTGCTCACTGCTCTGTATGTCCCGGGTCACATCCTACATACAGCTACAAATGTAAAGCTAAGCCAGCTCCACCCGCAGATCATCCTGAACTCACAGTTCCACTACGTACAACTGATCCACCGGTTCATGCCCACCAATCAATCGCAGCAGGTCTTACAGTTGAAAACTTCCTCCGATATTTCACGCTTGTCCTTCAGAACATTTTTCCTTTTCAACGACAGTTCATCCTCGAACATGTTATCGCTGCCGCCACGAGCATTTTCAATATTAATCTGTATGCCACATATTCCGGGAACTATGTGCACTTTCACATATCTCCAAAAGAAACTGCTGTCTAAGCAAGTAGCTTGCATCATCATCGTGGGTTTGGCTTTCTTATTTATGAACATTCGATCATTACCACAACACAAAACTCTTTTCGAACACTTGCTTCTAGAAGAATGTATTGATATTTTTGCTTTGAATGAAACGGCTTTAAAACCATCAATGCTATCGAGATTCCCACGGTATCAACTCCTGCGCTATGATTTTCCAGTAGATAATGCTCGAGCGCAAGGTGGAGTTGCAATCGGCATCAATAACAAATTATCTTATCGACAGCATCAGATTCAGCTTCCTTATCGACTTCCTGAACATCTTATAGCCACTATCTATCTACCTAACATAGCACTTACGATAGCAACAATCTATGTACGTCCCGGACAGGTGATACCATTCGAGTATTTCAGCCGTTTGTTTCAATCATACAGGCATCTACTGATACTAGCAGACATCAATATCCATAGCCGCTCCGAGAGGGAAAAGAGACAGTTTGCTGACCATATAGCACTTCACTTACATGGTCACATATATCCCCTTCCAAAACACACAAGACCAAGTAGCCAAACTACACCGGATGTTGTTCTTTCTACCATTTCACTCATAGACAGGTGTCATATCGAAGTCTTGGATTGCATAGGTAGTGATCATTTACCGGTAAAAATAACAGTCAATGATGTACGTAAAAATATTTCTCATACAGCAGAACGCACTATATACTTATACGACAAAACGAATTGGCAGAAATATCGCTCAGATATTGACGCTGCTTTAGAAACTGTACGACCACCGGATACCGAAAAAAACTCTATACAAAGCCATAACTACACTCACCAAGGCCATCACCACCAGCGCACGTAACAACATTCCTACTTATCACGGTAAGACTTATCAGCCAATTTTGCCTCCGCAATATTTGCATTTAGTCAGAAAATCTCGTCATTATTATAGACAATATGAGCGTACTCGTAATCCTGAATATCTAACACAGGCACGTAGATGGCAACGTACTGTGCACAACTATATTGTTGCCCATAAACGGTTGACGTGGCACAACACATGTAATCAACTAAACGATGAAACTCATCCCACACGCTACTGGAAAAAGTTCCATCAGTTGACAGGACAGCAAAAAACAACAAAATATCCACTGTTTCAATACAACGATCCTTTACATTCAGATCGCGATAAAGCCAACGCTTTCGCCTCTCATTTACAAGCTGTGTTCACTCCGCCTGTTGAACCACATCAAGATAGTCCTAGATTTTCTGAAAAAAACATCACTCAACTATTACAACCGTCACCTACACATACCTTAGATGAAACTCAACCGTTAACAGTATCTATAACTTCTGATGAAATCCAGACGAGTATCAAAAGGAAACGTAATACAGCGCTTGGTTTTGACCAAATATCTTACCGACTTATCAAGGAATGTTCAGTACAGTTCTTTCTGCTTCTTGCAGTTATCTATAATTTTATTCTCCGTACAGGATATTATCCAGTTGAGTGGAAAGTCTCTAAAGTATGTATGTTCCTAAAACCGAACAAGCCTCCGAATTCTGTAAGTTCGTATAGACCGATACAACTAACTGCCACACTGGGGAAAATATTTGAAAAGATTCTAGTGAAACGTTTACATCCATATTTGCAAGACCATCAACTTCTTCCCACTTTCCAAACCGGATTTCGACCATCATATAGTATTAATGATCAGTTGCTTCGATTAACGACTACACTTGTAAACCAGTATAACAGATCACTACCATCTTGTCTAATTTTAATGGATTTGGAGAAAGCATTTGATCGAATTTGGCACTATGGTTTATTTTATAAATTGCTAAAATTTGGACTTCCCCTTACTTACGTTAGAGTAATTTTCTCATTCATACTCAATCGAATCGCATATGTCTGTATCAACGGTTCCATCTCCCATCCTATATTTCCAAGGGTACCTCAAGGGTCCAGCCTGTCACCTCTTCTCTACATATTATATGCATCAGACGTACCAGTACCTGCACCTCCTACTTTTTCCACAGATCTATAGTTTTTCCACAGTTCAATATTATACAATGTTTATTATTTATGTTCATGCACATAGATCTATTTCAGCACCATTGAATGTACTCGTTCTATTTAGCACTAGTTATTTTCTTTATATCACATTGTCCAACTAACGTTGTTTATGTTTGCACTTGTTTTCAGTATATCACTTGCCGAGAGAGAGGGCGTAACCCTCTAGAGGCAGTTCAATATGCAACTACTTGATGATTCATGCTAATAGAATGAATTATGTCCCATAAATAAAAAAAAAATCTCCTATGGCATTGTTGCTTTCATGCGATGGGTCGCTTGTTCAGATATTTTTAATCTTCGTGAACAGGGGACTGACAAACTTAGCATCGTAGAAATTTTACCTTCTACGTTCCGCGAAAGTTACTTTGTATATATTTCTTGTTAGTTTCTTGCTTTTTAGGAAGATGTTTCAACGAAACTGCTAATTACTGAAAATATTCTTATGATATTTTACCATATTAGGGCAATGCTGCTTAGTAGGAACACATAAGACCTATTTTATGGCAATGTTGCTAACCAAAGTATAAAAACACTTTAAAAACTACGAAATTATGATGAGGAGGACATGGCTCAAGCATGAAAGCCAACTAAATATTTTAATGGCAATGCTATCAATGCTTGACAATTAAAAGGTTAAAGACGTAAGAAATTACTGACAGTGAAAAATCAGATAAATTACTGTTGCAAAAACGTATCATTTTAAAGAAAATCATTGAATCAACATGAGTGGTAAATCTCATGTAAAGAAATATGAAATGCTTATCGCGTTGAATTATTTACTTTTAAAATATACAGGTAAAAGTACTACATATGCCAGTAAGCCAGTATTTTGAAGGCAAATATAGGATTTCAGGGCCCCTTTATATTGATGTGTTCAACGTTTTATGTATGCCAGACTGTTTAAATTAATTTGTGTACAGTTAACAAACAATTTATAGCTAATTAATTCGAAGCATGTATGATATTCTCTAACAAACACATAATGTATCAATTACGTAATGGCTCTAAATCAGTTGAAATATGAGATAGCATCTACTGTTTATGAACCTTACAAAGTAGTTTATATTCCTCAGTAATAGATGCAAAGTCTGTAACATAGTGTACATTCAATGCGCGTATTATATATGTCATCCTAGGAATATCTGAGTACATAAATTTCAGTTATCCTGTCACATTCTGTTTAGATATACAATGTGAGTTCAAAGTCAATCTACACTTTTCAAAGATTTTAAAAGAACATTTGAAAATTGTAAGTAATTATAGTATTTTACAAGGAGTCTACAGTTCGCAGTTTTGTTTACCTGGAGCTTAACGTTTGTTTTCAGTACGAGATCTAAGTGTCACGATTCTTCAAGTTTGACATAGAATTCTATCTGTAGTATCAAACCCAAGTCATCATTATAAATCGTTCATTAGCGTGAACATTCTTTGTATAAAAAAGTGGTAAACACATTCCATAAAACTAAACACCATGATTTATTAGCGATTAAACAAAACATCATATGATTTGCAAAAACAGGATCCAGCTACATTTTTTAAAATCTGTTTCCATTGCGTAACGCATACTTGGCATTGGAGAACAAAATTCTTCCTCTCTCCATTGAGGCCACTCAATAACTAAATGCTAAATTTCAGATAAAGCTTTATATAGAAGATACGAGAGCTTCGTATCTATTAATAATACAAAATCATCGCAGTCCAATTCCTAATAGTTAACGATCGTCGCTTCGCTACGTGCACTGCCTGCCTTTATTTAAAAATATAATAAAAATAATAATAATAGATATACTAGACTTGAACGTGCCTTGGTGTTTATTATTAACACAAGGGCCGTATTAAATGTAATTAAGGTTGTAAATACTTTCATAAAATACACGAGCATTTAATCTATGTCAAGTACAATCTAATGTATTTACTAAGCAACAAATACACAGTATGTGAACTATAGATAGTTTTACTGTTTTTCTTTAAAACTGTAATATTTAACAAACTTAACCACCATCCTACATAAAGCATGCCGGCTGTAACCAGGGACATACGCACGAAGTTTGTCGTGAGAGTGTGGAACCTTAACAAAAATTCCGACCTTTACGTAAATTTAGTGTACTATTAGAGGTGATTCTACAGATTTAATATAATTTATCCTAGTTTTGAATTTGAAACCTCCCAAAGGCTTTGAACCCCTCCCGAAATGAATTCCTGGCTATGTGTCTCTCCGTAACTATATTTATATTTGAGCATTAATACAGTATTTGTGTAACAATAAGTTAGTTGGTTAGTTGTTCCAAATAAAAATGTTAAAAGTAAACAGTTAGAATTTTAAATTATTTTATCGCTTTTAACCTATAGCGTATAGCGAGAGGAAGGCTTGTAGGAACAACTAGTGGATATAAATAATAAATATTACGAGATATTGCTTTAGTGTGAGCTATATGTCTTTCAGCCACATATTGCATTGTAATACCCAGTCTAAACTATTGGATTGTAACGTATAGCTCTTAATGTTGTTCCTCTATATACATTGATAGATTTTCTTTATGTTTGAAAAGACTATCCTTCCCTTTCCCCGAATTGTGTGCACGCCGAGGGACGTCATCCCTCAAAAAGTGACGGGCTAAATAGCCTTAGATACCAAAAGCCCAGAAATCTAAATCCTAAATCCTAAATGTGCCTACACTGGGAAGAACAGTAAAATATACACTAGTAAAATTGATAGATCTATCATACCTTTGGTATTAGGATTTACGTGTGTCTTTTTGCAAGAAATGTACAGAAGCATTGTGCTTTCCTTTGTAAAATCTACATCGTGGGCATTAGAGCATCCTGTAAAGTATCTCATTTAATAGAGCATCTTACATTTCTTTGATGAGTACCCAAAAGGATTTTCTCAGTAGGGGTGCCATTTATTGAGGAATATTTATAAAACCAACTCTAAAGCAATGTACGAATGTAAAACGTGAACTTTACCTATTTCAGTGGAGAATATTTCCTCCCTTTGCAAAAGCAAAACCTGAAATGTCAGAACTGTTTTCTAGGACACTTTTTGCTCCTCAACTAAGCATTCCCGGACAATAAGTTAATAACATTCGTTTACTTTCTCGGTACGAGGAAAATTGCTGTTCAATTTTGATTTACATGCTTGAATCAGCATGAGCCTAACTTACTATATGAAGATTAACTTATCGGTATATGCACCAGAGGAGGTTAAAACTTTGTATTTTGAAACTATAGATCAACATGGTAATTGCACAAATGCAGTTTATATGCGAAAAACCGCCCAAAATAATTCTTGGAACTATAGAGGGAAAACTGATATTGTACCTTGGCGGTACAAAGATATGACGAAAGTAAATATTTCAACTCTTCTGCAGAAATGCAACAGAAAGTCGTCGCTGCTCCTCGAAGAACCGCTATGTGACATTTTTGTCGAAAATGAGTTATGTCGTGGAAAAAAACAAGAAAGCTGTCACGCAGCGTCCATTATAATGCCATAAGTTAATATTCAATTATTTTGCCACAACAATAAAAAATTATAGATTAAAATTTAAACGCTTCTGATTCTCATAACGTACGCATTGATTAATGCATACAAATCCTCTATAGCCTATGCTTATAAAGACGCAAAAGGAGCTAGGCTACTTAAACACAAAAAGAGTAGTATAATGCTGTTGAAGCAAGCTACAACAATGTCCAGTGCATAGTATACGCAGATCCAATTTAACGGTGTTTTTCAAGTGTTTCCGTGTATTTAACAAAATTGTAAGAGCTCAAAATGTTTTTTGTCTCTCCTGAAAAGTTGTGGTTTTAGCACATAGCGAGGCGCAGCGACGAAGTGTTAAGTGTAATACGCTATGTTGCTTCATACAGTTCTACAGTAGTATTAGCGTTTAACGAAAAGAAACGCCCAAACTTGGAACATATACTAATTGATAGACCTGATTGATCTGAACAAAATTATATGAATGAATACAAAGGCTCATGCGTAGTTTACGAGAAAATTGAGCAAAACGATTCTTTGAAAAGCAAAAAAAAAAGAAAGTCGTTTTCTATCAATTGATTAATTGATTTATATCTACAGTTAATTTTTTGATATCTTCTCGTGTATATACGATCAATGTCATCCCACTAGGTGTCGTAGCTTTGGCCAGTTGATTAAACAATGTAAACATATTACATCTATAGTCTATACAGCATTTGTAAAAAAAAAATATTTCATTGAAGAATTGAAGGGTTGGATGCAAGAACTAGGTAGGTCCGGTTTTTAGCGAATTTGAGATTTTCACGTGTTGCAGTAGGAAAAATCACTCCACATTGTGTGCAGTAGCGGGTCTAGAAGGCAAAAAGTGGGGGAAGGGGCAGCCAGAACCCAGATTATGATAGATACATCATGAGTTTACTATAAACTTTTAAAAGAATATAAATAATAGCTTAAACTATTTTTTCACTCAAAAAACTGGGAAGCCTAGGCCCTCCCGGCCCTGGACTAAATTCGCCACTGATTGTGTGCAAGAATCATGTGTATCTGACGATTATATTCAGTGTTTAACCGTAAAATGAAGTAGCTACAGACAATATTAATCGTGAAAGAGCACGAAACAGGCAGTCTAAAAGTTTACATACCTGGTTCTAGCATCCAACCCTTCAATTACAATAATAAGATTGTACTAACATAGGCCTACAATGCGAATGCGTAAAGACCAAGAATAATTATTGCTTTGAAAATACCATCATTCCAGCGAGAAAAAAAAAAGTGTCTGAAACTTTGCGACTTTAGTCTATGAAGAGAAAATAAACGACTTCTGCGCACATCCGTGGAGTATTTAAATGATCCCAGTCTCTTACTGAAACTCTTCGAATTTATAACAATTTACAGGAATCTCTGTGTAAATGAAATTTCGCATGAAACACACTTGATAGCATGTAGAAATATATTGTTAGTTGACCTTTTGCAATGCCCAATGACCGATCGATATGAATTAGTTTATAATAACTTCTGTGTACTTTACACTTTGTTTAGCTACTACTAGCTTGAATTTTCCAGGTACACCATGCTGTTACTATGTCTGTAAATTTTTTTTTCGTGATAGCTGAGTGCAGTGGGGACTCGAGTATTGTGAGCACGAATTAGGGGCACGGTTAAATTAATGAGGCCCACCTCCTGTGTGCTGCCACCAGCTATGGACCTGTCTCCGACTGTGACCTTGATCAAGTACAGTAAGAACATTGAAATTTACAGTTTTGTTGTAACAAAACTTTTTTCAAGGTTTGGCATAAACATCACAGAGGGTATTTTCAATCGATACAACTATAATAAATTTATCGAAAATGGGTTATTCTACAAATTGAAATTAAGAGGTCGGACGCTGACCCTATTTCACTAGACTTATCCCGGCCTGGCTCTCTCGTTATTGGCCAGAATATTTTGGGTTATAATTGAAAATTATCCTCAGTGTTTGAGGTTGAAATCTGAAAAGATTTAAAAAGTGATTTTCCCCTTCTTTTTAAAACAAAAATATGTTTCATGATACTTTTCGTAAAACTTTATGGTGGAATATGCACGTATTTTCTTTCAACCTTTCCAATCATCTGTACTGAACGGAAAAAATCAAGAATGAAGACAATTTGTTTGCCTCCATCGTAACTCCTCTCGATTTTTTAAACAAATATCCACTTTTGCTTTTGTAAAAGTTATTTAATTATGTTACACTGTGGTCTTTATGTTTCTGTTGAGACCTTACCACAATCTTCATTACCTGCAGGTAAAATCAGTCTAATAGGTTATGTGAAGATTCCATTGCGTGGTAAATATTTCGCTATCGAAGTAGATATTTTAACAATATTGTTGTTAGAGTTGGGACATATTTCCAAATCATCGCTGACAAAAGGCCTGTACTGGCCTATTTGGCAATCGGACAAATGTCTGGTGCACCCGCCCTGCAAAAAGGAAAAAAAGGAAAAAATAGAAAGAAAAAGGTAATGTGAAAGCACGGGTTGCAAGATACTTCGTACGCCCGCCCTCCGGCTGCAGAATCTGCTCAAATGATTGTGGCGGAACCATTCATTGGGTGGGGTATTCTACGCCTCTATTATCGGGTGGATGCAGTTAATTGTTGCACAAAATATAAATATGCTTCTCAAATATCAAATGTTGTTTCGCCGTGCTTATATGGAGAACTCTAGAAACACCCCGATAATGGGGAAGGTTCAGTACTTTCCGTTGGTCACGACATCAGCACGATTGGTCGGTCCCTATCTTATTTAAAGGTTTTCGGTGTATACTGTATATACCCTTGGCTTCGAGTGAAAAAAACAAAATTGGATTACGGAAAGAGTATAGAAGTTTGTTGTGTAGGCGGACTGTGAACACCGTGGTTGATAGTGTAATAAGTGCAATAAATAGCGCTTAGAGACAAAGTAGGTTAGTTTTTCCGAACTTTTAAAAAGCAATTATGCTATAGTTAATCTTAGCTATAAGTAGTTGGCTTAGCTATAAGTTCTTTCTTCTGTCTATGAAATAAAATGCTTTTTCACCAGGATTTTGAAACAATGTGAGAGGGGGTTGCATTTCTTGGCTGCCATAATGTTATCATTTGTATATCATTAGTAAAAAAGAATCTCGGCTTGCAGAAGGCCTAGAAAGCCGATTCTTGTTTGAAATGAATTATAAAAGCGTCTTCTTTACCTTACTTAAGATACATGAACCAGTCAATTCGCACACTGGATAAGGGCTTTAAACGGAAACTTCTGACACTTTCATAACCAATTAGCAGTGTTCTTGGGTTCTCTGAAAAAAATGTGATTTTGTTGGGGGGGGGGGGGGGAGTGACGTTGAGTGATCTGGTTTTGTTTGAAAATCTGTAGGTATTCTTAAATAAACGTAGTTAAATATAATGTTTTAACCTTGAACTCATGAAAATATTTCAATTTACTATTTTTTAGAGTATGCACGTAGTCCTTATTAAGGGAAATATGTCTACCTTTCATGTATATCCACTGCTAACCTTCCGCACCCTGCCCCCCCCCCTTACACACAAAAAGAAAGATATAGCTTATACATTTTCTATTTTTGTATTATATTTTGGACAATATCTACTGAAAGGCCGTCGTCTCCAATCAAAAAGAAATGGAAAAGCGGATTTTAGTATTGGAAGGAAAAACAACGAAATGACCTAGAAGATAACTCAAAGAGCAAAATATGACTATATTTCTCAACCCAAAAATCAGGTTCTGTTATACCATCATCAGACGAAGGTGTAACCTGGGCAACTGATCGGGTTAAATTAATATCAACAGCTGAGGCTGTAATTGGTGATAACTCAGGTGCTTCTACTAGTTCTGCACTTGGTAACGTCGAAGAAAATGCCGGGATGAGCAAGCACTGCAGCTATGGAATTGCTCTTATCAGCTGGAGTACCTGTAACATTAGCTGCGTCTTGAGCAATTGAAAGTTTGGAAGAAAGATCATTAAGTGAAGTTACAAGTGAACGTGTGTTTTCAATTAGTGATAACAACTGGACAGTGGACACATTTATGAAAAATCATCCAATGCTGCCAAAGTAGAAATCAGAAGTGAAAAGAGCATTTAATCCAAAGTTAATTTTCTGCAGAAAGAGAGACGATGAGAAAGAAGATGTTCAAATTAATTGCGTGAGCTACAATGAAGTATCACACAGGTAGAAAAATACATGCAAGCTTAGAACATCTTATGCTGAATTTTAAAAACTTCTTTTTAGAAAGGAAAAACAGATAAATGAAATGTACTAAAGTGGTGTGTGGAACGTTGTAGGTGAACTTCACAAGTTTTTGCTGGTAGAATTTCATGCTGAGTACTGAGCAATTAAATTCAATAAACCGAGAAATGATTTCAAGTGTAAAGTCAAAATTATTCATGAGTCATTAACAATCATTAGCAATTTTAACTGCAGCAAATGTAGTTCCTTGAACTAACTAACTAACTTTGTGGATCATCAAGATTTATCATGGCATGCAACATAAGACCACTTAGCTATGCCTGTCCAGGGCACCCACAATCCCGTTCTTAACATAACACCAATTTCTTCGAGGTACATCCTAACATTATCCACCCATCGTGATGTTGGACGTCCTACAGGTATCTTACCATCAAGCTTGCTAATGAGAACCACATAAACTCCCCTCTCCCATGTAGGCAAAGGTGACGATTTCTCTGTAAATTTGGAGAGGTCCATTCAGATGCAGAAAGCATATATGAGGATTTTAAGACAAATTGCATTCAAATTATGCCAAATATTGTAAATTTACAAATATAATGAGGGAGCCCACATGAGCTTTGGGGAGTTCCGGGCCCCCTCGGCGCCCTTGCATGTAGGCTACATGAATTGCCTACCTAAGTCTTCTGCAAATGTAGAAACATAGCAGTTCTGTAATTTATTTTAGTTATAATCTAATATGTAATAAAGCGTAAAAAAATATAAGTTCTGTATGTTTGTATCAGTTCTCTATCAGATGTGAATTGCGTGTTTGTTATGTGATAATGTAGAAACTATCATTTCTGAAGTTTTTGTCATACTCTGCTCTGCAAGTATGAAATTATCCGTGAGTTTTCTCAATCCATACACTGTTTGTTAAAAGTTCGTAATGTATGTAATGTGTAATTTTTGTGAAATGTCTAACCAATATTTTTGAAATTTCATATTTTCTTAAAGAATAGTTAAAGTAAAGGGTAGTTAAAGTTAGTTGAAGCTATACAATTCTCAAAAAATTTGTTATTCACCAAAATTATGCTTTTTTAAAAATGTCTTTGTGATGGTAAGTCTTTCAATGCAATTTGCCCGATTACAATTTTGGAGCCAGTACGGGCCTGGCTAATGTCAGACAACATACAGCCAATACAGTTGTTTCTTACTTGTTATCATAACCTTTACATAGTCCATAATTGTCAATATTTTTTATTTCTCAATTTTCAAGAGCACTTAAGCGGAACACAGCCAAATCTGCAGCGTATGAAACTTACAAACTTAGTAAGAACACCTGCCAACTATTAGCAATTTATCCCTTCAATTATATGTGCTAGCACTGAACATTGTAAGTTTTGTAAGAAAATATAACAATGACTGTGTAAAATAAAAGAATTGACTGTCCAGAAAAAAAATGAAAATTTTCGCATGCCAATTTCACATTATAGAATCTTGGAACTAACGAGACTAAACCGAGAGGATTTTATTCCTAATAAATCGAGACATCTACTAGCCTTATGCAAGACAAAACTTAAGACTGGTAAAAAAGTCATAATAGCTTGAGAGGACTAGTTCAGGAGAGTAATGCTCCCGGAAGTTGAAACGAAAAACACAGTTCTGATTGGTTGGCGTTATCCATTTCTTGCCACATTGCATTCAAATAGCAGAAATAAACGTCGCGAATTCTGTCGAGGAATTTGAAGCTTAAAATATACAAAACGATAATCATGCCTGTTGTTTTGTATGGCTGCGAAACATGGTCACTTACTCTGAGAGAAGAAAATAGATTGAAAGTATTTGAGAACAAGATCCTGAGACGAATATTCGGACCCACGAAGAACGGGAATGGGGATGGCGGAAACTTCATAACGAGGAACTACATAATTTATACGCTTTACCCAACATTGTTAGGGTCGTCAAGTCTAGGAGGCTTAGGTGGGCGGGTCATGTAGCTAGAATGGAAGAAAGTAGAAACGCTTTCAATGTCTTGACTGGAAGACCAATCGGAAAACGACCATTAGGAAGACCTAGGCGCAGATGGGAGGACAATATTAAGATGGATCTCGCAGAGATTGGAATACAAAGTAGAAACTGGATGCAGTTTGCTAAGGATAGAAGTCAGTGGAGAGCTTTTGTGAACGCGACATTGAACCTCCGGGTTCCATAGGCCATAGAGTTAGTTAGATAGTTATAAATTGAAAATTGTTACAGACAATTGTTATTTAAGGTTTACTTATACCTTGCATAAATACGTCAGTCAAGCATCAAAGGCCAAGTCCAATTAGTATACATGATTGGTTATATAGTAAATTTCATTTTACTGTAGATGAGGTTTTGAGTATTAAGGTTGATGTATATAGAAAATGCATATATGTTAAGCTAAAATCGTGTTCCTTATGTGAAAGAGTGATAAATGAATCAAACGGAATATATACCTTTGTTGATGATCAAGGTGAAAGTGATATAAAGGTTACATGGGCAGATTCTCAGATTGTGACAGTGAGATTACATGTAGTAACAATGGAACTATCACATGATGCAATTCAAAATGTTATGAGTAGCTATGGAAAAGTGTACAGTATTGAAGATGAATTGTTTTCTCCCAAGCATGTTTATCCAATCCGGACAGGAAGAAAATTAATAAGAGTCGATTTGAAAAAAGATATCCATCACTTGTTTACATTAACCAACAAAAGTACTGGGTAGCGTACCCAGGCCAACAAAAAACTTGCATTCGGTGCAACTCAATCTTGCACTTAAATTCTGAATGTCCTCAGAAGATTAGGCCAAAAATGTAGTAGAAGAATTGTGTTATTCTGAGAAACTCAGTACCAGTTTTTTTTTTTTTTTTTTTTTTTTTTTTTTTTGTCAGTGCAAAGGACTCAACCTAATAATACCGTACCACAATTTTCAAGTTTTAGTGTCCCCACAGCTTCGAATGGTAGTGGCCAGGAATCAGTGGATTGTGACATGAACATTGATATTACTTCAGAAATAATAAAAAGTGATAATAGAGAAAAACTTACGATAATAGTTGAAGAGGATTTTCCTCCTCTCCCTTCAAAAGCAAGCTGTGAAAATGAAAATGAACCAGAATATGGTCAAATTAATTCTGAGGGAAGCAATGCTAATAAGCAGTCTTCATGTAGTGAAAATAATGTCTCTCTCAGCGATTCAGGAAATGTTGAATTAGAATCTGCTACCACTGGACAAGCAAACAATTTCCCAGGAATAACAGTAGATATTCTTACACATAGTACTCCTCCTGTATCTAGTAATGTAGAAAATCCAAAATATAGAAGTGAAGAAGTTAAAGTACAAGAGGAAAAAGATCAGGAAGTTCAGGGACAAAATGATCAACAAGTGCAAGGGCAAATTTGTCGTGCTGGTACGGTGATTACCCAAGATGAAGATTTTAAAAGTCAGTCCAGGTCCCAGGAACGAAGGGGAAGGAAACGTTTAAAAAGAAATAAATTAGCTCAGAAACTAATTAAAACAACAGTAAGTCGTGAGATAGAAGTAACAAGTATAAACGAAAATGATCTACCTAACTTGTCATCGGAAAATACACGAGTAAAATTTAAAAAGTGATAACTGATCGATTTAATACAATATTACGTGATGAATACGTAATGTATATGTTTCTTGTTTAAAATCATCATAATTAGACTTCATATTTCCAAATTAAAGACATAAATTTTTAAAAAGTGAATTACGTATCTTGAAACTATGGAATGTTGTTATTATAATTTACAATTTATTTACTTAGGTTGATTTTACACATAGTAAATTACCAATAATGAATTATTGCAATGAAAATGTGTAATCATCAGGACAATTAGATGAAATTTCACGAAGGGATTTCTTTGGCTATCTTATGATAAACGAGTTGTGTAATAGTAAAATAATATTGTTCAGTGTTTTACAAATACCTGATTTTAAAGTTTGACTTTTTTTTATTTAATCATTGATTACATCTTATTAACAGAATTGACAATTTGTATCCCTTTAATAGCATTACTGGTTATGAATGTAGATTTTAAATTGCGTGCATATACGTAATTTTCTCTTCATCGTTGTCATGTCTTTAACAATCGCTACAATCAATATAAATAATTTGTAATCAAATATCAAGTTATTCTCATTACACGATTTTTTGTTAAAAGAAAGGGTAGACAGACTTATTACAAGAAGTCGGCTTACAATATTTGGATTTGGGGAAATGTTATACTGTTTATAATAATTTCAATTTTAATGGTGCTGGTGCGGCAGTAGCTATGAAAAATATATGTAAATTTCTCACGTACACGATTCCACCCTACAGGAAGGATAATCAATGGAAGCATTGATAACATACAAATTACAAATTTATATAATCACTATCTTGTTCGCAAGCTAGGAATGCACGTAACATGTTGTTTGCTATTGATGTAACTGAGAGCTTAGTTCCAAGTCATGAATATTTTCTCATAGCTGGAGACTTTAATTGTGTTTTGAGGGCTGCAGATCAAACTCCAGGATTTAATTATAGTTCTACTTTGAATGATTTGGTACAGGGCTTACACCTTTAAGACAGTTGAATATATAAAAATCCTAATATACGTGGTTTTACATATATCCGTAACAATTGTGCATCAAGAATAGATCGCATATATTTGTCACAAACCTTAGTTAGAAATCTCCCTTCTATGAAAATAGTTCCTACTGTATTTTCTGATCATCAAGCTTATATTGCTTCTCTTCGAGCTCCAGGTCTAAAGATTGAAAGAGGTAGAGGGTATTGGCATGTTAATACATCTCTTCTCGATGATAAACTTTTTTGTGAGGAATTTCAAAATAAATGGAAATATTGGGTGCTTCAACAAAAATATTTTCGAGCAATAACTGAGTGGTGGTTTCGGTACCTTAAACCTCATGTTGCGAGCTACTGTCGTTGGTTTTCCTCGGATAAAAGCAGGGATGAACGAAAACTTGATAATTTTACTATAGATGTTTGAGTGGAGCACAAGCTGCTGCGACACATGATCCAAAACATGTCACAGACGTTAAAAAGTACAAGGCCAAATTACTGAATATAAACAGGCAACGGATGGAAGGTATGAAAGTTTGAAGCAAAGCTCCTTTCATTGATCTTGAAGAAAACCCATCCTTGTACCATTCAAGAGTATAAACGTGGCAGTAGAAAATTAATTACTAATATAAAATATAATGAACGAGTAGGTTGGAATTCAATAGTAGATACCAAGAGAGTCTTCCAATAATATTATACAGAAATATACGTAAGATCGACTTTAACAGTTATTCCAGACCCTGTTATGTCTCAGATTCCCTGTGTTTTAGATTCTGATACGGCGAAGTACATTGAATCAACTTTTAGTGAAGATGAAGTGCGACAAGCTGTTATGACTGCGTCAAATGGAAGAACACCTAGAATAGATTGTTTTCCTGCTGAATTGTATCAAAAGTTTTCCCCGATAATTGGTGAAATTTTAACGAAAATTGTAAATGAGCATTTTAGTGAAATTCCAACGTTGAAATATAAATCACCTGGAGTAACCGTTTTTATTCCTAAGCAGGCCAATCCTACAAAAGTATCTAATTATCGACCAATTACGCTAATGAATTTTGATTATAAAATAATGGCACGATGTTTAAATAAGAGATTAACCAGTTACATTGACTTTTAGCGGGACCCTTTCAATATGCTTGCGTTGGAAAGAAGAAAATATATCACAGTCTACAGTGTATAAGAGATGTTATTACTATGTTTGAAGATTCCTCAGGAAACAATGCTCCGTTGTCAATTGATTTCCATCAGGCATTTGATAGGGTTAACCACGAATACTTGTGGCTGGTAAACTTGGCTTCGGCGCAAGATTTATTAAGTGGATTCGCGTGCTTTATGATGAACCTAAAACCAAGTTAAAAATTAATTATTTTTTTACGGAGCCAGTCTGTATTAGAAGAAGTGTACGTCAAGGATGCCCATTAAGTATGACATTGTTTGTAATATCGTTACGTCCGCTGTTAGACAGTATACATAATCGCCTTCAAGGTATTACTTTCAACAATCGAACTCTGAAAGTGTGTAGCTATGCAGATGATGTAACTATTTTTCTTAATAATCCTTTAGATCTATCTACATTACAAGGTTGTCTGAATAAATATACAGCATATTCTGGTGCGATGATTAATGAAGGTAAAACTCAACTTCTCCCTCTTGGCACACAAACACAGCAAAATTACTGTGGATGGGTAACTGTATCTTCATATTTGAAAATTCTTGGTGTTAAATTTAATTCTTGAGTCAGAGATACTATAGATCTAAATTATAATATATTGCTCAATAATGTACGTCAAGTTCTAAAGATGAATAAGTCACGCCAATTGTGCTTATTATCACGTGTATATTTCATTAATAATCATGCATTTTCAAAATTATGGTATATTTCACAGATTCTTCCAATGCTCAATATATTAGCAAAGAAACTTACAAGCGTAGGTAGTTGGTTTCTTTGGTATGGACATGTTTTTCGTGTAAGGTATCCCTACACATGTTAACCTAGAAAAAATGGTGGTCTTGGTCTTGTCCGTGCAAAGCCACAGTCTTTTTCAATCATAACAAATTCAAACAAGATGAATGATTCTTCAGGAATAGGTTTCGAAATTTTAACAACTCTTCTTAAAAATATTGGAATTAATTTACCAGTTAATATTCAAGTAATTCCAAATTCTTTCTGGTATTATAAAGATGTAGTGTGTGAGTATCTTTTGTAAGACTGGGTTACAAGACAATCAGTTGAGCTCAGTTATGTCTCTGTACATAAAGCTCTTCAAAAATCTTGACTGCAAGGCTTCCATTTGATTTAATGAAATGATTTCGAGAAAGATTATCACTTCTTTGATGATAAGATGTCTTTTTTTCTTTCAGCACGTTCTGAGTTGTTTTGTGAAAAGCATAGCATCCATCTCTCTCTATATATATATATCTCTTTTGAAGAGAGAGCGAGAAGTCAATTTAAGTGAAAAACTAGAAAAAGTCCAACTTACCACAAGTTAATATACTATTGGGACGCCTTACGCCTACAGAAGAGATCTTACGGTGAATTGGAATCACAGACGTCATGAATAGTAGCAAATTGGAACATTACACCATTCTGTGTTAAGGGCATCACTCAATTCCGTCAATTCAATGCGAGAGAGAAGGATGAAGAGCCGCAAGATTAGTGTCGTCACAACGGACAACTAATGTTTAATTATGTTGAAATCTGGAAATTGGACACATCAAGGAAGTGTGCAACTTCATACTGATGTTACTCATACTACACCTCAATATCTCGAGTTGTGTGAATGAGCGCCTGAAACATAGTATCACTGCCCTGGAAACAATATCTAGATCAGAAGATGCACATAATCTCCTAAATTTGTGACATAACATGAGCAGTGTCACGACCGGCAAGCTTCAGCACATTGTAGAATGAAAAGCAGAATATTATGGTTCACAGCATTACAGAGCCGTCATCGTGTCTCACGGTACTTAGGAGACACTGAATATAACACGCTTCTTTGGGCTTCCACTACATATACTCGTAAGCATAGCCCTTGATTTGAAATAAGATGAACCATGACTCATCCGACCATATCACAGGTTTCCAGTCATCAGCAATTCATGTTGCATGTTGGCGTCTTCTCAAATTGTATGGCTCCTTATGGATGGTTTCGGTAATTCAACTCCACTCCATATGCCAATGCCTTGTAACTTGATAGGAGCAGTAGGAGGTACCGTTTCTGTCCCTCTGTCACATGCACTGCAGTTGTACGATAGTTGTGAGTAACCATCCGTTTTAGTGCTTACATTTTTGTTCCGACCACTGTTCTACGTCCCCGATGTGCTTTCGCCTGTGAGTTTTGTATGCTGTTATCTCTTTGAACACCGTTTCTCGCGACACACACAACATGCTTCTCACTTTGTTGCAGAAAGGTTAGGCTCGCTGAACAAAAGTTTAATTTACGTCTTATATCTTCCCTAAAGAAAGAAGTGGTAAAAATTTGCTACTATTTCCGGTTTAAATAATGATCTCCATACTAAAAAAACGGCAAGAGATATTGAAAAGCTGTTTTTCAAAATCTATTAGGTTTCTCATGTAAAATTTTCATTTGAATTCTATGTCTATATGTAACCGGAATTGGTAAAATTCTAGTATTACCGATTCCAACACTGGTTATAATGACGGATAACGGTAATTGATAGAGAGAGGCTGTTTCCTTATACCTTTAGTACTTGAAATATCCATTAACCGCACACAAAGAAAAGATGTACGGAAAATACTTGATTACCCTAAAAGTTCCTCATTAGCATTCACATTTCAAAGAAGGTGTAAGGATAAAACCCCATAATATAATATACTTTCGGCATAAATTTTAAAACACCCTATTCCCATAGAATAAAAATATTGATCGAAATGACATGATAAAAGTCCATCTTAAGGTAGCTGCTAACTATGTTCCAAAAATTGTTTCAAATGGGTCAGCCGTTCTTTCCAACCCCGAAAACTACTGTACGTGTTCGCCACTATTCGTGGCCATTTTCAATATATTATTTTTCATCTTTTCTCATCTACCATGCCGATGAGAGCTGAACATTTAATTAGAGATGCAAAGGCTCGGAAAAAAACGGCTTTTTTGGAAAAAAACTCGGTTTTTTCTGCTTTGCTTTTTTGCTTGGGAAATTTTGGGCTTTTTTAAAAATTATGCTTTAAATTGATAAAGCAGACTTTGTTTCGCTTCTCTATAACACAAAAAGTCATTTAATTAGTGGTTGATGCCGATAATAATATAAAACCTCGAAAATAAACCATGAATTCCGAAAAGATTTTTTAAACAATTTTACTTCAACATTTTTACATTATGAATTCCAAAGGATTAACCAATGTATATAATAAAAAAAAATAACCTCCTATATACAAAAGTAAGCAGAGTTGGCAAGAACCATGGTTGTTTTTGAAAATGCCAAAAACCCGTTTTTTGTCGGCAGTTTAAACCAAGCTTTTTTGGGGTTTAAAGCAGGTTTTTTGATTTAGATATTTTGCTTTATGTATTTATATTACATATTCACAGAAATAAGTTTGTTTCGCCTTGGTGTTATTATGCAACAACGGGGTTATGCTCGAAGAGGTCCAATAAGCTTAAAGAAATCCGGTCAGTAAATTTCTTAAATTGAGAAACTCCCGCCCTAGCCATCGGAAAAATCCCGTCATTATTTTAAATGTAAAACAATAACGGGAAAATCCTGTTATTGCTTTCCATGTAAAATTTAAAGGTCAACGTATTATAATCAGTACGCTAAAACTGAGGTATTAAATTACAAATTTAGTAGGTAGATATCATTGAAAGTCCAATCCAAGCTAATGTTGGGTATATTTAAGCAACCTTGGCTTCTTTATAAAACCACAGGCATGCAGAAATATATAATTTGGTTTCGTTTCGGATGTTTAGGCTTAACATCCTTACGTAATACCGAAGACTTTCGCTTAAAGTGACTTCCGAACCGCTACTTGGTTTACACATGAGAGAAGGGTTGTGGTTCGACCGAGAATTGAACATGGGACACCTTGATTAAATGGTGAAAGGGAAATAAGACTAATGCAGATGGTTTGACATGTGGAAACATCACCATGAAGTGCACACGATTCGCATTTTTGTTCTTTTTATTTTTTTGGTTTAGTTTTTTTTTAAAAAAAGCTGGTGTAAACGAGCTAACCCTAAAAGTAAACGCTTATTTTAAAAAAATATACAAATAACTAGCAAAATTGTATGTAGTATTTTTACTTCAAAATATTCCATACCCTCTTTTTGAAACAAAATAAAATAAAGCATAAGAGAAATACTTAGATTTATATGATACAGTTAAAGGCTGTACATCTGGAACTTTTGGTTCTGTATATTCTTGAAGTTCTACAGTTAAGTTTTTTATAACCACCATCAAGGGCTCCCATCAGGGGGGGGGGCAAGGAGGCCGCCCGCCCCCTAGAGGAAAATGTACTTAAGAATATCGAAAATCCAATAGAATTTTTACATTAGTTACAGCAAAATTTGAAACTATTTTTGAAACGTCGCTTATACTTGCCCCACCCCCCCTTGGAAACCACAACATGGGCGCCCTTGACCACCATCACGGTTTACCCAGTCCTCAAGTTTTCTGAATTTTTAACAAGAGGGATTCAACATATCACCACGGAACTCGCCCCCCCCCCCCAAAAAAAAAGGACTACGGAATATATTTAAGTTAAGCTAAATACAACTGCACAACAGACATGATTGAGTGGTTGGCTTTTGCGCTTCTATCGGGAAGTCCGGGATTCAACCCAGCATTCGACCATTCTGACAAAGCTTTCCTTCATTCCATCTGTGAATGTAGAAATAGTGCGTGTACTGGCCGACTAGGAGTGTAGGAGTTGGCCGATTTCCTTTCTTATTGTTTTTAAATCGTTATTATTATTAATTACCAGCAGTAACGGTTTTGCGAAGGTTAGGGGGTCGGTCTTTCGGGCCAAAGCCTGTTCCCCAAAGTTGTGGAATGTCTAAAACGAACGAAATACGGTATCTATTAGTTATGCCTTTACTCATAAACTTTAAGCTCCCGTCAAATAAAAATTACGAATGTTTAGAAAAACTAAACATTAGTAGTAAGAAAACCCCTCCCAAAATACTCTTCTAAATTCGCCACTGATTCTCAGTATAAAATGATCTTCAAGGTTGTATCCGGAAGATTATTGCTAAACATATAAACGAAACGAAATATTAGTTATGCCTGTACTCATAAACTTCAAGCACCTCCCAAATAAAATTAGGACTTTTTAGAAAACGAAACAATCAGTGAAACCCCTCCCAAAGTACTTTTCTAAATCCGCTACTAATTATTTGTATAAATTGGTATTCAAGGTTGTATCTGGAAAATTATTGCTAAATCATTGTACAACTACAGTATAACAGAAATGTGGAAGTACGGTTTAACGGACATATTGAAAAACGTATGCTATGACGGATATATAGAAATACTTAAGTTTAACTTTTGTGCTAGAAGCTAGAGTACTAAGCTCTTAGAAATGAAACACGGATGACAAACTAAAATGATATAGAGAAGAAAAAAAATGTCGATAACTCAAAAGTTAAAATAAAGTTAAATAGCCTGTAAAATTGCCCTCAAATACTATATTCTTCATGTTAGCTTTAATTCGTAAAACATGTGCTCCATCCATCTTGATGGTGAATTACAGAGCTAAATATGGCATTTAGGTCATGGAATTCTTATCTAACTATAGAATATACTATAAGAAAGCTATTTGGATAGAAAAATCATGAAAATGAAAAAAGCCAAAATTTCCAAAATTCTCGTTTTTTCCCCAAAAAGCCGGCTTTTTATGTGAAAAAAACCATTGATTCAAAAAAGCCGGCTTTTTTGCATCTCTACATTTAATTAAACAGCATCGGGAGTGCCAGTATTCAACATAGCGATTCCGTAAACTGTAAAAGAGTTACCCAACATTAAATGAAAACAATGCGTACAGATATATATATATATATATATATATATATATATATATATATATATATATATATATATATATATATATATGTATATTTGGAGAAGTGCACTCACAAAATGCAGACATAATCCAAGGGTCATGAAATTGGAGAAAATTCCATACCTATACGTTCCCACCATATTGTTTCATTTCTTTTTCACCAAAGTTGTTCACGTGAAGGATATCTGATTGTAAGACATCAATACAATTGAAATTTATCCAAAGTTTGAGTTCTGTGAGGTAATGAGTAAATTGAGACTTTCTTAGTTCTTGTATCGAGAAGGACTCCCCTGTACGGGCATTTCATGCAGTTTGCTTTTATTTTAAAGAATATGAAATGATAATTGAACATCTTTTATCCCCCTTGCTCATCATAGAACAAAAATTTAAACTCTCTAATTTGAGCAGTTTTGGAAACCTGATAATTAGTGGTTAAAAATATTTAACCCCTTTGTATACTCTTGAAGCTAGAATTTTAAAAAATCCTCTCTTTCTGAATGTCTAGATTCCTAAAAAGAACATTTTTTTGTTAAATTAATATATACTGTAATGTTCATGTTTTACACACTTATGGTAATATTACTAACAAGTTGAAATTTTAATCTGTTCTGTTTATAGTTGAATTTATCGTTTGAAAAAATTTGGTGAATATTTAGTGTGGTTTACCCTTTACTATTGGGCTTCGCACATATTTTTACTACCAAAATACGAGCAATTTGACAAAACAGGGGATGATTGTTTATTGTTATTATTATCATCATTTAGAGACATATTTTGTAGACATATACTAAGATGATGTATTTGCAGATTAGTGATATCTTAATGTTGAATATTAAACGTAAATCAGGTTTGAAATTGAACCACGATCTCCAAATACTTCAGTGGCATTCTTTTAAGATAACAAACTTTAATTATTTTCAATTTAATTAATTTCACAACAGGAAAAGTATCATAAGCTTGAAACAGATAACTACTCTGGATAGTGAAATTATTAAGTTTTACTTCCCATGTATTAGAAGAGACAAAAGATTAAACAATGATTTTGGCAAATTTTGTGGAATAAGAATGCGGTAGGAAACTGAAAAATCTTAAGAAAATTCACGGACAGGATGTTATTCACCACCAATTAACATGATGGAATCAAACTAGATTCCTTGTGCCAGAAGTTAGTGTTCTATCACTGAGCCACTGCAATCCCTTAGATAATAGATCTTATTCTTCGGATTATAATAAAACGATAAGTTAAGGTGTAGACTTTTTTAAAAAGAGAATTTGTTCATGTTTCGATCCCAAGTTAGGCACTGTAGTTTGTTACACTAATTAATCTATGATCAAATTACTATGATAGTGTCTGCTATAATCTACTAATCTACCTTCCGGAAGGGGTTTAATATATTTTAGCACTATTTATGATAAGTTATGATTTCAAATTTTAGGATGAGTGAATATTTACAACTAATTTTACTAATAACAGAAAACTACTTTATTAATATGTTACTATCTAAGTTATGTTTCGTTACCTATGGGACATATAATTTTTCAGTAGCAAGAAATCAAATTTATTGCTCTTGATGGATGGTGTTTTACTAATGATAACCTCCACAAAGAACGATAAAATATTTACTTGATACTTGTTGACATCTAATTTCCAATGATTGTTTCAACAGAAAATTAACGTATTATTAAGTAACATTTATGATAGTTTTAAAATAATAATACTCAATGTCAACTTAATTACGATCCTGTTCAAGAAGAATGTCGTATAAAATGCAATTGCATGAACAACGATGAATTGATATTGTGAATATATAAAACTAATAAAATAAGAAATTGCGAAGAGATCATGAACTTAAATTTAATTATGACATAAAATATTAATGGTTTAAGGATAATTTTATTATGGTTTAGGGATAGGATGGCATTATATAATATCTTATATTCTTTGACACAATAATAAAAAGTTTTTTGTTTGGCACCTCCCACCCCTGATACTCATGATAGAAATTGTATATATCGGGTGTTCTAAAATGGCACCCGGACAACAGAGTGCTGTTCTTCTCTTCAAAATAAAGAGAAAAAATATATAATAGTATACCCTTCAGCCTTTCTCTCATTCACTATAAGGGATCAAAAAATTTCACTGTGTAGCAACGTCGTAGATTATCTTGAAACCATTAGCACTGCTCGTGAATCAAACAACCAGTTACATCGACTGTTACGTTAGTGTTGTTAATATCAACGTCTATCGAGTGACATCTGAAAGGAATCGAGGTAACTATTTGACGGATTGGTATATCTCAATGGTTTATATGTGACGTTACTACACAGTGAAATTCAAATATCCAACTAAATATTCAAATATCTATCTATCTATCTATCTATCTATATCTATATCTATATCTATCTATCTATCTACCTATATATATATATATATATATATATATATATATATATATATATATATATATATATATATATCGTTTTATTTTGACTTGTAGAATAGTGTTTTGTCACCCTGGGTGTCATATTATATACACTAGGGTAGTTCTTCGGATTCCACGTTAATAAGTAGGTCCACGCCTCATATGGAATCGCTGCTGAAAGGGACACTAAACTAAAATCAATTCAACTCAACTTACGAGTTATTACCTCTAAAATGGTTTTATACTAGGCCGAAGTAATCAATTTAAACAATTAGCACAAATTGAATAATATTGAATACTGGCCTTAAATTTTGAATACTGTCACAATATACAGTATGAGGCAAAAATACATTTTAGCATTGGAAAAGCAATTATAAGTTAATAAATATGCATATATTATGAAATAATAACTGTTAAAAGATTAGAGATAAGTTGGAAATAACATCAGGTGTGAGTTCGTGAGGAAAAGCCGTCCAAAACATTCACTTGAACCCTTTCTATTGAACTTTTGGACCCGAGACCAAGATGGCGGACTTTAAGATTGCCGCAATGATGGTACTATATAATACTAGTGCGATTTTACTGTCATTATCTTTATCCAAGAAACGGTGTCACTCCCTCTACTCATTCTATATGTAGAAGTTACCTTTGTATCATATTGCAAATTAGGGTGGATCCGAAAGGAACTTTTTTTTCGAAATCGATAGCGGTCCACTCGGGAAAAGTTGCCCACTCATAAAAGTAGTTGACTGATTTTCTAAAACATTTTTCGGATGATGTCTTTCATTGCCGCAATCGGAATAAAATTTTGTAAAAGTCAACATAGGCAACACGCATTATACCTATGTAGACAGTCTGCCTTACTTTGCTAATACGGTTCGGAAGTAGCATATTTCTCTATGTGACCGTTCTTCAACTTTATGTGCTGTGCTAACATCACTAATATGTACAGTTCCATCGCTTGTTTTAACGATAAAATTACATTTACGGGTATTAATGTCGAACCTGCAAAAAGAATAGGAACAATGAATGGAAGCTTGATTCCATTGTTGCGCGCATCAGCGCAAATCTATAGGTTTAGTGTTTGTTTCTGATAGTGGGTGAGTTCATTTTGAATGAATGACATGGCCGAAGGGGGCTTGAGTTACTGAGAGGGGCTGTGCTTTACTTTAGTGCAGTGTAGCCTGCGATACGATTAACGTGTTGACTGTTGAGTGTTGACGAAGCGGGCGTTCTTTGAGGTTAAAAGTGTGTGATTTCCGTGTGCGCAGTTAGTATTCTGTTTTCTGACTGTTGTTGAATGTTGTTTAACTATAATTTGTTAACAAACAAACATGTTGGTTAACAATTTACAAGGACATTGACCTAGTAAGGAGCCGGCAACGAGTGAACTGTTGGTTGGAAGTGCTACAATGCCACCGGCTTTTTTTAGATTATCGGTTGCGTTCACTATGAGTTGGAAAAAGCCTCCTTTGAGGACTTCTCGTCAGTGTGTGAATAGCAATCTGTTTGGTGCGCCCTCGGAATTAAAACAAATTTATTTGCCGAAATGTGGTGACGTCATGGAGTATATAAACTGGGTCGAACTACACTTGTCTTCTGAGAGCAATGGCCGTGACTTGCCGTTAAGTGAAGATTTGCCAACAGTCGCAGATAGGGTGGCACACATCTGGAAAAAATCATTCATTAACGTTAATCCAAAGAAATCTATTGTAACAGAACTCTTCAATTACTGCAGAAAATGTCGCGGTGTTTCCAAATCATCAAAACGGAAAAATAGCAAAACAGTGCAGAACTTTTTCTAAAGATACGTTTGATCGCCTCTTTGATATATGTGCATGCCAGTGCAAAGATCTGAATGATTACGTGTGCAATAAAGAATTGCAAGTTCCAACTCGGGAACAAGCATTCTTGCAAGACCAACGAACAGTGCAAAAAATTATAATAGGCGGCCTAGATGCTAAGACTACAAGGTCTTTGCAAGCAACCGAGCAAAGAAGAAAGATGGAACAAATATCGACTTCGGTGTCAACTGATTCGACTTGAAACTCAAAGATTGAATTGGGAGTACCTACGACTACTGATGATACATCGGAGAAGTCCGATACCGTTATGTCGGGGTCTGATTTTGAACTACCAGCCTACATTCGCCGGCAGGGAACCACAAACCAGGAATCGTCTTTCAAAAACATCTTCTGTGGATTATAGATGTTTCCGACAGGCAAGCGGCTATCATTGCTTCAGATGCGCTTCAGGACGCAGGATTTATCTCAGAAGAATGTCCTCCACAGTATTATAGATAAATTGAAAATTACAAGAGAAAAAGAAACACAGCTCTGAAGTACAACAGGATGAAGATATATCTGGTCACGCTGTTAGAGGCCTTATTTCGATTGTCGAAAGGACAAAACTATTGTGCAAGAAAAAAGGGGGAAATTCCATCATCGTGAAGTAAAAGACTACCAGCTGACCATTGTAGAGCAATTGGTTCTTCTTACTTGGGGCACATCAAACTACCATCAGGTACAATATTTAACACCGCAACAGCTATAGTTGACTTTCTGGAAGTGAAACAACGGCTTCATTCGAGGAAGACTGCTGTTCAGGAAAAATATTCTCACTTTTGAGTCGAAACAAGACGTCGTTATCTAAAGCTTAGGTCTTAACAACATGTCTATTGTCTACTGTGTGGCTGGGTGGGCGGAGCTCGATGTGCAGTCATCTCCTGGTGGTGAGCTCTGGGTTATTTTAAGCTATTTATGGTTAAAATAAGCAAAGAACTGCTCATATTGGTAATGTCAGTACAGTACATAAAGTTGAAGAACGATCACGTAGAGAAATACGCTACTTCCAAACCATATTGGAAAATAAAACAGACTGTCTACATAGGTATAATGCGCGTTGCCTATATGTTGACTTTTCCAAAATTTTAGGCTGACTGCGGCACCGGAAGACATTGTCCGAAAAATGTGGAGAAAAAATCTGTGAACTGCAGTTATGAGCGGGCAACTTTTCTCGTGTGAACCGTTATCGATTTCGAAAAAAAAATGTTTTTTCGATCTATCCTATTGCATATTGTAAATGCATTGAAAATTTGATGTTGCTTGGGATACCAATTAATATACATTCAGTCGATCTATTTGTCTTTTAATGGAAAAGAAGTACTTTGATATGATATAGAATCATTTTAGGGAATAAGGCTCAAAATACTTCGGAAATCGAATAATGGGGATCACTTTAGCTCACCTTAGACCAAGGACTGTCCAAAATCGCGAAAAAGCCAAATTTCAACAGGTCCTCTTTCGAATTCCAGAAACTGTGGATGATGGTCCTATTCAGTGTAAAGGAAGTCATACATACACAATCCAAAAATAGATATTACGTCAATTTTCAATGGTGTGCAGGTTATTCTGTACAGAGTGTAATTCTCAAATATGCTCTCAATAGAGTTTTATGATATGCCCTGATTTCAATGGGGGTCGAAAGTAGGCAGGAGGTAAGTCTTGGCAACAATCGACATCAATTGCTTCGGAGGGAAGTCGGTAGTGTTAGGTACCGACAGTTCCATGTTTTCTTGTGTTCGGAATTACGTGTGATGCGATGTATTTCGTTGCGGTATATTTAACGTTTTCTTCACTTATAAGCGTGAAAGAAAACATCATAGCATTTTTCCCGAGTACGAGAGACCGTGCTGTTGACGATCCTTAACAGTTCCGACATCGCGCAAAAGGATTACGTGTTCACTGCTGTCAAAGTTTATCGTTTGCCAACTTTGGGCCAATCATAAAGTCAGAGCATATCTCAAAATTCGGTTGATAGCGTGTCTTGGAATTTCACCATGCATGGAATACTCTGCACACCCATTGATCATTAATGAAATATGAATTTTTGTATTGTGTATGCGTGAATTCCTTTATGCTGATAACGACCACCACTGCACGATTTATCGAATCTGAAATAGGGCTTCCTGAAATTTTGCCTTTCCGCGATTTTGGAGAACTCTAGCTCTGAAACTATGCACTTTTCCCACAGGTTCATAGGAACTTTTTGACTTATTTTGAGGTGAGGATTTACCACTTACAGTTTGTCGGTAGTTCATTAACACTCTGTGTATATATATGTAGAGAAAGATTTAGGTATAGACTGACGGACTGACAACACTGTGTAACTGCGATTGGAGAAAGCAGACAGCCCACTTAAGGTCATTTAACTTATCATTTGGAAAGTGCTATAGTATATATACGAGACGGGTATTCGAAGTTTTCACTTACTATAATAATCTATAAAGTATGGAATTCTCGTGTCGCGCCATTATTTTTGATGATTGCTATACAAAAGAAAATAGACTGTGCTATGATTTATCTTCTTCGGTGTGAGAGGGACCATCTTTATGCCGGTTCTCTTAGTTTTTTTTTCTGAAGAATTTTCTTCAATGGTGATTACGTGGCCACAGGATCAGTTCTTCGAAAAGTTCGCAAATCGGACAGCTGCCCTAAGAAGGTGTGTAAATACATTGCACACATGTACTGGAACACCTATTATTTGTGTTATGGATGTCATCCGAATAATCAATAGTACTGCGGGGAATCATTAAGATGAAATATAATTGGATACCTTATAATTGGAGAATATGTTTAAAAATAATATCAAAACTAATGAAAATAATAACATCAACATGTGTTTTACTCCTCTCTGAACAAATTCGTTAATTAACTTCATGTTTGGAAGGTGGTAACGTGTAATTTGATTATGACAGTCTATTTTGAACATAAATCAAATGATAAACATTATATCATAAATATTTTCGAATTATT
Source organism: Thermobia domestica (assembly GCF_964235325.1). Taxonomy (NCBI): domain Eukaryota; kingdom Metazoa; phylum Arthropoda; class Insecta; order Zygentoma; family Lepismatidae; genus Thermobia; species Thermobia domestica. The sequence continues at coordinate 112,021,777 of NC_137465.1, read as the reverse complement.
ATATAGTGTTTGTTTGGTGGAGTGTTGCTTGATGATTTTGACATTATAAATTATTCGTGTCTGGCGTTGTATCTAAAACTACATAATTCATTTGAGGATATCCTTACAGACATATACAGCCAATCTCGCAAACAAGTCTTATTAATTATCTTAATATTACTAGTGATGCTATTTATTATAGAAATGAGTGAGAATTTTTCTTTTAATTGCAGACTTGTCTTATTGTTTTATTCTTACTATGTTTAATTTAAAAATCTGGGACGTTTTAAATATTTTTTAAGTCAGAGAGTAGTTGATTAATTCCTTCCTTATAGTATTAGTTTGACTCCATGCAGTAAGTATTTTAGGAAAGCTTCATAGAACGTTAACACAATATTTTACTAACATCGAGTAAATTTTACGAAAACTATCGTAGGATATATTTTCTGAATTGCTGAAAAGTAGTTAAATTCACTTCCTCATTCCCAGTTTAACTCTAAACCCAAATTTTCAAGATGACTGGAAAGCCTCGAAAACATATATCAGATACTCCAGCAGATAGACAGACACACAGTTGCTGGTTGAGTTTAAAGGGAGAAGCTTGGTACATTAACTTCAATAAATATAATTTAAGAACCATATGGTACTTCCTCGTGATCAAACTTTATATTATGAACAAACTGTAGTTGCTTCTAAGTATGCTTGTGAATATGGAAATTTATAGGCACATCTCTGTTAGCTAAAATTTATTTATTTACTTAATGGAATTTCTGGAAATAGACCACTACTAACGCAAGAAGTTTATCCAGCAGCGTCTATAAAACTTAAACACTACTCTTATTTCGAATTGATAAATAGAGAGAGAGAAAGTGAGAAAGCAGAAGTTGCATAAACGATTTCGGAGATCTAATAAATGGCTAGAAGTCAAAAGGAATTACTTACTCCTTAAGGGATAGTGTGGTTCAGTGCCTACTTCTGGTAATATGAACTTCAGATTCGATTCCAGACCAAATGAGTATGTGATAAACAACATAGTGTCCATAGGATTTCTCGACTTTCTCCAATTGCCCCCCCCCCCACTTTCTCATTCCACCAATCCTTTCAACATCGTTCACCTTTAATCGTCTTCTTCCATTAGCGTAAAGGTATAATCGTAGGAAGTAAAACTAGAGCTTTCATCTCATTTCATTTTTATTCACTCTTTTAATATAATGTATATTTTGAAGATCTTTTATCTCCCACATTGTACGTAGGAGGAAGGCATCATTTACCAGATTTGTTTGTGTTAATCTTTTGAACTGATCGGTGTATGACATAGATGTTTACAACCAGGAAAATTGAATACATAACAACATAGAAAAGAAAGGAAAAGGGCAAAATACGAGAGTGAAATTAGGATAAGTTACCACTGTACAAGTTGTCACCAATTCACGAGTACTATTTCTATAAAATCATCGAATACTATCCATGTTGTTGATTATCGGTCCCCACAAGTTTTTCAAGGTCAAATTAGATTCCTGTTCCTTGTTCTCTCTGTGTGGTTGACTGAGAAGAAAAGCAACGAACTGTGATGTCAGAAAATATCTAGTTGGAAATGAGTATCTTGTGTTCTCACCATGAATCGACAGGTCATTAAAATATACACTTTGCGGAATTAATATCTGAAATACTGCATCTCGATACGAACTTATTTCTCTTCACCTAGTGTAACAAATTCCCCAGAGTTCATACATATGATTTCGAAACATCCTCTATTACTTTAATATTATCATTTAGCTACTACGTAAAACAGAATTATTAAATTGTTTAATTGTATATTTCATAGAAATAATAATTTTCCGCGAATGATTGTGGTTTTGAATTTAAAATTAACCACAAAGAACTAACTGTTCATTTTTAAAAATATAAACTATAAATGTTGAAACAATGCCAGATGCACCTTTCAAATTCCAAGCTGACAATGTTTCACATTGTATGTATTGATTTACTGACGTTATTTCGATACAAATATTTGCTACATAGTGTTTTTTCGTATCAATGCTAATATAAAATGTACTTTTATAGTATGATGTCTATATATGTATGCGTGTATGTAAGTGGTATATGTTTGTAATGTATGAACCAGATGGTGTCAACATGTGTAAAGGATGAACATTTAGATGACATTTTTTGTTCTAACACAAACCACACGTCAATCATATGGACATGTCATATGGGTTTCACATACACACACATACACACAAACACAGAGAGCATATATTCTAAAATAACAGCGTAAAAGAAGCGTAAGCACTCAACACAAAACCTGTTTTAAAAAAAGCTTCGAACATAAATATATACTCATATTTCCCCGTACATTTCATATATATTGCATAAAGATTTTATGAGGAAGTAGCAGTGTGCGTAGATTTAAATGAAACACATATTTAAAAACTTATATCAATATACAAGCAGCTTCATCAAATTCTTTGCCATTATTAAGTATACTACGCTATAACATTATCAATATACAGGCATCAAGGCACTGAGTTTGAGCACTCCCACTTTTAATGAGTTTCATTTTGAGCTAACTCATGTTTGGAAAAATGAGCACCAATTGAGTTTTGTTCATGGACAAAATCATGTGTTTTTAGGACACATTTCATGCTGAATAATGCTTAAATGCATGCTAAGTTCCAAATCAACCAACCAAAAGCTTATTTCTAGGAACTGAATTGAAGCCACTCAATCTTTAAATATAGCGATAATCTGTTCGTTTGGCATTATTCTGTATACTTTGATTGAACAGACATTTAGAGACTTTGTTATTAAATTCTATAAAGTATAAAACTGGCCGTCAAAACAATTTCAGTTCAAACAATGTAGAAAAGGTATTCATAATGTAATGTATGTTAATGGTTGCGAATTTTAAAATGAATATAGTCATGGAACCTCACGGATAATCTTTGGGTGACTTTTCATCAAAAATATGGGGCAATTCATGTTTCATTTAGCGACATTTTATGTGAATGCTTTGGCAAAACTAATGATAGGGGAATCGAATTGCAACGGCAAAAGTGAAGGTTGATAATTGTGTAAGTGGCTTATTAGTGTGTAGTTAATGTTTTGTGTTCAAGTAGTTAAAGAAAATGATAAAATGTCATCGACACCTCGAAAATTCACCAAACATATTGTCTGTTCTCAAGACAAAATTATATTTTATAAAACGTTCAAAGTTTGTCAAGAAGACAAACTAAAATAGAAAATTGTTCATTCTTTTGAACCAACTAGTAAGTGAAAGAAAGAGCAGCATGGTCTGCGGACAGAAGTACGAGACAACATAGACTTCAGTTTGTATTCAGTCACAAAAGAATATGAAGGTTGTGTTTGAACACTTTTGCCGGTGATGGATCCTTTCATATGATGTAAAAGTACGTTTTTAAACCTTCGAATTTTTGTGTCTTTTTGAACATATGCCTAAGATAATAATTTATAACAAGTAAGTTAATAAGAATTGTAATACGGGGTGAGTCAAAAGTATCTTACTATCCCTTTTAAAATTGCAAGCAAGTGTAAGATGGCCGCAATTGGTAATTGAAGTGACACGTTAGGCATAGGGTGTTTCTATGGTGCTTGTCAGGTGAACAGCTGCCATTTTGCTGTTTATCCTTTTGAATCTCACTCAAAATGTTTAAATCGAGTCATGTGATATATGAAACAGGGCTAGAATATTAATAAGAACACAATGGTGTAAGCAGATTTAAGACAACTTGAATAACTTTGAAGTTATAAGCACATGAGTCTCAAATTTATCTCTTATTTCCAGGTGCTGAACCATACCATTAGCCAAAGTCGACAGCACCGAGATCGTCAAGATGTGTGGTGGTAGAAGTGCTCGTGCTCTAGCTTGTGATTTCGATGAAGGGCATCTTCAACATGATCCAGTTTCGCACATTGCAGTGGCAGTTTGTGACTAAGTTCGAAGACAATATACACTGGAGGGCAGGCCACGATCATCACTGGTAGCACAAAATAAGAGTTGTCAGTCTCGTCTGAAAAATATACCGTAAAACTGAGGGATCATCTCGAAAAATATATCTGTTTCCATTGGAAGATTCTACCTCGTCTCCAAACTCATTATGAACTTTCTGTCATCTTATTTCGTGTGCGATCCTTTTAATTGCAATTTAACCAGTTAGTGACACTATTGTAGATTTCAGTTTTTAAAAAAACGTGTTCTCTAATTGCCTCTCAAATTTAGGGAAGGGGGGCAATTGTCCTTTCTGTCCTCCTTAAGTTACGCCCATGAAGTACCATAAGTTTTTTTTTTTAATTTGTCATATTTGTTCATTAGAATTTCCAAATCTGTTCAGCAGGTTTGTATCAGTTTACTGAAATTAACAAACGATTTCACGAATAATATGAACTTAACATAAACCAATAATTGTTTTAAGTATATATAAATTATTCTCTCTTTTTATGTTTTTAAATATGCACAACACGGTACTTAACTGCGAATTTATGGTTGAATTTAAATCAAATTCAAATGTTTTAATTTTGAAAATGACTAGTTGGGAAAGGGTGAGAGAAAGACGTTATGATTAAGAAATAAAGGATGAGCACTAGCCTGACATTCCGATTAGACTGATGTCGCCCTGGTCATTTGGATGTTGAACGGGTTTCCCTGGAGGAGCCTGGATGTACTGGAGTCTGCCAACAACTGGGTCTTAATCCTACTGGACTGCCAGGGGCGTCGAGTTCTCTCTTTACGATACATCTTCTACTATATTCTTCTTCACCTTCATTCCACTACTCGGATGTCAAACAAATGTGTCTGTGGCGATAAACCCATAGAATGGTATTCTCAAGACATGGAGCCAGTCGTCCTCCAATCAGTGCGATATGTGTGCTTCCGACGAGCCTGCACCTTCGTAAACTTTGTGGCGAATACCTCCTGTCGATGTGTCCTCCGTGGTTATGTTTAATCAAAAAAAACGATGAGTCTGATGATCAGTAAACAAGGAAATGTGAAGCTAGGCGGAACAGAACGCGGAAAGGCAAGAAGGGAACTAGTCGCGTTTGTTAACAATTTCAAAAAACAAATACATGATTATACAAACTGTCTGGCAATGTACAACATTAATAAAAGTTTTGTTAGGTTGGATTTTAAAGAGTTCATGATTCTGTCGTGGATAAATGTAATTTAATAAAATAATTTAATTTGGCGAATTAAGTTACGAGTTTACACAGTCATCTCAAAGTAACATCACTGTTACTTCACAAATGCTTCACACATGTTATTACTTGAATGCACTATGTAATATGGGTGATAAGACAGTATGATAATTAGCTAAAACATTTAGTTTACTAAACCTTTTAGAATTACCATATTTTAGAAGTTAAATGCCGCAGAATAGATTGTTATTATTCAGAGATAAGGGGAATGCACAAAGAAAACTTGGCACGTTACTGATTGATTTCGAATTTTATGCATTACCAGGGCTGCAATCGAGCATATACGACAGTATGCACCGTATACCCTCTTATTAATGTTAGTCGTTAGAGTACACTCTCTGCTTCATGGCGTATGATAGTCTTGTTTCGTTTATATTTGTTCGACCCTTCCCAAGTAAACAAGGAAGAAATAAATACATATTAGTAGCAACAGAATTAGCTACACGTTATGTTATTGCAAAAAACAGTGCACGCAATAAACGCGGAAAATATAGAGAAATTTTCGGAATATGATATCATTCTCAAAGTTGGAGCATTTACAACGCTCTATTGGGACCAATATCCAGTACACGGAGCGGCTCGTTTGCAACATTTAGCACAGAAGTACGATTTCACCTATAAGAACTCACCCGCATATAATCATGCTTCGATACGATTGGTAGAGCAAACCAACAAAATTATACAAAATTGTCTTAAATTTTTCGTACACGAACACCATACGGAATGGTTACCGCACGTTATTTTTGGCATCAATACTTACGTACAAGGAGGGACCAAATATTCACCAAGCTTCTTATTATTCGGATACGAACCTAGGATCCCGACAGAATGTACACTCGAATCAAAACAATATATACAAATTGACAGAGATAAATCAGCAGGCATCAGGAAGAAAGTACAAAATAATCTGGAACAGGCATATAACAGACAAAAGTAGTTTTATGATGTACGCCATAGAGAGAGAACTTATAATCCAAGGGAACTTGTTTTAGTGTACTACCCTACAAGAAAAATTGGTATACCTGAACACTTTACCATTCACTACGAAGGACCAGCACGAATTGTAGAGAAGCTTAATCCAAACTTATATCGCGTGGAACTACCTCCTAAATTTCGCAACACAATTCAAGAAATTGTGTTGAAGCCATTCTACGCGGACCAAACTGAGGGAACACAAAATTAAGAAGAGAGAGACACAAATCTAAGAAGAAGAATTTAACTAAATTCCAAGTACTTACCGAGAACAGAAGAGGGACTAACAACAGAAGAAACGAAAAAAAGAAAAAAGATGCACTGATATAACATCGCACTTCTTTATTTCAACTATAACCTGTATCTCATTCTGTTATTTAACTTAGCTAAATTAGTATTTCCGTTCTTCTAGCAAAATGTAAGATCAACATTTTTTCTTTCTTTTTTTAGTTTCAAAAGTCATTAATCCTTGCAAGGTTGAAATACAATGCTTTCTTGTTTCTAGCATCGCTTCTTCAATACGAAGTACATGAATGCTTAATACATCATTTTTTCTCCTTATACAGGATGTTCATAAAATCAGGCTCTTGGTAACATTATACAGAGTGACCAGAAATTCCCATTCTCTATTTTTTCTGTTTTAAAAGAAAATTTTCCAAATCCTAAACCAACACTTATTCTTTTCTTAAGTCTAATAATAATTTATTCGTGCCTCATCCTTCATAAACCCCGTTACAAAACAAAAATTGAACCAATTGGCTAAACATATCTTCACCATTAGAAAGACTGAATTCACTGGCGCCTACTACTACTACGAAAGTGAGACTCAACCGACATAGACTAGAAATACCGGATGTGATATAAACATAGAAACCTAGAATTAGTGAACTAGTATACGTTTATTAATTACAGTGATGACATTTCTGTCCACTCTGAGGGAAATAATAGTGACTGCTTTGATCCTGTTTAGATGGGACGGAACTATAGTGTTATTACCATTACACATATAAATATCACAACAAAGTATCATAGTTATTTTACAGTGTATTATAGTGTCTATAGTGTTTTATGGTGTTTCCAACGACATCAGTGTTGTGGTGCAGATTACTTTCGTTAATAACATTAAGTATTTTTCCTAAAAATAATCTTCCAGATTATTTTTTTCCAGTGGGGGGTGTAAGGATCCCCACATGACGACAAAGCACATATCAACACAACACGTGTTGTTGATTATAAACAGTGAAGCAGACGAGAAGCCAACACGGAAGACACCGAGAGAAGCCGAAAGGAGATGGGCCTCACGAAAGAGCCGGAAGAGGACAAATAAAATCCCAACCACCGAGGAACCTGGCATCAGTCGACCAACTGATCGTAACCTATCCTAAACCTTGGAGGCTGCTATGAACCTAAGGGGTCATCCTAACCACAACTAATCCCTGGAGGCTGCTATGAAGCTAAGAGGATTACCTTAAATACCATACCTTGTGAGGGCTGCTATGAGAGGAGGTTTCATAGAACCGAATCCTTGAGAAACCTGGAGGCTGCTATGAAGCTAAGGGGTACCCGTACAGAACATTATAATCTGCAATCCATGGTCATTATAGACACTTTGTTGTTAGAACTTTTGTAAACACAAAAGACTTAATTTTATAATGAAATTGGTGAAGGGATAAAATCTCGGTCCATTATTGACTAGGCTATACCTATAAGTCATTACAATACGTAAGGCAGAATAATGCAATTTTTTAGGAAATAATATAAAAATGTGTATGTATATATCATTTGTTATGTTTTTACTGATAACCTTTATATAGAGGTATGTCATGCTTTAATAATTTTTGTAAAGTCCAGTTGAATACTATAGTACGCAATGTTCAAAATGGACCGAGAAAAGGAAGGTAACAATCCTGCTTGTATCTTTCATTCATTTTTATACGGTTCTACAGGATTGTCTACGAGACAAGATTTGAGGCTGCCGAGTCTCGAAAACGTAGCGTGAATGTGAAGTCTCGTTACATTTTATAAGTAATCCTACCAGGATATAATTAGACACAAATAAAATAATAAGTAGGGGAATACCGTGAGACGGAGCCGTGTGGCTATGTGAATTTCAAAACTAACTGAGATTAGAAGAAAAATGTATAGTGAGGGTCGATCACCCCTCTGCCTTTATGTGGATCCGCCACTGACTAACTGCTAACTATATAACTTTTAAAAGAAGAGCCAAATATGTGATAAAAATCCGTCAGATAGGAGTTTTGATGTCAAATTGGTTGTGAAAGGTACTATGGTAGGTATAAAATACAGTCATTTGTCGTACGTATACGTGTGAGTTTAAGAGTTCACAAAAAGTTACGCTTACCAATTCGTGTTATTACATTTCTAAGAGTAAAGTTTACGATGAAGAACGAGAAAGAGTGGCCTAAAGTTACACCTACTGTATGTATAGAAAGAGAAAGAATACAGCAAAGTTAAAAAAAGAAGAAACAAGAAATACATTGACTTTCTTATGAAGATTCGTTTTGATTATTATTATTCTCGGGGTAACTCTTCCACGTGAACTGGTACACGATGAACGGCCATATGGGAATAGACAACCATCTACAAACACAAGAGGCCGCTATGGTAAGAGAGAGAAAGGAATTCTTTGCACGCCATATCCAGAGCGGACACGGTTGCCCTTTTCTTCCTCCGCTCCTTTCGCTAATGGATTTCCGACTAGGCCACGGGCTGCTACGTGACCAGATTTTAACATACAAAGAACGAAACTCATAGGATAGCCATTCCTACTGTTGACACTTTTTGCTCTGAAAAATAAATAATAATTTTGAACATAAAACAAGGAATTATGCACGATATTCAATAAAAGAGAAGAAAGAACACACAGGCATAAAACTACAGCCCTACCTGGAGAGGAGAATGTTTCGGTTGAAACAATAAGCGGTTAGGTAGTAGCAGGCATGTTGCGGGCGAAAGTCATCTTCTACAAATAACTTCGACTTTAGTTTATGTCAAATGGATTTTCAATCTCTCTTATGTGAAGACTTTCCCATGAAGGTATATGTATTATCGCTCTCCAGTTTCATTCTGGGTGTAGCCTTGATTTATGGTGACGTTAATTATCCTAAGTACAATTTGGTCATACAAGCATATATGCAATTCTTATAGTTAGTGACGTAACGAAGGGGGGGGCGCCGGATTCCGTGGGGGCGCCAAACTAAGCAAATATTTGTTTTTTTACTATAATGCAAGGCAAAGAGTTTTAGCAACCTTAGGGTTCAATTCATACACCATAAACTAACTTCAAAGCAATCTTTTGATGACATTGTAGAAACCTTTGCAACCAAAAGAGCCCGGAAAGTAATATTTTAGTTCGAGATTTAAGAGATTTACAAAATGTCCAAGTATAATACTCGAGACAACAGCTTAAGTGTTTGTCATGATTAAATATGCTTTTCTAAAGCAAAGACTGTTGATTCATTCTACATTCGTATATACAAATCCCATTTGCAGTTATTATCAAAGACTATAAGAATATGTCAAGTTTGCTACCCTCAGACAATCAAATACTAATTAGTTAGGTGTTTTATCTTGTACTAAAAATTAAATTACGTTCTGCAATTTTGAAACCAAGCTTTACCAGTTGAAAAAAAAAAAAAACGGAATAGGACCATTACTGTGTGATGCCAAAATCAGGTGTAATTGGGGAGTGCTTTTGTTTGGTTGGTCAAAGAGGGTTAGCTAAAGCGAGTTTGTTGTCCCAGGAGACAACTAGCGTAGTTGCGTCGCTGCTTATAGTACCATGAAAAATAATTCGATTACAACATAAAGCAAATTTTCAACTGTAACAACGATTAAGAAATCCCTGGTTCTACTCCAGGTCATGAGTTCGTAGTTGGCATGAGTAAGAATTCGTAATTGCAAGAATAAGCTCATTGTATTATCCACGTTATTTAAAGTGAATGTTTGCCAAGTAACATCTTGCCGTCGTTTATCCAATAGCTTCGATCTCGCTCTCCAAATAGCAATGTTTGTTCCATAGAGGCGATTGAGTCGCTTGACAATTGTTCGGTAAAACGACCAAGTACAACGTACGGCCAAGTTAACAGTTGGATATCCTACCGTTTTCCACTATTGGGACTACTACAGTCCTACCTGGAAAGGAGAGGATGTTATAGCTTTATGTTTACGTTAAAATAATAAGCAATTAAGTAGGTGACAAGGACGAATCTAAAGAATGTTAGGGCCAAAAGTTATCTTCTGCATACAATTTCGACTTAATTCGTATCAAGTCTGTGCTGTGCTGCTAGTCTTCTAGTATGTGCTGTTGTGCTTCTATACTGTGCTTCTAAGGTCTGTTCCGCGGTTTTCTTCCCGTTTCCTCTCACATTCTTACAAAAAATGTTTCATAGTTATTCTTATCCAATGACCATTTGACTCCTTTAGCCTAAAGCCAGTAATTGCAGAACATTAAACATGAAGTTTCATTTCATTTCATTTGTAACCAACATTATGCAGGGCCGCGGTGGCTCAGTGGTAGAGCGTTCACCTCTGTTGCTTGGGGTCCTGGATTCGATCCCAGCCCCCGACAAGTGAACTTTGTGGTGAACAAACACCGTGTGCGTGGGCTTCCTCGGGGTTCTACCGTTTCCTCCCACTTTCTTCATTCCACCATTTCATTCATTACTCATCATCACCGTCTCCTTTAGCCTAACCGGCATAAACGTGGGACGTAAAATTCAAATATTCCATTTCATTTTTCAACATTATGCAATTACATGTATAATATACTACACATATAATTGCATAATTATAACTTATGCAAGAATTATACTATAGAAAATGGTACTCTTCAGCAGGCGCGCACCTAGAAATTTTTGGTGGGAGAGTTCAATACTACAAGTTACTACGTCTATGTAGTATTGAACGGGTATTATTCTGCACCCCAAAAGACGATAAGTAATTTATTGTAAAAGACTTCCACCTATATTTTCAGAAAAAATGATAGAACTAGATTGTTTTTATAAGATAAAGTGTAAGATCAAATTTTCATTCTACATCAATCATTTTCTTAACAAACAAGTATAGTTTTATTGAGAAAGTGTACAGATGTATGTGGAATTAGGAAGTTTTGGAGGGCTACAGACCCCTCCTTGTGGATGCACTCCTGCTCTTCAGTCAATTACATAACACTTCTGCATGATTGTATAGTAGAGCAAACATGATACTATACCAAACAGGTATATCGTTTAATGTTACATACGATATATATATATATATATATATATATATATATATATATATATATATATATATATATATATATATATATATATATATTGTTGATTTACCATATCCAGATACACTTCATTAGGTTGATTATAACTGAAGGCTTTAGCGATAATGGGAGAGGAGAGAGGTAATGGCTGAAATATTATTACGAATAGGTAATAGGCATATCTATATAAAGTTCTTCTTCATGTTGTCAATTCTTAACTATGTTCCCTGTTTAAGGACCAAAGTGTTTTTAGAATAATTTCAAGGACATCACTGATGCGAGTGAAGCTGGTGCGTATTTGCATCGAGAGACGAACGAATGATGTTTCATTTACTTATTTTGTATTAGTTTCAATTACGTACATTGTAATTATAGTGTAATAATTACTTAAACACTATTATGTGACTCTTTTAGCAAATTTCCAACATTAATTTTCAGTAATTAGATTGTGTGATACGCTTGATAGCCTTCTGATTGAGTTATTACGTTATGAAATTCCTTTATAGGATACACATATTTTAAATATACCAAGCAGATAACTCCTGTTAATATTTGAAAACCTTCCTCTGAATACTAAGATTTGTACATTCTTCTGACACAACAAAACTGTGCTTGCTTTCGTTGTGCATTGCTACAATACTTTTAGTTCGTTTTCTTTTTCATTTTTTTTTTGTATTACGTGTCACTCATACGGTCAATAAAATATAAAATTAATAGAATATTAATGTATACATAGAAAAATGAAACTCACTATGTTTATGACTTAATAAATCTTGAACCACCCTACTTATTTCGATCAAATTTTCAATATAGATGAGTTTCAGGCCTGGAATGGTTTCTATCATTTCGATGGTGCAACTTGAATGATAGGGAGGGGTGATATATGAAAAGGATCAAAAATTACTGATATTAGTGTCGAATCCATTGTTTTCGTGGTTGTTGAAATACACAGTGACACTTCCGATGCCGTTTAAATCCAAAATCAGCCCTGCAACTTGGGGGAGGGGAGGAACGACATATAAAAATGATTGAAAATGACCGATATCAGAGAGCGCTTCACAAATAGGAAAAATGACTAATTAACGGAACATATTACTATTGTTTCTTATTTTAACCCACCGTAGCGGGTAATAGACGCCAGTGAGATCAATAAAATTCAGTTACAAGATACATAACAGCCTTTCCTTTGGCTGTTTCAAATCAGCGAATTATGAATTTGTTAATACTTGCTCATCTTACGTAAGGTATTATTCTATTACATTTTTGACAATAGGAATCAATACTAGTCTAACGAAATATTCACTATTCATCACAAACATACAGTACAACTTACAACTGACATTATCAGCAATTTACTATTAATTTCAGGAACAAAATAATTCATATTGTTTTTTGGTAAAAAAAAAAACTCCCCATGCAGAAAAATAGGCATCCCAAAAATATTTCTAAGAGCTGTAGATGACGTACATTCATACCAGTGAAATATTATAATGAGTAAAATGAAGAAAACGATTACGCAAGGGATAAGAATAACTATAATGCTTATAATTCAAATAAGAATTTCCAAATTATTATAATTATGTTTTGATGAGAGAATCTCACTCATCCACTTCCGTGTCTTTTTGGCATATTTAGAGGTATCATTTTATCATTTTTGTAGTTATCAACTACAGTCTTGTTCAAAAATCTTGGCCTCCCACTTTGCTTTTAAAGATCTTAAACTGGTAATCGTACGTAGGAAATCGCTTCCTTGGTTCTAAATAAAGATATCTATTGGATAAAGAAAATTTGCATTTGTTCGGCTTACTTCCGACTGTGGGTAAGAGTGCAAGGCAATTTCAAGATGAGCAGGGTGACTAGATTTGTATAAGAAGACTGTACATGTCATGTCGGAACTATACTGCTAATATTTGAAGAGTACATGTTTAAACTATGAATGAACACAGTTAAGTTGTGTAACAGTGAATAGTAATTCATGGTCTTTTGCGTAATACGTAAAACTTATATATATAATGTGTGTGTATGTGTACTTGCTTTCAATTTGCGCATAAAAATGAATTACCTAGAGCACCACATTCTGTATACAAATAAATTTTCACCACATCTTATGGCATATTAAACCATTGTTTCTTGATTTTCAATACAAAAGGTATTGGAGAGCCAACAATTTTGTGAAATTTATGTACAGTGCACCATAGTGTCTGCGAGTTTGTGGTTGAAGAGAGCATGCTATTGATGACATTACTAATGTTGTATTCAGTGCATCTGTTACAACAAAAATCTGCGTCACAACTTAATTAAACATCTGAAAGTATACGTATGGTGTCGAGAGCTGCCCACCGAAATGAAACATAACCGTTAAAAGTTAATACTGATTGAAAATATACAAAAATACATGGACTATGTGTCTGAGGAATGCTATGTTACATAGCCGAAACTGTAACACAAATATATAATCTTAAAATACATACACTGCTTTGGTCAGTTGGAGTTTTATTAGTAATCTTGAATTTTCCAAAGCTACAATGAATAATTTATAAACTAATAGAGTTTTAAACATCCTCCGCCTGTTCCTCCAGATGTCCTCCTGTCTTTGCTGGTTTCAAGTTGGTGTACAGATCATGGTACACCGATGGTATGTAGGGTAGTAGTGAGAGCAGGTCTCGGCGCTTCAGGGCATTGATTTCTCCTCCTTTTGGATAAAATTGTGACACATTTTGTAAAACCTCTCTCAACATTGGTGTGGTCAGAGAGTCTGTAATGTACCATTACAGTTGAAAGTAATGGCAATTTTTTTTTACGCACCCTGTACCTAGTAATTTTTTTTATTCAATTTCGGATTAGTTACACAATTTATTTACTCTCTTTACTTCGAATTAAATATAATGAATCCAAAGGTTTCATTAGTAACCATATTCCCACTGAATAATATATTTTATTTATATTTTGATTAAGTGTAAATCCCATTTTCGGATATATAAGTTGAATAGTTACAAGGTTTACCATTCTGACGTCATACCGAAACATAGTTCCGTCATTGGATATAAATTTTCTTAATTTCAGACCAATGTAGAATTTAGTCAGGTACCTAATCTTTCCCTCACCCCCTCTCATTAGTTCATAGTCACTTTCAGATCCGGTTATATCTGGATTTGCCAAATTTCTATTTGCTTTGTAATTTCCGCGGCTAAAGTTTTCGTTCTGATTGGAGGAATTCTCCTACCTCTGGCGTTTTCGGCGCAATGTTATCAGAATAATCGAAGACACGTCACGAAGCACTATCTGTGGAAGTGATCACCATATTTTGATTTCATTAGGACTGAAATTCAAACGAACTTAAGGTAATATCCAGTTATTTCCATTGATAAACGTCGTGTGATCATTTAGGAGCCAGAAACATATATTTTTGTTCAAAGAACGGTAAAATCAGGGGAAAATATCTGCTTCCGGATTTCTGTTTACTAGGAAGCCATGTTTGCTGCCTAACTAGAATAGACAAAGTGAAATAGTGACTTTACTTTCTTTTTCTTTCAAACCATATATTCAGTTAGGGATTAGGGAAATTACGACCTGTTTAGTGCATGTTGTTCGTGTATTAGGTAGATGTGATTTTTTTTATTTTACAGTAAGTGCATGTACGTAGTAGGTTTGATAGTTGTAATGTAAATAATCATAATGGCAGCTTAAGTTAGCTTAAAAGGGCTCCTATCCCCTTTTCCAAATTGAACCAATTCTAGCGGGGGAATGGGTTAGTTATTGTTTGTTTTAGGGCCTTTTCCCCTCTCAGGGGAAGGGTCCCTCCATAAACCTCGTTAAGGTGCCCCCAGGGCATCAATCTTTAGCAATCATTATGTAAACAATTGGTCAGGTCAATTGGACCTAGGGTTACCTTTCTCATTTTGCCCCCCTAAATTAAATAGAGCCAACTGTATATACCAACAAAGGAGTATTTTTCTTCAATATGCATGTAATTCAATGGTGTTTGTTTAGTTAATAATATTTATGTATAGTACTAACAGTGGTGTATGTAGTTAGTAGTTTGTGTGAGTGTGTGAATTTTCGGTTAGGACAGTGTATAAATATGCGTTAATTTAGTACCATTTGTCTAACTCGAAGAATACTAAACCGGAGTAAATATTAAATTTCTGATTAATGAGTACAATTATATATTTCAGTACACGGTAAATTATGCCTCCACTACAGCGCCATAGTGTCCGTTTTCTGTAGTCAATTGTTTGTTGACATTACGACATCGCATGACTTAGTGATCTAGATTGTTTGATTTTGGCCATTTATTCTCAAATTACTTCCCGTGGACATGGTTTTCGGTTCAGATGAGTATACCTTCATATAAGATAGCATGAGATCTTACTGTACTGAAAATTTCAGCTTGCTAGGTCCAGTAGTAACTGAAATATCTACTGAAATAAAGAATACCTATTTTCTTAATAGAAGTAAAGCCCATATGCTGTTACTGTTTGTTTCAAAATGTAGTATTAAATTCTCTTTTCCCGTGGCTGTAGAAAATTCCATTGTTGCTTTAGTTTTATCAGCAAATCGGAAATAGATTAATCGTTGACAATTTAACTTTCAGTGAATACACGTATGATTTTTTTAAAAACTGCGAAGTAAATACAATCTGGGTGCTTCGAAACAAAGAGTACGTGGTTCGATGAATGTTATCGTGTAGTGGTTTGAGCGTGATAGATTGTGATAATTATATATTTATTACTGTGTAATATAAATATGTGTATGGCCTGCGTGTAAAATGTATGAAATAGGGTGTCTATAAAATATTACTTCGCGCGAAAATTAGTAGATAATGAATGAATGTAATGATATATTAATAATATGATATAAAATATGAATGAGATGATGACCCCTATATTTAAATGGATAGGCCTAGTGTATGTTATATAGTGAAAATATGAATACGTTTACTAAAAAAAACAAAAAATCTCTCGCGTTTTGACTTCTACACCAGTACATTCATCCAACCGAGTTTGCTACTTGGATAGTAAATTGTAGTTGGGAATTGTGTGTTACTTCGTATTTATGTACCTCATAATAACAGCCCCAGATCTTAAGCCTTTCAATAGATAGGGTAGCATCATGTGGGAATTACTTCTAAAGGTTGACAAAAATGATAATTAAGAAAAATAACTGCTATTTCCTGTGATCATCGAAAAGTACAGGTTTCGGTCATTTGTACCTTTAACATTCATAGCCTCTCCGAGATTTTTTTTTCCGTTGCTTACCTTATTTATTTATTTATTGTGCAGTGTTCATATAACTCAGTTCGGACTATCCGATTAAATCAACTGCTACTAAATTAATATTCACGTCATTAGCGTACCCGGATGTCGACCCCTAGTCCCTTTAAGTATTTTCATTTCTTTTCTTAGTTTAATTAGACGAGGGAAATTAACGACATCCCAGACTGTGGCGTGTCTGCGCAGGGTAGCTATCGGTGAGGTTTGGCAATAGAAATCACCGATCCAAAATTCAGTTTATTTAATTTTTTTTATTTCGGCAAATCATTAGTTAGGGATATCTTAGATAATACTTCTATTCTAGTTTCATTACTGTCCTCGAACCTTCTTAGTTTTTCTAAGGGGTCGAATATTTTTTTTTACTTAGAGATTTCAAAATTGGGGACGCAGTTACCTGGTCCCTTTCCCCCCTCCTTTTACCCTGCTGGTTTGGGCCGGATACGGGGATCGGATTTCAATCTTACAACCAAACTCTTGTGGGATTGGGATCTGATGGACACAGAACTTGCATCCTTGGCAGCAGGGCGCTCCTTGAGTCTACGTATTTGAGTAGATCACCCTTTTGGCATGTTAAGAATATTTTGGCTATGGATTTTGTTGAGAGCGAAATTCGACTTCTATCTTTGTAGCGTTAGTTATTTCCCACTTAAGTCTTTGGCGCCCCTATTCTTCGTCTTCCTTCTTCTCTATCTCTCTCTCTGTCTTCATTACTTCGAGATTTTTTTTTTCAAATTTTTCAACATCCCCCCCCGGTTTCTGAAACTCATGAAAACGTACAATATTCATATCACTTATTTCGATCGTATGTACTAACTGAGACATCGAGGGATGCAATTCGTGGAGGTATTGCAGCACAACTCAGGACCATTTTCGCGATATTCAATCCACCACGGGAGAAACTGACGAGAAGGTACACTATGCTTTCAGATTCCTGAAAACATTTGTTATTCATTGATCGTACAAATTATATCCATTGATTACTGATTTCTGGTTTTTCTTTCTATTGATTGGTCATATAGTATGTATGTATTAGTAGTTTGGGCCCACTAGTTTCGAATAACATTGATTTTTTTTTCTGTATATACATCTATATATATGTACTTACATAGTTTTAAAAGTTACGTGCCTGCTCTATTTGTTGTATTTCCACCTCTTATGTTAACTTATTCAATAACACCAACTATTTTTTTTATACGCGGATCTTTAGTAAATTGAGAATGATTATTGATTATCGGGTTTATATATATAAAGTACAATGTTGCAACCTTATGATGGAAAAAAGTGAATTTTGATAGTCAGGGTTTTTGTTTTGTTTTTGAGCCAATAAAATATGAATACTTATCGAATATAAAAGGGTTATGTAGATATTAAATGTCAACGAAATACTATGATGGATATTAAAATGAAATTTATTATATTGACTAATATGAATATATATATGCGAGTATGTATGTAAAGGGCTCGGTATTTACCCTGGTTGTTTTAGGTTGCCATAGATTTTCGACACCCGACATTTACCAACTATTTGTGATATACAGTATTACCGCGTAAATTGTAATAAATTACATTTTGTTGAGTTGTTATTGATGTTTGTGACTATTAAAGTTGAATATCATGTTAAATACTGCATGTAAATAAACAAGTAGCAGGTCGTAAGATAAGTAAAAATAACCCTAATCCTTATCCAAATTTATTTTGCGAGATCATAGTGAAAGCAGTAAGCTACGAAACAGTTCGCCCCTCCAACGAATCCTTCTATCAGTAAACTATGAAACAAATCCTTCCCCTACGATCGGAAACCTAACTATTCAGTGACTAGAATCTTTTGACTACACGATCTATACTATAAAAAAAAATTGTGATCTTAAATTCAACGAATTGAAATTAGGTTAATAATTTAGTAGTGTGAATACAGGAATATGGAAATATGTTCCCAATGTCTGTGACTGGATTCGATAATTTTTCTTTAATCTTGATAAACTTTGAAATTTTATATCAAGTGCGTCAAGTGACGAAATGAGAAATTTATATATATATATATAATATGAAGCAACTATTTGTCGATAGTTAAAACAAAACGATTAAATACTCTCATGGACACAAATCACAGTGCGTAAAGAGAGTTGAAAAAGGTGTTATTATCGACTTGAGAACAAAGACTCATAAAATTGTCGAAATGTCTCCTCTTGGGACAGAGACTCAATAAAATGTTACTAAAGTGTTTTTTTTTTAAAGAATGATTAACCAATTATATTTTTTTTCTTTCTTTTTCCGCAATGATATGTATTCATTGCACTGAATCTTAAATATATTGACCTTTGAATTTTTTTCTTTATTTTTGTCTTTCGTCTTTTGTCGATTTTTTTTTATGTAATCCAACTTTTAATATATATAGAAAGAGAAATGTGTTATTTGATCTTGTTGAAAGTAGCGGATTTCTGTGCATGCTTATGAAACATTCTTTTCATGTATTAAATTTTTCCTGTTATGTCAAATTAAGTTTTCTTTTATTGAAATGTAATAAATGTCTATAGAAATGTAGTTAGGTTAGTTTAATTCAACTAAATACAACCTGAAGTATACATTGTCCTGTATGAATGTGTGTGTGAGTGAAATGTAGGTTTAGTATTAAGTGCACAAATTATTTTGACATATATATGTGACTTATTATAATTAATGGTAGCTAGCAATTAAAGTCATTGAATGTTAATACTAACTTAATTTAAGTTGGCTCTATGAAGGAAGTAAAAAGGACCGAAGTAGCCTGAACAAATGATCATCATGGGAGAACTGTGAAAGTCAAAATCTTCGACAAATATGTGATACTCTGATTTTTTTTTCTTTTTTTTCTGTGGTCGATTCTAACATGCCATCAACTTCGTCGTTCATTTTTCAAATATTGGATATTAGTCTAGAACTTCTGGAAATATTGAATAAACGGTAAAATTAAACTTTCTCATCTATCTCAGAGCTAGATTGGGATAATTCGGTAGTTCGGGTTAAATGGATCTAGGTCGGGGATGTATGGGTTAACATGTGTCTACCTTTGATCACCTTAATACCAAATATTCACCCAATAGCTATTGGAAATGATCCCAATTCGATAATTATTCACTTTCCTTTACCATATTTCTCAAAATATCCAGTAACAGTTTCCTCTTTATCACCTTCTTACTTTACCTCTTTTCTCTTCTATCTTCCTTTTCCTTTCTTCATCTTCTTCTATTTTTAAATAAAACTGAAAAGGGGGTCGTGACTGGGAATTCTATATGTAATAAACACGGTCATGTATTCATTTGATTTTTATTTTCTTTAGAAGTCCGATAAAAAGTTTTCTCGTTTCGATCGAACCTAGTATGTTCGAAATTAAGAAATGGATATTATAGTCCAATATAATTAGACATAAGCTGATAGCTTCATGAACATCCCCACCAGGGGTGAAGGGTTCCCACTCACGACTTATTCCGTGCATCACATTTGTTGCAGATTCTTTCTTCCCTCAATCAGTTTTAGATTGACGAGCCGTGACGGAATTCGTTGTTATGGAAACGGTGGTTTCTATGGCAACGGCCCTCCCTTTTTTCAGTTTTAGAGTGGCGACACGTGACAAGACTGTTGCCATGGTAACCATGTTTACTGTGGTAACGGATCTGAAAATGCTTATTGAATAATACCAGTTATCATGCCAATCAGTTTTAGATTGGTGAACCGCGACAAGAATGGTTGTCATGGCAACGTTTGTTCCCATGGCAACGGATCTCAGTTTAAATGCCGACCGATAGATCTGAATTTTTTTAAGAATGTCAAAGAGTGAGGTTGAAGGCATGTTGAATTGATTACAACATTGAAATTAATAAGAGAAGTTTTATAGTCAAGTGAAACAAGTAGAGTCGTTGGCTACTTTGTCATTTTTGTTTCCTTTTCTAAGGGGGAAAAAGAGAAGGAGTGTCAAAATTTTTTCTAAATTAGAACTAAACGCTAGAAGGGTTTCAAGGAAGGAAAGAGAATGGGAGTCCTTTAATTCATGAATAATACTTGTCTTGATAGCGAATAAGTATTTTATAGTATATGTGTATTTTTGATATATATCTTGTCTTTTGTAAAGTGTACAGTGTGTCAAAACTATGGCAACAAATAAAAAAGTTGTTTTGTCACAGGACGAATGTGAAGTCACGTGCACTCAATGCACGTTAGATGAAAAAGAGAAAAGATCTCGCGCCCCGCGGAGATTAATAAGATGCACCGGTTGTGGACTAAAATGGATCCACTTTGCTTGCACCAATTTGGATGATACTGCTGAAAATGCAGAAAAAGTTCAAACCGGCGAAATAATAAAATACTGTGAGGAGTGTGAAAAGGACCGAGGCCAAATATCTCCAGCGGAGATATCTGACCTCGATGATGAGGAAAAGAATGGAAATCACAGTGATTCTCGGGATCAGACGGCAAACCCGAAGGAAGGAATGTCATCTGGAGGGTCTGACACGTCTGCATTAATTCGCCAGATGATGGAAATGATGAACGAAAAATTCACTAACATGGAACAAAATAATACAGAAATGAGGCGTGAGATAAATGAAAAGTTAGACCAGAATAGTGAAAACTTAAGGCGTGAGATAAATGAGAAGTTTGATACCTCGAAACGAGAGACCGACGCTCGATTCGAGGTACTAAACAATAAATTTGACCAGATCTGTTTAGACTTTGCTTCTTCGTTTAGCAAATTGAAGGAGCAAACGTCTACTGAACTAGAGCAGGTTAGATACCAGGCCCAACATTCTACCGAGCAGCTCAGAGACGAAACAAATGAAAAATTAAATGAAATAGATGTAAGGTTTGAGAGCACAAACAAAAGATTTTGTGACATCGAACAAAAGGTTGAACAGCAGCAGGCTGAAATAAGTAAATTAAATGTTGTAATATCTAACCTATCAATAGAAACCAAACTAGAGTCGGTTGATCAAAGGATTGGTCAAATTCAAACCGAAGTAGACAGTCTTAAGGGGAATATTACTAAATTGGAATTCGTCAAGTCTGATATCTCCTATCCTTTTCCTGATAGCGATTCTCCAGGGAAAATTTTCCCAGAAACAAGTAACGTCCTCCCGGGAAAATGTCAAGTGTTGCCTGATGCACGGGACACAACAATGTATTGTCCCCCGCATCAGCCAACCTCGAAATCATGGTTGAGTAATTTCGATGTACCGATGCAGTCGAGTGTTGTGACTACAACAGTCACTAGCGTAAATGCTCACTCTACCTTTGGAATGGTACAATCTTACAGCGTGCTGCCAGGAGGGGAAAGGAGATGTGCCGGACCGTCGGTTACTGCCGTGGTGGGTCCTAAGTTCGAACCTCACATGGTCAACACTAATTATAAAACCTCTCTTGGTCATATGGGAGCGTTCAGTTCGGTGACCACTCCGTCGGTGGCAAATCCGGTGACAACCCCAACCGCTCAGGATAACGCGTTGATTCCACTAGATTCTTTTCCTGCCCCGTATAGTATGAGCTCTAAAGTTTCCCTCCGGGATATTGAACGTTTTCCCACTTTCGATGGGAACATTGCTAACGGGTTACCTCGAGTTTTCCTGCGAAGATTGCAGCAATATCTAGATATGTACAAACTTACTGATGGGGAACGCCTACAAATAGTCGAAAAATGTTTGATCGCCGCTTCGGGCGCATGGTTTGCCTCGGTTAAATACCAAATCCGGACGTTCAGTGATTTTTTGATTCTTTTCAAAGAAGAGTATTGTAATGAGCACATCGAGCGGCTCCAAAAGAGAAACTTACAATCACTCCGGTATGATCGCTCCAAGTATGGGTCCCTCTTGGACTATGCTTGGAAAATCATTGAACTATATTATCAGATAGCTGAACATCCCTCTCAGGCCGAACTGGTAGATATTATAGTTAACGCTCTTCCACCCGATGAGTCCCGGGCCATAGCGTCCCACTTGTGCCAAACGGTGCGAGAAGTCACCTCACGTTTAGCTGCCTTGTGCGGCAAGGAAGTTGGTGGTCCACCAAAACGATACTTCGCCCGACAGGCAAAGATTCTAAAACCGACGAAGACGAAGGTAACGGCAAGTTGCCAGACAGATTTCCTGAGTTATACCCAAGCTGGATCTCGTTATCCTAGTGGGTATGGCTCAGAAAACAACACTAATGGCCGGCGACTATTTAGGAATCGGCCCATGTTCAACAATCGCCGGAGTTATCGTCCCTATGACCGTACCAACATGGAATCGAACCCGGATAGGGGCGATAACACCAGGAGGAATTTTAACAGGACGTACGGAAGAAGGGAGAACGGTAATACTCAGGGCAATAATAATAACAATAATAGTAACAATAATGTAAATCGACCCCAGAATTCAGTCCCTTCGCAAGTGCGTGGTAACGGTGAGCCTAGAACAATATTAAATGGCAGTGATAGACGGGAAACTGCGGCCTAATGTCATTAGATATACTAGTCGACGGCTGAAGCCTTACGAATTGTCTCTGTCGATTTCTCAGTTAGAACTTCTGTCCGTTCTATTGCTATATGAACACTACTGAAAAAAAAAGTATCGGAACTCACAATTTTCGAAATTTAAAGATTTTCAATTGTACAGAAGATAAACGTAGTGAATTACTCGCGCAATACCCCAAGTAGATATAATATACTGTCCTAGTGAGACTGGTAACGTTTGAATGGGATGAATGAGTGTGTTAATTTAACAAGCATCAGTAGTTAGTATTCCCAATTAGCAAAATTTTGTTATTCTAACAAAATTTTGTTAATGGGCCGGGGAAAACTGTAATGTACCATTACAGTTGAAAGTAATGGCAATTTTTTTTACGCATCCTGTACCTAGTATTTTTTTTTATTCAATTTCGGTTTAGTTACACAATTTATTTACTCTCTTTACTTCGAATTAAATATAATGAATCCAAAGGTTTCATTAGTAACCATATTCCCACTGAATAATATATTTTATTTATATTTTGATTAAGTGTAAATCCCATTTTCGGATATATAAGTTGAATAGTTACAAGGTTTACCATTCTGACGTCATACCGAAACATAGTTCCGTCATTGGATATAAATTTTCTTAATTTCAGACCAATGTAGAATTTAGTCAGGTACCTAATCTTTCCCTCACCCCCTCTCATTAGTTCATAGTCACTTTCAGATCCGGTTATATCTGGATTTGCCAAATTTCTATTTGCTTTGTAATTTCCGCGGCTAAAGTTTTCGTTCTGATTGGAGGAATTCTCCTACCTCTGGCGTTTTCGGCGCAATGTTATCAGAATAATCGAAGACACGTCACGAAGCACTATCTGTGGAAGTGATCACCATATTTTGATTTCATTAGGACTGAAATTCAAACGAACTTAAGGTAATATCCAGTTATTTCCATTGATAAACGTCGTGTGATCATTTAGGAGCCAGAAACATATATTTTTGTTCAAAGAACGGTAAAATCAGGGGAAAATATCTGCTTCCGGATTTCTGTTTACTAGGAAGCCATGTTTGCTGCCTAACTAGAATAGACAAAGTGAAATAGTGACTTTACTTTCTTTTTCTTTCAAACCATATATTCAGTTAGGGATTAGGGAAATTACGACCTGTTTAGTGCATGTTGTTCGTGTATTAGGTAGATGTGATTTTTTTTATTTTACAGTAAGTGCATGTACGTAGTAGGTTTGATAGTTGTAATGTAAATAATCATAATGGCAGCTTAAGTTAGCTTAAAAGGGCTCCTATCCCCTTTTCCAAATTGAACCAATTCTAGCGGGGGAATGGGTTAGTTATTGTTTGTTTTAGGGCCTTTTCCCCTCTCAGGGGAAGGGTCCCTCCATAAACCTCGTTAAGGTGCCCCCAGGGCATCAATCTTTAGCAATCATTATGTAAACAATTGGTCAGGTCAATTGGACCTAGGGTTACCTTTCTCATTTTGCCCCCCTAAATTAAATAGAGCCAACTGTATATACCAACAAAGGAGTATTTTTCTTCAATATGCATGTAATTCAATGGTGTTTGTTTAGTTAATAATATTTATGTATAGTACTAACAGTGGTGTATGTAGTTAGTAGTTTGTGTGAGTGTGTGAATTTTCGGTTAGGACAGTGTATAAATATGCGTTAATTTAGTACCATTTGTCTAACTCGAAGAATACTAAACCGGAGTAAATATTAAATTTCTGATTAATGAGTACAATTATATATTTCAGTACACGGTAAATTATGCCTCCACTACAGCGCCATAGTGTCCGTTTTCTGTAGTCAATTGTTTGTTGACATTACGACATCGCATGACTTAGTGATCTAGATTGTTTGATTTTGGCCATTTATTCTCAAATTACTTCCCGTGGACATGGTTTTCGGTTCAGATGAGTATACCTTCATATAAGATAGCATGAGATCTTACTGTACTGAAAATTTCAGCTTGCTAGGTCCAGTAGTAACTGAAATATCTACTGAAATAAAGAATACCTATTTTCTTAATAGAAGTAAAGCCCATATGCTGTTACTGTTTGTTTCAAAATGTAGTATTAAATTCTCTTTTCCCGTGGCTGTAGAAAATTCCATTGTTGCTTTAGTTTTATCAGCAAATCGGAAATAGATTAATCGTTGACAATTTAACTTTCAGTGAATACACGTATGATTTTTTTAAAAACTGCGAAGTAAATACAATCTGGGTGCTTCGAAACAAAGAGTACGTGGTTCGATGAATGTTATCGTGTAGTGGTTTGAGCGTGATAGATTGTGATAATTATATATTTATTACTGTGTAATATAAATATGTGTATGGCCTGCGTGTAAAATGTATGAAATAGGGTGTCTATAAAATATTACTTCGCGCGAAAATTAGTAGATAATGAATGAATGTAATGATATATTAATAATATGATATAAAATATGAATGAGATGATGACCCCTATATTTAAATGGATAGGCCTAGTGTATGTTATATAGTGAAAATATGAATACGTTTACTAAAAAAAAACAAAAAATCTCTCGCGTTTTGACTTCTACACCAGTACATTCATCCAACCGAGTTTGCTACTTGGATAGTAAATTGTAGTTGGGAATTGTGTGTTACTTCGTATTTATGTACCTCATAATAACAGCCCCAGATCTTAAGCCTTTCAATAGATAGGGTAGCATCATGTGGGAATTACTTCTAAAGGTTGACAAAAATGATAATTAAGAAAAATAACTGCTATTTCCTGTGATCATCGAAAAGTACAGGTTTCGGTCATTTGTACCTTTAACATTCATAGCCTCTCCGAGATTTTTTTTTCCGTTGCTTACCTTATTTATTTATTTATTGTGCAGTGTTCATATAACTCAGTTCGGACTATCCGATTAAATCAACTGCTACTAAATTAATATTCACGTCATTAGCGTACCCGGATGTCGACCCCTAGTCCCTTTAAGTATTTTCATTTCTTTTCTTAGTTTAATTAGACGAGGGAAATTAACGACATCCCAGACTGTGGCGTGTCTGCGCAGGGTAGCTATCGGTGAGGTTTGGCAATAGAAATCACCGATCCAAAATTCAGTTTATTTAATTTTTTTTTATTTCGGCAAATCATTAGTTAGGGATATCTTAGATAATACTTCTATTCTAGTTTCATTACTGTCCTCGAACCTTCTTAGTTTTTCTAAGGGGTCGAATATTTTTTTTTACTTAGAGATTTCAAAATTGGGGACGCAGTTACCTGGTCCCTTTCCCCCCTCCTTTTACCCTGCTGGTTTGGGCCGGATACGGGGATCGGATTTCAATCTTACAACCAAACTCTTGTGGGATTGGGATCTGATGGACACAGAACTTGCATCCTTGGCAGCAGGGCGCTCCTTGAGTCTACGTATTTGAGTAGATCACCCTTTTGGCATGTTAAGAATATTTTGGCTATGGATTTTGTTGAGAGCGAAATTCGACTTCTATCTTTGTAGCGTTAGTTATTTCCCACTTAAGTCTTTGGCGCCCCTATTCTTCGTCTTCCTTCTTCTCTATCTCTCTCTCTGTCTTCATTACTTCGAGATTTTTTTTTCAAATTTTTCAACCTCCCCCCCGGTTTCTGAAACTCATGAAAACGTACAATATTCATATCACTTATTTCGATCGTATGTACTAACTGAGACATCGAGGGATGCAATTCGTGGAGGTATTGCAGCACAACTCAGGACCATTTTCGCGATATTCAATCCACCACGGGAGAAACTGACGAGAAGGTACACTATGCTTTCAGATTCCTGAAAACATTTGTTATTCATTGATCGTACAAATTATATCCATTGATTACTGATTTCTGGTTTTTCTTTCTATTGATTGGTCATATAGTATGTATGTATTAGTAGTTTGGGCCCACTAGTTTCGAATAACATTGATTTTTTTTTCTGTATATACATCTATATATATGTACTTACATAGTTTTAAAAGTTACGTGCCTGCTCTATTTGTTGTATTTCCACCTCTTATGTCAACTTATTAAATAACACCAACTATTTTTTTATACGCGGATCTTTAGTAAATTGAGAATGATTATTGATTATCGGGTTTATATATATAAAGTACAATGTTGCAACCTTATGATGGAAAAAAGTGAATTTTGATAGTCAGGGTTTTTGTTTTGTTTTTGAGCCAATAAAATATGAATACTTATCGAATATAAAAGGGTTATGTAGATATTAAATGTCAACGAAATACTATGATGGATATTAAAATGAAATTTATTATATTGACTAATATGAATATATATATGCGAGTATGTATGTAAAGGGCTCGGTATTTACCCTGGTTGTTTTAGGTTGCCATAGATTTTCGACACCCGACATTTACCAACTATTTGTGATATACAGTATTACCGCGTAAATTGTAATAAATTACATTTTGTTGAGTTGTTATTGATGTTTGTGACTATTAAAGTTGAATATCATGTTAAATACTGCATGTAAATAAACAAGTAGCAGGTCGTAAGATAAGTAAAAATAACCCTAATCCTTATCCAAATTTATTTTGCGAGATCATAGTGAAAGCAGTAAGCTACGAAACAGTGCGCCCCTCCAACGAATCCTTCTATCAGTAAACTATGAAACAAATCCTTCCCCTACGATCGGAAACCTAACTATTCAGTGACTAGAATCTTTTGACTACACGATCTATACTATAAAAAAAAATAGTGATCTTAAATTCAACGAACTGAAATTAGGTTAATAATTTAGTAGTGTGAATACAGGAATATGGAAATATGTTCCCAATGTCTGTGACTGGATTCGATAATTTTTCTTTAATCTTGATAAACTTTGAAATTTTATATCAAGTGCGTCAAGTGACGAAATGAGAAATTTATATATATATATAATATGAAGCAACTATTTGTCTATAGTTAAAACAAAACGATTAAATACTCTCATGGACACAAATCACAGTGCGTAAAGAGAGTTGAAAAAGGAGTTATTATCGACGTGAGAACAAAGACTCATAAAATTGTCGAAATGTCTCCTCTTGGGACAGAGACTCAATAAAATGTTACTAAAGTGTTTTTTTTTTAAAAGAATGATTAACCAATTATATTTTTTTTTCTTTCTTTTTCCGCAATGATATGTATTCATTGCACTGAATCTTAAATATATTGACCTTTGAATTTTTTTTCTTTATTTTTGTCTTTCGTCTTTTGTCGAATTTTTTTTTATGTAATCCAACTTTTAATATATATAGAAAGAGAAATGTGTTATTTGATCTTGTTGAAAGTAGCGGATTTCTGTGCATGCTTATGAAACATTCTTTTCATGTATTAAATTTTTCCTGTTATGTCAAATTAAGTTTTCTTTTATTGAAATGTAATAAATGTCTATAGAAATGTAGTTAGGTTAGTTTAATTCAACTAAATACAACCTGAAGTATACATTGTCCTGTATGAATGTGTGTGTGAGTGAAATGTAGGTTTAGTATTAAGTGCACAAATTATTTTGACATATATGTGTGACTTATTATAATTAATGGTAGCTAGCAATTAAAGTCATTGAATGTTAATACTAACTTAATTTAAGTTGGCTCTATGAAGGAAGTAAAAAGGACCGAAGTAGCCTGAACAAATGATCATCATGGGAGAACTGTGAAAGTCAAAATCTTCGACAAATATGTGATACTCTGATTTTTTTTCTTTTTTTTTCTGTGGTCGATTCTAACATGCCATCAACTTCGTCGTTCATTTTTCAAATATTGGATATTAGTCTAGAACTTCTGGAAATATTGAATAAACGGTAAAATTAAACTTTCTCATCTATCTCAGAGCTAGATTGGGATAATTCGGTAGTTCGGGTTAAATGGATCTAGGTCGGGGATGTATGGGCTAACATGTGTCTACCTTTGATCACCTTAATACCAAATATTCACCCAATAGCTATTGGAAATGATCCCAATTCGATAATTATTCACTTTCCTTTACCATATATCTCAAAATATCCAGTAACAGTTTCCTCTTTATCACCTTCTTACTTTACCTCTTTTCTCTTCTATCTTCCTTTTCCTTTCTTCATCTTCTTCTATTTTTAAATAAAACTGAAAAGGGGGTCGTGACTGGGAATTCTATATGTAATAAACACGGTCATGTATTCATTTGATTTTTATTTTCTTTAGAAGTCCGATAAAAAGTTTTCTCGTTTCGATCGAACCTAGTATGTTCGAAATTAAGAAATGGATATTATAGTCCAATATAATTAGACATAAGCTGATAGCTTCATGAACATCCCCACCAGGGGTGAAGGGTTCCCACTCACGACTTATTCCGTGCATCACATTTGTTGCAGATTCTTTCTTCCCTCAATCAGTTTTAGATTGACGAGCCGTGACGGAATTCGTTGTTATGGAAACGGTGGTTTCTATGGCAACGGCCCTCCCTTTTTTCAGTTTTTCAGGGCATTGATTTCTCCTCCTTTTGGATAAAATTGTGACACATTTTGTAAAACCTCTCTCAACATTGGTGTGGTCAGAGAGTCTTCCAACTTATTTTTTCTGCAACGTTCTGGTTGTTTTTTGAATATGCGGACTTTTGTCCAATGTTCAAGGTCTGAGTAGGAATACTTGAAATAAATGTATCCTTGGCTGCTTTTAGTTACTTTTACTGCCGTGACATCTCTGATGCCAACGTTTTTGTTGTCAACATTGGTATTATTCTTTGCTACTGTATTTAACAGCATTTTTAGGTTTAGAAATTCTGAGCTGTCCATGTCAATGACTGTAAAGGGATCTTTCACCCTACGTTCTGTGACTACTTTTTTCCAGTCATCAACACAAAAAAGTACTCTTATTTCCGTGCCTTTTTCTCTATCACACCAAAGTCGCTGTCGATAGGCATGAACGTATGGCCAGGAACAAGAAAAGAATGAATTTTTTCATCAAATTATCGAATATGAACCGAAATGTAATATAAAGTAAAAACAACCATGTTCTTATTTGGCCACTGCAAGAGTTTGAAAAGAACCACAACTTTCTTTTGCTTTCCGTCATTGGTATGTTCAAGAGGACTTTGTACACGCAAGACCCAATTTCACAGGCACCACGAGAAGCGGTATTTTCTGGCCACATACACATAAATCCTTTGTTAGTGTTGCAAACATGAAAACCTAAGTTATAATCATGTAACTGGCTTAGATAAAATACTTTTTCAGTAGGAATTTTAGGTAGCGGCATTGTTTGTTGCAAGTCATACGTTATGACACCTCATAAGTAGGACTTTGCGAGTTCTTGGTAGCATCTGAAAGCAACTTATATCCTTGTTCTGCTTTAAGCTGATGAAGGCGAACGGAATAAGGAATAAGCTCTTTGTCCCTAAACTTCCATTCGACGCACATTGAACAAGAGTCTGATATGGGCAATTTAAATCCAATGTTAAACTTTGTTCTGGAAATAGACAGGTAGGCTATACCTTTCATATTTAACAGGCGGTTCATCACCAGAATGGTTTAGGTAAAGTATGTACATTTCACTGACAGACGACACACTGCGAATAAAGCTTTTGCTCGGATTTTTTCCCTACTGAGTGGCTTGTGTAACGAGGACACTTTTTGATGTGGTTGATAAAATCAGTTTGAGGGTCTGCAAGCTTTTTCATATTACCGTGTTTGCCACGTTTGTCCGTGTGAGGCAAAATAGGCTTACGCGATTGAAGTGACAGGTTATGCTCATCGTTATCTTCGTCACTTGCGTCTAACGGACTAAGCTCCGTTTCTGTCTCCAGCCCTTCTCTCCAGCCCTCACAACTGCGATCCTTTTTTCTTCGAGATTGCAAAGATGTCGAAAAAAGAGTTTCAGCACATCCTAACATCTTTGCTATCTCCGTGTTTCAGATAATACGTAAATGTTTGTATTCTACTTGACTTACTCATATCAGTGCGTTTGATTTTGTACGCACATTTACAGTCACTTTGCTTGATAAATCCCCACAAAAAGAATTTTGCAAGTTATAGTCACGTAACTTATAAAATCCTACGAAAAGGTTAAACTTGTCCACGTCTATCAATGTATGAAAGTCTCACTAACCTTGTTTGGGTTGTACATTCTTTATGATACAGTCAGATCTTCCTCTCCGTCTTTTTGCTGCCACGTGTTTGTTGGTTTTATTACTTACATAACTTTCACCACTGTTCCTCAGTCTTTTCGCAACATTCCTCTTCCAATCGCCACTGTTTTGTAAACGTTGTTTAGGTTTCACTACACAAACATCTTCATTACCGTTAACAGTCGCCATTTTGCGGTTAGACTGCAAACAGTAGTATTTTACTGCTGTGTAGAAGCTCATGCGCGAGCAGACTGCAGAAACACAACAAAAAAGCTTAGGTTCTTTCTACCACTGACCGAGTGGTATAGCCCCTTCTCTGTTTCACCGAACAGCTGGCGCTTGCAATTCTTTATCTTCAACTGTCTGAAACATGCGAAGGGGATCTGCCACATGTCCAACTAGTTCAGCATTACACCGATATATAGCAACACCAACAGGAACTGTGCCTACATCAAAATTTAGGTTGTGTGGCATAGCCCCTTCTCACTCTCAGGCACTCAGTTGAAGTCAACGTTCATAAATACGAAAATAGTCAACGAGTACATTTAAAACCAAAATCGCTATGCGCTCATAAACCAATACCCACAGACTAAAAGGCATATGAAATCGCTTGTTTCATATGTATTTTTGATAAAAGGGAGGACTGGGGGTAAAAATGTAGCAAGTTATGTACAGTGAGCCATAGTGTCAGCAAGGTATGCAACCGAATCGTTCTTGTGGTCATCCAGGTTGCATAACTCGCATTACAAGTTTAGTTTTAAATGTACCAGTTGGCTATTTTCGTTCATCTTTAGTCCCGCGGTTAAGGAGTTCAACTCTGCATTTTATGACTAAAAGATGACACTTGACACAAATATTCTTTGGGCTCTAGTCAATAATTTAAGAAGGGGAGCCAAGCTGAAGTTGTTGGCGGATGGCTTTGCCAGGCATGGTTGTCTACCTACAGGAGTGGATTACTATTTGCAGCATTTGATTCGGTATTTGGCATTCAAACGTATCTCCTACGACACAAAATGTGTAAACATTTTATAAGTCAATCATTAATTAAATCTACAAACAATGTCGATACTGTTCGGTTAAAAAAGGGTAGCTTTATGGTGGATTGCCTACATTCAAGGATAGTTGTTCACATTTCAGTCCTAAAAGTGTTTGATCCCTCACATGTTTTGTCAAATTGAATATCTGAATAGGTTATCAGAAGTCAATTAAACTGAAAATAATGGTCGCTAGTGCCAGATTTCAAGAGTTGTTTAATTATAGCATTAGAGTACCTTTAAACTGAGCACAATTATAACTAAAATATTATCATTTTTGCTTTACAAGAGCAATCACTAGTTAACTGACATTAACAACATTGTACGCTGTCACAACGTTATTTACACTATAAAGTAATTGCTAAAAGGAAATTCAGAAGCCAGCGAAGTTAAAAAAGTATTCGAAATAGTTCACTCGCAGTAGCAAAGTGGTGTACAGATCAATGAAGCCTTCTGGCATTTGCAACGATTCTCGGAGCATATCCTCTTCCAACCCTATTTAACTAACTCCGAACAGGTCTCAGCAGCAATGAGGGTCGTGGTCCACTGCGGGGTAACTTACTTTCATTTTCTTTCCAACTCCACGAACTTAGTTGCGGAAGGTCATGGAGTAGTTTCGAAAAATTGAGTCCAAATCATGGACTGATAAGATGTTCTGCGAACATGTTGAATCAACGCGTCTTTTGTAGATAGGATTGATACAATCTTTCTTCTTTTCTTTGTAAATAAATACTTCCTTACTTCATTTACAGAATCTAAAATCGATGGCATCATATAGTAGTACAACGTACTTTTTTATGGTGGAATCGCCTCATCTATAAATGCAACCAAGAAAGTTCTACCACTTTTTCACCCTCCACCTTCGAACATCGATACGTCACCTAAGAGTACCTGGAAGATTAACAGTAGTCCCCATCAGCATCTACGACCTTCTGCCAACGTTCTGGAAGGCCATAAATTTCATCGGGGTAGAACTTGAAGGGCCGTGAAGCGAAGAAGGTATCAAGTGCAGTTTGCACCTCTACTAGGGATTTGAACTGGCGTCCTTGAAGGTGATTGTCCAAGGAACGGAACAGGTGATAATCGGACGGTGCAATATCTATAGACTATAGCTGATACAATAGTATTTTCCGTCCAAGGCGTAGAATGGTGTGCCGGGTCCATCCTAGCCACGTGCGGCTTAGCATTATCCTGTAACAGGAGGATCCCTTTGCGATTCAGAAGTGCTGGTTCCAGAGTTTTAAGTATTTCTTCAACATGGCTCAACTGCTGACACTACACAGTTGCATTAATGCTCTGAACAGCTGGTAGCAGTTTCCGATCACGATTATAACGATACGTGTACTTTTCTACTTGTATTTCAACATGTTTGGGCAGAATGTACTTCAAATTTATGCACAAGTTATTTAAGAAAAGAAGAAGAAATATATAGAAAGAAAAAGGATATATAAATGTAATTTCTCTCTTTATTTTGTTATATTATTATACATTTTTTTACAGTTTACCAACAAATTTATTACAATTCAAAATTATTCGACATTCAACTAAAATAACAACAGGCATAAATGAGGAATGGAGCAATAATTGCAAACAGAATAACAGAAAAATATAATAATTTGAATAAAATTGTAACAAAATGCATTAAATGCATTTAATGCAAAATGAATTAAATTGCATTAAATAAATTTACGAAACAATTAAGAAAAAATAATTAAGTCTACAGGAAATATATTTCGATAATCGAACCAAAGGAAGGGGTAGAAAACCACCTATCAACGGCATATCTAGTGTTACTGTCTGGTTTTCTACGCCATCCAATGGTATTGCACCTTATTTGTATAGTATGTCGTCCAGTTGTATAAATGTTCAGTGTTGTCCCTTGTGTTAGAGAAGAAATACCTCATCTAGTTCTTTTACATGTGATAAGGTGCCAAGAACCGACAACACGTTGCCACGATGGACAGCAATAGATATGCGTTGAATTAGGAAAAATGTTGAACAAATATCTCCAGTAACGACAGAAAT
Source organism: Thermobia domestica (assembly GCF_964235325.1). Classification (NCBI taxonomy): domain Eukaryota; kingdom Metazoa; phylum Arthropoda; class Insecta; order Zygentoma; family Lepismatidae; genus Thermobia; species Thermobia domestica. Next base: position 111,987,444 of record NC_137465.1, on the reverse strand, counting down.
GCGTCTGTCTACTTCTCTAATAAAATCAAGGCTTGCAGATTCCCAAGCACCACTAGTCTCAATGGCAATTGGAGCAAAAATAAATTTATCAAGAAGGTTGTTATATTTCCTTTGCTTTTCTACTTCTCTACGACTAGCAACAGCTCCAGCATTCATAACAGCTAAAGGAAGACTTGAATGGGCAAATGTATCTGAACACGTAAAGTCCCATACTAGTGATTCGCCTTTCAACCAATGAACTAATGTCATGCCATCAGGTCGTTTACCATCTGAACGACAACACCTTGAAGGTTCACGTATTAAATGAATTCCAGCTGTGGTAAGCTCTCGTAAAATGATGTCATTCACAGAGCAGTGTCTAGCGTGTCTACCCATGCTCGAAAGGCCATGCAGGCCACGTTGGTTAACTTGATCCCCGCAAGCTGGACAGCGATGTGGCTCACAAATATCTGTACCTAATCTTAAGGCGACAGAGATTCGAAATGCCTCATTAGTCACATGAAGACCTAATGGTGGGGAGGGTATTGCATTCAACCATGCCCCAGCATGTAGGGAGGAGGCAGCACGAATCTTGGCTTTATCCTCTGGAGCAATAACTGACTGTAAGAGAAGTTCATGAGAATGCGCTGCAATTGGTGTGTACCAAGATGCCTGAGAACCTATTTTGTTAATTTCTGGAAGATCTGTATTTGTTAAATTTTTCCATTTGGTAGAGCCTTCTTGAACTGACCATCTGGGTGTAGGTGGTAATCTTGCGGAAGAAGAGCCTCGACTAAACGAAGAGATCCGTGGTAGGACGCTAAAAAGGAAGGAATCGCCATATCCACGGATCGCCGAATACCAAGACCCCCTAGTCTCACAGGTAAGGATGCTTGAATGCAAGATTCGTCGCTTAAGGAGCAGTTTAAAATTGATTCCAGACCCATTTTAAGGATATGATCGTATTTCTCCAGTAGTGGAATCTCATTCCAAGATGGAAAGCATCGTAAGAAGTAGTTTAAACGAGGGATCGACAAAGAGGCACGTAGAAGAAAGAAAGCTGCATGGACAGAAATCGAGGCGAGTCGAGACAAAAAATATTAACTTCGAGATTTTGCTTAACAGGACATTGGTAAAAGCTTCCTTTGTGAGAGCGGCGCCTAGAAGACAAGCATCCTTGTGAGTTAGGAGACGTATTCCTGGGGCAGTGTCGTCAATTTTTTTTTTAATAGGTCGAACTTGGCTTCGTCTGACCCAAGAAAACCAACTTCACACTTTGAAAAATTTAAATATAGGCCAAGTGCAGATGCCTTCTTATTTATTTGTGCTAGAGTTGAAAGAACTACTTCAGGTTCATCAGCGATAGTTCCATCATCCAAATACCAAATGTTTAATTCAGTGTTGATTGATTTCACTCAGGAATGAATGGTTATAGCAAAAAGTGCTGGGCCCAGGGAATCGCCTTGTTGTACTCCTCTCTGGGATGAAATAGTGTCTTGACCTAAGAATGGGTCACTGGGTTGAGCGTAACATTGATAAACATATGGATAGATGGATGGAAATTCATTCAACACTGTAGTGAGCATGAAGGCCCGGCGAAGCTCGTTAAATGTGTTGCGAAAATCCAGCTTTAAGATAGTCTTAGGAGCATTGTGAATGGAGGAAAAATAAACCCGGGTTGCATGTACAGCTGCTTCGGCTCCGTTGGGAGTACAAACACCAAGTTGATGGGGAGACAAAAAGTTCTTAAAATGCTCCCTTGTTCTGAAGCATATAATTTTTGCTGATATTCTGCGCCAGAATTACCAACGGCAATAGTTCTAATTCCACCAGGTTTCTTTTTTAGAGCAGTAAGTTTGGCTCCGAAAAACTATGGCCGAACTTCCAAGGGAACTTTCCCTGAACATAAATGTAATTGTTTTGCTGTTGATGTACGGTGCTATTTTATGTTAAAATAGAGATTCGTTGTCATAGCAACGAAATATAAATAACATATCATACCAGAACCATTTTGTGTAAACTACATGCACAACTTTTAAGGTGTATAAATGTTTAATTTGTTACGCGATATAATAAAAGATAATATCTTGATACAGTGTACGAAATGGTTTTAGATGAATTAGTAGCCCAGTAATTGCTATATAAATTTATATGAACTGTGGGATTTGGTCGTTATATAATTTGATGGTCCTCGCTGCCGGATTACATTTTTATAATTTGGTGGTTTGCCGCCAGGAACCTTAGGAGATCCGGACGAAGTTTAGTAGACAATCTCGTAAACAGTAAAATCCAAGTGTACAGATTGACTTTAAGGTTACATAGTAATTTTGATAAAAGAAATATCAAGACGGAGTATACTTTATTACGGAGTGGCACAAAAATTCTCAAAAATAGCAAAATGAGTCTTCCTGATATTGGAAATACACCTGAACCAGATGGCAACAGGGAAATGAGCTTTTCTGAGCTGGTCGATCTCATTAAACAACAAATGAGATCAGCCAACGAACGAATCAGCCAACTTGAGGGAAAATGAAAGCAAGATTTTGCTGATCAAATGAACCAACAGATGAGACAATTAAAGCTGGATTTTAGTGATTGCATGAATCGACAAATGGCATAAATGAAACAACTCGTCAGTAAAATCAATAGTAACAGTCAACCTTTATCAGAACAGATGAATCAGACAAATCAACGGATTGAACAAAATGAACCTGAACCTTCCATAGAATCAACAGAAAATGCAGATCCTGAGTTTGCATTAGTGAAATTTACTGAGTTTTCGCAAAAACATACCGCAGTATTGGTTGGATCAGATTATCCCAACTTTTGTCTTGATTCTAATGTTTTTGATTGCTTTACTGATGCTATGTGTAACGAAGATTTTAGTATGTATCCATATGTGGAAAGTTGTGGTCATGTTTGTCTAGTGAATGCTGTTGACTTCTTGTATTCACGACATATTCAACATGGTATTAATTCTGGAGATGAAGTAATTGTAATAGAATCGTTTAATGATATGTACATGACATCGGTTCATGTAGCAGGAAGAAAGTTGATTCCAGTATTTGTGAAATTCAGAAAGAGAACGTGTGTTCCCAACAACACTTGTAGTGATTATTTGATTGAGTTAGAGCTATTGAAATGTTCACTCAACGAAACGACCATGACGATAATAGTGAACAATCAGATGGTGTTTTTACAGAACGTGATGCAGTGCATTAATTTCAATCATCTAAGTATGACATTGCAAAATTTTGAAAATCCATCAATGATGCAATACAGTACTAACCTGAACCAAACTAACCTTAATCTAAACCGAGTTCGAAGTGTCCATGTGAGATTTAAGTGTGACCCCAATGTGAAAAGTAATGTTAGATTCATGTGTACGGTTATGTAACCGAACCTAATTACAGAAGAAACAGGGACCGTGATAGTACAGACTACCGTGGATATCGTGTAAAGTACAATTGATTTTTGCTTTATTTCTCTTTAACTATCGTTATAATTTTGTTTGTTATTCGAACTTCATTCGAGTTCTATGAATCAATGAATTGAATAGTTCGTACATTTGTGATCTTGATAAGAATTTAATTATCGTATTCTGTTTTGGATGTTGTCGATATTTCAATCCATATTTATATTTTGTCTGATTATATCCTATATTTGATCCTTCCTTGTGTATAATAATAATTATGTACATATCGATTTCTGTTCGCGATCTTCATAATTCTGCCCTTAAACTAACGAGGGAACCTATCCAAGTGCAACTCTGACTTCGAGTCGAGACTATGGTCGTTGGATAACTTGTCCCAAAAGAACATAACACGAAAAGTGATACATCCTCGATCGCAACCGTTGCAGAGATATAAGCGTGAAAAGTTAGAAATTGAGCTCCATACTATACATTACAAAGTCAGCTTCCGGGTCAGATTTTTCGGAAACTTTTCGGTCAGGTAAGGAAACTCAGCGAATACATATCAAATTAGTGTTGGGAGCTCACCACCTTTTGCATGATAAAATGTTGCCCCCGGGGCACTAGCAGGGTCCCAGGCGGGGTCCAAAGCAAAATTGGCAAATGGAACCGGAGGTCAAGTAGCATATTGTATGAAAGCTATTGTATAGAACAAATCTCAACTCTCTATGATGACCCTATGCAAACGGGCAACTGGTCAAAATGTCAATACAACCTACATCAGAAAATATATGACCACTCTTCTAAATCCGTTAACTTGTGACAATAACAAAACAGAAAAACAAGTTTAAAAGTGCAAGGTATTGAAGTTAAACAAATTGTTGCAGAGTCTCTCACAGAGTTACACAACGGACCTTATCCAAGTATAAGTGTGACTTCGAATGACCAATGGACCATAGAATGACCATGGCCATTGGATTGCGTGTCCTAGAAGAGAAAGGATACATTGTCAATCGCAACCGTCGTGGAGGGTGAAAAGTTCAAAAGGCAACGGTATATGCTTCGCGAATCGGGACCCCGAATTCGCGTATTGCACCGTGAAATTTTAGTCGGGTAATTTGCTGAACGAGAAACATAATGGAAAAACGAAAAGGATTGACCTTGAAACTTTGATGCACATTGAAGAATAAGGTGGTAGAGAAAAATGTGATTAATGATACAAAAGCAAATTATATCGGAGGGTGCTTTACTAGGGCTATAGGAAATGGTCAAGAATAATATTTCAAATATAAAGTTGGAAACCAGTTGATATATTGTAAACTCGAGAAAGAAAACGATAACCAAGTGGAGTGGGAGACGAGCCAAAACATAGCGAACGTACTAGAAGGTAGTGTTTCATAGAACATTAGCACCATTAGCAAACAAATACCCTGTGACAATACAATATTTATTTGCAGAAATATGCAATTTATTGGAAGAATATCTGGATGAAATGAAGTAAACAAAAGTATGTCCAAAGAAAATAGATATACAACTTCGCATATACGTGTTGGTATATTTACAGACTGTTACTTCAATAAAGAAAACATATCATTAATCACGTTTTTCTCTACCACCTTATTCTTCAATGTGCATCAAAGTTTCAAGGTCAGTCCTTTTCGTTTTTCCATTATGTTTCTCGTTCAGCAAATTACCCGACTAAAATATCACGGTGCAATATGCGAATTCGGGGTCCCGATTCGCGAAGCATATACCGTTGCCTTTTGAACTTTTCACCCTCCACGACGGTTGCGATTGACAATGTATCCTTTCTCTTCTAGGACACGCAATCCAATGGCCATGGTCATTCGAAGTCACACTTATACTTGGATAAGGTCCGTTGTGTAACTCTGTGAGAGACTCTGCAACAATTTGTTTAACTTCAATACCTTGCACTTTTAAACGTGTTTTTCTGTTTTGTTATTGTCACAAGTTAACGGATTTAGAAGAGTGGTCATATATTTTCTGATGTAGGTTGTATTGACATTTTGACCAGTTGCCCGTTTGCATAGGGTCATCATAGAGAGTTGAGATTTGTTCTATACAATAGCTTTCATACAATATGCTACTTGACCCCCGGTTCCATTTGCCAATTTTGCGTTGGACCCCGCCTGGGACCCTGCGAGTGCCCCGGGGGCAACATTTTATCATGCAAAAGGTGGTGAGCTCCCAACACTAATTTGATATGTATTCGCTGAGTTTCCTTACCTGACCGAAAAGTTTCCGAAAAATCTGACCCGGAAGCTGACTTTGTAATGTATAGTATGGAGCTTAATTTCTAACTTTTCACGCTTATATCTCTGCAACGGTTGCGATCGAGGATGTATCACTTTTCGTGTTATGTTCTTTTGGGACAAGGTATCCAACGACCATAGTCTCGACTCGAAGTCAGAGTTGCACTTGGATAGGTTCCCTCGTAAGATAAATTTTATCAAATTACATCTTATGTTATGTATTAATGACCACAAAAGGACCTGAAAGCTTAACAACTGTTAGACCGGAATCCGAATGTACCTATATGTTTGACGTTAATATATATATTTAAAGTAAAAATAATTAAGATGTTATAATAAAATATAAAAATAAGATTGTTGTGAAAGTGAAATATGAGATATAATGATGATGAGAATTATAATTTTATATATATAAGGGTCATTCGGAAAGTCCAGTACCTCATTTGTAATACTGAACTCCGCAGGATTTCTCTTTTTATTTAAAAAAAAAATAAATAAAATAAAAAGGTTCATTTGTTCAAGGCGCAATTATATAACGATACGTGTATTTTTCTATTTGTATTTCAACATCTTTGGGCAGAATGTACTTCAAATTGATGCACAAGCTATCTAAGAAAAGGAAGAAGAAATATATAGAAACCAAAGGATATATAAATGTAATCATTTTGCTGTTGATATACGTTGCTGTTTTATGTTAAAATAGAGATTCGTTGTCATAGCAACGAAATATAAATAACATATAATTCCAGAACCATCTTGTGTAAACTGCATGCACAACTTTTAAGTGTATAAATGTTTAATTTGTTACGAGATATAATAAAAGGTAACATCTTGGTGCAGTGTACGAAATGGTTTTAGATGAGTTAGTAGCCTAGTAATTGCTATATACATTTATATGAACTGTTGGATTTCGTCGTTAAATCATTTGGTGGTTCTTCCTGCGAATTGCTGTTATACGATGCTGCGAGCAGTCCACCAAACACACAGGAGGACTTTCTTCTGATGCAATCTGGTTTCGGCTGTTTTGGAACCGGTTCATGGGATGCTAACCAATAGTGGCGGCGCTGCGGAGCTTCGTAAATGACCCATTTTTAATCACATGTCAACACCCTGTCCAAAAATGGACCCTTCATCATATGAAACTCAAAGAAACACAGGTGTTTACCCGCATTGCATTTCAGCCTGCAGTCAAATCATGTGGGGCCTATCGACCCAAATTCTAGTGCTTCTCAAGTTGATGGATGTTCTGCGGAATGGTTTCTCCACTCACACTGTATTGTATTCCCATTTCCTTAGATGTCTAGCAACTGTTAGTCTTAATTGCTGCCTGAAGATCGTCATTTTGTACATGTGTTGGTCTTTCGACACTTGGTCCGTCTTCGAGTATTTCCTCACCGTCCTTAAACTTGTTAAACCACCGCTGCACTCTGCGTGTAGTAACGACACCACCACCAAAGGCCTGACATGTCTTCCACTCCGCGGCAGCCTCATTTGACCCAAGTTTGAACTTGTACAACATACACGCCCTTATGACGCTCTATGAAGGTCCCATGTTCACTCTGTCTTTACGCAAGTTCCCGGTGTAACTGAACTGCCACAACCAGGTAGTATGTTGGATATACCCGCACCAAAAACTTATCTTCGCCTTCAACTCATCTCCATTCGCATTCAACTCACGGTGTAAAGCCAATTGAACACAGACTTCCACAAAAAGCCATAAAGCTTTCCTTGTTACCTTTATATATTCCCGTGGGCCAGTGCAGTAAAAGCTCCAGTCACTTCTGATACTGCGCTTTTTGCCGTTTTCTTGGCTCTTCCGTAAAGTGATGTGGTATCACATTCCATAAATATATAGTACATCGGAAGTGTTTCCGCCTTTGATGGTCTCAATGACTGACGTTTCTCTCACGTTTATGTATCTGGAATATAGTAATAACACATGCCTTAGGCATTTGCAATGCTTAAGTATACAGAGAGTACAGGTCACTCGATTAGCAATACATAAAAGGATATTTCACGAAGGTGTGTGTGAGTGAGTTTTGTTCGTTTGTCCGATCTCCATCAACTTTGAGATGCTTAAACGTAATAGCTGTCACTTATTATCATTTGATCGCACGAACTGAAGAAACTTCTTGGGAATTGTAGCGTTAGGTGAGACGCGATATTTACAACTAGTTCCCCTTATTCTTGTGTCATTTCTTTTGTGGAGTTGGGAAAATATCCGTCTTAAACCACATCGATTCGTTTTACTGCTGCAAGCTGTTTTCGATATATTCTTCAAAAGTTTTGGCTGCTCCTCGAGGAATCATATGAATAATTATTCATAAGCTGCTCCATCAGAAATCTTCACGTCTACTTCAGCTTCTTGAAAAATTTCTTCCTTTTGGAGAAGTTCAAGGCATTTGAGCAAACTAGATTTGTGACTCAGATGTATAGTCTCCTGAGTATACTGTAAGTGACAGAAAGCGTAACTCATTTTCATGCTTGAAGAATTCGTCCAAATCGCCTGATCCATATTGGCATGCAATGTAGAGATGACACACAGACATTTGTAAGGCTGGTGCACTTTTCAGCAAGACATGTTCGTCTCTTCTGTTGGTTCTTGAATAAGGAAAAGCTCTCGCATTTTAACGGATCAGTAACTTTGTTAATTTTGTTATTCAGCTTCTCTTCAACAAATTTTATGAATTGCAATTGGTCTAGTCTTTCCATTATTTTGAGGGTGTCAGCTGCTTCAGATTGTACTATTATTTTGTTATCGATCCCGTAAAGCTTTTCTGCTGTTTCCAGAAAAAAATTATCATTATACTCGGAAGTCACTATTAACGAATGAACGTTCCTGTAATTTTTCAGTAAATGTTTTTAGATGTTTCATCACGTTTAGTATCATCTTCGCATTTAAAAGTGAATTCCATGTGTTCAGTTTATTGACATATTTCTGGGCATGCTAAAAAAAATCTCCGTAATCTTTCCGGACTTTTCTCAGTCTCATAATTCCGCCGTTACCTTTGAGCGTGGAATTAATATGCTTGTGAGTTTGGTCGAGAGCCATCGGTGAAAAACATCGACAACTTTTTCGTGCAACAAAGACACCTCGTTTGAAAGCTGCCATCACGTCGGGATGCAATGTGTCTGGTGAGACCAGGTTACAAATAGGTAACTATGCCAGGAGCGTCATATAGGGGGTTTGGGAGCACTTACCCTCCGATTTTCAGGAACACATCTACTTTAATCGCTTGTCTACTGATATTTTATTAAAAACGTGGAAGTCTTATGTCGGTAGTGGTTTTTGGCCCCCAGAGAAATCTGAAATGACGACGACCCTGAACCATACATTTAAGAAACGCCAAACAAGGATTTCAACTATGCACCCTTCAAAAATGGATGGGTATAGTCTGAAGAAAAATGTGAGAACTTTTTAGCAAGAAAATGCATAATTCACGAAACTTTTGGCTCACCAAAATTTCCATTTTACTTATATTTGTGCTATTTTTAAAGATATTATTTTGCTACAATTAAACAACACTTGAAATCTAACAATAATAACATTATTTAAGTTATTTTTTTTATGATTACCTACTTTTAATTCGTCAAAACATGTGATGGATCAAACACTGTTTAGGACTGAAATTTGAAGAACCATCTTCGAATGTAGGTAACCCGCCATATAGATTGCCCCTTTTAAACCGAACAATAACGATATTGTTTGTAGATTCATTTAATGGCTAACTCGAACCATTTTTACAAATGGTAAATAGAGAACCATGTTAAATAGAGAATCAAATGTAGCTAATACTAATCCTCTCCTATAGGTATGCAACCATGCCTGGAAAAGAAACCCACCAAGAATTTCAGCTTGGCTCCCCTTCGCAAATGGTTGGATATAGTCTGAAGAACATTTGTGCGAAGTGTTACCTTTGAGTCTCAAAAAGCCGAGTTCACAAAAATTTTGGCTCTTAACCACCGGACTACTTTGTTGAATCCTAAAACAAACTTCTTTTATGATGTGCTAATATACAATAAGCGGTTCTAGCGAGCATAATGATAAGCGCCACTTCCGGTGACATTGAGTTATTAGGTGAAATGGGTAGTGATCGAATCACAGAAGAGTATGTAGGTAGTTTAATTTTGGAAATGTACCTGCAGATGGTATGATAAGCTTGTTTAGTACGTATTTTGCATTGAATTGCATGGAAATAGTCTACCCTCTTTTTCAGTTTACTTGAAAATAAGAAAATGTGACATACCATTATGTTCTCCCGAGCTTCTCATATACCTTTTGCATGACACAATTTTTAATTCCAAAGAACGTAGTTTAATGAATTGTAGCCGACTTTCTGATGCATTATATGGCTGGGTGCTGGAGATAAAAAAAACTACAATAATTTGGGTACGATTGAGGTCAATTGAAAGACATTCTACAGAAAAATACTTAGTGGAACCACCTATAAATTGAGTAATTGCTTAAGTCTCCAACTTGCTCCGAATCTGTCGTTTATCTGAAAGTAAGGCATAAAGTTAAAGGGACATAACGCTGCAATTTCCTGTACTTTTCTATCTCCAACTAGGTAGGCATCAGGTGTAATTTTATTTTTCTCCCCAACTCGGGGAAACTATGTTTGAAGTAACTCGGAACTAAGACACCTGGCGGCTTGGGCTATAATCACAGCAACTGTCGAGTTCACACTTGCGTAACGAGCAAGTGAACAATTAGGAGCTTTTCTCTTCTCTGCGGGAACGACTAACTACAGGTGAGTGGCATCTGCTAGCCCTCGAGAGTTGAGGGTGCAGGAAAGACTTCAATTGGCATTGTTTTCTTTCTCTAAGGCATAAAGTGTATCCAACTCATACTTGATTTCAGAGTTTCAGTAAAAATATTAAAGAGGTGTCTTAAAGTTGAAATTACGTTGAAGTTACCTTATTTTTTTAATTGTTTATGCATTTTTTTTTAACACAGTCATGAATTACGATTATATGTAGCACCGTGTGTCACAAAATGTTCATGGTTTCCAATTTGCAGAAGCAGAAATAATCTCAAAAATTGTCTCACTAGACAGATCTTAGCTCGAGTGTGAATATATTGCAGTAAAATATTCGTAATGAACAAACTCCATGGCTCTGGATAAGTAGAGTAACAAATAAAAAGAAAATTTATTTGTTAAAATATTCGTAATTTGTCACTTCTATTAAATTCAAGTCAGTTAGTCGAACTGTTATAATTTTGTCACTTATTCTATGATATTTTATTATCTCTCATTTTGTTTTATACTTATAGGATTGGATTCTGCAAGAAATCTAAGCCGATATCACACCTTCTTATGGATAAGTTTGCTAAGGACAAGTATACAACTTCACGGGAGGACCAACATACTTTAAAGTTAATTTTTAATTTGTCGAAAAACACTGCAAAAAGTAATGCATTGTACGATATTCCTTGAAGTAATAACATGTCTCAGAGAAGCATTTTGGGATTCTTGCTTAATAACTCTATGGCACAAGTTACATATGCCACCATTACTTCTATCTGTAATACAATATGTTCTTCCTTCTCCTTTCAGAAAACATTTGTATTAAGTTGGAGATTACACAAGTATTAATCATTTTCATTACTACTATAATCCAGGGAAAATTTAGTTTCCGCATTATTGTATTTCTTCTTCATACAGAAATGGATTCTCATGTGTCCAGCTCAGCGTTCTGTCTTCTTAAAAAGCAAATAGAAATGACATTTACAATCATATAGTCAATTCACTCCTGCAGTCATAATAATACACATACATTATAGCAATTAATGGAGCCTAACCAACTCGAATCTCGCGGAAGTCAATTTTCTTCAACATAGTGTCCAATGTGGTATCTATAATAATATAGCTCTATAGCTAAGAATCCGACTTACTGCTCATTCACAAAGATCTCGAAGTGTCAAAGTATATGAATCTGTCTCTTATGATACCTAAAATGATTTTTAAAATTAATCACCTTTTTAACTTCATATCATTTGCAGTGTAAGTTCGGTTGATAAAGTTTAGCGATCTTTTGTTAGAAAGACATATTTTAATTATTACAGGACTGCGTCGACCCAAGAATACGTATAACATTTTCATTATCTTAGGGCCTGCCAGAATTAAACCACGATATAATCTTGCAGCAAATAAGACTCCTAACATCATATTTCGAAAAACTGATTTAGCGAGCGGACTATATACCGGAATTTCACGTGGTTTAGTAAAACGTAGCAGCACGTAAGACACTTATTATGGGTGAAAACTACTGATTTCAATATCTATTTTGAAATAATTAATTTGATTACGAAACAAGGAGACCAAACGGGTACCAATTATAATTTTGATGAATCATTCTTGGAAATGTTTTATGAGCATTGCAACTCTCAGTCAACTTTCTGAGTATTCCCAAGAGAACGTAGAAAGAAATGTGAGATCGCAATAAAATGTACCGTAGATTAACAATAATCGTTATATACTGAATCCATAGTCAAGGAAAAACACTCCTTATTCTTCTCAACATAACAAAGTATTTAATTCCACTAGATGCTACCGACCCTTCCGTTGCAGGCACGTACACAGATTTTCCAACATAAGGCTGCAATTGAATACTGTGAATCTTATTGCTTACTGTTATTGAAATGTAAGAAAATAAAATGTGTCCCAACTAGAGTTATCTTGCGGTGCAAAGTTAAGGAAAAGAAAAAAGAACTATTCAAGAATCCGGAAGCTCATAATATGAGTATTATTCTCTCAGTGACGTACTTGATATGTGTCCTGTGAATCACACAAACAGCAGTACCAGCCCCAGAAGAACAGTATAGCACTAGAATACTGAATCACTAGAATGCTGCTTTAAATCTTAGTCACTTAAGCTATGTAGAGAGAGATTTGTAGCAAAATCACAATTCCAGGTAAACGTACCACCTAAACTTTCATTCTTCAATTAATTAAATAATGACAAACTCATGCATGAGTAGTTTCAATATAACCGGAGAGTAGCCGATACCTGAAGTATAATATTGGACTGCATTAATCATAGATTCGTTCCACAGTAGAGGCCAGGACAAACGTTCATTAGATCATTTTAGTAACATATGTAACAACAAAACAAGCATTGTATTTAACTATTGTTCTCTAATTACAAACTCGAAAAGAGAAGTGGGACAGCTGTTGTTCACCGGTAGAGCGCTCACCCCTGGTGCATGGGGCCCTTGATTCAATCCCAGCTCGCGCCAAGTGAGCTTTGTGGTGGACACACACCATGTGCCTGGATTCTCTCGGGATTATTCCGTTTCCTCCCACTTTCTACATTCCACCTTTCATTTCTCATCATTACCACTTCCTTTAGCCTAGCCAGCATAAGCATGGGACGTCAAAGTTAAATATTTCTAAAAGAGAAAAATTACAAACTTATTTTTGCTACAAGCTTTAGGTTTCCAAACGAACGAAACCAAACTTTGAAATTAACTGCAGTCCACTAGTCAGATAATACTAGGAAAATAAATAATTAACTATAGATATTGTATATACAATCACGAAAATTATCGAGAATCTTTTACGAGACCCTGTGTCCTGCGTGACACATTTGAAACATTAATTGTTTGATTGGTAATATGTTATGAAGTTCATGAAATTTTAACAGCGATGAGTGGATACAACATCTGTTACATATCATGCGTGCATAAATTTAAAAGACCTTATTAAATTCCTTGGTAACTAAGGCCAAGCAAGGTATTTAAACCAGTCATCAATGTATCAATAAATTAATGATATTGACTAAAAATAGTAATGGACATTTAGAAAGACATGTTTGAAAAATTTATAGATTATTAATAATATAGAGTTGAGAGTCCTCCCTTCTGACAACGCTTTTTGCGTATGTCGTACCCCCTTAGTCCAGATACGGCATTATTAATAAGTTATTCTGTATATTTTTCTTTAATAGTTTTCATGGTTCATCTAGTGAAAAATATATTGTAAAAGTTTGCTCTTGAATCTTTAACGCATTCTCTGCTTTTATCCCTTTTAATTACTTTCCAATTTGTTAAGGAAATGACAGGGACGCTTTCTCGTAAGATAATTGCAGCGAAGTACCTTCATTCTCACGCGAGAAAGAAAAGGCATTCTTCAGAAACCTCTCGAGGAAGTCGTAAAGAATCTCAAAGATTTGGAACATTGGAATTTTAGAAAGCACTGTTTCATCTGACAGAGAGTGTACTCCATTTCTCTTACGTTCCTCTTCCTCCCTGTTCACAACGTCATGAAGAGAAGAGAACTCAACGAGCTTCTTCGAAATGTCTCCAAGTCATTTTATTGGTTCTTTCTTTTAGGAGTTCCTTCACTAAAGCACCAACCACTCTAATCTTTGCTTTTGTTCTTTTTTTCTTTTTCTCTCTCTCTTTCTGTCGTTTCTTCTGACTCCTGGTTCTTTTCCTTTTCTTCTAATTTTAAAATTCCTTTTCCTTTTAAAAGCAGAAAATCACGGTAACAAAATGTCCTGGACTTCTCATTAAAGTCAAGTTCAGGCTAATTGTAATTCTATTGTAGCTAAAACATTGCCTTTTTGTTTACTAAGTTATGGTTAAGCTAAGCGTGATTGCTAAGTACTATTTATAAATATGGATTTGGATTGAGTTTTGGTTTTACGTTCTTATGCAACTCTGAGGAGAGAATATATTATTAACGTGAGTTTCGAACTACGAACAGTGCAGTTATTGGATGCGTAAACTATCGCGCAAGATTAACTTCTAGCAATATAGCTCGTTTTTCACTACATCGTTTGCCTACAAGATAAATGTGTTATAGCTACAGACCGGGTGTTTAGGCATTAAAAACCTGGAAAATAGGCCAGCAAATAGGCACTTAATTTTTTAAAAAAATAGGCAGTAAAATAGACACTAAAGTGTAATTTGAAATAATAAAGATAAATACTCAATACAATTAAAAAATAAATTTAAGTCATAGATAATGTTCAAAGAATATCAAAACATACCTGTTTGTTAATATCTTCTTGTACTGTATATATAAAAACGAAACTTGACATACATTCCATGCATATTTTATAAATACATTCTATACAGCATTTTATAACTACGTATCACACTCCAAATTTTATACAATTTATCAGTACACACGGCAGTTCAAACTTTTACAGCACTTTAACAGTATACATAGCAGTCCAAAATTTTACGGAATCTTATCACTGCAAACAGCACTTATATTTCTCGGAAGAGTCTGAATCATTTCTTAAAGTACCAAATTATTTATTTTTCCAATAAAATCTTATTTTTAAGAAAAGGCATAAAATAGGCAACATTAGGCACTAAAACAATTATTTAGGCAGGAAGGGGCGACATAGGCAAAATGGACAAAATTAAATTGGCTTAAATTGACACTTTAAAACGTTATTTTTAATCATATCTTTAATATTAAAGAATGGGTACTTTGCCTAATATACGGTCTTTAGTTATAACAACGCCACCAGTCCCGGCCATATGTATGAGTATGTGCATGTATGATTGTCGTGTACTAGTTGCTTTGTATCTAATAAAAACAGTAGGATCTAAATTCTCTATAAGACATACGCTAACAGTTTAACATAGAATCCGAAGTAATAAATACACATAGTAACCTACCGATAATTGAACTCAATCCTTCAAGAGTAAAGGCGGAAGCGCTAACGATTTATTCGAGACAGAGAGTAATGACCAATTGAACTTACTCAAGATACTGAATTACACAGATCAATATATTATACTTATTTGCAAAGCTGTTCGAATTAAATTACATACTTGAACATGCACAAGTTTGTCATTTTGTTTCATGTTCCAAGAAATCCCTTTGGTTTCGACTGAAGTGGACTGAAGCAAGAAAAATCCATACTTTTCTCAATATTGTGAAGAATGTCATAGCATCAAATTATTGTTAATCGATGATTCTATTAAAAGCAAATCTTCAATTTTTCCAGCATTTGCAAAATACACACAGAAATAAAATTTCACTTCAAATATCCAACTACTTTGAATTCGAAATAATTCAACTTTTCTCTTTATGTTTATTATTTAAAATTTACAAATTACAGAAGGCTGTTTCATTCTTATGGTAGCAATTTAGAGTCGCCACCAGAGGCGCTAGTTTCGCGTCAGCAACGTGACGCACGCAGTACGGAGTAGCCAGACACTTGTGTACAAGCCGTGCAGAGGTGAGACGTGTGTGAGCAGAATACCGCCGAAAATCGACCCTTTAAGGGAGGGCTACATCGTAGCACTTTGTGATATGGGCTACAGCTATAGCCGGATAAGAACACAGTGCAAGAAGAAAGATTTCACAGTGTCTGATAAGGGAATTAATGCAGCCATCCAATGCAAACCCAGAGCAAACCATTGCCATGCGTCGTCAAAAGAGACAAAAGAAGAAACCGGCTCCACAATGCAGTCAAGACGTCATTGCCAAGGTCCGCCGGTTTGTGACCCAGGAGAATCCACCCACCCAACGTGACACAGCGAGGCGTGTTGGACGGACAACTGCAATTGTACACCGAATCATACGCGACAATTTGGGACTCAGAAGTGCACACAAGCGGCAGGTCCATGTTCTGAAGCCAAAGCACATCGCAGAACGGCGGATGGCATGTAAAAGGCTGTATGAAGGTTGCCTGGCAGGTGACAAATGGCGTTATGTGATCACCTTAGACAAAGCATGGGTCTATTTGACAGGATCCCAGCAGATGCGTGCAATTTACTGCCGTCGCAGTGATGGAACCGATCATGCAAAGTGGGTTCGCTCCTGCAAGGAGAGTTTTTCAAAGGGATTTATGGTAGTGACGGGTTTCTGTGCAAAAGGAAAGTTCCGATGCACCAGGTGTCATCAAATGTCAAGGTGAATGTAGCGTATTATATCGAGCATGTACTGGAACCCATTTATCGCCAACATGTCCCGGCTTTGTATGGCAATGACACTAACAGAGTTCATCCACCAGGACAAGGCTAGCAGCCAAACTACCAAACGAACGGTGGCCTATATGACACATATGGAACAGGAGACAGGTGTAAAGGCTATCCCATTTCGAGACATCCCCGTCAAGTCACCAGATGCATCCCCTATGGACTTCTGTGCTTTCGGCCTCCTCAAACGGAACATCAATAAGCGTCGTGCGACCACACTTGGTGGCCTTTGAAAAGTGTTCAAGGAGGAGTGGGCGAAATTGGATCAGGCAGTGCTCAATAGAGGTCTCCTTCAGTGGAAACTACGATGTCGTGCAATCGTTCACCAACGGGGCTCTCACATCGAACATGATCGCTGGTGGAAACGGGGTTTTACGCCCTAGGGCACGGGTCTGTACTTCGCTACCATAAGGCTGAAACAACCTTCTGTATTAACCATCTATTACTTTATCTAGCTTTTACAAACTATTTCCCGTCTGCATTTAATCATAATTGGTTGAGAGTGTACACACACACACTCTCTCTCTCTCTCTCTCTTTCACACACACACACACACACAAAGATATTTCATATCTACAATATTTTCTACTAAATCTAAATTAATGAAACTTCAATTAATTTTTAACCATATGAGTATAACCGCTTATTTTGAATTACATTGTCCATAATTTCTGCTATTCCTATCAAACAGCAATCAGTGTGGCAGATGATTATTTTCTGGATGCTAAGAGTACTTCTTTTGTTTACAGTATGTGATTTTATGTTCAGCAAATAGAATCGAAGCTGTAATATTTAATTTACCTACCATCCGTTTGAATTGTGATGCTGCACCTGAATATGGTGTTTACCAGAAAATAAATTAGTTATGTTCTAAAAATATATAATTAAGTATAGTTATTCTCAAAATCTGGTTATGGATCTAAGAATGTAAAACTGGCTATTTTAATTAAATGAGACACTTGTTAAACAAGTATTGCGCCCAAGACTGGGATCTTACAACGGAAAGCAATTTAAACCTAACAAATTTTAAGTAAGGCTGACGTAGGTTGTCTTGAAATCAGAGTACAATTTAAAAGGCTGGTTAATGATGAAATATAGATGGTTTGTAAAAAAAAATCCTTGTTAGAATTCGAATATTCAACTTTTACCTTGAGCTCCTCCGTGGCTAAGCGGGGAGAGCCGTGGCTCGATTCCCGGCGGGTGCTCATGTGGCTCAGATTCCATGTTAATCAGTAGGTCCACGTCTCAAATAGACTCGCCGCTGAATAGGACGTTAAACTCAAAATCAACTCAACTCAACTTTTACCTTACAGGAATATGTTCCCTGCAAAGAAAAATGCCCCTAATCTCTCCATTAAATTTATCTCTAGTATGACATAAACGATTCTGTATATAAAATGAATGGACTCTGCTAATAAAATGACTAACTTCATATTTTGAGTCAAATGGTGCAAGTTTGCTTGCATTTGCTTCAATTAAATATACAAGTTTAACTTAATTAATGTAACAAACGTCGGGAGGTGATTCCTGATACCGAAATAAGCACAAAAAAGGTTCTATGAACATATAGCTTGTTGGGATTATTGGCAGTGTTAGCGGGCTTAAAAGCGTGAGAACATTAAGTTCAAAGCGGGAGAGATCGACGTACACAAACGTGAGAACAGTAAGTTACGAGCGGGAGAGATCGACGTACACAAACGTACTTCGTCGGGTACATCACAGGAAATTTTTAAAGTGTTCGCCATGAACAGCAATGCATGTATGACAATGCAAGATCAAGGATTGGTGAATCCATTCGAAGATACCTAGGTCATGGCGAACAGTTACACAGGCGTTGTCGATACGCTGTTCCAAGTCGTTGACATCGTCGGCAGTAGTAAATACCCACACTTTTCATGTGTTTCCACAGGCAAAAAGCCAGTGGATTCAGATTTCGAATATCGAGCAGGCCATAGCACTAGATCACCACATCTGATCCAACGTCTTGGGAAGTTGTTATTCAAACACCGGCGGACATTCATACTGAAGTGCGCGGGAGCCCATCATGCATGTATCACATGTTACTGTGAATCACAAAGAAAACATTTTGTAGTAATTCGCGCAATGTATCCTACAGGAAGTTCAAATACTATGCTCAATTCAGTTTTCAGGGTAGCACGTATGAGCCGATCAATTGATCATGGATAATACCATACCATACATTCAGTCCAAATTGGTGTCGATGATGAGTGTGGAGGTGTTTCATGCGTGTTGACAATACCATGTGTTCCAAAGATGGCCTCGTCAGGAAACAGTACACCTCAAACAGCATGATATGTTGAATGAATCACTGACAGAATACTTCATGTGGTTGGAAATGCACTTCTGTTAGTCCTTGTAACCTTTATAGCTGGTATGAATACGAGGCATTTCTATGTAACGCGCGCCACAGTTACACAGTGAGTAACATGCATTTCACGGCTAAGTTCACTCGTATTCGTACCTGACTCGTTGTTCACAGCTTCTAACACACATTCGTCATAGCAGGTGTTCATACACGAAGGAGTCGATCAACAGCCACATAGACTGGTAGTACGTTCCTGTTTCATACACGTGCCGATTAATTTCTGCAAACATCCTGTATGATGGTCAGCGTTTGTTAAGAAAATGCTCCTGATAGAGTCTGCTGCTTCTGCACGACAGTACGTGAATAGCATGTCAGTGTGTTCGCGGTTTGAATAACGCACCATGTTTTAGTCGATCACTGCCACTTGTCCTATTCAACACTCCCACCACAATGACCGGACTCGTGTATTGTAGCGTCTTGAACACATACCCTACCTATGTGTGTGGCCTCTAGACGTTTTAGACCGTCATCTCCAAGATTATTGGATTTGGATATCTACCGGTTCGAAGTTACTGTTCCCACGCTTTCGGTCATCGCTAGCTGTGCTAAAGTGCTAATATGTTCATATGATCTTTTTCGCTTATCTCGGTGTCAGAAATCACCTCTCGACGTCTGTTACATTTATTATGGTACGCCCTGTATATAAAGTACTAGCGGAAATATGAAAGAAAAGCAAGTAAAGTCTACAATCTTGGGTAGAGTCCTTCAATTCCTAAATGGGAATAAATGTTAAGCCTCAAATTGTAGTCGTGAATTCATTTCCACCGCTTGATTAATTACATCCTGTATCAATATACGCAATTCAGAAGCTGAAAAGAATCATTTTCGAAAAAAAGTAAATTTGAAGAAAGTAAAGTTTAAGTGTACTTTGAAAAATAGGATTTGTACGTTTCCTTGCACCTGATTGTTTCCAGCTCAATAATATGTAATGTTACAAATTTTGAAAGGAAATACGCACAGTATTTATTAGCATAGGCTAATTTTCAGTAGCATTGTCGCTAAAGAACCCTTTTTTAAAGAAGTTTGACTCGCCCCTTTCTGACACTAGTTTCAGCAAAAAGTATGGAAAGGTTAGAAGAAAATTCACGGCACCCTACACGTAAATGGAGGTATTATTAAGATGCATATTCAACAATGTTTATTTAGACAGTAATGAATTGAGCCTCTTATTCGTGATTAATTTCAATTGTTGAATAAGGGAAATTCTTAAGTTTGAAAGAAATAAACATTATGTTTTATGAAAATCAGAAAAAATTTACGGTATCACGAAATATATATTACGAGAAGGTTAATTTATTTCGTACTATTAGCCAGTTTCATCTTTAAACATTTACGATGACTCAAAACTCTAAAAGTAAATATATATAATGTTTCATCCATATAGCTCATTATCTTATTACACTTTGATGAAATTTACAGATCACTAAAAATCATACACTCTTTAAAACTACGAAAAAATTGCCATAATAGCTGCAGTAATGTCGAAGTTACACATGAACATACACATATTCAAATCAATTAATTATGGTTTTCTTATTGATTTTACTAGAAATGTTTCATTAGCTAATTACAAAGACTCACAATACTTGCTTTTAAAATTTACATGGGGTCATCGCAAAAGTGCACTCTTTAAAAAGAAGTAATTATCAAGATGGATGTATCAATGTTGAAGTTATGCTGAACATACAGCCATTGACAGAAGTCTAAGAACTATTAATTTTTCAGATTTTCTTTTTGAAAAACGTCATTGTGTCAATACAAAACTATCTCTATTGGACTCAATTTTGAAAATAAACAACGTTGTTCATATAAGGATACAAAAATTCATGGTCTTTTTGATATCGAGACAAATTTGATGAGGAAAGCTGTTTTGGCAATAAACATATAACTGATGAACAAACAAGTAACGTCGCGCTTTTTATTGATGATGGACTTTCAATGTAATCTAGAGGTGTGTATATGAATCCTTGTCAGTATTCGTCTCTTTACTTCAACGAACAGTTGTGTATGCGCTATTTAATCGTGTCGTCATATAGTAAAAATTAGATTCGTATGTGTGACATGCGATCTTAATGTTTTTACGCTTGAACCAGTAGAATAGTAGGAGGAACATTCTACTATTATAAAATGCGGAAAAGAAACTGTTAACAAAGAGTCGAAGCATATGTTCAAGTTTTTGTTTTGAGAGAAGAGAGCCATTCTCTGCATAAAAAACGAAAAAAGTTCAGTGATTGGGCGGAGCAATGCGTCTTACCCTTCGAAAATAGTCACAAAGTGGTGTACATATTGCACGTAAACGAGTAATAGTCCAAAAGTATCAAGTTCTCTTAAGATTACGTTCACTGGGAGAGAAACAAAGAAACGGAATAGGCGTTAACTGTTTCGAAAGTACCAACAAAACTATGCAAGAGATATTTCCAATCAGTATCAAGTAGGACGGTGGCCCAGCGCCTTCAGATCTATTGATCTTGGAACAGAATTGCAGTAAAAAGCCTTTCCTCAAGCAGAAATCATTACAAAAATATGTTTGTGGGTAAAAAAAAATATATAATAAACATTGGAACGATGAACAATGGAAGGGAAAGCTCTGGACCGACAAACCTAAATTCCAATTTTTTACCTTTTAATGCTAGAAGTTTGTGCGTCGTCATCCCAAAGAGTACGTTCATTCCAACAAGGTTGCGAAGCTGCTTGGGAATGCTTTACAGACCACTAAATTAATAATTTAGTTAGAATTAATGGAATAATAGACAAAAACGTCTTTCTCAACGTTTAACTTAGCCATAAATTAGGGGCAATAACTTCGTAATACAACGGAAGTGTCATTCCAAACATTTTTCCAAGCTATGCAGTAATCTGCACAGTTACTGGATTTGTTACCTATGAAGTCTTTTATAAGATGAACTGGAGAGTACAGTCCCTAAATAGATGCCAACGAATACTGTGGGTCTTGGAAGATTCTTCAGAGCTACTGGAGTCAGTGCTTCTTCCAGACATGATTTTGGGGGGCCTTCGATGACTCTTATTACATACTAATGAAATTTTCATGAATCTACCAAGAAAGTGTATTCTTTCAAAGAAACAAAAATAAATAATCAAAGTAATTCATGCGTGAACATACACGTAATTACGGATTTCACATTGTATGCAATTTTATATTTGATTAACTAGCACCAAAGATGCTCTTTACACTTTGGTCAAGTTTAAGCAGGACTACCGGTGGAGTATATTCTTTTAAACAAAGAGAAAATGATCACAATAGATGCACTTATGTTGAAGGATTGCGTGAACATAAACGTATTGAAGTCGGTTAGCTATTTTGTTCATTCTGCAGTCATTGAGATGTTTCATGGAATACCTCCGAAGACTCAGTTTCTTGAGTTTTGTCGAATTTAATTAAATATATTGTTCATAGCAAATTATTAAAATGCGTTTTAAACTAATATCGTTTAAATTGTGACGACACTGCATCTTCAGGATCAATGGCTATCAAAATCTTCCAAATTGTAGAAAAGTCCGGCTATATGAAATCTGGTTAAAATTGCCTTCCTACTGTGTGTTTGATGAGCTATAGAGATTTTAACTGATTCTCCACTGTTTAATATGTAAATTAGAGACGTGAAACACTGACATCGTACCGAAAATTACCGGAATATGTCAAGGGGACATCACTCGGAATATGAAAGAGGGCATTCCATTTCATAATAAAAAGGAAAGAAAAAACTTTACTCGTATATCACATGTTACGATTCAGCAAACTTTACCATTGCTTCCTTCTCGACTATTTCTTTTAGGGCAGGGGGCACGCTGGCTCAGTAGTAGAGCGTACACTTCTGGTGCATTGGCTTCCTAGTTCGATCCCAGATCGCGTCAAGTGAACTTTGTAGTGGATAACTGTGTGCGTGGATTTCCTCTGGGTTCTCCTGTTTCCTTCCATTTCCTTCATTCCACCATTTATTTCATTTATCATCTTCATATTCTCCTTTAGCCTACCCGGCATAAGCATTGGACTTAAAATTCAAAGATTTTATTTTATTTCATTATTTTTTTGGGGTAATACTATTCTATTACTTGTTATGTAATTATATCCGTAAATGCATCTATGTATGAATTCATCTTGAACGATACGTTCAGGGCATTATTCACTGTCCTATGAATTTTTTCTATGGCAAATTGATTGTCAAGAGTTCCAATATTTCTTCCGATGTTGGCTGAATTTGATACTGAGATTTACTAGCGTTAATTCAATTCTCTATAGTTTAACGATTACCATTTTGGACTTTGAGGATCCGGGTTTGATTCTTCGCTTAGGTGCGCGAATGTATATTTCGAATCATATGTTAAATGTAATATTAATCTATTTCAGTTCCTTGATGCAAGAGAGGGAACTTTATTCTTCAATGCTATTCTTTCAGGTATACAGAATTACAGAGGAAGCATCATCAATGACACAAATTTGAAAAGAAAATTTGGAGGCGTTCCAAGTTTGCTAATTGCCTTATTGTATTGTTTTTTTCTGAAACTGGTTAATATTTTTCAAATGTATTTCATTTTCTCAACTTTTTTCTTTGCTAAAGGGAATCCTCTTATGTATGTAAAATTAAAATTAAAATTCAAACTCAAATGAATGATACTATTTACAGTATATTTTTAGTTATTATTTCTTAATTAATCGGATTCGCTTTACTATTTGGTTTCAAACAAAACAAAAAAAAAGTTTCAACAGTTACATTTTTTTCTTGTTTGTTCTTTTGTAATGGTATTGTAATTAGTTTTTGTTTCAATAGTCCCAGGAGATAATCTTGAAATTTTTCTCTCCCTAAAATGTCTTTTTTTCTCTTTTTTTCTCCTATAGCTGCCAACTGCAAGCAATATTTCTAGTCAGTAGTTTGCATAATTCACAGCATTTTGTAAAATGGAGATAGTATCAATTTTCTATTCGTAAAGAGATGAATGGGAATTAAACTCTCAGACAATAAAACTATTTATGTGATAAAAAAAAAATACTTCAAAACGAACATTCAAATAATTTGCCAATATTTTGTGTAGCTGAATGTGTTCTTCAGTTACATGTGTATTCTTTCTTAAAATCTAAATAATCGTAACTCTTCTGTAATTATTAAAAAATAGGTTCTCCCTTTTTTTTTTTAAAAAAAAAAAAAAGAGGG
This sequence comes from Thermobia domestica, assembly GCF_964235325.1. Classification (NCBI taxonomy): domain Eukaryota; kingdom Metazoa; phylum Arthropoda; class Insecta; order Zygentoma; family Lepismatidae; genus Thermobia; species Thermobia domestica. Next base: position 111,963,278 of record NC_137465.1, on the reverse strand, counting down.
AATTTGTTTTATAAGAGAAACATGTGTGTATATGTACTTTAAACAATTGATGCAGTTTCAATTTAGAACAATATAAGTATCATTATTTTGGTGTGAATCAAATGAAATGAAATCTTTCAGTTTTACATCTCACGAAAAAATTTCATTTCATTTCATTCAAATAGAAGGACGGAAACTGTACTTTTGTCTTCACAGAAGGTGGCTTTTATCAAACATTAATAGCTATATAAGAGTCTTTTGTTCATTTAATTATTTTGTTTTTGCAAATGCTACCTTTCTTGCTCATGTTCATAATTTCTGTAGAAGTGGCCTCCCGTAGCGTAGTCGATAACTGCTCACTTTTCGTGCGAGTCGCCCCGGGTTCGATTCCCAGTAGGGGCACTAGATCCTAAAGGAGTCACAGCGTTGTCAGGCCGGCTATTTTGATGAGTGTTCCCTTGGTTTTCCTCCATCACACCATGCAAATACTGGGACGATACCTAACACACAGGTCCCAACATGCGCGCTGACTACGTGGGTGCTCTGGGGCTCCAGTACCCACAAGATTTTTAGCTTGATAGAAACAAAATAAATATTTCTTACTTAAGTAATTAAAATATTGAGATGGAAGTTAAAATTTCTAACCTCTAAAACATAATGGTTTGTTTTAAATATGATTGCGCAAAGGCAACCAAGCAACACACTTAAGTTAGTCACTTTGTAGTTCGTCTTCCCATCATAATCCTTGCAAGTCCTTTCTGCAATACCATTAAAATTATTTTCTTTTATGATTTTTTAAAAATTTTAATTTGTATGTATGTGGTATTTTTTTAAAAGTAACGTGTCCATAATATCATTGCCTCTTGCAATTATTGTGCATTATATAAGGTGTTTAAAGTATACACTTAATGCTACGATTACAAAGGTTGAGAATATTCTTTACAATAACTTGTTCTTAACCTTGGACCCTGGTTTGAGCCCGTTTCTCTTGCATTTAAGTCAGCAGGCTACCAATTGACCTAGGGTAGCTCCAGTTTATCCTTATAGTACCGGTATATTTTGCACTTTATCACAGCACAGAACTTTATGACAGTGTTCATAGAAGATTTTAACTAAAAGGAAATCAATCAAAAAATATCGAGACTCCCGTGGAAACATATAACACGACCCGCCATTGATATGCACCCACATAAATTTTGGAAGGTCGGCGCCGTTGGGTCCCAAGTCGCTATCTTCCTTTCTCATTCCTTTCTTTCTTTCCCACTTTCACGATTAGTGTGCTCGCATTCTTCGTCACGAGCTTAAGACCATAGATACCGGTAATGGCCACACACACACACACACACACACACACACACACACACATATATATATATATATATATATATATATATATATATATATATATATATATATATATATATATATATATATATAAATTTCTGAAGAATTCTGAATAATGATCTTAGAAAATGAGAAGTAACTGTGGTAAAAGCAAGCTTCGAGTAGAATGACGGGAAGCTATACATTGTTTATTCTTGATTTCATCTTCTCTTTAGAGCAGGCAAGATTTATAGCAGTGGTTCCGTTTTATACACTTTCTTCCTTAATCTGCTTATTATTCTTTTTTCCTGAACTTTCTTACTTCGACAGTTGTAAGTTGTGCACATGTAATTCATCTTTCCTACAAGATGCATAAAAATTCACTGTCTTCCTAATAGTAATAGTGATTTACCGTGGTATTTTTGGGTATGTTTAGAGATGTTCAATACATGACTTAATTCCACCGCATCAAAAAACAAATGGGGATGCAACAAGAGGAAGCATCTATCATACTTTGTATAACCTAAATGGGAGGTTTCCATATATGTGAATCACTATACTCTGCTACAACTTACCAAGTATGTGACTATTACTAAGTTTTTATGTTCCTATAACGGAGAGAGTGACATGACATGTTACCTGTTCGGTTTGAGTAAGCCGATATTTATGCTTTTATAGCAGAATGTGATTGTTACTGCAAGGTAGTATACTGTGTTCATATTTGAGAACTGTAATTCCAAAAATATTTCTGAAAAAAACAAACAAATATTATACACTCATTGTAAAATTAACTAATGTCGAGTACACGTACATCAACTTACACGTACTGGTGTTGTCAGCTACTCTTTCGAGTAACTATCTACCCACATAAGAAGAGCGGACACCCAAGTGTTATAAGGGAAGCTCTTGTGGTTTAAGGAGGCGTCCCGTCTCCGGATGTTATTGTATCTGAGGGTATGACTACAATCCTGTAGAACTCTACTCGCTCCGTGAACTTCCTGAAGATCAGAAAGGGGTTCAACTCCCTTTCCTACATTTTCAAGTTGTAGTAGAGGTACCATGTACATTATCAAAGAAAATGGCGTGCTCCACGCGGTATTTGGAGGAAGGGCAAGCTCTTACTTCCCCGGAAGAATGTATCTTCAGTACGTTCTACCTTTCGTTATACTAGAAGAATATGATTTTTGGGAAGAATACCATTGTGAACTATCAATCAAGGAAATCATCAACACAACGTTCGATTCAGAGAAAATTTTGGCAGTAGCAGGATAGTTCGTGTCGATATATTTATCAAAAATAAATTACTTAGTCGCTTCAGTACCAGAAAGGAACGGTTCCACGATGCTTCAAAACATATTTTTGGCAAGAAAGGAAGTAAATGTTCACCCATCATCCTCTGAAAGATCATATTATCTTAACTCTAAATAGAGCTATTTATTATTTTGGTCTGATACAGATTTAAAGAAATAAAACAGAAGATTCAAATTTGTTTAGTACCCGTGTGTAGATTATATTATATTACTTTCTGGAAATAACAGGGTTCTCAAGAACTTTTTGAATAGGAATGTGATTCTTAAGACCCTGAGATGTGAACAGCTTTTAGAGTGTAGTATGGAACAAATCTGCAATCTAAAACACACTTATCTATGAGGAGATACAAAGCACAATTTGCCTATTATCATTATTGTACACATTAATCTTAGTGTGTTCAATTAAGTGTTAAACATAGCAATTATTCTTTGTTTTATAATAGTGTAGAAGAAAATGCATTTATTGCTATTTATAATTCAAAGGTATGGGCTAATTGTGTGTTATTTACGGGGCGACTAAAAGATGAAATGGTGTGTCGTGATGCTGAGTCTGTACCGGCTGAAAAGAATAATTCAGGTAAATTAGTATAAATTAGTACATAATATAGTAATGGCCATCCTATCAGAATGTGAACGGATTAAATAGCAAATAGAAGGTATTTATAGATGAAATAAACTGCTGTAACTATGATGACTTACATACAAGAATTATGGCGTTGTACGAAAATATAGAAAATTGACATTAATAAATAACGCTAACGATGTGGATTGTATGGGGACAATAAAAGAAACGCGAATACTCGTATGAAGTAATAAATCTTCCAGATAAAATATTTACTGTTATTATAATTAAAGTTTTAAACCCTGAGAATTATTGTCCTTGCAATATCTCCCACCAGATTTACCTTTAAGGAATTCTACTAATTATCTGACTGGGTATGTAGGTCCTACTTTTTATTCACCAGAAACTTGGTGACTTGTTGAGGAAAATCGATGACAAAATCAGTGAGAACAGATGTTTCACTATGACAACGCTTTTAGGCGAATTCCCGACAAAGTGAAACTCGCTGTGCAGCAATGGTTCTTATCACTGGCGGCATCGTGCTATGAGGAAGGACTAGATAACTTGATCCACTGTTACGACAAGTGCCTCAACAACGGTGGAAACTATGTGCAAAAGTAGTGTAAGATATACTCTTTCTTGTGACCATATTTTTTAAAAATATGTTTACTATATTTTTTCCAAAATTGCACTTACTTTCCGGATACGCCTCGTATTGTAAAGATGTACTAGATAATTGTGTACCTAAGAAACCAATTATCAATAGGTCTAAGTACAAGGACCCCTTTATGAACAAGGAAGTGAAAACATTAATCAATAAGAAAACAAAATATTTTGCCGAAGTAAGACAAGCCACTAATTTCAACACGTATTTTATAAAGGGAAATTGATTATAACAAATCTAGTACATTTTACGATTCTAATACTTAGGACTTAAGAGTAGGTTACAGATCGACACTATATATATATATATATATATATATATATATATATATATATATATATATATATATATATATATATATATATATATAGATAGATAGATAGATAGATAGATAGATAGATAGATAGATAGATATAGATATAGATATAGATATATATAGATAGATAGATATTGATATGTCAAATGCTTTTAATTCCATAAAGCATGAACTTCTTATTATTGTAAAATTAACAAACATAGGCCTATATATAATCTCCCTTGTATATAATTCGCTGGTTAGTGAGCTACTTTGAAAAATTTGAATTCAGAGTAAAAATTGGCCAAACAACCTCTTGTCATGGTTGTATAAAGAATGGCATACCTCATGAATCTCCTTTGGAATCGTTCTTTTTTCACGTTTATGAGTGACCTACCTTAAAAATATAAATAGTCAACTATTTATTATATGACGCTGATTTAAAATTGTATAAAATAGTAAATAGTGAATATGATAACTATTTAGAACAGAAGGATTTAGATCTTGTTCGTATAGAATGTAAAAATAACTTACTAAAAATAAATTTTAAGGAAACTAAATATGTATAATATACTAAGAAAACCCATTACTATGTAAGTTAAAATATAGTTCATGGAGTAACATTGCATAAAGCTGAACAAATTAAAGATTTAGGCATAGTGTTTAACAGGAATATGAAATTTATCCATAATATTAATGATAAATTCCAAGAGTCTAGAAGAACAATAAGGATTATTTTCATACAATAGGGTTGAGTTTAAATATCCCAACTCATGTTTATATCAGATACTTGCAAGATCAAAACTAGAGTTTAGTATAGTTACTTGGAATAGCATACTGAAGTACGAAAAAATGCGTATGATTTACCAGCCTGAAATTAAAAGTTCATCGTAGAGGGGACACTCATGGTTTAAATGGGTAAAACAGAAACCTCGATAGCAAGGCTAACATTCTATCTTTTTCCTGTGTTACATTGAAAAATCTGCTTTAAAAGAGTGATACTCGTCACATTCTACTTCGTGTATATTATAACGTTGTTGGATAAACATCTAATACCAGATATAGTTTCAATTGCTAAATGAATTCTAAAACAATTTTAATAAACTAAGATTTCCGATATAAAAAAGACTTAAGAAAATATTTTCTGGAAATAATTTCAAAATTTCGTGCAGAGAAACTATTTTTCTGCTTTAATGGAAAATATTTAAAAGGATTTAAAAAAAAAAACTGAGTTAAAAACATTAACCTGGTTTTAGCTTCACCATAGTTGAGGCTAAAGAAAAAACCTCAATAAATCGTACTTTACTGTTTGTGTTTCACCACCAGGTGGCTCTCAGAAAGGGTTATTATATCTCATTTTGTATCCTTTCAGGTTTTTTTCTTTCTTTGACTTTGCAGCCTTCTTTAGAACGGGAAGTTGTTCTTTTCAAAAAGGTTTCAACTTCCGCATGTACTTTGTTCAAAAGAGCTTCCGATGTTTTGAATGTTTTATTTCCTCAGACGAAAGAGAAAGAAAAGTAACAGTATAAAAAGTTTCTTTCTTGCTTTAGTGGTTTTTATATTTGTAATTTTTTATTCTTGTAAGTTCCATTCAGCCTTGCCATTTATTAGTAAGCTTGCAACAGAATCTATAAAGCATTTCTAGACGAATAAGGCGTATACATTTCCTTTGCAAAAATGAGATTTTAAAGAAAGACTCATGCGAAGTGTCTAATTGTATATTGAAAGCATCTCTTTACTTTACATATTAACTTTATACTAATATGGCAGTTATATATCTTATTAAAATAAAGGTCAAAGGTTGCTTTTTCATATTTCCATATGCTACTCTAATTTCTGTATACAAGTGTTCGCACCGCTTTGCAAGAACCGGTTGATAAATATTTCTAGTTCATAGAACAATTTGTTATACACAGACATAACAGTAAATTTTACCCTGTTATACCCAGGAACAGTAGATTTTAGTTTAACTATCTTTGTTTTTAGAAATTCTTACGGTACAGAGTTAAACATATGATCTCTCAGAACAAGGTATAAGCGTTTATTTCTTAATCTCAAATGCTCACATGGGAAGGTCCTACAAGATGTCGGTAAACTCTAATTGCCGCATAGCACATCTGATAGAGTATCATGAGAAATGAAAATGAGCAAAATGTAAGGTACTGTGGAGCAGGGGCGCTTCAAAATTCAAATATCCAAAAGTGTATATCATGGAATTACGTACTTTTAAAGTAAATACCTTGAAAACCGTTAAAGCAAGCAAAATAGAAGTTGCACAATGTAATGAGAACAAAATGGCCTATCAACAACTACAGATGGTGTTGCCATAGGTGAAGGAGTGTTGCCAACTCAGCATAAAAATATTTTATTTGAAATAGCACCATATATGAGTGTGCACAGAATTAAAATGCACTTTTATCACTAAACATAATAGTAAAATGTAGTGGTACAGTGTTGCACACTGTTGAAGCTAAGTGTGCTGAAAATGTACAATGGAGATGTGGCAACCGATGGGAATAAAGGAATCTGAGTCTCATACTATGGACTTAGTTCAAATGCATAATACCGATAGTATAACATAGTAAAATATGCAGTTTCACAAAATATGGATGCATTTGAAAAACAAAATTCGGTGATGCCATTTTTACGTCCTGTGTCAGCTCTGAAGCTATATAGAACGGGAGCTATAGTGTGCAATGGGATCCGAACCACTATGAAAGAGAAAGATAACAATGAAATGTAAGGTGAAAAGTACAACAAAACATGTCCTAGGCGAGAATTCATCGTCCCTATGTCGGTTGTCTAGCCTCCTAGACCTCATGGCTATCCGAGCCGACTAAAAGCGAAATGAGGTAATAATAAAATAATTATATTTCCAATGTGAATATGGTAATATAGTGTACAAACATAATCATGTGGCATGTAGGAGAGGCAGTAAAAAAACGAAATATATAAACCAAGAAAGTACTCCTCCAAACATTGATAAGATAATCTGGAGATAATCTAATTTTACAGGATTAGAAAACACGTGTTTCTTTCCTCGTGCGTATTATTTTGCTTTCTTCAGTAGTCTGCTAATTCTCCGTGACTGCAGAAGTATACTGCAAAACCGTCACTTTATTCTAATGCATTCCTTTAATTCCATCTGTCGCCACATATCAGGCTTCTCCATGGAACATTTCCTGTGCAACACTGTACCACTACACTTCACAATTCCAATGACGAGAGCTATAAAACGAGCTGTCTTGGGGTTTCAACACTTCATAAAACCCTGTCTGCCTTCCAAACCACTGAAACGACTGCGTAGCTTCTGAAAGAGTATAGAAAAGGCGTGGAAGGAAATTTAAAAATCTGTAACAAGAAAGTACGTCAGAATGGATTAAGGGCGTCAAAGATTAATGACCTTGAGACAACGATGAAGACAACGATGAAGACAAAACACACTGTATTCAGACAGTCTACATCAGTCATTGGGTCTGGTTATATACGGTGTACCTCTACCGTAATTAGAGGAAGTCCCGTATTGCTTGGACGACCCTACCGGGGGTGAGTGCCGGATTCCTGCCTGTGGGGCAACCAAACGGAGGTGGGGGAGGGGCCAATTCCAGGAATCTGGGAAACGGTTCTGATCATACTAAAGGGAGGAAACTGTGGGATATGAGCCGGCACCAAACTCAAATGGTGACCTAACACGTACCATTGGGTCCGGGATAAGATACGGGAGTACCTCGACGTGTGCGTGGTACCTCTACACGACAAGGCGGTTGCCAGTTGAAAGATAGAGGTAGGCAGGGCCGGGATTGAACAAACCCCCTCGGGCATTGCCTGGGGCCCCGGACTTGGGTTGGACTCTGCCGGGCTGTTGTCATACCGTGGGATTCGGTAGCTTGTGGGAGCCAATCCCATTAATCTGGGTAACGGTGAACACGGGCTGGAGGTGAGCTTTCCTTATAACGCTCGGGCGCCATGCCTGGAGAGCATGGTAGGACTGGCTCGCTAGCAGTCTGCCTCAACCAGTAGGTCTACTGGTAGGCACTCAGGACTTTGGTCCGGCCGCGCAGTGAGCGTATCCCACTCCCTCAGAGAATGGGGGTTACATTGCTTAGGCAAGTCAGAATTAGGGGACAAGTTCTGACGGTGCACTTGTGCACGAGAAAACAATAGCGTATTGAGGAACTACGGGCGGGGTGCCTTGTTTGGGGGAACCCGTCCATTAAATAGATCGAACGGTCGTGGGCATGCTCTCCATGCATGCAACTAAGCGTGGAACAGTAGACCACTAGCATCAAAGTGTTCTCAGGCTATCCGTAGTATAGAGACGTAAAATATTTTAACATAATACACAAAAACAGACAACAGAAAAGACATATATATTATGGCAAAATATCTACATTTCTCGCCCTAGTTGCACACTCGATATGACGTATCAAGCCTGCTAGTCACTGGATACTGTGCATGCTGTGGTTTACTCCTTACTATACATTTGTACCTTCTGCAGTTCTCTTGTTGTTGTAAATGTGTTCGTTTCTCTGCACGGACCCAATAATTTCCCTTATCGGAGCCTCCAACACTGATGACCCACTTTTGGTTATTTCTTTTCACGTTTTATGCCAATTATTTTTATGCCATAAAATAGTATACGTTCTATTTGAGAAACTATAAATTTGTGTTGGGATGGCAATACTGCTTCTGTAACTACTGCCATGGCCTTGGTTGCGTTTCCCCGTCCGTAAATATCAGGTTACCTTCGTACACTTTTCATTCTCTGCCTTTTCCCGGTATTTCTGAGGTATAACTCGGCACAGTCTCACCCTGTCACAGATTAGTATATTATTATACATATGAACAAGGCATTTCCCCACCGAGTGGGTATCACCACGATGATTAGTGATCCACAATTAGTCAGTTTACCAATTTTCATAAATATCTACCTGACACTGTTCGCATACGTCCCTTATTGGAATATTAACATGAATGAACTTAGAATACTTGTGTAGAATATGGGCTATAGGTAGATATCTTTAAAGTCTCCGTTATCCGTTAAATTGTTAACAGATTGACTGCATTAACGAGGCGAGATAATCACTCTAGCTGTCAGTTGCAAGAAACAGAATTTCGCATCCGCTCAGGAGTTATAGTGCGCAGTAACGGGCGGACGGGCGAAAAACACAAATTTTCAAGTACTTTTGAATTATTAATAAACTAGATGTTACAAACACAAGGAACAGGTGAAAATCTGTGCTGATAGGTTTTGCTTATTCACCACTGTGCTGATAGAATTTGCATATTCACCAGATGTGGATTTGCGATTACTCGTATACTGCAATATTTTCTATTTCATTTTTTAAGTCTTTTCATCCAACATTTCCTCTGTTTTTTTCTTCTGTTCTTTACATGATCGCATGTGTTAAAAATATTGATTATTCTATTTAACACAACTACTTAAGACATTCGGGCAGATGATTCACTTGGTTTCATAACTGGAGCTATCTTAGACTGATACTAGTTACATAATTAGTAAACAATGTAAATAAACTCTGGTAAAGACAGTAAATATGATCACGCGAGCCATTTCCATGTATGAGATATGGATAGTCATACTTAGTCACCGTTTCCCACTAAAATATTAACGTATTGACTCTATTAACGAACCCGGCCGAGACCACCGCTCTAGCTATTTGTAGCAAAAGTCAGAATCCTAAATTTCGTTTACATGCATGGCATATTTGCTAAATAGATGCCGTTATATTAGACATTATCCGTTATTAGCGGTATGACTGCGCTAACAAACCCATCGAAGATAGACCTAATCTCTCTATCTGTGACAAAAAAAAGAAACAGAATTCAAAAATTCACTTACTTATATGGCATATAGTATATAGATAACCACAGAGAATCTAGCCGTTATCAATCAAAATATTAACGTATTGACTCCATTAAGAAACTTGGTGGAGATAATAGCCCTAGTTATATGTTGCAAAGAAAGAGAATAAGATAATTGCTTATATGTACGGAATATAGGCTATAAATACTCATTGTTAAAATTATTATCTGTTATTACATTATCGGACTGATTTTATTAACGAACTCGTTTTACGTAATTGCTATTTGTTGTGAAAACAATTCAAAACTTCAGTTACATGTATGGGATATAGATTTTAATAACCATCGTTAAAGTCTCTGTTATTCGTTAATTTGTTAACTGACCATTAACCAAGTCGGTCATGTAATCACTCGAGCTATGTATTGCAAAAATAAAAATTTCGTATATACCTAGATATTTGTTGAATATGAGCTTTAAGTAACCATTGTTAATGTCGTCATTATTCTTTAATATGTTAATGGATTGATTCCATTAACGAACTTGGTCGAGATAATCGTTCTCGTAACAATAAAGTTAATTTAAAATATTCGCTTACATGTATAGGATATAGATACCCACACTAAAGTTGTCGTTATCTATTAGTGCGATAACACATTCACCCCATTAACAAATTTGGTATAGATAATTGCTTTAGCTATTTGTTGCAAAGAAAAAAGAATTAAAATATTCACTTACATGTATGAGATATGAGCTATCGACGTCCACCGTTAAAATCTCCGTTACCCCTTAATATGTTAACGATTTGATTCAAATAACGAACTTGGACGCAGTGAGTGTTCACCTCTGGTGCTTGTCCCGGATTCGATCCCAGACCCCGCTAAGTGATCTTTGTGGTGGACAAACACCGTGTGCGTGGGTTTCCTCGGGGTTGTCCCATTTCCCCCTACTTTCTTCATTCCACCATTTCATTCATTACTCATCATCACCGTCGCCTTTAGCCTAACCGGCATAATCGTAGGACGTGAAACTCAAAGATTTAATTTCATTTTTTTCATTAACGAACTGGTCGAAACATTTGCTTTAGATGTTTGTTGCTGAAAACAGAATTGAAAAATTGGTTTACATATATGAGGTATGAAGTATCTATAGCCACCATTATAGTGGACGTTATCCGTTAATACGTTAATTGCTTGACTCCGCAAATGAAATTGTTCAAAATACTTTCTCTAACTATTTGTTCCAAAAACATAATTAAAAAATATTCTTCCATATATGAAATATAGCGTATGGATGGCCATCGTTAATATCGCTGTTATCCGTTAATACTATAACGGATTGATTCCATTAACGTACTCAGTCTTGATAATCTATCTAGCTATCTATTACAGGAAACATAATTCAAAAAGTCTCCTACATGTAGCGATATGTGCTATTAATAGCCTCCATTAAAGTCGCCGTTGTCCGTTAAGCTGTTAACGGATATACTTTATTAATGAATTTTTCCTAGATAATCACTTTAGCTATCTATTGCACAAAAAACTGAATTTAACGAATTATCGTGCGGAGTAACAGACGGAAGAACGTACTAACAACACAATTTCAAAAGTCTTACTGCGTGATTTTAATAAAACAATAGATTTAAGATTTAATTCATATATTCATATAATGCATTAGGTTCACGATGTTATTGTTATTAGTACGTTCGTCCATCCATTAATCCGCATGATAATTAATTAACGGATGCGAATTGTTTAATCTTATGTTTTACAACAGACAGCTAGGAGTATTGTTTCAACCGAGGTTATTAATGGAATCAATTCATTAACAATTTAACGGGAAACCGTTACTTTGACCATGGCTATGTTTAGTTCATATTCATAAATGTAAGCGAGATTCTGAAGTCCGTTCGCGAACAAGTTCGTTAATGGGATTAATTCATTAACATATTAAAGGATAACCTTGACTTTAACAGTAGCTATCTATATGCCATATCCCATATACGTAAGGGAATTTTTAACTTAAGTTTTCTTACAGCATACAGCTAGAGCAATTATCTCGACTGAGTTCGCTAATGGATTCAATACATTAACATCGTAACTGATAATGGCGACTTTAACGGTGTAGCTTATATCTCAAACATAGAATCAAATTCTTTAAATTTTGTTTTCTGCAACAACTAGCTAGAGTAATTACATCGGCTGTGATCGTTAATTAAGTCAATCCGTTAAGTTATTAACGGATAACGATAATTTAACGGTGGCTATCATTAGCTACTTTAAAATGCATGAAAGTGAGTTTTTAAATACTTTTTTCCAAGATCGAATACCCAGACTAATTTTGTTAATAGAACCGGTTCTTTAACTGGTAACGGAGATTTTTTTAGGTTGCTACTATCTATATTATATATCCCATATATGTAAACGAATTTTTCAGTTTATTATTATTATTATTATTATTATTATTATTATTATTATTATTATTATTATTGCAATAGACAGCTAGCGGGGTTACCTTGGCCGAGTTAGTTAATGAAATCTATCCGTTAACGTCTTAACAGGTTACAATGATTATCCAAATCTCATACATATATTTACGCGAGATCCTCTCTACTGTCTTTACCAGAGTTTATTATATCTTATTATCTTATTAGGTACAGTCATATATTACAGATTAGATAAAGTTATCCCTGAAAAGATAATGCTACCTTTTCCTTAGTGCTTATGACGGTGGATTACTCTTGTGTTGATGTGATAACGTTGGTTGGGCGAGCAAAACTTCAGTCTAACAACTGAACTCAAAGTTTTGTTTCTTATTCAGATATATGTACTCTGAAGTCTTTGAAGATTGCACTAGATGGCAATGTTAATCTACTGTATATCACGTTTGCAAAAAGTAATTAGGCAGTTAGACACATAGACTTTGTAGAAACATACAGATTATAATTATGTCTAAATAAAAATGTGATTCCTTAATTAAAATTGTTTTCGTATAATATCAGTTTCATGTCGTAGAAAAGTTAATAAATTAATAATACATCACTACTTTTCTTGTAATAAGACATTATGATTTAATATATGATCAAGTTAAACTAGTTGATAATGATCATAAGCTCTTTACAGAATTAATAGAAAAACAAATACTATTAAGACAAGACGAAATTGCGGCAAATTAACAAGAAATTATGATAAAAGAAAGATATACATCAGAATCAAACTGGAGTAGTAAACGTGAAAATGGAAATGTATCTTTCAGTGACGATGACAGTTATGATGAGCTAAATTCTTAAGTGCATATTGTTTAAAGTATTTTTGCGTCGTTGGTACTCAAAAACCAATTCGTTATTTTCTTCCTTATATGAGAAAGATCTCCTCTAATTCTTTACCGGTGGGTAACGTACCCAAAATGGCTGACATGTTCCCACGTTGAACTGCGATACTGATCCGTTAAATAAGGAAAGATTTAGATCGTTTATCTCCCGATATAAGTGAAATATGATGGCCGATTTCCTTGATAATATTAGCCCCTTCTTGACCCCAAGTACCACTTGACTCGATGGCAATTGGAAGAAACCAATATTTATCAACGAGATTAATATATTTATTCTTCTTGGCGGTTTCCTTACGAGCAGCTACGAGACCTGCGTGTGATAATGAATGTGGGAGATTGGAGGGAGCATAAGTATCTTTGCAGGTGAAGTCCCAAACTAGAGCTTTATCTTTTTTCCAGGGTACTAAAGTCATTCCATCTGGTCTATTTCCGTCTGAACGATTACATCCGTTTGGTTCTCGTACTGATGGGACACCTGCTGATGTAAGAGCTCACAAAATGATATTGTTTACACTTGAGTGCCGTGATTGTCTATCTGCGCTGCTCTTGCATGATAAACCATGTAAGCATCTCTTATCGACGAGAACATTACAAGCACGACAACGCTCTGGTTCGCAAATATCTGCTCCTAACTGCAGAGCTGTAGCTATACGAAAACTTTCATTGCTGAGATGTAGACCAGCAGAAGATGACGGTAGAGCTTCAAGCCACGCACCATTTTCCGGGAACGAAACAGCGAGGAATCTGGCCTTGATTTCGATCTTATGAGTTGATTGTATTAATGAGAAAATATATTTTACTATGGGTTCATCACAGGCTGACTGAAGATTTCTTTCCTCGTTAACCAAAGGAGCAGACCCCACTAGGTTAGACCAATTGTTGATGCTGTTTTGTACCTCTGAATCGGTGTCCAATTCGACTTCTCTCTGTAGCAGAGTTCCAGTTAATTGACTTTAGCCACAGAAAGAAGCAAGAAATGACGGCTTAGCAACATCTGTGGCCCGACGAATTCCGAGACATCCATTTCGGACTGGTAATGATGCTTGTAACCATGATTCATTGCTTAGGGTGCAGTTGAGGATAGATTTCAATCCTGTTCTTATAGTATCGTCAAATTTCTCAAGCAAGTCCTCTTTACGCCAGGAAGGAGAACATCGGTGAAAATACTGTAATCTTGGTATTAACAATGAGGCTCACAATAAATAAAACGCTGAATGAGCTGAGATGTTTGATAAGCGTGAAAAAGAATAACTCTAATTTTGAAATCTTCTCTACCAATATTTTCCTCCGGGCTTTTGGTGATAGAACTGCGCCTAGGAGTTCAGCATTAGTTGATAGCAGTAGTTGTATACCAGGAGCAGACTTATTAAATTTGTTATAAAGACCCTGAATTTCCTCTTCCTTAGCGCCTAGGAAACTCACTTCGCATTTTGAGTGGTTGAGATGTAAACCGATGGATGTTGGCTCTGAGCGAATGTTGTCTAAAGTATGTAGTACTGCATAAGTATTTCCGGCTATGGTCCCGTCGTCGAGATTCCACACATTCAACTCTGTGTTTATATTATTGACAATTGGTTGGAGGGTCAGAGCAAACAGTACTGGACCTAGGGAGTCGCCCTGCTGAACGCCTCGTTGAGAAAGGATGATATTGTCTCCTACAAAAAGGTTGCCATGTTCTGAATAGCACGGAAAAACATAGGGATAGAAATTTGGAAAGTGATTTTTACTGCTGCTAGTATGAAACCTCGATTGATTTCATTAAATGCATTTCGGCAATCGATTTTCAAAAATGCCCTAACTTGTGAGTATGGAAAGGAGTAAAACATTCTGGTAGCATGTACGGCAGCTTCAGCTCCAGAAGGTATGCATACGCCTACTTGGTGTGGAAACAATATATCTATTAATGATTCGCGCATTCGGAAACAAATGATCTTAGCTGCCAAACGTCTCCAAATGTTTCCAACCGCTACTGGGCGTATCCCTCCACTTTTCTTTCTGAGCGCTATCAATGATGTGCCGACGAAAATAGGTCTTAAAAAGATTTCCAGATATTATTACGTGTAATAAATCACAAATACAGTTGTCTAGATGATCCTTTGAATCACATTTCTGATTAAGAATAAGGTCTTTCATATCGATAGCCTGAAATTATCCATTCCTCCAGCTGATCCGGACGGGAAAGATTTTAGTGCCTGAGTGAATTCATCAGTCGAGACTCTGATTACTGGAGTATTGGTCTCTGGGGGTTCTGGTGTAGCTAATGAATGTAAATGAGCAGGATGCTTCTCTCTGACAAGTAAACCTTACGTTTGGGTGAATCGAGTTGCTGACTGAGACACATATGAGAAAGTAGTAATAAATGTGGGCAGTATTTCAGTGAAGTTGTAGGTGCGAAGCTCCAGGGGTTTAGGAGATACAGCTACCAGAACATCACATGGAAGTACTGAATAGTCTTCATACAGTTGGAGGTAAAAGCTCTGTAACACCTCTTAAACGACAAAAGGTTAATAACAAATACATGGGTACATATTAGGACTAGGGGGAAGTCATATAGTAAGAGTATACCTGACGGCGGCCATCTTGAAATCCGCCATTTTGAATTAAGGTTAAGTTTTTAAAATAGGAATTGGGTCATGTGAAACATGATTTAAGGCGCAAATTTAATCAGAAGAACAATGGTGACGTTAATTTTGATATACGCGCAATTGGTAAAAAGTTACAGGGAAATTAAATATTGTTGCAGCATATGTATTAGTCCTTTACCCCACCTTGTAAATGTTGTGATAATGATAATAATTAAATAAAAAGCAGGTGGATGAATATTAAGTCTATGGTAAGAGTTGCCTTGATGGCGGCCACGTTCAAATCCGCCATTTTGAATCAGACAAAGGTTTTAAACAAAACGCATAACATTGACACCTTATTAATAGCAAATTTTATCATAAATCCAACGGTATAACCATTTTTCTTTATCGTTAACCAGCATTTTTATCGCATAAACAAGTTGCTAGTTTAAGGAAAAATGACCAAAGTGGAATTGAGCCATAACTGAACTTGGGTCTTTCTTCCAAAAAAGTCCTCAATTAGTACAATCAATATGTAGTTCAGAAAAGTGTGCATGAGTTGCACAAATGCTCTGCTCACAGTGAGAACACCCGACAAAGGCTATCGAGTTACACTTGACACATTTGTCGTTAACAATTCCGTCAAAGCAGTAGTCGTAAAGAGCGATCCATTTAATTTCGTGCTGGTTAATGATAAAGCAAAAATGGTTATACCGTTGGAGTTATGGTAAAATTTGCTATTAATAAGGTGTCAATGTTATGCGTTTTGTTTAAAACTCTTGTCTGATTCAAAATGGCGGATTTGAACATGGCCGCCATCTAGACAACTCTTACCATAGACCTAATATTTATCCACCTGCTTTTTACTTAACTATTATCATTAACACAAAATTTACAAGGTAGGGTAAAGGACTAATACATATGCTGCAACAATATTTAATTTCCCTGTAACTTTTTACCAATTGCGCGTTATCAAAATTACCGTCACCATTGTTCTTCGGATTAAATTTGAGCCTTAAATCATGTATCACATGACCCTATTCCTATTTTAAAAACTTAACCTTAATTCAAAATGGCGGATTTCAAGATGGTCGCCGTCAGGTATACCCTTACTATATGACTTCCCCCTAGTCCTAATATGTACTCATATATTTGTTATTCACCTTTTATAGTTACAAGAGGTCTTACAGAGCTTTAACCTCCAACTGTATGAAGACTATTCTGTACTTCCATGTGATATTCTGGTAGCTGTATCTCCTAAACCCCTGGAGCTTCGCACCTACAACTTCACTGAAATACTGACCACATTTAATACTACTTTCTCATATGTGTCTCAGTCAGTAACTCGATTCACCGAAACGTGAGGTTTACTTGTGAGGGCTTCCAACACTAATGAATCTGGAATTGTCATGACGTCTTTCGAATTTAATAGCCTCGCTGCCCCACGTATATCTCCATCCGATAATTTGTGCTCAATACTCTTGAAGTTGGAAGATTCATTTGTTGGTAATTGGCGAGGATTTTATGTTTTTGAGTGAAGCTCTAATAAAGTTTCTCGGCGATATTCCTAACTTTCTAACTCTTTGCTTAACCCATGTTGTAAGATTAGTAACTTTTTCAGAATGTGGAGGGACAACAAAACTCCGTAGGGAAAGAGCAAAAGGTCTATCCACCAAGTCATTACTAACTGTTATCTTATGAACCAGTTCATATAAGGAATATGCCACCGATAACCTTTCTCCTCTCGGAACTCAACGAAGGATTGGAATTTTGGCTTTTAAATGTACTAGCAGGTCACATAATTTAGTCTGTGATTCCTTGGAATTAATATCGTTAAAATTATGTGTTAATAAATCATTAACAAGATTGTGTTTCAATTTAACAGCCGATTGTTTGCTCTTGGATACTTGGTCAGTACTTATATCTATAACATGGCTCAATTTTTAGTTCATATGCTACTACGAATCAGTTCAAGACAAATAATAATATTTTCCCTGTATATTAAGAATATGGTGAATACTTGATAAAATTCTTTTACATCACTTTTGCTAAAATAGTATGATTGTATTTTTAAATAATACAATATCTAAAATAGTGTGTTACTTTCTTGATTCATACAGATTGACAAGGTGCCGGGAAATTTATATGCTATAAAAAACATTATCTCTAAGAAAAATTCACAAGAACCTATGCTAAGTGATCACTGTGAAACGATGGTGATATCAACTTAAACTAAACTTTTGTTACAAACTACAGTTTCTATTGATATTAGAACTTCCTAGCATTTATTCTTGTTCTTTCGTGTTCCTTTTGTGGAACATAAGATATATCTATCTATAATTACACTTAGAGAAAAAAATAATGCCATTCCTTTTGCACATTCACTACAAGTGATTTTTCATAGTTCACATTCAAAGCAAATTATTGATACAGAGAGTTTGTTCATCAATATGGCTGTTGCATCACTTAACATTTTATACGTTAGTGCTGTTACTATAAGTCTACATTAAGGTGTGTACTTACTAGACAGTATTTCTACTTACGATGTGCATTAAAATAAGTTATAGACATGATTGTATTAATAATTAATGTATAAATATAGGTTTCTCTTATAGTCATTATACTATTAAATAGTTGGTGGTAGGGTGACCAGACGTACTGATTTTTGCAGTACAGTACATTTTTTCAAAGAGCTGTCCTGTGTGTTGCAAATATATCTAGAAAATCGAGAAATGTCCTTCTTTTTAAAAATGTAGTACGAAATATAACAATTTCAATTATTTGCAATATTGTGATTTTTCATTCTTCATTCACAGCATTTCGGATCACAGGCACTGTTTTTCTGAATGATAAACTGCAGTGTTTTCCAACACTTCCCAACAATATGTTGTCAGGAAAGGAAAACAATCGACAAATCATTCGTTAGGTATACACTGCTTTTACTCTGAATGCCTTTTTGAGATGTCGATAAGTATGGAAACGTTTCTTATTTCAAGTTACGACACTGATGCCAGCCAAGTTAAGTAGAATTCTCTCGTGCCGGTCTAAATTTTCCCTCATTCCTTAAAATAACCCCACGTTCAGAAACTCGATTTAAAAAATATCTTCAGCCCTATACACGAAGTTTCACTGTACGTTCATAAAAATAAGTAACAAGCATAAAATTAATTACGTGTCTAATTAATTATAATACAAATGAAACAATTTGATTATATTATTATATGATTATAATGTAAATGAATTTGATTCCCAATTTGCGACTTGCGGTACAGAGTACTTTTGCTTCGTTCAATAGTGTTATTTGTATAAGTACATGGGAGTGAACAGACTGAAAGGACGAGGTACTGAATTCTTTATAGTTTAATTGAAACTGTATTTTTTTTTTCGGGATGTCTCCAAGACAGAAATGTGCTCGAAATTCAGAACTACAATCTCTCTTCCCATTTATTAAGAGAGCGAAGACAAAAAGTGGTGTACATTGTGAAAAATGTTCAGCTCAGCTTTCTATTCCGAACAGTGGAAAATCTGAAATAGAATCTAATCTAGAAACGAAAAAATATATATATCGGCGGTCGGTGCAACGAGGATTTCAGACAGAACGAACATATAATATGCTCACGGCAGCAGAAGCATGTTTTGTATTTCACACAGTGATGCATGATCAATCGTTTCGTTCAACGGACTGTAGTTCTAAGCTCAAGAAACGGTTCAAAGCCCAGTATTCGTGTGCAAGAACAAAATCTCAAGCTATTGTAAGTTTTGATAGTTGAAGTTTCAGCATTGGTTGCTGAACGCAAAGGGAATTGAAATATATAAATGTATTTTCTCCCTCTTGTAGTTCAGTCAAGACAAAATAATCCTGAAGATAATGGGATAGCATGTGTATCGAGTTTAAAAAATATATGTTTATTTTATTCAACCTGTATTGAATATTTTAACAGTGGTTCACATCTTTTGCAGACATTCATATTTGAAATTGGACAAGACTTAACTCAATAACAATGAGATGCTGTTTAGAGTAGCTTAAAGTATATTAATAAATTATCAGGAAAAGAAATAAATGATTCCTACTAGTTCGATGAGACTACAAATGTAAAGAAGTATTCTACTCTTTAAAAAATAATGGAACATTGTTCAAATGAAGGTAGATTTAAGATGGAGCGAATTATTCAAGTATTAAGTATCAAGTATTCAAGTATTATTGAAGAAAACTCCATTCTACATTCCCATAGTTCAGTATGTGTCTCCCTGCCATAATGTTCCACTAACAAGGTATTTGAATAATTTGTAGACTAATCAGAAATATCAATGGAAAACTGAAACTCTTAATGACCTACCAATAACTAAGTGTAACTATAATTGTACCTGTAGTGAATTCCATAACATGATTTTGCAGAACAACAAGTTACTGCGCGCTGCATATTCAAACGAAAAATATGTCACCAAGTACTGTTTAGTTGATAAACATAGGTCACATATTAATGAAAATAATTTGTTAACATTTTTGGAGACAAAATGTTTGCAAAATAATGTATAATAACAATTAAGATGAACCGTATTTTTATGTTTCATTAAAATTTTATGCTTCAATTTACTTAAGTTTTTTTTTCCATTAATGTGACTCCTTCATGTTACTCCATCAAATTGTTTGAAATTGTTTCATCAATTTTGTCTCAGTAATTCATAAAAGTATTTGGAGTTGTTGAATTTCTTTCATTATTTTTGTTGAGTATCTTATTGAGTACTTTATTTTAAATAGCAAAAATAAATGATTAACTTAAAGTTAACGTTAAATGGGACAAGTGCATGCATATTGCCGATGCAGTAGGCTACCATATACTAATTAAAATACTTGTGTCTTTCTTTTTGCTTGTCAGAATCTGGTCACTCTAGTTGAAAGAGTTGTTTACATAGTATTACTAACTTACTAACTAACTAACTCTATGGCCTATGGAATCTGGAGATTCAATGCCGCGTTCACAAAAACTCTCCACTGACTTATATCCTTAGTTAACTGCATCCAGTTTCTACTTTGTATTCCAATCTCTGCGAGATCCATCTTAATATTGTCCTCCCATCTGCGCCTAGGTCTTCCTAATGGTCGTTTTACGATTGGTCTTCCAGTCAAGACTTTGAAAGCGTTTCTACTTTCTTCCATTCTAGCTACATGACCCGCCAACCTAAGCCTCCTAGACTTGACGACCCTCACAATGTTGAGTAAACCATATAAATTATGTAGTTCCTCGTTATGAAGTTTCCACCATTCTCCATTCCCGTTCCTCTTGGGTCCGAATATTCGTCTCAGGATCTTGTTCTGAAATACTTTCAGTCCATATTTTTCCCTCAGAATAAGTGACCATGTTTCGCAGCCATACAAAACAACAGGCATGATTACCGTTTTGTATATTTTAAGCTTCAAATTCCTCGACAGAATTCGCGACGACAAAAGATTTTGAACCGAATAGTAACACGAATTCCCTGCTTTTAGTCGACATTTAATTTCTCCGTGAATATGATTTTCGTCTGTTAATAGTGATCCTAGATATTTGAAACTATCCACTTTATCAAAAGTATTATTTAATATTTTAACGCATCCATAATTTGCTGTATTCCGATCCCGACCTACTTCCATGTATTTAGTTTTCTCTGCATTTACTTCTAAACCCATGTCCCTGCAAGCGTTTAATAAGATCTCTGCATTTCTTTCTATTGTTCTCCTATCATCGCCTATTAAATTTACATCATCAGCATATGCCATAACATGGTGAATACAGTTCAACTGTAGGGCCTGCTTGCTGCCTTTGATTTTCCTTATGGCGTATTCCAGAACGAAGTTAACCAATAATGGCTACAACGCATCTCCTTGTTTCAGGCCATTTTCGACATGATAGCTCGTGGACAAAAATTTTCCTAGCCGGACTTTACTTTGGGATTCATTTAAACATATCTTAATTAATCTAATTAGCTTTCTCGGTATTCCAAGTTCTGTAAGAACGTTGTATAATGTTTCTCTCCTAACCGAGTCGTACGCCTTTCTAAAACCAATAAATAGTTGATGTACCGGGGTATTGTATTCCCACTTTTTTTGAGTATTTGGCGAATGGTAAATATTTGGCCGATAGTTGATCGATTTCGTCTAAATCCGCTCTGATAATCTGCAATAATTTCATCTGCGTATGGGGTCAGTCTTGCTAACAGAATATTTGAAAGGATTTTATAGGATGTTGGCAGAAGAGAAACGTATCGATAATTATAGAGAAATACATAGTATTACGTTATACTTAATGGAAATTTTCCAGCTGTATCTACATTGATATATGAGTTTTCTACTGGCCAAATGCATACATGACTTTCTTATGCATATTAGTACTCATCTGTGAATTAATAGATTTTATACGTAAAATTATACAAAAATACTTGTCTCCGTATTTTTAATCTGCACCACAATTTCGTGGAAGGTTTTGTTTGACATATACACAACTCCTATTTATTTGCAGCTTTTGTGTACAGCAAACACAGTGGATGTGGAGACGAATGAAAAGAATTAGTTGGGTTGAGCGGAAAACGAATGAGATGGTGTTAGAAATGGTGGAGGAGAAAAGAGTACTTTTAAATATTGTTAAGAAGAGGAAGAGAACTGGTTGGAACATTGGATAAGAAGAAATTTTATGGGGGGACGTCCTAGAGGGTATGGTGGCACGTTAGAGAGGGAGGGGCAAAGGAGACTACAATTAATGTATGATATAAAAACAGAAAGATCATACGTGAAGACGAAGAGGTTAACGGAGAACCGTGCAGTCTGGAAGCTTCTCAGCTGCTGCAAGAGACCTGCCAGTAAGGGCAGAATACCTATGATGATGATGATTTGTATACAGCGTAATCAGAAAGTCCCGTAACCTCCTATCGCCTGTCCACATATTCATAGATTGTCGTATTGTATTAATGTAGGATCATGGCAGAGGACAACTTTGAGGTAGTGCGACTATTCTGTACTATTTATTTCAAAGTGTCTGTATGTACACTATCGTTTTCATAACAGAGTATGATTGTCCTTCAAATACGATGTAAAATTCTCCTCAATCATTGATGATGTAATGGGAGTGAATGCACGTCAAACAACATCCTTAAGTTATTCAACTGTCTCATAATGTGTGGCAGCAACCTTGTGTTTTATAGACGCCCTTAATGCATTGTCGCTAGATGATAGACGAGGACTTCGGGCAGGTAAATGGACAGTATCACCTCCAGTCCATTTAACAGGAAATATCTCATTGATATTTCTCTAACCGCAATAGCGTAATGGGCTGGTATTCAATCCTGCTGAAATCAAACACGATCGAGCAGTCCCCGATCTTTCAGGTATGAAATAAACCAATCACCTTAAATAGTTTGATACCCAAGGTTGTTCACAGCACCTTGAAAATAATATGAACCTAACAAGTGGCTGCAGACGTTGCAGCCCAAATCATGACATGTGATGGGTTGTTTACAAGTTCGTCATAAAAATGTGATGGGTTTTCTTTACCCCAGAAATAAACGTTTCTGGCTTTTGCTGTGCGATATATTGCACACTCGTCTGAGAAAAACACCTTCCGCCTTGAAGGAGTTGTTGTAAAGACATAGGTAATTCATCAGCAAGCCTACTAACGTTTTGCATTTCACTATCACTCAATTCGCTTACAAACGAAGGTCTAAATGCCTTTAACTGCAAATTCTTTTAATATGTTTTTGTACTGTTGAGTATGGAATACCCAATTCCTGTGACCGCTTACAGATGGGCTTTTTTGACGACCATTCGACATAAACTGCAGCCTCCACAGACGTTTGTAGTCGTCTTGGCGGTTGTCCTGAGTAGGGCTTATCTTTTATGCAACTAGTTGATAAAGAGCTTTATCTCCCAAACCAAAAATTGTTGGTTTCGGAGGGGAAGGTTTCTGAAACTTTATACTGAAATCATGCTGAATATCTCTCATTGATTTTCTTGTATGGAGGTCGTTCATGAGCCCACGTGCTTATTACGGTCATTTCCTCCATGGTGTAAGTAGGCTCACCAGCAATGATTTAAATGTATATTAGTACGTGCAATAATAAGAAACACAATTCATTAACACCTATGTAATACATAAGGTATAACTGGACTTTGTGATCACTCTGTAGATAAAAATTTATTTATCTTCTAACATAAAAAATTCAAAGAAAGCAAAGAGAGAGCAACACTGTTTCCATGTTCTGTCCTCCATTGTTAGGACAAGTCTACAGGCTAAGATATAAAGAGAAAAAGATCTTATAAAGGAAAGATCTAAAGGATTTAACTTCTCTAATTCATGTTCGATGCACTTCAAAGGAGAAACATTTCGTCGCTCCCAGCGGCACCCAACCCAATTGGACCACACAAACGTTGAGCTCAGCAAGAAGTTTCTTGGCCAACGTGTACGGAATGGACAATTTCAAGAGAAGGAAGTCATCCAGAGTCCAGCTGGCCATTTTAGAAACTGATTCCGTTGGATATTCTCAAGACTTCAAAAGGAAATCGCTCCTGCTAGCACAAAAAGAAAGAATGCAGAAAGAAGGCTTGGACAAAAATGAAAAACCTTTTTTTTTTTTCGTTTCTATATATAGATTTTCTTTTACCTCTTAGTGAGATCGTCGTACAGCTGATTTGATTATACGATCCAAATGGCCGTTTTAGAAATATAAAGAACTTTTTTTTATGTTGTCATCATGCTAGAAGAACGAAGAAAATATGGATCAAAAGGAAAGGAAAGGAAGGAAATAGCAGTACTGTAATCATTCTTTGTATATATTCTATTTAAGAACTATCCGTTATAGTGACGAATAAAGAAAAGGTTATATGGATATTGGTAAAGAAGCATTTGTAGAATTTACAGACATAGCCCACAACAGTTATCATATATGTCTACATCATATACTTATGCAGTACAAAAGTTACAAAACATGGGCTGAACTAATACTCGTAGGCCTATATTGGAACTCTTGTACTTCTAGCAGGGTTGGAAGATGTTCTAACGTGTTTTGAAAGCGACTACAAAAATATTTAGGAAAATGCTTTTGGTAGCAAATACGGAAGCTCAGTGAAGTTTAGAACAAGAAAGTTGGAAAATTAAAATCATGTAATCGGATTATCTTGAAAATAAAAACATCTAAGTGTTTAATATTCGTTTAAAAAATAACGATTCAACATAAGATCAAAATGCCATTTTCAACAAGAAACCAAATTCAGGTTCCTGAAACAAAGCCTAAACTATTGCCATAGCAGTCCAAGGTTCTATTCTCGGTGCGGACAATCGGTCGAAAAAGTGTAAAAGTTTTTTCAGGCCAGCTATTCTGAGTGAGATTTTCTTGAGTTTCCCGCATTCCCACCAGGCAAATGCCGGGATGGTATCTAACATACAGATTCCAGACCGTTTCCTTCCTTTCCCAACCCCTTCTCCTTTCTCTTTCCCCGGATAATAGTGTGATAACCAAGGGATGACATCCCTCATGTTTGACGGGCTAAGATGGTAGATGCCGAAAGTTCAAAACTTTAATTACTATTCCTAAGCCTAACGATAGCCAGATTGCCGGGAGAGAACTGTTTCGAAAAGTACTCAGTTCCTTGATTAAGTATAGTAAACAGTAACGAATTCTCCTTTATAGATTAGTAGTTATGACGATGCATAATGCGTTCCCAGTTGAGCAAAAGAATTTTCGTTTTTGATTGATTATCGAGAAGCGAAAGGCGTCTAAGAAAGTTAAGAAATAGCAAAATCAATCTACAAAATAAGGAAAGGTATGTTTGGAGGCAATAGTACTAGAATTTGTATCCGAAACAAGTACCCCTACCTCCTCATATAAGTATTTGATAATGGACATAATATGAAAGAAATTCTACTTTCTGAGTGAACCATTTTATTACTTTGTATTAAGCTATTAGGAAATGATATTATTTTCTTTCTTTCTTTTTTCTTTAAATAGCCTATAGGGGTTTGCATAGGACTAACTTTATCTCAATATTGATACATCTGATACAAATGCAGATGTAGTTCTACAGATATAAACCAACATAACAGGCATATTTAAAAATAAACTCCGATAAACAATATCAAGAATCACGTCCTATACGTTTAAATTTTGTCTGGTAGATGTCAACCACTGGAGGATTGTTGCTCCTATCTAACAGTGCGATCAATGTTGCCAAACGGGTGGATTCATAAAATAGCTAAATGGCTCACAAAATCTAGCCACTAAAGATTAAACACTTTAAATTTTTTGCTAACAGAATTTAACAAATAAAACCAGCAAAGTGTGTTTATTGACGAAGATTGAAAGATGTCATATCAATAACAGTTTTTCTTCCTTAGTTTCCAGTGATCAAACTTAAGTACATGCCAATGTGAGTTGGTTTAGAAGTAAATGCAGTAGTGCACCTAGATCATATTACTGCAAACTTTCGACAAACTGGATACTTTCAAATATCTAGGATCAATGTAAACAGACGAAAACCATATTTAGAAAGAAATTAAGTGTCGATTGAAGGCAGGAAATTCGTGCTATTATTCAGTTCAAAATCTTTGTCGTCGCGAATTTTGTCAAGGAATTTGAAACTTAAAATAATATATATAGAACGATAATCCTGTTTTTCTGTATGGTTGTGAAATATGGTCGCTTTCTCTGAAGGAAGAACGCAGATGAAAATATTTGAGAATAAAATTCTGAGACGAATATTCGGAACCAAGAGGAATGGGAATCAAGAATCACAGAAACTTCATAACGAATTTATGCGATTTACCTAACATTGTTAGAGTCATCAAGTCTAGAAGGCTAAGGTGGGCAGATAATGTAGCCAGAATGGAAGAAAGTAGGACGGTTTTCAGAGTTTTCGCTGCAAATTCAATCGGAAAATGTCCATTATGAAGATCTAGGCGCAGATGTGGAGGATATTAAGATGGATCTCGCAAAAAATAGGAATACAAAATAGAAACCGGATGCAGTTGGCTAAGGACACAAGTCAATGGAGAGGTCTTGTGAACGCGGCATTGAATGTTCATATATATATATGCGTGTGTGTGTGTGTGTGTTCATATATTTCAGCAGCACAGTCACTACCGCTGCAGTTCTGCTAATCACTCTTAGTACTAAGTTGACGTTTCAAGAATAGCTAGTTCATATCAAGTTTTCTGTTAACTGGATAAGGCACTTACTGAATTATTTTTTCTGCTATCCGCAGCATACGACGAGAAAGAAAAGTCTCGCACCGGAGTTCCCAAGTAGTAGAAACGTTTCACCATTAATTTAACATCCCCTCATGCTGGTCACTCAAGGTGAACGAATATCTGTAAAAATTCAACATAACTCTCCTGTGGCAGCCTCGTTATTCTTCATATTTCCCTCAAAAGAAGAGGTTGCACTTCACCGGAAGAAGTAAAAGTACAATAGAATACCAATTATCTGAACTCTGACTATCCGAATTGCTTTCAGAATTTCAGAAAAAAATTAAGTAATAAAATTGTCCTTCCCTCCGAGAATCAAGTATAGACGCAGCGCGAACATTACTGGGATGATGAATCACCGTCTCATATTGTAATTCTATTATTGACTATGGTCCCCAGTCAGGTGGCCAACCCGGCCCACCTGTCACTGTTCGTTATGATTAGTCAATCAGTATGTCGTTGACCTGCTACTTTGAAGGTATTCTTTCGCGTCGGTGCGTTGTTTTGTTTGTGAATGCGTTTCATCGATCACCATGGCTTCTAAAAGAAAACGTGTTGTGTTATAGTTAGCGGATAAACTAAACATTATAGAACAATCAAGTAAAGGATTTGCGGGTAAACAGTTGGATGTAGGTGTCAACGATTTCAAACATTAAAAGGAGCAAAATTATACTTTTAAACTTCGTGTCAGTGCTTGTAAAAGAAGTTGGAAGTTCTTCAAGAAAATCAATGAAGGCAGTAACAAACAAAGATTTAGAAGATGCCGTTTGCAAGTGGTTTGTGCAGAACGTTTAATGAAAAACTCAATTTCGGGTACGATTCTTTGTGAAAAAGCTCTCCTATTTTCCATTTTCAACATGCATACAGGGCAATTAAAATAGACCCTTTTTAAAAATAAAAATAAAAAATATCCGAATGGGGCCCAGTCCCAATTTATTCGGATAATTGGAGTTCTACTGTACATCTGAAGTGCGCTTTGAAGGAGGTGACCAAATAGGAATGGGCGATATGAAGACAAGCATAACTGTTTCAATGGCGATGCATTATTTGCGAAGGTCTTTTTTAACATAGGCATTCTGTCATCATTGTATGGTCACTTACCGTAAACTGAGAGGCTTCCATGAATCGCGTTCTTTAGCTAACCTCTCCCTCCTTACATAAGACTTTTCTGTTTTAATACCACCCATCAACTGTAGATATGTTTTCTTCTTCTGATTATTACAAGTTTCTCTTTAACTTTTAATGGTTTTATCATGTCCTCAAATCTTGCCGTTCCTTTCCCGACATCATACAAAACTATTCTTTCTCTGATAGACTATAGTGTCGAAAGACACTGAGTCTTATCAATTATGTACGAAAGTAAACAAACAAAACTCTACAACAATAGATAATGCACTAAATTATGACTTTAGATAAATAGAAAATAAATTCTAAAGAATAAAAATATATTATTTTTTTAATAAAATAAAAAGATGAAATGAAATGAAATTTTTGAGTTTTACGTCCCACGGATATGCCGGCTAGACTAAAGGAGACGGTAAAGATGAGAAATGAATGAAATGGTGGAATGAAGAAAGTGGGAGGAAACGGAAGAACCCGGAGAAAACCCACGCACACGGTGTTTGTCCACCACAAAGTTCACTTGACGGGAGCAGGGTTTGAACCCGGGACCCCATGCACTTGAGGTGAACGCTCTACCACTGAGCCACCGCGGCCCTAAAATAAAAAGATATTTTTAGCACATGCTTCCTTTAAAAATATATACAAACAAAATTAGGCAAATGGTACTAACAAGTAAAACATAATTGTTTTCAAGATAATTATTATTTTAAAAATATCTATTAATACATAGCCAATAAGAAAGCATGGCGAGCGCTCTCATATACAATCAAATTATAAATTCTTAAATTGTCATGTAACGTGTAAGTACACGTTTAATATCAATATTAAAAAGAATATTATATTAAATAGTAAAATTATAGTATTCAAATTTGAAGAGTTTACCAAGTGATTATATACTATTATACGAGAGTTTCCAATTTAGCCATGCATCAATAGAACTTTTTTGAAAGTAATTGCTTTGAGTTGAGAATTATTATTTTTACTTCTTTTTACAATTTGTTTTAGTTTCAAAGAAAGTATACTTTTGAATATATATATATATTATTTTATTTTATCCTTTATTATACCTTTCACCATTTAAATCATAATACAGTACAATGTGCCAATCAGTTTCCAATACATGTAGCATTGTTCTTTTATCCCATACTATTTCTACAATTTCTTGAGTCATTTTCTTCATTTTTCTCCACACGAAAATTTTGAAATTATTATTTTCCCGCACTTTTGTGTAACATCCTTATATCTTCCACATAAAATACAACATTCCACACGAAATGTTTGAAGGTGGCTGAAAGTGGCGTTATTTTATTTACAGCAAATGTTTCTACATTTAAAAAAAAATATACAGAGTGAATCAAAAGTCTGGACACGGTGGAATAAATCGAGAACTTAACTTCGAATCGAAAAACCAAAAAACACGTGTTTAGTAATATTAAAAAAAACTATCTGATGAAACCAAACTCGACCCTCTAGACCCACCCCCTGGGGGCTGGGGTGGGGTCAACTTTGAAATTTCAAATGGAAACCCCAATTTTTGATTGCAGATTTGGATTCTACGGCCCAAACTATGTAAGGTTTCATCAACACTTTTCCGTCGATGCATTATATGGCGCCATAATAGGCGAAAGTAAATTAACTGTTTGGGGTGAAAAAGAAAGACATTTTGCTGTTAGACCGAGAATCGTTACCAACAGATCCGTCACCGTTAACGACCTGCCACTTATAAACGAATCGCTCAGGTGAACGTCGCTTTAACATGTGAATGAACGAACGAGCAATGCCATCCCAATGTTGCAATCCCATGTCACGTGCCACTAAACGTGTTATAATTCACACATCCATACGTTGCATGTGAGAAGAAAAAACAATAATGAAACGAATAACACACACACACACACACTCACACACAGGTATCACTTCTTGTACAAATGCTCCACTATAATGCCCAAATTACAGGTTACGCCTATAACCTTCGTCATGTCTATCCCGAACGAAAGTTCGATCAACGTACTTAAGAGGACTCCATGCCACGAAAATGAAATAAAATTTTTTTTAGTTTTAGGTCCCACGATTTTGCCGGTTAGGCTAAAGGAGACGGTGATTATGAGAGAGATGAATGAAATGGTGGAATTAAGAAAGTGGGAGGAAACGGGAGATCCCCGAGAAAACCCACGCACACGGTGTTTGTCCACCACAAAGTTCATTTGGCGGGAGCAGGTTTTGAACCCAGGACCCCAAGCACCAGAGGTGAACGCCCTACCACTCAGCCACCGTGGCCCCATCCACGAAATTAAGGTGGTACCGTACATATGTATTGAAATGTGCACTCTGTTCACACAATGCTCTTTAGTGGTAACTCCTTTAATTTTGAAATTATATTGGAACGACAGAATCTAATCTTGTCTAGGGTCCGATGTGATCAATTTATTGATGACACATTAATAATGTCGTATTTACGATTTTGTTTCGGGAGGGGCTTTGCTAACTTTCGGGGGGACTTTGCCTGGAAATGTGAAAATTCTGCAAGATATTTCATTTACTTTACTATACTAAGTAAGATTTCGGGGGGGGGCTTAAGCGCGGAAGCCACCCCCCTAAATACGCCACTGCACATTATAGACATTTAAAAATTAAAGGATGAAAGGATTAAAAATAAAAATAAAACATACTACTAGAGACTACTACCCTTTACAGACTATTACTACTATCACTACTACTAGTACTACTACTACTACAACAACTACTAGCAGATAATAATAATAATAATGAGAAGAAGAAGTAAAGAAAGAATTCAATTATAATTTCACCCATCTAAAACTATGCGAGACTGCGAGCAGTCTCGTGAGTCGCAGTCCGACTATTCGCACAAATCAGGCGAAATGATGGCGAAAATCATGATGCCGTCGCTTCGGGGGACGACGTCGTGCCACTGCTGGGTCAAGACAACCGTCTGTCTCATAGCTGCCGTTCCTGAACAGCGGCGGGGCCGTCACGGTGTTCGCTGCCAAGCCGACAAATAGGCAGCCGCCTTTGAACCAGCACTAGCACACCCTTTTCGCTGCTGTCACCCAATAATCGACGACGGTCGGACAAACTTCGTCGGCAATTGTTCATGGGGAACGTCTCGGTTCCAAAACCTAATAGAGGTTCGGATCTCACTTTCAACTGTAGGTCCCGTCTCTCTCGTCCCACTGCGGAAAAGGAACGATAAACACCCTAACAAACCCAATAGTCACACATTTTCTTTTGTTTTTTGATCACATGTATACTTCTTTCATCACGTCTACAGCATTGAAGCTAATTAAAATTCATATAGGAAGTTCTCCTGATTTCGCCATTACAGCGCCACGTCACACAGCGACAACGATGTTTCGACTAAATCTTATACAGGTTTGTGCGCAGAATCCGACTCTGCAATAAGAAATAAAAGCTTCCATTTAAAATCTTTCAGCTAACCCCAACTAGCGGTAGGGTGCGGTATCGTGTTTGGTATAATTGAATAACTTTGTTGATCCGACGCGTATTTCTCAAAATACTGCACCTTATACGGACGGTCGGAGCTAATATCAAGCTCATAAACGAAGAGGGGAGCATCTAATTTCACCGATTACAGCATGATATCACACATTGACGAAAAAGTTTTGATTATAGCTTACATTATTTGGGATGCAGTCTCCGAATCTTCAATAAAACATTGGAGTTCCCATTTGAAAAATCAATGCCCCCCCACTCCCTTTCAGAAGGTGGGGGCGGAGTGTTGCGTTTGATATCATCGGATAGCTTCTTGAAACATATTAAATACGTTTTTTTTCACGCTTTTATGATCAGAAGTGTATTTCTCCAATTACTCTACCGTGGCCAAACTTTCGGTTCACCCGTTATTTCTGTAATATAATTTCATCTCAATGTGTATTAAAACTTCCAAAATTAAAAATATAAAAGAAACAAACAGGATGAGGTTCCCTAAGCGAACTTTCAAGAAAATGAAAGCTAAAAATGAAAGTGAAAATGTCCAAATAAATAAAAACAAAATAAGGAACTGCATATAGGTGAAAAGCCAAAAACAGAGTATATAAACGTATGAAATTGTAAACAATGGGTCAGTTATTGGTCATTCATTGGCAGTCAGTCAGAACAGACAGAGTCGACCATTAGAACCTCATCAGGATGGACCTCAGCCTGTACCGCTATAACCTTCTGTAAGTACTTATTAATTATGCCGAGAAACAACGCATAAGAAGTTCGTGCATGGAGGTCTTCTCCATGACAGGCACATTTTGTTAATCTGTAACTTCTATATTATTGTCATGACCTTTTTTATGTACTACATATTATTGTCATAACCTTTCTTTATGTACCTTCATTAAATTATCAAAATGCATCAAAATAGTATTATCTTACTACCGAGTACAACAATAAGCAATCTCCCATAATCACTTATTCCAAATAGTAACAAAAGCGATTATTTTAAGTTACGAGACATTTCAATCATAAATTAGCTTGACAGTTACAGGCTATTTTTGATAATTTCACACCATTCGAACATTTTCACGTTATAGGGCCAATTCTACACTATCCTGATATCTTTTAATCGTCAGATAAGATAACACTGGTCGCAGCGGTCATGTGTTATTTTGTGTAAGATGAGATCTACTACCGCGACAAGGTTGGATCATTCCGATAATTTATCTTTATCAGAGAATGGTACAATCGACCCTAATGAATGTCATATTTTAGCGATTAGAAAACAGTTATATCAATACATTTTCATCTTAGACACAGAAGTCAAAAAACACCATAGTGCAATAAGCAGATACTTCAATAGCTATACTTTTCTTCAATTTTCCTTTTACTTTTAATTGTTTTATTTTTTGTCCTCTACTCGCCGCTTTTGAATTTTCTGGTTTGCAACACTGATACTGCCCGAAGCCCGAATGAAGAAGGTGTGCCTTTCTCTGTGTATTCTGTCTGTGTGTAGTGTGCTTCTATCCAGTGACGAGAAAGAACAGAGAAGTGAACCAGTGACACTGAACGAGAAGAGAGGTCGGAAATACTACCAAGCTCATGAACGAAATGGGAGTATTTAGGGGCCATTTATTTTCCCCGATTACTGCGCCATGTTATGCATCGACGGAAAAGTGTTGATGAAACTTTACATAGTTTGGGCCGTAGAATCCAAATCTGCAATCAAAAATTGGGGTTTCCATTAGAAATTTCAAAATTGACCCCACTCCAACCCCCAGAGGGTGGGTCTAGAGGGTCAAGTTTGCTTTCATCAGATAGATTTTTTAATATTACTAAACACGTGTTTTTTGATTTTTCGATCCGAAGTTAAGTTCTCGATTTATTCCACCGTGTCCAGACTTTTGATTCACTCTGTATATATATCATACTACAAGTATATATATAGGGTGTTTCAAAACAACACTGTCAACGTTAGGAGATGATCCCTGACACCAAGATAAAACAAAAAGTACAGACAAACCTGGGTGCAGAAATCCGTCATTTCGGAGTTATAAGCTGCCGAAAACATGAAAAAATGAACTTTACAGGTCGATAGCTCCAACTAATACTATGGAACCTACCGCAGTCTGATCAAGACTTCACTGAGGAACTAGTATGTGCCCTATGCAAATATGCAAATATCCATGTTTCAGAATCCAGCGGTACTTCCGCAGCAATTTTTTAGAGATAGTTGGTAAGTACAAAAATTATAAGCCCATAGCTATACTCCCTCCATAAAAATTATTGTATGAGTTCTGCAGGATTCTGAAACATGAATATTTAAATAGGGCATATACCGGTTCCAAAGTGAAGTCTTAACCCGACTACGGTAGATCTCATAATATTGGAGTTCATTTTTTTCATGTCTTTGACAATCAATAACTTCGAAATGACTGCAACCAAGTTAGTTTATACTTTTTGTCTTATCTTGGTGTCAGGAATCATTTCTCAAATGTTGTTGTTGGTGTTGTTTTGGGACATTCTGTACATATATATAAATGAACATTATATTAAAGTATGACTTTTATCAGAATTAAATATCGATTTGTCTTTTCTTTATTAACAAAAATGCCTTCACACAGCTAAACAAAGAATAACAAGAATCAAACGACTGATGGGGTTCCAGTGCGTGGAAAACTTGCTGAAGTTGAAGAACTTCCAATCTAAGAATGCATTGTTTTTCTTTTCTTTTTTCTTTCTTAAATTCCGTTGTTGTTTTTTTATCGTGTTGGTGTTTTTATATTTTCTTCTACATAAAGTGTTCCCCTATCTTCTCTCTTCTCATCTCCTCTCTTGCTCTTTCTGTCTGTTTTTCTCCAAGAGATGCCATCCTAAAGATGATGAAAAGCTGGTCATTTCGAGCGGAAGATACTTGAGGCTCTGGCGCGTCATAAACCTAAGATTACATTTGAAGAAACACGGAGAAAAACTAAACAGAATCAGAAAAAAAAGAAAAAAATAGAAGTGAAAGATACCAAATTACATTGCTTCTCCCTTTTGTGTAAGAGGAGGACTTTTGTGTTACAGTTTTCCTCTTTGTTTTGTTTTCTTTCTTTCTTCTAGAAGCGTAATCTGCACTGCAAAGCTCTTGGATTAAAGGAAAATTGCAACGGAAAAGGTGAGCTACTCTACGTACTACTACTACGGACGACCCAAAAAAATTTCACCTCCTGGAGGAAATTGACAAAAAGGTCATCACTTAGAGGAAAGGTCACAAAGAGATTT
This sequence comes from Thermobia domestica, assembly GCF_964235325.1. Taxonomy (NCBI): domain Eukaryota; kingdom Metazoa; phylum Arthropoda; class Insecta; order Zygentoma; family Lepismatidae; genus Thermobia; species Thermobia domestica. The sequence goes on along the minus strand of NC_137465.1, from coordinate 111,928,369 downwards.
CGCTAAACCTTAACTCATTCCGCCCTACACTTAACGACTGAAGTTCAGATTCACATAAAATAAACTTGTTTGTTACCATTTAAAGACACAAACGAAATGTGGAATCTTCTTTCACTTGTATTTTTTGTTTAAAGAATCTGCGTGTCACACGCCGTGATGATTTCTTCCTCGGGGGAAATGTCAATACGCGGGGGATGAAAGTAGTATTGTGAAAATACAAGTAATCCTGATTTAGTACGATCGGAGATTTGCCTCTGCGGGAATTTTGTACCTCCGGGATGTTTAGAAAATTCTTTATTTTCATTCCCTTTTAGATAGACACTGATGGATCTGACCAGGGGTAAAAGAGGATGGCGTTACTCCACTTCAAAAAAAATGTCTATGGCGTCCCTCCACTTCCTAAAAAATTACAATGGATAAAGATAGGCACGGGTGACGGCATGACGTCATGCTTCCACTACCTTTTCAGATCCACTATTACCTCTGGATCTGACCGTCAATTGTAGACTTAATTACAGGTTTCTAGGCAAGTGTTTAAATCATTAAATATGTTATCATATTAATGTTTTAATACTGTTTTTAAACAGATTCCGAAAATCATTGGCTTTGTATATTCTTCCCAGAGGCGACTCTAAGCAATAAATGATTAAACAAAATCATCAACAAAAGAATTATAATAGAGGAACTAAAGAAAAAGAACAGCAACTAGAAATTAACGTACATTGAGAAAAAATGTAGGTAGAGTACTTAAAAAGGTAGGTTAGATGCGTAATTCCTATAGTTTTTAGACTTAACGTACGGCAAACGTATAACTGAAAACGCATGTTTTATAATTCTTTCCGTATACGTGTTCCATCTATACGTACTTCCCGTATGAAACAATATAGGCGCTTAGGATCTCACATACAAATGGACGTATATAACATATAGCTGAGGGTTGTAACATACTAAGTGTGGATGTGATATACGGAAAACTGTTAGATGTCAGACATCCTGCAACGGCATGATGTAACATCTAAGGACAGTGTGTATGTAGCATATGGATAGCGTATGCTTCGTTCTGATTTCTGTAGTAAGCAAGAGGATTCCGTATATTTGTACAATATACCGCTGTCCGGAGAACGGGTTTTTCTCAGTGTAGTAGATCAAGAAACAAACACTACAATATAGACCAAATGCATGTATTTCCTAACTTTCTTCCACTCCTCTAACGAACTCAAGTAAGAAACTTACTTTGGACAAGGTAATTCATGACTAAGACATTCCTTCGATTCAGTCTTTGAGTTCGAGAAACCGATTTATTAACTAACTAACTACCATTTATCGCAAAGCAAATATTTTAAACATCTTCACTCGTATCTTGCTGGCCACCTAAAATCCACGGCTTTTGAACTGCATTAAGTTACTTCTAGATGTCTTCGGATTGGTCATATATTTATTAATGAATATTAAAAAGTATAAATGTGACTTACGTGTATCGAATAGTGGGGTTAGGAAAGGTGTAATTTCGTAAATTAATGTGTAATTAAACACACTATTATTCAGTCTATTGAATTACCTAGAAACCTGACAATCGTCTCTAGCGTCTCCAGCGTTAATGATAAAAAGGTTGTTATAAGAAAGTCGGTACAAATTTGTTTGCAAGTTCGATTCCAAATATGATTACATTCCATTCAGGATTAGCATAATTGTACAGTACAGTTTCTAATATTGGAAACAAAGTCAGAAATTGCCTGAAATTTATTTCGATTCCATATCATTTTTAAATTCAAGCTTTTCCCACGGAGAATATTTCTAAAATAAGAGATATTATCACTTATGTTCTATCCACTACATTATACGCTTTTATGTAAAAGGAAATCTCAGAATTATTCCCCGCTGATCTAATGGTTAGAGCTTGCTCCGTTGGTGTAAGAGATGCCATGCTAAATTTCAGTTAAGGAAGCTTTGAAATTAGAAAGCATTCCAAATTTATATCTGGTAAATTTTACGTCCACTTCTTATGAAAAATATACCCTTGGTGCTAAAAACGGGCGGTAAAGCTCGACCAACCACTCAATCAAACAAATCATTTCTTTTCTTAGGAGAATGAATATGATCATAAAGGAGAAAAACTACCTGAAATATTCGTAAGTTTAAGTCGGTGTCTAACACTTGGAGCGCGCTGAGTTTCTCCCTATCTAAAAGCATGTAAAATTTGGTCATGATTATTTCAGGAACTACTGTACGTAAAACATTATAATTTTGGATAAGTATTTCAATGGCCAATCTAAAGAAAATGATTGGCCAGTTTCATAGATATCCCGTTTCGTTCCACAGTTGATTTTGACCGATTAAAATTGACAATCATGCAATGAGACTCTTCGCTGGTCGCCCGAGCGGATGAATTTTTCTCCTATCTTTTGTCACGTTCATTGTAACTCAAAAAACGTGTCAAAGCTCTGCGTATATTTATATACTTCTCAACACAATTTGTTTCATATTTTATGTTGTAGAATTCACCCAAACCAGCTACAGCTATAGGTTTTGGTTCCACAAATGCGGCTGCTAAAACAGTCGACTGAGAGAAATGTATTTCTTTCTTAAATAACTGAATCGAATTTTGTTTGGTCTTTCTTTACTTTGTGTTATAAGGAGGCAGTGGCGTATTTACGATTTTGTTTCGGGGGTAGGGCTTTGCCTGGAAATATGAAAATTCTGTAAGATATTTCTTTACTTTACTATAGCAAGATTTCGGGGGGCTTAAGCCCGGAAGCCTCCATCTAAATACATAGTTGTTGTGAGGATGTATGAGTTTTAAATACTAAGAATTCGTTTTGGAGACATTCTGTCGCCTTCTGTGTCGTTCTCAATCCACCGAAGAATGAGTCATACTCTTGACTTGCGATGTTTTCTTCTTTTTTGTATTATTATTTATTATTCTAAACGATTGTGCTGGTTATTTTTAGAGTGCGCGGACAAGTTTTGTTATACACGTATTGCTTTTATAAGTCTCCGAGTTTCGAAGCAAAGAAAACAACGTGTTTGACATCAATTTTTGTGCATATTGTTTACGTAAATTTAACTCATATTCGACAACATGAGTGATATAGAAGGTTCGAGGGTAAGAAGACAAACATGTTACTCTCGGCTTCCGAAAAACCGATCCCGTCAGGTATACGTTCTCAAAAAAGTACTGGAAAAGTCGACGAGAATCTGAAATGCACACGTAAGCAAAACGAAAGACTGCTTCTTTCAAGTATTGGATTGGTGCAATTGAAATGTATGTGTGACGTATATCGCTTTCAAAGGCAAGAAAATCAAAACTTAGTTATTCAAACTAGTCTACGGTTACAGCCACACACTTCTGCCATCTCTGTGCCAACAATTAGATTCCACCGCGAAACAAGTTCTAAACTGCAGTGGCGGAAATATGGGCAATTCAGATCTCTCTTCTTAGTAGTGAACGAAAAACAGTACAGTCTGGTCAATACTTTGTGCTACCAAGCATTCAAATTAATTAGCAACTTCTGATAACCCTAGATAAAACATTACTAGAAAAATATCACTAGTTTTGAATTGTTCACTAGAAAAATATAGTTTGTGTAAGCCATATATAAGGGTTTCGAACCCAGGATATACCTAGTGCTAAATCACACGTACACACATGCACGCACACAGACACACACACGCACACACACATTATATATATATATATATATATATATATATATATATATATATATATATATATATATACAATGAAACCTCTACTAACGGACACCTTCCTTAACGGACATATTTTGTATTCCCCAAACACTGGAATAGGAAAAAGCATATTGACAAACCTCTCTAAAGCGAACACTCTCTAGTACAGACACGAACAGTCTTTTCTGTCTTTTATAGGTATTATTTACCTCCGTATTACGGACACTATCCCTAGAAATAAGTTGAAAAGTGTAGTAAAAATACATTTTTAGTAATTCATACATGTATCACCAAGAAAGCATTGTGACAACATTTTGCCCCCTCAACTGTCTGCTCAGCAACCCAGACGAAGTGTCTCTGTTTAATAACACTCTTATGTCCTTTGCTTGCATCCCACTTCCACCCAAGCTGTTTTAGACACAAAAGTGATTGACAGTTGCCCGCCGTTAGGGATGACACATTATGCTACTGTCCCGTTGGAGTTTCTAACCAACCAGAAGACAAGTTTAGTACTTTTTGCCCTCAGTTATGTATATTGTCTCAAAAAGAACACTTCAGGACTCAATTACCCCACAAACTAAAGCGCCATACTGAAAACCCATACTGAAGGAAGTACTGATAAGTGTAAAGTGCAGAGAATTATAATATGTTATTTCCATGTTGTGCCTCGAACATAGAGTATTGGATGACAGAGAATAATGCATGTAATATTCGTAAGTACATGATTCATGCAAAAATATTTTTTTCTAATTGTATATTATCTTGCTCACTAATTTACATAAAAAATACTGAAACCTCTTGAAGGCGGACAATGTTTGATTCCCCGCGGCTGTCCACTTTAGAGAGGTTTCACTATATATATAAAAATCATCGCTGGTCTAGTTCTACCACGTGCATCCCATTATCACGAGGTTTCGGATTCGATCCCCTGTCGAAGAATCTTGAAATTGAACGCATTACGGTAGTTTGATATGAACTGGCCCCTCAAAATTTTAGTGGACGCTTCACTGCCCCTCCCTTTTCCTAATATTCTAACTACGCTACTGGGATTCTGCGATGCGAGAAATTCTCAATGGCGCGCTGCCCAGTCATCAGGGAAGTTCTTTCCTGCCAATAAATGGTGTCAAACAGTGGAGAGACGTCAGGAGGATACGATGGGTGAGGAAAGATTTCAGGCTGCAACTCATGGAGAGACTATACTGTCCTTTGAGCAACTGTATTTTAGTGGAACGTGAAGATAGCATGTTCATCATTGCTGGATATTTACAGAGCATTCATGAAGTATAGCACTAGAACAATCCGCAGTGACAATCTTGTCTTGAGGGAGAAAGACAAGATAGATCGCTCATAATATAGGCCACCTCATTAGCAGCATCAGCTGCGTGTTTTTGAGATCTGCGTGAAGGGATGGTTTTGAAACCATTCTGGAAGTTGACCACGATTCACTGTCCGGACCGTTTACATTCCTCGTATCAGAAGTGACAATCTGACAGGAAATCTTCCCGGTTATTCCCTACACTCGGATAACTGAAATCTTTATTGCTGGTATTAACTTATATGACACCCATAAGAGCAAAGTTTAAGCGATAGCGTGGAGATGCCAAATGATCCATGCCTAATTCGTCTGCAATGGCACAAACACTTTTCCGAGAGTACCCTTGCACGGTGTTCCAGAAGAGCTAATCAGAACATGCTCTTGTTCGGTAGTCGTGGAATCATATTTTAATATCACTGGCACAAAATTTTATAAATCAACGGCATATGGTGAATCCATTCACCAGGTCTGGTCTAACGTCACTTTTGTTTCGGTTAGATGTGTAGAGTGGCCTATTATGAACTCGTGAAGGAAAATAACTCGGAATTGTGTGTTCCCCATGTCGCACTTTCAAACAATCCTATTCAACATTACGTTGTCTTCTGACTCACTCACCTCCCTAGCCCGTTTTCTAAACATCTACGGAGTTTGTAACGTCGTATTCCTGATCTTTGTCCATCCATTGGTTGAACTATAAAGGGTGATTTTCCACCAGACGTAACCTTGGATATTTCAATCGTACTTATCCAATAATTGCAATAAAGTTAGTTAAAGAAAAATTACATTTCTGTTTATCACTGCACATTGCACTTTTGCTGATGTGGCCTGCAAATATATACGAGCTTGTTTATTATATAGGATTGCTAACTTTTCTAAGTGGAAAGTCAGGACAAACTTAGTTCAAAACTGAGAAAAGACTCCTAAAATATATTGTATATAACAATCCGGTAGAAAAATTTCTTTTACATTTTTCCCTTTTCTTCCCTGAAAGTTATACTCCTCTTTACTATTTGCTGACCCAACAGTTTCTTCTGGTTTGTTCATCCTAAAAATTCTATACAAGTAACAGAAACTTTGATTTCAAAATTAATTGAGCTTTCAGTGAACCCAGTGTAAAATTTGTTGCGTTTATCATTCTCAGATTTCTCATGACTGAAAAAATGAGCACAACCAAAGCATTATCCAATGAAACAGGCAGCAAAAAATAACAAAATTGTAAGCGATTTAGTGTTGCACAAGATTTAGAACAGTAATTTATTCGCTAAATGTTGTACGAAAATGTTTGAAGTTAAATGACATTTTTAGCTTTACGTCCCAAGATTATGCCGTTTAGGCTAAAGGAAGTGAATGATTAATGAAAGTGAATAATCGTGAAAGAATTAGTGGAATGAGGTTGTGGGAGGAAATGGGAGAACCCAAAGAAAATACGGAAACAATGTTTGTTGTCCACCACAACATCACATTATCTACGATCGAACCAGGAACCCTGCGTACTAGAGATGAGCGTTCTACACTCTAAAAACGAGTAAGGTTTTGAGAACCATAAAAATATAGTTAAAATTGGCATTGTCGTTGGAAATATAATTGTGGTGACATAAAAAATATTAATCTTATTTGCTATGTTACCAGAATGATACGAGAAATTTCATATGTGCTGTATGAAAAATATTATATAGTTAACGATTTTATTGTCATAAGGATCATCTTTATAGTTCCATTAAAAGAAAAGTATAGTTGTTTCAGCTATTCCATGTTTACGCATGCGCACAATCACATTAGAATCAGCATAAACTTCGTCCGCCATTTTTATTTATTTTTTCGTATAAGTGTTTATGAAGAGAGTTTGTTTTTCGTTTTCGAGAGCTAATTTCCTGCGAAATAGGAACTCGAAGATATGATAGATTTATTTAAAGGTAGGTTTAATATTTTACAACTTAAACGAAATTATGATAGAGTTTTATGTAATGGAGTAATTCAATTTCTAAAACAGTGAAAATAATTCATATTATCTCAGCCGTATATTAAAGTACAGCTTGTCGTACTCTCCTGTTTTAGGAGAACATACTTATATTCATGTGCCAAGTACACTCTTAGTGCTTTAGAAAGTGTTTCTTAGTGGGGAAGCTGTATTGTGCACCCTATAATGAACGGAGCAGGCATAGGTTTTTACCATTTCCAGCCTCAACATCTGCCTAAGTTATATAATGGAATAAAGGTTCAGGGATGCATTTAGAGTTAACTGACAGGAAAATTTGTGATGAAGGTTGGGCTTTTGGGTAATTGCATATTAGGAGATAAAAGTTGGAAAATGTTACTATAGCAACTCATTATACGATACGAAGTAAATTTCACAGAATAAATATTGGGGAAGGTTATAGAATGCTCACCCCCATGGCAGGTTAGTATCCAGTTTGGCTCCTTTCTTTATCAGGGCAAGTCTTTACTTTGGGCAAGGCAGTGACAATAAGCAATGAATCTGAACCGGTTCCCGCAATTATAATTACAGTTTCCAAGAAGGAAAGACGTAAAACAACGTGCCCAGCGGGGCGCTAACACGCCTTCATTCGCTGACGCTCGCTTGGCAATAGTATGTACTGACAGTATATCACTGTCTTGCCCAAAGTAAAGAGTTACCTTTATCAATACTCAATTCACATGGTATTGCTGAGCGAGCGATAGCGAGTGAAGGCAGGTTAAAACTTCTCAGGGCATGTTATCTTCTATTATGATAACTAAATGTAGATATCTGGGCTCTTGCCTAAATGTTGCTGTGAGACGGGTACGGGAAGACTACAGGTTCGAGCTAAGAATCTCACGTTCGAGCGACTCTACGTAGAATCCGGGTTATTCTAGCTATATAGCCCCAGTGAAAGGATTGCTCGAGCAAACGGGTTAGCCCTATACCAAATAGAAAATTCATATGTAAAATACAGTGTGAAATATTTTTCATAAAGGAATGAGAGTGTGAATAGAAGTAATTACTATTAGTGTACAGCGTATTGAGTTGAATTTTGAGTGATAGTGTAAGTTTTGTATGTGTAAGTGTGCTCTTCTACTACCTTCGTTTATGCGTATACCCCATTCGCTGACGCACCCTTCGCTACCGTCGGACCTGGTGCTGCGCTCCTGCTCTGACTCGGTTAGATAACATTCTTGGTTTTTAGTGAGCGCCTGGTTTTTGGTTCATGGTTTATGCACTTTAGTTTTTATGCGATACATCCACACTATTTACAGTCAGACACCGTAAAGTGAGTCTGCAAGTAGTAATGGAGCTACTCATTTAGTGCATTCTCTGCTAAAAGAAACACAAACCTCTAACCTAACCTGAAGATGTAAGAAATGTGTGAAAATTTGGTAGAACTGTCTGCTCGAGTAATGCCCCAAGGAACTCAAAATGTTCCTTCGTGGGTGTGTGTTTAGCGTATGTAACTTTTTTTGTGGGTAACTCAGGTTGGAGCTCACATAGTTCGTATCCCACATAGTGTTCGTAGGTTCTCTTAAGAAAATTTTCCTTGGCTGAAACAGAATTTTCCCTTTTCGTGTCAAATTTTCCCTAGTTTGTGGATTGAGTTGATTTTAAGTTTAACGTCCCGTTTAGCAGCGAGGTTATATGAGACGTGGACCTACTCATTAACATGGAACCACATCAGCATGCGCCGGAAATCGATCCCAGGTCTCCCACGCCAAGGGCGAATACGCTAACCGTTAGCCATGAAGCGCTCTTTCCCTAGTTTGTTGAGTGTTTAATTCCTATGATGCACGGTATGTTGTAAGATTAATTTAGTTAGACAATATATTGAAGGAAGTATGAACTACATTTATTTTATTCATTTCCTTTTCGTTTCTAACTTTTTTAAACAAAAAAGAAAAAAAAAAACATCCAGTCATCAATTGACGCAAATTATGCTACTTTGAGTACACACTAAACTCTGGCTATTGCATTGGTTTATTTCTGAAGAACAAAGATAAAATGGAACATTTATATTGAGCTCCTTCTTGGCTAAACTGTTTTCGTACGTGCCTTTGGCGTGGGAGACCCGGGTTCGATTTCCGGCGGGAGCTCATGTGGTTCGGATTCCACGTTAATCGGCAACGTTCTAGATTACTGGTCCCCCTTCCCATTGAGCAATAATAAAGACAGAAAACAACGTACCCTGCGGGGCTCTAACCCGCCTTCACTCGCTAACGCTCGCTCGGCAATACTGTGTAGATTAAATGTGTAAACTTTAGTAGAGAAAGAAACCAACCCAGCTACTAACCTACATGGGGGACCAGTAATCTAGAACCTTCCCCGTTAATCAGTAGGTCCCGTCTCATATAGCCTCGCTACGCAAAGGGACGATAAACTCAAGTCAACAACTAAACATTTATATTGTTTAATAAGTCAGTGCGAGGATTTCCGTAGATTTTGACGTTTTATCATAAAATTTCCCTTTTCGCTAAATTTACTTTTGAAATTTTCCTAGATTAGGAAAATTTCACTGAAACTACGAACAATGAGTCCACGTTAATTTTCAGGACCCCGTCTCATCACCAGAGTGCAGGAGGGATTAAAGCTCCAGTGGCGGTTCTTGAGGGAAGTCACACCGGAAAGGATTACCATTTTATTACTAGTGTCTAATAAAAGAAAACTTGATACTCAGCATTACTCGAGCACACGGTTCTACCAAATTTTGACACATTTCTAACATTTTCAGGTCAGAATAAAGTTTTGTATTTCTTTTAACAGAGCATGCACTAAATGAGGAGCTTACTAGATAGTGCATGCAGTAAGGGTGTAGTCATAGGAGTTCCGTCGAGGCCAGTCCCCCAGATGATTTCCTGAGCATCCAAATACCAAACTTTTAAAACATTGCCATTAGATTACTTCGTTTCAGTCATTTAAAAATAACAAAGTTTACCGATTCTTACTGATGGAAAAATATCACCATTTTAAAAAGCTACTGTAAATACTACCATTAGGCCTAAATAATGGTGCTAAACTGATTTGTAAGTACATTATATTTTTTATATGCTGTAACTAGTGGTTAAGAATACATTTTAATCAACTGGAAAATTTGGTGAAAAACGATGTTTTTATTCCGTTTCTCAGTTCGGATCTCATTCGGTTTTTTTTTTTTTTTTTTTTTTTTTGCGCAACTTGATGTAAAACAGGAAGCGAGATATAACTGTTAGTAAAATAATTATGGTGTTTTTATTTTGGTCACGAATAATGAATAAATATTTTTGTCAGGAAATTAAGTGAAATATAAAAAAAAAATCAGTTTATGGGCAAGATTCTAGAACACAGGTCCTCGCTCTCATTTAGCTATAATAAAGACAGAAAAGAACGTGCCGCACCGGGGATCTAACCCGCCTTCACACGCTAACGCTCGTTCGTCAATACTATGTGGATTAAACATCAAACTTTGGTGTACAGAAAGGAATCAATCTAGCTACTAATCCATATAGGGGAACATGCGTTCTAGAACCCTCCCGTCTTCTGTAGATAGATTCTGTGTAAAAGAGCCTAAATTGAAATAGTTATGCACAAAGGTATAACGTTTGGTCCTGGCAGTAGTTCTTGGTTACGCATAATTAAAACTAACTTGTACATAATATTTATGGTGATAAAAGCAAATAAATAAATGAGCAGTGTTTTATTTTTGTGGACGGAAACCAAATTTTCCTGTTTCTTCAGGTTTCAAATCACTACCTGTAACACTTTTTTTTTTTTTTTTTTTTTGGCTTTGTACATTGTAGCTGCTCCCGCTTAAAAAGCGATGGGCCCCTCCAAGATAAAACTTCTGCCTATACCCCTGAATGCAGATGACTTGAGGAAGGCTCAGTATAAATATAGTAGGACATGTATAAATATAGTAGGACATAAAAAAACTTCCGTAAATAAAAGATGAACCAAATTGTGCTAGGTGGCCACTAAAAAGCACGACCTCTATTTAACCGATTCAGGGCAGAAGGGTAGAGGGATATTCGAGCAGTTGAGACGGGTGTATCCGTAGGGAGCAGGCGCGTCAGCGATGGTAGGTATACAAATAAACGAGGATCGTGAACTTACATGTACAAGAGGGGGCGCGCTGGCTCAGTGGTAGAGCGTTCACCTCCGGTGCTTGGGGTCCCTGGTTCGATCCCAGCTCGCGCCATGTGGACTTTGTGGTGGACACACCGTGCTCGTGGGTTTTCTCGGGGTTCTCCCGTTTCCTCCCACTTTCTTCATTCCACCCTATCCACTCATTTCTCATTATCACCGTCTCCTTTAGCCTAACCGGCATAAACGTGGGACGTTAAACTTAAAGATTTCTTTTCATTTTTTACATGTACAAGAGGAATTTAAAACTCCAGTGGCCGCTCTTGAGCGAAGTCGCATCGGAAGGAATTGCCATTTTATCACCACCGTCCAATAGATGAAAACTTAATGTACCGTACTAGTCTTAGTATAATACATTAACAATGAATTGTCTATCAACTTCCTTAGCTTATGCCAATGAAACGTTTATTTTTAATATTCTGACTTCCCTCGAGAACAACCAATGCTCAATTGTTTCTTTTATTGTAGCTTATTTGAATTTAATGTTATTTATCGATAGAAAGTTCGATTTCTTTACCTCCTACTCAGAAGCCTGGGAAAAAGTTTGTTTTTCTTTATACTAAGGACACATCAGTTTAGTTTTATTTGAAATTATTTCGACCCTGTGTGGTATCTTTGTACGTAATTTTCTCTCGTCACTTTTTTTTTTTTTTTTTGGCGCGGTGGCTCAGTGGTAGGGCGTTCACCTCTGGTGCTTGGGGTCCCGGGTTCGATCCCAGCCCCCGCCAAGTGAACTTTGTGGTGGACAAACACCGTGCTCGTGGGTTTTCTCGGGGTTCTCCCGTTTTCTCCCACTTTCTTCATTCCACCATTTCATTCATCTCTCATCACCACCGTCTCCTTTAGCCTAACCGGCATAACCGCGGGACGTAAAACTCAAAGATTTCATTTCATTTTCTTGTTTTTTTCTTTCTTGTTAAAGGACATTCTTAAAATATCAAAAGGGCTACCGTTGATCAGTAATAGAGCATTCACTTCTGGTGCATTGAGTCCCTGGTTCGGTCCCAACTCGCACCATGTGAACTTTGTGGTGGAGAAGCACCATGTGTGGGTTTTCTCATGGTTCTCCCGTTTCCTCCCACTATTCTTCCCATCATTCCATTCATTTCTCATCATCGTAGTGTCCTTTAACCTAACTGGCATAACCATGCGATGTAAAGCTTAATGATTTCATTTTCATGTGTAATTTAATCGGTGAACTAGTGTTCAGCGGTATAACTCCTAATATTGCATAGTTTTACATTTTCGAATGCTACTACTGTTAAAATAACGTTATGTACATGGCCGTTAATGGCTCTAACATTGAGTAATAAACTTATATTAGAATTTAATAAAGTATCTAAAATTGATAATAAAGTATTTCTTGATTGGAGATAATGCTTTTTTGTCTGCCTTTTTGAATTTCTTGAATCCGTACTACACATGACAAGTTTTGCAGGAACTTGATATTGGTTAGGCAACGAATATTGCACAACTTGCACATGCTGGCCACTATACTGTAGCCGCTGTATCCCTGGCTCTGACGGCTATGCGAAAAAGAAATCGAGGGTTTATACTACACTGACACTCCCCCCCCCCCCTACAAGGCCCAATGAGTGACCGAGCTGTCACCGCGTTGACACGGAAAGCAGACGTTGTTGCCACTCTTTCTTCTTCCTTTCGTTTGTGCATAGTTGAGTGAAAAGTACTTTGAGATTGTATTCGATTATTGCAACTTTGAGTTGTTTCCTTTCCGTTTTGGGTGTGCTCTTAAGAATATTGTTGTATTTAATTGGTGACAATGGTTAGTTCTTCAGAACCGAAGCCAAAGAAAATAGGAGTGTATAAAGGACAAAACCGAGAATTTATATGCAGACTTCGTGAATATTTCGAGAACTAGCGCGATAATGGAGGTCCTCTTCTTCCTGTGACCAGTGTGGTGAACAGAGTTGCTGATGTCTTGCGTGTGGGAACATCCACTGTTTAGAACATAACAAACTAAAAATGTTCCGAAGAACTTAATTCTCCTGCAGTTTTGGTTACTCCAGGCAAAAAAAAAAAAAAAAAAAAAAAAACTTTTGTATAGTTTTCTTACACGGAAAGTTTAAAAAAGCCATGAAAATTCAGGATTTCTTAAGCAATTCATTTCGATTAAATTCGCTTGCTTTTTCTGTTTATTCTTAGTGTACCTGTATACGGTTAAACCCACGACAAATTGGCAACATTGTTTTGGCCACGTGCAGAACTGTCGGAGCCAGAGAGGTAGCGGCTCTAGTATACTAAGACACCGGTTCAATAGCCAATAAAGACAACCAGCGGCAGACGGAATAGGATTCGAAAGTAGTGTATGTTGTAAAGGTACTTAGGATTAAAAAGTAGTGTATGTTCTAAAGGTACTTCTTTCGTTTCACAATTTAGTACAGGAAAATGAAGGTCGTACTTGAATAAGGAAAACATATAATGGTCAAAAAAGCTAACATTTCCGTTTTCCTCATAAAATCCGGCTCTATGCGTGATTAGAGTGCAAAATTAAAAAGGTTGTATAATATTTTAAAAACTGTTTAGGCGCAGAACAGGGATATTGAAAGAAAAGATGTGGAAAAATGTTAGATTAGTAATACATAATACAAAATGTTTTATTACAAGGCTTCGGATAGTCATGCACTAAAAACCTCAAAATATGCATGCAAATATGTCCTCTTTTCTGTTTGGTATGCCGAACTGCAATCATAGATAACACATAACCAGCTTACTTGTCTCTTCAAAACTGCTGGAGTGTTATCATCAATAGATAAAGGTGACCCCTGTTTCAACTGGATTCCATTTCAAGGAATTTGGTCAGTGACATTTCGTAGCAGATTTCTGATCACTCAACAAGATAGAAAATCTGTGCAAAAATAGAATTTCCGTCCTAGCAGGGGCAATTTTGTTAAAAAAATCATCGATAAATGAGTTATATTTCCATGTTCACTTACAAATTATGGTCTTTGCAGCAGATACCATTGAATGTGCATTGGAAGAAAAACATATGCTATAAAATATGCAGTCTCGTAAAATACGATAAATATGCATTTGCATAAGAAACATGGAAAATGCATAACTATTCGAAGCCTATTTGTTACCTAGCCCACTGAAATTTAAATATTTTGCTACGAAAAATAATGGTTCTTGAAATAAACATATGTATTTACTCCTTCATTTTTCTGATAGATTGAGATTGATTTCACACATAAATACAAAGTATTACGTCTCTTAGAGAAGTGGCTAAACCTGAACACAAAAGTGGAGGAAATTTTGGTAAAGAAACCTAGAAGTTTGCCAGAGACACTATATTTAACAACAGTACTGAAAAGAGAAAATCTTAATTCAGGTTAGTGTTGATATTTTTTCCCCATAAGGAGAATGTGTTTGCCTTTGCTTCGTTTTCAGCAAATAAATGTAATATATTGTTGTAATAGCAGAATTGCAGGAATACAAATTGATTTATTTCAGTGTGTTTGATACAATAGTGTTAATTACTATTGTTAATATTATATTCTGTGCTGCGTCATTTGGGTAAGTCGAAGTGTAGAGAATATAGAATATTCACTGGCTGTACAGAAGATTCCATTCCGGCATTTGTGAGGTGTGACTGAAATATTCCACGTTTATCTTTAGATATCCATATCATCTCTTGAGGAAAGTCACATCGGAAAGAATTGCCATTTTATCACTACCGTCTAATAGAAGAAAACTTAATGTATCTTACTAATCTTTGTATAATACGCTAACAATGAAATGTCGATCAACTTCCTTAGTTTATACCAATAAAACGTTTATTTTTAACATTGTGACTTTCCTCGAGAACTACCATTGCTCAGTTGTTTCTTTTATTGTGGCTTATTTGAATTTAATGTTATTTATCGATAGAAGGTTCGATTTCTTCATCTCCTACTCAAAAGCCTAGGACAAAGTTTGTTTCTCTTTATACTAAGCTGCAGTCTATCTTGAAGAAAGTCACATCAGTTTAGTTTTATTTGAAATTATTTCCACCCTCTTTGGTATCTTCGTAAATAGCTTTCTGTCGCTGCTGCTTTTCTTGTTTTCTTCTTTCTTGTTATAAGACATTCTTAAAATATCAAAAAGGGACTACGGTTGATCAGTATTAGAGCGTTCATCTGTGGTGCGTCGGGCCGTTGTTCCGATACCAGTACGCGCCTATTGAAAATTGTGGTGGACTAACACTGTGTGAAGAGGTTTTCTCGGGGTTATTCTATTTCCCTCCACTTTCTTCATTCCTCCTCTTCATTCATTTCCAGGGGGGCCGCGGTGGCTCAGTGGTAGAGCGTTCACCTCTGGTGCTTGGGGTCCCGGGTTCGATCCCAGCCCCCGCCAAGTGAACTTTGTGGTGGACAAACACCGTGTGCGTGGGTTTTCTCGGGGTTCTCCCGTTTCCTCCCACTTTCTTCATTCCACCATTTCATTCATTACTCATCATCACCGTCTCCTTTAGCCTAACCGGCATAACCGTGGGACGTAAAACTCAAAGATTTCATTTCATTTTTTTCATTCATTTCCATAATCGATTTCTGCTTTAGCCTATACGCAGTTCCATGGAACGTAAAACTCAGATTTCATTTCTTTTGAAATATCAAAATAATTAAAAAAAAAAACTACACTTTGCGCCATCAAGAGCAGTATCTCTATCCTTCGTGATTCTGGAACTCAATGAATAATTAACACTTCTGACCAGAGTATATACACTTATTTATTAAAACTAAAATACAATGTAACAGTTTCTATGATATAAATGTCTATGTTCTGAATATCTCTTTCAGTTAGTGTTTGATGAAGACAACGTTAAGTTAATTTAGTTTTTAATAAATAAGTGTATATACACTGGTCAGAAATGTTTATTATTCCAAGAGCAGTATGTAATTTTTATTTAGAATGTATCTAATAGCGTGGATTTGCAAGTATGTACATTTTTGGTATAGAGTTTGCTATTTTCCACCATAGTTTCTCAAGGTGGTACCTTCAGCGGGAGAAGCTCAGTTACAGTAGTTCAAGGTAGCACTTTTCTCATGGTAACTCAACTGCTAAGAAAGTAAATACAAGACCTCAGGACATGTTTTATAGGTCATTGACTTATTATTGATTACAAAACAAGTTACGAGTCAATCCTTTTTAGCTGAGCAGTGTTAAACTGTCATAGTTCTAGTTTAAAATGGAAAATAACTGGGCCTTTTAGGGTCAGAAGAGCATGCTTTGTCTCGGAAATGGAGCAGGCAATCGTGACATTGCTTCAGTGACTTGACCCAGGTGTTTTTTTTTTTTTTTTTTTTTTTTTAATGTAGTTACCATGCTTTGTACCCCTGGAATAATTGCCTTGACGAGCATGGTGACATATGTTCAAAATATATATTTACAGTGTCTTACTACTTGTGAATATGCCTTGGAAATAAAGTTTATTCGTGGGAAGTCTTCGCTTTTTTTTTATTAGCATGATAACACATACTACCGAGTAACTTATGGTTTAAAATAGTGACACAGTGGCTGTAAATTTGATTATGTAACGTAACAAGTATTTCCAAGGTGATGCCTTATACTAAAAGAGAACGATAATGAATGTTTCACAGTTTATTTTCTTAAGTTTGAAAGGGATGCTGAATGCTTATTCTTTTCTTCCAGATACAAGAAGCACAGTCCTTTTTACTTTATTGAGAAGACATTTTCCTGTAGTAACATCAACTGCGAGGAAGAAAGACACAGCTGGAACGTGGAGACTCATAAAATACGAAAGCCAACAAAGATTCTCCTTTTTTCACGTAAAGGTAAAAATAATAATATTTACTTTCATTTATGAAATTACAAATTTGTATAATTAGCTAGTTTCCAGGCCTTGAAAAGTAAGAAGTGGGAGAATGTATTCTGCTTCATCTGAACAAAAAATTCCAGGTTTAACACAGATGAAGGGAATTTGGATAAGGATGAGATGGTATCATCTAATTTTATCAATAAGAAATAGTATAAGTAATGAGTTAATATTTTTATTTCAATAAATGTACATAGTTATATTACTGGCGTGTACAAACCAATTATTCACTCCTTATTTGATATAAAACTTGGAAAAAACTTTTATTTTACTGTTCTAAGAAACGGACCATGTGGTCTTATATTCATAATAACGAGCCACAGCCCCGTTGAAGGAATCCTGATAGTGATTACGAAATATCGGTGAAGTTATTAACACTAGGAGGCGAGTATTTTAATATCTAAAATATAGCATCCTTAACTGTACTTCCTTACTATAACCGGAGGTGGGGGAAATTTACTACTTCCGGTTTTAATATTAATCTACGTAGAGCAAACACTTAGGTATATCGAGAAGCAGCTTTACACAATCAATTTAGTATTGCAAGAATAAGAACCCATTTTTTATCTTGAAACCGTATTCAAACCGGAAGTTGCAAAGACCAACCACTTCCGGTTTTAACGTTGATCGCTATAGAATTGAAACGGTAATAGATGGCAGGAAGCGGTTTTCTGCAATAAATTTAGCGTCTCAATAGTATTTTCTATTTCTAATATATACGAAGAAAAGGAGAGGTAGAAATTACAATAATTTTCGATTGTAATATTGAAAAAAAATATTATAGCATACAAACCAAACTCCTTCACGTGGTGTACACGTGGCAGTACTACTTGTTTGTACATACAATATATCCCATCAATAGGTAATTTAAGAAATTATAAGACACTATTCATAAATTGTGTAGTTTGTCACGAATTATAAATAACAGCAAGAACAAATCTAATATTACTAATTACAATTTCACAGTTACTTTTTTAATTGCTAGTTTATATATACGGTGAGTCATTTATAATATTCAACCTTAAAACGGAAAACCAAAAAAGTGAGAGAAGCGAAACTGTGACAAAGCAACTAGAAGATAAGGGTACACACATATTAAGCATCAACACCCGGAGAACAGTCTTGCTAGTGTAATATAAAGTTAGGTTCTTCAGAAAGCAAATTGCATACTATCTTATTACAAATTGCAAATCTACGCTTAAAGAGAAAACAAACAATACCACAATTGATGTTCAGTGGTGGAAACTAACAACCCTAGTTTCCCAAACATGAAAAGAAAAAAGAGGGCGCGGTTGCTCAGTGGTAGAGCGTTCACCTCCGGTGCTTAGGGTCCCTGGTTCGATCCCACCTCGCGCCGTGTGGACTTTGTGGTGGACAAACATCGTACTCATAGGTTTTCTCGGGGTTCTCCCGTTTCCTCCCACTTTCTTCATTCCACCATTTCATTCATTTCTCATCATCACCATCTCCTTTAGCCTAACTGGCATAAACGTGGGACGTAAAACTTAAGATTTCATTTTCATGGAAAGAAGAAAAAACTTGGAAGGCTTCTACAATAGAAATGATACGAGGCAAGCTTATCGAATGTACCTTAGTGTCAAACAGTACACTCAATACTTGACATATTGATACGTACAAAATTGTAACAAATTAAAAATTGAACTTTTTCAAAATGTTGTTCTCGAAAATTATCTCTCGAACGGTTTGAGATATCAAAGAACAATAAAGTTATTATGGTTTTAATGTTTTTCGAAAGCAATGTACGTAATTAAATGTGATAGTTACTTATTAAACTTTCCAAAATAAAGCCTTTGAAAAGTCAAATTTTCAGTTTGTTATAAGTTTGTTCCTATCTCTTCGAAATACGTCAAATCTTCACGGTAGTATTTTACCAAAAGGTACATTCGATATGCCTTGCCCCGTCTGTCTTATTTGCGTTATTACTATTGTGAAAACCTTCAAATTTTGTTACTTTTTCATGTTTGCTATATTGTAGTATTGTTGGTTTGCAACATTGAACAATAAGTTTGGCATTGTTTGTTTTCTCTTTAAATGCAGATTTTAAATTTGTAATAACCTAATGTGGTGTTATTTAAAAAAAACTAATTTTATATGGGGTTGACATCACTGTTCACTGGATGTTGATGCCTAATACAGATTAATGTGTCCCCCTCCCCCTACTTGCATCCTACGAAGTTTCGCTCCTCTTCCTCTCTTTTGGTCTTCCCGTTGTAATCATTGGAGTTTATAAATGACGCACCATATATATATATATATATATATATATATATATATATATATATATATATATATATATATATATATACAGTACATTGTACAGCGTGTGAATGAACTAGACCACAAACTGTAACAAGTGATTCCTCACATTATAATTAAAAAAAATGAATCTGCGGTTAAAAGTGCATAGTTTCGGAGTTAAGACTGCCGAAGAAGTGACCAGATTAATTTTAAAGGTCCATAGCTCCATTAGTATGTGCCCTATCCAAATATCCATTTTTGAGAATTCTCCAGTTGCATAACGATTTTTAGACAGACAGTTTGGGAGTACTCATAAAATTTTAACTAGTCCCAAACTGCTTCTCTAAAAATTGTCGCACAAGTACCGGAAGATTCTGAAACAGATATTCGGATTGTGAAAACCTTCAAATTTTGTTACTTTTTCATGTTTGCTATATTGTAGTATTGTTGGTTTGCATCCAATTGAAATATGCTCCATAGGAGTGGAGCTGCGGAACTTTGAAGTTCATTTTTTCGCGTTTTAGGTAGCTTATAACTCCGAAACTATGCTCTTTCGACCACACTTACTTTCATGTGAGGAGTCACCTGTTCATTAACACTTTATATATATATATATATATGGTGTCTCAAAAGTCCCCTGACATAGGGTAACACTGTTATTATCAGAGTTACAACAAAATGTAAGAGTAAAAAACATCTACAAATATGATGTTTTCACTCTAAAGTGAAGGATTTTTTTTTTTTTTAATTGGACGAGCCGTTTTGGCTGTACACTCTTTATGCGCCCAATGTTAAACGAAAATGCAACGTTGGCATTAACCTAGACCCACAACATAAGTGAATGAATTTACTGTTTGAAAGGTTGTCTCTCCGTCGACATGTTAGCGTAAAAGACAGTAACTTCATTCACTTATGTTGTGGGTCCAGGTAAATGGCAACGTTGAAGTTTCGTTTAACATTGGGTGCATAAAGAGTGTACAGCCCAAACGGCTCGTCCCATTTAAAAGATCTTTTCACTGTAGATTGAAAATATCATATTTGGAAATAGTTTTCCCTCTTACGTTTTGTTAAAACTCTGATAATAATAGTGTTACCCTATGTCAGGGGACTTTCGAGACATCTTACATTATATATATATATGTATATATATATATATATATATATATATATATATATATATATATATATATATATATATATATATATATGTGTGTGTGTGTGTGTGTGAGTGAGTGAGTGAGTTTGTAGCTTTAAGATTGGTTTTGACTTCCTTTACAATTTATGGACAATTTCTTATTGAGTATATTTGGTTTCAGGCTATAGATGAGTTGGTGCCTGAGTGGAAGGACATAGAAGATGAGAATATTCTCAAAGGGTAAATGTAAAGGCTACAATTTTTGTAATACATTTTCCTTCAGAATATCCATCTATCCACAACCAACAAGTTCCTTATGTAATCGACAATATTCTGATCATGCACTCTTGTATATCTGGCCTGCTATTCAAGTTTGGTTTTAAAAAGAATAAAACTTGCATAACGTCTTTTCCAACTGTTCTTTCATAAACTTCTACATCAAATCTTGGAAAGGCTGATCATTGGTTGATCCTTCATAAGTTTCTACATTAAAATTTGGAACAACGTGTACACCAATTCATAAGTCACAGCTGAAGCAACGGGTTTTGGAACACTTTCAACGAGGTTATGGTGAGAAACATTTGCAGTAAACACCTGTTAGGCTGTTCGTGTTTCTGGAGATGTTTTCTAAGCGACTTAATATTTAGAAAATCACGAAAGCAGTATTTTTCTCCGTCGATATTTGCTACAGGTTACAACTTGTGGAAAAAACGAAAGCGGAGAAGAAGATATTTAGGCGATTTAAAGCTAACTTGCACAAGAATGGTGGTATTGTTGATATACGGATGGTGTTGTTACTAGTATAACTTGTTAAAGAAAAGAAGTATAACTTGTTAATCCTTATTAAAAAGATTACTTTGTTTCAAGACAAATATATTTTGGATATATAATGTATACGTTACTTATATTAAGTTGTAATTTAATATAAAATATATTGTGTTGGTTATGAAAAAATAAATACAATTAAATGAATTCTGATAAAGTCTGCTTTGTGCATTCATTAGCCATTACTTACTATTCTAAAAGAACTAGGAATTACAATAAATAACAAATTATTGTTTTGATGTACACTGAAGGCAAAGTTTCCTCATGACATTTTGTTTAATAGCTTCTGATGGATCGTAGTAATTTTTATTCAAAGTATCTTAACAACTTCATATTTGCGTACTTTTATGTATGATATATATATATATATATATATATATGTGAGACGATTTTTTTTTAAATTTTCGTTACTACGAGATTTCTGTTAACTTCCTCTGGGGGTTCCTGTTTGCTTAATCTGAGTTATCTTACAACATATTATGACAGGAATCCAACCTGGGTCTCTGACTTACCATGCAGAGTGCAAATTCCATCATATTCAAAGAATGAAAAATATGAAATAACTGGTTCGAGACTCGAACCCAGCTCTCCGAGAACAACCAAGTCTCCCGGTCTAGTCGTATACTTTTGTTATCCCTCGAATGTACTTGAATTCGTACCTATAGAAGGATTAGTCTGTTCTAAAGTAAGTTAGTTTTTCCATTATTATCTAAAAGCTCTATTATACTTATCTACAATCACTATAATAATACTCAATAATTTAAAGGGTTTGCTCTTTCAATGTAACGATACAGGAAAGGAAAAATAATTATATCAGCATGTGGACATTTATATTTATACGAGAATAGATATCCCAGAAGTTTTCCAGTGTACAATCATGTACAAAAGATCTTGAACATCCATTCCCTTTGTAACAACACCCTATAAAGACCCATACTACCTATAGTCTTCTTCATCCAAACTGGCGTGTGGCATCAGCCAATAAGCTCATAGTGTGCTGTTACTAAGCCTTCAGGGAGGAATCATTCATAATTGATTTTATTTGTATTTGTGGACAATTAAGAATGATTAGATTCCTCCCTGAAGGCTTACTAACAGCACACTATGAGCTTATTGGCTGATGCCACACGCCAGTTTGGATGAAGAAGACTATAGGTAGTATGGGTCTTTTAATGGGCTATTAACCAAAAATAAAAAGCATGAGTGCAAAAAAAAAAAAAAAAAATGAAGATAAGAAGGTAAGTGTAACTTGACTATATAGCTTATATTGAAACGCTTTCTTTGAATTTCAATTAAGCACGTTTTGTGTTAATTTAATCATATACATTTTGACAAGTTCTTATCGTCAGTAAGTGTTAAGGTCTCTCACAATGGTATTTTTTCACTTTTTTGTTAAGAAAGAAACACTGATTTTAACAGTTCAGTAAAGAATTTGAATGATTGACGAACTTCCGCGTTCGTGGCCCTCTGTTCACATTTACAGCAAAATAATTCGTAGGTTAAGAATGAATTCTTTTAAATGCTGAGTCCATATTCTAAACGCTTTCTGAGTTCGAATTACTATAATAGCAGTTGCTTCCACTTTTAAATTTTTAAATTTTCAGTCTGTTGTTCGATTATATTATTGTACAATGATTTTCTTGTTTAAAAATCGCTGTTGCACTTTCAACTTTAATATTTGCTCGTAAGCCATCTAATTTTACATATAGTTTAGGAATGTATATACTATATACGAGGACGCAAACAGGAAGTCACGTATTGTGTGACGTCGAAGTTATACACTTCAAGCGGTTCATTCAAGTTATAAATCCTTAGTTGTGGTTTCTGTTAATGAAATATAATAGTGTTTCTTCTTTCTAACGACTGAAAAATTTACCATTATGTGAATTCGTGAATATAAATATTCATTAAAGTCACTTCTTTGTTTAACGTCACACGATTATGCTTCCAGGCAAATGAAAACTATGATGATGATAATGAACGACATGGTGGAATGAATCAGGTTTGAGGAATTGGTGAAATCACGAGAAAGGACACGTACCTAGTGTTTATCCAATAAAAGGCCACTTCATGTGAGCTGTGATCAAACCAGAAACCCCTCGCTCTAGAAGTGAGCGCTCTGCCATTGAGCCACGGATGATGATAAAGAAATCATCGAAACGTATAGGAATAAATTAATAAAACGGTTGCTTAAGTGACGTTGGAAGGTTCATGAGATTATTAAGTATGCATTCTATCAACTCATGTAGTCTGTACATTATTCTTACAGGTGCTGCTGTATAGTTTTACTACTGCTGTTCATTGTGCCAATTCCAGTGCTGTTATAGTGACTGTTGCCGTACTGTGGACTTTACCTATATTGCACTGTATTGCTATTATGTAACACATTTAAGAAACAGGATGACGACATATACCACCATGGATCGTTACCATTTTAGATACAATCTGCCTATATGCAATATTGGTGCCGTTGTAGTCTGAGAGCTGCTGCACAAGATTGCATCTAAAATGCTAACTATCATTAAACTAGTTTAATACTTGTGCATAGTTGTGTGTGTCAACATCCTTCCTTAAGACATGTTACATAATAACAATCCCATGCAATATAAACCCGTCGAAAAAAAAAAAAAACTCCGGACCTCATGCAATTTTGGCTGAGAAAATTATCTGGCTTGGTAGACAGCGTTGTTTGGTTTCGTCTTTATTGCTGGGAAGCGATCCAACAGTAAATATCAGAACCCACATATGCCTATGCGTAAATATTTCCGTCTTCAAAATTAAACAACACTGTCTACCAAGTCTGATAATTTTCTTAGCAAAAATTGCATTAAGTTCGTAGGTTTTTTCGGCGCGTATAACACTCACAGTATGGCAGCACTCACTACACCCGTATTGCTAAGACAACATAACAGTATCGTTAGGGCAACTATACCAGTATTGTTAGGGCAACAATAATAGTATGGCCATAACCATACCAGTATTGTTGCCTTAGCAATACTGGTATAGTTATTAACATGATATGCATAGTACAGACAGCCTAAAACTATAGCTGCGATAACAATACCACATTTCTTGGACAACAATATTTATGGTAAGTGCAGCACAACAATATATTTTTACTAACAACGCAGATATTTATACTGACCATAAAGTATAGTTGTGAAAGCATCAGGATACGTCACACCAACTATTTTAGCGCTTCGAGTATGGTTACAACAACTATACAAGTTGGTGTCACAACATATATTGTATGGTAGGGACAAACACAATACATTTTTGGATAGTTCCGATGACCATATCATATAGTATTTCCAACTATATAGCAGCTGTATAGTTGCAAGTACAATAATTGGCATAGTTGTTAATATCATAAATATGTCTAGGACAACCATAATTATTGTTGACCCAGCTAAATTTTTTTAACAATATAATATTGTACTCCCAGTCATAATTCTTGCTGGCGCTATATTAACAATACTGTATAGTTACATTCAACCATAATTATGGTTGAATATAACAATACCGTTTTTAGAGTGTACCACTAAACCATCACGGAATTTCGTGTGTGTGTGTATTGTCAAAATTAGATATTTCTCATCAATATCAATTTCCCGGGTTACAAATCGAGTAGCGGAATAGGTGGAACATGGGTAAAATAAGAACGGTTGAAAACTCTGATATTGACATTTAGTCGGAATAAGACAGCTCTCTCAGGTGTAACTTGCAAATTTTGTAATAATTATTTCAATGTATTTTTTGGTTTTACACAAAATGCGAATTATTATACTTATTAATAATAATAATGCATGTAAACTGAACTGGTATAAGCATTTCCCTCTATACCTTTACTTCAGAGCTGGAGGTGTATAAACACATTTTAGTAAAAGGGAGAACGTTTTAAACACATACACAATAGTGTATGCAGTACATAAAATTCCAATACCAGGTTTCATGTCTCTAATCTTTCAGGATCCTAAGATAGACCGAATTTCAGTTCAAGTACCCAGACCTAAAAGTTTGCTTGATCTATGCACACCAAATTTCAATTTCAGCATCAAATTTCATATCTGTAATCTCTCAGGATCCTACGATATGAACATCTTAGTATAGCCTAATAATTGTGATCTCATTTTTCGTCTCTTGTAGGCTATATATAAAGATAACTCTTAAATACACAACGAATTATTTTAAATGACAAGTCGAAATAGCAAATTGCATTTTCTAACTTCCAGAGATTCTGAGATAACTAGAGATGCAAAAAAGCCGGCTTTTTTGAATCGATGGTTTTTTGGACATAAAAGGCCGGCTTTTTTGGGAAAAAAACGAGAATTTTGGAAATTTTGGCTTTTTTTCATTTTCATAATTTTTCTGTTTAAATAGCTTTCTTATAGTATACTCTAAAGTTAAATAAGATTCCATGACCTGAATGCCATATTTCGCTCTAGAATTCACCATCATAATGGATGGAGCACATGGTTTATGAATTAAAGTAAACATAAAGTACGTAGTATTTGAGGGCAATTTTAAAGCTATTTAACTTGATTTTAACTTCTGAATTATCAACATTTTTTCTTCTCTAGATCAATTCTTTTTAGTCATCCGTGTTTCACTTCTTAGAGCTTAATACTCTAGCTTGTAGCACATAATTAAACTTATGTTTTTCAATATACCCATCAGAGAGTACGTTTTTCAATATAGGTCTATCTGTCAGAGCGTACTTCCACATTTCCGTTACACTGTAGCTGTGCAGTGATTTAACAATAATCTTCCAGACACAACCTTGAATACCATTGATAGAAATAATCAGTATCGGATTTAGAAAAATATTTGGGAGAATTTTTTTCTGAATAATGTTTGTTTTTTCTAAAAATTTCTAACTTTTATTTAAGTGGAGCTTAAGTTTATGAGTACAGGCATAACAAATATTTCGTTTCGTTTGTATATTCAGCTATAATCTTCCAGATACAACCTTGAAGACCATTTTATACTGATAATCAGTGGCGGGTTTAGAAAAGTATTTTCGGAGGGGCTTTTCTTATTAATGCTTAGTTTTTCTAAAAATTCCTAATTTTTTATTTGAGGACAGCTTGAAGTTTATGAGTAAAGGCAAAACAAATATTTAGTTTGTTTTAGAAATTCCGTAATTTCGGGGTAGAGGCTTCAATCCGGAAGACATCCCCATCCTAACCCTCTTCGCAAATCCATCACTGCTGGTAATTAATAACAAAGATTTAAAAACGATTAGAAAGTAAGTCGGCCAGGACTCTCAGTACACGCACCGTCTCTACATTCACAGATGGAATTAATAAAAACTTTTGTCAAAATGGTCGAATGCGGGGTTGAATCCCGGACTTCCCGATAGAAGCGCGAAAGATAACCACTCACTCGTTTGTTGTGCAGTTATGCTCAACTTAAATGTATTCTCTCTCTCTCTCTCTCTCTCTCTCCCTTTCTCTATGGCCACAAAAGCTCTCCATTGACTTCTGTCCTTACCCAATTCAATCCAGTTTCTACTCTGTATTCCTATTTCTGCTAGATCCATTGTCCTTGGGGGCCGCGGTGGCTCAGTGGTAGAGCGTTCACCTCTGGTGCTTGGGGTCCCGGGTGCGATCCCAGCCCCGCCAAGTGAACTTTGTGGTGGACAAACACCGTGTGCGTGGGTTTTCTCGGAGTTCTCTCGTTTCCTCCCACTTTCTTCATTCCACCATTTCATTCATTACTCATCATCACCGTCTCCTTTAGCCTAACCGGCATAACCGTGGGACGTAAAACTCAAAGATTTCATTTCATATTTAATATTGTCCTCCCATCTGGGCCTAGATTTTCCTAATGGACGTTTCCCGGCGACGATAAAATATTTTGAACTGAATAATAACAAGAATTTCCTGATTTTAGTCGACATTTAATTTCTTTGTGGGTATAATTTTAGTCTGATAATACTGATCCAAGATATTTGAAAGTATCCACTGTGTCGAAAGTATTAATTGACATTTTAACGCATTCATAATTTGCCGTAACTTCCTTGTGAACTTCCTTCTATTTAGATTTCTCTGCATTTACTCATGTCCCTGCAAGCGTTTAATACGGCCTCTGCATTTCTTTCGATCGTTCTCATCAGATTTACATCATCAGCATACACCATAACCTGGTGAATACCATTCAACTCTAGGCCCTGGTTCCTATTTTTGATTTTTCTTATAGCGTACTCCGGAACAAAGCTGAATAATAACGGCGATAACACATATCCTTGTTTCAGGCCAATCTCGACGTAAAAGCTTGCATTTTTCTACTCGGACTTTACTCTGGAATTCATTTAAACACTTGATAAATCTAGCTTTTTCGGTATTCCAAATTCTGTAAGAAGGTTGTACAATGTTTCCCTCCTTACCGATTTGTAAGCCTTTCTAAAATCAATAAACAGTTGATGTACTGGGTAATATATGCCCATTTCTTTTCGATTATTTGTCGAATGGTAAATATCTGGTCGATTTCGACTAAATTCACACTGATAATCTCCAATAATTTCATCTGCGTATGGGGTCAATCTTATTAATAGAATGTTAAGAGAAATGCCTCGATATTTATTACAATCAATTTTGTCGTCTTTCTTGTGAATTGGAACAGTGATTGATTCTTCCACTCTTTTTAAATGTATTCCATAGTTTT
Source organism: Thermobia domestica (assembly GCF_964235325.1). Taxonomy (NCBI): domain Eukaryota; kingdom Metazoa; phylum Arthropoda; class Insecta; order Zygentoma; family Lepismatidae; genus Thermobia; species Thermobia domestica. The sequence continues at coordinate 111,900,564 of NC_137465.1, read as the reverse complement.
TCTTTTTTGTAAAAAAAAAAAAAAAAAAAAAAAAAAAAAAAAGTTTCATAACTATATGTTGAATTTACTTGTTAAAAATTTAGAAACCTTCAGCATTGGGTAAACCGTGATGGTGGTTATATATTCTACAACCTAGGAAACATACGCTCAGATGAACCGTCTATTACGTATATGATCCATAAACAGAAAATTCGATCCTTTCCTGATTCTGAACAAGCTTAACTAGCAGTCAGTGCATTACAGAATTTGGGAGCTTTACCAATTTTGCAGATCCGAAGCACCTGATAGGTGGTAACAGATTATTACGTATGCGATCAATCGGTGAAAAACTTGTACGAAATATTCATACAATGTATATAAAAATTAAAACTTAACTGAAAATTTTCAAGAATGTACAGAACCACCCGAAACGAAGCTCTTGATGTGTAGATTTCTCTCATGTTTTTCTTTATTTTGCTTCAAAAAGAGGATGTATGATATTTTGAAGTAAAAATACTACATACAATTTTGCTAGTTATTTGTGTATCATTTTTTAAAGTACTTATTGTATATAAGAGGTTAAAATATTATTACATATATTGGTTAATCCTTTAGAATTTATAATGTAAATATGTTAAGAATTTTAAAAAATCTTTTTGAAATTCATGATTTATTTTCGAGGTTTCATATTATTATCTGCATCAGCCACTATTTAAATGAGTTCTTTTTGTTGTAGAGACGCGAAACAAAGTCTGCTTTATCAGTTTAAAGCAAAATTTTCAAAAAAGCCCAAAATTTCCCAAGCAAAAAAGCGAAGCAGATAAAACCGAGTTTTTTTTTCCAATAAAGCCGGTTTTCTTCCGAACCCTTGCATCTCTAGAGATAACACCTTTATAATAATAGCAATACTCGCCCCCTATTTTCTTTCCATCTCTTTTCTGATCCTTTTTATGATACTAAAATATCAGAAAAAATTGAAACATGTGTGAAATTATTTTAAATATTAAGTCCAAATACCAAATTTCAAGTATCTAATCATAAGAGATTGAACATATAATAATAATAATAATAATAATAATAATAATAATAATAATAATAATAATAATAATAATAATAATAATAATAATAATAATAATAATAATAATTTCCACCCATTTTTCTCTTCGTACCTTGTCTTCCCTTCAAGGGCAATTATATGAAAAGAACGTTGAAATACGTATCTAATTATTTTAAATGGGAAGTTCAAATACCAAACTCCATGTTTCTAATCTTCAGAGGTTCCGAGACATCAACATATTATTATAATAATTGCAATCCCCACACTTTTTTTCCTTCCAAAATCTTTTCATCTTCATTTTGCTAAAATATCAAAAAACGCTTAAACACATGTCAAATTAAAATGACAAATACAAATTCCAAAATTTCAACTCTCTAACCTTCATCGGAGATATGGTCATTTTATGAAAATACTTTTCCCCCTTTTCACACCATTCTCTGTAGAATTTCTAAAAATAAAATACTTCTTAGTTGTACTCTACGTCACAAATTCTATGTATTGTCCAAATTGTCACACAGTCTCTCAGGACTTTGTATTTTACGTATTACGATTGTAATAAACTTTGTAAGGATTATACTATGCATCATGTAACACTAAGAACGTGTTTGAGATCTAATATTTGGGTGAAATAATGTTTCCCACACGACTCGAGAAATTTCTCATCTCGAAAACAAGACTTCTCGTCTCGTCTCGAATTTAAAAAATGATTTCTTGCCTCCTTTCCGAGACAAAACGAGACATTTCTCGTCTCGTGACAACACTACTTGCCTCACCAGTGTAACATTCTTTCTGGGTTCTTCACAAAAAACGAAGTTGTGGCACACTACAGGTCAAGTCTGAAATACTATACTTATTCTTAAAATACAGTTTCTTTAGCACCTATTTATAAAATTTGGAGAACCATTTCCAAGAAAATCACCCAAAAGTTACCCAAAATCCTCTGAATTTTTTTTGACAGAAATAAATTTTGCTATATTGAAGAAATAAACTCTGGAAAAAGCAGTAAAGAGGATCACGTGATATTTTCTCAATTATAATTGCAACCGGAAGTGATATTAGATTTCCACCCTTCCAGTTTTAGCAGAGAAGTTAGAGTAGAGGATATATTCTTCGGACGCTTAATTGGCTACAGAACACAATTTCTTTCTCTCTATGACCGTTTCTACTCTGTAGCGATCAACGTTAAAGCAGGAAGTGGTTGATTTCTGCCACTTTCTGTTTGAATGGAAGGTTCAGAGAGAAGATGGTACCTATTCTTAGAACGCTAAATCGATTCTAACAAAATCTCTTCTCGCTTTCTCTTATCGATTCTGATTATGTAGATCAATATTGAAACCAGAAGCTATAGTGGATTTTTATTACTTCCGGTTTTAGTAAAGAGTTAGGGATGGAGATGAATGTATTCTTGATACGCTCGATTGAACGAAACCGCTTCTAACTATTTATTACATTTTTTGCGCTAGTCATCAACATTAAAATTGGAAATGATTGATTTCTACCACTTGTAGTTGGTGGATCATCTCCATTAACGAACTCACCCGAGATAATGGTTCTAGCCGTCTACTGCAAAAATTCGCCTTCATTCAAGAATTATCGTGTGGAGAAGCGGACTACCTTCTAATATTACAATATTATAAAAGTATAAGTCCCACTTGCGTGATCTTAGTCATTACGGAAGACAGACAAGTAGTTCCGTTCCTTAGAAAATCGCTGTCTTCGATTGGTCTTCTCAATAAACTACCAATAGTTTTGAGGTCTGAGGAAAATTATATATTAAAAACTAACCAATACCAGCCTTTTCCCATAGTCTAGTGGCTAGCGTGGCATTACTTCTACGCGGAGTCCCGAGTTCGATCACGTGAGAGAGTATCGAAGCTTGAACGCGTTACAGTGAGTCGGATTTCATCTTAAAGAGTAGATTTAAGTCTTGTATCGTAAAGGCTCGTTGCTAAGAAAGAACGCTATGCTCAAAATAACCAAACAAAAGCTCTCTACGAGTTACTGTTTCATTCATTATGGCAGTTGGTGCATAACTCGGAAATTTCCGCAAATTCCTGTTTGAATAGAGATTAAACTTATCCTAGGTTTGTTGAATCCATACCAGAAAAATATCTCATTCTCGTTGTTTCTTATCGTTTTCAATCTACGGATATAGATGTTGAACATCAAGATTTCCGCCACTTTCGGTTTTAGTAGATACAGGTAAATAACCGAGGAGATTGATCTTATTCTTGGGACGGTGCATTGATTAGAGCAAATTGCCGTTAAAGAAATACAATTTATTTGTATCATTTCTAATCTGAATAGAGGGTTAATGTAGATTAAGAAATATATTCCTGTAACATTGAATCGATTGTAAGAAATTATTTTGGCCCATGTAATAGATTTAACATACATCCAGCAAGTACAAACTATTACTATTAAGTTTGACGGTAGCGATCATCAATATTGTAACTTTGTTTTTTATGCAGTTAATGATTGGTCTCAGCCGTTATAAGTAGAAAAATGTCGCCCACGAGATCGGACGAAACAAGAAGTAAGGTTCCCTTACTTACAAAGACGGACATGACCGTGTCGTCTGGACATCCGAATCAAACCTAGTCCATTCGATAAACATAACAAAGATATGTTCATACACAAAAAAAAATAGGTGCCATGGACAACGGAGTAACTCACTGGGGCCCACTAACTCTGTTATTATAAAAAAAATCGTAGACTCGCAGTGAAATAGCTATTGCATCAACACACTTTATTGAAAAGTCACGGTTTGCAGATAATTCACTTCAGCATGAAACAAGCTTTCCAGAGGTATTATGTATTGGGGCTCATAACGTACTTGAATAGGGAAAATTGGGAGAATGTCGGGACAATTCCCTCCAAAAATGTCTCCCATCAACTTTGGACCTCACTGGAGTAGCCCCGGGTAAAAGCACACAATCCAAACATATTTCGAAAAATACTATAGGGGATAAGAAATGTGTGTACCAAGTTTTGTATTGATTGACAAAATCGGTATGAAGGATGAGCGTGTATTGTTATACAAGGTTTTCCTTCATATCTATTCCCGGGAGTAGCCCGCACGGACCCCCCTTCCCCTTCGAAACTACAAATGGAAAAAAATTAAGGAAGAATGAAACAAAATGAAATGAGAAAGAGAAGGATCAGCGTTAAAAATAAAAAGCTACAGCAAGCTTTTGGTTACTCTTTCTTTTGAGGAGATTTCTATTACTTGCAATACATAATGGCGAGGTGAGCGAGATAACCTGAAAGAGTCAGGGAATTTGAAATTTCTTGTAAAGCTACGGAATTCTCAGAATTTCTGTTACTAGTCAGGGAGATTTCAAGCTTCCGAAAGCATAGTGCGGTTGTGTGACAGCGTGGACATTTTTTTATCATAATTTTTCGTCATCGCATCCTTGAAGTATCAAACACGTTATTTCAAACACAATTTTCTACTGCTCCTTTAACTTCTTATTTGGAACAGACAGTAGTTGACGAAATAATAATAACAAAAGTTTATGTGGAAAAAAGTTATTAACAGTTGAAATGAAATGAAATTTTAGTTTTACGTCCCACGGTTATGCCCAAGGAGACGGTGATAATGACAGATGAATAAAATGGTGGAATGAAGAAAGTGGGAGGAAACGGGAGAACCCCAAGAAAACCCACGCACACGGTGTTTGTTCACTACAAAGTTCACTTTGCGGGGTTTGAACCCGGGACCCCAAGCACCAGAGGTGAACGCTCCACCACTGAGCCACAGTGGCTCCATTGTTAACAGTTGATTTAACAGAGAAAGGAACGCAGATGTAAAATATTTTACAATTCATTATTGAGTATGTACTTTTTATAATAGTTGAGATCATAATAAAAGGAAAATTATCATATTTCAATAGAGGAAGGACGTAAATATTGTAAAATCTTTTTCAATGTTTTTTTTTTTTTATTATTTTACTCGAGATTTGTTCATATTTTTTATTAAAATACTTACCAACATATCTTCATTTTATTGTCCTAACTAACCAATGTTTGTTAATAGTAAAGTAGTTCAGATTGATCGAGATTTTGGTCCTTCAGACTTTCATGTCTCGCTGCTCCCCCCCCCCCCCCAAGTTGCGAAATCCTGACTAAACGAACCAATATATGTAGCAGTAAAATAGTTTAGAATGATCTAGCCCCTGGTGTGATTACCACAGTATTTCATGTCACGGACCCCCCCTTCACGCAGAAGGAAATCACGGGTGATTTTTTTTTTTCATCTGGTGGTCCACTTACAGTTCAATGGGATGAGAAATTGTTACCTGCTCTCACTTCTAAGGAATCAGTTAATTGCATAGTGGTTCTCATTTCTTGAAATGGTGACACGAAACTATTAGGAGTGCATGCTATTCCAAATGGAAGTGGTGGTTTTCAATCGGAAACCGTTTTTGAATAGCTGGAAGATTGGAACTTAACCACACGTGTGTATTTCATGTTCTTTGACACAACAGCATATAACACGGAACCAAAAAACTTAGCTTTTACACTGCTGGAACAGAAAATGCAGAGGGATCAGATCAGAGTCCCTCACTGGCATCACATAATGGAACTAATTGTGGTGAGAGTGATCAACATGGCTTTCGGTACTTCAATGGATCCACTCACATAACTCTCTCAACGTTTCTCTGGAGCATGGAAGTCAAATGACAAGCTGAAGTTCGACACTGGAATCCCAGACCAAGTTGTCACAGATGTTTTGACTCCAGTAAAGTATGAACTGATATATTTCTTCAAGCAGCAACTGACGCACTATCAACCCAGAGAAGATTACAGAAAACTTTCGCAATTTCCTCTCACATTTCTTGGCGAAGTTTTTCCAGGAGGTATCACATTCTACCTTCCTGGAGCCTACGATCGTGCACGATGGATGACGAACATGAAATAACAATACCCATTCTATGAAACTTGAGCCACAGTGTTGCTCGATCGCGCAGGATCGGTAACTTTAATGCTATGAGAAAATTAATAACAAGATGCATCGTTGAACAATATACATAAACAGGTAAATTATTTTCTTTATTTAAATGTTATTAGTAATTCTCAATAAATATCGTACTAAAATATTCAACAAACCACCGGGAATTGAATCTATGTTGTAGTTTTCTTTTCTAACATTAATCTTTACAATATTGTAACTAGAAAAATACAATTTCAGAATCACCGTTTACAAGATTCTCTCAAGCTGACTGAAGTGGATGTTTAGATTATTATTCTGGCTCCGACAAGTGTTGAAAGCGCCATTCTTCCTCTTCAATTTACAATAACACTGAAAGCTAAATTAACGATTTCGATTTTAGGGTTTTGGCCAGGAATTTGGGAAAATGTACCACTGTGTGTCGTCTCGAATCTCGCCACGAAAGTAGTACAAGACGACGAAATTTTTTATCTCATGGGTAATACAAAGGAAGAACTAAAACAGAATGTTGTGGAACTAAATTGTCAATCCAATCATTTTTACAATTTTTTGATAGATTTTGATAAATTTACATTGCTAGTTTAAAAGAAGACAAAACTGTCTAAAGCACGCTTCTTCACGTAACATTCTTCTCAGATTCACTGAGAAAAAAATGTAGGTGGCGTACTTAAAAAGATAGGTTACATACGTAATTCCTATAGTTTTTGGACTTATCGTACAGCAGACGTATAACTGAAAACGCGTGTTTTATGATACTTTCCGTGTAAGTGATCCATCTATACGTACTTTCCGGCGGTCAGGATCTCACATACAAATAGACGTATATAACATAAGTATATGCATGTGATATACAGAAAATTTGTTAGATGTCAGACATCCTAAAACGACATGATGTAATATCTAAGTATGTATGTAGCATATAGGTAACGTATGGTCCATACTGATTTAGCAAAAAACCTGCACATAAGCATGTAAGTTTATGCCGAAGTCTTTCACTCCAAACTAAATGTGCAGGGGAGGACGTCGAGGTTTTTCTTGGCGTGTTTCATGCCATTTAGACGTTATGTTGGTCCCCTGCGTTGTTAGGCGTAGTTTCTCAATAAACTTACATGCTCATGTTGCAGGGTTTTTTTTCTTTGCTGCAGATTGTACAATATACCGCTGTCCGGAGAATGGATTTTTCTCAGCGTATATTAGTTTTTTTCATCCAAGTCTCATTTTTAAAAGAAATGTACTCATAGAAGGTTATTAATGAAACAATTGAATGTTTCTAAACATCACAATATATAACTTATGTAATTAATATCAAATGTTATTATGGCAAAACAGATACGCTCATCACGTTTCTGGCACATAGTCAGACATGTTTAATGTGTACACTTTTGACGATATTGCATGTTTCTTTTGCGATGATACATTTCAATCCACACACATGGTAACATATTACGGTCGACTAGAATAAAGCTAGCGGTAACACGGTAACAATAATCCTAGCGATTAGCAGGGTGTGAAGGAACATAGGTAAACTTCCACATGAAAAAATCACAGGAGATAAATCCAAGACAACTACGATCACTACTTTAATGCGTCATCTTATCCTGTGGTACTTTCTTATTCGTGATAAAGTTAGAGTGATACCATGTACGATGTTGTTCTAAGAAGTCGAACATATTTCTTGGTGGAAGGCTTCTTGTCGACTTCAGACCTCATTCAGATTTGAATGTAGAAATTAAGACACTCATCTTGATCACTTTGCTGATGCAACTGAAACGTGTAGAATTTACACTTTAGTCTCTTAGGAATGGCACTATTTATTGCTAGATGTTAAGTCTAGAATTGCACATGCAGTGAAATTGCAGGGATGACAATTTTCTCTGCGTTCATTCCTGAAATTTCATATTGTTGAAAACAGGTGATATCTTCCAGAATTCTCCTAGAGTAATCCCAACATAGTCACAAAGAACTTCTTTCATATTTCGGAACAAAATTTTTCAGTTTCACCAAACAAATGTTATAAATGTTATTACTCCTATTTTTATCACAAAACCATGACACTAATAACGTGCATGGGTAGAGAAAACAATAATGATTCTTGAGAGTTTATATTTTTGTTGCTTACATTGAGATGTATGTAGCGTGATTTATTTGTTCATACATATTGCATAAAAAAGACTCTTATTTCTATGGAATGCATTTTCGCCATTTAGTTTGCTTTTTAAAGACGTTCGTTTCCAAAATTAATGGAAAGGTCTCAGAAGTTTACATCATCTCTGGAGCCAGAGATGTTCAGAGATGGGTAGTTTTCGTGAGCATGTTAGCATAGGCAGTTTCAGTTCATTTTATGTTGGCATATAAGGTGTGTCTCAAAAGTTTGCAATTCAAATATAAATATACTATTTACACGTCCTATAACTTTAAGTTTATGCGATATGTTTTACTTCTAGCGTGAAGCCTTCAGTAGTAATTTTGAAACAAAGTATATCAGTCAATTTCTGCAAGAGCATCAAAAACATTAAATTGTATCCTAACTTAATTATGTCGTGAATCTTCAACAAAGTGTGCTGTCAGACGAAAAGAAGGGAGAGGTACGAATGTAATCCTAATAGAGTAGTGATGAGTTACATATAAAGTATCTTCTTGGCCAGTGCTTCCTTCCATGTTGTATTCTGTATAATATCGCGGGTTACTTTTAAGCACACAGTTTCATGAAACATATTAGATATTGTGGCCTTTCGCATATCATAACATTCGATAATCTAAAATTGTAATGTGATACTCTCCATTATAACTAGGATTATGATTTCTAGGTACGTACAATTTTCTTTAAAAGCATTAAAGGATTTGGATTTAGATTTTTGGGCTTTCGGTATCTATGACCATATAGCCCATCACGTATGAGGAATGAAGTCCCTCAGCGAGCACACTATCCGGAGAAAGGGAAGGAAGGAAGTGGCCTGGGATCTATAAGTTAGGTACTATCCCGGCATTTGCCCGGTGTGAATGAGGAAAACCCAGGGAAACCTCATTCAGGATGGCTGGCCTGAAAAAAACTTTTTATACTTTTTCGACCGTGTGCTCTCACCGGGAATCGAACCGCATCGAAGGCGAGAGCGTTATCGACTACGTTACGCGGAACCACTAAAAACATTAAAAGTGGTTTAATGACAGAAAAGTTTTTCCAGACTACCATTCAGGTGAATGACGGTAACACATTAGAATACAAGAATTTTAAACGGATTGTAATTTAAATCACAATAATGTTTCTAATATGATCTGGACGAGAATTTAATGATTATACAACATATATTGTACGTCTCAATATACACAGTAAAATACATATTGGAAAATTAATTGATGTTCCCATTAAACCTCAATCAATCAAAATTAACAACGGTAAATATAAGTAATATAGAATAAGAAACGAAAATTGTTGTACTTTCAAGACAATAAATCCATAATTTACAAACTTATTTATTCTTTTTAGTGTTCCTCAAAGTTTCCGCGTCTCACATATGAAGACGTCATTGAAAGTAAGTACTTTTATTATTAGTTTAGTTTAATGTAGCCTTAGATGTAATCTTAGATTGTAGGTGTAGACTGTAGTTGTAGCTTTGTAGATATAGACTATAAACAGTGGATATAACTGTAGACTGTGAGTGTAGATGTATCTGTTGTGTAGGTGTAGATATAGATAATATTCTCCTTCGTTAAAATATGTTTGCCACAAAGATTAGATTCTTACTCTGCTTCTATTTTCTCCTAGCATTCTAATAATGTACTGTTGCATATATTTAAATACATATGATTACAGATGTTATTAACGTTTCAGAATTTAGTTAACACTAGAACTACCAGGAAATTAATTATACAAGAACTACCAAAGGGGTCATTTTGACCCCTTGTGTTTTAGAGGTTTCTAGGTTGAAATTAGGCGTTCCTTTGGCAACCAAGACTTGATATAAAAATTAATATCCGTTATAACCCACACTAGCTTTAACCAGGTATCAAACTATGGTCTCTTATTCCCAAAATGTTGGACAATATGTAAATAAATGTACACTTTAACCTTTTTAAAGATAAACTCAGGGACATTTCTTATACCAATAGGTTAACCATTTATTTACAAATATAAGATGTGAGCATATAAACGAGTACAAGTTTCAAGAGTAAATCAAAATTTTGATAATAGTATTATATTGAGCCATATAGGTATAATTCCAATGCTGATTCCGCTATATGCCCCGATTTGGCACTTGTTCATTTTTTTCCGGTAGAAGTTGTTTATGCTGCTGGCATATCTTTCGAAACACGCTTTTACTCATTTTCTCAAAATGCTCCTTTGCCAACTTCAAAAGACAGAACTTCTCCAATTTTCTGTCTACTAATATGCCTATTTGTAATACAATTGTATAAGATATGAGATTTCATGGTGGCCGAACCAAATAGGTTACAAAAGAGCTATACCGACCATTTTCTTCTAACAACCTCCACAGGATATTTACTATCCATCTGCTCTACAATGTCTACACCAATTTTCTGCTGAGCTCCTCCGTGGCTAAGCGGTTAGCGTACGTGCCTTTAGCGTGGGAGACCCGCGTTCGATTCCCGGCGGGAGCTCATGTGGTTCGGATTCCACGTTAATCAGTAGGTCCACGTCACATATAGCCTCGCTGCTGAACGGGACGTAAAACTCAAAATCAATCAAACCAATTTTCTGCTGATTGTAAAACAAAACTTTCAGTTTTCTTATTTTCGTGGCCAGATTACAATATTAGTATTCTTTTATTTTCCTTGCATTGATATGTGGTGAGTGTGATATTATCAACGGTTTTGAGTAGTCAGTGGTATACAAATCTTTATTATGGAAACGTACGGAAGTTGGAACTTCCCTCCTTTTGCTTCGGGTAGTACCAATAAATTTATTCCGTTAATTTTTAGTTCCCTTGCAAGATGTAGAGACGTAAAAATATTGTCTCAAGTTACATGCAATCCCGAGTTTCAAAAGATGTAAAACTACATGTTCAGCAAGAGGAATGTTCCTTCGCCTCTTTTCATCTTTTCCTAGATATGGAAAACTTTTTACTATGTATTTGCTCTTCACTTCAACAAGTATCCAAAATTTGTCGAAATATTTATCCGACTTGCTACCCATGAACTGAATAAATGGACCGTGAGATTTCATTGGAAAGAGCCACTCACCAATAGTGTAATAAGTATGGGGATTGTAGCACCTTAGGGAATTTTCAATCAACTGATACCAGATATCAAAAAATAAGCAAAACTTGTTAGTTTTACGTCTTTCGTCCCTGTTTGATTTGAGGTAAACCTTATAAATCTCATTATTTCCTCTAACCTGTTTCTGGGTATAACATTCCGAAGGAAGCAGCAGCCCAAGTTTTCCAGACCAGAGACACTTTACACTTTAACAGAGACAATCAGTCTGAATGCACTTGCAAAAACATATCCATGTTACGCGTAACGAGTAATGTGGGTTCTGGTTTGATGCAAACTATATTATGTTTTTGTAATCTTCCGTATGTCTTGTTGTTTACATCCACTATCGTCCACACAGTCTGGTCCAGAGTTCACTAGGCCTACCAGCAATTTCAGTAGAATTCTTTTCCTCAGATTCTTCACTTGAATCATTATTACTAGAATCTGAATCAGTATATTTGATTTCTTTATCATAACTGCTGGAAAAATCTTATTTTTCAAGGTCTGCAACACCTTCCTTTTCACGCCAGCTGTTACTGTCCTCATCACCAGAAGCACTATTTTCAATATCCTGTAACTGTGCTAGAAACTCTGCTGCTGCACATCATTTACTACCTGAAGACTCCATCATTCGCAAAGAGTAAAATACCTTCTTCAAAACAATCACCACAAATCAATGGTTGTTCACAATTGTTTCGGGGCATCAATAATAAACTTTGATAACAAGTATAAACAAGAATAAAAAGACATTTTTTATCCAGGGTAAAATAATAGGAAGTGAACTTTGTGGTGGACAAACACCGTCTGCGTGGGTTTTCTCGAGGTTCACCCGTTTCCTCCCACTTTTTTCGTTGCACCATTCCATTCATTTATCATCATCACCGTCTCCTTTTGCCTAGCCGGTATAAGCGTGGGACGTCAAACTCAAAGATTTAATTTCCATTTTCAGAGGAAATAGGTAGGTGTCAAAATGACCCCCGTGGTAGTTCTAGGTAAATCGCCATTTTTAAAGAAAACCAAAAATAATTGAAATATGGTATTTAGGATATAATCACACTGGTTAGAGAGAAGAAAAGTGGTGCCATATATTTTGCATATTTTAATTAATGTTCAAATTAAAGGATGGTGAATGACGGTGAGGGGTCAAAATGACCCCTTTGGTAGTTCGTGTGTTAATGTTTTCCTTCATAATGCCGTTGATTATATCTTGGAGATAGTACATGAGTGTGAGAGTTCTCCAAATGATAATCATAGTTTCAAGAGCTTGAACACAGAACATATACAAATACATCTAAACAATTGTAATTAGTTATGACTACGATAAATTTGATTATTCTTATCATGATTTTGTTTTAGTGAATTTCTATGTCTAGTTGTTAATACTGTTTTGTGATCTTGAAGAGTAAGTTCTTTTATATCCTGTAACTTAATGCATATTTACTGAATACTTATTTGCTCGATTACTAGCAAATATGCATTCCATGTACGATACATTGCCAACCATACCTAATTACACTTTCTAGTGAATTCAAGATAATTTTTAGTTCTTACAGAAGTTTAAAACTACTATATTTAAAGGTGGTTTTCCAATCTTCTGAAGTGTAAATGTCAGTTTGTAATCCTTTTAGTAGGAGATGGATATGTTTTACTTGCTGCATGGATAAAATCCAAAATAATCAATTTGTTGGCTTAAAACGCGATGTCCAATAATATCATATACTCGTACATTGAAATAAACTAGACTTTCATTTCTTTTTATATTCACTCATGCTTATGATTCTAAATTCAATCATATCCGCCCTCTCTGGAAAATCAATCGTAAACAACAGCATAACCAGCAACAAGACCATAAACTTACTAATTATAAAAGTATTGCATACAGTAGTAAGTAGCCTAATTAGTAATGAAATTAGGATGTTATTATTAGAACGGATTTTCACAATTTTTTGCCAGGTATTTGGGATGTGTCTTGAGTCCGCCATGACACACGAGTTTGTATCTCACAGTCCAATATTGCCTCCATATGAAAATCCCCCCTTTTTGACCCTTTTCCGCTTAATCTACCTCTGATAACCTTTTCACCGTTACATTCTAAAGTCTTCAAGAAAATATCCGACATCCATCATTATTAATTCTCTTTAAACGATCAACTTTTTTCAAGAACGAAATTTACAAGAATGTAATACTGATTTCTGTGTCTAATTGAAAAATTCATATGCTGTCAGTATCTACGAGAGTACTTTAAGAAAATACTGTTTTGTGGCATGAAATTGTGTAAAAAGTTATGAAGAAAATATCGGGCTCCAATGTGGGAGTCGTACTAGATGAAACCACAGAGAAAATTGGATAAATATGTTTTGGGTGTTTGGGTATTCCTCCTCACAGATGTGGAAATGTAGCCCATATTGTGCCAGATGTATGAATTAGTCACTAATGCCAGTACAATGAAAAGTTAAGTTCGTGAAGCACTAAGCAATAACCATTTTTGAAGCTCTTATTTTCATTCCATGTTTGCACTCAGAAGTATATATGTACGCACTTGCTGTGCAAGCTTCAATTAAATAAGGAATTCTGATTACATTTCCGGACTATTAATAGTAATGAACACGATTTCCAATCATTTTATCAAATGGTAGTCGAAGTCTTAAAGTGTACTAGACTTTTATGCTGTGCTTAGTGCTTCTGTTAAAATGGTGGCTTATAAGGCGTGTTTTTACCTTACTACTGTCTCAAGGGACTTGCTGCTTGCATGCTTACATAAATAGTTTTCTAAGTGCTATGCGTGCATTAATGAGTTATTTTTCCTATGTAGGGCCTATACAGATTTTACCTTTTTCTTTTCTTTCTTTCTTTCTTGTTTTTCTAAACTATTGTCTATCTTTTTACTAAACTAGGCATATATTATTTCTATTTAATTTTCGTTATCCCATTTTATTATTAATATTTGAAAAACACTACCGTTTAACTATTTTCTTTGGCTTGCTTAAGCTTCATTCACATTTAAACTAAGAAGTGGCATTCATATTCGACTATCCGAGGAGCCCTCTCGAAGAAAACGTAATCATAAACTCAATCATAAACTGTAAACAGTATAAAGATTGAAGAGCAATGCGTAATAAGAAATTAGATTTGTTTTGAAGTCATTATTTTCATGTTTAATGATAGACGTTCTTGAGTTAAGCCTTCTGTCCTGTACCTTCTGAAAGTTTAATATTACAATTTATATGTTTTGGTTTGTCTCTAACCAATTGTAGGTTCTAGTTCATTTCAGTAACAATAGGGAACAAGTTTGCCAATATAATATGGCTACGGAATTCTTTCCCCCGTGAATCAACAGAATAAGGTTTAGAGTTCCCTCCTACTTTTATACTTAGAAAGTTATCACTTACGTCTTCATCGCGAAAGACCCCAAAAAAAAATCCCGGATGAGTTCATACGATTCAAATTTTAAATTAACTTGTAAATCCCGTTTTCAAAAGCCGCTGGTATTGGAAAGAGTTTAAATTCCAAAACAAACAATCAATCATAAGGATATTGAGTTTAAAACTGAGGAGCTGGATTGTGAATTAAAAGTAGTATACCACACAGGTAGTAACTGGATAATCACTGTTTCTAATATTAGAAAGTATCGTGTATTTAGTTCATGCAAATATGGTTATAATTTAACATATAGAACCATAATGACAAAACTGCAGGAATGCATCACCTTATGTTTCTGTTATCTTCTGATTATATACAACGTGTAGCTGGATATTTAGAAACTAGCCAACCTGTACTTCTATTGTTAGAAAAAGAGAAAACTGAAACTATGCATTCAGATGTGACATAGTGATATAATTACAAACTTCACACGTTTAGTTTACAAAAGTAGGTAACGGCTTTAACCCACCATTTCTCTGTATCACACAAGAAAGCTAGAGATATTCGTGCAAAATTCACAGTCTCTGAAGCTATCCTTTGTCTTCATTTTCAACAACACCAACAAAAAAAAAATAGAACAACGAAATCACCGCAGAGATACTTTAGCTTATGTTACACAAGAGAAACGTAGTCTGCTCTACTTTTTTATTTTACTTTATTTGTGTGTGTGTTGTTGCTCCACCACACATAACGTACAGCATTTTGTGTGACAGTTGACTCTGTTAAACTGACGTGCTTTAGCTGACTGGTGGAGTTTCCCCCCGTTCCCAGTAGTCTGACGTTCAAACTATGCATCAAGTTTCATCACAGAGAACGAACAGGCAGGGCGGGTCAATCGTCGTTCTGGAATGTTTGTTCAGATGTGTGCTTTTGTGTTCCTCTGTATGCGTATACATATTACAAGGGAGTGGCAGGATTTACTAAAAGCCTGTTTGTTACATGAATTCAAAATATACCCTTTCCTGCTCTAACCTTTTGTTTTATATCGACGATGTGCGCCAGAAGTGAAGTGAACTTCTGCAAGTTCGAGGGTTGCTGGAAAAGTTTCTGGAAACTGATACAACGGCGCTAGTGTTACGATATTACAAAATTGTGGATAATATATCTTATATGTCTAAATTATCTTTGATCGTTTTATTTTTCAGAACAATATGAAACAGTATCCGCTAAACTAAATTATTCCATACACACTTCAGGCTATACATTCAAACATCAGGAACTTCATCTTTCATGTGAGGGAATAAAATGAAATCATAGATGATAAATCACTTGAGTTTGGATAATGAGTAATGAATTCGACATTTTTACTCTAAAAAATGAAGAATCAACAGTTTGTTGTGCTGAGTGGA
The DNA here is from genome assembly GCF_964235325.1 of Thermobia domestica. NCBI lineage: Eukaryota > Metazoa > Arthropoda > Insecta > Zygentoma > Lepismatidae > Thermobia > Thermobia domestica. The sequence continues at coordinate 111,884,591 of NC_137465.1, read as the reverse complement.
ACTGGGTTGGGGTGATGAAGAATGATGCGATGATTCAGGCTTGTTTTGTAGAATGCATTCGTGACCTCTGCTAAATAGATTGTCGTATACCATTTAATATTTGCAATCCGTCGATAATCTTTACGTATTATTATTACTCCATATTCGTTCTAACCGAAGAGACAAGTAATCATTTGCTTGGCAATACAACGAACAAACTACTGTTGCTTTCGGCTCACTTCGAAACACGCAAATAATGTATATTGCTGTTTAGTTCTGGGTTCACACGAATATATTCACTTTCATTTTTGCTAACAATCTAGTGTACCAAATTTGACTTACCTTGGCTGAAACTAAAGTATTTAGCACTTCTTTACAACAATTGACATGAGTCTGTTTTTGACTTTCAGTCAAGTTACATGAGATCAAATGGCTTGAAAGGGTTTCCGTACGTTCAGGTGACAATACAAAACTGTATTTATTGCTTTCATGTCAATGTTCAAGGACGCCTGAATCTCATGGAATGTCACATGGCGATCTCTGTGAATCATGTCATGCACAGCATCATCATTACCGACGACAACAGAAGTGAATGGACGATCTTCAAGAAATTCATAACCGAGAAATGTGCAATCAAGCAGAAATTTAAAAAAATTGGTTGTATATAGTCCTATTGAATGATACTTTACACCTGACAGACAAACAAAGTTGCTCCATTTATTGTTCCGGTATAGAAGTAGATTTTAAATCATAAAAAATATCATTGACCAAACATATTCAATCTATGAAGTCGAATCTATGAAGAATTTTGTTGAATAAAAAGATGAATAATACGATACCAGGTACCCTTTAAGTCGGGAGATATATGAGATGCAAAAGTATTACAACTGAACCACTGTGGTCCGAATAATAATAATAACTGATAATATATTGTACTGTGTGAAGTTTGTTTGACATATTAATGTGCTTCTGGACACAGGTGTGAACCACTCCATTCGAAAGCAATTAAACTAGCATACAAATGCGAGAAAGGATGTACGAAGGAAGTCAACCTGAACAATGTTTAAAGATAACATATTAACATTCTTCCTGCGGAATTGAGGAAAAATCTGAAAAATTGTCAGAATAGCCGAAAGCGATATTGAAACACGGAAGCTTCTAGTTATATCAATTCTCCTCCATTCGCTAACATAACGAACTTTGTTTTAATGGTTTCCTGGTTATCAAAATGTTTCTGTTAAAAATAGTATATGAAGCTTTGTCTCTAATCTGGCACAACAATAATAAGCAACCTCCAGGGTAAAACGGAGAACTCAACGCGGAAAACTGTTTCAATTAATCGAATAAATTGAATTGTATTTTCTATTATCTACGTACTTATTTAAAGAAACAGAATTCAACAGGGTACTGTTCACTTACAGCATATTAGGTTACAATGATATTATTAATGATAATATCTAATTAATACAACCAACTAAATTATATTATTTAGACTATTAACGTGCATTATTACTATATAAGATATACACAAGATACTTATTACAAAATATCAAAACTCAATTTATCAAGTTAATTTTTAATTTATTCTCATTGTTATTAACATCTATTGTCGATCCAAAGTAGTGAATCCTGTTGAGGAAAGACACATTCGTCTTGTACGGGATATACGTATTACTTTTATTGCAAAAGATCAGAACGTTATGTCTATCTCGAAGATGGGGTACCCTAAAATTAAACTTTTCTAATAAATTAATATAGTAAATTCTATTGTGAAGATTTTTATGTAAAAAAACAAACATGAGTACGTTTTCTCCCTTCTAACAATGGTAAGTTGAGATTAGCGTTTATTGGGAAGCTGAATCATATTTGAGATAGTTCTGAGTCTAATTCAATACAAGAAATCTTAAACATTAGGATGGTATATTTTCAATTTTTCTAGTACTCCGATTTGATGTACTCCGAATTTTATATTTGAGAAGAGTATTTCAGTTTTGATCTTACGTACTCGAAGTAAAGTACTTTGAGAGATTCAAGTTTTCTGAATTTTTTACAAACACTTATAAACTAACCCAAGGTTCTGAAACCTTCGTTTACTATGAAAGAAATGTAGGTTGCAAATGTCAAATGACTACCAAATTTAGCATCAGGACCTTTAATCGTCTCTTCTTTAATTAATTGGATACTATTTAATGAGTAAGAATAATTAAATCTATTTCTACTACGTATGGAGGAAATACATTTGCATTTATTCATATTTAGATTTAGATTATTTTCTGGACACAGTTTGACTATATTATGATGTTTGACTTGAGCTTGTCGTTACAATATCAGGTAAGAGTTTTTCACAATACAGAATGTATACTGTTGATTCTTTTCTCAATGTATCAAGAACGTTTGAAACAGTTAACTTGATTATCAAACCTGTATTTGCTTCATCACAATATTTATACTTCTTCTATGAAATCTTCAGTGTTTCCTTATATATATATATATATATATATATATATATATATATATATATATATATATATATATATATATATATATATATATATATATATAAAAGTATCTCTGTATTCTGAACCGTCATTTAACAGACATTTGTTTAAGTTATGATCATTACACAATACACAAATCAGCATGTTGAGTTAAGAAATTGTGCTTGAAAATACAGATTAATTTACTCTTGTAAGGTACTTTTCTAAAAATAATATTTAAAAAAAATTAAAATGTTACTTTTAATAATACGATAAAAGAGTATGTTTCATTATATTTTTTTTTTCAGGATTTCTTCTTTGGCTGAAAAATTTATCTCTGATTTGTAATTTTGCGTAATATCATATCTAGTGTAGTAATAATAATGTTATTAATATCAGGTAAACAATTTATCCATATTCAATTGATATTATTTATAATTACGTACATGTGCTCATACAGTAACTCTGGAATTGCAGTAGTCTTTGGAATAAGGAAATATGTTATAAAATTTCAGAGTACAACTTCTTAAAATAACACGAAAAGACTTGTTTGAGAATAAAAGATGTAAATTGGTTGTGTAACTTTAGCAAGTACTCCTTTGTGCAAACTGTTCAGTTACTCTTAACTTTTATTAATGTATCAAAAGCAGAATGTAAACACGGACATAGTTGCTGAGAAACGAACAAACAAGATTTTTTTCTTAGAAAGATGGTACTCTTGTAAAAATACAAATACTTTAGTGTCCCCCCGCGGGAATTGCAATGAAATATCAAAGGAAAAACAAATATGTATGTTTGAGTTTCTAGAAAGTTTTATCCTCAGAAAATGTATAATACATTTAAATTATGTTTTAAATTAGATTCTTGTTTAGTTTTACCAGAAGTTACGTAAAATATATATACGGCATATCTATATTCTCAATATATATATATATATATATATATATATATATATATATATATATATATATATAAAGTATACAATCTGTTTTTTGTTTTCGTTAAGTTGTAAAGGGAAAACACTTTTCTTTAAACAACTTGTTAACAAAACAGTATCTATTTAGAAAGAAAAAATATAATTCTTTAACATCGTATAATATTCTCAAACATAAAAACAAAATTTTTGTACGTTTTGTTTAAAAAGAACAGTTTTAGAGATTCATTCCCGTTCTGCCTCAAGGCCCTCCAGCACTTTGTAGAAAATATTTTGAATGATCTTATCTTTAGGCAGAACGGGAATTCCTTCTCCTTACTTTCCGTTCTGCCTAACCTTTGGAGACAGGGATTTTTATGCGGGGAGGGATCTCTTAGGGAAATGCAGCACCGAACTGCTTAACTCCTAGTTCTTTTTATGCAGATTGGAACTTCTGTATATAATGGCTATAATGACGAAGGTGGAGACAAAATCCGAGCGGTCAAAATCCAAGGAAAATTCTGACGAGAAAAAAAAATACAAGGAACAGAATCATAGGAGTATATATTGGATGTACCAGTGCACCCCGTGTATGATTATTTTTCCCTTCAACTGTCATATATTCTAAAATGTTATCTGTAATTTTTCAATTTGCTGAAATAACTTTTTTTAAATAATGAAAACCCAATAAAACAAATGTAATAAAAGGGTAGATTGGCTTTAATTACTTTCACACACATCCATATCAAAAGTTCTGAGTACTTCTATGTATTATACATATATTACATTAGAAATACGTTCAACATATTACTGTACGAACATGCATTTTCATTACGAAAAGTAACTGTGATGTTATTTGATTTTTTGGAAGACATTCATCCTTGTGATAGGTAGCATATAGAAGTTTTTTGAGTGCTGTATAAATATTTACTTATTTTAAATCTGAAATATTGATCAACATTTTTTAAGTAAAGATCAAAATGTGAAATATAGGTACTTTCTATATATATGTATGTTATTGGGTTTTCAGTATTTAAAAAAATGTTATTTCACTAAAGTGAAGAATTACACATTTTACATGCATGAAAGTTGAGGAAAAAATAATAATCCTTTTATTAGGATGCGTCTATGATTCTGTCCCTTCAATGCTGTCCGGTCTGTCAGAATTTTCCTTGGTTTTGTCCTCTTAGATGTTTTCCTGCGTTCGTAATAATCTATTTAGAAATTCTAACCGATTATGTAAGAAGAATAGCTATATCTTCTAATTTCATCACAAATTTAGAGGTTATTCTACTTATTCTTCTCGAAAAAATGATTAAGATACAATTCTGTTATTAGCAGTGGTATTTGCATCTACTTTACAAAAGATGAGTGTGATTTTTTAAAAATACCTGCAAGGAAGTGGAAAATTGACTTTGCAAGAAAATGATTTGATATTGTAACTGAAACAAACACAACAATAACTTACCTTGTTCTAATGTCAAGTCATTTCACACTAAAAATTTATTCGGATTTTCACTAACTTATTTCCAGCATGCTAAGGCTCGCAGTATTACTGCAGTTTATATGCTCAAGATATGTTTGGTCACATATTAAGCAAACAAAATAAGAGGATCCATAAGGCGGCCCTTAAGAAACTCTTAGTCCCCTACATCACAACTCCTTTTTTGGCACCACCTTATCAGCTGATTTGCATTCTGTATATAGCAGCAATACAAAATGTTAATATCACATATTGAAATACTTGTGTTTTTGAAGACTTTCAATCAAATCAAACGGTCAGATAATTGGGAAAGGAAAGGACTTATTAAGATTCTGTTTCAGTTTGCAACTTTTGAAGGTGATTGCCTACTGGGTTCACCAGTAGCAAATCAGCGTACAGAACATTAAGTTTCTATGTTAATGTTGGAGGTAGGAAAGAAGCCGAAGGAACGCGAAGCTTAAATATAGGCGAGTTGTGTAATAATCTAAAATATTATTACAATTATACTTGTATTTTTTCTATATCCCTGTTAAATTTTAATTTAAAAAAAAAAAATATTTATTCCCCTTTTTAAATTCTTTCTCCGCCACTGCTTCTTTAATGACCACGTTATTATACTCTCATCTCTTTAGTTTCGACATTAAAGTTTCTATTTAAGTAAAATAGATGACTATAAACAAACAATATAAATCACGGGAAGGAAGGAAAATAATTTGTAAAAATAGGGACCATCTCATCCAATGAGATGCGCTAGAACGGTTTCCTGTAGTTCGCTCCCATCTCTAACTTGATTGTTATAGGTCCTATTGGCATTTTTGCCTTTAAACCATTGGATGATAGTGTACAAAGACCGCTAAATCTGTGATGTTAGCGTCTTTTCTTGAAGAACCTGTGTGAGCATAGGAGGGCCATTTGATGTGAGGAAAATAAATAAACTATACATAACATTAGTGCTCCGTTTCAATAGGATTGGACAGACACGAATAACAGAGGTATGAAATCTATATATATAAAAGAGAACGTACAAATCCTTTGTGAACTCATCACGCTAATACGGCTGAACCGATTTCTTTCATTTTTGGGGGGTTGTTAGGATTTGGACCCTAGATGGTTTTTATCATATCACTTTAATTTTTAATTACCAGTGTCTTGAGATAATGGACCATTCAAGTCTCCATAGTTCATCATAGGTAAAAATAAACGTATGTATATGCAACCCGCATGACCACGTGACTCGGCGGGTTAACATAAATTACAGGCGCTTGCAATTTGAAAGCGAAAAAGTAAAAATTATCTAAGTAACAAAGTTTATTGCGTTCCGGGGTGACCGCAGCGAAGCGGGGTGAACGCTGCTAGTAGTGAAATAAGCAGAAATCGAAACTAAAAGAACAAACTAACAACAGAAAGTAATAAGCAAAAGTGAACACAACAATAGTCATGTGGGCAGCCATGTTGCAGTAATTGGAATCGTAAATCCAGAATTTTCAACAGAAATAAAAATAAATAAATAGTGAAACGTTATTATAGGTATCTTCATCCAATAAAAATAACAGTATATCATTTCTTTTATGAAGCGTATTGTTCTTTTATCATGGCAGCCCCATGCAATTTCTGTGCAGTTATAAACAATAACATAATGTCAGGTTAGAAAGAAGTGACCCACCAGGGTTCAAAAATGTAGTTCTTTCGGCGAGGCATCTGCCAGAGATCCTTGACTGGTTCTGTAGATGTCCTAAACTTGTAACATGTGATTTTATAACCATTATTATCAATATTCCCCTCCACTCGGTGTAGAAATTGACCATTGCTTTGCAAATCGACCTATGTCAAAACATAACATTTAACAATCCACAATAGGCAAGAGTTCCACCGTAGTTAAGTATCACACCGGAAATATATAATTGTTGATTTTAGTTAATGTATTGTGTGATTTAGTCGTAGTAAAGGTCAAGGTCAGGTCCATGATATGTAGTATTGATTAGAGTATTTACTTATTATTTATTTGTTTTGTTTAACCTCATTTCTTTTAAATAATTTCAAGACTAAAATAATTATGCCGTGAGTGTTTTTCGATAATTTTCGTAAATTTGATTCAGTCCATGACATCCATTTAGTGAAAATATACGTATAAAAGTGCAAATTTTATTGTCAGGTGCAAGGGATGCATTATCGTTGTCTACTGTGTCGACTAGGGTGCTATCTGTTACCCTTCGCTCAATGTTAGTGTTTTGTTTTAATACAACAATTTTCACCAAACTCCTGCGGCGAGTTAGATAAGTAGCTGCTAATATGCAGTTATACGCTTAAAAAAAAAAAAAAAAAGTGGTCTTGGGTTATTTTAAATATGAAGTTTTAATCTTGATATGCTGTTGGTAATTTTATTCAGAAATTTAAGCCTAATGTGTTGGGAGTGAGTATTATTCAGTTATTTCAAGCAAATCCAGTTAAAGCAAATCCAGTTATTTCAAGACTGCAGAAAAGTGAGAGTGTGTTTTCGTGTTGTAAATGTCACTTACCTGGCTAACATTTACTCACATTAAAAAAAAAGTATAGTTTCGTGGCGGTCTATAGGTGTAAAAGTAAATAAAGTCAAAATGTGTTTGACCGTGCTGTGGCCGTAACGTAATGTAATACTAATATAAATAAATAAATATAAATATATATGTTTTATCGACAAGTGAGAGACTCTTGGGCCCAACACCAATGATAATTTATAAGAATATTGATAAAGACCCCATGGTATTTTGAGTATAGGCCACGATTAATGGAAGTACATGTGTAATAATGAGTGCGTGTGATATTTCGGCGTCTTGCGCTAACTGTATTTGTTGCTGACAAAATTGAATAATTCGGTACGCGTTGGGAAAGGAAGGTTATTTGGTTGAATTAGGTAAGAAGTTGTAGTGAAGGAAATTTAGACTTTAGGTAGAAACCAACAGCATAATAGTGAACTTTCTTAATGGAACAACTGACAATTGTTCAGATATAGTGTCAAAGTAGGTATCATCAGTAAATACACTTCATGTATATGGATTTTTTTTTACCCTACCACTTTCATCATGCACAAGTGCATGATATCATTTCACTAATGTGGATGGTCAACTAAAACTGTTTTATGAAAGTTATGGTCTACACTTAAGTTTTATTCTCTGACGAACGGCAAAGAAATATTTTATCCCGAAGTCCAAACATTATTCCAAGCGGCTGACTTGCGTGGTGTGTTTCTGGCGTGCAGTAGACAACGTGTTGTATGTGTGTGTTGATTTGGGAGGATGCAAATTTGTTGTTTTTCTGCGATTTCGTTTTCGTACTTTCGGAATCTGTTAAATGCAAGGGAAAAATCGATAGAGACGATGTTCAAACTTTATTATTGACTTACCACTACCAAGATAACACGCCGCTCCCTTTTCCTCTTACGTTCTAGAAACGCGGCACATGTCTGTAGCGAGCATGTCTTTGTGAGCTCATTTTGGGATTTTGGCAGTTTTCTTCCCAAAATGTCGGAATTTTGAATTATTATTATTATTATTTCTTATTATTTTCTTAGATTGGAGTCAGTGCTTTACTATTTTCCTGTCTTCTACGGACATTTAAAACTACCACGATTTTTTTTTTTTTTTAGAATATTTCAAAATTAAACAGGCAAACCCAACCTTCCGATGTAGTCGGCCGTAACCGACATGGACGTTTCTGGCAGATTACAGCGACTAGAGCGCGGGGAACCTAAGGGTAATGCCTAGGGTGTTTTCTCTTGGTTTTCCATGCTAGGACACAGCAATTCCAGTGGTCATGTCGGGACATTTCAATCCGCCCGATATTTGGGGGCGGTATTCGTTCGGAGTTTATGAAATAGTTTGGATATTCAGCGAATGTTTAAATGTTTTTTTTTTACGTGGGAAACTAACAATGTCCACTTCTTACTTCTTCTTCATACCATGAAACTTATGCATGTGTTGATGATTAACGAGGACTACGAGTTGGGAAATTGTCTAAATTAATGCTAGCGATATTTTTGGAGTAGGGGAAAATATATTTGGCATTTAAAATAGTTGCTAAGTTTTTGGAAAAAAAAAATGACTCGCAGTTTCGTTTATTCTCAACTAACTAACTTTGCCTGAATTTCTTTTGACTCCTGACTTTTTTCTTGTTCTAACCTATCTCTTTATTTTAATATCCCCCTATTTTCCCTAAACATGTTAATATATCTATATAAAAGTTTGAGCGTCAATTCGCAGTGGTTTTTAACTTTTTTTTCTGTTTATACATTGGTTTGTATTGTACACAATATATATATATATTATACTCAATGATTATGTTTCGGGCCTATCTGCTACCTTCTTCGGTCGTGTGTCGTGTCTGGATTATGACGAGCTGAGTTATTCAGTGGCAGATTAACATTTCAATACACGTGTTTCTTTTTCTTTCCGGTTTCTTGCGACATAACTGACATCGTATTTCCTCGTTGAGCTGAGTGCAAATTCCCATTTTGTGTAGGAAGAATCACAATATACCACCTGATTTTGCTTTCTTTCCTCCTATTTGTTACAGTTGTCGATACATTTGAATGTATTTAGAGAAAATTATTGATCTTACAAATACTATGTTTTTTTTCCTTTTACTCATATACCTAATTTTGAAGTAGCCTTGTTTTAATAATTTTGTTCACCCAAAGTAATTTTGTAACATATATAATGAAGTAAAGCTTCCTAGCGCCACAGAGCATTCTATGTAAATATGTTGTACGCAGCGGAAAGGGGGTTGAAAATAAAATTGAATTGTGATGCATATATTATATGATTATAGGGAATGGTAACGTTACGATGAAAAATATATAATTAATCATTACGAAATGTTTGAAATAAGTAAAGAAATGTAAAGTTAGCCCTCTATTTACCGATTCTACATGATTTTTGTCGAGTCCCGACCTACCAGTACATTGTTCGAATTGCCATCTGGGGTGCTAGCCATATTTTGTTTGATCTTTTTTTTGTAAATATATATTTGCTGATTTTAATACAATTCAAGTACGATATTTGTGCATACGTATCATTCAATACTGTTAAAATTTTGTAAATTGGGTGAAGAGACATAGTTATGTATCAACTTCTCAGTGAAATAGTGATTTCAAAAAAAAAAAAAAAAAAATCAGTGGTGGCAAGCAATATAGTAACATACTAAACCAAGCACTCAGGAATACCAAATTATATCTTTCCAACTTAGTGAAATCAAAGTTAAGAAGCTGTCCCAGATATCTCTCTCTATATATATATATCCTGATCTAAGAATTTTTTTTGTGGTCGTTATGTTAAGTGGAAGCAGAAACATATTAGTTCATGAAGTTATAATTGATACTACAATCCACCATTTAAATTCCTCATAATGACTAAATATGCTATTCCCGGATGAGACTTATGATTTCTGTGTGAAAATCAAATTTTCTTCAGGTATGATACGGATAAATAAGTAAACCGATATAGTTCCTTCAAGCAGATCAGTTGGAGCGCTGATCAGAAGCAGGGAAATATATATATACAATTATGAAAGTGTGCTGTGTACCCTTAGTGAAATTTTGAACTACGATCTAATCGAGATAGGACCCAATATAGATTTTTTTTATCAAACGATTTAAGATTTAAGTGGATGTGAGCGAAGAGACTCAACGTTCTAATTAATCCTAACCTCTTCAAGGATTTTGTTTTATTATTATTATTTTTCGTTACTTTGCTAACTTGAAACCCTTCCAAGTATCTTAAAGGAAGTGGTTCATTATTGGACGTTTTATTATCAACCATTCTTCGTATAGTATCAATCGTAATGCCCCACTGATAGTGGAGCTAAGAAACAGATTTTGTTTTCTAGACGTGCTTATTAAATTTCACATACGCAAAAGCTATGAAACTTTCTAAAGTGTGTAATATATCTATGTATATTAATTGCATTTATGTTTTAATAATCTGGTTACCGATGTGTTGGATACTTTAATATTCTCAAATGTAACACCGTTTTCTTAAAACTCATTAGTTAAATCTGTTTTGCGAATGATAAAATTTTAAAATCTTGCTTTCGAATTTTATTATATTCTGTTATACATTTTTTTTCTTTTCTTCCAATCTTTTTCTGTATGTTAAAATGAATATTTCGTCTATTAAAATGTTTTGTGGAATTGAATTATTTGATTCAACATGTATTAGTAGTGAGCAGTACCTGACTTTTGACTTTAGTGTTTAGTATAATTTAGGAATATGTAATAAGATAGTTTTGGTGTGATACTACTAATCTATGATAAGTCAACAGAATTACTTTAAACTTGGAAGTCCATAAATATCAACATTTAACAGAGTTACCATCAAAAGCCTAATGAATAAAACATGAGGTGGTGCATCATCATGATAGAAGAAAATAATGAATACGGTAATTTAAGTTAACGGTACCATTTTATTAGGATTCACTCTGAAATATGATTAGTACATTCATATCAATTCGCAGCTTACCAAGGAGGGTCTCGGTTCATATTCAATTATTTGGCGTAATTGAATATGAATCGGCCTAGTTCCAATTTACTGTTAACTTCGAATTTCTGATACTACAAGCTAACAATAGCATGAAATTGTCTTAGAAAAGGTAATTTCGTGTCATTCTTTTTAAATTGAAAACCACTCGTCCTCATCCTCCGTTCTGGACACGGTCATATAACTAAAAGAAAATAAAATATAATTTCAGAAGTCCATTGCCTTTTAAAACTTTAATACCTTCATAAATCATTTAAATCCGTTAGGCTTATTACAATTGCCTTGGCGACCAACAAAACAAATTATAACCAGAATGTAGGAGGAGTGACGTAGTTGGGGGTTTCAGTTGAACAGAAAATCAAATCATTCAGAACAAGGCTGGAATCACATGTAAAGGCTTGGTGGCTTACATAGATGTGGTTGCATACTGTTCACATTTAGAACAGCGATGATGAGATCTTTATTTAAATTGTTTTGGCTATATTAACGATATATGGTATTTAGTATTCTTAGTATTTACATTGACAGTATAAATGAAATGAAATGACATCCTTAAGTTTTACGTCCCACGGTAATGCTAAAGGAGACAGTGATGATGAGAAATGAATGAAATAGTGAAAAGTGGAAGGAAACGGTAGAACATTGAAAAAACCCACGCACACGGTGTTTGTCCACCACGAAGCTCACCTAGTTGTAGCTGGGCTCGAACCATGTACCCCATGCACCAGAGGTGAACGCTATACCGGTGAGCCATCGAACCCCCCCCTTTTTTTTTTGACAATATAAGTAGGACATATTGTGTGTAGTACAGAATCATGTATAGAGGAGAAAGCACCTGATCATATATAGATGTGATGCCGGAAAAAGAGCTGTGAGTAGAAGACAAAGGCTCTTTTTAGAAAAAGAAAACAGACCGAATTATGCACCCTCTTGAATTTTTTGTTTAATATATGGCCAAACATATCTTGAGGATGTGAACTGTAGAACCTTTTAGTTACTGCCAGCCTTAGGATGGTGGAAATGAACTACTGGAAAACTGAATAAAATTTTGTTGTGAAATGACTTGATATTAGACCGAAATAAGTTTATGTTATGTTCGTTTCAGTTACAATGTCAAACGACTTTCTTGTAACTGAGTCAATTAATTTTCCATTTCTCTGTAAGTATTAAAAATCACACCTTTACTAAAGTAGACGTGAATAACGTTGCTAATAGCAGAACTGTATCTAGTCATTTTTCCGAGAAGAACAAGTAGAATAACATCTAAAATATATGGTGGAACTTGAAGAAATAGTTTTTCTTCTTACAGAATCTATTAGAATTACTAAAGAAAAATTCCCTAGAAAAGATCCCTTACTGCACAGAATTCCCCGTCTCGATAGATTAGGCAGAACGGGAGTAAATATTTTCTACAAAGTGCTGGAGGACCTTTAGGCAGTACGGGAAGACACCGTTTTAGAGTTTATTATTTCTTTTATAAAAATATGTAAATAGTTTCTAGAAACGTTAGCAAGAGAGTGATTTCAAACTAAACTAAAGGGAAAGCTGTAAATGCTGTTATACGTACTACTTGATATTTTCTAATGAAGAATACTCTTCCCAGAACTGAGGCAAGAACATGCACTTTTAAAAATAATAATATTTAGATATACATATACATATAAGCACTGCATTTCAAGCCTGTGTGTTTACTGTTCTCTTCAGTTAATAACATTATTGTAATAGTATGAGGGGCTTCTAATCTAAGGTGGATAACAAAAGTGAAAAAAATGTTGGTAAAAAATGGCATATAATGAGGATCTTCTAGTGACGTAAACTCAATTATTACAGTCAGCAGCAGCAACGAAGAAGGAAAGAGTATCTACGGAAGATTGTTGAAACCACAAGTAACGCCTCACTCTGAATGTTGTTTTTATTTTACATAATTACCTTAAATGTGGCCAATAACAAGACGTCAACTTACTTCTGAAAATTAATTTAAACTTTTTTCTTAAAACATATGAAGTGCTTAAATAACTGGCAAAATTTAAGATGTTAATTATTTTCGGTGACAAATGGCATATTCTAGCGCATTAAATATTGATTTTGTTGATGTTGTTTTCGGAAACTACAAATGAAAATGTATCCTTTAACATTGTAAATTTTTCAGCTTTGTTTTCAGACAAAATTAAGGTTAAACAAAATTTAAATTTTGAGAGTAAATCATAATTTGAGACTATATTTTATCAACCACACTATATACAATAATTTTGCAAGTGTTCCAGTGAATATCTTGATGAAAGCATACATTAGTATCACTTTCATATTCATATGTTACGTAGTCCTTATGTAACATCAATTTTTAAGCCTAGAAAAATATTTTTGTCGATCTTCTCGTAAACTATACATAAGATTTCACATTCACCTATATCATTTCAATTAGGTCGATTCGATTTATCGATTTGTGTAGGGTCTCATCCCTTAGACATTACTAGCGTCAATTATCTGCTTCGTTACGTTAAAATAAGAAAAAATAGTAATATGTTCCGTTAGTCTATGTTAGTTAGTTTTTGTTATTACTGAAGCACTGTCTGATACCGGTCATTTTCTATCATTTTTATATAGCTCCACTCCAGTAAGTTGACCGTCAAAGTGAGATGGTGTTAGAGAAAATAAATGTTAGAAAGGCAAAAGCCATAGTGATTGGAACGAAGGGGTCAGTGTCAAATATAGAAGTTGGAGGGGAAAATAGAACAGATGACTAGTTTTCGAAACTTAGGTAGTATTATTAGTAACGATATGAAATATAAACGTGAAATAAAAGCAAGGATAGGAATGGTGAAAAAAGCCTTTAGAAAGAAGAAAATACTATTTTGTGGGATCTTGAATATAGAGTTCAGAAAAAGACTCATAAGATGCTTCGTGAGGAATATTGTACTGTATGGATCAGAAATATGGACATTACGCAAAAATGATGAGAAACGACTGGAAGTTTCGAAATGTGGGTGTGAAGAAGAATTTAGCGAATTACTTGGTTCGAGCGGAAAACGAATGAGAAGTGTTAGAAATGCTAGGGGAGAAAATAACAATTTAGATATTATTAAGAAGAGGAAGAGAAACTGGTTGGGACATTGGATAAAAAGAAAATGTATCATGAGGTACGTGCTAGAGGGGGTATGCTGGCAGTACTGTAAAGGGAAGGCGAGGGCGAAGGAGACTACAAGTAATGGATGATATCAAAACAGAAAAATGTACGTGAAGACGAAGAGATTAGCGGAAGACAGTAGAGCATGGAAGCTTCCCATTTGCAGCAACCGACCTGCCAATAATGGCAGAATACCTATGGTAATGATAAGTCACATTTACAAATACACGACGGCGCGACAAAACGGCAAAATTTGAATTGGAATGCAATGCATTAGTAGATTAAGTAAAAATGAATTTAATGATGAAATGTTTTGTAAAGGTTGTGACATTTCTTATATTGAGCAATAGTCATTTACGTCTTCATAATAACATCAGAGGGTAGGGGTGTTCAATGTATCCCTACGCATTCTAATAAGGCCATGTATGTAAATTCTCGATTACTTAGTATACAATATCTAGTGAGGGAATCCCACTGCATGTCGCACTATGGCACTCACAGGGGAACATCAAAGAGCAAGTTAGGATTCATAAGATGGTTTAACTATGCTGCAATACCTGAAGCGTGCATCGGAGAGTAATACAATGTAGCCTTTGTAGAATAGACTCACTTTCAGTATCATTAGATTTCACACACATGACTATTTACTTACCAGACACAAGACACACTACTGCTTCAGTGTGTGCGTCCTTTAAATTTCTGTCCTGCACTTGCCCTATGTTGTACTTTTCCATTTCGTCCATATGGAACCCAATCAAATTACTCTCTGTATAACGCGTATCTTACATCCATCAGAATTGTAATAATAGCAAGAGAATGAAAATGACACTCGATCAATTAGAAAAGGTTAGTTGATTTGAGTTTAGTGTTCCTATCAGCAGCGAGTCTATATGAGACGTGTACCTCATACAGCTTAAGGTAAAACTCGAACCACATGAGTTCCTACTGCAAATCGAATCCGGGTCTCACCGTCAACCGCTTAGCTAAGAGGGAGCTCTAAGAACATTTTGAGAATACAAACCACATCATTTTAATGTGTAGTAGAGAATAAATATGTATTTAAGTTTTATGAGACTTTCAAACTATGCTGTGCGTAAGTATTGGAAGTCTTATAGAACGACTATGTTCGTCTGTCTGTCCGTCGACAGGTATCAGATCAGAGACGATAAGAGGAATCGAGAAGAAGTTTTAGGGAATCGATTCTGAATGCCAACTATAGATTCCATATCATTCATTAACCCTCTTTTCAACCTAACCATGGTAGAATTTAACCATTTCTGGCTTTAACATTGTTAGCTACAGAGCAAAAACCAGAACAGATAGCAACAGAAGGTGTTTTGGAATAGATTCAGCGTCTAATGAAATAAAGAATCTTTACCAACATCTCTATCATGCAACCAGAAATTGTAGAAACTTATTACTACGTCCAGTTTCAATATCCATCTCCATAGAGTAAAAACGGTAAGTGATAGCAGCAAGCGGATTTTTGGGGTTTATTCAATGTCAAAATAATATGGCCCCTCTCGTCCATTTATGCGTTATTCAGACCGAAAGTAATAGGAATGAAACATTTTTACTTTTAGCGTTATTCGTCATAGGACATGTAAACGGCAATAAATAGTGAAAAGCAGTGTTCTGAAATCGATTTTTTTGTCCCCAGTGGGTGGATTTCATTTAGACTCTTGTGATTCCAGTAAAACTGAAGGTGCTAGGACTTTACTATTTCTTGCAGTTTCAATACTGATCTTCATAAAGAAGAAACACTAAGACATTGCCAGTATTTTTTTAGATGCATTCAAAGTCTGAGAAGCAAATTTTAAACTAAATCAGGACCTAAACTAGAAGTTCTGTGTATCTATATACTAATGTATTACGTACGAGCTAGTACTCACAAATGTAGTGATGTATCGCTCGCGAGTGAGCCGACTCTTCTGACTAACTCTTTTGGACAAGGATGTTATAAAATAGAGGATCTGCCATACGTATCTTTATTATGTGAACTCAATGAAGCCAAAAAATAACCGAGCATTATCTAAACCCGCACGTCTGATTGGCTACTCTCGCTTCCGCCATAATTGTTGGCTCGAAGCATTGCGATCTTAGTGGCGCGGAGTGGGCAGAGTAGGTGTGGCGAAGCTATGACTTATGGCTTCACGATTTTGTTGTATGGGCAGATCCTCTATTTTATAACATCCTTGCTTTTGGATGAGTAAGTGAATCGTTTCTCACTAGAAATGAGCAACGATTCTTCGAAAGTCGTTGTTCTTTGGGAGTCGTTGTTCTTTGGGAGTCGTTGTTCTTTGGGATTCGTGGTTCTTCGGGAATCATGATTCTTCGGGCGTCGTTTTTCGTCATTGTTCTTCGGGAGTCGTGGTTCTTCAGGAGTCATGGTTCTTTTTGAACCACTGTTCTCTGGAAGGGACGATTCTTAAGGAGTGACAATGTTTGGAGAACGTGAATCTTGTACGTTGCTCTTTCGCGAACCGCCCTCTTGCTTTTTAATCTTGTTGGTTGATTCAGAGTACCAAAGAAGAGTACTAACAATGTAAATGTTTAGCACTTTGATGTGGCAGTTGGACTCACATTGATATTTTACATATAAAGCGTAAACTTTTAACTATTAATTAAAATCGAATCTGCATAATGGGTTAGTAGGTCAAGTACGTAAAAGCCCGAAAGAGCCAGTTCTTTCCTGTTCCCTGGATCCGCTCTTGCAATCACACATACACAATTGAATATTCAGTTGAGAAATTAATGAAAACGAGAGCGCACCAGCAGTAGAAATTAGTCACTCTTAGTTTGTTCGTCAACAATATTATGCAACTGTTAGTTTTAAACAAAAGTATGTGTTATACAATTCTTAAGGGAAATGATATGTTAAAATGAGCATATGTAATTCAAATAAATTCGTAATAATTACAGCAAATTTTAAATATATTTTATAATTGGAGAGAATCGATCTTGATTGTCTTAGTTCATTATTTTCGTTGCCAAAGGTAATTTTAGCTTAAATAACGAAGATCTACTTAAGGGTATTTTAAGATACTGTGATGTACAAAATTCGAAACGTATTTCCCGTAAGTTGTACCTACAACATAACCGAATTTTATGGAAGCACACACGGTTGGGATGGGTGGGGCCGATGCCCCTGTTAAGGTTTTCTCTACTTAAAAAAGCTCTTAAACCGCAACGTTATGTTATTGACACAATACGTCTATTATATAAAAATGACAAGAATCTTGTAATCACGCCAAGGGAAAAACAGTTGAACCGTTTATTTTATTTTATTTTATTTTATTTTATTTTATTTTTGATATAGTTATTAACACCTACTTCGAATTCAGTGTTTCATGTTACTTTGATTTGATTCAGATCCGTATCCACGGGGGACACGGGGGCCGTGCCACTTTTAAATTTTTACTGCCTCGCCTAAAATTTTCACGGTAGGCTTGCAAATGGCATATAATATGGTGATGAACTATAATATGGTTGAATGGCCTCCCTAACATCCACCGAGCCCTTCTACATTTTGGGGCTGGCTACGGGCCTGATTTGCTTTGCTTTTGAGTTTAGCGTCTTTTCAGTAGTGAGGCACTGTAGCTCAGCGGTAAAGCGCTTACCTCTGGTGCGTGGGGTCACTGGTTCGTTCCCCGGCCAAGTAAGTTGTCACTAAGTGGTGCACATCATGTCCGTGGGTTTTCTCAAGTACTCCGTTTCCTCCCACTTTCTTATTCCACCAATTCTTCCATCATCATTCAGTTGCTTTAATCATCGTCTTCCTTAGTCTACAGGGCTTAATCGTTTGCCATTAAACTAAAATATTTCATTTTATTTCAGCAGCGGGGCTACATGAGACGTGGATCTACTGAAAACATGGAACCCGAACCACATGAGCTCCCACCGGGAATCGAACGTCGGATCTCCCACGCCAAAGGTGGATACGCTAACCGCTTAGCCACGGGAGAACAAGTTACGTTGATTAAAATGTGTATTCTAAGGGGGATGTAGTCGCAAACATTTTTAGGAAAAATTTAGTTTCTCACGACGTTGTAATAAAATTTTAAGGGATGGATAAAAAGTAATGGCACAATTGTTATAATTTACAAATGACTGTATTAGAAGGGAAAATACATTCTACATTCCTTCAATGTAATCACCCCCATATCCACAATCTTCTGCCACACGTATGGAAGGCGCCGTACTCCGTCAGCACGTTGTTCTCTTGCGATGTCTCGCAGAGACCGCCCTACGGCATTGAGGATGGCCTGTCTGGTGTTGTATCGTTGTCCGCGAAGTGGTTGCTTCATCTTGGAAAACAGGTCATAATCGCAGGGACTCATATCCGGCGAATATGGTGGATGTTCCAGAATCTCCCAGTTCCAGGCACGTAAAAGGTCCGTTACGGCGGTAGCTGTGTGACAGCGTGCATTGTCGTGCAAAATGATTGGGGTCCGTGCCAAAGATCAGGTCGCTTTCTCCGAAGTGCAGGACGCAGATGGTGTTGCAAGAACGTGCAGTAATATGGCGCATTGACAGTCTGCCCTGCTGGTACAGCATGGTGCAGGATAACCCCTTGGACATCATACGCCACTATCAACATCACCTTCACTCCTCCCTGACTAGGGCGCACAGTCTTTGGCCGAGGGGAACCGGGATGCTTCCATTCGTTGGATTAGCGCTTCAAACATGGTTCGTAGGATCGAACCCAGGTTTCATCAATGGTAACGATCCTGCCCAAGAAATTGTCACCCTCCCTCTGGTGGCGGTCCAGCAATTCTTGTGCCAGTGCATATCGGTACCATTTCTGCACTTCGGTAATGACATGGGGAACCCAACGTGCTGCAATTTTGCGAAAACCCAGGATGTCGTTCAAAATGTGAAGCACAGTTTTATGGCACACCCCAACCTCTGCCGATAACTCACGCGCAGTCCACCCTCTATCCACGTCCAGCAAGGATGCAAGGAGCAGAATTGTCATGTTGTCCACTGGAGGTCGTCCAGAACGTTGGCGGTCTTCCACGTTCTGTCTGCCTTCACGAAACACTTTAACCCATCGAGCTACGGTGCGGTATGGCAACGCTGCATCACCACAGGCTTCCCGCAGTCCCTGAAAACATTCTCGTGCACTACGACCACGTGCCACTTCAATTTCCATCCACGAACGCTGTTCATGTTTAGTGAACATTGTGTTTAGAGCGCTTCCACTCGCGATACCAATTTGACGCCACTGCTCTCGTTGACTGACTGACTCAACAGCGTTCGCACTCACCTAAGTTCCTCAACTGAGATTGTCTTCTCCGGTGCTGCCTCCTCGCGGTTCTCCGTCACTAGACTGGCGCGTGCCGGTAGGGTTGCCAGTACTTTTTATCCAACCTATGTATAATATTTTTGGCATTGAATTTAAAGTTGTAACACTTTTGCAGTAATTCTAAAATTGTATTGCTATAGCATTGAGTCTGCAGTTGTACTATTTTGCATTCCATATTTTGATTCGTTTAGGCTGTAATTTGCATATAGCTTTTCTACATTTGTGATGTATTTTCACAGTTATTAATAATAATTTTATTTAGTCTAATTTGTATTTGTATTTTTTATCTGAATTGCATTTTTGTGTGTTACATCTGTTCATTGTAATTTGTATTAGTTTAAAAATGTAACTTCCTGTGATTTTTTAAAGTTAAATTTTTAAAAATAGCAGTATGCTTGTACTCTAAAATTGGAGTTATACCTTTTAAATTCATTTTATGTAATGCATTTAGTCTGATAATACAATTTCAGTTTTTAACTTCCCCCTCTCCCCGTTGTAAAAATATAAGTTAGTCAATGAGTCGTTCAAATGAATCGATTCATTTTAGTGAGCGAAGAATTGAGCGGCGATCTCAGGTGAATCGGTTTGCCCATAACTACTCAAATCTTTTCTTTTCATATGTTGTACTTAAAAAACTATATATATATAGGAGAAATAAAGATGTCAGTTATTGTCGGTAACAAACGGAATTTTTAGTGCCATAAAGGTTGATTTTCTCGGGAACTACAAACGAGATTAGTATTAAGTTGGGCCCACCACTTTTGGAAGGAGAAAAATAAATAATGCTATTTGTTTGTGCTACGTTAATGCTGGTTAGTACCCAAATTTCAGCGTTTGTGCAATCAAAAAACAAAGTTTTGAACAATTTAAATTTCGGGGCCAACTTGATTAGCTTCAAGTTGGCCTCGCTCTTTTCCTAATTGGGATAGATTGGATTTTCTAACATCAAACGTTTGTGCTACGATAGTGCTGGTTAGTGCCCAAATTTCACCGTTAGTGTTCTTCAAATAACGCCGTTATAATGAAATTAATTAGCGTCAAATTGGTCCCGCTTTTTCACTAATTGAGATAGTATGAATTTTCTAACGCCAAACGTTAGTGCTGGTTAGTGCTCAAACTTCAGCGTTAGTGCTGTTCAAATAACGCCGTTATAACGAAATTAATCAGCGTCAGGTTGGCCCGGTTTTTCCGTAATTAAGATAGATGGATTTTTTAATGCCAAACGTTTGTACTATGTTAGTGCTGGTTAGTGCTGGTTAGTGCAGAAATTTCACCATTAGTGCTGTTCAAATAACGCCGTTATAACAAAATTAATTAGTGTGAAGTTGGTCCCGCTTTTTTCCCTAATTGAGGTAGAAGTTTATTTAATGCTAACAGTTTGTGCTACGTTGGTGCTTGGTTGTGCTTCAGTTTGTCCGTTAGTGGTGTTGAAATTACACATCCATGAACTTTGCGTCTCCTTTTAACGAATAAACGATAAAAATCAGTGTCAATCATTATTGCATCGTTAGTGTTATTAGTGCAGCAACACCTAACGTTAGTATTTAGTTAATGTACATGCTAAAAGTAAAAAACCTTTAGGGTTTCAAATTAACACTGGGCCCCACTTTAAGGACTAACGTAATAATTAGCGCCATTCGTTAGTTCATCCCCAGTGCTTCTTACTGCACTAACCGCTAACGTTAGTATTTCATTAGTGTAGGTTTTACAGCCAAAGCAATGGTCCTCGCTGATCTTTCCACACTATGCACTAATGATAAAATCGTGCCATTCGTTTGTGCATCGTTAGTGATTTTAAAAAATACTAATAGTTTCGTAAATGCTTTACTATTAGTGTAGATATAGCCAATTATATGTCAAGAAACTCCCTTAAGAAATACATAGAGAATTTTTCATTGCGTGAAATTCTCGGCAAATTCAAAAGCACTAATGACGTCTTCTAGTGCAATCGTTAGTGCATCATTAGTGCTTCTTAGTGCACCATCCCCTAACGTTTGTTCTTCATCAGAGTCGATGCAACAAGTGGAAAACCTTTGTGGTCAGCGTGATCTTGATCCCTACTTAAGCACTAACGAAGAAATTAGTGCTTTTCGTCAGTGCATAGTTAGTGCTTCTAGAATACACTGATTTTTTCGTGAATGCTTCACTATTAGTGTAGATATAGCCAATTATAAGTTCCAAAACTCCCATATAAAATGCATGGAGAATTTTCTCATTCCATCAAATTCTCTCTAAATTCAAAAGCACTAATGACCCCTTCTATTGTAATCGTTAGTGCATCGTTAGTGCTTCTTAGTGAACCAACCAATAACGTTAGTGCTTTTCAAGTGTAGATGCTACAAGTAAAAAACCTTTGGGGACTAAGTTCACGTTGCCTCCACTTCAAGCAGTAACGAAAAATCAGTGCCTTCATAAGTGCATCGTTATTGCTTCTTAGTGCGCCAACCAATGATGTTAGTTCTTTATTAGTGTATTCTCTAGAGCCAAATCAATGATAGGGAGTAATTGCCCTATGAGCCCCACATTAAGCACTAAGTAAAAAAAGAAGGAAAAGAGAAAGAGAAAGAAGGAGAAGGATGGTTTGGTATTGAAAGTTTAGGAGAGAAAACGGAGATCCTGAAGAAGCTGTTAAGAAAGGAAGAAATTAAAACTTACAGGAAAGGAGGAAAGAGGTTAATAGACTTAGTGAGAGAAAAGAAAGAAGAAGGAAAAGGAGATAAGATCAGAAGAGGAAGGAGTAGTGTACCAGGTTAATTCTAAAGAGTGCGATATGAAGTACATAGGGGAAACAGGAAAGAGACCAGAACAAAGGATAAAACAACATAAGGACGATGCCAGACTAAAAAGAGAGAACAACGCAATATATAAACACATTAAAGAAACGAGACAAGAGATAGATTGGGAAGGAATAAAAGGATTAGAAAGGAAGAAAAGGAGTGTGATAAGAAAGTGGAAATAAGCCCAGTGGATTAAGAAATATAGGAAGGAGAAGTTGATGAATTGGTCTAATGGACTTGTGATACATGTATTATGGGAAAAGATGATAGACAAAATAGAAAGAAAGAATTAAAAGATCAACACGAGCTGTTGGAGCAGGTATACTATGGAGAACAGCAGATGGGCATAGCGAATAGAAAGTGTAAGGGACAAATACCTAATTAAAAGTCACATAACAGGTGCACAAAAAGAGAAAGTGACTACACTAATTAAAAATTAGTTTTTAGAGCCAGTTAAAAGTTTATATTTTGTAAGGAGAAAGTGGGCGTGTCTTGCATTCAGCTTGTATATAAGCTGTCAAAATTGGATATTTCTCTCATAATGTGTCTGAGGAAGACTATGATAAGGGTTGAGGAAACAGGAGAACACCTGTGATTTTTTCCAAGCCTTCAAGTTTCATTCCAAAATAGGTTCTTATGATTCCGGGACCCGTGCCATTTTGATTTTTCTTTCTTGGTAATTAAAACGTATTTTACAGTATATGTAGTTGTACGTAAGAAGATACATAATATGAATTTTGTAATATAAAATTTAAAAATACAGTATGATATTTAATTACAAAGTACTAATTTTATTTCATCACTTTCAGCCCAACAAATTAAATTCAAACAATTCGCTCCCTGGGTCTTGGTCATCAATACTGCGTCTTATTCTTTGTCTTGCAGTCAAGTCTTGGTCCTGCATTTCGTAGTTTTGGTGGTCTTTCATGCTATACAAGAGTCAAGAATGCCCGCCTCATCGGTACAAATGAAGACTGTGATTTTGATTATGGTGTTTCATACTATACGGAAAGCAAGAAAATATGCTCATCGCTACTTGGTGATCACCAAAACAAGGCCAAGAGCAAGATTACTATGCAAGTCGTCTTGCATATCCAATCTTTATCTTGTTCTTGTATCGATGTCCTTGGACTTGGTGAAATAAAATGAAATATTCAGTTTAAGGTCCCTCGATTCTGCACCGAGGCTAAGGGATACGGTGACCATGAGAAATGAACGAAATGGTGGAATGAAGAAAGTGGGAGGAAACAGAACCCCGAGAAAACCCACTACACGGCGTTTCTTCACCAGAAAGCCTACTTAGCACAAGCGGGGATCGAACCATGGACACCATGCACCAGAGATGAACTCTCTACCACTGAGCCACCGCAGCCCTGCTTGGGCTTGGTCGTCCATATCCAATCTTTCTTTTAGCCTTGCTTAACACGTTAGCTGCCATGTTGGTCCGATCGGACCTACTGGAGTGATCTAAGAAAACGTTCTTGTAGGTCCGATCGGACCCACAATTTCTAATTCGTCGAATTGACGTTAGAGTACTTATATTGTTAAATCCTGTCTCTACTGTTATTGAAACGTAGTGTTTTTATTACACATGTAGGTTTTGGTCTTTGATATTGATTATTAACGCCGCTAAGGGCGCTAAATACCAAGTAACAAGCATTTGTTGCTTTTGTAGACCCGATCGGACCTATGTTTTGCTTTTTCAGTGACATGTTAAAAAGTTTAACAATGGATTCATTATTTATTCTAATTTATTTTCCCAAGATGTCAGTGTCCCTGTCATTTGCTGAATTTTCAGAAAAATCTAGATCACTACACTGCTATTACTAATGAGATCGACGTTTGGTATTAGAAAATCAATTCTATCTCAATTAGGGAAAAAAGCGGGGTCAACTTGACGCTAATGAATTTCATTATTACGCCGTTATTAGAACAGCACTAACGCTCAAATTTGGGCACTAACCAGCACTAACGTTTGCCATTAGAAAATCAATTCTATCTCAATGAGGGAAAAAAGCGGGGCCAACTTGACGCTAATTAATTGCGTTATAATGGCGTTATTTGAACAGCACTAATGCTGAAATTTGGGCACTAACCAGCATTATCGTAGCACAAACGTTTGCCATTAGAAAATTAATTTTATCTCAATGAGGGAAGAAAGAGGGCCCAACTTGACGCTAATTAATTTCATTGTAACGGCATTATTTGAAGAGGACTAACGGTGAAATTAGGCCATTAACCAGCACTAACGTACCACAAAGGTTTAACGTTAGAAAGTCCATTAATTTTGGTGGGGTTAGTCGAAAAAGTTTGAAAGTTTCACAGATTGTAAATACTATCTAGATGTAAATGTGCATTTTTTTCCTTTCAAAAAACATCGATGCGTATTTTCTTTATTCTTGCATGTTGAAAATTTCAAAAGATTGTAGAAAAAAATTTTGGGAGGGACACGTCGTTGACTTTTTGGTTTAAAAAAAATTGTTATACCCTTAGGTACAACATATTTTTTCGGGACCTGAAAGTGATGGCAACTTTGTCAAAAAAAAAAAAAAAAAAAAAAACTGAAAACATGAACATGAAGACATGTGCTGCAAGCCTACCTTCCAATTTTAAAAAAATAAATTGATATTTAAAATGGCGTACTTCAGGATGGGGGTCGTGATGGTCACGTCTGGTTTTGTGTCCTCCACTCCCACTCATCATCTATGACCAACGTGGACCTTTAGCCCAACAGAGTTTTCTGTTAAAGGACTGTACCCTGACTTTTGGCCCATCCTGTACATTATATTCACAGTTTTGTTTAAACACTTCGTCAATTGCCGATTTCATTATTTTTATTTATTTATTTATTTCTTAGCAGACACCAGGTACATCTCAGACGCCATTTTCAATTCATTTCTGTAACAATTCTGTAACAATTCATTAGAAATATTCAGTTGGCTTATCTTGATGACCCTGATAACACGATTGAAAAGGCGATGTATTTTAGTAGGAAATATGGAGCTGTTGGGAAACACTTTCCTACATATAACACACTGCTGCAACCTGCTACTGGTGTCAGTGAATACAATAAATAAACAACTTTCATGATAATTAGGCTTAGCTTTTGTTCCAGGAGATTCATTTCGAGTTTATGTAGATTCTTCTTCTTTATTTGTTTTGCTTTCTCCAGACCTGTTTTCAATTATCCAGTGAATCAGGTACAACTGTCAGACTTTCTAACACGAAAAGACGATGGTTCACAATCTTCTGAAGCAGACATTTTATTCCTCCTCAATGTCATAAATTTTAGCCACCGATCCATCTTTTGAACAAAAAACACGTCAATTAACAAATTGCAACTGAAATTTTGAAGCGATATGTAGTATTTCTCAGTGGGAGCATGTTTCTCATTGGCATATATTTTAATCACGCCCAACCCTAGCAATAGGAGCTAAATATACGTTTCTGATTGGTTAGAGTTATCCGTTTGTTGGCACAAATCAAACGCCAGTTGTCAGTTCTCGCAACCGAGTATGCAAGCGAGCGGGCTTAGTAATGAAAATCGCTTTTCGTGTGGGTTCAAACCCAGCACTAGGAAGGCTTCTTTTATTTTTTAAAATTTTCTTAACACTATTATCATTAAAATAAGATGAAAATAATACTCATTTACCTTGTATGTAATATATAATGCATAAATTGTGCTTTTTCCACCATGTACCTAGAGATTTCTGATAGCCCTTATAAACAATGCCGTTAGAACCTTAACAGGAGAGTAAGAAGTGGTGGCCTCGCGAAGCGAGAGGTATTTTGGGTATTGAGGAGTTGGGTATTGAGAGGGAAAGTGCCGATGGCACCAGGAGGGGAAAAAGTAGGCATGCGATTCTGTGCTTTCCCTTGTGATAAAAAGTGATTTACTTTCGTCACGAAACATAACTAAGCAAGCGTCAGCTAGCCAAGGGGGTTAGAAGCCACGCAGGGCTCGTTTTATTCCACATTTATGCCCATGATATTACCACGTGACATTACGTCACATTCGGGTAGTGCAATTTCAATGTAAATCTAAGCTCACCAGCTTCCTTGCGACCAACTTAAAAACAGTTGACTAGGGTAGCGCGTTAAAAAATACCTCATGCCGTAAGCGTCGGTGGACCACCGATGGTCAACTATCGATATAAAAATTGGTGGCCCCGCAGCGACGATCCGGGAAGGCTCCACTTCCGTTTTGAAAATTATACCACCAACGGCATAGACACAACGAAACGGCAATGGGCCACAAAATTACTCTTCCAAAACATGTTTAATCGACTATATGCGTATTTTTTTAAATATTAAGTTGAGTCTAAAAACATTGAAAAAAAGAAATACCCTCGGATGGACGCGAACCACCGTGTTCTTCCGACCTGGCCACGAAGGCAATGGAAAAATAAGTCGCTTGTAGAGGGATAAATCGTTGAGGTCTTTTGAATTTGGCTAATTAGAGTGCTACCGTGTATTTTCGACGATGACCGTTTGAGATCAAATAAAATCCGCTTGTCATGTAATTTTATAACAAAATGACGAGCGTCCATTTACTTCATTTCATGATTCTCCCATGTTCACTTTCAAATGATCGGAGACAGTTGCCATCTAAATTCATACAATTATACGCACTCATCTCAAGATTTATCACTTCATGATGTAGAGGGAGGGGTTACTCTTGACTCCTGAATCTCACTTTAGGAGCAATTCATCAGGAAAAAATAATATATATAATAATAACCGCACGCACATGACTGGCAATAGTTCGTGATGGTCCCTTTCCGATTCTCCGCAATGGATCGAATAAGCGCGGACCGAAATGAAGTCCTCGCCGCTACGCGGTGGTAACTTCAACACCCCGACTCTACATATCTCTATCGACTCGCCGAGACCCTGCCGCCAGTGGCACACTAGCGGCAATCCTTTCGAGCGTAACTATAACAACGATCGATATTTACTGGCAAGTTTGCTACTAGGTGTTGGCGACGTTTAAGGCATGGGGTATATGAATCTCAATAATATGTGTCTGAATCAAAATTTTAAAATATGTATTACGTGTGTCTGCGAGAATTATAGTGTAAAAACTAAAAATAATAGGTAGTTTAATATAGAAAGTATGTAAATTCAATATTCTGATTGTGCTTATAAAAGAAATACATTTCCAATGAAACAAGCAAACGAAATATGGAATTTAGGGCAGAATATTTGAACTGTTATTAGAAACAGGATTATCTGGTTACTATGAACACCTATTGGGCAGTTTATACACTTTTACAAAACCTATTCATTTCTTCCCTCCGTAAGATGACGTAAATAGAGATGGAAGATAAAATCCATTGGAGGAAAATACTTTTAAATATAAACTCGTTTTGTTCGCAACTGGTAGTTATCAGAAAGCAACAAATTCAAAATATAAGAAGATTCAATGTTGACAAAGGATTTCACAGTATGTGAAACACCATAAATATCTTTCGACGAAGAACGATCTGAAAATATTTTTACATTGAGGTAAGCATTTTTTCGACATAGCTATTTTATTTTATGAATTTCGTGGTTTCTTTCTTCATTGTTCCCAAGTATCTTTCGGAGGCCTGATCACCTCTTAGAGAACTCCAGGGCTCCTACGAGCACATTTTATGAAACCCTTCCCTAAAGACTAGGGATAGTTCACAAACCAAACTTCAGAAAATGCCACTCGGATTCTTTCTGCAATCATCGATTCAATTCATATAATTAAACTTTAATAATACTTGTTACGGAAATATTATCTTCCCCTTGCACTTATAGCAGAATGTTCGTTATTTCCTTAGAATGGAACTTTGCAACAATATTAACATACTGTAGGCCTATGTCAGGCATCTTGAACTTAAAGCATTTACCTGTACTCAAAAAAAGAACATTTTCTCATTCCCCTAAAAACTAGCAAATGAATGTTTAGAATCCAAAAATGATGGCATGCCCGGTTAAAAGAGGACGACTGGTAGTTAACGATTCCCAGGTTGGAAACCACTGTTTAAATAAACTCTTGTTCTTTGTTAAGGATTCAGCAAGGTCTGCCCATTTGAAGCATGTAGATCGTCCTTTGGTCGTGAAATAAGTGAGAGTAAGGTGAAATAATTTCTATATTAATATTTTATTATAACGTACTGTTTACACACGAACTCGGAGATGATTGATTTGTTCCTCGTTATATATATATATATTCATATATGGCCATAATACCGTTTTGGTTTATTGGTCGTCACTTTGAAATACAGGCGCGTTTCATTTCCTTACAATACATATCGAAATTATAACTGTTTTCCCTTTTAATTCCTAGCCTCTGTTATACTTCCTACGTGCGAGAAAAGTTTCATCTACTTTCATGGTTGTTCGGGGTCCTCCTATTTGGATGTTTCTAAAAAGTAATTTTTAAGAAGAGCACTTTCTTCATTTGGACTGTTGGAAAAGGGGGGAGGAAGTGTTCAAGAACTTTACCTATTTAGTTTCATGTTATAGAAGCATGTATTACACTAGTATATAAACAAAAATAATTCAGCAATTTTGTTTCAATTTGGTACTATTTTTCAGCCCACTCTAGAGCTAGGACTGTGGCAACACTGGTGTAAAGTTTCCGAGCAGATAAGCAGTCAAGACCACTTATTGTTAAAGCAAATGGGGCATCGAAAAAATTTAAAATTTATCTTATCGTTTCGTGTGTTTTTTTTTCTAATTATTATACCGTTGTTCTTAACAATGCAAGCAAATGTTTCTTATGAGTAACAATTGGGAAGGATGGATAGTTACGTACATCAAACCAAAGAAACAGCCTTCGTTTTTTTGCCAATAGATTCCAGTGGAAGAAGGATGTATAGTATGTTGAAAGCTGTTTTCGTTTACTGGAGCAGGTAAGACAAAAATATTTAATATTTCTTTGCTTTAAAACTCATAAGTAGTGCGTAGCATACTGAACTAGTGCCGGGGGTAGCTACGAGGTGTTCAGGTGGGTTTAACCTCTCTGAAACTTTCAGATGTTTGTTAGTATCCCAAGCGAAAAGATGACGTTATACTTGAAAAAATGTAAAATTTAAACATACATACTTGAAAGTAGAAGAATTCATAAAGCTTTTACATGGTAGTTTCCTTAGTTTAATGATTTTTGTAGTTGTTAATTCACTTGGAAACGATTTAGAAATATGTTCTAACCAATGGCTGCGATGATGATCTCACAGATCACACAATAAAAGGGGACCTCGAACTGTAGGATTTCCCTCAACTTATAAAACTTGATTCGCATATGTGTTTTAGTTCTCTAGAAGGAAGAGGATGCCATTGGTTCTAACTCACAAGTAAACCTTACGTTTGGGTGAATCGAGTTGCTGACTGAGACACATACGAGAAAGTAGTACTAAATGTGGTCAGTATTTGAGTGAAGTTGTAGGTGCGAAACTCCAGGGGTTTAGGAGATACAGCTACCAGAACATCACATGGGTGTACAGAATAGTCTTCATACAGTTGGAGGTAAAAGCCCTGTAAGACCTCTTGTAACGACAAAAGGTGAATAACAAATATATGGGTACATATTAGGACTAGGGGGAAGTCATATAGTAAGGGTATACCTGACGGCGGCCATCTTGAAATCCGCCATTTTGAATTAAGGTTAAATTTTTAAAATATGAATAGGGTCATGTGATACTTGATTTAAAGCGCAAATATAATCAGAAGAACAATAGTGACGTTAATTTTGATTTACGCGCAATTGGTAAAAAGTTACAGGGAAATTAAATATTGTTGCAGCATATGTATTAGTCCTTTACCCCACCTTGTACATTTTGTGTTAATGATAATAATTAAGTAAAAAGCAGGTGGATAAATATTAGGTCTATGGTAAGAGTTGCCTTGATGGCGGCCATGTTCAAATCCACTATTTTGAATCAGACAAAAGTTTTAAACAAAACGCATAACATTGACACCTTATTAATAGCAAATTTTACCATAAATCCAACGGTATAACAATTTTTGCTTTATCATTAACCAGCATTTGTTATCGCTTAAACAAGTTGCTAATGTAAGGAAAAATGACCAAAGTGGAATTGAGTCACAATTGAACTTGGGTCTTTCTTCCAGAAAAGTCCTTAATTAGTACAATCAATATGTAGTTCAGAAAAGGGTGCATGACTTGAAGAAATGCTCTGCTCACAGTGAGCACACCTGACAAAGGCAATCAAGTTACACTTGACACATTTGTCGTTAATAATTCCGTCAAAGCAGTAGTCGTAAGGAGCGATCGAACGTCCAGCTTCTTCATTCAAATATCCAACCTGATTGAAAGGGAATCGAATCATATTGCGAAAACGAGGAGCACTGAACTGGTAAATTGTAAACGACTGAAGTTGTATGAACCTATCACGATGTCATATGTTCACGTGACTTTCTATTACTGCTGCATCAGTAATGAAACGAACAAATGTCGCTTTTTATTTAATTATTATCATTAACACATAATTTACAAGGTGGGGTAAAGGACTAATACATATGCTGCAACAATATTTAATTTCCCTGTAACTTTTTACCAATTGCGCGTAAATCAAAATTAACGTCACCATTGTTCTTCTGATTAAATTTGCGCCTTAAATTATGTATCACATGACCCTATTCCTATTTTAAAAACTTAACCTTAATTCAAAATGGCTGATTTCAAGATGGCCGCCGTCAGGTATACCCTTACTATATGACTTCCCCCTAGTCCTAATATGTACCCATATATTTGTTATTCACCTTTTGTCGTTACAAGAGGTCTTACAGGGCTTTTACCTCCAACTGTATGAAGACTATTCTGTACACCTATGTGATGTTCTGGTAGCTGTATCTCTTAAACCCCTGGAGCTTCGCACCTACAACTTCACTCAAATACTGACCACATTCAGTACTACTTTCTCGTATGTGTCTCAGTCAGCAACTCGATTTACCCAAACGTAAGGTTTACTTGTCAGAGATTTGTCCTAGAGGAGGAAATCTGGAGATGAGGCAGGGGCATAACCTGTGGGGGCATAACAATGCTTCCCAAACACCTTCCTGTCCCCCAAATGAAATTCGACTATTATGTGTTTATTTAAATATGGTTGCTACATAACATGATGAATGCTTATAATAATATAAGTAAAAGTACCCATACTTCACACAGGAACAATAAGGTTTAATGAATATAAAACTGAAATTTAGAATATTGTAAAAATTGTCCCTGTTTTCCCTTTTAGGGACATGATTTTCGAAAAATGCAAGACATGTTTACTCATTCTTGATTATGAGTTTATATACAGAGTTTAACGCCTCGAACTTAAGCGAAAACTCACATTAAACATTCCTGAATAAATAATCGAATATGTTAATACTACTAATTCTCCTTTGTAAGAGCTGAATTTTCGGAAAGGCTGAAACACTTTTATGAATATTTCAATTAGTTTATGTACTAGACTGTTTACCTATAACTTAAACGAATACTTACTTTGAATTTTCCGTAAGAAGAATAGGACATTTGAATATTACCGAAATTGTTCTTTTCCTCATTAGAAGCATCATTCTCTTATTTTTAATTAAGAGTTTAATTATCGAATCCCAAACCTCTAACTTGAGTGAATAGTCACATTTGACAGTTTCGAAATTTCTAAGATAAAAACTGCCTTCTTTTCCCCATTTAAGAGAGAAATTTTCGAAAAATGCTGAAACATGTGTTCTGTTATTTTTAATGGAAATCTCATCTGTCAAGGTTTATGTTCCTAAGTGAGGTACTTCATTCTTGGAGGAAAGATTTCATCCTTTAACCTTCCTTACGATATGTATTAAAAACAAAATATTATTCCTTGTTTTCAAGGCAAAGGGAATTTCTTGTCCGCGAGTCACTTCTACTCTTGAATATAATACAGGGTGGAGCAAATAAAAGTAGCCCGGAGAACAGAGGTGAAGAGTACAAAGAAACACAGCAAAGGAAAGGAAATAATTTGCTAACCTGCTTAGCAGATGTTAAAAATGACCACCATTCCTCTGTTGAATGACCGCATGAATGAAAATGACGACAATTTATGTGTTCGGACATATTTCGGAATGTTTTTTGCCTTGTTCAAAGCAGATCCTGTCTGACGTGATTTTCTGACTAATCGTACATTGCATTCTTTGCTGCCATTTTGACACCATTAAATTCATCAGCAAAGAACTGATCACACTCTTTCCACGATTTTTTTCCACAATGAACACTCTCTGTTGCACTATGAGTACAATCTTCGACTGTGCACTGCTCAACTCATACTGACACAGCCCACACTAAGATCTGAACCAGTGGTATGCGTACACGTGGTGTGCGCGTCACCTGGTGTGGTTACATGCATAGATTGACGTCCAATCGTATCGACTTTAATTACTGCTATGCGCATGATGTCACTATAGGAGCATGGAGCATTCTATAACGAAAATAAAAAAGGACACTGCATGTCTCCTTTTCACATCAAAATAGTGAACCCACTGAAATTAATTTTGGAACAGTTTTAGCACCCGACTCTAGTCGAGTTTATATCACATATTTTTATTCAAATGCGTACTCTAAGGTAGAGAAAAGAGGATTCAAATTGTATGCCAAAAATAGAGTATTTGACGAGTACTCGAAGTTAGGGGTTGAAACTCGGAATACAAACTTCTAATTAGAAATGGTCAAATATTTCATCATCATTCGGAAGCAGTTAGATTGGCGTACTTCTTGTAGTCGATTGCGTAATGAAACCAACTGAACAAAATTCTGAAACTTATTCAAACGCCTTACTCATCAAAAACACGGAACACAGTATCTTATTCATGTTTCTGGCACTGTACCTACTACCGAAGCAAAGATATCAACAGCTTTTGCAAATCATTTTGAGCATGTTTTCATCCCTCATTCTGTTCCACTCTTTACACATCCGTCTCATAATCACATTGACAGACTTGGCGATCCTACCTGACCGTACCTGCCATAGAACATCAGCTTGATGCTACTAAACCACTCCAATTACCAGTAATGATGTTGTCGATTCTCTCCATAATTGCCGTAATACGGCTTCTGGAGCAGAAACTTACAACCAAATTCGGCAGGCAACATCATCGTTTCATACCGTTCTAGCTCTGCTCTAAACGGCTATCCTTAAGACAGAGTTTTTTCCTATCTTACGGAAGCTCGCCAAAATCAGTGTTGCCAACAACCTTTGAAGAAAATAGGCTAGATGGCCTTCAGAAATAAGCTTTTTTACTCAAAAAAAGGCTAGAGTGTGAACTGCTAACCTATAACCCACATTGTAAATTTTAAACTCTTATTGTGCAGGATTATAATTGAGTTATAGTACAATTTGAAATGTTAAATTTTATTCGCTGAAGACTAACAAAGAACATACATGACTTTAAATTACAATAAAATCCATCACCAACTAATTTGCTTTGCGAAAGTCAACAGTCATATTATCAGTTGAATTGAAATAAGTGATCATCGATGATTTCGTAGCTAGCCGAGGCACCGGAACTGGATGCACCATCGTTGGATTGTGGATTGGTTGTGTTTGTGTAGACTACCATTGTCTCAATATTCAGTACTCTCGGCAGGCCCTGCCCTTCAAACAATTCTTATTTCTCCGTACACTTATGTACGTATATCATCATGATTGGATTGAGAGTTTTCAAGATAATTAGATATCCTATTTATTTCTTTTAATAAACCAAAAACAATCTCTCCTGCTTCAAGAACCGAATAGTTTACTAAATTTATAATAGAAAACTTTCCTTCTTGCAATGAAATATGAAAATTAAAATAAAAAGTAGCAAACGGAGCCGTGACGGGAGCGACGTTAAATATTTTTCTGAGTCGATAGTGGGTTGGGGAGAGAGAGAAGAAAATGAAAAACAAGCGTTTATTTCGTAATAAAACGCCCTTTGTCTAGAGAAATCAATTAATACTATAATATATAATAACAAATAGGCTAATGTTTAAAAATTAAACTATTTTCAAACAAAAAGTATTTTTTGAATTAATTTAACGGCTAATAAAAAAAATCCAAAAATGACAAAAAAGTTGTCACATTCCGCGTCGGGTACGAGTGACCGGCTGCCAACTTAAAATCAAAAATCGAATTGTCACAACTGGAACGGAACAAAAAAATGTGCACAAACTTCAGGAGATGATTCGTGAAATCAAACGAAGGCAAAAAGTCCTCTTGCATGTTGTCGAAATGAACGTGGATGTCTACTATTGACAATAAATGTAAATACCACATTTAGCTTCTCCAGCTCCAATACTTTGAGCAGAACATGCATGTGATAGATAGTGCGGCATTTTGAGCTCAAGATGTCGCGTTTTTGAGCATTTCGTATCTTTTCGTCACTTACCCTTACTGATCAACATTCATGTCAAATTTGGTTTTCCTAGCTTCAGTAGTTTGGAGCCTATACTTTCGACATAGGTTTTAAGCGGCTATCTTGGATTCAAGGTAGCCGTAGAATTTTCAATTCCCTCGTTCACCTGCAATGCTTGTATATTTAAACGACAAACACAGTGTGTTAATGAATTATACAGACAAACTGTAAGAGGTGATTCCTCACATCAAAATAAGAAAAAATGTTCATATGGACCTATGGCGAAAAGTTCATAGTTTCAGAAATAGGGCTGCCCAAAATCGTGAAAAAGCTAAATTTCAACAGGCCCTACTTCGAATTCGAGAAACTGTGGATGGTGTTCCTTATCAGTGTAAAAGAAGCCACGCATACACAATAGTGCCCAAAAGTGCAGATTTAATCAATTTTCAATAGGTTACAAGGTAGTTCGTACAAGGTGTAATTTTCAGATATGCTCTCAATACAGTTTTCAGATATACTCTGATTTCAAGGAGGGTTCAAAGTAGGCAGGAGGTAAGCCTTGACAAAAATGGAGGTCCAATGCTTCGTAGGGAAGTCGGAAGTATTAGGAACCAGCAGCTATATGTTTTCTTGTGTTCATATTAATGTGTGATGCATTGTATTTCGTCACGCTATATTTTACGTTTTCTTCACTTATAAGAGTGAAAAAAAAAACATCGCCACATGCGGTTTCTCGAGTACGAGAGACTGTGTTGCTGCTGATCCTTAACACTTCCGACATCGCACCAAAGGATTCCGTGTTCACTGCTATCAAGACTTATCGTTTGCCTACTTTGAACCAATCATAAAATCAGAGCATATCTCAAACTTTGGTTGATGGCATGTCTGGGAATTTCACTCTGCATGGAATACTCTGTACATCCATTGAACATTAATCAAATGTGCATTTTTGGACTGCATATGCATGACTTCCTTTACGCTGATAATGACCACCATCCACAGTTTCTTGAATTTGAAATAGGGCCTATTGAAATTTTGCTTTTACACGACTTTCGACAGCCATAACTCTGAAACAATGCACATTTCCCCACAGGTCCATATGAATTTTTCTCTTATATTGATGTGAGGAATCATCTCTCATAATTTGTCGGTATATTTTTTTCTAGTTCATTAACACCCTTGGGAGACCCGGGTTCAATTCCCGGCGGGAGCTCATGTGGTTCGGATTCCACGTTAATCAGTAGGTCCACGTCTCATATAGCCTCGCTGCTGAACGGGACGTTAAACTCAAAATCAACTCAACTCATTAACACCCTGTATATATACTGGGTAAATCAGAAAGATGTGCGCAGACTCCGGGAATTGATTCGTGGCATCAAAGAAGATAAGAAATCCTGTAGCATGTTGTCGAATTCCGCGTCGTGTACGAGTAACAGGGATGGCAACTCTTAGGCCTGTATCCAAGGGGGTCTAGGGGGCCCGGCTCCTCTAAATTTTTACTGGTCTTCCCTAAAATTTTCACGGTAGGCTTGCAAATTAACTATAATATGGTGATGAACTATAATGTGGTTGGATCGGGCCCCCCTAATTTCTACCGCCCCACCCCCCTACAGTTTTCGGCTGGTTACCTACCTGGCAACTTGGAATCAACAATCGAATCCTGACAATTGGAACAGAACGGAAATGTGTGTACAAACTTCAAGAGGTGATTCGTGACATCAAAGGAAGACATAATATCTTCTTGCATGTTGTAGAATTCTGCGTCGTGTACGAGTGACAGGGGTGCCAACTGGGAATCGAAACCTGACAATTGGAATGGAACAGAAAGATATGCACAAATTGCAGGAAGTGATTCGGGATATCAAAACCAGTTAAAGTTGGCTATGAACATTAGCAAAACGGTACATTACGAAGTTGCGCTGAGATAGTTTGTGCAATCTTTTTGTTTCTTTCCATTTGTCAGGATTCGATTATCTATTCCAAGTTGGTACCCATGTCACTCGTACACGACGTGCAATTCGACAACATGCAAGAGGACTTTTTGCCTTCGTTTGATGTCACGAATCATCTCCTGAAATTTGTGCACATCTTTTTGTTCCGTTCCAGTTGTCACGATTCGATTTTTGATTTTAAGTTGGCAGCCGGTCACTCGTACCTGACGCAGAATGTGATAACATGCAACAGGACAAAACTGGAATCTACCTGAGATCTCAAATTTCTATATTAAAAATATGCTATAATGCTCTTCTATAACTTTTACAAAATAACTATAGTAAATCATAACTGATGATAATCGACATATATTAGGCCTATTTATCGCAACTATTCTTAATATATGCTTCATGACCCGCTCTCAAATAATAAGTAAACCCACGGATTACGAAATTATTGTATTAGACTGAATTGCTTAATATGGTTTAGCAATTTTTAAGAGTGTACGGAACAGTTATTCTGAAATTTAGGATAAAGCATTAAGTAGCTCATGTCACTTTTCACTACATGATTGAGTAAAAAAAGTATATGTTCTTCTATTAAGTCAAAATGAAGCTTGATGCATTTTTAGAATTAAGATGCCAGTGAATTTTCTGGGTTCCGTGAAGCTCGAGTGAGTCACGACGTGGGCGCCGATCCCGAATGTTGAGTAGACTTGGCCCTCTTTACAGTTTCTTTGAGCTCGCAGAACTCGTACATTTTTGTTTCGGTCATTGGTTGAATATGTGACAATTAAACACATACCTGAACACAATATCACCCCGAAAGCTCGACAGAAATCTGTGCCGCTAGTCCCAGGATGAAAAATGTTTTAAATATCCTAATAAATTAGGTTCTTGTAAAATTAATGTGGGATTAAGAACCGCAAGTGTCAACTGCCGTAATATAACTTGCTTGACGCTGAACGGAATAAATGAATTAAAATAGCACGGGTCTGTCTGCTATACGATCCTACCAATACAAAAAATACGGTTCTGGGCTGAAAGTCTTTGAAGGCAACATGACTATAGCCCTGATCGCAGAAGAAGTATCTCTAAAAGAACACTTCCAAAGAAAGGAAAAGTTGGATGCCAGTGGGTGGAGGGCAGTGCTTCGTATCACAATATATGTAACTCTTGCAGTGCTGTTTATTTATATTATTGTCGTGTAATTTGATTAGATCATTGTTGGTGCCAATGCTTAACATAGCCATTATACTATAGTTTTTGGTACATTTCATCAGTTTCCTGAATTATTGAGTTTGCCTGGATTGAGTTGCTGTAGTGATTAGTCCAGCCACAAAACCACAAGAAGCGCCTCATTATCACTATATATTGCTTCGAATGCATTGTCGGCGCTAGAAATGTTTCAGGAACAGAAGCGCAATACAACTAATAGAATGGGTCAGTTGCCAAACAAGATTGGTTTCTTTGCACGTGTGCGTGTGTGTGAAATAGATCGCCTTTATATCGCAGGAATAACAGCGAAGTAGAGCAGAATTCAAAATACTGATTTCTCTGAAATTCGTTCAATTTATCCAACTTTTCATCTTTTTTAGTTCCTCGAAGGGGTCGAATATACAACACTAAGTTCCTCTTGTAACAGTGAATCTGTTCGGTAATCACTTCCAATTCGTAGTCGCCAACAATAGAGCGAGGCCCGTGACCTACTATATCTTCCAAGCATGAGATTCCACTAAAGAATTTCCGGAGTGACGTCAGGAGCGGTCTGGCATCGCTGGGGGCTTTCGGCTGTAGGAGGCTAGGGGACACTTTTTTTTTTTAAATGCCCACATGTGTATGTTACTGAATTCTGTTATTATTGACCTATTTAAGTAAAGTTACGTACCACATTCTTTTATAGGGGTTATATTTTAATAACAAAACTCTACGGTAGGCTAACATATTTGATTACATAAATTCTATCATAATATTCTTTAAAAAAATTTTCATTACCTTGATCAACGATAGAAGGTAAGTAACAAAGTCCTTAATACCGGCTTTTTAGACCGGAGTCCGCTAGCTCTTACTTCAAGGAACTCTCCATTGTCTTCACAATGCTAGGTCAACAACGAAAGTTTTGAATGTCCCCACCGGGAATAGAACCTGGGACCATGCGCAACGTAGTCACGCGCGCTAACCATTCAGCTAAACGCAATACTAATTAGCGAAAATGTTTCTAATTTTCAACATTGCTTGTATTTTGATAATTGAAAGGAGACCCCACAACAGAAAAATTGGAACCAAAATTGCCAGTATTCTAAAATTTCACAGTAATTCTTTCTCACACATAAGAAATGAATAACAATATAAATATTCAGTACGGAGTAATAAACGGGTTCCGAGGGGCCACGGTGCGTTCCTACGTTTGCACTGTTGCTATTTTAGCGTTTCATATTTTAGGTCTAAAGTTCAGCAGTCCACCAAAACTACTTTCTTTCAGAATGTGAACTAAATGTGTGTACTACTGTGCACCAGTTTTTATTAATGTTTCCTGCAAACATGAGTTAGTGCGAACGAGACATAGCCCTACAGCTCTGAAGTAATTTTGACATATCCTATGCTTCAATGTAACGGAATAGTATCTAAATGTATGTAAACGCTTTTGATATCAACCAAAAATTTATACTTTTGTTCCTGGAGCCCCAGAGCTCCAGGGCCCTCGGCGATTGCTGATCTGCCGACTTGACCAGACCACGCCTCAGTGACGTATTGTACCGTATATTTGCACATATTGCCTTAATTTACACCGTGCAGTCACTAATGTTTCGAACCGTTTGGGTTTCTCTGCGAGCAAGTTGAATTTGATTAAAATAGATTTTGCAACAAGTGTGTTCTGCCATTCTACTCTCACATGCCTGAAAATAGACGAAAACATGTAGATGTCTCCCTCCATTAGTACAACGTGTCACCCAAACATAAGTTTTCGAATGATACTAAGAATGTGTACAAATACGTTTCGTTGCCACAGTTATACGTCAAAGTGTAAACACCATAATTCCTGCAATAAGGTTTTACTGTACAACCTAACTTACATGCTAGTAGGACACAACAACACAACAATATGGTATTGGTTATGCAGTCTTTCAGAAAATTAAACCATTCAAAGAGCCAAGAAAAATGGTCAGTGTTGACCGCCGAAAAGCGAAAATAGTCATTATTGCTTAATTTAGTCACGAACTGCCACTCACTTATATCCATGAATAAATTTGTATGTTGCAGAAATAACTGCTGTTATTCAGTTTAGGTAATAAAGTAAGTTAATAAAAGAATGATATATAATGTAACATTTATTAACATATATATTTCTTTATCCAGATATGCTCACGATGATCATAAGGCACTATCTATCGACAGTAGCTAATGTACAATTTTGACTTATGTTTGGGGGAACATTCAAAGATTACATCGGTGCTCTATAGGTAGTGTACTTGTAACGAAAGGATCCAACATTTATTACTATACCTCTAGGAACAAAAATAAAAAAACGTTTTGGAAAATAAATTAAATAACACCAACAAATTATAACGAAGAACGTCTTGGAAAATGAATAAAATAACACCAACCAATTATAACTAAGAACGTCTTCGAAAATGAATAAAATAACACCAACCAATTATAACTAAGAACGCCTTGGAAAATGAATAAAATAACGCCAACCAATTATAACTAAGAACGTCTTGGAAAATGAATAAAATAACGCCAACCAATTATAACTAAGAACATCTTGGAAAATAACGCCAACCAATTATAACTAAGAACATCTTGGAAAATAACACCAACAAACTATAACGAAGAACATCTTGGAAAATAACACCAACAAACTATAACGAAGAACATCTTGGAAAATAACACCAACAAACTATAACGAAGAACATCTTGGAAAATAACACCAACAAACTATAACGAAGAACGTCTTGGAAAATAACACCAACAAACTATAACGAAGAACATCTTGGAAAATAACACCAACAAATTATAACGAAGAACATCTTGGAAAATAACGCCAACAAATTATAACGAAGAACATCTTGGAAAATAACGCCAACAAATTATAACGAAGAACATCTTGGAAAATAACGCCAACCAATTATAACTAAGAACATCTTGGAAAATAACGCCAACCAATTATAACTAAGAACATCTTGGAAAATAACGCCAACCAATTATAA
This sequence comes from Thermobia domestica, assembly GCF_964235325.1. Lineage (NCBI taxonomy): Eukaryota > Metazoa > Arthropoda > Insecta > Zygentoma > Lepismatidae > Thermobia > Thermobia domestica. The sequence continues at coordinate 111,843,534 of NC_137465.1, read as the reverse complement.
CTAAGAACATCTTGGAAAATAACGCCAACCAATTATAACTAAGAACATCTTGGAAAATAACGCCAACCAATTATAACTAAGAACATCTTGGAAAATAACGCCAACCAATTATAACTAAGAACATCTTGGAAAATAACGCCAACCAATTATAACTAAGAACATCTTGGAAAATAACGCCAACCAATTATAACTAAGAACATCTTGGAAAATAACGCCAACCAATTATAACGAAGAACATCTTGGAAAATAACGCCAACCAATTATAACGAAGAACATCTTGGAAAATAACGCCAACCAATTATAACGAAGAACATCTTGGAAAATAACGCCAACCAATTATAACGAAGAACATCTTGGAAAATAACGCCAACCAATTATAACGAAGAACATGTTGGAAAATAACGCCAACCAATTATAACGAAGAACATGTTGGAAAATAACGCCAACCAATTATAACGAAGAACATGTTGGAAAATAACGCCAACCAATTATAACGAAGAACATCTTGGAAAATAACGCCAACCAATTATAACTAAGAACATCTTGGAAAATAACGCCAACAAATTATAACGAAGAACATTTTGGAAAATAATGCCAACCAATTATAGCTAAGAACATCTTGGAAAATGAATAAAATAACGCCAACAAATTATAACTAAGAACATCTTGGAACGAAGAACATCTTGCAAAATAACGCCAACCAATTATAACTAAGAACATCTAGGAAAATAACGATAGCCAATTATAACATAGAACATCTGGAAAATGAATAAAATAACGCCAACCAGTTATAACTAAGAACACTTGGAAAATGAATAAATAACGCCAACCAGTTATAACTAAGAACATCTTGGAAAATGAATAAAATAACGCCAACCAATTATAACTAAGAACATCTTGGAAAATGAATAAAATAACGCCAACCAATTATAACTAAGAACGCCTTGGAAAATGAATAAAATAATGCCAACCAATTATAACAAATAACGTCTTGGAAAATGAATAAAATAATGCCAACTAATTATAACAAATAACGTCTTGGAAAATGAATAAAATAACGCCAACCAATTATAACAAATTACGTCTTGGAAAATGAATAAAATAACGCCAACCAATTGCAAGTGAGAATTTTTAAGAACATGAGTAGAAATTATAGAGACTATAGAGACGACTATACATAAACCAATTGTGAGAACGTCTAAGAGTATGTGTAGAATTCCTACTATACGTCAACCAAATATGTTGAAAAACATTTGAGAATACTATAAAAGTGTATAAAGTCTATCTTCACTGTCAAATTAACTTATTCGATTAGCTTAAAACTGACATGTGTGAATTATAACTAAAACCATCTTGGACTCTATTTACTTACGAAGCATAATCTTTCTTTTGTTGTTATATCTAGCATTGTGTTTGTTTACTTCGGTTGATTAAACTTATTCTTAAAATTGTATAATAATTGATGTCTGAAGAGCAGAAAAGGCAACATGTTTTTAATGACTTTAGAAATTACAATAAAATTTGTGTCTAATTTTATGCTATAAGAACAATCTTTCTTTCTGTTTTAGAAAATTTCTTTGTCAGTTTGTTTGCCATCTATGACACGTTTTGATTGTACTACAATCTGTTCACTGATAAATGTAATAGGGTGTTGCTGAGAACTATTTCTTTTTTGCTGTCGTATATAAGCATTGCCACCTGACTCGAATTTGTTGGGACATTCAAATTTTTTTAAAGTCCCAAGTTAAAGCTGCAGGTCTCAAAATTATCTAAAACCATCACAAAATATACAACTGCTATTCTTATTGTCTTTTATTAGTTTCGATCTGCGACGTATATCTATGAATTTTCGTAACATCCATTGAGTTAATCGCCGACAAGATAACGTCATGAATTTTCTGTTTTGATTTTCTTTTCATATCAATTTTCTTTCATATATATATATATATACAGTAGAGCGTCGATTATCCGAACGTCGGTCAACCGAAAGACCGCTTAACCGAACTGTGTACTCGCTCGCATCTGTTACTCTCCCACCCTACCGTCCATCATCCCTCTCACTCCCAAACCAAGTTTCCCATAGTAGTCGCCGCACTGAGCCACCGCTGGCGGAACATTGCTTCTAATGGGGCCTTCATAAGGCGCTGCTGACCGGTTAAGCCGCCAGTCGCTGTGTTTCAACAATCAGCACACTTCTGTCGGTTTGGCACTGGCTGTAGAAGTAGCGGCAGTATCAAAGCTGTTCACAGCAACAGCTGCGCCAGCTTAGAGTTGAGGCGTGCCGCTCCGCGCATGGCAAATAAACATGTACACTTCGATTATCCGAACAAACCAGTTTTCCGAACACCCATGTCCCCCAATTACTTCGGATAATCGACGCTCTACTGTATATATATATATATATATATATATATATATATATATATATATATATATATATATGAAGGGTGACTGGAATTGATTTTGATATTTTTTGTCACTTGTGTTTTAATGTTACAATGGTGGTTCTTATTCAGGTAAAGGAAAATTTTGTTTTTTTTCAATGCAAGCACAGCTTCCATTCATTAACGGAAGCAGTAAGAAAATATGCCAATTTCTCATTGGTAAGAGCAGTTTCGCTAGTGGTGATCACTTTTTTCTAGTTGTGGTCACTTTTATATCCAGTATTGGTCACACATTTTAGGTGATACTAATTATATTTTACTGTGTTTATTCGTATTACATTTTCTTGGTAAAATTTAATTTACATTGAAATGATCGCTACTGGAGTGTTATCAAAGTAATATTGTAACTAAGTATTATTTAATTTGCTACAATATTCAATGAAAATAAAGAATTACATAAACATGTAAAAGGAAACTACAATATGATAACATTTTAAGTAAAGTGTTACATTTATATGAGGACGAGTCAAAAATATCTACAACTTTCATTCTATAGTTTATTTACATGAAGCTAGGGTTATACTATGCACATTATTTTTCTACGTAATTTCCCTCCTTATCAATGCACTTGGCCCAACGGTCAACGAGCGTACGTATTTCTTCCAAATAACAGGTTTTCGGTAGCTCGTGAAGCCTCTGTTACACTGCATTTTGCACGTCTAAATCTGAGGCAAATCGGCGACCACGCAAATCATCATTGAGCGAAAGTCAGATGGAACTAGCTCTGGGCTGTAAGGAGGGTGTTCCAATAACTCAAATTTCAGCTTGTTGATGGTTTCAATAGTCTGATGAGCCGTGTGTGGCAGTGCATTGTCATGCAACAACAAAACTTTCTTCGACAACAAACCTCGGCGTTTTTTTTTTTTTTTTTTTTTTTTTTTGAATTGCCGGCTTCAGGTTCTTTTCCAACATTTCACTATAACTTGCACTATTGATCGTCTTTCCATTTTCCATGAACTCTGCCATTATAAGCCCCAAAACACAGTTAACATAGCCTTTCCTGCGGATGACTCAGTCTTGAATTTTTTCTTTGTCGGAGATCCAGGGCTTTGATTCTGCATAGTCTGGCGCTTTGATTCTGGCTCATAGTGATGAGCCCATGTTTAATCGCCGGTTACTATTCTGCTTAAAAATGCATCACCTTTGTTGTTAAAGCGAGTGAGTAAGCGTTGACAGACCCTAACACGAGTGAGCTTGTGTTCTGAAGTAAGATTTCTAGGTACCCACCGTGCACGGACTTTATGAAAACCGAGCTCGTCTTGAATGATTTGATGGGCAGAGTCATGACTGATGTTCAAAGCAGCTACTACCTCATCGATAGTGATTTGTCTATTCGCCAGAACCATCTTTCGAACTTGCTGAATATTGTCATCTATAGTGGAGGTTGATGGCCGTCCTGCTCCCTTTTCACGCGTTACACTTATTCAACCACTTTTAAAGTTCTCGAGCCAGAAAACACAGTTTTACTTCTCCCATATTGCGATGAATGCCTGTTCCCTTTGACACCCTCGGACCAGAGGAATCGAATCCCTACTCGTTGTTCGTCTTTGGTGCAAACTTCAAATGGAGCAGCCATGATATATCTGCAACAGAAGGAAGAAAAATAGAAGAATTAAGGTAACACTTTCATAGCATTATCACAACAATATAACAATAAAATATGCGATGACAGAAGACAAAGTGCGCAATATAAAAAAAGTTATGACAAAAGTGTAGATAATTTTTCACTCGCCCTCGTAAAAGAAAAAATATGTAAACCTATAGCGAAGTTACGCTTATGTACCTTTATATTCATACATAAAGGTTCAATCTAGCAGCACATCATACTTTAAGGGTCTTCCATACAACGAAAATAAACTACCACTAATTTTACATGTTTTCCGCAATATCTTCGGAACAAACAAAAGAATTCGAGATGTGGAAACGTGGTGCGGTATAAAATATTATTCTGTATGTGATATCGTTGTCGTATCTCCCTATCTGCTATCGCTTTGGAGCTCTTTATAGATTTGGCATTTATTCGTGGGTGTATAAATATCTGTACAGCAATAGCAGGTAGGTAAGTCATGATAACGGTACCACATGCAAAATAGTAATGTCTAGTGCACTGCGTTTTTGCTTTTCGATTATTTGAAGTTATTACCGAAAAACTGTAAAATTCGCTGAAGAAACTAGTTTATTTTCAGTTTGGAAGACCCTTTATACCAAACATACAATAGGAACCAACCTTATTCTAATCGTCTGAACAGAGATCACTTGAGTTTTCATTTAGGTTATTTTTATCTCACACAAAAAGTTTCTTCCTTTGTCAGAATCGAATTCAGCCATTTTATGAAGATAGAAAAATCCAAAATCCTCGCATATCCTCTGTTATCTGCTCTGAACGGAACTTTTCCCAAACATAAAATAAATCATGAAATCTTCCATCCCCATACTAGGTGTCACCTCTTCCCTTGAAACACGTTGACATTTGCACATCAATTTTGGATTGCAGGTAATGTAAATAATTTGGGGAGCAAACCGTATCAACAGATTCAGTCATCTATGTACATAAATAATTACTTTTTACAAGCATTTCTTTAGTTTTGGAAAAATGGTTAAAATTAATTAGGAGTACGGTAGAAGAAACAAAATAAAAAAAAGTAAAATAAAAAACGAAAAGAGATTAGGCCTACGATAGAAGAAGGAAAAGAAAATAATTTCAAAAATATTGTGTGACCGTTACTAAATAAATATTTTTATTAGAGATGCTCAAAACTGGTTTTTACAAAAACCGTAAACAGGTTTCAAGAAAAACCGAAATTCGAAAAACCGACATTTCGGTGTTCTCCAAAACCGGTTCGGTTTTTCACCTAAAGTGGTTTCGGTGAAAACTTTTGGAAAATACATAAAACTATTTCTGTGGAAACGAAATCAGTTTCCGGAGAACAACCATACACTATTCTGGTCAGAAATAGAACGAATTTTGAAAAAACCGGAACCGTTTTGAAGGAAAGCGAAACCGGATCCGGTGAAGAACCGAAGGGATTTTGGAAGAAACCGAAACCAGTTTCGGTGAAAACCGTTTTTTTAATTGTCAGAAACGAAAAACCGAAAACTCTGTTTTTGTGACCGCCACTAATATTTATTCTGGTTATTTTATGGCAACTACTGATATTGTGTTTTCAATTATGGCCACCTAGTGTAACCCTTACTAAAATAATAGTTATTTTTTATATTTTAGTACTGGTCACCCCTACAACACACATCTGCAACAATGTAAGCGTATAAAATAAATATATTTTTCAAATAACTGATCTTTATTGAATTCTTACACATTAAAAGGATTCACAATACCTATAAAATAAACTAGACATAGTTGAATAAATCGAACAGTTTGCGTACCTTCAAAATTTGGAAATTGGAAAAAATCTCCACATACACACAAAAAACCTCTTTTAGACTTGTACTCTAACTAAAAAAAAAACCTATCCATTAGGGGTGCAGTATACAGAAAGGGTAATAGGAATCACAGTAAAAATGAAAAACTATAGTTTATTGGCTAATATGATTCTGCAATTCAAATTTATTGTTCTAGGTGGAAACTACTGAAAGGGTGACCACTGCCCGCTCAGTCTCCCTATATATATGAAAAATGATAAAACATAGAAGAAATGTTTGAAGTACACGTTATATATTGCTAAGGGGGAAAACCAATTCCGCCAAAAGTACTCCTCCCCAACCCCGTAAATGGGGGTAACGGGGGTAACTTTGAAATGTCACTTGGGGAATTGGATTGATTAAAATGGCCCACCCTGTATATATTTCAATATATATATATATTTCAATATCTTAATAAATTGTAGCGTGTACAATTTTAATGATGTGCTACCAGTGATATGCTTGTGCTCCATAAGTACTGTGTGTCTAGCGTTAGAATGGCCTAAAGGTGACATCCCTCTCTTATACAGAGACTACACCATATTCTACAAAGTGTTCAATATTGTTAGGATTTAGGAGTTACATTTCTGGTCTTTCGGCATCAATGGCCATGTTATCCCGTCACGTTTGAGGAATGACGCCGGCCGTGGAAAGGGAAGTTAGAAATGATGGGTAAAGGAAGGAACCTATAATTTATGGTATTTACGATTCTGGCATTTGCCTGGTGTGAATGAGGAAAACCCTGGAAAACCTCATTCAGGATGGTTGGCCTGAAAAAGCTTTTTACAGTTTTTCGACCGAGTACCCCACCGGGATTCAAACCCCGGACCGCTCGCACCGAAGTTGAGAGTGTTAAGAACTACGCTATGCGGGATCACATGTTCAATATTGTATTTATTGTATTACTACTTTCAATTATTCAATATATTGATGTCCGTAGCCATACACAGATTTTTTGGACTAGACATGAATGAACTTGCTTACCTTTAAATATACCTAACTGAACATATTCTGAAATATATCTTAAAAATTTATGGTTTTGACACTATAATAGTTAAGAACTCCTTTGTATTAGGGAAATGTTAAGTGCGTGTACAAGCGATTTCTCTTCACTATGTGATTACTTGGGTCTCCAACACAGAAGACACGAGTTAGTTTCCAGTGGGAGATCATGTTTTCTGTATTCCACTTTAATGTATGGAGAAAGTGTATTGCATATACATATTTCATGCTGAAAGGGGATGTAAATTTCAAACTAAACAATCAACCAAATTTTAAATGTATCCCTCCGCTCCAGATGTGAATTTTCAAGTTTTTCGTGCCTAAGATAAGGCAAGTACGTAAGAATATGTTTCGGGGACATCAAGCTTTTCGGAGGGAGTTAAAACTCAATATGAGAATAAATTATATTAACATTTGTAACATCAGCCTTTAAAATTAGACTAAACAAAAGTCGGGATTTCAATGGGATCCTCATCCCCAGGACGCATCTCTTGCGCACGTTCCTGAATAGGGTGACCAGATTTAGAACTCGGCAAACTGGAAGAATTTTCGAGTTAGTTTTCGAGAAAGAGAAGAAGACATTTGGGGGCTGTCTTGTACGCATATAGGCCCATTACAAACATTACAAACGATTTGCTTTCGAATGGTGTATTACAATTTTTTGTGCCAAGATAGCCCCCCAAATATCATCTCCTGTTTCTCGAAAACTATCATAGTACAAACAAAACGTTTTTCGGTGCAAATGGTACAAACGATTTGCTTTCGAATGATGTATTTCAATGTTTTGTGCTTTGGTATGGAGGCGCTATCTTGGCGCCGAGATAGCCCCCCAAATGTCATCCCCTCTTTCTCAAAAACTGTCAGGGTAAAAACAAAACTTTTTTGGTACAAACGGTAAAAACAATTTGCTTTCGATCGGTGTATTTAAATTTTTTGTGCTGTGACACGGGGGCTATCTTGGCGTCAAAATAGCCCGCCCAGGTGACTTCTCAATTTACCCTGTAAGGAAAATGGTACAAACGAAAATATTTTCGGTACAAACGGTACAAACGTAGTACAAACGAATGACCTAGTAATTGGTTCAATTTTCGAAAGTGGGGGGGGGGCTATTTTGCCAGACGTCATTATTTTGGAAATATCAACATGAATATCCCCCTATTCTTACTTTGCACTAACAATCAAAGAGTTAATTTTAGCAAACTAATTTCATCAGGGGGAAACGAAATGAGTATTAATTATTACCTGCTTTTTATTACCACTGTCGACAAGTGAACAGTGACTAAAAACATTTAGTTTCTTATTCTGTCTTTGCTCTAGAAAAATTCTTTCTCTTGCACAGTACACTTGATTGAGATTTGACTCTTCTTGTAGTTTGTTGAAATTTAACCTCCGTCTTCAGCACTGAAAGTATGTGTGACGTGAAACTACTATTTAAAGTGAAATTCGAAACACTGTAACTATAACTCGTTCAAATCTCAATGCTCTCCAACGAAAAATCTAACCCGAGACTCCGTGCACAAAAGGCGCAAGCAATGAGCACTGGGCCAACATAGAGGGTTCATTTTTGTTGAACAAATCTGTTGCTGCACATGCACTTCTATGTTTCTCCTGACATCTTGTGTCGATTTGTACGTGAATTATGTTTTTAATCTATAAAGATTCTACGCATCTACAATGGCGTGATTAGAGGTGAGCTAGGCTCTCCTAGAACACTGCTCCCAAGAACACTGTTCAATAACAGGCGAAAGGTAAGGACACTTACCCTCAAAGTAAAATAACCTAGTTACGCTAATACTACGCTGTCCCACAAATTATGAAAGAAAACCATTATCGTTTGTCTGCCACCTCAAATCATGCCCTTACTTAATGTTTCATAAATTGTTTAGTTGGGAGTTTAAAACAGGAATGGGGTTTATTACCGGCATAATGTTCGTTCTTCATAAGAGAAGAATAACGTTTATGAAAAATAATTTCCTGACAGTGATAAGTAGTCTTATTGATGTCCCCAAATAACTTCAACCAACCTATGAAAAATAGTTGAAAAGAAATGAATTTTTTAGCTTGACGTCCCACTCGTATGCTGTGTAGGCGAAAGATACCTAGATTAGGGAATGAGATGTTTGTGGCCAAGAAATCGGACTCCAATCCTGCTGGGTGATAAGAACCATTACCATGGTGGAAACGCCACTATCAGAATGATTTATTATCCGGTAGTCTATGACGTATTGAATTTTGTAATCGTTGTAGTTTTAAAAAAAAAAAAAGCTGTGTAGACTTCATCATCTATATTTCGAAACCATGAAACAAATTCATATCGCACAATTTTGAAATTGCCTAGGTATACAAACATTTTCATCTGAGATTTTTTAGCCTTTTCGTGTCTCGGGGATCTAGGTGACTTCCATTGAGATGTCACTACCTTGATTTTAGGCAAAAATATGGGATCGTGGGCAGCTATTTCCTCCATTTCTCTGTTCGTAGTGATAACAGTAATCTTCTGGTCCTGTGCGAAAATCCTGGCCACGAATTTAGCCACATACACCTATATACATCTTCGGTCAACATTTGATTAGATTACATGAATCACGTAAACATTTCTCTTCCGTTTCACGGACGTTGTACCAATTCACAAGGAAGGCGAAAAAACTGATTGTAATAATTTTCGAGGCATCTCTCTTCTGCCAACATCCTATAAAATCCTCTCAAACATTCTGTTAACCAGATTACCATTTATGCAGATGAAACCATTGGAGATTATCAGTGCGGATTTAGCGAAATCGATCAATTATCCACTAGATATTTACCATTTTACAAACGCTCGAAACGAAATATTAATTCAATACTCCGGTACATCAATTATTAGATGATTTTAGAAAGGCTACGACTCAGTTGTAATGTCCCGCTGTTGCTGATTTTACAATATATACTATTATTTCTTGTTTTCATGTTTATTGTTCTAGTGTGTGTTACAATGTGTGTGTTTACTTTTTTAAATGTTTGCTATCAATATGTTGAATGTGCTAAATGTCAACTTACATTAGAATTTAATAGAATCAGAAACACCTGTGACTCGGAATTTGTCCGTACCATAATGATCTTAAAATATGTTGTTAAACAAATGTCGAAATTCAGATAATATGTATGTTTCGTTTAATGAACGCCGAAAGTGTATTCGACGATTATGAATATTACAATAAAGGACCCTGTGTAAGTTCTCGTCAAAAATAAAAGTTCTATTTGCATCGCTTTTTTGCTGTATGCCTATAGATATAAAGGCAATTCCTCAGGAAAAAAAATATTTCGACGACACTGATAACGATATCAAGAAAGTAGGGTTAAAATACCACAAATGTTTATAATGGAGTATATGGGAAACTACATGTTATATTCGGATTTTTGTAGGTACCGTCCATAACTCTCAGATCAATGATTTGCACATGATGTGCATCAGAGTACGGGACAAATAATATGTAGAAACGAGAGTGGTGTTATGTTTCGTTTGGCTGATACAGGGTGTTGACATTGGGCACCATCTCGTAGTTTAATAGACTGTATGGGAGAGTATTTGGTGGCTGGGAATGGTATTACGTACCATCAGCGCCTTCGAAATGCAGATCAAGATGGTGTGGTGTTCCTCCCGAAGGCAGGGCTGTGACCCGAAAGTCCCTGGGTAAGGTGAACCCACGATGGTTTGCATTTGCCTGCCATGAGATGATGACGTCCGAAGGATGAAACCTACAGGTAAACAAGGGTCCGGACTTCCTCTGTCCGGAAATCTTGAGAAAGGGTTGTGAAAAATATGGGATGAAAACAAATGTTAGGAAGACAAGAACCATGATGATTGGAACGAAGCGGTCGGTGTCAAATATACAAGTAGGAGGGGAGAAAAATAGAACATGTGACTAGTTTTCGATACCCGGGTTTTAGTGATAATGTGAAGTGTAAGCGTGAAATAAAAGCGGAGATAGAAGTGATGAAAGAAGCGTTTGTGGAAACTTGAATAAAGAGTTGAGGAAAAGACTCATAAATGCTTTTGTGAAGTATTGTACTGTATAGGGCAGAAACAAGACATTACTCAAAAATGATGAGAAACGACTGAAGCTTTGTAAATATGGGTGTGGAGAAAAATGGAGAAAATGGGTCGAGCGGAAAACGAATGGGAGGATGTTAGAAATGCCGACGGAAAAAGAATAACTTTAGATATTATTAAGAAGAGGAAAAGAAACTGGAAGAAGTGTATCATGAGGGACGTATTTGAGGGTATCGTAGCAGGAAAGAGAGGGAGAGGACGATATCAAACAGTACAATTGTACGCGAAGATTAAGCGATTAGTGGAAAACCGTAGAACATGGAAGATGTTCAAAGTTGCAGCAAGTGACCTGCCAATAATGGCAGAATACCTGTGATGATAATGATGATCTTTTTGTACTTGCTTTCGCATTCCAACAATTTCTTCGTAATCATTAACTTTCATTGATTATTCAACTTCATTAACCTACCAGGCACGGTGATATAAAACATTTAACCCTCCATAGCCCTCATTTGGAAAGATTTCGAAGGTTTGTAAAATAGTTTCATATTTGAACTTCATGTTTCGATATTTGATAACCTTTTACGGTTAGGAGTGTGGAAATCTCGCGAAAAGACTTCTGACACAAGTGACACCCAATCACCTGACCACGCACAGTGGGGCCAATGCGGACAAAATGGAATGTCATGAAAGTGACAATTTGGGCGATAATCTATACGTTTTCTATAGTAAATGAAGCGAGGAATCTGATTGTGATAATGATTTTGCAATTAGCATTCTTTTGCAATTAGTAAATTGTATTTAAAACTCAACAATGTTGAAGTTGCTGAGTTTACGTAGGTTTATTGAGAGGTAAAATACAGTTTTGATTTAGGGGAAAAAAATAGCTGCCCTAACGTGACTGATGTGAATGCAGGCAAGCATGCGACAAACAATTAGTTCGCCAAAAAAAAGTTACATAGAAGGGATAATTTGAGCAAAATAGTGAATTTTTCAAGGAATTGCACACATGTCTAGGCTTATAAAAAAAGCTCCGCTGAACTCCGCTCTAATTAAAACGTTTTCATGAAACTACTGTAGTAAACTACTTTCTCTGTAAATTGCATCACAATATGCCGCAAAATGTAGCCATAGCACCGTTGTAAGCTGGCTGACTGCTTTGAGAAAACCCAGTTCCCGTGGAGCAACATAGTAGGAGGTATAAATAGGGCCGTGTGCAGCGAGTACTATAAAGTCAATTGGCTATCATGGAGTTTCTATTCAGTAGTTACAGTAGTTGTTTCAGTGAGAGTGTGTGCTCTTTTCGTATAATGGAAGAAGCAATAAAATATGCCGAACTTTGTGAAGTGCTAGTTACAGGTGGATCAGTGGAGTGTTTTATTCGCGAAAGATATCAGCACATGCATGAAGATAAACTTTCTCGAATTTGTGATGAAATAAAGAAAAGATTTTTGACGCATTATGTACAAAAACTAAAAATAGTTAATCACAGTAAAACATATTTTCGCAAGAAGTATCGCGAGTGGATGAATGGTGAATTTGTGATTAGTTTCCCCAGTGATGATGCTCATTAGCCGAAGTCTTCCAATCTTGTTGGAAGGCCTAAAAAGTGTTTTGAAGATTGTTGTGAGAGAAGTAAAAGACGTAAAGTTCACGATCTAAGAGCATCACATCCCCAAAGCGTAATAGATGCTGCTGCTTCGTCGTATTCAGGGAACACATCGGAAAGTTTCAGTGCTGATTTTGCATTATCAATCTTTACACAGGCTAAGCTTTCCAAATATCAATACGAGGTAATCAGAGCTGCCACAAAAGAAAAAGGGTTCAATATTTTCCCCAGCTATAAAAGAATCCAGCGCGCAGAGAAAGATTGTCACCCTAATGAAATCAAAATTACCGAGACCTCCGCAGAAGTCCCGCTCCAAAGTTTACTTAATCATACAGCCGAAAGGATCCTAAAAACAATAAATGAGAAGGAATTAGAAAAGTTGAACTGCCAGGCACTGACAATGCATACAAAATGGGGCTTTGATGGCTCGTCTGGCCAGAACGAATTCTCTCAACGGTTTGCAAGTGAAAGTGACGCGAGATCAGATGCTAATTTATTTATGACTTTTATTGTGCCTTTACAAATAACCCTACCTGGGAATGAAGATAAATCAATTTGGGTTAATCCTCGACCTTCCTCGACGCGACACTGTCGATCACTCAGGTATCAATTCATAAAAGAGACACCTGAAATAGTAAAAACTGAGAAATTGAGGGTTGAAAGGGAAATCAAGAACTTGCAAGAAACACGATTGAACCTAGGGCTCAACTGTATCACTGTAAAACATGTTTTACATTTGACAATGTTGGACGGAAAAGTTGCTCTACATATTAGTGAGACATCTGCAGCAAGTAACTGCTTCATTTGGGGCTCGCCCATCGGAGATGAACGACTTATCGAAACTTGAACTGAAGCAATCTAATGAAAAAGTACTGAAGCTTGGGATTTCACCTCTTCATGCTCGAACCAAGTTCATGGAATATGTACTACATCTAAGCTACAATCAACAATTCAAGTCGTGGAGGACTACGAAAGATACTCTCCCAATCAAAGAAGCTGCAAAGAAACGCATCCGACAACGATTTATGAATGAGCTCGGGATTAAAGTTGATGTCATAAAACAGGGTTATGGTTCGACGAATACCGGAAATACCTCCAGGATATTCTTCCGACATTTTTCTCTAACAGCAGAGATTACACACATAGACGAAAACTTGATTCGCCGGCTTGGTATAATACTGGAGGTAATTAAAAGCAACTCTGCAATTGATTCAGATAAATTTAGATTGTACACAGCAGAAACGGCTAAATTAGCTATACAGTTATACCCGTGGTACTATATGCCTTCTACAGTGCACAAAGTATTGATACATGGGGCCGAAATAATACAAGCTGCAACTCTGCCTATCAGGTTACTTTCAGAGAAAGCGCAAGAAACTTTTCATAAAGATTATAAGGATTACAAGCTTCACCATACAAGAAAATGTTCCCGTACAGCCACCAATGAAGATGCGTTCCATAAAATCCTCGAGTCATCAGACCCATACATAACTTTCCTGAGGCCCGAACTAAAGAAGAAACATCTTCCTCTAAGTACTGAAGCTACAGGATTATTTATTTAGATTTTCTTTGAAAAACACTTGTCTTTTCAGTTCCTCCTGTAAATTATTTCTAAAGTGTGTTATACATATAAGAAGAATATATATATTTTTACACCGTTGTTAATAGAATAAACAGCCTTTTCCCGACATGAATAAAGCAAGTTGTTTCTTCACTTTTAAAATATACAAAAATCGTTTTTGAAGACTGCAATCTAAGTTTTGTAATTTTCAACTCATGGACTTATGGAAACACTCATATAAATGTACCGTTTCTTTGTTTTATAATTAAGATATAAAATAACACAATATTGTGTTTAGCACACTTTTTTGTATATGATATTTCTCTATGATTTACTTATTCTACAATATTTTGCAGAGTATGACTTCCTCAAATTGTACTTTATATATATATATATATATATATATATATATATATATATATATATATATATATATATATATATATATTTCTGACTAGCATCATCCATTGTATGCATCAGAAGTTCACACAGTTCAATTTAATGTTCTGTTTGAGAAGATATCTCGCGAAATCTTGAGTGCAGTCAGTCATAACGTTCCGGAAATGGTTTCATTTGATACACCACCACAACATACAAGGGAGCACACCATCGTCTGTTTCTTCTACCAACCTTACACTATTATCGAGAATTTTGTCCGCAAAACGGGTGTTCGGCCCCACTGTGCCACGTTCGAAACCCGTGAGTTCCGCCGAGCGCCCCATTATGCTTTCTCCTGATGTCTAATGACTACTGATGTCACTTATAATAAGTACCTGGCAGTAGGTGGCAGCACAATGCACTAATTATGAAAAACGTATGTTTTTGTGGGTGTCCGGATACTTTTGATCACATTATATACACATATATATATATATATATATATATATATATATATATATATATATATATATATATATATATATATATATATATATATATGTGTGTGTGTGTGTGTGTGTGTGTGTGTGTGTGTGTGTTTTAAGATTATATATTAGTGTTACAGTTTCGGCTACGTAACACAGCCTTCCCCAGACACGTTATGAGAAAAATATCCAATTTTGACAGCTTATATACAATCTGAATGTAAGACACGCCCAATTTCTCTTTACAAAACGTAAACTTTTAATTGGCTCTAAAAAAGTAAATTTTTAATTATTGTACTCACTTACTCTTTTGCGCACCTGTTATTAAACTTTTAATTAGGCTTTTGTCACTTACACTTTCTATTTGCAACTGTTCATCTGTTGTTCTGCATAATACACCTGCTCCAACAGCTCGTGTTGATGCTTCTAATTCTTTCTTTGTATTTGGTCTATCATCTTTTCCCTTAATTCATGTATTACAAGTCCACTAGAATAATTCATCAACTACTCCTTCCTATTTTTGTTAATCCACTGGGCTTCATTCCACTTCCTTATCGTACTCCTTTTCTCCCTTTCTAATCCTTTTATTCCTTCTCAATCTAAAACATGTCCCGTTTCTTTAATATGTATATATATATTGTTTTGTTCTCCCTTTTTAGTCTGGCATCGTCCTTAAGTTGTTTTATCCTTTGTTTTAATTTCTTTCCTGTTTCCCGTATGTACTTCATATCGCATTCTTTGCAATTAACCTTGTACACTACTCCTTCCTCTTCTGGTCTTATCTCCTTTTCTTTCTTCTTTCTTTTCTCTCTCACTAAGTCTATTATCCTGTTTCCTCCTTTCCTGTAAGTTTTAATCCCTTCTTTCCTCAACAGATTCTTCAGGATATCCATTTCCTCGCCTAAACTTTCAATATCAAACCATCCTTTTCCATCTTTCTCTGCTTGTTCCTCTTTTTTCTTTCTTCTGAATATTTTTTTCTGTATCCGTTTCTCTTTAATAACTGGAACAGTATTTCTATGTCTTCTTTCCTTCTTTGTTCGTTGTTATTTATCATTTCTATTCTCTTTTTCATGTTTTTATAAAGTTCTTCTTAGTTCCCCTGTCTACGTCACTCCTCTTGTGGCAGTATACCCCGGCATCGCATTCTTTCCTGTACCATCTCGTTTCGAATTTTCCTCCTATTTTCTCTATAGTCACGTCCATGAAGTTGATTTTCCTTTCTTCTTGTATCTCAATTTCTAGCCTAATCCCTTTTTCTTCGTCCTCAATTATTTTAAGAAATTTCTCCAACTGACTCTTAGTTCCTTTCCATATTCCAGGCAATCATCTACATATCTACAAAACATTATAAGATTTTGTCCTCCTTTTTCTTTTACTTTCTGCTCCCATCTGCTCATTACAATCTCTGCTAGTACCAGACTCAGTCTCGTACCTATACTTAGCCTCACTTTTATTCTCACCAATTATGCATACACTATTCTCCCATGTCAGCTTTAGAGCCTTCAACACCTTCTGCTTTTTCCATTTTCTTATAGTCTTATTTTCCATTTCTTCTACTATTTTTTTTTGTTCAGTTGGAGTTCTATTAGCAATTTTGCAAAGCTACAATGAATAATTTGCAAGTCAGAGTCATCAAATCTAGGAGGCTCAAGTAGGCAGGTCATGTAACCAGGATGCAAGAAAGTAGGAACGCTTTGAAATATTAACTAAAAGACTGGAAGAAAGAGTTTGAAGAATGCATTCCCCCCAAGAGTTTGAGGAATGCATATACTTTAGTCGATGCCTACTAATATACTAGTAAGTACAAAATGTGAAATTCTTATGTCGGTGGTGCTCTTGCCCCCCCCCCCCCCAAGGAAAGTCTGAAATGACACCCCTGGATAGAGATCTTTGTGAATGCGGCATTGAACCTTTGAGATCCATAGACCATAGACTTAGTTAGTTAGTTAGTTTAATTGAATTACATATCTGACTTACAATCTGAGGAAACATGCTGAGTGGGTAAGACATCCCTTGACGGTGAGAAGGTATTGACATATCCAAATAGTCAAAACCGACTAATATTACTGTCCTATACGTTGTTTTTTGTGGTTGCCGAGATGAATAGTGATACTTCAGATGCCATCTAAGTTCAAATTCAATCCCATCGCTGCGGAGTGGGTAGTGAGAAAGAGTGCAAAATAAAATGCCCAAAATGATCTAGATTAGTGTCAAACCCATTGTCTTCCTAGTTGATAAGTTAATTAATGACAGTCTCAGTAACATTCAGGGAAACGTTTAGTCAAGAACGTGAATAACAGCTGCCTTTGGGAATTGACAGAGTAACGCTGGATTTATTTATTTTACTGAATTCTTTACCTTTGGCAGGGACAACGTCCAATCGTTGCTTGTCCTTATTTATTATATCCTATATTATTTTTTGACAGAGAACAAACATCACTTGAACAGTAATTGATAGAGGCAATAGTGAATGCATTGCACTTGGTTATTTATTCTACTTATTTTCAAATTCTTTGTTTTCAAATATTGTGCATAAATATTATTCTTTACTTGCAATACCGAGCATTCCAGCAAGTCTCATATGTAAAAATCAACGTATCTTTATTGTGTATATGAAACCTAAATGTTTGTTTTTCATACTTCTACCCGACCTAGACACTATAGTCAGAAAGAGACCGTAGGCTATTTTAAATGTTTTGATGCATATTCTAAAGGGGAAGGAGGGAGATTTAAAGAGAGAGAGGTGGTTTATATATAAAAAACAATATTTGTTTGTTTGTTTCTCAGGAACTAAAATCCACATTAATTATTTAATGTAACAGTAAGTAACTTCATAGAAGATACCATGTATATCCTAAGGAGAGAAGAGAGACTCAAAGTTGAAGATTGATTTATTTTATACATAAAATGAATATTAATGATTTTGCTTGTCTGGGATATCAATTGACACTTTTTGCTGGACATACTTCTCGTAAATTATCGTAAAAAAATCTTAGTCTGGAAGAGACCATAACTATTTACATTTTTTATGGGTACCGGTACCCTAAGATTTCTAAGTATCTAATGAACGCTTCATGTTAGGAAGTTGAAACTCTGTTTGTAAAAACGATTAGAGAGACACGTCTCATTTAAATCTGAAATCAGATACTGTGAAAGTATGACGAAGGGTAGTGGGGAAGGATGTGACGTAACAATAATTAAAAATAACCGATACTAGTATCAAATCCATAATGTCGGGGTCGGTGAGACAAACAGTGATAATTACGAAATCATTAAGATTTAAGTTCAAAAGTAGTGATATATATATATATATATATATATATATATATATATATATATATATATATATATATATATATATATATATATATATATATATATATATATATATTATATATATATATATATATTATATATATATATATTATATATATATATATATATATATTATATATATATATCCTAAAATTACCGAGATCTCTGCCGAATCCAGAGTTTTAATTTCTATACTGACTAATAACAGTATCGATGACAATTTAAGTCCAAGTTTAACAGAGAATATGCATCAGCTGTCACGGGAATTGACGGGGAGCTTATCGTCATTATTTATACTTCTTAGTTCTTTATATTTCGACAGTGGATGTTTTCTCGAAATTTTGCTCTTTTTTCTGATACTTCTGGGTTAAGTAGCTCCCAATTGACGAAATCGTAGTGCTGATTACAGTGTCATCTATCACGAAAGAAAACAAAACTTTTCTAGTAAAATTTTCTTATTTTTCCTTATTGAATCCAAATCTGCAGTAAAAACTGAGTGTCTCCATTTTAGTTTTCAAATTTGTCTTCTATTCCATTCCCAGTGGGGCAGAGAGGTATAACTTTCTTAAAGATGAATTTCCTTCTCTTAAATATTAACATTTTATTTCAAACATATTTTCCGTTTGGTGTTTACTTTTGAGATACATTGGAATCCCATCCTATTTCTGTTCAAACATAACTCAGTCTATATCTTTGAATGGATTTATTCTACAAGAAAAAAAGTACAAGGATTTATCTGTGTAGACTTTTATAAAGTGAATTTTTTTTTCATAATAATTAAAAGTTTAAAATTTTAGATTAAATAGCATAAAATTATCATTTCCCTTTCCCCATAAAAACAAAATCTATGACTTAAATTAAAGTATTTTCAAGATGCGCTGAGAAATTTAAAATGTAGGTCTCCATAAAATTTTAGCTTGTTTGGAAGTTTTCCAAAGTTCTATCCTTTTTGCCTAATGTTTCTTGGATAAAAATGAAATAATATAAAATTTACAAATTGTACATAAAATAATAAATTAATGAAAGATAAATAAGTGATAATACAGTGAAAACTAACGGACACTCCTATAAATCGGACAGCTCCCGTAATGGATGTATTTTGTAATCCCCAAACACGTACGAGAGCAAACCTCTCTAAAGCTGACACTCACTAGTACGGACATGGACAATCTTTCTTGTCTTTTATAGGTACAGTATTATTTACCTCTGTATTACGGATACTTTCTCTAGAAACAAGTTGAAATGTACAATAAAAGTACATTTTCACTAGTTTATACGTGTGTCACCAAGGAAGCACAGTGATAACATTTTGCCTCCTCAACTGGCTGCTCAGCAACTTAGACGAAGCGTCTCTGTTTAACTAACTCTCATGTCCTTTGCTTGCATTCCACTCCACCCAATCTGTTTTAGAAACAAAAGTGGTTGACAGTTGCTCGCCGTTTGAGATGGCACGTCATTCTACTGTCCCGCTGGAATCTTTAACCAAGCAAAAGACAAGTTTGGAATTTTTAGCCCACTTTACGCATATTGTCTCAGTACCTCTATTTGTAGAAGGAAATATTTTGTAAATCATTCGGCATCGAATGAGCAATAAGGTGTAAGTTATTGTGAGCTTTTGAAATAACACGCAAAGTGCTAATCTTGAAAGAAAAAATAAAATTGATTGAATTTTCGAAGAAAGAAAATTGTGGTGTGCGAAGGATAGTTGAATATTTTCGTATCGGTAAAACACAAGCAGCTGAGACAATAAAATTACCAAGACAAGTTAATGAAGTTGTGGTGTGAAAATGGCAATGAAAGATAGGGTCGCAGTGCTTTGAACAGTGTTGTTGTGCAAGTTATTGAATGGTTCTGTAGAGTGTGGAGCCAAAAAATTCCTGTGTCAGGTCCGATGCCACAAGCTAAAATTTTGAAGGTAGCAGGTGAAATGGGTGTTACAGATTTCAAAGCCTTGAACGGGTTGTTAGAGAAGTTTCAAATTAGACAAAATTTATTTCAAAGCGATTTGTGGAGAACCCGCAGACATCGACAGGCCCACATTTATATAATTGGTGGATAAGTTTCCTTCCATAGTTCGTAATTACCGTCCGGAAAACATTTTTAACTCGGACGAAACTTATTTCGTGTGCTTCCAGAAAAACATTGTGTTTGAAGAGAGAAACACGTTCCGGTGGTAAAATTGTAAAGGAGCGCATAACAATTCCTTTGTATTCTAATATGGCTGGTGGTAAGGAGAAACTAATTGTTATTGGTAAAGATGCAAAACCGCGGTGCTTCAAAGCGCTGAATTTGAACAATTCCCAAATAGAATAGAAAGCAAATAAGAAGACTTGGATGATTACAGACATTAGACCGAACGGCTGTTGCAAATTGATAGGAAAATGATTCGTCAAAACAGAAAGGTATTCTATGTTTAGACAATGCAACATCACATACAAAAGAGACACTGACCAAAGCTTAAAACTTTACTTTATTTTAAATTATAATTTGTAACTGTTTCGGATATCTAGCATACCCTTCTTCAGACACGATCGAAATTAATGAAAATACAGACATATATATAAATTAGATATCCGAAACAGTTACAAATTATAATTTAAAATAAAGTAAAGTTTTAAGCTTTGGTCAGTGTCTCTTTTGTTAAAACAATTAATCCAAAGCCATGAATAGTCTTACTATCACATACAAACACTGAAATTCAAAATGTTGAAATTGTTTTCTTTTCCCTGAATGTTACATCCATTTTACAACCGCGTGACCAAGGCGTTACTCAAAATTTCGAACTGAACTTGTGCAAGCTTATCTTGAGAATAATATGAATAATATCAATAATATGAATCCAAGCCTCCTAGGTCAACCCCGTAGCAATTCAGAAGTGTTTCCGCTAAGCAGGCTTTTCTCCATGTCAACTGATGATGCAGTAAAACATGTTGCTAGCTTGCTTACCCTTGTTGGGAACACCAATGTTGCTGCAACTGATTATGGTTTTGTCGACGCTTAGATTTCGACGGAAACCATGAGTACTGACTTGAGTGTCATAGCAAGAAAACGACAGAAGAACTCAGAAGTGGAAGATATGGATGAGGATATGGAAGAAGAAAAATCATGCAATGTGAAGAATTGCCTGAAACACTAAGCCATCTGTCGATTTTGTAAAATTTCTACCTGTATAAAAAAAAGACATGGCTGGATTGCAATTAATCTACAAATTAAAGCAACAAATCGAAACAGTAATGATTACTGTAAAGTGCAGAAAAGTGTAACATATAATTTCCATGTTGTGTACACGACTAATGCAAAAAATTTTTTTTTTTTTAAATTGCATATTACCTTGTTTACTAATTTACGTAAGAAAATATTGAAACCTCTCTAAAGCGGACACTTCTCTACAGAGGACAATTTTTGATTAACCACGGCTGTCCGCTTTAGAGAGGTTTCACTGTTTAGAATTTAAAAAATAAGCTCTGAGGAGGAAATATAATAAAGAAAGAAAGAAAAATAAATAAATACATAGAAATGAAGTAAAAATAGGCCTATGACACTTGGGTTGAGGGAATTGAGGAATGCTATACTAGGTACTTATTATACAATTGTAATAAACTCACTCAATGATGTGCACATTATTCTTCATGCCAAACTACTTCTCCAAATGAATTTTTGATTGTCACCTCCAATCACTTACTCTTGGATCAGAAACATCATAATATAAAGTAGAGATAGATTGTATAAGTTCCCTCTTTGTCAATGGGAGGTTAATGTTATTGTGATAGTACACAGTTTGTTTGATGTGGGTTAGCGGACAACCCTTATATAATTTGTACTGTTCAATTCGACAACGGAAATAACCCAGTGTGGTTTATATACTGTGAAATACGCCCCATAGTTACGTAATTACATTGTAGTTAATTCAAAATAAGCTAAAGCTGAATTACCCGTGTTTAAAGCTAAATTACTAATTTATTTATTCAATAAGTGCCAAATAAAGCAACATGAATTATCATAGGCTAAAATTTCCAGATAATGTTCTCGTATAGCAATGAATATTAAATCGGAATGAGCATTACGCGGAAGTAAATTATATGAAGTTATTCAGAGAAGTATAGGAATTTAATTGGAAAACATCTCAAGTTAAATAGGATTTACCGGTTGCTTTGGTCAAGTTATTTCATGAAAAAATTAATTACGTAGACATATATAATAGTATAATCGATAATAATGCAAAACTCAATTAGCACTTTCAATTCTAAAGCAATTAATATATTTTTTTTTTGTTGATTCGAAGAAAAGAAAATTAATTATGATCTAATAAAATTATGTTCATTCTTTGAATACATGTGCATTTTAGCACAAACGTTCTCTGGCAAATTTACGCCTGCATACAGACAATATTTCATTGCTCACCTAATAATTACTATAATAAATTTTGATGCAGTAGTATTATACTTATTTTCTTTATTGATTTTGATAATAGGTTTGTTGTTCAGATATTTTGTTTTCTTCCATATACACAGATGTTTTGTTTTGTGGGTTCACGTAAGTAAGTTATGCGAGTAAAATAACGATAATAAAGGTGATCTAAAAGTTGGTTTGAAATTTCCAAACTGGTTGTAAAACATCTATTGCCACTGACCACTAAATATCTATGCGATATAAAATTTTCTTATCTTGTACAGCCATCAGCAAAAGTATCTCCAACTCAAGTGCTCTACTTCCATTACTTGGGGTCCAGGTCATTAACAGTTGTGAGAACGCCTGGACAGATGCAAGCCAACTTACACGAACATTTTCACAGCACTGATAGCAGTTGGTAGCCCTGATCCAGGTATTTATGCAGGTAAAATTGTAAAGTAGAATACTAACGAAACAGTTCTCCATTCTAAGATGAATCTCTATGGTTCGGATCGTGAGGTCCAATGAGCAACATATGTTATTCTCAATATTGCTCTGTATGTAATGTTTTATTTTGTTATATACTGTATGTTTAGAGAAATAAAAATACTGGCAACGCATAAATCAGAAATTCTTGAAAGATTTGATGAAAATATCAAATCTAGAAAAACTGCTGGAAATAAGTTGGTAAATGATTGCCTCCATTGACAGACCTGATCCAATTCTCCTAATTCAATATATTTTCTTTCTGGAGAGAATATCTTGCTTGTTACACTGAGTATGCATTGAAATTGATATTAAAACATTCTAAAAAGTTTGAACCTGACCGGCATTTGAACCCGGGTCCGCAGATTAGAGGTTCAATGCGCTAACCACTTACCTACCTCGTTCCTCAGCTTCCATCCAACTATTAGCTAGTTAATATCTTTGCATGTAAGACTATATACAAGACATTAATGATCTATAAGGAGATGTTGCTTATATGAGTGTCACAATGACTTATTCGAGATTTCCTTTTTTAACTCGAAAACAAGTTATATAGACCTTCGGCAATGTCTAAAATATCACGAAATGCTCTTTAAGTTGCGGCTACTGCATTGTTTTTAATGATGGTTCCTTTTTACTTTACTATTATTGCTCAACTTGTAATTTCCAGAGAAGGAAAGATGACAGACAATTTTCTCATTGTTTGAATTGCATCAACACGCGTAGAAATAGAAAGTTCTATTTTTATCTTCCGTAACGACTAGTTTATTTTCTTATCTTTATGTGACGAATTTGTAGTTGGGTTATAATGCATGGAGCTCGTATGGCAGAGACTCCTCAGTTTCGAATCCCGTCGTGGCAATTTTTTCTGTGTTGGAAGGTATTATTTACGTAATTGGTAGTGCAATTCTGATATTCCTATTATTATTATTATTATTATTATTATTATTATTATTATTATTATTATTATTATTATTATTATTATTATTATTATTATTATTATTGGAAAGTCGAGACTTGGCTACATACTTTATATTTTATTAAGATTTTGATTGAATGTCAAGTCCTTATTGATGCAAAAGGTACCTAGGTATATGGACCATATCTGAAATAGTGAATTGCCTTAAACGTTAATATTTATGGCAGTAGTAGTAGAAACAGTACTAGAAACTTATAAACAATTGAAGGGAAATATATAACGTTTGTGTTTTATCAGTCAAATTTTGGACCCATATAATGATATGCATTACGTATTAATCAATTGTTCGCTAAACACGTTACATTCTCAGACAGTACGAATGAAGGTTGATACGGCTGACGTCATCTTATAGTTCTGTTTCGCAGTTCATTTTTCGATTGAGAGTGAACTGTAGAAACTAGTCTAACACTACGACCGAAAGAAATTGAATATTTTCTGTTATCTTACATTGGAAGTATCAATATTACAAATTATAAAAATTTATGTTAATTACCCAACGGGAATTGAACCTAGCACCAACGCGATGTAAAACCAATGCTTATCCCACTACTGTAAGACATCGCTGTTAATCAAGTGGGGCAAGAATAACGATGTTGTAAAACTCTTGTTTCCGTCATAATAAAATAGAAAATGTTATGTAGAAACAGTAGTCAAGAGAATTCAAATTTACATTGTCAAAGTAAATTGTTGAAAATAAGTGATAGAGTAGTACTATCGGATGTCGTTGCAGCATTTAGATATGTGGAAGTTTAACGCCCTGCTTGAAGCATCAAGGCTAAATGTTACGTTAAACTACAGTTAAAATATATCTCTTCGGCAATTAAATTCAAGAAAATCTTTAAGTTTTACGTCTCACGGTAGTGCTGCTTAGCCTAAAGGAGACGGTTATATATATCTCTTGGGGTATTTCTTTACAATTATATTCTTTCACGAGCCATTTATATATATTGCAGATTGTCGAGTTCAACATTTTATCCACACTTCTCGTTATTGGGAAATGAAAATCTTTAGCCACTTGTCCGCGAGGACGTCATATATGACTCGCACACTCAAACGTACTTTTTATACATATCTTCTTTTTAGTACGTTACTTTGTATGGACGTTTTCTTTTTGTGAAATGTAGAAAAAATCTTATAATGTAAACAACCTGAATCTCAAGCTACCCTATACCAAAAGCGTCTGTGGACCAGTGATGGGTAACTAGCGACCACTCGGAAAAAATTGGATGCCTCTCAACGACGATCCAGTGTGTCTCCACTTATGTTTTGAAAATTATACCACCAGTTTCCCACCAGCGGCAGAGGCGCCAATGAAATACAAAATTACTCACCCAAAATATGTTAAATCACCTATATGCTTGATTTGTTAACATTAAAGCGAGTCTTAAAAACACTAAAAAAGTACTACGGAGTGGGCGCGAACCACCAACCTTATGATCAGTGTGCGGATGTTTTTCCGACTTCACCACGGCGACAATGAAACAGGCATGGCACGTATAGAGATATATCAGTAAGGTATTTTTAATTTGGCCAATCAGATCGCTCCTTAACGTAAACAATCTAAAACGCAAGCCATTGGCTTTTGCAATCCAAGGAAAGCCAAAATAGTTTTGAAATTAATAACATTTGTATTAATGATGTCCATTATGGTAAAACAAGGATATTTTCAAATTTGCCACTTTTCTTATAAATTCCAACAGAGTAATGTTTTAAATTAATATTAACAACTTTTAAAATTGAGACAACTACTAATCCTCAGATTTTGATATTTAACTTTTACAAAAAGTTTGACACGTTTCTAAGAAAGTAATTTTTGAAAGGACACTGCTTACATTGTTTTAATTGTTGTCCGTAACATGATATCGAACTCCTAATACAAAGACAAATTACAATCTACCCACTAGAAACATTCCAAACTATTGGTTAATCTGTCCACCGGTTTGGGTACTGTTTAACTTTCAAACCGAATGTGCCAGTTTGTTTCAGGAACCAAACCATAATTGGTTCTGTTCGGTTTGAAACAGACACTGTATTGAACTTAATGAGAATATTTTTATATATATTGAAACAAAGTCCAAACTATATGGAATTATTTCTTTTAAAATTAAGTAATTATGGATATGCTGTTTCACTTCTAAACGGAATTTAGATTACCCATGTCTCTCTTTTAGTAACTTACTTTGGAACAACACGTTAATAATCAATTGAAAATAGAACAATTTTTCGTTTCTGTTTGGTTTCGGGCAACCTTTTGAAACCGGTTTGTATTACAAACCGAAACTACGGTTTACGATTCCTCTAACTACTAGCCTTGACCATACATATACTTAAACAATTGATCATGTATATAATTAAATATTTAATAAATATTGTCTCTCTCTAGGTGAGGGATGCCCAAGTTGTTTCTAATCTTTCGGGCCACTTGCCCAGTTGGGCATTATGTTAAGGGCCATAGTTAAAAATTAAAGCAGTGTCCTTCCAAAATTGTTTTTCAAAAACGCTTCTGTAAAAGTTCAATACTAAAAACTAAGATTTAGTAATTGTCTCGATTTTGAAAGTTGTTAATATAAATTTAAAACTTTACTCTGTTGAAATTTATATGGAGAGGTGACAAATTTGAAAATATCCTTGTTCTAACATAATGGACATCATTAATACAAATGTTATCAATTTCAAAACTTTTTTAACTTTCCTTGGATTGTAAAAGCCAATTGCTTAAGTTTTACTCTGTTTAGAATAAGGAGCGATCTGATTGGCTAAATTAAAAACACCTTACTTATTTATCTCTATACGTGCCATGTCACCTTCATTGTCGCCGTGATGAAGTCGGAAAAACATCCGCACACTGATCATAAGGTTGATTGTTCGCGCCCACTTCGTAGTACTTTTATTAGTGTTAACAGATCAAGCACATGGGCGATTTAACATATTTTGGGTGAATAATGTTGTAGTTCACTGGCATTTCGTCGCGCCTCTGCCCCTGGTGGAAAGCTGGTGGTGTAATTTTCTAAACGTAATTAGGGCCACAGCTGATCGTCACTGTGAGGCACCCAATTTTTATCCCGTGGTCGCTAGTTGCCCATCGCTTGTCCACCGAAGCTTTCAGCGTGGGGTAATTTGAGTTTCAGGTTCTTTACGTTTTAAGTTTTAATTTTCTACATTTCACAAAAAAATACGTCCATACGAAATAATGTAATAAACAGAAAATATGTATAAAAAGTATATTTCAGTATGCGAGTCTCACATCACGTCTTCATGGGCAAACTGTTAGAGATTTTTATTTCCCCAATATCTAGTAAACTTCATAAAATGTTGAACTCGGCAATCTGCAATATATGCCAATAGTTCGTGAAAGAATATGCCCGACGAAGCCAAGTCTCGACTTTCCAATAATAATAATAATAATAATAATAATAATAATAATAATAATAATAATAATAATAATAATAATAATAATAATAATAATAATAAAAGAAATAATAGACTTACAATACCAAATACTTAAACAATACCTTCGAATAAAGAAAAATAATTCCCACAATTAGATTCGAACCCGGGTCTCTGCCATGAGTTTGATGCTTTGCCAATCTTTTTTATTTGCCCCAGCCGTGATTTGTTCGCCAGTGGCACCTCACTCCCTTTCGACTTATTCAAAACATGACAGGGACACGAACATAGAAATATCGAGGATACTTAAAATTCGACCTTGCTCTTCAGAGTGATTCGAACCTGCAATTTGCTTCACGTCACAATCGCCAGTAGTCTGCGACAAGTTTCTTATACAAAGATAAGAAAATAAACTTACGGAAGTAAAAAACATAGTTACCTAAGACACAAATAGAACTTTCTATTTCTACATGTCTTGATACAATTCAAAGAATGCAAGAATAATGTCTGCCGTCTTTTCTTCGTTAGAAATTGGAAGTTACAGTGAGGAAGAGTAATAATGTAAATCGAGAACATCGTTAGAAACGGTAAAGTAGCCTCAACTTGAAGAACATTTTCTGATATTTTCCTCATTGACAAACGTCTATATAACTTGTTTTTGAGTTAAAGAAGGAAATTTCGATTAAGTTATTGTAACACTCACATAAGGAACGTCTCCTTACACGATCATTAATATCTAGTTTATAGTCTTGCAAACAACGATTTTGAATAGTTAATAGTTTGCATTGAAGCTGAAGAGACGCGGTAGGTAAGTGGTTAGCGCATTGAACCTCTATTTGACGTACCCGGGTTCAAATCTAGGATAGGTTCCAAATTTTTCAAATGTTTCAATTTCAATTTTAATACATACCTCAGAGTGACAAGTAAGATTCTTTCTCCAGAAAGGAAAATATGTTAGAATGAGGAGAATTGGAGAAGTTCGGTTAATGGAAACAATGATTTACACACTTACTTCCAGCAGTTGTTCTAGATTTGATATTTGAGCTACTTTCAAGCATTTTCTGATTCATACGTGGCCTGTGTGTTTATTTCTTTGAACATACAGTACTTATATAGGGAAATAATACATTACATACACAGCAATAATGAAATTAATATATGGTGTTCATTGAAAAACACGCTCTAAATCATAGAGATTCATCTTAGAATGGAGAAATGTTTCGTGTGTCATATACTCATAATTTTACTTGCATAAGGACCTGACTCAGTGCTATCAGTGCCAAGAAAAGATACTTGTAAGTTGGGTTGCATCTTCCCAGATGTTTGACAAACTGCAAATTATCTGGAGAGCACCACATAATGGAATTAGATCAATTAAGGGGTCAGATACTTTTGCTGGTGGCTGTACATATGAGAAACAAATACAGGAAGACATTTAATGTGGAGTCAGATCTATGTATGAAATCTAATTTTGATCCTGAAATGCCGAAGTTGATATCTGAATAAGAGTATCAGCTATCAAATTAGATGAATTCAAATTATTACGCTTAACAATTGTGTCGATCGTATTTTCTGAATATGTCTGTGTAAAAGTATATAGTTAATTTAATATTAATTTACTATTTCATTTTAGTGATATGTAAAACATACTTTAAATATCACGTTTGGTATCTTGGGGGTCGAGGAAAGTCAAAAGTCGCTACAGGGGGTCTGTGAGATCAGAAAAATTGGATAACACTGTGGTTCATGTCTCATATGCCTCTGTGCTTAAATAGACGCTAATCTACGAAACAACAAACCTTTATTCCTAGGTACAAATTAAGAATACGGAACCGATTTAAATAACATTCTTGAAAAAATTACAACTGTCACTAAATGGTTTCTAACTTTTATTTCCTTGCATCCCCATATGTATAATTTGTGTCCGAGATCATAAGCATTCCATCTCTTCCAGGTCAGGGCAACATTGCATCTATTACGGTTAGGGTAGAGTGAAGCTGGGCCTTCGTAGGGATTCGTCTGTAATTAGCAGGTGCTTCAAATACGGTGCAGAACGAAGACACTTGGAGACAAGACGTACCAACCAATGCCAGGTGCCGTTATAAGCTCTCATTAAATTATAAGTGCAAAGTAATAAACCGCAATTTTTTACTATTGTATCTATGTTCTCTGCTTATGTTAGTAACTTATCTAAATATTACTTTCTATGTGAAATTACACATTTTACTGAAATTTATTCCGGTAAGTTGGGGGAAACTTTTGGGCCCGACACTGCAGCACAAGAACGCGTCTGGAGATACCAGGTGCATTTATAATTGTGCGTATGGGCATAAGTGAGGATTTGTTAGGCGATTCTTCGTGAGATAAACACGCATCATAAACAACATTTAAGGCAGTATTGGGGCAAGTTAAGCAGAGAATAATATTGAATATGGTAATTTTTAAACATTAAAAATGTTAGTGAAGAATCCATAGAATGTTATTATTTTGAAACCCAGGCAGCCTAATTTTATCCTACTTTTCACAGAAAGTAATTGCAAATATCACTATATAACCAAATAAAATAATAATTCAATATAGCATGTTTTCCAAGGAACAATCGCTTAAACAAATCTATATTTACGTAAATACTCACCTTTGCTAACACGCCTGTTCCCTGCAGACACATCCCTGTGCACCCTTAGTGTGCCCACCATAGTTTTGCTCAACTCGGAACCAAGACAGTTAGAGATTAAGAATGGTTAGTTAGAGATTAAGTTGATGGTAAAATACGTCAATTCAGAAAGAGTAAGCTGTAAAGAAGTTTCTCTTTTAGGATTTGAAGAAGTAAGGGAGTAGAGCACTTAGGAGGTGAAGATACTTTTGCTGGTGGCTGCACTTCTTAATATTTCATTATTGTTTGTTTAAGATTGTTTCTATTCACTACTCCGAATACTGTGATCTGTTTGCATGATATTTCAGTACAGAAATCACTTGTAATCGGTGCAATGAATTGACACATTGAATCGTCTGGGTTAACTAACTAACTAACTCTATAGCCTATGGAACCCGGAGGTTCAATGTCGCGTTCACAAAAGCTCTCCACTGATCTCTATCCTTTGCTAACTGCATCCAGTTTCTACTTTGTATTCCAATCCCTGCGAGATCCATCTTAATATTGTCCTCCCATCTGCGTCTAGGTCTTCCTAATGGTCGTTTTCCGATTGGTCTTCCAGTCAAGACTTTGAAAACGTTTCTACTTTCTTCCATTCTAGCTACATGCCCCGCCCACCTAAGCCTCCTAGACTTGACGACCCTAACAATGTTGGGTAAACCATATAAATTATGTAGTTCCTCGTTATGAAGTTTCCGCCATTCCCCATTCCCGTTCCTCTTAGGTCCGAATATTCGTCTCAGAATCTTGTTCTCAAATACTTTCAGTCTATGTTCTTCCCTCAGAGTAAGTGACCATGTTTCGCAAGCATACAGAACAACAGGCATGATTATCGTTTTGTATATTTTAAGCTTCAAATTCCTCGACAGAATTCGCGACGACAAGAGATTTTGAACAGAATAGTAACACGAATTATCTGCTTTTAGTCGACATTTAATTTCTTCGTGAACATGATTTTCGTCTGTTAATGTTGATCCTAGATATTTGAAACTATCCACTTTATCAAAAGTATTATTTAATATTTTCACGCATCCATAATTTGCTGTATTCCGGTGAATCGTCTGGGTTATCAACTATAATTGTTAAACTCATCGAAATACTTTCATCCTTAGTAATCAGAACTAAAGAGCATGAACAACATAACAACATAACGAATTGCTCGTGTAATACAGTGAATATCCTGTGAATAAGTTACTAAAATACTATTCAAGTGACTACATCAATCTCCTTTGTAAGTAAATTTAAAAAATTTACTTTATTTTTGTTATTGTTAAACTGGAAATGTGCCAGCGTAACCGATCGTTGGTAATCTGCAACTCCATTACAACCAGCATATGGAGCACCAAAATCGTTAATATCCTTTTGTAACGACTTGGAATATTAGGTTTCAAAAGCAGCGTACGAAGATGAATTTAGGAGTGTTCAATCATGAGAAGAGCCAAATCATCGTGCAACAATATTTATCACGTGCAGCTCTCCATCTTGCAAAATTTGTACGCTTAAAGAAAGCGCTAAGTAATTGCTAATCAATTGCATCCACCACACCACAAAATCATAAATATCGAAAGATATTAAACCTTTGACATAATACATTCACTTTCAATTTGTGTTCTTGGGAATATACAATCATTTGCAAACTGGTAATAGCTCTTGTACTTTTGTAATCGTAGATTGATTGACTCATGTCATCAGTGGCGGCGATTGGACGTTAAAAGTGGAGATATGATCTGAATATGTGTATATCAATGTTACTATTCCTGGTTGTTTCTAACACTTTGTTTGACGAAAGGTTGTATAACTGATAGGATACTATATTTTTCAGTTAAAATACCGTATATCGTGTTTCATATTTAATTAAGTAAATTGACAAGAGTAATTTACTTAATTGCTCATGATTCCTTGCTCATGAACATCTTAAAATTCTGTCTGGAAAATTGTGTGATCAGATTATTTAATAACATATTTGTAAAACAAATAAATAGAAAGGATATTATTAACCATACTAATGAATAATGAGGCTTGTTTTGTAGAAGTTACATTGAAACTGGGGATTAATAGACAACTTACATTTTTAATTCCACACTTGCCATTAAATGTGTTATTACTCTTAGAAAATGAAAGACAGTAAATACTACAAGCATATGCTACGACGCAATTGTAATATTAATTCCTTTGAATTGCAATTAAGACGCAATTCCTGTAGCTGTCTTAACTCCACGGGAAGACAAATAACCAATACACTCTCACGCAACGACAAATATTATATGGTACCATTTTTTCTATGAACCAGTAATATATGCAAAAACTTTACATTTTTAAATGCACTATATACATTAACCATTTTAAATTATGACTTTTTAAAGGTAAATTATTGAATTTCAGTCAATCAGCTACAGCATCATCCCTATCTATCCTAGGATCATGGTTAGTACCTCATTCTCTTCAGAATAGAACAACCTTTCAAACGGCTTCATTTACGTTGTCCTATCATGTCGCTAAGGCGGGAAATGTTGAGGGAAATCTGTTTTTTTCCTGATTTTTTCATACTTTGATTCCCTCTGGACCCCGCTTAGTTAACGCACAGATCTCAAAATCAACTGAAAAATACGAAGGGGGGTACTAAATGTGTATAAAAAATTCAAGCTTCTATCTTGAAAACCAAGTGCGGGAAAATGTTTACCAATGAGCTAAGAACATTCCCACAGTGCCCCAGATGACCCGTATGTAATATAAAATTTTCCTGAGACATCCCTATTTATACTATGATCATTGTTCGTACATCATTCCCTTCAGAATAGAACATAGACTACTTTCAAACGGTACCACTCACATGTCTCCATTATGTACCTGAGGTGGGAAAATCGTGAAAAAATGGATTATTTGTTTTAAAAATATTCCTTCTTTGTACTTTGTTCCCCTCTGTACTCCCCTGTTTTAATGCAGAGATCTGTAACAAATCTGAAAATACTAAGGGGAGTACTAAATGTGTATGCAAAATTTAAATCTTCTAGGTGTAAAAGTAAGCCCGCCAAAAATAATATTTCTACAATAATCCAGATTCCCGTATAAAAAAGGATCTCAGGTAAAAATTCCCTGAGACATCCCTATTTATACTAGGATTATAGTTCCTACATCATTCTTCTTAGAAGAGCACAGCCATCCAAACGGTACTATTCACATGTCTCCATCATGTATCTGAGGAGGAAAAATCTTTTTTTCCCTCTGGACCCCACCGTTTTATCGCAGAAATCTGAAAATAATCTGGAAAATATTAAGGGGTACACTGAATGTGTGTGCCAAATTTCAGTCTTCTAAGTGCAAAAGTAAACCCTGCAAAAAGTAATAAACAAGTCATAAAAATATTTTTAGTTATGACGTCATCACACTACGTCTCGACGCAGAAAGGCGTGAAAGCATATGTAACATGTTCTACAATGCCTCCAGGCTTGAGAAAAAAACAAGTAAAAAGCTTTTTTGGTACTTTTTTAAATCGAATAATGAAAATTCTAGCCTATCACCGAAAAACAGATGATATAATTTAAAAGAGTGAACTGGTCACTTCAAAAAAGTGGGGGGCAACTTCCCCCTCTTGCCCCCTTAATCGCCGGCAATGCATGTCATAACAAGCTGATGTATTCCTGTATCCTGTATTTACTAATTATCAATATAATTAATAAAATACATTTTCACTGTGCATGTTATTTCAAAACTACAAACTATAGTCGTGGCCAACCTAAGGTTTCAGTGACGTAATTTCAGTAGCTCCAAATCACTAATCATAAGTAATTCCAAGCATGGGCGGCGATTAGGGGGGAAAGAAGGGCAGTTACCCCCTCATTTTTATGAAATAACCCATTAATGTATATAGTTTCGTTTGGAAATGTAGTTTTTATATGTATTACTGGTTCATAGAAAAAATGAAGCCATATAATATTTGCTGTTGCGTCAGTACGTATTAGTTATTTGTCTTCCGTGGAGTTAATAAAGCTACAGGAATTGCGTTTCAATTGCAATTCAAAGCAATTAATATTACAATTGCATATTTTTTAAATGTCGTAGCATATGCTTGTAGTATATACTATCTTTCATTTTCTAAGAGTATAACACACGTTTAATAGCATGTGGGAGCTTTCTAATATAAATAAAATAAAGCATTTGTTTGTGTGTTTGTCTGTGTGCGGCTTCGGGACCAGAGGAGTGGACCAACACACAATCATAGTCATACGTCTTGCAAAGAAAATCAGAAAAGTAAACACACTGCTCAACAAGACTGCACTCTTTTAATATAAAAACACATTTACACGTGACGTTTCGTTCTTCTAGCCAAGACCCTTATCAGACGTACACTGAGCGTTACAAAAAAACTACTTAAGTATATATATTTATTCCCCTATCTCCCCTAGTAATTCATTTCCCTATCTGCTCTCTCATTGGGCAGTTCAAACGGCCAATAGGAAGCGTGGAAATTTATCTGAACTGACCAATGGGAAAACAATATTCTACCAGAAAGAAACAACAAAGAGCAAGCAACCATTGAATACATTAATTCACATGCATTTTTCTGTATTTATCAATAATATTTCTCCATTCTTTATTAATGCTGATACCTTTGGTCCAATTCATTAAGTTTACATCCCCTTCCTTTTCTATCCACTTGGCCTCTAATCACTTTCTTGGCCACAACCTTTTTTCCCGTTCCAGCACAATAACTTCTTCCAGTTCACATCATTTCCTTTTTCTTTTACGTGTTTAAAGATTGCGTTAGTTTCTCTGCCATGTTTCACATCACTTTTATGTTGCTTAATTCTTTCTTCCAATAATTTCCCCGTCTCCCCAATATATTTCATATCACAATCCTTACAATAAATAACACCTTTCTGTTCTCTTTTTTCCTTTTTCCTGCCTTTGCTTTTGACCATGTCCAACAACGTTCTGCTACCTTTTCTATACACCTTGACCCCTTGCTTTCTGAACATCTTTTTTAAAATCTCGGTATCTTCTTCTCATCCTACAATGCCTTTCCATACCCCCTCATTGTCCTCCTACTTTTACCTTTCCCAGAGACTACAGATGCTCTAACGATATCCCTTTTACTATAACCATTTTCATACAGCTGTTCTTTAAAGATTTCCACATTCTCTTTTACATTTTTGTTACAAATTTTGGTAATTCTTTCTAACATATTTCTTATGAAATTAACCTTTGTGCTTCTATCTACATTACTTTTCTTATTACAATAAATACCAGCATTACATTCTTTTTGATACCGTTGCGTCGTAATGCCCTTCCCTTTCTTACTCATTAAAATGTCAAGATAACATAATACACCTGCCTGGTCTGTCTCTAATTGTAATTCTATTCCCTTCTTCTTATCTTCAATACTACCAACGAACTCTATCAACTCTGCTTTTGTTCCTTCCCATATTCCAAAACAATCATCAACGTATCTATATAAAAATCGAATCTTTCTTTCCCCCTTTTCTATCACATCCTTCTCCCACACATTCATAATGATATCAGACAATACCGGACGTATCTTAGGTGAGAGAGCAGATAGGGAG
The DNA here is from genome assembly GCF_964235325.1 of Thermobia domestica. Taxonomy (NCBI): domain Eukaryota; kingdom Metazoa; phylum Arthropoda; class Insecta; order Zygentoma; family Lepismatidae; genus Thermobia; species Thermobia domestica. The sequence goes on along the minus strand of NC_137465.1, from coordinate 111,807,832 downwards.
ACGAATTTTATATATATATATATATATATATATATATATATATATATATATATATATATATATACTTGAGTAGTTTTTTGTATCACTCAGTGTACGTCTGATGAGGATCTTGGCTTGGTGATCGAAACGTCACGTGCAAATGTGTTTTTATATTAAGTAAGTGCAGTCTTTTTCAGCAGTGTGTTTATTTTTCTGAGTGGACCGAGAGTTACCAAATTTTGGTCAGGGGTATTTTGGTACAGGCCCCAGACCAAGACGAAGAATTTTTTCAAAATTCGAACCAGGGGGTCTCAGGGGGAGCGTTGCCGTAACATGTAAACGTAGTAGAAAATGACATATTTTTTCTTTTGTTGTACACTATGTTTACATAGATATTTATCTAACCCATGCGAAGAATGGATATTTCAGCTGGTTAAAAATATAAGCTGTTCACTAATTCCCAGTTTCAACATAACTTTTACAAATCAAACCGCATTATTCATTACTATGTTTAATATTATTCTTTCTATTTAGTTGTTTTGCAAACTTGTTATTAAATAATCTGATCACACAATTTTCCACACAGGATTTTAAGATGTTCATAAGCAAGGAATCAAATCTTGCGTTGCTCTTGTCAATTTACTTAAAATATGAAATACGATATACGGTACTTTAACTGAAAAATATAGTATCCTATTAGTTATACAACCTTTCGTCAACCAAAGTGTTAGAAGCAACCAGGGAAACTAACACTGATATGCAAATATTCAGATCATGTCTTGCGCCCCCACTTTTAACGTCCAATAGCCGCCACTGATTCCAATTAATGTTGGAATTTTACCATTTTGAAAACGTTTTCTATTACAGAACCTCATTGTTTAGATTTGCCTGGACATAGTTAAAATTACTAGTACTTTGAAGTAACAAATAGTTAATATATACGTAATGCATGCTCGCAAATACACAATGATCCTAAGTTAAAGAAAGGAACACAGGGCTGCAACCCTGCAACATTTTCTGTAACAAGCAGTGCGGTTTGTCGATGTGCACAAACAAATAATTCCACATTTTAAAGAAGATTACCCTTTATGTAGAACAAATTGTGCAATTATCATTTGATAAAAGACCTACAATATATCTGTGAAGTACGATAATTCATACATATGTATAAAATAGCTTGTTTTCAGCTGTACAAGTGCAATATGGCGTCCTGTGTTTGTTCACCTGCGTGTTATTTTCTATTACGTAGAGGTGGCAGTTCATAAAATATCTAAGCAAGGCAAATTGTTTTAAACGTGTATTCATATTTACGGCATGCTGATCCCTGTAAGAGTGTAAGTGATGTAGTTGGCCTTACACTAATATGACAGGTGTTTTTTTCGTTGAAAAAGCAATTTTTGGAAGAAGGGAAAGTGTCAACACCCGTAAAGATAAGAGACGGGGTGAAAAATAAAGATACACGACTTTACAAAAAAAAAAAAAAGCGTCATTGGATACAAAATAATAGATATTGGTGTAAAGGACATACAAGACTGCCACCGTGATGGAAATTTTGGCTGAAATCAAATCTAATTCTAATTTACAAAAAAAAAAAAGTTTTTAAGCCACAATTTGTATCGCCTCTTTCTATAAACTTCAATGCGAACAACAGAAATAATATAAAACCTACGCAAGCTCCCTTGACTTTCTTCGATTATATGGTTAGCATACGCGGTTTCAATGTGGGGAACCCAACGTAATTTATGATAATGTTGCATCAAACATCATTAAATACTTACTTATTAGTGGAAGCAAGCAAAACTATAATAATATTCTACATTATCATATCAAATCTGCGCAAAATGTTAGCGAAATTACATATTTTTTAGTCTTTTGAATCCTCATCAGGTGAATCATTTTCTGTGTTTATAAGTAAGTTATAACACTTATTACCATTACAGCTACAGGTTTTCATGCACTCCACTGAAGCCCGCACACACTTGCAATTGTTTGTCTCAATGTTTATATGTACAAAACGTTTAGCCATAGACTTCTGAGTGGTACACTTGGACAAAAGTTTTCCATTCGTATTTTGCCAACCAACAAGTCAATATTCGAGTCACTGGCATACTGCCAAATGTATGTTGGAATTTGTGCTCGCTGGATGTGGAGCATTAAAGCGCACTTCATTGGTGAAAGTTGGTCTGAGTTTTTGTGACCGACCAAATCAGCGCAGACCACACTGATCGAAGATTTTTGTGAATCGGTGTGGAGATTCGCCACAAATTCTTCTGCACGTGCTATAGTCTCATCATTCACATTACCAGATTCTAAATTACTTAGCAAGTGTGATTTTTTACAATATACATTTCATGCGTTCTGTGTCCCAATGTCTGCGAACTGACTGGTGGTGATTTGGCGGATATTTTTGTAAAATGTGTGCTGAACTTTCTAAACAGGGCTCCTCAGAAATTGATGATTTATTCCACCATTACGGTCCATGTTCTATTAAAGGAGATACAAGTATTAGGTGAACAGCAAGTGTTTACTGACAGATTTGGAGAAATATTGAAGGTCGAGATTGTCTGCTTCTCAGCATTGAAAATGTGTTATTGATTTGCCTGAAAACGAATCTGACCCCTCAGCATTTCTTTCTTTAGAGCTGAATAAGTGCTGCAGGCAAACAAGGAAAGACAACAGATAGTTATCGTATCGGCTGGACTTACAGACTTACTTCAAATGGAGTCATCACAGGGAGAAGACCTGCCATTTCTGAACTATAATCATGAATAGGCTGATACGAGAATAATACTTCACGCACACCACGCTTTCAGCTGCGCTTATAAGCTGCTGCTCATTGACTCCAAAGACACCGATCTTCTTGTTCTCCTTATACATTTTTTAAAACTATTAAGGCAGAAGAATATGGATGTCTACTAGAACAGCGATAAAATTACAATCTTTTCCAATCCACATAATTGTGAATGAGATCAACGATGAAATATGCCATTCCTTGCCAGCATTCCATGTAATGACTGAAAGCGACACCACTAGTCAGTTCGCAGGAATTGGAAAAAAGAAAGCATGGAATGTATATTGGACAAAATCATAATTCCTAAGTAATTTAGGATCTGGTAATGTGAATGATGAGACAATAAGCATGTGCAGAAGAATTTGTGATGAATCTCTACACTGATTCACAAAAAATCTCGATCAATGCTGTTTGTGCCGATTTGGTCGGTCACAAAAACTCAGACCAACTTCCACCAACGAACTGTGCTCTAATGCACCACATCAAGCGAGCACACCTTCAAACATACATTTTGCTGCACGCCAGCCACTCGAATATTGACTTCCTTAAACTCGAACATTTTGGTTGGCAAACTACGAATGGAAAACTTTTGTCCAAGTGTACAACTCAGGAGTCTATGGCTAAAAGTTGCCCAGAGTTAAAGTTTTGTACATATAAACATATGTTTGAGACAAACAATTGCAAATGTGTGCGGGCTTCAGTGGAGTGCATGAAAACCTGTAGCTGTAATGGTAATAAATGTTATAACTTACTTATAAACACAGAAAATGATTCATCTGATGAGGATTCAAAAGACTAAAGAAATATGTAATTTCGCTACCATTTTGCGCAGATTTGATATGATAATGTAGAATATTATTATAGTTTTGCTTGCTTCCACTAATAAGTAAGTATTTAATGATGTTTGATGCAGTATTATCATAAATTGCGTAGAAATAGAGTTATTGAGGTTTCTGCAAATACATTTTTTAAAGTGACCATTGAGAAAATACGGGCCCATTCTTGATTTTAGAGATACCCTTCAGGTGTACAACGATGTTATCAATACTCTATATATCACCTATAAGTGAGACATGTTAAGACATCTTTACGTATATTCTTACATTATTTACATTTTTTACTTTTTCATTATGGTAAGATAAACATTTTTTTAAAGAAATAAGGAATTATTTTCAACGACCGGTGGAAATACCACACACAAATAGAGTTGAAAATTCAGAATCATCCTGAATATCAACCGTAAATGGATTTTAACGCTATAAAAGACATCTCTACTTGTCTCAAAATTTAGTTATCTTTAACGCATGGTCGTATCAAGTTACTGGAGATCTAGAAATGATCATGACAGTTCAGGAGAGCTCAAGGGAGAAGGGTGAGAACTGTTCTTCAAATATTGGAAAAAATCAGCATTTATCTCGGAAACAAAACCTTCATTGACTGACGTGAGCTGAAATTCAGTGGTGCCGTTCGGAGCATCAGCATTCGAATCAAAGTGCATGTTCCTTCAAACTTACCTTACTTATTTGGAAGTAAACCTAATAATATTGGTACCGTTGGAAAGATAATTTAATGCTCTACAAATTTAATTGGTGTGTTCTTTCCATATCTCAAGTCATTGGGAAGATACAGAGCAAAAAACAAAATATGGACAAAATACGCCAGTTTTTAATGTTTAAGTTAAATTTTCCGAAAACTCCTTGGGTCTATCTCAACCATGAATAGACAAAATCATAAAGCATACCTTACAGATAAATCCGGAAAAAGAAATTCATTAATATCTTGATTAGTATTGGAGACATAGAATTTTATTTGAAACGCACATATTTGAGTTTCAGTATAGGGGAGGAGTGTACAGTGGAAACTTCTGCTTGCGTCAAGCGACCGGCGATCTAGAAATGATCAGAACAGTGAACTTGATGACTTAGGACCACAGGTTGCTTTTACTCTCTCGGGTAGAACGAAACCTCATAATCACCTGTTCTGCCTCTCGACTATTTTTAAGATCTGAGATTTGTAAGCACTTTCAATCTCATGAGGGCATAGTGGCTCAGTGGTAGAGCGCTTATTTCTGATTGAGGTCATAAAATGTATAAATTTTGATGCAATAAAAGGAATAAGGATCCCATGGATAAAGAAATTTCGGATGTTTCTTTTGTACCATTTGTTAAGTGATTCTCGAACGTGACTGACTGCTATGTGATCGTCAATCGGAAGCTCTGTCTCGATCTCTACGCAACGCTTTCCATACGGCTATCAGCTGTAGAAAACTCTCCTAAACACGCGCAAGAATACAATACTTTCCTTCTGATTGTGAGTGTGCCTGCGCCTACGTCACTGCAAGCTTAGATTGGCCACGACTTTACTTAAATGGCTCAAACACACTTGATTCTTCTTGTAGAAAAAGTTACATTTTTTTGGACTTTTTCCAATAATACCAGAAATAAAGTGTCCTGAAATCTTTATCGCCGCAAGCGTGCAGTGATCTTCTATTACTTTCTGTCAACGAATAACGTTTTTTAAACAGTGTACATCTTTCAAATCGTCGATACCACTCTCCGACATTGCGTAGAAAATTCACATCTACCAAAGACAAACCAATTCAACGGAGTTAAACTCCGGGAAACGGCCGTTCAAGGTTAAAGCTACGTTATCCATTTCTTGATCAAGACTAGATGTTGAACATTGTTTGTAGGTCAGGCATTTTCACTGAACTTCGTTACGAACCCTGTTTAACAGTTGAACTTCATTGGTGGACACGGGAGTGAGTGTTACTAATAGAAATTCATATCATTGTCACAAACAACATAAGGATGATCTCGTTTTTTCTTATATTTTTGAGTTGATCAGTTTATTTCTTTGTGTTTGCAGAAAATTTTTCCTTTGTGTTTCCAAAGTATCTATAAGAAATAATGACATTACTTTATTATGATCTGGGTTGCTTATAAACTTGTACTAGGAGAAGATTGGTAATTACTTTATGGTTCATACCTAATAATTTGATAGCAAATCAAAATAGGTTTTCTCTTTACTACGCTCACGCACGAGGTACGATAAACGTGGACGTACCATCAACCTAGTACACGAATATATAAAATATCTAACTATGGAAAAGAATTAATTATAACTTTTATAAAATTACTATAGACCTATACATTTAAAAAATATTTTATTAATCTATAATATCGAAATAAGTAACTCATTTATTATAATTGTTAGCAGACTTTAATGAAACTATGTTATCCCCCCCCCCCAGCTTTAGAAACATTCATATGTGCTGTGACTAGTTACTAAATTGCTTTGCAATCTCTCTTTTATTGTTTTTTACTTTAAAATATCATTTATTTTTCCTGTTCTTCGCTTTCAAAAAGTATTATCATTATATTTGTTTTCATTACTATACAACTCAAAGGTCTGTGAAACCAGTATTTAGATTTGTACCTAGTCTCTCCTGCTTGCCTAATTCGTATGCAACCCACATAACTTTATTATGATCTGGGTTGCCTATAAACTTGCACTAAGATAAGATTTGTAATTACTTTATGGTTCATGCCTAAGACTTTGATAGCAAATCAAAACAAGTTTTCACTCCACTACGCTCACGCATCGAGGTATGATAAACGTGGACGTACCATCAACCTAGTACACGAATATATAAAATATCTAACTATGGAAAAGAATTAATTATAACTTTACTAATAGTACTATAGACCTATACATTTTTAAAAAATATTAATCTATAATATCGAAATAAGTAACTCATTTATTATAATTGTTAGCATATTTTAATGAAACTACATTATTATTCCAACATTTAGTATTTTTCCCCCAGCTTTAGAGACATTCATATGTGCTGTGACTAGTTACTAAATTGCTTTGCAATCTCTCTTTTATTGTTTCTTACTTTAAAATATCATTTATTTCGCCTGTTCTTCGCGTTCAAAAAGTATTATCATTATATTTGTTTTCATTACTATACAACTCAAAGGACTGTGAAACCAGTATTTAGATTTGTACCTAGTCTCTTCTGCTTGCCTAATTCATATGCAACCCACATAACTTTATTATGATCTGGGTTGCCTATAAACTTGCACTAGGACAAACTTGCCTTATATTCCCGATAGGAGTTCACATGATTCAGATTCCATGTTAAGTTGTAGATCCACGTCTCATATTGACTCGGTCTTAAGAGGGACGCCAAACTCCAAATCAACCCATCAAAACGATGTTTTCATGTATAATTGTTTTCCTGTTCTTAATTGCAACTATTATCAATTCTTGGTTCGATAAGAACTAATTAAAAAATATGCTACAAGTTAACATAAACTACAGTTTATTACAAATAACACACGTCTATATACTAAGTACACACAACACTATATATAATACTTACACTGTACTAATAATATACACACTATTAGTACAGTATATACTATTAGTGTATTAGTACACTGTACTAATACAATAATAATATATAATAGTTTACCATGTGAATACCCTGTATTTTCAACTTCCCTGTCGTGTAGAACAGTGGTATTCAGTTTTTTTCTTCGCATATCCCTAACGCAATATTTCCTTCAAAGCGTGTATACCCAAATGTTTGTTACTTTTATATCAAATTACATATAACTGTATCAAAAATAAATTTTAGTATTTATGGATTAGATAACACAGCTTCTTCATTAAAAGAAGAATTTTGGACTATGCATCTACGCTAATAGAACCATGGCAAGATTTGTCATTATCATTCACAATATATAGACATATAATCATTATTTTAAGGTTTTACGTACTCCTAAGAAGACATCACGTACCTCTGGGGCCACACATGACTTAGATTGAATAACACTGTTTTTAAACACTAAATTTAAAAATTGAAACATAAAAAGAACCTCGACATGATTAGTTTCCTTCACAAGTTTCCACATTAGTAAAAAAAAAAAAAAAAAAAAAAAAGAATAATTGAAATTATCTTAGTGACGATTTTCTTATTTAAAGTAATTCCATTTACACATATGAATAATTATGTCTTCAATACCTAGGTACATAAATAATGAATACTTCTTTTAAAGAGAAAAATCAAATATAGCTATATTTGGTAGCAATTGTGCATAGTAGCTAAAGAGAAAAGCAGAGGCGGAATGGATATTAGATTTGTCACAATTCTGTTTCTTAAAAATGAATCCATTTCTCATATCATTATCAACTTTTTGTCCTGTTATATGGTGACAAAGACAGAAAGTAGGCAAATTTCTTTTAATTCATATAAATACAGATCTGCGGGGATATGGAAACTTGTATCCGTACCACAATTGAAAGATTTTTATCCACATCCACAGATATGAGGTATCAAACATATAAAACTTCTTTGTTCTATGAAAATTATGGTTTCAAAAATAGTTCCAATATCGCATAACAATGTAAATTTCTCTTTTATAGTATCATCATCATCATAGGTATTCTGCCATTAGTAGGCCATTTGCCACAGCTGAGAAGCTTCCGTGCTCCACGGTCTTCCGCTAACCTCACCGCCTTCACATACCATTTTCTGTTTCGATATCGTCCATTAATTGAAGTCTCCATTGCCCACTCCCTCTTTTTCCTACCACCATACCCTCTAAAATGTCCCTCATGATAAAGTTCCTTCTTAGCCAATGTCTTATCCAGTTTATCTTCCTCTTCTTATTAATATCTAAAATTGATAATTTCTCTCCCATTATTTAGAGATTGTTCGTGGCTAAGCGGTTGCGTACGCGCCTTTGGATGCGAGGGATAACCGGGTTCGACTCAAATTCAAATCAACTCTCCCACCATTTCTAACATCCTATAATTTGTTTTCCACCTGATGCAGCTAATACACTCCTTCTTTTCGACATTTTGAAAGCTTCCGGTCTTTTTTCATCATTTTTGCGTAATTTATGTGTTTCTACCCCATACAGTATCATACTCAACACGAAACATTTTATGAACCTTTTTCTTAACTCTTTATTCAAGATCCCACAAAATAGTCTCTTCTTCCTCCTAAACGCTTCTTTTGTTATTCCTATCCTTGTCTTTTTCTTTTACATTGCACTTCATATCACCACTAATAATACTTCTCATGTATCGGTAACTAGTCACCCTTTCTATTTTCTCCCCTCCTACTCGTATATTTGACACAGACAACTTCGTTCCAATCACTATGGCTTTTGTCTTTCTAATCCAATTGTAACTGTTGCGCCCATATCTGTCCTGAACCGGACCTGCACCTCATCAACTTTTTCATTTGTTTTTCCATACAACATTCCATTCAGAATTCGAAGCATAATTTTTGCTGGGCGAGATCTGATACTGATAATTATATATCCCTCAGATCTCTCTCTGGATTCGATTTCGTAGCCATTGGTAACATGGTCGTCATCTTCAGGAACCCTTGTAGCTAGTCCGAGTTAAGAAACTTTTTTATACCTCGAACTTACACTGATTTTGTAACTTCTAAGAACTTTAAATCTCATAAACTGTTTTAATAAATACAGTTTCGAAGTTGCAGAAATACATGCCACCAGGCATGTAGGCAGGATTTCGTGAAGGGAAGGGGGTCCCTGACATGAAATACTGTGGTTATCACACCAGGGGCTCGATCATTCTAAACTATTTTACTGGAAACATATACTGGGTAGTTTAGCCAGGATTTCGTAACGGAGGGGGACATGACGTGAAACACTGAAGGCCCAATCAATTTAAACTACTTTCCTATAAACGTATATTGGTTTGTTAGGACAATAAAATGAGGATATGTTGGTAAGTGTTTTAATAACAAACTACGAAGAAATCTCGAGTAAGATAATAAAAAAACGTATTGAAAATGATTTTACGTTCGCCTCTGTTCATTCAAATATAACAATTTTCCTTTCATTACGACCTCAACTATTGTTAAAGGTACATATTCACTATTATAAAAAGTACACTCATGTCCAAAATGATTGTCGCATGCCTGTGACTGTCCTCTTGTAAGAATATAATTTGATAATGATTTTGCAGGGTACTTTTAATACTGATACCATGTGTATAATCGGGAAATGTATAGACTCTATTGGTGGTAAATTTCATAGGAAAAGAATTATAAATACGAAAATTGAAGTAAGTAAAATGAAATGTTGCTAAATGCACAAGAAAATTTTATTTTTGTTTTATTGTTCTTATTTATTGCTCTTTTGACAAAATTCGTTATCAAATTATACTCCTACAACAACATATTTATAGACATGCGACAATAATTTTTGACATAAGTGTACAAACTCAATAATGTCTTGTAAAATATTTTACAATATCTGCGTTCCTTTCTCTGTTTTATCAAATGTTAACAAAACTTTCTTTTCACATAAATCTTTGTTTTTATTATTCCTTCAACTACTGTCTGTTCCAAATGACAGGTTAAAGGACTAGTAGAAAATTGTTTTTGAAATAACATGTTTGATACTGCAAGGATGCGATGACGAAATTTATGATCGAAAATGTCCACACTGTTACAAAACCGGCATTATGCTTTCAGAAGCTTGAAATCTTCCTGACTAGTAGCAGAAATTCTAAGAATTGTGTAACTTCCGGAAATTTCAAATTCCCTGACTCTTCCAGGATATCCCACTGACCTTGCCACCATGTATTGCAAGTAATACAAATCTCCTCATAAGAAAGAGTAACCAAAAGCTTTCTGTAGTTTTTTTTTATTTTTTATTTTTAACGCCTATTCTGCTTTTTCTCAATTCATTTTCGTTTTATCCTTCCTTATTTTTTTTCATTTCTGGTCTCGAAGGGGGGGGTCCGGACCCCCGTAACCCCCCTTGGCTACGTGCCTCATGCCACACTTTACTCTACCATAATAGCAGCAGAAAATGCTTTATTACTAAACATTCGAAAAATAATACTTTTACATAGTATTACTAAAATTGAAAGTTTACTCATCTCTTACAAGACGTAATACTAGTACATACTTGTTTGCTATATTATTGTGTCAGAAGGAAGTTCTCAAACAGCACTGAAATAAAATATTTAAAGAAAAATGTTTGTTTTTATTTCAATAATTTGAGAATGAACTCCGTGAAAGTTTATTGTTTCTTGTGAACTTTACACCAAAAAATAGTTCAGAATATTGATTTGTTGAAGGATGTCAGAATAAATTATACGTACAATTTGAACTGTTATTTCAATATAGCAAATTATTAAGTATCTTGTAAAATTAGTACTTCATAATTGACCTCCCGATGAATTCTATTGTGCCTAAATTAGAATACATGCCTTTGGTGCGGGAGACCAGGGTTCGATTCCCACTGAGAGCTCATGAAGTTCAAATCAAACGTTCAGCTGTACATCAACGTCTCAAGTAGTCTCGATTCTGAACGGGATGCTAAAATCCTAATCAATGTACCTAGGTATAAAAATCCCAATCAATAAAATAGTGAGCAGTAGTTTGGCTTCACATCAGTCATCAATTATAATTATAAGGCTACAGGATTAAATGAGTAAGCAGTAAATAGCATGATTAGAGCTCTCAGGTCATTTTGATATCTACAGTATATAAGTAGCATCTGCGTCACTGACAAAAATATATGGTTCGAAGTTAGAAAAAAATCAAACAATAATAGATACGAGGGATGTTCAATAAGTTTTGCTTTCAACACTCTATGACTTTATTAATTGCTTTAATACATAATTGTACCATCAAAGTAAAACTGGAACATTCTGCTTTACATATGCCTTTATATACCTGTACGAGGGATCCCGAGAGTATCGTTTTATTAAAGGGTCACACGAGATATTTATTGTTTTCTTCAGTCATTTGAAATTCAGTTGCCATGTTAATACTTTGATACTAACCATCAGACTGTACCTATTTGTCTTTGCATATCATATATCCTAAAGAGCATAATCGTGAAACATTAAACTGAATGATTTCATTTTATTTATCCACTCCAGGTGACTCCACTCCATTCCTGATAGACTACATAAACACTTGTTTAAAATAGCGTGCGGTCATTGAATTTTTAACTGTAAAAGATGTGACACACATCAAAATCCACCGTGGCAAAAGTGTTGTGTATGGGAAGCATACACGTACATTAGCACAATGATGAGGTGGGTTTGCAAGACAATGATCATAGTGTCATATTACTTTGAATAGTGAATTACATCATACGTGACGACTTCGAGTTCAAGGAAGTGTGTTTAAAATTTGTTCCGCATCAGATTACAGTAGAAATGAAAGCAGCCTACAAAAAATTTCAAGGAAAATTTTGATTCATTTCAACACCAAGAAGATGCATTTCTCACGCATCTCGTAACTAAGGATGAGTTCTGGGCTCATCCCTTTGAGCCCGATACGAAACGTCATTTCATGAAGTACATATATCGATTCTCTTCCCGTTCTAAAAAGTACAAAACTCTGTCATCAAGAAGGAAAGTGAAAATCACCATCTTGTAGAGCAGTGAAAAATGTGATACCAATTGATTTTTTGGAACGTCACCAATGTTAACTCCGAGCAGTATACACAGTTACTAAAGAAGCTGCGTGCATGTTTGTCCCCATAAATCCCATTTTTCAAAATGGCAAAGCAAACCCGCACACAAGCCGGGAAACCACCAACGCGATACAGAAATTCCAATTCGGGATGTGTGGCCGCAATTACCTTACAGCCCTGACCTGGTCCCTGTAACTTTTCAATGTTCCCAATGCTTAAAGATGACGCGAAAGACCAACGTTCTGCATCCAACATGAAAGTCATCAAAGCAATGCGTTCTTGGTGTCGACAGCAACCGCTATCAATCTTCACTGCTGTCATGTAAGAATTAGTTTATCACTGGGGCAAGAGCGTCGACACTGGACGGAACTACGTATATTGATATGTAAAAGACTGCCCAGAAAGCAGAAGGTTCAAACTCTCGTTTGGGTTAAAATTATTTACGTACAGCAATCAATAAGAAAATAAAGATTTGAAGGCAAAACTTAATGAACAATCCTTGTACAGTGCAATACTTAAAAATGTACAGTTTTTGTATTTATCAAAAAATAAATAAGTGATCCATTGCTACAAAATAAAAATTATTTACTGCACCAAATTGACAAAAAAGCGGCATGCTTTTTAGTGCCACGCAAATTCATTTCTCCCGATTTTGTCCAAACATACACGGGAGAAATTACCAGAAATGTGTCTTTTTCTTCAGTTTAGTCAAGTGTATATATATAGATATCGATTAGTAAAGTGTATATACGTCATATATTATCTTTGAATAATTTTCTCTCGCTAAATGCTGATAACATTATAGAACACAATTACAAGATAAAACTTACATGGGATGTACTTGAACCTGAACCCACAAAGTGGGGGTGATGTATGTACAGTATTTCCTGAAAGCTTGGGTCAAGTAAAATCGAAACCAGTTACCAAATTGGGGAGGTCTTAAGCATTCCACTTGAGGGCAGCACGTTACTCATTTTTATTAACACCTTTAGGCGTGTTTTAGGCAGGTCTGTCATCATTTCAAAAGTATAACGTATCAAAGTAAAATAAATAAAATAGATTGTCCCAGGGTCCCCCACAGGGTCCCAGACGGGGTCCAACTCAAAATTTTTAAATGGAAAGAGGGATCAACTTGAATATCGTATGAAAGTTGATGTTAAATAAAAAGAAAAATCAAGTCGCGACTCTACGATAAGCCTGTACAAAATAGCGGTGTTTAAAATATCAACACAATATTCATTGCAAAGTCTATGGGCACTCGTATGAATCTGAAACGGTGGAATAGGTGTAGAAACAAAAACGCGGGTATGTCGTTATTTCAAATGTATAATGATTCAAAGTAAAAAAAAATGTTCAGAGTCGCAAACGGGGACCCAGACTGGGTCCAACTCAAAATGTTGAAATGGAAAGGGGTTTAAATTGAGTAACGTATGAAAGCTTATGTTAGGTGAAAGAAGAGAAAACAAGTCTCGACTCTTGATGAAAAAGTCTATTGCCACTCCTATTAATCTCAAACGGTGAGACAGGTGCAAAAACAAAACAAAACAAGACAAAACTAGAATGTATCAAAGGAAATAACTCGTGCCATTTTGCAATGCTTATCGACAGTCGAGACTTATCCAATGTCCAATTCTGTATCATTCAACACGAGCTTTCACATGATGTGCTTATTTACCCACTTTGGCACTTGAAACTTTTGAGTTGGACCCCGTCTGGGATCCTGCAGTTGAAACTGGGATATTTTTTTCTCGTGTTAGAAAAAAACAATTTTGTGTGTGTTTATAGTGTGTAACATATTGTAATATTTACCTGCAACGGCTCATAACTGGAAAGTTGAATTTACAATCAAATGTAAAACACAGTGTACTTAAAAGCACAAGATCCAATCACTGATTGTTATTATTATTTATTGTTAGCTTAAAAAGTATTGTTTATTTTACAATTAATCTGTTTTCGTCTAACGATTCGTCTAAAACAACAGTATGTTAGGTGTTTACTATGATCAGTTTGTATCATTTCATGAACAGCTGTAAACTTGTAGGGATACAGACCTGCTTTTTTAGCATCTCTGTGATACGTGCTACGCAATAGTCTAGATTCATTTGGTAAACGGCAAAACACGCCAACATTCGTGTCTTTACTTCACCCACACTTTCTTCCGATAATTATGGGCGTACCCCTCCGTGTAGTTCTAATTATGTACTCTTTATCTGCAGCGTCACCAAGCCTTGAATGCAGTGTAAAGATGGATTGGGGTCGTCCACATATTACGTAACGCGGAAAAGGGGGGAGGTGGTTCGGCCTTGCGTTACGAAGTGTGACAAGGGGGGATATGGGGATTACGTCTTCGTTACGTAACGCATGCTTTTTTTGCTTTAGTTTTTATTCTCAGGTTATATATGCGATATTTTAAACACATAATTTAATTCAGTTCTTTTCTTATAAATAAATAAATATTTCTGTTGTTTTGGGAAATTGCAGACATGTAGCCTATATAAATTGAATAAATTGAATCATGCAGAAGGTATTTGAAGACACTACTAGACACCAGCAAAGACTCCGTTTTGCGGCTATCGATACATTGCATTTACGGGATACTTGGCTCTTCTGGAGTTAGCTGTTAGAGATCGAGAATATGATTCAATTTTTTTTTTATTTGAATCATTACCCACTCTATTCTTCTTCGCATGTGAAACAGAAGAAACTCGTTCTCGTGATATAATATTTTCCGCGACAGAACTATCCACAATTTGCAGAGGAGAATAAGATATTCAAAACAATTCGTCGGATATTCATCTTGTACTGAATTTTTTAATTTTTGGATTTGATATTTCTGGAGAAATCGAGTTTATTCGCATCCTTCCACTGATTTATGACAAGAAAAATTTGAAAAGGGGTAAATTGAAATCTAAAGTCCAAATAAAATGCTCGAAAGCTAGTTCACAAACAATATGTAAAGGCTCCTTCACGTATGCAGCCATTTCCAATCTGTGGTCGACAAGAAAGAGATCATCTTTGCATCGTCGACACTGTCGAACTACAAATGCAAGAAGCAACCTGGATCCTGGAAAAAGAGGTCTAAGTTAGTTCTTTAGATACTGTTTCACCTGCATCTTTTGGCATATTTCCTCTATGCAATTTAACACTGGTTAATTAGACAAGTTTATGGGGTTAAAGTATTATTAGGGTATTACCATTTTCTAATAATTTGTTTTGTTATCGAAGAAAAACTACAAGTATATTTAGAATACAAGCATTTTCTACATACAAGAATAAAATGTTCTACAATTAAAAATAGATTTTTAATTGTAATAACCCCCAAAATAAGCAAAATTGGTGAAAAAACAAAAATAAAAAAAGTGTTACCTAACAAAGGGGGAGAGATTCGGCCTTGCGTTACGATTGATTGATTTATTGATTTTGAGTTTTACGTCCCGTTCAGCAGCGAGGCTATATGAGACGTGGACCTACTGATTAACGTGGAATCCGAACCACATGAGCTCCCGCCGGGAATCGAACCCGGATCTCCCACGCCAAAGGCGCGTACGCTAACCGCTTAGCCACGGAGGAGCTCACTTGCGTTACGAAGTGTGACAAGGGGAAGGAGGGGGTAAAAATTGGTCAAAAATAGCGTTACGTAATACGTGGACGGTCCCTTTACGTATATAAGCGAAATGTTCAAAAACTGTCGCTGACATGTCTTAAAGACAGCAACATTCACGAACATGCAGCGCCGTGTTGAACTGTGCATACAAGTGAGTGAAGCTCATTTCCAGACCTCTTGTAATGTACCTTCATTTCTCAACCATTAAGGTATCTCATGTATGAACTTGGTTTCACATCCTGTTGATTAAGATTTTTATAGCACTTTTCCCGAGGCCCCTTTAGAATGCTTATTAGTGGCTTGTTTTGTTTTATGTCTCTTTCCTAAATTCACACCTAATCGTTTTGAATTTTTGTGTATAACTTAAATACAATGAAGAATTTGAAACATGTAGAAAATGAGCGAGATAATATCTACAAGACGATAGTCTATCAACTAATAAGTGTTTTCAACAGCTTCCGTATAGTGAATCAATTTTTCTGTCTAATAATTATGACATCAAAAACAGCGCACCAACTTTCTGGTCTATAAGAAAAGATCTGGAAATGGTTGTTAGTTCTTTAAATATTTTATAGATACTCCTTCTGATATTCTTCATTATCGCTTAGGTTATTCATTAAAACGAAAACAAAACTGCAGGAAAGCTTAGGGAAAATCTACAACGTGAAACCTGTGTACTGTTAATAACTTTAACTAACGTAAGAAATAGATTTAAGTTTGTATTATTTATTCATAGGGATCCGTGTTTACAATAGTTTTCTTCGTAGTGGTTAGAGAAAACTTCTGTAGACACATTGTAACTGTGGCATGTTAAAATCTCTTTATTTTTTTTATTTTGTACGAGAAACTCAACCAACCAAAACTTCCGATATTCTCGAAATCCTATCTTGTTCTAAAAGCAGGAGACGTTGTACTTCTCTCAGTCCCTGTTTCTCTCATTCTGTTGTTCTTGTTATCGTGGTTTCCAGCTGGCGGGAAGAAAGTTTCTGACGATTAGTAACTTCGAAGGCAGACAATTGACTTTCTCTAAAAACCTGCGTTCCTCAACCAAAAGTGAAAATATATTTTCTCTCTTTTATTTTTCGTCTAAGAAAAAACTAGGTTCTCTGAGTTCAACATTTTCAGACACCCAGACTACTGTTGTCTGGTTCTTTGATTAACATGAATTCCTTATTCAGTACATGCTTTTGGCATTTAGTTGATGAGAAAGGCTCCGCACAGAGATTTACATCTGAAAACTTTAAACTGTAACCGTACGAGAAGAACAGAACATTTTCAATAATATTTTAAAATAAAAATGTTATTAGGAATAGCTTTATAAGTTATTTCAACTGAAATTTACATTTCTATTTTCAACTTAAAACCCAGGAACGTTGCTAAACCTGGAGAAGGAGGAAATGAGAAGCCCTTCCTCTTCCAAAGGACCTTTTTAACCTATTGGCAAATTGTTGGGAAACCTTTCAGTTTAGGGTCCAACGTTTATCCACGTTAGGCTAAAGGAGACGATGACTTAGGCAAATGAATGGTAATGGAAGAATTACTGGAATAAGAATATGGGGAAACGGGAGTGCGCAGAAAAGACACGCACACAACGATGTCCATCACAAAATTACTTAGATGGGAATCGAACCAAGGACTCTACGCATCAGAGGAATGTGCTCTAGTACTAATCCATCTGCCTTCGGCAAATTCTTCTAATTCCTAGTTTGTATTACAGGTGTATCTTCATGACACGATTTAGAAACATGACGGCATTCCTATAACGAGATATTTATTATTATAAACCCTTATTAAAAAAGGAAAATATCTCAATCTCTGAGTAACGTTAATTCTTCTAACAGTTCCCGCGCCACTACGTTTGCTGCCTCCCTATCTTCATTTGATAATGGATAGTGATGTTACTCAAGATAAACGGGCTTTCCTGTTTATTATTACGGCAAGGGTAGTATTAAATGTAAATAAGGTTGTAATTACTTAAATAAAATCCATATTTATTCCATACAAAGCAAGTACAATATTTAAAAAAAAACTACGCAGTATGAACACAAAGATGGCAGATATAAAGTACAGATAGTTGTTAAAGATTTTCCTCCATGAAACATACTACTATTAACAGGCGATAATGATATTTATATTTGAACATTAATATTTTTGTAACCGCAGCTTAAGTTGCTTGGTAAACTAGAGAAATAAAGATCTTAAGTGTAACCAATTAGAACTTTTAATTAAGAGTCTTCATCCCAGCGAAATTAAAATACCGCTAATTTTACAGTAATTATGTGATATCTTCAAAGAAATAAAAGATAATCAAAATGTGGAACAAGAGCGCCCTAGACAATATTATTTTACATGAGAAACCGTTATCATGACTCTCTTGTCTGCTTTCGATTTCGAACCATTTTGAAAATCGGCATTTATTTTCGCGTTTCTAAACAGCTGAAAACGGAAAGCCACTAGGTGACTTGTGATAACGGTACCTCATGCAAAATAATATTGTCTAGGGCGCTCTTGTTCCATATTTCAATTATCTTTGATCTATTTGAAGAAATCACATAATTACTGTAAAATTAGCGGTATTTTAATTTCGCCGGGATGAAGACTCTTAAGTAAGTTCTTAAACAATGGCGTACAGCAAGCAGAACGTTTGAGGGGAACAAATAATATTACTTACTATTACGAATTATACAAAAAGTCTGCTAATTCAATATTTTTTTTTTTTTTTTGATTAGCCGAATAAAAGCAGTAAATACCGTATATAAAGTATAAATGGAAATACTGATTACGTAGCGTCAAGTATTGGTTTGCGATATGACCATATCAACACAATTGAAGAATGGCGGCACGATGGATCGCCTCAAGTGCAATGGGTCCCTATTTCGATCTCAGATCACAGAAGTTTGTGGTGGATAACATTGTGTTCGAGAAATTACTTGGGATTCTCGCACTTCCTCCCACATTCTCATTCCATCAATTCATTTCATAACCATTTCCTTTTAATAACCTACAGGACATAGCCGTAAAATAGAAAATTGTTATTCTTCTTTTACAATTGAAGAAATAGGTGCAAATTTTATTTTATCTCTTTTAAACAATTTAAGAACTTTTGTGTTATTTAGGTTGAAGAAATAAATATTTAAACTTGTTTATTGTCCTAAAATTTGTTTAAACAAATTCAATTTACACCCATTAAAAATATTCCTTGAATAACGTGGTTTTTGTATAACGTGGTGTTTCTTGAATCAGTTACCTGCTTTGTGTAAAATTAACTCTAATCGGTAGTTCCAAAATGAGGTACGAATGTCTTTAGGATCCACGAGAATCCTAAAGAGATGTGTAAATTATTAATAGATTGATCCGTACAGATACATTGATAAGACAAGAAAGAATATAGGTCCAATTAAATGTACGTAACATGGAATTTGTTGTACAAAACAATTCTTGACACCAGTACATCAGTTACAAGAAGTATTCGTACTTTTCTATATTCTAAAATTACTATGTGCGTTAATCTAGTTTCAATCCCGGTGGAAGCACAACTTCTTGGATACAAATATAATGTCGAGCATGTTTCATCATTTGTAATGTTTCTTATACTCGTTTCTCTCCCAATTTTTACCAATCTAAAAGCTCTTGATTAATTTCTAGACGTTTTCTTTGTCTTCTTTATTAGCAACAGACAAGTGTCGTGGTGACAGTCCGATTAATGTGAAGTGTTTATTGAAATTATATTAAACTCCAATTTTGCCTGACTCCTACTTCTTCTGCTATTACCATAGCCGGTCACATGTGGTGTTGAGATAGTAAGGTGGGTGACGAACTATATTATGAGAATTGATCTTCCGTTATTATCAGTACACTTAATTCAAGCCTGAGTAGAAGCCTCAGTCGTAGTTCAGACGTGCCTTCGATCCTTTATCATTTCAATGTTGCATAAGGCGGCAAAACGCAAGACTCTTAATTGAATTCAAACTTGTCTGCTATTTCACAGATAGCCAATCGAGTATTTTCTTGTAGTTTAATTTCCATGTTTAGAATTGTAATATCTTCAGTTTATGTCAAGGCAATTCGTTTGGTCATCCTGGTGAATTTCCTTCAGTCCAATTTTTAACCGCTGATACTGTTTACACCACACACTAAATTTACCAAATTAATACCACACACCTTTTGAAATACATTTGAATACAAGCAATATCTACTCGATTGTTTAAAAGAGTCTTTAATAATTTGGCATATATATATACTATCTCTCTAAAATCATTTTAGTTTTATAACAAGTCGTTACCAATAAAGTACAAAACAAGATTGGTACAACAGCTTACAGACTATACTTGTATGTCGAATAGTACTAATGAGGGAGGGAACTCCACTATGCAGTGCCACTAGCGGCGAAGCATATATCACTCCTAAGAAAGACACTTACATCCAGGTACAACATGCAATGCAAATAGAAATAAAAAGTTTTAGAATCTTGAACAGCAATAACATAAGCATGTTGAAGAAAATTGACTACGGCATTACTTAAAGATGCAATCTTCTCATTAGATTGGAACGGAACTGACAAAGCATATGTCACGAAAGAACTATTTATTTAAATAACTTACTCCCAGGTAAAGCCTTCAGGTCCTATTCAAACCAGAAGCTTTGCAATCAACAACAAAAATATTAGCATTCTAAGTGGTATGAACTTTGCCTTGGCATTGCTTAAACGTACAATTCTATCACTAGTCTGTAGAGCTGAAGAGAAACCCTTGAAAAAGCACAATAGGGATGGGTAGTCATCAGATCTGAATAGGAAATTTTTACGTTTCTACAGCCAATTGATTATGAAATCTCTTTTTCACTTTTGAACAAGCCTCGTATATGTAAATCACCAAAGATCATAGTCAAATTGATCACGAATTAATTGAGAAAGAAACAAATTAAGCTATTCTGTACTTCCGAACAAGTAATAGACCATACGATGCGCCATTATTTGCGAAATGAAACAGTGTCTCAAGTCTCAAAGGTACTTCTGTTATCCTGTGCACAAGTATTGCTACATATTCACATGAAAATTATCTACTTGTTAAACTGGAACTCAGCGTATGTGATTGAAACAGTATAACATATATGTACACAAGCCACTCACACTTTTGAAATTAATGGCATCCTGTCCTGTTGTTATTGATTACAAATATGTGTGTGTATGTGAATGAGGGAAGCGAGCTTATTATTATCATAGCAGATGATGTAACAACATGAAATATGCAGCTTGTTAATTGAGAGCATGGTCGATAATGAACTAGTTGACTGAGATAATTGTTAAAGTTACTAACATTAATATTGAAGCCAACTTGTTTCCCCTTGTATCAAACGGAATGTAATTGGATAATACCTCTATGTCTATATTAGTAGTAATGAAGTGCATCAAGGAATTTTAAAAAAAGAGAAACTTGTAGTGTAATAATGCTTCCTGCTTCCTTTACCTACAGATTTAATTCATATACACGCTTGTCAATTTACCACTTTCGATAGAATGTATATTAGTTTGAACATATTTGGTATTTACATTTTAAATAAATGAAGTAAAATAATGCTATATTATGAGTAAATACTACCCCTCAAACTCTATAATACGATAAATTAGATTGTAAAAATTATTTCTTAAGAATATTGTAGGTTTTGCAGTAAAATGCATTGCATTCCGTTATATTATTATTATTATTATTATTATTATTATTATTATTATTATTATTATTATTATTATTATTATTATTATTATATGAATCCAGAAGAAAAAACCTTTTAGTGAAACATAGGAGAGAAATGAGGATTGTAAAAGATTTATGCATGAAAATTATAGCCTATTCCTTACCCTACTATGTTCAAAATATTCATCATAAACATTCAATCACTTAGCACAGCATGACATCAGTTTTTATGCCGTTATCATACTCTGTTGTATCAGGCACGTAGCCAAGGGGGGGGACCGGACCCCCCTTCGAGACCAGAAATGAAAAAATTAAGGAACGATAAAACGAAATGAAATGAGAAAAAGAAGAATGGGCGTTAAAAATTAACAAAAAAACTACAGAAAGCTTTTGGTTACTCTTTCTTATGAGGAGATTTGTATTACTTGCAATACATGGTGGCGAGGTCAGTGGGATATCCTGGAAGAGTCAGGGAATTTGAAATTTCCAGAAGTTACACAATTCTTAGAATTTCTGCTACTAGTCAGGAAGATTTCAAGCTTCTGAAAGCATAATGCCGGTTGTGTAGCAGTGTGGACATTTCTGATCATAAATTTCGTCATCGCATCCTTGCAGTATCAAACATGTTATTTCAAAACCAAATTTTCTACTAATCCTTTAACCTGTCATTTGGAACAGACAGTAGTTGAAGGAATAATAAAAACAAAAATTTATGTGAAAAGAAAGTTCTGTTAACATTTGATAAAATAGAGAAAGTAACGCAGATATTGTAAACTATTTTACAAGACATTATTGAGTTTGTACACTCATGTCCAAAATTAGTGTCGCATGCCTATAAATATGTTGTTGTAGGAGTATAATTTGATAACGAATTTTGTCAAAAGAGCAGTAAATTAGAACAATAAAACAAAAATAAAACTTTCTTATCTATTTAGCAACATTTCATTTTACTTACTCCAATTTTCGTATTTATAATTCTTTTCCTATGAAATTTACCACCAATAGGGTCTATACATTTCCCGATTATACACATGGTATCAGTATTAAAAGTACCCTGCAAAATCATTATCAAATTATATTCTTACAAGAGGACAGTCATAGACATGCGACAATCATTTTGGACATGAGTGTACTTTTTATAATAGTGAATATGTACCTTTTATAATAGTTGAGGTCGTAATGAAAGGAAAATTGTTATATTTGAATGAACAGAGGCGAACATAAAATCATTTTCAATACGTTTTTTTATTATTATTATTATCTTACTCGAGATTTCTTCGTAGTTTGTTATTGAAATACTTACCAACATATCCTCATTTTATTGTCCTAACAAACCAATGTACGTTGATAGTAAAGTAGTTTAGATTGATTGGGCCTTCAGAGTTTCATGTCACGTTCTCTTCTCCCCCCCCCCCCCCCCCGTTACGAAATCCTGGCTAAACGAACCAGTATATGTTCTAGTAAAATAGTTTAGAATGATCGAGCCCCTGTGTGATGACCATAGTATTTCATGTCACGGACCCTCCCCCCCCCTTCTGGAAATCCTGGCTACGTGCCTGGTTGTATTCATCATGAATATCAAAGTCTTTGAGTTCATCAGCAGTGAAACAGCACTTTCCTAAAAGCAGGAACATCCGACTACAGCACAGTATACTTCACCCATGACCCCTCAGTTTGAACCAAGTAGTGAGACGGTGGAGACATGAGCATGAACCCTAGAGACTTAAACGAGTTGTGAGCTCTTAACATGTTTGACAAAATTCAAAACCTACCAAATGTTCAAAGCACTTTTCAGAAAACACTTCCTTCTTCCATATGAGCTCAAAGACGCTTTGAATAGATTAGCGGTCCTATAAAATGCAATAATTGTGCAGAAAAGAAGAGGTATAACGCTATGATAAACGCTTGAATATGTATGGCGAGGAAGTTGAAGAGCAGAGAAAAAATGCAATAGCTATGCCGTAAATATTTCCCATATGTAATTTGTCGGTTGTACTTCACACTAAAATGTTATTGTTTTAATGGATAGTCCTCGGATTATTATGTATGTAAGTAAAATTTCATTTTGTAAAGATTTTCTCTTTTTAGAGTAGAGCTGAAATATGAAACAGGGAATTTGGAATATCTCATATTCTTTTGTTATAAAGTTTCCTCATGTACAAAATAAATATTGCAAATAAGTATAAATTTTTCTAATTATTTGTTGGTGAAATTATAGAATCCCAATGACCATGCATTTTAGGCTTTGTTGGATGGGTTCCTCTCATTAGTGACCATCAGTAGGACAAAGAATTCTCAATGACAAGGTGTTTTAGGGAGTATAGGTGTCTCTCAACGACCAGGCATCTTAGAGAGGGTGCTCTTGATGACCATTCGTTTTAGAGAGTTGGTAGTTTGATCAACCGGGCGAGATTGATGTCTTCTGTGGTGTCCAGTCTCCTTTTATGCAACAATGTTGCTTACTGCTTGCATTTGCGTCACTTGCCGATCGTTGGCGATGGTTGACAACATCTTCTTCGTAGATGTCATCTGAAGACTGTTTATTTCAAGCACGTGGTGTAGAAATGTGTGGAACTTTATAATATTAAAAAATAACTTGATTAGCAATTTACATAAGTAATGACAAACTGATGGAGCTGGCAATAGAAGCTCAAATAAGAAACAAAGTCTACCACACCAAATTTATCAGGATCTGAATTAAAATTAATCGGACTAAACAAAACTAACGCCATATAACTCCAGAAATACTGTATATTGTTTTTCCTTTTTATTTGGAGTTATTCAAGGTGAATCTTGTAAATTGTTAATTCTAATGATAAAATGTGGGGGCTCGGTGGCTCAGTGGTAAAGCGTTCACCTCCGATGCTTGGGGTCCCTGGTTCGATCCCAGCTCGCACCGTGTAGACTTTGTGGTGGACAAACACCGTGCTCGTGAGTTTTCTCGGGGCTCTTCCGTTTCCTCCCACTTTCTTCATTCCACCATTTCACTCATTTCTCATTATCACCGTCTCCTTTAGGCTAATCGCCATAACCGTGGGACGTTAAACTTAAAGATTTCATTTCATTTTCATTTTCTAATTATAAAAGGCAAACATATCTCCTATCCTCGAATGTTATACAACCTTGCTTAAGAGAGCTTTATATTGGTTGTAGAAAGAAAGGGGGATTACAATGAGGATCCTTATAATAAAAGACAAATGTCTTAGCACGTCAGGCTGTTGAATGTTTCTATGTACGTTATCAATTGACTGCCTGGTACTGATAGATATCACTACATGTGAGATTATTGTTAGGGGAGAGGGGGGCATTGGTACGATGTTTACTTACCCGAGATCTTAGAACATATCGTCAGCTTGATAAATATGTTTTTTTCCTACTTAAACGTGATTCTTTAGCTACATTTACAATGTACAATATTGTTTGCACTAATGTCCTACCTGAAGTAAATTACATTTTACGGAAGGTCTGCAATCTGTACCAATCTTCCCCATGTGGGGGCAGATTGGTACTGGCTTGGGGCAGATTGGTACGAGCAAAGTGAAATTTCACACAGACTTTTTGATAATAGAGATAACGTATTTTTTTGTTTTATTCTTCCATGAAATGTTTTGAAATATAATATTCTATTAAACTTTCACAAACTCAAGTATTTTAATAATAGATTTAAGCACCTACAGCAGCAAAAATGCAAAGTAAAAACATGTTTCATAAAAAGAATATGAAGATTTGTCAGAATCTTTAGTAATTCAATAGATATAGTTCAACCTGTTATAAAAAATAAAAAATAAACTAAAAGGTCCAATGCTTGCTTGTGTTCTCGTCAAAATTTAAAAGTTCCGCAAGCTATTTACGAAGATAAAAACGTACTATAAATGAGGTTCTGTCTCTATAAGGAAAAATAGAAGTAAATAATCCAAGGGCTACCTAAAATTTACAAAATTTTGAAATCTTTCATACGTCAACTACTAACTGCAAAAGGTGTTATAATTTTGGTTCTAACTTCCCCTTGTCTCCAAAGCAGGCGGAGCGTTGTTATTATAAAGGTGAACAAGAAAGTTCTGTCGTTTTTTCACCCACAACCTTCGAACATTGATAGTCGCCTAAGATGTACCTGGAAGATCAAAAATAGTCCCACCAGCATCGACGACCTTCTGTCAACGCTCTGGAAGTACATGGATTCCAACGCGGTAGAACAGGTGGTAATCGCATGGTGCAATGTCCGGGGAGTATGGCGGATGCAGTAGTGTTTCTCATAAAAGGCATAGAATGGTGTCCCGGGTCATCCTAGCCACGCAGGGCTTAGCGTTGTCCTGTAACAGTAGGACCCCTTTGTGATTCAGATGTGCTGGCTCTAGAGTTTTGAGTTGTTCTTGAATACAAACCAACTGTTTACAGTACACAGTTGCATTGATGCTCTGACAAGCTGGTAGAAGTTTCCGATGCACGATGCCACTTGCATTCCACCAAATACACAAAAGGACCTTCTTTTGGTGCAGTGCTGGTTTTGGCTGTTTTTGAAACGGTTCATGGGATGCTAAACAATGATGACGGCGCCGTGGAGTTTCGTACAGGACCTACTTATCATATGTCAACACCCTTCCAGAAATTTCTCCTTCCTCAGACAAGACACCAAAGAAATACAGGTATCTGCTCGCGTTGCATTCTGACTCGGATCCAATGATGTGGAACCCATCGACCCAACTTGCAGTGCTTCCCAAGTTGGAGGTGCTGCCCAATGGTTTCCTCACTCACACTGATTTGTAGTCTTAGTTCCTCACATGTCTAGTCACTGTTCGCCTTAATTGCTGCCTGAAGATCTTGGTCTTCCGGTGTTGGTCTTCCGGTACGTGGTGCGTCTTCCAGTGTTTCTTCACCGTTTTTAAACTTGTTAAACCGCCGTTGTATTGTCCGCGTAGTCACGACACTCTCACAAAAGGCCTGACATATCCTTTCCCTTGCTACAGCGGCGTTTGACTCCAGTTTGAATTCGTACACCATACTCGCCCTTAGGGCTCTCGGTGGAAGTCCTATGTTTACTCTGCCCTTATGCAAGTTCACTGTGTAACTGAACTGCCACAATCAGGTAGTATGTTGGTATATCCACACCAACAATTGACCTTCGTCTTATCTCCATTCGCATTCAACTCACGGTGTGAGGGCCAATTGAACACAGACCTCCACAAAAAGTGACAGAACTTTCTTGGTTAGCTTTATAATATGAAAGTTTCAAAAATTTCGCCTAATAACTTTCAAATAGGTTGCTGAAAGTTGAATAAATATGACGCTTACTACACGCTGGCTTTTAAAGTCCATGTAGAAATATATATTTGAGGTTGATTTTAATTGACATGTGCCTATTAAAATCACTCGCATGTTATGACCTGGGGGAAAGAATCTATGCTATCAAGGTTCCTAAATGGTTAAACAATTTTCCATTCGTAAGTTTGTGTACCTGTCGGCTATACCTATAGTGCCGGGAAGTCGGAAATATAATAATAGGAAAGTTTTCCATATTATTTTGGTTAATTTATTTTTATGCTTTGATTAAGGAAATCAAGCGATCACACATGAGATAGCCCATATTATTAATAAGTTTTTCTACTTGATGTTAATCACAACAAAAACTGTGATACATGGGATATGCACAAAGAGTAATCTACCCTTATAATTACAAATAGAAAGGATAGATTGGTACAGAGCAGTGGGGGCACATTGGTCCGTACCAATCCACCCCATATGCGTGTGTACTAATGTGACCCAACCGAACTTCAGGATAATTAATTCTTATAACTGAAAAATTACTCCACGCAGGGCAATTGAACATAAATGAAATTATTTGTAAAAAACTACACTTTCATGCAATATACGTAAGTTTTCAAAAATCCAGTGCTTATTACAAATATAAGCTTACAAAGACATAAGTGAAAACTTACTTTTGCTCTAAGAAATCAAGTTCTTTTCTGCACAGAGAAAAGAACGCTGCTTCCATCCATCAACTATGCCTCACAATGTTCGTTTGTCCCAATGTTGCCAACACCAAACTGTTGTCCATTTACCTCTTCACAGTGAAAAAATATCTACCTCGTACCTATGTGCCCCGTGTACCAATGTTCCCCCCCTTTCCCCTATAACAACGTTGTTGAATAATTCTATAGAAGATGTGATACGGAGTTTGGGATGCTTGGTGGCTAAACCCCTAAAAAATGTTAAATATGAACAATAAGAGTTTTCACTAAGAACGATTTTAATTTATTCTGTAGAGCGGGCCGAAAGCTTAAGCAAAATAGTTAATAACATTTATGGAAGAAAACAAAATTGATATCGTAGTGAAAGAAATAATGTGAACAAAACTCACAACTATTAAGAATCATTACTTTTTAAAAGTTTTCCACGTACAATTGATTAGAATGTCTTGATATCTGATACTCTAAAAATCATTGAGATTTAACGCGTTTGTTATGGTTGACACATGTTGATATTAATTTAGCATCATGTAATTTCTATTTATTCATTTCCAAATTTGACCATATAGCCCCACAAGGTTTATATATTTTAGCTATAGCTTATTATCTTGTAGAAGAGAAGCGATCAAAATTGGATTACGGAGAAAAATAACATTAAGCTTTTGTATTTTTAATCTTCAGTAAATGTTTGAGGATGTGTGTCGAAAATTGAAGTCCTTCTGAATGTTAGAGATTAAAATGAATTCAGAATTGAAAATTCATGGCAACATTGTAAGTTGGGAAGAGTGACCTTTTTAAAATGTAATCTGCAACATTTTTTTTCTTAATTGAGTTTTTCAGTTTTGTGAAACACTTGAATGGAAATGAAATGAAATGAAATCTTTGTCTTACGTCCCACGGTTATGCCGATTAGGCTAAAGGAGACGGTGATGATGAGTAATGAATGAAATGGTGGAATGAAGGAAGTGGGAGGAAACGGGAGAACCCCGAGAAAACCCACGCACACGGTGTTTGTCCACCACAAAGACACTTGAATGGAGTATTTGTTTAGTATGAATATTTTCACTAAGCTAAAGTAAGTTGTAAATTGAGAAAAGATCCCAGGCATTATGAGAATTGACAATAAAATAGACAAAAAAAAGTTCTAGTTTGCCGAAATTTCTTATGTAAATTTGAACTGTCTTAGAAAGTTCTGTAAAATTAAGAATATTGCATTCTTACATCATTTATCGGAAATATTATACAAGATTACTATTTATGGCAAGTTTATCAGTATTTGTTTTAAAGTTTTTTTTTAATTACAAGTTAATTTTAGCATTTTTTATTATTTCTTTGTGCTACTAAACACAAGAGTAATATAAAAATAATTAATTACATTAACTTGGAATAAAACAAAGACTTCTTCTATAGAAATAAATGCCAATGGAAACAGAATGTACTGCTAGTATTAAAGACACCTATCTGTACCTTAACATTCTTATACGGAGTGTCTGAAAACTAATGGTGAAGAATGACACAATAGATTCATGGCACCAAAACAAACAAAAAAAATATATGACATGTAGTCCGGAAGTGGACAGGAGCGAAGCTAGATAACTTCGAATGTGGAAGGAAAGGAACTTCACCCTTAGGGATTGGAACTTGCCGATTTACAAAACCACATTGAAGATTTGTGTGAACAGTTACGCAACACACCGAGATTGATGGAATACATTCGAAACTCACGATTAGTACGTTTGCATAGATGTGGGAGGACAGCACTTGGAACATGTTCTCTAGGTACGTTTATTGTTAGCACGTATGACCTAGTAAATTATAGTGTTATTCTGTGTAAGATACCACGTTACAAATACAGTACGCTGTTGTGAATTCTGCCTGCTATTTCATTAGGCCCTACGTGACATGACTAGTTACATTTGTTCTTATTTCTACCCTATCTCTGCAAGTTTCTATCAAGTAGTTCACCGCACGGGGAAAATAAGTTTATAGAAATAATAATTTAACCTCTCCCCCATAGGAAATGCATTTCAATGAAATTGTAATGACGAAAGTCCATTATATCATCCCGCCCCCTAGTCCTCATCATATTCAATAGTTATTGCATGCTGAGGTAACATACAAACTCAAATTCGCTTTTTTATATATAAGTTATTATTTATATAAGATGATGTACGTCTACACCTGAAAAATATAAAATCATCGGTAGAAGCAAGGAAAGAAGAAAAAGAATATTAACTCATTTTCATGCATTATGCTCACCAAGAGCATAATAATTCATCTCGTCTCCTATTGTACAATACTAAACAAGAAACATTTCATTAGTATGTACTTCTAAATAGCCAAATGAATAATGGCTCTCTGATCCCCGGTTCGATTACCGGAAAGTGACCATTACCTTGGATAAAACCTCAAATACCCTGGTCTGGTTGCCGACCTTTGTGTGTACAATCCCGGGTTCGATTCCTAGCGGAAGAGCATTTGCAATTTCAACTGTTCTGGATATTTCCGTTTTGGTGCGATTGTCTTTAAGATTAGTGGTTCAAAGCGAACAAAGTAAGTAAAAAGTGATTAGATAAAATTAGGAAAATTAGAACTCGGAAACGTTCGGTTAAACTTATTTTAAAGAGTTTGCTTTCCGAAATTCCTTTATATATTTACCATGTCCGTCCGTCCGTCCGGGAGGCAAAAATGTCGAGAACTACTTGACCAATCAGCGCCAAATTTGGTCAAATGTAGAGGATCAAAAATTAGGACTCGAGTTCATTTTTGGACCCAAAACTCAAATTGGAAGTGGTAAAAATTAACAATTTCGGGTTTTAAAATTGATTACTGTACAGTAAAAGCTCCTTATTCGCGCTTCCTTCATTCGCGTTTTCACTATTCGCGGATTAAAAAAATGCGACCCAATTCCTATATTCGCGGCTAAAGATTTCTTTATTCGCGGATCTAATCAGTACGTACATACATAATAATAAAAAGGATTCCAATAGGTATCCAACCTAATATCCTTTGTAAACGCCGTCAAATGGACTAATACAATGTAAAATAGACCTTATTACAACTTTGCTTAAAGTATGTTGTTAAATGATATCGCCGCTGCATTGGTTCGGACTTTGACATAAGCCGCCTTCGCCGTGATCGGTGTTTTTGAGAATGTAAACAAACAGAATGAAAGCAACGTTATTACTCTATGAATAAAGTATATTTTTAAATGCCGCCACATTATTAGACGTTCCGTCCTTTGGTAAGGGCCACTTTGCGTGTTTTATTGTTTCGTCGTTTCATTCGTTACAAAAATTGTGATCGAGTAACACGTCTCTACCGCTGTCTTCCTAATTTATATAGCAATGTCAACTAACAAAATGAGAAACGAGTTTCGATACGAAAAAAATCTGTGTTACCGCTTAAAGTGAAAATAGAAATGCTTGATCGTTTACGCCTTGGAGAGTCGTTTGCATTCATATCACGCTTATTCAATGTCAACGAATCAACTATACGATCGATAAAAAAATCCGAAGATAAAATAAGGTCATCTGTAGCTTGAACTTCACTGTCAGCGAAAATTGTTCGTGATCCAGCAATAGAAAAAATGGAAGTGGCGTTGTCATTATGGATCGAAGACCGCAACCAAGAAAGGGTGTCCCTGGGTGGTCCAATGGTCCGGGAGAAGGCAGAGGGTCTTTACGCTCATTTTAAAGAACCTGATGGTAGTTGTAGTGGTGAATGTACAGGTGGAGGATTTCAAGCATCGGAAGGTTGGTTCAATAAATTTAAGGTGAGACAATCATTACATAACATTAAAATCGTTGGAGGATCTGCATCTGCAGACACTGCTGCAGCAGAACGATATACAGAAGAATTTGCAAACTTAGCTGATGGAGGATACAAATCTGAGCAAGTATTTAATGCAGACGAAACTGCATTGTTTTGGAAGAGGATGCCAAACAAAACATTCATTTCTAAAAGCGAAAAGTCTGCTCCTGGATTTATGGCAGCAAAGGATAGAGTTACTGCTGCTATGTTCTAATGCATCTGGAGATTGTGTCATTAAACCATTGATGCTTTACAGATTGTTAAATCCTCGGGCTTTAAAAATCAAAACAAGAACGACCTGCCAGTGTTTTGGCATGCTAATAAGAAAGCGTGGGTTACAAGCGCTATTTTTTGTGACTGGTTCCGGAATTGTTTTGTTTCTGAAGTTGAAACTTATATAAAAAACAAAATTTAGACTTTAAAGTAGTTCTAGTTGTGGACAATCCACCAGGTCATCCTCGCGAACTTGAAACTATGCATCCAAATATAAAAGTGACATTTTTACCTCCCAACACGACGGCTTTGCTTCAACCTATGGACCAAGGAATAATCCAGGCCTTTAAGCTATATTACATTAGACGAACCTTCAAAATCGTATTGGATAATATGGAATGTAATCCTGATATGAATGTTATGGAGTGCTCGAAGAAATTTGACATTGCAAAATGCATCGTAAACATAAAAGAATCATTGGAAAAACTGAAGCCACACATATAAAGTCATGCTGGAAAAAACTGTGGCCTGCTCTGACTACGGAAAATGACGAAGAATGTGTGAAAATTCAAACTTTGACTGCAAACATAGCCGAAATTGCGAATGGAATAGGACGAGATGGGTTCGAACAGATAGAATGAAGTGACATTCAGGAATTGTTTGAATCGCAAGATGAAGATTTGACTGAAACCGACTTGGAGGAAATGTTAAATTCAAAACCCATTGAAAAAGAGGCTTCAACAAGCACTGGAAACATGACATTTAATTTAAAAAATCCAGTCTTGGGATGTAACATAACGCAAGGAACGCGTTACTTTTTAAGTAACGTTTCCTAGTAACGCGTTACTTTTTAAGTAACGTTTCCTAGTAACGCGTTACATTTTTTCCAAAGTAAGTGTAACGGTAACGCGTTACAAATTTTCAAGTAACGTACCTAGTTTACGTTACTTTTTCGCCTTACATTTCGGATGAGTAACAATATATGTATATTTTTTTCGGAAACAAATGTTCTTTTCCTGTAAGTGAATTTCTTAGAATTTCTCGGAGCAATGGAGCATGAACGATGTCAGTGACCGACAACGTCCTGCACTGTTCGCCTTTTCCCGTTTCGCCTTATGATCTCTAGCAATGAAATTAGCATGTAAAACCTATTATCACTTTTCATCTTAATGCAAGGCGGAACGGGAAATCTCGATGTGCATTTTCCCGTTTCGCCTTATGAACTTTACGTTGGTAGGCTTGCAATTACATTCATAGATACAATTTGATTTGTTTATTTATATAACAAAATATAGTGCCACTTGCTGCCTTTTGGAAGATGAGAACAGCCTCAGGGAAATCACGTGTACTGATTGCAAGCACCTGGAAGATTTTGTCTTAGATTTTGACAGCTCCAAATCAATACATTCAGTGACTTAACTACGAGTGCAATGGTACTGGCAGTCTCTTTTACTTTGAATGGTGTTGTTTTTATAAAGATGGAGAACGAAAATATTTTATCGTTCGAACAATTGAAAGAATACTTTTTCTTAAAAGCTTAAGATGATGGTGAACAGCAGTGGCGTATTTAGGGGTGGGGCTTTCGGGCTTAAGACCCTCCCCTCCGAAATCTTACTTACTATCAGGGTGGAAAAAAATCATGATTTTTTTTAAAAAAATCATTTTTGTTGATTTTTTTTATTTAAATCGATTTTTTTGATTTAAATCAAATCTTTCTCCTCGTATAATAAAAATCGCGAACTGAAGAAAAAGCATTAGGAATTAGTATTAAATGCTAATTATGCCATTTAAGTGAAAGTGTTGGGGTTGAATTTTGAATTATCCCAAATCGTTAACCTATATCAATCCCAAACAATGTTTCTTAACCCTTTTAAATTATGGCTCTTTTTAAAGGTAAATTATAAACTTTCAGTCAAGCAGCTACAGCATCATCCCTATTTATCCTAGGATAATGGTACATACATCACTCTTTTTAGAACAGAACAGCTTTTGAAATGGTAACATTCACATTTCCCTATCATGTCTCTGAAGCGGCAAATTTTGAGAGTAATCGGCATTTTTTTCTTTTTTTTTTAAAAAAAATTGATCCCCTCTGGATTCGCCTGTGTTAACGCACAGATCTCAAAATCAACTGGGAAATACTAAGGGGTGTACTAAATGTGTGTACAAAATTTCAAGCTTCTATCTTGAGTAGTAAGGGTGAGGAAACGAGCTAAGAACATTCCCACAATGCCCGAGATGACCCAGATGTAATATAAAAATTTCCTCAGATATCCCTATTTATCCTAGGATCATGATTTGTACATTATTTTCTTCAGAATAAAATAGTTTCAAACGGTACCCTTCAAACGTCTCCATCATGTATCTGGGGCGGGTAAATCACGAAAAAAGGAATTTTCCGTTAAATATATATATATATATATATATATATATATATATATATATATATATATATATATATATATATTAGATTTTACCTCTGTGGACACCTTCCCCCGTTTTAAGGCAGAGATCTGAAACAAATCTAAAAAATACTGAGGGGTCCACTGAGTAAATGTGCAAAATTTCAATTTTGTAGGTGCAAAAGTAAGCCCGCGAAAAATATTCCCCAAATACCCCAGATTCCCATATAAAACAGAATCTCAGTTAACAGTTTCCTGAGACATCCCTATTTATACTAGGAGCACAGTACGTACATGATTTTCTTCAGAATAGAACAGCCTTTCAAACGATACCATTCATATGTCTCCATCTGAGGCGGGAAAATCACGAAAAAAAGCTATTTTTTGTTAAAAATATCCTTTTTAAAAACATTTTTGCCCCTCTGGACCCCGCAGGGATCTGAAAACATCTGAAAATTATTAAAGGGTGCACTGAACGAGTGTGCAAAATTTCAGTCTTCTTAATGCAAAATGTAACCCACCAAAAAATAATACGCATAACAAAATATATCTTTTTAAATTTATGACGTCATCACACACTATGCCTCAACGCAGAAAGGCGTGAAAGCATATGTAACGTGTTCTAAAATGCCTCCAGTCTTGAATAAAACGAAGTAAAAAGCCTTATTGGTACTTTTTAAATCGAATAATGAAGATTCTACCCTATCACCCCCCCCCAAAAAAAAGTGATATAATTTAAAAGGTTAAGCATTAAGGAAAAAGTACAGC
This sequence comes from Thermobia domestica, assembly GCF_964235325.1. Taxonomy (NCBI): domain Eukaryota; kingdom Metazoa; phylum Arthropoda; class Insecta; order Zygentoma; family Lepismatidae; genus Thermobia; species Thermobia domestica. Next base: position 111,773,118 of record NC_137465.1, on the reverse strand, counting down.
AACGTTTATCAAAATGACCCTTTTTTTCACAAAAGTTACTGATATTTGGCAGGGGCCTATTTTTAAAAACTCAGAACTAGCTTGCGGCATGAAATACATAAGTTTCGCCTAGTTATAAAATTAACAAAAAAATTTTTGGAGAGGGGATAGGACCCCTCTAAATACGCCCTATTATCTGGGAACAAACAAACAGACACGCAGAAAAAAGAATTTTCGTCTTAAATGTTGATGGTGATTTCCCCGTTGGAATAGTTAACGATTTTAAAACCCAAACCCAATGTTACGAAAGGAAGAAAGCAGGATTGCTCCGTTACCTGTTCAAATCGGGTTTTCCCTAATCATCCTCTGCATGACACTTGTTTTCATACTATACCGTACATCTGAGTCTCATTGTATTATGATTATTAACTTCCATAATCGAAATAACAGAACAGAAACGGGATTTTACTTATTTTCACTTTAAATTAATTTATTTCGGAATTCGATTTAAATCAACGATTTTTATTAAAAAAATCAAGTGATTTAAATCTTGATTTAAATCGTGATTTAAATCAGACTGATTTAAATCAATCCACCCTGCTTACTATAGTAAAGTATATAATATATCTTGCAGAATTTTCACATTTTCAAGCAAAGCCCCACCGAAACAAAATCGTAAGTACACCACTACTGAACAGTGAATAAACGGTGTTCTGATGAGCAGGCCTACTTTATTGATGTAATGTTGATGGTATGTAATATTAGGGTTCTTTTAGATCAGTTTGCATATTCTAAAGTCCCGTTGATTATAGAGTTTGGAACAACTAGCTTTAAAAAGCATGTATTGATTTTAGAGTTATTGGCAATTTTGATTCACCCCCAGTTCATGTATTCTCATTTCGTCAGTTGTAGTGTAATGTTTCTCTATATTCTGTATTTTTAATTTTACATAGCAACATTGTTATTATCACATAATTAGTTTAGCAGAATAATAATAAGGAACATTTTATCTGACGCATAAGGATGGGCACGAGTCAAGCTAAAACTCGACTCGAATCCAAAAGTAATATTCTCGAGTCGAGTTCCGAACCGATTCACTGTTTTTGGCGTCGAGTTTCGAGTCAAATCGAGTTTGATAAGTGGCTTGCTCCTTTTAATTCGTTTTGAAATCATGGGTTGATTACACTGGAAAGCGAAAGCCATGGGAAATGTAAGCTAAACAGTAATATGGAATACTTTTAGTGTTGGTCACGAGAGGGGACACTGCTCGCATCTCGTCTCATCTCGATAGCGAGACTACAAGAGATTTTTTATAACAAGCTTAGCTCGGCTGGGCTTAACTAAACCGATGGCTCGAGCCGGCTCGCTTGGGGTGAACCATCGGCTCGAGCTGCCTTGGTTGGGATAAGCCATCTGCTCGGTTCGACTCAACTGAGCGAAGGGTTCTAGCCGACTCGGTTGGGTGAGTTGTTGGCTCAGCTCACTTCTCGGTTTGAGTCGATCTACCCGGGCCGAGCAGTTTTGAAGATATTTGGCCAGTGCCCTATAACTTTTAACAACGTTTGGCTCGAGCCCGAATACTCAACCTAGACTTCACGACTACCGAAGTTGGCAATCAATTATTTTTTTAGTATTCATATATAAACCGCCTATCTTTCATGTTTATACACATTGTTATAATAATAATAATAATAATAATAATAATAATAATAATAATAATAATAATAATAATAATAATAATAGCAGTAGTAATAGCAGTACGGAAAACTAAAGTAATAAGTTTTTTTTACACATATTCAAAGTTTCCGACCTAAAAGTAACGCGTTAGTAACGCGTTATTTTCGAAGTAAAGTAACAGTTACTTTTTTGAGGCAAGTAACGCGTTACATTTTTACAAGTAACTTATCAACACTGAAAAAATCTTAGTGAAGTTTTAAGAATGGCAAATGAGCTTTGTGATTTCTTTATGAAAATTGATCCGTCTATGGAACGAAGTCTTATTTTTAAGAGGCAAATTGCTAATGCCACTGCTGAATATCAGTCTGAATTGAAGGAGCTTTTAGAAACTGGCAAGCAAGAAAAGTTACAAAATTCTTCAAATCATTGCCTAAGCCTGAAGATAATAATTAATCAATATGGTCAAAAATTTCAATTACAGTAAATTGATTTTTTATATATAAGGTAGCCCTATGTATTTTTTTATTTTGTCACCTAGGAACGTATCCCCTATAATTCCATGTAAATTACCATTCTGTATTCACGGTTTCTGCATATTTATGGAACATATACCCCGCGAATAAAGAACTTTTACTGTAGAGCAAAAATAGTAATTGATAAAATGATGCAGTTTTCTACAATCAAGTATGTCCTAAAAATATACCTCATCTCTATTCTTAACTCTCTACTAAAATTGAAACTGGTTGAAATCCAGTGCAACTTCTGGTTGCAATATTCATCTACATAGAACAATAACGGCAACAGATGGAGTACTAGCGTTCCAAGAATAGGTACTATCTTCTCTGCTAACCTTCTATTCAAACCAGAAATGATTGAAATCAACAACTTCCGATTTTAACATTGATCGGTATTGAGTTAAAACGGTAATAGAAAGAGTAAAGGTGTTCCCTGCAATCGAATAAACCCTCTCAATACCACGTTTCATTTCTATCCTTAAGTCTCAGTTAACACCGAAAAAGTGACAGAATTCAACTCCTTCCTGTTTTATCGTTGATTGTTATAGAATGAAAACGGTACTAGACAGGAGAAACTGTTTCCTTCAATCCGTTCAGAGTCCGAAGAATATACAGGGTATTTCAAAACAACACCAATAACGTTAGGGAGATGATTCCTGACCCCAAAATAAGAAAAACAGTATAGACTAACCTGAGTGCAGACATCCGTCATTTCGAAATCATAAACTGCTGAAAACATGACAAAATGAAATTTAAAGATCCATAGCTCCAATATTATGGGACCTGCTGTAGTCGGGTCAAGACTTCTCATAGGAACTAGCGTGTGAGATATCCAAAAAACATGTTTCAGAATCCTAAGGTACTCGCGCAATTTTTTTTTATAGAGGGAGTTTGGCTACATGCATATAATTTGAAGTACTCACTAACTATGACTATGTCTACTGAAACCAAAAATGGTATAACTATGTTACCATTTCCGGTTTCAATAATAATTTAAAAATATAATTCCATAAGAAACAAACTCCTTGACTTGGTGTACACATGACACTGCTTCTTCTTATTTTAAACAAAAGTGGTCATCGCATGTACCTTTTGTGCATGTAGTGTAGGGTTCGATTCTTGGTGTTAGAGCAAAAAAAAAATAATTTTATAATTATTCATTTTCATTAATCATCCGTTTCCTTTATCCTAAAGGCCATAATTATGGGATATTAAAATTTTTAAAAAATCCTTAAGTAACAATTCAGATATTACTTTTGCCAATACGTCCTGCCTCATATAATGTTGATGCTAAAAGTAATTGTTCAACTCTAATCAATCTATGAATCAAATTAAATTATTAACAGTATATTCGAAATTCGAAATTCTGTATCTGCAATCGAGCATGTAAGCAGAAATTTATTTGGAGAGGGGCCCAAAGATTTTGGGAATCTAAATTCAATATAGGGCAGATCAAAATAATGGACCCGATTTCAGAAAGTTATTTTGTGCAATCTAATAAACGTATGTTATTGTGTAACATGTACTAAGAAAGATGAACTGTCAATGTTTGTTTCAAGCATATCACAAGTGTTCCATCTGAGCACCTCATGTAACACTGCACACATCAAGCCGATAGTCTATCTCCTGCAAAACCTTTTGCAGTATACTGTGGTCAATATTAACATTTTATTTCATGCTCGCTGCTGACTCCTAGCGGTAGAAAGCGAAAAAACTGTGCGAAAATTAAACTTTGTAAGTTAGTCTTTCGAAGCACATGTCTCAAAATAACATAAGCTTATTAGATTTCACAAAATTAATTTCTAAAATCGGGTCCATCACTTTGACTTGCCCTGTATATGAGATTGAATTATGCTAAAATTTGTAAAGTCACCCCTAAAATTATACTAAATTTTCTGAAAAATCTGGATTTCCCAGGAAATCAGACCTTCATAGCCTATCTCCTGTGTACACCCATGTCAGGAATACCTCGAAATTTGTTAAAGGTATCGCGAGAATGTATAATTGTAAATTCAAATTCACAAATTCTTCAACCAAATGGTAACGCTTCCTTTGTCCAGAAATTCACCGATATCAGATGAGAACTTACAATGGTTTTTCCTTTATAGGTGTCTCGATAAAATAATAAATAACGGAATGGTACATTGAGAAAATGACATTCCCTTATTTTGATGAGGAAATAAAGAATTAAACAAAACGTGTCAAATACCTAGTATGCATATTTTTAAAAAACTATCCTTGGATACTTCAGTGAACAGTCCAACTATGAGTGTGCATTAGCGTTTATGGAGATCGTATAGAAACACAAGAAGAAGGAGGAAGCTATTGTAACCCACTTTCACGAAGTGCAATTTAGATTCATTCCATAACGCTCGGGTGTTGTTTGTCTTTGCGTAAATGAATTACAGGGAGCGAAAGCGGAAACCCCATAAATTCACTATACTTCGAACATCGTCTTTCGTTCTGGTTGAAGGCTCAAATTAATTGAAGCAATCGTCTAGGCTCCTGTTTCCTATCTTCACTCTGTGTTAGTGGTCATAGAGGAACTTCAAGTGTTTGAGTTGCGACACAGGTACAGCCCACAAGTAGAATGGTGTAAACATTAGCAAGACAGCAATGAAATTAACATTGAAGTCAGGAAGAGCGTTGGATGAGAAGGACGTATAGGCTTTCCAATAGCCAAACCAACGGTTCCAACCAAAACTTTCGGTTTACCTTTTGAGAGCAATTATGGTGAAGAGTTGGTATTCCTAAAGTACAAGGCTGCGTGATATCGATCTTTTACCCTGTTGAAACAAAACACCCTCAACACAACCACCACCACTGCCAAACACGACCTACATATGATCAAAGTAGATAAGTCAGAATTGATTTTCGAAGTTTGTGGACAGCTTTCTGGTTTGTCATTGTTCCTGGTTTTCTCATGAGGACTTAGTTACCAGTATTACATACAGTAAAATAACTCAATTAGAATTATATTAAAATATAAAAATATTAGTGAATTAACAAAAGAATGACAATTGCTATCAATGGAAACTAGCTGTAGTTATCTTCGATTTTTATGTTATTATTTTACTTTCTTTTATTTTATTACTTACTAAAATGCCCCTTCTCCCACTAGAAGATCAAGTTTACGGAAAATATTTTACTCCCCCCCCCCTTGGATAATATTTCAATGAAAATGTAAGGACAAAAATCCGTAATGTTCCTATCTTCCCACCCATTTCCTCATCTCTCGTTCCAAAGAGGCTACACTTACACTTAAACAGAACCGAGAGTACAACTATTCATCTCTGCGTTGAAAAACTTATGGATTGGATACTAATATCGGTTCTTTTCGATTATATTTATGTCTCTCTTTCCCTCCCAATTTCCCGCATAGCAAAAATTATGAACGTAACACCATAAGATTCATGAAGGACCTAAGGTTAATCATTCAAAATATCATTTTAATAAGTTCAATAGCTATTGCGTGGTGAGGTAACGCACAAATCACATTCACTTTAATATATATAGATAGGTTTTTAAAAATAAATACTATCTACGCAAAATGTTGTGTGTATATGGCTGGCTACAGGATCTTCCATTTATAACCGCATTCAAGGATTTTATTGGTTATGCAACCCACAATATCAAATGACTGCACAATATACGGATGGTTACCTAAGGAATGGAAACATCTGATGAAATAGCAAATCAACTGATTAATACAAAGTGAGGTCACCATTAGCCTGCAAAACATGCTTGATTTGTCGTGAAACGGAGGCAAATAGATCCTGAATAGTTTCCACAGGAATATTGTCCCATTTCTCATGACACTTTATATTCTATTGAATCTCGATAATACTGAAACTAATTTGAAATTTCCATTATTTCTTTTATAGTGACAAATATTTTATAAGGTAATACCAATTCAGAATGTATTTATTATTTCTGTTACTCAATATTTTCACCTTGGTATTATATCTTGATCTAGATTAGAGATCAAACCTGTAGATCCGATCCGATTAATAGTACATTACATGATCAGCGTATTGTCATATGATAGCTAGCAGCACTTTGCGCCTGCAAATGTATATCAGATGTACAATTAGGACACTCCCCATTCTATTATAAGTATTTTTTAAAATTACTAAACATAAATAAACTATACATAAGCACTAGCCCATTCATAACGAGAAGGAAAGTATTGTATTCATGCGCGAGTTCGGGAGATTTTTCTACAGCTGACAGCCAGTGCGTGAAGTGAATGCGTAGGATCATAGAGCTTCCGATTGACGATCACGTAACAGTCAGTCACGTTTCAGGATCAGTTAACAAACGTTACAACAGAAACTGCCGAAATTTATTTATCCGTGGGGTTCTTGTTCCTTCTATTGCACAAAAATGTATACACTTTCTGACTCCAATCAGAAATAAGCCCTCTACCAATGATCCACCGTGCCCTCATCTAGAATGAAAGAGAATGAATGTATTTACAAATCTCAGATCTTAAACAAAAAAATCTTCGTTGTCTCTTTGGGCCTTATTCAGTAGTTTGCATCAACACAAAGCAACACTTGCACCTTAATTTGCGATAATAAGCATAGCGGTTATAATTGCTCATTGTTTTTTATGTTGCGTTGCGACCAGCAAATTGTGCAATGAAAGCCTGTCTTAATACATTTATGAGAAACCTAGTGGTAAATGGGGAAATTTTAAAGATGCGAATTATAATAGAAAATTGGATCTCAATAAAGTACATTGTGCTCTTTGTTGTGCTTCTGCTGTATGTTTATTTAAAAATACGTAGTTGTTTGGTTGGATTTGAGTTCTTTTTAGTACTGAGGGTAAATGATGCGTAGACCTATAGCTTAACATGGGTTTCCAGGGGTAATCGAGGGTTGCTCTCCCAGACTGCGCGTACACTAACCATATTGCCAAGGAAGCTCAATAGCTTGGGTAGATTTTATATTATTTCTGTCGTTTACATTGAAGCTTGTGGATAAAAGCAACACAAATTGTATTATCAAGGTTAAAAACTTTTTTTTTAAAGTCAGGATCACTGTTGATTTTAGCCGAAATTTCTTTCACCGTGGGAGCCGTGTTGCTTCCATTGCACCAAAATTTATGCACTTTCTAACGGAAGATACGCTTTATAAAATCGTCCATTTTTTTACAATCGTTTACCTTTATTTTTCACCCTTTATTTTTCATCTCTTGTCTTTGCGGATGTTGACACTTTCCCCTCTTCCAAGAATTCCTTTTCCAACGAAAAAAGAAAAAAATTACACGCTCACTGACACCTATCATATCAGCGGTAAGGCTAACAACATCACTCATACTCTTATAGGGATCAGCACGTCGTAAACATGAATACACGTTTAAAACAATTTGCCTTGCTTGGTTCTTTAATGGACTAGACCTCTATGTAGAGATGCAAGGGCTCGGAAAAAAACCGGCTTTTTTGGAAAAAAAAACTCGGTTTTTTCTGCTTTGCTTTTTTGCTTGGGAAATTTTGGGCTTTTTTCAAAATACTGCTTTAAATTGATAAAACAGACTTTGTATCGCTTCTCTATAACACAAAAAATCATTTAATTAGTGGTTGATGCTGATAATAATATAAAACATCGAAAATAAACTATGAATTTCGAAAAAATATTTCAAACAATTTTTCTTCAACATATTTACATTATGAATTCCACAGGATTAACCAATGTATATAATAAGAATTTTTTAACCTCCTATATACAAAAGTAAGCAGAGTTGGCAAGAACCGTGGTTGTTTTTGAAAATGCCAAAAACCCGTTTTTTGGGGGATGTTTAAACCAGGCTTTTTTGGTTTAAACCAGGCTTTTTTGACTTAGATTTTTTGCTTTATGTATTTATATTACATATTCACAGAAATAAGTTTGTTTCGCCTTGATGTTATTATGCAACAGCGGGGTTATGCCGGAAGAACTCCCATAAGCTTAAACAAGTGCGGTCAGTAAATTTCTTAAGTTGAGAATCTCCCGCCCTAGCCATTGGGAAACTCCCGTCATTACTTGAAATGTAAGACAATAACGGGAAAATCCTGTTATTGCTTTGCATGTAAAATTTAAAGGTCAACGTACCATAATCAGTACGCTAAAACTGAGGTATTAAATTACAAATTTAGTACCGGTACGTAGATATCATTGAAAGTCCAATCCAAGCTAATGTTGGAAGCTATGTAGGCAATCGATAAATTTTGCCAATTTCTATCAATATATTTAAGCAATATTGGCTTCTTTATAAAACAACACGCATTTAGGCATGCAGAAATATACAATTTGGTTTGTTTCGTATATTTAGGTTTAACATCCTTACGAAATACCGAGGTTATCAAGGAGAAGACTTTCGCTTAAACTGACATCCGAACCGCTACTTGGGTTACGCATGAAAGAAGGTTTGTGGTTCGACCAAGAATTGAACATGGGACACCTTGATTAAAAGGTGAAAGGGAAATAAAACTATTGCAGGTGGTTTGATATCTGGAAACGTTAGCATGAAGTTCACACGATTCGCATTTTTCATTCTTTTTATTTTTGTGGTTTAAACCAGTTATTTTAAAAAAAAAAGTTGGTGTAAACCAGCCAACCCTAAAAGTAAACACTTCTTTTTAAAGAATACACAAATAACTAGCAAAATAGTATGTAGTATTTTTGCTTCAAAATATTCCATACCCTCTTTTTGAAACAAAATAAAATTAAAATAAAACATAAGAGAAATACTTAGATTTATATGATACACTTAAAGGCTGCACATCTAGAGCTTTTGGTTCTGTATATTCTTGAAATTCTACAGTTAAGTTTTACAGAACCACCATCACAGTTTACCCAATCCTCAAGTTTTCTGAATTTTTAACAAGAGGGATTCAACATATCATTACGGAACTCCCCCCCCCCCAAAAAAAAAAGACTACTGAATATATTTAAGTTAAGCTAAATACAACTGCACAACAAACATGACTGAGTGATTAGCTTTTGCGCTTCTATCGGGAAGTCCGGGATTCAACCAGCATTCGACCATTCTGACAAAGCTTTTCTTCATTCCATCTGTGAATGTAGAAATAGTGCGTGTACTGTGAGTTGGGCGACTTCCTTTTTTATTGTTTTTAAATCGTTATTATTACTAATTACCAGCAGTGACGGATTTGCGAAGGTTAGAGGGACGGTCTTTCGGACTGAAGCCCGTTCCCCAAAGTTACGGAATGTCTGCAACAAACGAAATATCTATTATTTATGCCTTTACTCATAAACTTTAAGCTCCCGTCAAATAAAAATTACGAATGTTTAAAAATACTAAACATTAGTAAGAAACCCTTCCCAAAATACTTTTCTAAATCCGCCACTGATTCTCAGTATAAAATGATTTTTAAAGTTGTATCCGGAAGATTATTGCTAAACATATAAACGAAACGAAATATTAGTTATGCCTGTACTCATAAACTTCAAGCACTTCCGAAATAAAATTAGGACTTTTTAGGAAACGAAACAATCAGAAAAAACCCTCCTAAAGTACTTTTCTAAATCCGCTACTGATTATTTGTATAAATTGGTTGTTACAGAAAATGCTGCAGCCCTCTGTTCGTCTCTATAAATGAAGATCATTACCTATTTTCGAGCATACATTATGTATATATTAAAAAATTTGTTACTTCATAGTACTAATAATTTTAATTATGTCCAGGTAAATGTGAAACATCAGGTTCTGTAATAGGGGATTCTTTCATAATGGTGCAGTTTCAACACTACTTAGAATTACTTATGGTTAGTGATTTGGAGTTACTGAAACTACTTCACTGAAAGCTTATGTTGACGACGAGATTAGTAAATAATTTTCGAATAAATTTAGATACGTCCAAATTAACAACATTGTAATTGGATGCATTGTCCTACCTGCTGGCCTAGTAGTTAGCTCGCATTTCTCTAGTGTTCTGAGTTCGATTTCCTATATTAAAGAGACAGGCTCGAATGCACTAAAGTGATTCCTTCTTCAGAAGCTTTAAGTCTTGTCTCATATAATCTCTTTACTGAAAAAATACATGAATATAAATCAATATTAATTAATTAGCCACTGTATTGAATGCTATTGTTTCCTTTCCAAACAAAATACATTTTACCTTGATTACACACTAGTATCCATAATATCAAATACATTTAAATATTCTACCTAGGTATAATGTTAATGCAAATTTATTAAACTCTCAAAAGTTTGAAATTCAATCAAGCATTCTATATTACAAATTTACGTTTTAGCGATACACTGTTTTAATCAGAATTGTTTAATTTCATTGATTACTCTTCAGTGCTTATGCTTAATTATAACGTATGGCAAGATAGCCCCCCACTTTAGAAAATTGAAACAATGACGAGGTCATCCGTTTGTACTACGTTTGTACCGTTTGTACCGAAAATATTTTCCTTTGTACCATTTTCCTTATAGGGTTACTTGAGAGGTCAACTCACAGCAAAAAAAAAAAAAAAATTAAATACACCATTCGAAAGCAAATCGTTTGTACCATTTGTACCGAAAAATGTTTTGTTTGCACCCTGATAGTTTTCGAGAAACAAGGGATGACATTTGGGGGGGGCTATGTTGGCGCCAAGATAGCCCCTTGTATCACAGCACAAAAAATTGAAATGCACCATTCGAAAGCAAATCGTTTGTACCCTTTGTGCCGAAAAAAGTTTTGTTTATACCTTGATAGTTTTCGAGAAACAGGGGATGACATTTGGGACGGGGGCTATGTGGCACCAAATTCAGAAAGAAACTGGATTTACAGAAATAATCTTAAACAAAGAAAAATAAAAAATGAAATGTTTGCTCACCTAAACTGCGTCTTTCCACGTTTCAGCTTTACACCAACTGAAGAAATTAACTGTTTATATCTGTAACCTTAACGGCTCTAGAAGCTTTCATAGACAATAGACGAAATCAAGTAGGTCATTGCTGAATAATACGTATTTACTTACGGAAAAGGGCAGAAATAGAGAAAATTTAATTGAATCGTTCAGTGGAAAAACACTACTAGTCCACAAAACGCATTTTGAGATATTTGAAGAAAGATCTTTCGTTTGTTAATGCCACAAATATACAGTCGACGTTTTATCATTCTGCTATAGCGTGCGAGGTCTTGCAAGTTGTACTGCTCTTCATTACAACTTATAGTTCTACATCTTTAGTGATATTTTTGCCTTTACTTCAAAATAGCTTATTTTGGACTCACACTGTTTTCCCATTCGCCGATTCAATTCTAACGTTGAGTTATTTCCGAAAAATTCTGTTTTATTATTTGGATATGCACAACAAGAATTCTAAATACACATAAATTCACATGAATAAACACATAATACTTATTAATGGGCATGGAAAAAGTACACATTACGGGGCTTATCTTGCGTACAAAATAGCCCCCAAATGTCATCCCGAGCTCCCTCGTGGCTAAGCGGTTAGCGTACGCGCCATTGGCGTGGGAGTCCCGGGTTCAATTCCCGGCGGGAGCTCATGTGGTTCGGATTCCACGTTAATCAGTAGGTCCACGTCTCATATAGCCTCGCTGCTGAAAAGGGACGCTAAACTAAAGTCAATCAATCAACCAAATGTCATCCCCTGTTTCTCGAAAATTATCAGGGTAGAAACAAAACTTTTTTTCGGTACAAACGGTACAAACGATTTGCTTTCGAATGGTGCATTTCAATTTTTTGTGCTGTGATACGGTGGGGGGACTATCTTGGCGTCACGATAGCCCCCGTCCCAAATGTCATCCCCTGTTTCTCGAAAACTATCAGCGTACTATCAGATACCTCAATATTTACTATATATCTATATAAAAAATTGATAAAATTTTGGTCTAACTTGGCCACCGCCAAAACTATAAGGGCCACCAGCTTGAAATTTTCACCAAATATATATTTCTACCCACCAATATATCCACCAAATTTCATTCACATATATCAACATTTAATATATATCTATATCAAAAAATTTTTAAATTTTGGTCTAACTTGGCCACCGCCAAAACTGTGAGGGCATCCAACTTGATATTTCCACCAACCATATATCTCTATACCACCAACATATCCACCAAATTTCGTTGAGATACCTCAATATTTACTATATATATAAAAATTGTTAAAATTTTGGTATAACTTGGCCACCGCCAAAACTATGAGGGCCACCAACTTGAAATTTTCACCAAATATATCCCTGAACACTCCAATATATCCACCAAATTTCATTATGATACCTCAATATTTACTATATATATATATTTTTTTTTTGTTAAAATTTTGGTATAACTTGGCCACCACCAAAACTATGTCGGCCAACAACTTGAAATTTTCACCAAATATATACCTCTACAACGCCAAAATATTCTCCAAATTCCATTAAGATACCTGAATATTTAATATATCTATGTATATAAAAAAAATGTTAAAATTTTGGTACAACTTAGTCACCGCAAAACCTATGAGGGCCACCAACTTGCAATTTTCACCAAATATATCCCTCAACATCCCAATATATCCACCAAATTTCATTGAGATACCTCAATATTTACTATATATATAAAAATTGTTAAACTTTTGATATAACTTGGCTACCGGCAAAACTATGAGGGCTACCAACTTGAAATTTTCACCAAATATATATCTCTTCGCCACCAATATATTCACCAAATAGTAAATATTGAGGTATCTCAATGAAATTTGATGGATATATTGGTGGTGTAGAGATATATATTTGGTGAAAATTTCAAGTTGGTGGCACTCAGAGTGTTGACGGTGGCCAAGTTATACCAAAATCTTAACAATTTTTTATATAGATATATAGTAAATATTGATATATCTGAATGAAATTTGATGGATGTATTGGTAGTGAAAAGATATACTGTATATTTGGTGAAAATTTCAGGTTGGTGGCCCTCATAGTTTTGGCGGTGGCCAAGAAAATGTTCTGGTCAGTAAATTAGACACGCCCCTGAAGAAGTGATAGAAAACATGTAAGCGGCGTTTCAGCGCAGCCCTCAGAAATAGGTCCGTCGTTCTTCACGGGAATTGCATGTCCAGAGATCAACAATTCATAAGGTCCTCCACAAGCGGTTACAATTGCATCTCTACAAAGTGCAAATTAGGCAAGCCTTGGAGCCAACTGGCCTTCCTCAGCAGGCTGACTTTGCTGTTTGAATATTGTCTTCACGTTCTGAGGGCACCTAACGGGGTGCGAGTGGAAGTGCTGTAATTGTGGATAATACTTGCAGAGTTGTAGAACACGTTGCAAAAAATCGCATGTCTTTATCTGCTATGCTTTACGAGCTATGTTTCATTCTAATGGTTTCAGGACTTTGTGGAAACCCTGCAAATCTCTTTTCTACACAATATTATAATTAAGCATACATTAACGTATAAGAATTAACCACAGTTTAATGCTATACCTTAGTAAGCGTACTATGTGCTATTATCTTCCTAATAAAAATAAGGTCTTGATAAAGGTGTACTTCAATATCCGTTTTACGTACAGCATCAATTTTTAGTTTATATAAAAGAAAAATAGCTAAAATAGCCTTTCTTTGCACGAAGATAATGCGTTTATGGAAAATATTCGGACCCACTTCCCCCTACGTTATATATTTCAATGAAAATATAATGATAAGATACTCTACTTTTGAGATAAATATTGAAACCCCCAATCCCCATAGAATTCAATTGATATATGTAATTAAAAGCAAACAGGTCGAAATGACTAGTAACTATCTTCCAAAAGTAATTTCAAACGAATCAGATGTTTTATCGACCCATAAAACTGAATTCGACATCTCACATGTCAATCACTTTTTACATTTTATTTTCCACCTCCCAACCTTCTGACGATGGGGCTGAACTTGAACATAAAAGGCACTTTTAGCGTCACTAATCTTTTCAACGAGTCCGAAAGCTATGGCTTGCACACAAATATCAGTCATTTTGCATTATTTCTGACGTCACTCCTTCAAACAGCTGCAATCATCAATCCCTGTATAATAAGATAGTGGACTTCTTACCAAAGTATTATGAAAACTATTTGTCTTATGCAGTTCAAAATTTCTCCAGATGTTAACCTACACCAATACTACATGCTACCTTTTTTTATTTTTAAACTCTGGTCTATAATTTATTAATATTGTGTTTTGCAAAGAAACTTGGCAGCGCTGTAAATATATACACAAATTCAGGTATTGGAGAATTAGCAGGGTTTCTTTTCCTGTTCATGGAGATGCAGACATTATATCCCCTGATCCATTCACACCATTGTTCCTCACTGATCTTCAAAAAGTTGGTAGGGGAGGAAAACAAGTTAGGAAATGAGAAAAGATCGTTCATCTAATAAAGTGGAGAATGCATACCTTCGAGTTAGTTAACAATTTCGTCATATGGTTCGGAAGAAAAAAAGAGTTGCGGAAAGCAAGACTGACTGCTGCCAGAAATGAGACAACCTTATCTACCTACACATCTGTTTACTTGTATTTTATAGCAAGCCTTGTCAAACACGGTGCACTTTCCTTATTTTCATTTTTCAACCATATTTGATCCTAAATCTTGATTCTGGCGTAAAAAAAAAAAAAAAGACACAACAGAGAGAACGCAAAACTAAAAGCATTATCATCTCCAATACTTCTTAAATTATCATAGTTGGAAATTTTTCTTTCCAATGAAGAATGGAAACAGGCGTAAATAAGAAATGACCAAAACTTCAATTGTTTAGTTGAACTATATTATTCTGACTACAATTGTCATTTGCAACCGTATAAATTCTTTCAGTTGGTCGTTGCTCGTTAATTTGAATATACTAATTGCGCATAATAAAGTCAATAGGGATTTATAAATGCTCTTAGCAATTGACCAAGAAGAAGTAAACAAGTAGCTTCATCCACCATACTTGACGAAGGCGGGACGTGTCATATTCATCCTCTACATTTGTATAGATTATCATTTTGTTTTAAGTTTTGTTATATTTCATTTTAGTTTGCAAGTTTGCATAAAATTCATAATATCCAATAACTACAACAAGTGGACTTAATAGAACTTAAGTGGATTATTATTGCCTGGACCAGGGCCGGCGAGAGCGGTCGCGGGCCCCGGGGCTGAGCAATCCCTGGCCCCTTACATGTTTCCTTATGACTTTTTACGTACTTACCACTTTGGACGGAAATAAACTAAAATGAACATTAAGACTTATTTTGAACTCTTTATTAAACCATTAATGCGTTTAATTTACATGTTAAATAGTATTGCTATATCTCCAAATAAGTGAATAATAAGAACTCTGAACCTAACCTATGTTCACTGTTCGCTGAAAAAAGACTTCATTAATTCACTATTTATGATTTTGTTTAGACCCTATACTTGTTGGTTCTAAGATTTTTGAAGGCTTCAAAACTAAAATGAATAAATATATATATATATTTAAATACAATGGTAGCAAAATATAGGGAAAAAAGTAACTTATCTATTTGTAATAGCAAAAGTTCTGCCCTAATGCTCAATCAAATGCTCAAAACAAACTAATTTGTGAAGGAAATAAAAAAGAAAGAATTAAATAGTTAATAAAAGTTGAGAAAGTAAATGTTCTCAACCATCCAACCTACCCTGTACTATGAATATCTTTGCACAAATTGTTGCTATAAATAATTATATAGAAGTAAGCTATGCAGTTAGTCTTCCTTAACTAGAGACATGAGGCATTAGGCCTAATTTAGTTACTTCAATGAAATATTGCTCAAATTAACTATAGTGTGATTGATAATGTGATATTAATAGTAATTATCTGTAGGATAAATTTATTATATGTATTACTACTAGACAACTGTTGCAGTTACAATGTATCCTTTTCTACGTATAGTTACAACAAAATTCCCTTTCTGGCCTTTTTCCAGGGCGAATTCATCAATGGTAGCATCCAGTTTGGTACACTTGATAAGTTCTGTCTCCACGGCCAACAAGCCTAAGCTTGATAAT
Organism: Thermobia domestica; assembly: GCF_964235325.1. Classification (NCBI taxonomy): domain Eukaryota; kingdom Metazoa; phylum Arthropoda; class Insecta; order Zygentoma; family Lepismatidae; genus Thermobia; species Thermobia domestica. Next base: position 111,756,947 of record NC_137465.1, on the reverse strand, counting down.
CTGTCTTGACACATTGTAGAGAGTAAAACATTTTTTACTCTATTTAGCAGAGAGAAAGAGCGCTCTGCACTAGCAACGGTAGCAGGAATTATGGCGAATATACGAAGGACCACTGTCAGATTTGGAAATAAACTTTCTAGATTCAAAGTTTTGATGTTATTTAGGAGATCCCATGGTGAAAGCGTTTTCTCACCAAAATTAGACGAATATATCAATTTCAGGCTATGCAGTTCATCAGAAAGAGCTTCTCCTAAATCTTTTGGGTATCGCTGGACTAGTGCAGCTGCTTGTTCTTGGATCTGGTCACCTGTCATTTCTTTGCAAGACCACAGTACACAAAAATTGTTACACAAAGAGCGCACTGATTGGAAACGAACTGAGTAAAAATATACAACATTTAGTAATTCTTTATCCTCGGCCGCAGGGCCCCCTTTGGGGCCCTGGGCCCCAGGGCTCTGGCCCCTCCTGCCCTACCCTCTCGCCGGCCCTGGCCTGGACATCACTGCCTTTTGTAGTCTGCGGAAATGTACTTTTGAAACTGTAATCAAAATCTGTGTTATACTATATTCTCTCGTGTACGAGCATGTTAACGTACATGCTGAGGATACGTCCATAGTGAGCAGACACGTTAGTGGTGAGTAAGGGCATATGATTTGTTTCAGCATTTGCTGATTCTTCGTAGCTGTAAAACCACTTCAACTGGAACGGACTGTTTAAAGGTAACCCTTCACTTTCCATCTTTCTTTTCGCTCTACAGTTTGTTGTCCACGCCAATAATACTGTCTGGAAAACTTCAATGTTACTTCACTTGATAACATAGCACATAGTGAATGAACTCAGCTGTAAACTACAGTAGAGTAATTGTAAATGTTGATTTCCTGAGCTCTGTCACGGAAACTATATTTTTTAAAAAAAAACATGGAGAGCGCAGCATTAGCGGAAAATAGAAGCGCAAGCAAGAAATTTAAATTGAGAGTTTTTAAATATTTGGCCTTCGATTTGACCGTGATGTCAGAAATCGGGGTCAGCAACAATCAATTTTTCGTATGATAGGCTAATACGTATTTAAAAAAAGGAAAACAAAGAAAAGAAAAGAAAAGTAAGTCCGGTTTAATTGATAATTTTAGTGGTTTTCATAATACTGAAGTAGGTTTTCTTTTGCAAGGCTGTGTGTAGATTTCAATACCAACGGAAAAAATAACATATGCTTGTAATCATAGCTACCACTCGGGCCGAATTATTAAGTAAATAAACCTTAGAAAGCTAAGGCACGAGAGTGAGTACAACATTTAAACACGTTCCGAAACGTTAGGTGTAGTGTGTGCATCTCAAACAATATATACATAGTTATTGAGTTGAGTTGACTTTGAATTTAACGTCCCTTTTAGCAGCGAGTCTATATGAGACAGGACCTACTGATTAACATGAAATCTGAACCACATGAGTTCCCACCGGGAATCGAACCCGGGTATCCCACGTCAAAAGCGCGAATGCTAACCGCTTAGCCACAAAGGAACTATATACATAGTTATTGTCAATAGATTTGTTGAATTAATAAATCTCTTATTTACACGTGTATTACAGATGTCATATCATATTTATCTGTCTGTGTGTGGGGGGAGTAAGGCATTATTGCTCCTTCAGGTTCTACGTCCTGTTGGCCGAATTTTATCGCCCCAATGTAAATTATCTAATTCGCAGACTGTATATATAGGGTGGTCCTTAGTTTTTGATTTCCGAATTTCCTTTGGACGAGCCCCGTCAAATGGTTCCATGTGAAACTAAATTAAGCCAGGAGAAAAATTAGCTCCATTGAATAATATTAAATGGTGCCTCAAGCGATCTAAAGTTTTGAATCCGATTATAATACATTGTATACGGGAAAAGTCAGGAATAAACTCTTTTATTTTAGAAGCGCCTTAAGGAAATACCCTGGATAATGGGACTAGAGAAAGAGACACACCTAATTTTCTATAGTGTTGGAATGGCGTCTATCTTGAACTCCGCCATTTTGGATTCAGGTCAAAATCTTTAAATAGGAAAACGGTCATGTGACATATCATTTTGAGGTAGCGTTTCACCAGAAGCACAAATGTGACACTATTTTAAAGATAACTTTAGTCGTGTAAGATTTATTACCTGTGAAAGATTTCTCCTTTTCACAGGTCGTTTCACAGCTAATACTTTTTACACTACTAAAAGTATCCTTCAAATAGTGCCAGATTTGTGCTTCTGGCACTATTGTTCAATCATATATTAAACTTAGTAAATGCCGTAACGATGATAATCGTATTAATGCATTTAATTATTGGACTAGCATATTTATTTCTGTCATATTCAATACAATGTAATTACTTCCTAGTTAATTTGGTTTCTTAGTTGGTCAATATATGGCAGTAGTAAATTCTGTGTTTATAATTTGTAAGTTCTTTTTTAGTTGTTTAAAGTGTAAATGCATAAATAGAGAAAATATTTTAATTATAAATTTAGGCAAAAAGTTTCGTTTGCTTGCAGTATTTTTGCTGCATGACATTCGACTTTTAATATTTTAAATTGAAGCTCACCAAAATATTTTATATCTATTTGAGTATTTGTAAGCTACAGACGAAAAGGGATTAATAGTTGAATATTTCACTTTTTTAGCGAGGTTTAATGGAAAAATCCAAACTGGGGATACAGCCATATGTCGAAAAGGAATTTATTTAATTGGTAGTGCCAATGAACAGATTCTGGGAAGTAAATTACCATAAAATGAGCAAGTGTTAAACGTCTTTTTCTACAACTTGAGAATTTTAAATCTGACGGTGAGGGGAAAGTGCATGATTAGCTGTTAAAGAAACAGGTATTTTGGTAAAAGGCAAGGATTCTGGTAAAGGATACCCAACACAGTGTTGACAAGGTGATTGTATTTTATGAGAAATGGTGAGCTTTACAGAAGAACAATAAAAGGTCGAGTGAAGTGCAAGGGCAAAAAGAAGCCTTCTCAAACATTTTGTCTGATTTATTTGATATAGCACACGCTAATGCTCTAGGTATTATTGAAATCAAGAAAGATAGTTTATTTTGTCTCAAAGACAGAAGGGACGCCCTGGTAACATACTTGGTAAACACGTGAGTTTGGCGCGAAAAGAACAAAAGGGATATGCACGGCTTCAAAAGAAAGAGGAACGCAAAAGAAAATTCACTTCTGAAAATGATTTGTTTGAACTTAATACACCAAAAGACATGGAGGTAAGCAGTTCAAGTAATGAAGAAGAAAAAACAGCTGAAAATGTTAGAGAAAATGTATAAATGGATGCGTGTGTGCCCGGACCCTCTGTAAGAGATGTAAAAAGGGAAAAAACTAATTTTATTACTTCAAGACTGATTGCTGCTCTTGATCGATACAAGGTCACTAATAGATCTGACAGTAACGGCAGAAGCATTAGGCCATGGTGTATAGGAACTAGTAATAAATAGGTCTTCCATTCACTAATGCCTAGATAAAATCCATAGCGAAGTTGTACAGGGCCACAAAAAAACAATTTCAGAGAGCATCAAGTGCGTTAGCAGTGCATTGAGACGGAAAACTACTACCGAATTTGACTGGCAGAGAGACTGTCGACAGGTTATCAATAATTATTACAGGTCATGAGAGGCTAATTGGTGTTTCCATTTTGTCATCATCAAGAGAACATATTGCTTCTACTATAGTTAATTCACTTGAGCAAGCAAGCAGTTTGTTGTGTCACTACTCCCTGCAATATGGGTCATGTCAACGGTGCTTGCATTCTGCTAGAGCAGGAGCTCCAAAAAAATCTTACCTTCGTTGTAGACACCACATTTATGAATTGGTTTTAAAATGTGTATTTGATAAGTGTTTGTTTGCATCTGGACCGGACGTTCCTCTATTTAAGCGTTTTCAGAACAAGTAGTCTAAAATAGACTGCACTAACTTTATTCCAGGAATTGATGACGATGTAAGGAAGAATATTTCCGATGTAAGAAATGAAGTGTTAAATTTTGCTATCAAACTTGTAGAAGCAGGACACCGCAGAGAAGATTACAGGGAATTTTTAGGACTAGTCATCATATTCTTGGGTGGCATACCTCCTCGAGACGTTTTCTTTCGTTTGCTTGGAGCAATTCACCATGCAAAGTGGACGAGAAAAGCAATCTACTGTTTAAAAATATTTCTCTTTCCCCAATAGTTTCGTTTAACGAAGCAAATAGAAACGGATCTACGGAGAGTATGTATTTTTCTGATACGACTATATGTTCAAGTTTGGTTTAAATGTGATCAAGCATCCCATTCACCATTACAAGACCTGCAATTTTCGAAAGGTTTGTACAGTTATAGACAAATAGGCTTAATTATCTGAAGTGGCTCTTTCTAAATTTTCTCATCTCTGGCGGAGGAACACTTAGCGTTGTTTTTTTTTAAATGAAGTTAGCATTATGGAAAAACAAAAAAATGATTGAAAGAATTAAAACTGTTAGAAGAAACCGTGAAACAGCAAAGAGGCTTGACGCAAGAGGTGATTATATAAAAATTCTTGTGAAAAGAGAAATCAGTGGTTTTGTTACAACAAACACATAAACTTTCCTCGAGAGATCTAAAATACCCAAAGGGTTCCTTGAGTGTGATCCGATTTCATGGTTAAATAATAATGACTATCTTCAAGGGAAGACAATAAATTCATTCACGTAACAAACGATGCAGCAGAAAGGGGACTGAAACTAATAGATTACAACAACGTTCTTACGAAATATGAGAAGCAGATACAGTTTCTTTTGCAGATAGTGAAGGCTCACAATCTTTTCCTAGATGTATCAAAAGTGAACTATGTAGCAAATAAGATTGAAAACTTACCATAAAGCTACTACACAAATAAGGGATATTTCAATTTCTTCCAAGCTATATTTTTTTCCTTTCCTCATGATACTCTATGAATCATCTTGATGGAAACTCATTTGTGGTTCAAATAGCGAAACAAATATTTTGCTTTCTCTAGCAGTTGGTTTCAGTTTATGTTAAAAAAAAAACTTAAGTTCTTACAAATCTGTTGTCCATAACTACAATAAAATAACATTACATCGAAGCATTTCGTTTTTCACACGTAATAACTCTTACATGATTATAAGTAACTTGAAAATAATGCCAGATTTGTGCTTCTGGTGAAAAGGTACCTCAAAACGATATATCACATGACCCTCTTCCTATCTGAAAACTTTTACCTGAATTCAAGATGGCGGACTTCGAGATGGCCGCCATGATAATGCTAAACAAGATTAGATTGTTCTCTTTCTCCAGTTTGATTATCCAAGATATCTTCCCATTTCCTTAAGCCGTTATTAAATTACAAAGGTTTATTCCAGATTTTCCCCATGTACTATGTATTGTAATTGGATTGAAATCTTTAGGTCGCTTGAGGCACCATTTTAAATTATTCAATGAATCTAATTTTTCTCATGGCTTAATTTAGTCCCATATGGAACCACTTTAGGGGGCTCGTGCAAGGAAATTCCTAAATTTATTTTCCCCAAATAAATAATGACATATATATATATATATATATATATATATATATATATATATATATATATATATATATATATATATATATATATAGGGTGCGGCACGTAAAACCGGCCCGTCGTAATATTCTGGTATATTATGTTTTTGGCAACACTTAAATAATCTACCTTCCTACCAAGAGATGGCGTGTCGAGGTCGGGTCGACTTACGTGACGTGCAGCACTCACGTGCAGCCGCAGCCAGTGAAACTTGTCGAAACCAGTTGAGAAAAAGGCCTCGTTGTGTTAAGCCGGGTGAGTGTCAGTGTGTGATAATGCCGTATTCGATACCCGAGCGTGTTGCCATTGTTGAAGGGTTCATTCTCACTGGATCTTTTGTGAAAACAAAGAATTTGTTTCGGGAGACGTTCTGTGCCAGCAAAAAGCACCATTCAGGAATTGATTGAAAAATGGCGGCGTACAGAATCGGTTCAAAATGCTCCCAGGAACAGACGACCATCTGTCTGCACACCTGAATTAAAGATGCAGGTGGAGGAGATAATGACAAGAAGTCCTTGAAAGTCAACCAGGAGATTGAGACAACAGGTTCATGTTACTTTCAGCAGGACGGTGCAACATGCCACACATCAGCTGCATCATTGTCCCTTGTGCATGAGATGTTTACACCAGAGAGGACAATCAGCAAAGGCTTGTGGCCTCCTCGGTCACCAGACTTATCCACGTGTGACTTTTACTTATGGGGACTGTTAAAGGGAAGAGTATACGAAACAAATCCACACACAATTGAAGAACTCAAGACCAGGATCCAGGATGTCACCAATAGCATTGCAACACAAGAACTGACAAGGTTATATATGAATCTCCTCAATCGTGCTCACATGTCTGTTGAAGTGGGCGGAGGACACTTTCAGCACCTGCTGTAAAGGCTGCTGTGAAGGTGAGTAGTCATATTCAATACATTACATTTCATTTATGTGTTGTAGTTAATCATATTCAATACATTACATTTCATTTTATGTGTTCACTTTACGGGCCGGTTTTACGTGCCGCACCCTGTATATATATATATATATATATATATATATATATATATATATATATATATATATATATATATATATATATATATAGTATGGCGCTGAATTCGTTGTACAAAAGGAGAGGGCTGATTCCTGAAAGTAGAACAAACAAAAAAGTTCCAACAAACATACGGCGAAAAACGCGTTGTTTACGTGTTATAGGCTGCAGAAATCATGGGAAAGCCAATTTTAAAGTTAAATATTACACAAACTACTGATCGTAGACGTGATGCGGCATGATATCGTCAAAGGATCCTAACCTGCTCTATCCAAATATGCAGTTTTCAGATTTGTGCAAAGGCGGCGCAAGAGATTCCCCAAAGGACGTTAGGGATTCCCGGCCATTTTATGACGTAAATTGAGTGGACAAGAGCATATAAAGGACGTCTCACTGCCTGGAAATAATAATACGTTGCAGGTCAATACTCATACACGGTAATATACTCATAACCATACACGATGAGGTAATAATCACCGTGCGTGGTTGCATACCTCCTATTAAGTACTACGTTGCAGGTCAATACTCATACACGATGAGGTAATAATCACCGTGCGTGGTTGCATACCTCCTGTTAAGTACTATTAAAGACGTTGTACGTACAAGAATTCATTAGAAACGTCACGTCACTACAATGTAAAAATACGTACAACAAGCCGATACGTAAGAGAAAAAAAAGAAATTCCGATTGCTGATCTGCTCGTAATAACATCACAATGTTTCTATGACGATTTTGTTACTGGTGCTACTGTCGTTTAATTTATTTGTGTTTCGTAATGTACATACTCGTCTATCTGCGAAATCATTGATAATTATCTAATCATACTGTACCTACTACCATAATGGCTGACCGGGTGGGAGTGTAGCATATTTTTAGAAGAAGTTGTGCCTGAACTGTAAAGCTAACCAAGGAAGATCTGTCGATTTTTCACCCACCACTTTCGAACATCGATATCTCACCTATGAAGTACCTGAAAGATCAAAAACTTAACCATCGGCATCGACGACCTTCTGCCAACTTTCTGGAAGACCATGGATTTCATTGCGGTAGAACTTGGTGGGCCATGAAGCGAAGAAGGTATTAAGTGCATTTTATGCCTCTACTAGACATTTGAACTTGCGTCCTCTAAGGTGATTGACCAAGGAATAGAACAGGTGATAATCGGACGGTGCAATTCACGGCGGGTATAGTGGATGCAATAGTGTTTTCCACCCAAGGCTTAGAATGGTGTTCCGGGTCATCCTACCCACGTGGGGCATAACGTTATCCTGTGACAGGGGAACCCCTTTACGATTTAGAATGTTGGATCCAGAGTTTAAGTTTTTCTTGAACACGGCTCAACTGCTGACAGTACACAGTTGCATTGATGCTCTGACCAGCTCGTAGCAGTTTCCGATGCACGATGCCGAGAGCAGTCCATCAAACACATATGAGAACCTTCTTCTGGTGCAGAGCTGGTTTCGGCTGCTTCGGAACCAGTTCATGGGATGCTAACCTATGATGACAGCGCCGTGAAGCTTCATACAGGACCCACTTCTTATCACATACCAACACTCTGTTCAGAAATGTCTAATTCCTCAGACGAGACAGCAAAGAAACACAGGTGTTTGCTCGCGTTACCTTCTGGCACGAAGTCAAATCAGTTGGAACCCATTGACCTAACTTGTAGTGCTTCCCACGTTGATGGAAGAGCTGCCGAATGGTTTCTCCACTCACGCTGAATTGTCGTCTCAGTTCCTCGCATGCCTGGCCACTGTTCGCCTCAATTGGAGCCTGAAGATCATTTTTTATGTATGTTGGTCTTCCGGCACATGGTGCGTCTTCGAGTGTTTCGTCACCGTCCTTAAACTTGTTAAACTACCGCTGCACTGTCTGCGTAGTAACAACACCCTCATCAAAGGCCTGGCATATCTTCCGCCTCTCTGTAGCGGCGTTTGACCCCACAGTTTGAACTCGTACAACATATACGCCCTTATGACCTTTGTGGAGGTCCCGTGTTCACTCTGTCTTTACGCAAGTTCACGGTGTAACTGAACTGCCAGAAGCAGTTAGTATATTGGATATACCCACTACAACAACTGATCTTCGCATTATCTTCATTTGCATTCAACTCACGGTGTGAAGGCCAATGGAACACAGACCTCCACAAAAAGCGACAGACCTTTCTTGGTTATCTATATATTAAAGAGTGTGCAACTGGCTGTTCTTCTAAACATGTGGTTTATGCACAACGGTGCTCCAACACATTATGCTGCGGAGGTTCGAAATTGTCTCAACGCATACTTGCATTCTTTCCGAACAAATGGATCGGCAGAGAAGGACCGGTATCTTGCTCCCCCCCCCCTCTGCTAACCACACCTTAACCTTTTACATTTCTTTTCCTGGGGTCATATGAAACAACTAGTCTATGTGACGCCTGTGCAATTAGAGAAAGATTTGGTTGACCGAATAGTTGCAGCAGCCTAGAGCATTCGGGAAACGCAGGAGTGTTTTAATGCAACAACCGGTCCTTTCGGCGCCACTGTAACCTTTACCTTACATTGGCGGGTCAAAACTTTGTACACCTTGTGTAGTAATCGTTCTGACAACCACCATTTCCCCATTTAAACAAAGATCCTCCTCTGTACCTTGCTCCCTACAACTCTCTTCTGTATGTAGCCCCGTTATACGATTTGAGACCAGAAATGCGGGCCCATGTTACAATGTCGGAAATGGAACGAATGTTTTGTTTCAAGTCCGTCAATTTAGAACATTGTTTGAGAAAAAGAACATTCCGTAGTCAATTTTGTGTAATGTACTGATTGAAGTGACTGTGCTCCGAGAGTTATGCGTATTATTATTATTACGCGTTCTTTATTTGTCTTTTAATAGTAGTTCTTGTTCAATTCCTGTAGTAGTAGAAGTAGACGCGTTCTCAAAAGTGTTGTAGTATGAGCAGATAAGCAATTGCAATATATTTATTTTCCTGTTCCATCAGCTTGTGTTGTAGGTATTTTTACATTGTAGCGATGTGACGTTTCCAGTGGATTGTTGTACGTACAACGTCTTTATAGTACTTAATAGGAAGTATGCAACCACGCACGGTGATTATTACCTAATCCGCCATCTTTTATCTGCGTGTATGAGTGTTGACCTGCAACGTAATATTATTTCCAGGCAGTGTGGCGTCCTTTACACTCTCTTGCCCACTCAATTTACATCATAAAATGGTCGGGAATCCCTAACGTCCTTTGGGGAATCCCTTGCGCCGCCATTTCACAAATCTTAAAACTGCAAATTTGGAAAGAGCAGGTTAGGATGCTTTGACGATATCATGCCGCATCACGTCTACGATCAGTAGTTTGTGTACTATTTAACTTTAAAGTTTGCTTTCCCACGCTTTCTGCAGCCTATAACACGTAAACGACGCTTTTTTTTCGCCCTATGTTTATTGGAACTTTTTGTTTGTTTTACTCTTAGGAATCGCCCCTCTCCTTTTGTACAACCAATTTAGCACCATACTGGATATATATATATATATAATGTGTGTGTGCATTTTATATAGTGTTTTGACTCAGTTTCCTGACGAACGTTACGTTACATCTTAGGAATCTACAATTGTGTCACTTTTGAACAAAGAGACGATTATCCTTGTTTCCCCTGTAGTTCATAACACCAGTTCTCCCGATTCATTTAAAGAACCAATTACCGATTGGTCGCAAACTGGAATTATTATTTTCAGCTGAGGAATCTTATCAAGCTCTCAATCAAATTTGTTCTTGTCGCAAATTGAAATGTTCACAAATCACACGGAATCAATAAAAATATATCTACAGAAAGCTATATTTGTCCATATATCCAAATTCGTGCATACTTCTATTTTGTAGTTGATCATTCATCAGAACAGAGTTAATACTTCATCTGTTGATGATTTACGGGTGAAACATTGCAACCAAAATCTCGCGGCCTAGAATCTCGCCTGGCGGAAACCTCGCGAACCAAAATCCCGTATAGTAAAAATCTCGCAGGACGAAATCTATTCTGGCCAGAGCCTCGCATGATAAAACTTAGCCATCTAAAATATCGCGCGACCAGACATTGCAGTAGCGATTTCTTCTGTATAGAATGTTTAAAACAATAAAATATTCACTTTACACTTGGAAAATAATAATTATTATTATAAATAAACGACAAGACAGAACATAATAAATGATTTTATTAATTTTTAAAAGAGGAAAAGAAAGATAGGTAAGCAGTTAACTCCTGACTTATTAATATAACACTTCCATCGAAAAGAGATCTTCACAGTTAACGCTTACCATATAATTTAATTAAGTAGAGATGTAGAACAAGAATGAGGTGCCACTTTTTTTTTTTTTTTTTTTTTTTTTTTTTTTGAAAATTTACGCGTAAAACCTGTTAACTCAGAAACTAAAAACATATTTATGTAGGCGGATCACTTGTAGTTCAACAGCACTGAAATGTTTGATACATCACCATGATATTGTTCTATGTGAAGAATGCAATATCAATAAGTATTTAGTAAAATTTTGAAGGATAATTAACATTTTTGCACTAATAATTATAACAATAATGTTTTGACCAGTGGCGTATTTATAGGGCTAGCGATCTCAAGGCTCCAGAAATAATTTCATTATTATTTTTTCGCATACGTACAACACAAATATTTCTTACTAGTTCTTAAGCTCCCCCGAAACGATATCCTAAATACACCACTGGTTTTGATAATATTTGAATCGATATTATAAGTAGAAGTAATCTGTAGGAAGTTCAAATCTGAATTATCACAGAAATAAGAACACGTAAGATTTTAGTAACTGTAGTCGTATTGTCGTGTCGAACGAACTTCCAAAAGGTTGACCTCTTGAATGAAAGTATCAGAGATACTTGTTAATTTGGATTTGAAACTAACATATCGACAAATGCATTGCCAATTTATACTAGAAAATATTTCACTATGGCATAGAAAAAGCTGGATATTCTACGTTTTTGCCATTAAATTCTAGACGAGGCAAGAAACACAACAATTATCGTCTTGTTTTCAAGACGAGAAATTTCTCGAGTCCCGTGGACAACACTAATTTACCCAAGTCTTGGATCTCAAACACTGTTTTAGTCTTTTGTAGTGTTAGTATACATGATTTATATGCAAAAAACTTCAAATTGATAAAATTATTTTATGAAAGCAATGAAGAGCATTTATCTACGTTTAAAATATTGCACAATTTACTCCAATAATAAGTATTGTTTAAATGCTCTTATATCACACTATTCGTGGACCAATCGTCAGGCGAAACGACTGTGATAACTTCCAGATGAAATTTTTTTAAAAATTGGGCATATATATATATATATATATATATATATATATATATATATATATATATATATATATATATATATATATATATATTGCATAAATTAACAAACCAGAACAATAAAATGGGAGCAACAGGATTGTGCACACTATAGATCCCGAACTGCGCACAAATCTCTGTTGGTCTTTCTGAACACAGATTTTTGCCCAACGTTGCCACAATGGTAGATTTAAAATCTGTGCGCAAAGAAGGTTTTCCTTCAGACTAGGATAGAAACAGAAATTAGAAATAAAATTCATATTATATTGAGGATTAACTAAGTATAATTTGATCAGTAGATACAAGAAGTCATGATACCTCCAAATTTACAATCCAAATGTTAAAATTTTCTTGTCTCAAAATCTGAAACCCTTTGGAGTTGTAGTACTTATTTTTAGGTACTAAAGTAGTGACTTCATTATTCTATTAAAAAGAAACCAATAAAGCTTTTTACTTCGTTTTTTCTTCTTCTTTTTTCCAAGTCTAGAGGCATTGTAGAACACGTTACGTATATTTTCACGCCTTCCTGCATCGAGACATAGGAAGTGATGACGTCATAACTTTTAAAAAATGTTTATGTTAGGCCTATTTTCATTATTTTTTGGCGGGCTTACTTTCACAGCTAGAAGATTGAAATTTTGTGCAAACATTCATGCCACCAAGTACTATTTATTAGATTTTTTGGATCTCTGCGTTAGCACAAGGTGGATCCAGAGGGGCAAAAAGGTAAATAAAGGGATTTTGTGGTTTAAAAAACCCTTTTTTCGCGATTTTCCCGCCTGAGATACATGATGAAGACATGTGAAGGGGCTGCTTGAAAGGCAGTTTTATTCTGAAATTAATAAAGGGCGAACTATATTCTAGGATAAATAGGGATGTCTCAGGAAATGTTCTGCCTGAGATCAAGTATTTTACAGTAATCTGGGGCATTGTGGAGATTATTGATATTTTTCCCGCCCTGACTGTTCAAGATAAAAGCTTGAAATTTTGTACAGGCATTTAGTACACTCCTTAGTGTTTTCCAGTTGAGTTTTATGTTTCTGCATTAACACACTGGGGGTGCAGAGGGGCTCAATTTAAAAAAATATATATTTTCAAAGAAAAATCTCGATTTCTCTCTAAATTTCCCGTCTCAGGGACATGATAAAGAGATGTGAATGGCACCATTTGAAAGGTTGCTCTATTGTAAAAAGAAAACGATTTATGAACCATGATCCTATGATAAATAGGGATGATGCTGTAGCCGCTTGATTGAAAGTCTCTAATTTACCTTAAAAACCGGAATCTATAAGGGTTAAGCATTTCATACTGCTTCAATATAATGTTATGTTTCTTTAAATCTTCCTTTTTTGTGTGTGTGTATTGGTATATCCTTTCGTAATTGATCTTAATTTCAATTTTGTTTCTGATTGTATCTTCAACAAAAAAGGATCATCTGATAAATATCTGGACCAAGTGAATAGAATTATTAATTGTAATGTTTGTGAAATGTTTCCGCCCTATTTTCGTTCGAGGAGCTACTGAGGGTTCTGAAGCCCATATTCTAGGTGGGAACCTAAATAAAACAAAGCAAACATTTATGATGACATTCTTAATGTTAATAGGGTCTAATAATAATAATAATAATAATAATAATAATAATAATAATAATAATAATAATAATAATAATAATAATAATAATAATAATAATAATATAGTATACATACTTTCCACTACTAGCCAAGTTTTATGGTAAAATTGAAAATTGAAAAAGTGAATAATTCTCTCCATTGTCGTAAAGTTTTGCTTTGATAAATTTATTGAGGTCTGTCGTTAACGTCTGGTCATATAATAGGATACTTGTTACAAAAATATGTGCGATACAATAATTTTAAATTACAATATTATTAATATAATACAACGATGTGAGTACACTACTTCCTCATACTAATTACACTGCATTCCAATATAATCCTTGCAAAATTACACGATTTACTTATTAATAATATGGAATCTGTCAATATATATCTTAAATAACCTTCCTAAATCTAGTTAGAATATATAATTAGAAACAGTATGATGTAGCTACCTGCTAGTTTTATTGCATACACTACGACTATGCACAGTAAATGCTATCATTGTTCGTACCTAATGTTACTCTCACAAGTTAGTACGATATTCTTAGCTTCTTCATCTATAAATAGTAACTTTTCTCCATCATAACTGAACTCAACTTCTCTTTCAATCACTTACTGAAGCAGCCTCTGTAATATTTCTCGGAAGAACTGGTGTGAGATCTTTTTTTTTCGAATGCAGTATATAGCTTCTCTATCCTTATGTGTTAATTCCTCTGTATTTTCTAAATTAGCTCAATCCTAGTAATTTAATTCGGCCCTTGGTTCGGGTATTCCGCTGCTATTTTCTTACAGATTTACATAAGAGAAGAGAAAACATTTTCTATCTGACAAAATTGCTTAATTTTTCTGTGCGCAATCCTGTATATAATGACAGCTTGTCAATGACTTATCAGATAAAACTGATAAAACTGGAAAAGTGTGCGCAATCTCATTGTAGCCCAATAAAATTTCGAGACAAAAGAGCGGAAGAAGCCTTCTAGGCAAGAGACTAGACGAGATCTATTAAATTTATGAGACAAAACGTGAAAAATCTTACTTCTCGTCTCGTCTCTTCTCATGGGGAACACAATCTGAACGAAATAGATATCACTCTTTCTTGTACTGACTACCTGGCAGATGTTGGTGCATTTCTTTGCATCAATAATCAATGTTATGGCATATCAATCTGAAGCATATCATCAACATGTACGCTAGTATTGGGGCATTAGCCGAGAATAGAACACTGTAAAATGAATTAAATTATTATTTAGGAATGAAATGAAATCGTTGAGTTTTACGACCCACAGTTATGCCGGCTAGGCTAAAGAAGACGGTGAAGTTGAGAATGAATGAAACGGTCGAATGAAAGAAGTGAAGGAAATCTCTCTATTATCTCTCAAGAACAGATCCTTGGCGAGATTTTTTCTTTGGCGGTTTTGAATAATGAATTCTCGGTCGTTTGATTCTTATACATACACTGCTCCACAAAACTTAAGCAACTCGAAGAAAGTGTAAGAAAATAAAACGACACGATCATTACATCAAGTATAATGAACAAACAGACGGTCCAGAAGCACAATGCAACACAAGTGAAGACGAACAATAGAGTTAGGATGTACAGAGTGACCAAAAAGTTCAGCACAACGATACCTCAACCGGTGAAGCTGGATTGTGCGAGGGCATAGGCAGTCAATATGGCGTGTGACCACCACGAACAGATATACAGGCACGACATCTGGCCTCCATGCTGCAAATCAGAGTGTTAATCAAGTCTTGCGGCAGGTGGCGCCACTCCTCGAGAAGAGCTGTTTGCAGGTCAGAGAGAGTGCTTGCTGGTGGACTGAGCTGCGCTATTCGTCGCCCAAGAGCATCCCACACATGCTCGATGGGATTCAAGTCCGGCGAATATGCAGGCCATGCAATACGCGTAATGTCTTCTCTCTCCAGATACTCGGACACAAGATGTGCACGGTGTGGGCGGGCATTGTCATCCATGGACGGCATTGTCATCCATGAACAGGAAGTCTGGGCCAAATGCTCCGCGGAAATTGCTTACATGTGTATTAAGAATTTCATCCCGGTACCGTTGTGCTGTCAAAGTGCCATGTTGCACAATATGGGTCCGTTTTCCCATCCAGCATAGTTCCACCCCACATCATAATGGAACCAGCGTCATAGGACGGCCGTTCAGCAATGAAGTTTGGATGATAGTGTGTTCCTGGCTCTCTCTCCATGACGTCTACTAACTTCACCTCCATTTTGGAAGCGACTGCACAGCCTCGACACAACACTTTTGTTTACGTTGAATTCCTGCGCCACTTCCACTTGCGATCGGCATAATTCCAACCGCCCAATTATTCGCCAGTGGTCAAAGTCACTCAAATGTCGTCTACCAGCCATTGCAAGATGTGTACCCCACACAAGAACCACTAACTCAATGCTTAGAGCCTCGGACACTACTGGGCTGTGGTGTACGCCTCATGGCAGAATTTGTTCATAGCGCTTGCAATGGTGCTGCTTATGCGATAGGGTGGGTGCTCGCCTTGCCTGTGTGTCTCTGTGTATGTGCATACCACTAACCAGTGTTGAATGGGCCCCACACGTCACTTATACCACGTTCTCTCGGGTTGCTTAAGTTTTGTGGAACAGTGTATAGTACTATTTTGTAGTTCGCTATGCATCAGAACAGAGTAAATTCTCTTTAATCTCTATGCAAACTTTAGTCAGTTGATGCGACAAATAAGCGAGTTTACACTATACATTTCGAAGCTATTTTTATAAGATGAACAAATCCCTCACTTGAAAGCAATACAGACAGATTTTCTGAAACTTTCGTACGTCGTTAGCTCCAATATGCCACTACATGTAATTATTCGCGGAAATGATTAGGTAGAATCAATGAAATCTTTACGATCTATGAAGAGAGAGAAAACAGCCTGTGCTTTTATCTGCTGTCAATCTGCATTCCATCCGTTTGTTTGTCTTCGAGGACAACCAGAAGTTCACGCACGTGACCTGGCGGGGGGCAAAGAATGAAAGAAACCTACCTGGTTAGCCTCCTACCTGCTGCTCTGCGCTGTTGCAACATGAAGACCATAAATTAAACAACGTTTAAATGGAAGAAAATTAATTTTTAATTAGCGTGCTCTCATATTATTCTAGCAAGAAAAAGTAAAAATGAGCATGCAATATTAATACTAACAAACATTTGGAAGAATTTTGAAGTATATAAAATAAATAGTTTTCATAATATTTTGGGAAAAAATATGCCATGTTATTATATAGGGAAATCCCATCGCATTCCGAGTGTTGGACACAGCCTTAAGGTGTTTTACACTCACAGTATATTTTTCAGATTAAAAGTTATATATTTACCAAATTAGGTTGAAATTGCTCCAAACGTTTAGGAGTTACGCAGGAATACACGTATATTCATATATATACGTACATTGAAATATATAATCGTAGATGAACGAGTACGGCGTTGTCCGTGTATATTCCCAATCCATCTGGCACGCCTCTTCATGCCTAAACTTAGTTCTAAATGTTATCGCTATCGGAATATAATAGCTTGGGGAACACGAGAACTATGGATTCGACACTTGTCTCGGCCATTTGAAATATTTTATTTTTCACTTCTTTTCACTTCCAGGGCTAAACATTGTCTTTAACGCTACTATTAATCTCAGCGAGAAGTATGGATTCGACAATAATAGCCATCATTTTCGATTATTTTTACATGTCAACCCCTTCCCACCACCCTAGGGGCGCTAATGGAGGTTAAGTATAGACATAAATGGTACAGGAAGTGTCATCAATCAACTTACGGATCCCCCAAAATTATGGATTCGACATTAATATAGGCCATTTGTAATTATTTTTACCTGTCACTATCCTCCCCCCTGTCAGGAGTACTAATTGGAGCTGAATTTGGGTTTAAGCTACATCGATAATGTAACCGTTCCTCTCAGCGATCCATGAAAAACTTATGATTCAACACTAATATCGGTTGTTTTCGATCATTTTTACAGCGTCCCTCCTATTTCTCCTAAGTATGCTAGGGAAATCACACTTCTGCTGGGGAACGAACTTGCACTTTGAAGCCATTGAGACTGTCACAATCAGCTCATGGACCTTGAAAACTATAGATTTTACAATAATGTCGGTTTTTTTGATCGTTTATATATGTCTTCCCCGTCCCACTCTACTTAGGTGTCTGTTCCTAAGGCGGTCTTACCCCCACAGTACTATTTTCCAGACTATAAATAATATGTGTACTAAGGTTGGTTATAATTGCTCCGGACGTTCCAGAGTTATACTGGGACATACATACACACACGTACAATTGCATACACTGTACGTGAATACACAGCTTGTATTCAGCACAATGAGATATATGTATTGCTATATCATTAGCTTTAAACATTTTGGGTGTGCTATTTATAGTAATAATAATGCAGAAAATATTTGATTTCAGCTATAAATATATAAATTATGTTTCATTTACACAGCAACATATGGCGCGTTCAGTGCACAAGGAATTAAGTCATTTTGGTCATTTTGGACGTGCTTCATCTTCCAAATTTCTATATGAAGTCCTTTCAAAGCTTAAAAGATTGTAAATAAGTCTTATAATGTTAAAAAAAATGTGTTAACTTTTCCGTATATTAAGCATACCGTGCAAACTTTATGTCTGTTTTTCCTTATAATTGGACTTGATTCCATTGTACTCTGAACATACCATATTCTACCACTTCTTGTGCCGATCTCATTTCGTTCAAGTGCTTTAAGTGTGTCACAGGTCAAGATTTTATTCCGCCTTTTTAACTCAAAATCCTCAAGAGAACAAAAAGTGTTTCTACAAATCTCAGAAACATATTGCATTGAGCATTTCATTTTTCCTTTCAGCAAGTATGAAGACGGAACAGATAGAGAGATTGGTGGTTACTTTCTCCGAAGTCTATAGAAAGTTAGGAGAAAGAGAAGGATGGGAGAAATAGAAAGAAAGAATAAAATATGCCCGAAGGACTGAATATCCGTGAGTTCTGTTGCTTGGTGCAGGAGAGAAGAACTCTCTAAGGAAGGAAGGAGGAGAATATAAGTTTGTTGCGAGTAATTTAGTGGCTGACACTGGTTCCTCGTTGCCTTGAATCGTGCAAGTGCACTTTGTACGATCGAAGAAGAGGAAAGTTAGTAGATGTGCAAAGGCAAGGGGAAAAGGTTAGCGTTTCACAAAATCCTAAACATATCCGCGATCCCCTAGGGCGAATAAGTAACGAGTGAGAACTCCACACAAACTGAAAGGAGAAGCACCGGAATATTTATTTGTGCTTGTCGCATTGCAGCAGGGTTGCCACGAGAATCTCTCCTTGTATACAGTCAATGCTTCTTCTTACATCTATGTATGTACTATCCATATGTGCAATTCATGAAATTGCAGCAATCAAAATGCCGGAGGATTACTGTAATTTGTAGTATAGCATAAGATGGAGTACAAAGAGATTACAAAATAATCATTTATTACTCTTTTAATGTTCAAGCAATATACACATTTAAAAAAGCTGTAAACACATTGATATTTATAGTTTCAATTGGCCTTACTTATTGGTTCATTATGAGTTTTATACATTTGTAAAACCTGACGAAGTTGTTCAAGCTCTATTGACTAATTGTATTCCTAACAGGGAACATTAAGACATGCAATACATAGTGAATTTTAGCAATAGTGTTTCCAAGCTGTCGCTATAAAACTCTAAGAAAATAAAGTTGATACTACGAAAACAATATTATAAAAGTATCTGCTCAAAATATCAATTTTATTGTGAATAGGATAGTAATTTCAAGCTGAGACACTAAATCATAATTTTATTTCTTTCTTTTCTAAATATACAACATTAAAAAAGAAATAGGATTTCTGTATTTATTCGCAAAAGGAAAAAAAATAATTGATTCTTTTTGAAGTAAAGAGCCATTTTCCATAATTCATACACGTCTAACATGTATCATTTTTAGTTATTCGCATTGTGCCTGGACATCAGCTTAAAGCTATTTGTTTTATTTAATTGCAAACACTATGGAGAACTTAACGAGTAACTTCTGCCATAAGGATCTCTATTCTATAATGTAAAATGTACTGTGATTTACATTGTGATCTTTCAAAGCACTGCTAAGTCTGTGCTTCGTGAAACAACACACACACACACACACACACACACACACACACACACACACACACACACACACAAAATAGTTTACCTACCTGAAATCTACTGAAATTTAGTTACCTAAACTCTTTTGTCAATTGTCAAAAAAAAAAATGATCGTTCCACGTTTTATTCAAGCTGAATATTGCAATATACGTGCAAATTATAGATTATTCAAAAATACTGTTCCCTTTCTTCAATATCTAACGAAATTCTGATACATAATAATATAATTTATGTTCAGTTTCTGTATGGTTGAGTAATTATTTTAGTCTTTCTTTTCTGCCTAAAAATAGGTTCTAGACCGTTTATTTAACTTAGCTGGTGACGATATTACGTCTTATGAGGGGTACTATGATGCTTGTAGTGGCCCCGCGTAGCGTAGTCGCTAACGCTCTCGCCTTCGGTGCGAGCGGTCCCGGGTTCGATTCCCGGTGGGGTCACTCGGTCGAAAAAGTGTAACAGCTTTTTCAGGCCAGCCACCCTGAATGAGGTTTTCCTGGGTTTTCCTCATTCACACCAGGCAAATGTCGGGGTGGTACCTAACTTATAGGTCCCAGGCCGCTTCCTTCCTTTCCCAATCCTTTCTTCCTTCCCTTTCCCCGGATTGTGTGCTCGCCGAGGGACGTCATCCCTCAAATCGTGAAGGGCTACATGGCCTTAGATGCCGAAAGCCCAAAAATCCAAATCCTATGATGCTTGTATTGGAGTTTAGCATCCTTTTCAGCACCGACACTATGTGAGATGTAGTCCTATTGCTTAATAGGATCCGAAACTCACACATGAGTAAACTCCTAATTGGAATAACCCGTGCCTCCCACGCTGAAGGCACATACCCTAATAGATATACCTTAGACAGGAAAACATGTGTGAGTGATAGAATTGCCAATTAATTTCCATTGAGGTTTAAAGGAGTTACATAAACAACTGAAAATTAAGAAACTATAGTGAAGTAGTAGTTTGATTATTAATATTAGATATATTACATCTACAAGAATTCAGTAATTATATATTCTTTGCACAGATACAAGTATTATAGGGGGCTAGCTTGTTTACCAGCGGGGGCTGAGGGAGAGGGAGAAATGTATGTCAGCATTGCCAGGGGTAGAAAATTGTCACATGAATGTCATCCTGAAGAGTTAGTGTGAGTTGGTTATTTGTTGAGTGCTGTTGTGGTTGCGGTTTTGTTGCTTATTATTCATTTGAGAATGGCTTCACAGCGTAAGAGAGTGCAAACTATACACAGCGAAGCTAGAAAAGTAATGCTAGACCGCTCCGCCACGCGTGTGGTTATAAAATATATAAGGTGAGTAATATGCAAAATGTACCCAAATACGGTAACTGCTTATGGAAATTTGTAAATGACGAGTTTTTTTAAAAAAAAAAACTTTCGATAGGGATTGCATAATTTGCATAAACTCTTTGAATTAAGTGAATATTAGGTGAATTTTTTGACAACGCATTGGCAACTCTGCTCAGGACCGTCGAGTGACCGTTTCTTGGTGACGGGGATGGGGCACCTGTCAATCAAATGTGAATTCCTTAGCCTCGCATTAAAGCCAGCTCCCTCCTTTACATCTGCTACGTGTCCTTCCATTAGAAGCAAAATTGTGCATGTTTTTACCATTTGAATCATATTTTAAAAGACAAGGATTTCAGGAATGATCTAAAAAAAAAATGGATCAAAACTGCTATCTTGGCCAATAATTAGTTTTTGGATCAGGGGTCACAAAAGTTTGGAACGGCCCCTAAATGGAGTTTTCGTAATTTTTACGGAATAAGCACATTATACTGAGTAAATTTTTGTTTTGGTTTGGCTACACTACATATAGTTCTCAAAATATGAAGTATAAAAGAAAATGTTTGATTGAATGGAATATATTGTTTTTTTTTTGTTTGTTTTTTTTGGATCAAGGGAAACAAAATTTTTAAACGTCTTCTAAATCGAGTTTTCATATTTTTTACGGAATAAGCACATCATAGTGAACAAATTGTTAGTTTTGGTTTGGCTATACTATATTTAGTTCTCAAAACATTGGGCGTACAAGAAAATGTTTAATTGAATGAAATATATTGAATTTTGTGGATCAGGAACCAAAACATTTTTGAAAGGCCCCTAAATCGAGTTTTCGTATTTTTTTAGTTACACTGAGTTGTGATAGTTCGGGTTTGGCTACATTATATGTAAATCTCGAGATATAAGGCCTACAAGAAAATTTTTGCTTAAAATATATTGGATCTTTTGATCCAAAAATATGAACAATGTCTGGACAACAAAATGGCGTTTGTTTCTGTCTTTTTGAGTCTGATTCATAATTTTATCTTCTTTACACTTTAACATGTAAGTTCATTTCAGTTAGACATTTATACCCACTTGATCTCATCTCAAGTTTACCTGCTTTACCTCACAGGATATCTTTTACTTTTCAGTTCTACTTCTACTATATGCAACTTATCAGTAAAAATGATGTCTAGTGTCTAAAAATGATGGTGACTAGTTATTTCAAAATCTGTCCTAAATAATACTATGATAAAAGTTTTGTTCTAGTCTCCAGAAATTGGTAGATAATACTTAGCGTAGAGGACACTGGGGCTATTTGAGCCAAAATAAGAAAAACACTCACTACGCACTTACTGTATGCAGCAGTGCCATGAACTTCTGTTTAGATTTGAGTTAGTGTTTTGTGTAAACGTTAGTGTTTTTATTGTTCTTAATTTCTTCAACGGCTGTCGGAAATGTGAATGTTTTCTTAGCAAAGTGATTTGTAACGATTATTATCTTGGTCTGATATAATATTATGCACACAGTAATTAAGGTCTCAAAGTTGTGTGAGTGCATATACTGTATTTACTGAAACGTTTGCCATTGTGTAAGACACAATGTGTGATATGCATAAAAGTGAGATCTTACTCTTTGCTAAAGATTTTAAGATTAATCTCAAAATTGTATGCATAAAAAGCGAGACAACGTGACATCATTTGAGTTTAATATCAGACACCTGAGTAAATGTTTGGAACTTATGAATCATAATTTGATTCCTCACTTTTCGTATGCATACAGTTGAGTATAATCTCAACTAGTTGAGATTAATCTACAACTTTTTGAACCACGTTAGTACCTATTTTACTTGTCTCACAGTGTGTGAGAGTGGCTCAAAATGACTGAATTTATGGATGTAGAGCCAAGAAGAAAAGAGTTCAAATTTCGGAGAGACTCTGATGTGTGTGACTATAAACGTTCATTTAGATTTCAAAATCAAAATGTGCAATGGATGGCACAGCATTTCCTTGGAGATTTACTGGAAACCAGAGGTGGGGCTCTTAATAATGAGAAGAGTTTTCTTGCGTTATGCTGGGGGACTTTGCTTTTAAACTGGAGCTGTAGAAGATGTTGGCGTTCATCAGTCCACAGTACCAAGAACTAAATGGGAAGTTGTGGCATGAAAAGCTGAACAATGGCTAAAATTCTCCTCAACTGCATTCTTATCAAGAAACCAGCTGAACATGGGGATAATTATATTAAGAGAAAAGTAACTTGTCTTACAATTATTACTACTTTCTGTTGTTTTTTCTAATTTTTATTTTATCTATGTATGAGACATTTGTAACCTTCATGAGTTTCCTTGTTAGTACTGTATTACGTTTATTGCAGTATAAATGAAGCCAAAACAACTGGAGAAATAGCGCAGTGCCCAGAATGGCGCACGATGCACTCTTAACGATAAATAAATACAATAAATTTAAAAATGTTAAAATAAATACATGTTGACGTAGGGAGGAACTTCCCCTTGTTCTTAATGAATTCATAGTGGACACCTCTTAGGGTCACCGATAGCCCGTCCACTTCCGATGTCAACATTTCAATATTTTAGATTTGAAGGTGATTCCCGACACCAAGATAAGACAAAAAGTATAGCCAACCTGGGTGTACGAATGCTTCCTTTCGGAGTTATAGGCTGCCAAAAATATGTAAAAAATGAACTTCAAAGCTTCATAGCCCCAAAACTATGGGACCTACCGTAGTTGGGTCAAGACTTCACTTAGGAACTAGTATTGCACTGTTCAAATATTCATGTTTCAGTTTCCTAAGGTACTTCCTCAATAATTTTTATATTAACTGTTTTTAGAGGTAGGTAGTGTTAAAATAATATCCCTTTGCCAAACTCCCTCTATAAAAATTATTGCGTGAGTACCTTAGGATATGCATTGTTGGGTAGCTCACATATTAGTTCGTAAGTGAAATCTTGACCTGACTACGGTAGGTATCATAGTTTTGGAGCCACGGGCCTTTAAATTACATTTTTTCATGTTTTCGGCAGCCTATAAGTCTGAAAGGAAGCATTTGTGCAGGCAGGTTGGTCTATACTTTTTGTAATATCTTGGTGTCAGAAATCACCACCCTAATTATTTCGGTGTTTTTTAAACACCCTGTATATAAAATTAAATGTCACTGTGTTTGTACTCTTAATCTCTTGAACCACCCGACCGATCTCGATCAAATTTTCAACATAGATGAGGTTTAGACCTCGGATGGTTTTTATCATGTCACTTTCACGGTGCAACTTAGAAGAGGGGAAGACATTTAAAAATAATCGAAAATGACCAATATTAGTATCGTATCTATAGTTTTCTGGATCGCTGAGTTGAACAGTAATACTTCCGATCCCTTTTACATCCAAAGTCAGCTCTACAACTTGGGAAAGTGGCAGATACATAAAAATGATTTTAAAAAATGACCAATATTAGTGTCGAATCCGTAGTTTTCGGGGTCGTTGAGTTGAATAGTGATACTTCCGATCTCGTATACATACAAATTCAGCCCCGCAACTTGGGGAGGGGTAGATCCATAAAAACGATAAAAAAAGATTTACCAATATTAGTGTCGATTCCATAGTTTTCCGACTTGCTGAGGTGACCAGCAACACTTCCGATCCCGTTAACCATTTTAGGATTTTTGGCAACTTTTGTTACCATGGCGTAGTATCGTCTTTGACCCCTTATTTAGGTTCTATAACAGGTATTTAAGAAGGGGTTTTTATTAGTCAAATCAATGATGGACCAAAGAACACTCCAGATGCTTTTTCGAACCGGATGATCAACTTGGCGGTGCCAAGGGAGGCGGAGGGCCGTGATTTATTTTATTTTCTCTTAAGGCAAAATTCAAATTTTTTCACTCCTTTAGTTTTCACGATATCAGATTGGAACTTTGCATACAGATTGTATGTACCTTCGGGTACTTCTCAAATTTTTCTAAGATCCCTACGTAAAAACTGAGTCCGGGCACGAGGGGCGCAAATGTTCCAAGCGGGTAATTTTTCAGAAAAATGTTTGTTTTTGTTTTTTCCAGATTTTTCCGGTTCATATATATGATACGTACCCCGTGAGTGGTACCGTTGGAAAGGGATTGTTATGCTAAAGAAAATAACGTTAGAAGCATGACTTTAGGCTAAATAGTAATGATGCAGTAAATTTTTATAATATGTATATATCTGTGTGCATATATAGTGAAAGCCTAAACTCAGACTTTCAACAATTTTTCCGCCCTTTGTTTTTAAGATACAAGATTGAAATTTTGCACACGTATTACCTACATAACAATGTATTTTTACAAAACTTGAGACCCCCTACGTTAGCCCAGGCTTAGGTCAGAGAGGCAAAATATTTTAGTAGGATTTTCAAAAATACTTCTGTTTTTTTTTATATATATATATATAATTTTCCGGTTCAGGTGTTTGATACGGACATGTGAGCGATACCGATGGAATAGGCTTATTATACTGAAGAAAATGGCGTTTGAACCATGACTTTAGGTCAAATAAGAATGACGTAGTACATTTTTGAATTATATATTTTTTTTGTATATGTATATACATATATGAAAAAATTAATCACCTTCAGACATTCAAAAATTTCTCCCGAACTCAGTTTTCAAAATACAAGAACGAAATTTTGCACACGTATTAAGTACAACATATTATCTTAAAAATATTCAGATCCCTATTTGAACCCAGGCTCGGGCCAGAGGGGCACAGACATTTCCAAAAAAAATCGAAAAATTGTTTTCTTTTTTAATTTTATTGTTTCTGGTGTATAATACGGACAAGAGAGTGGTTTCGTTGGAAAGTATGATCTATGCTGAACCAATTGAAGTATGAACTATGATCCTACGATAAATAGTAAGGAAGCAGTAGCTGTTTGAGTGAAAGTCTAAAATCTACATCAAAAAGTGGAAATCCTAAGCGGGTTATATCCAAATTCAGCCTCGCAGCTTGGGGGAGGGAGAGGGAGGAAATGTATAAAAATGATCGAAAATGACCAGTATCAATGTCGAATCCATTGTCTTTAGGCTCGCTGAGATGAACAGTGGCACTTCCAATGCCATGCCCCGTAACATGGGAGAGGAGGAGGGAGATATATAAAATCATCGAAAATGACAGATATTAGTGCTAAATCCATGGATCGCTGAGATGAACAATGACACTTCCGATGCCGTTTAAATCTAAATTCAGCCCCGTAGCTTGGGGGAGGGGATATATACTGTACATATATATACCTGTATATAAAATGATGGGAAATGACCGATATTAGAGAGCGCTTCAGTAACAGTAAAAAGTGATTGACTAACTTTTTTATATTAACCCAGCGAAGCGGGTAATTGACGCTAGTCGATTATTAATTGGCTCCTCAAATTTGAAGCAGAGTTGAGGCTATATAGTGCTGAGAACTTGGTCGTCACTATTTTATATTGCTGGAATATTCAAACTAAAGTAGCTTGAATATTCAAACTTTAATCAATCTAATCCAACAGAAGAAAAAGTCGTGTTTTTGTGCTGGATAAATAACGTTACTGATTTTAATTTTACTGATTTTAATTTTTTATCTTTTTTTTTTGTAAAGAATGTTTTCACTTGCTGCACAGCTGTGGATTTCTGATTTAGAAAAGGGAAGGAAATAAACATCGCTTTCATTACGTCATTTCTGTATGAAATGTCATCAAAGCTAGGTCCACATGAGACGAAACTGCATATCACAGCGAGAACAATCTCATTTGCCATTTGTTCTTTTTATACATACGAATTACGAGTAAGAACACACTTGTAGATTAATCTCGTTCGAGAGGTGAGATTATACTCGCTGGTACTTACTCATCTTTATGCATATCACCCAATGTTTTCATATTTCGGATGGCATTTCGTTGCCTTTGTCCTTCTCATCTGCAGATTGCAAAATTCCAATATTTATGTTAGTGTTATTTTTCTTTGACCATGTAAATTTTGTTCATAAATGTTTAGTGTGGTTTAATAGATATAATAGTAACAGTAGCAAATTGGTGCCAATAAATAAGTAGAATAACTGTTTAGAAACTACTAACTATTAATTATGTAGAATGAATCCTACAGTTCATCAGGATATAGTGAAGAGATTAAATACTAATATGTATAACAAAAGTGAATTTCAATCTGACTCGCTAACTGATTCACTCATCAATAGATCCCCGAAGCTTGTAACGTTTAAATTTCCCATAATGATAATTTAATGTAGCTGTTTTATTTTATATTTATATTTAGTATGAATCATAAAATTTTAAATAACTTTTGAAGAAAGAAAAAAAATTCTATTCATGATGTTTTCCTTTTAGGCCATAATTACTGGTTCGTCTATACCCCACTGAACAGATGCCCGAAGAGTAGTGTGGCCCTCACCACCATTCGCGCGCCAATCCAATACAGTACAGAACAACCACAATGGCTTAAAAGGATTAACTCAAATTCTGACCAGACAAGTTTTGTTTCTAAAATTAACGAACGTTTATTGCATCTGACTATTTAAAAAAAAATGTTGTGTCATTAATTCCAAGATCTTGCTGAAGCGACACCCAGCATCGAAACCTTTAAGCTTTACTTAAACGAAGACTATCATTAATCTTATTTA
This sequence comes from Thermobia domestica, assembly GCF_964235325.1. Taxonomy (NCBI): domain Eukaryota; kingdom Metazoa; phylum Arthropoda; class Insecta; order Zygentoma; family Lepismatidae; genus Thermobia; species Thermobia domestica. Next base: position 111,729,265 of record NC_137465.1, on the reverse strand, counting down.
TAGTACTTCAACTTGAAGACAATATTAATCAGTCAACTGTATGTACAAATATGTACTGTTTTCGATTTGACCAAATAAAAATTTTAAATATTTGTATATCTTTTATTGCAATTTCATATTCTTTAAATAACAACAATACTCCTTCATCTCTTAAGGAGTCATTTTCAAGAACGGATAACAAAATTCCTTTAAGAAATTGGAAAAGGAAAATAACTCATTGCTATCACTAAACATAGTATAGTTTACAGTTGAGGTTAATTCCATATCTCACCAGGCGTGCCCATCTCCAATCAATAAACACACAACAACAACAAAAAAAAATTGTTACTATTATTTTCCCTATAATTCAGCACATTTGAAATACTGAATACACTCCCTTTTACGGAGGGCAAAAGCTTGATATTTATATCTCATTTCATTTAACGATATTCGTTTAGTTATCCGCAAGACCATGCATGACATTAATATCAAAGCAATACAACACACAATAAGAAAGAAATCTACCTAACTAATCTAATCTAACCTAACCTATAGCTATCCTACTTCTACCTCATTTAGTACAAATATTGAAACCACATTTCATATTTAAGAGGGCGGATAACTTGCACATTATATATATATATATATATATATATATATATATATATATATATATATATATATATATATATATATATATTCACATCATATGAAATTCACAGAATAATAAAAGAAATCAGACACATAAATAAATTGCACGCTGGAGTTGCCTCAACATCTATTTACGCTATCAGGAATAACAAATTTATTTTTCACTAGTTTCTCGAAAGTATGCAAATGAGGTTTTGATTATACAGCATAATTCAATTTCTATGGAATTTTGAATTTATATGTTAACCGTATCACAACAACAACGCTCATGAAAGAAAAAAAAAACCTAACTTAAAGTGACTATGGAATCAGTACCGTCAACAGTATTAATATATATCAAATAACATGCTTTTAAGATGTCAACATCAAGACGATGTGCAGAGCTTTCACTATCTAGTCTCATAGCAGCAGCTAATTATAAGACTCGAAGTTCATGACTATTAGATTTTATCATTACTCATTTTCTTCCCCTCTAAAGACTGTCTGAAATTGTGTGACTTAGCGATACGCTTAACAACTCTTCATCATCATCATATACATAATGGAAAAATGACTATTGTCTCTGGTTAACAATTTTGAATTTAGTCATCAAAACAATGTCACTGATACCCCAAAGTCACTTATACTTCAAATGGTTTAAAGAGAAGTTCTCATGCAACTTCTAGAAGTCAACAAAATGGAGGATATAGTCACTAACCTGTATCCTGAGATGCTCACACAGTACTAAAATTTACCACCTGGTTGACTATCTGGTTGGTTCCAATATTACCTGAGCATCCTCCTTGTTTCCAAATTACCCTGAATAGCACCAAGAAAACATATTGGACGGCTTCCATCTCTTTTGATCAACCTCTAGTTGAATTGCCATGTTAAAGATAGGCCGTTCCCAGAGGAAACATTTTTAGTCACAATTTATATCTCACAAGAGCCCTATTTTTGCCTAATTGTGTGCCAGGTTAGTCAAATTTCTGGTTTTGACAGGGTTTACGGTCCAAAATTTCCTTTTAGATGCACATTTTCCTTTTATATTTTAGAAGGGCTCTTGTGCTCTTTTCCTGTTATATTTTATATAGGATCTTCTGTACACAATACACACCCCCTCTTGACAACACTAGATTTAACTATAATAAGTATTGATATTTAATTTTTAGGACTCTTAAAATATAAAATCAGTTTTAACAAAAAGAAAAGAGAATTTATTTATTTATTTCCGCATATTCCATTATTCTTTTTCTTCTATATTGAGTATTTAATGTGGCTGTTCCCACTTTGAGACATAACATGGCAGACATTTGTTTACATCTCAGGAAGACGCACAATTCATGCAAGGTCAGACTTCAAAACCCCAGACCAGGTAAGCTTGTCATGGAACACATTAAGGTGTTCGTACTTTTATGAGAATAATGGCAGTTATGCTAAATATAATTTGAATCTCTATAAAGATAAACAATAAATTCTATCTTTCTTCCGGTCAAACATTAGGCCTAAAATTATGTAAACAAAAATAACCTATAACGTTTTTTCGTACATTAATGCCGAATAACTTTTGGATTTAAAACAATTTCATTATTATTGACTACAATCGTAATAATAAATAGGTTATCTCATGTCATCGTAGTATAATTCCGTAGTATTAACAAGATAAATATAGTGACTTAAATATAGTGACTGCAAAGCACACCATCTGAGCCGTCATGCTACATCACTTACGTTATGTAGCTATCAATGTTATATTGTCGGTACTGATTTACAATATGCTAGTCAGCAGTAATACATATCATAATAAAAATAACCTACCGATAAAATGTACAAGGAATACTGTAATATAGAATTTTATCTAATGTTACCGGTAGTGAAAAACATACCGTAACAAGCTATTAGGCATAGAGCTTTGAAACTTTGTATAAATATTCTTCTTGCACCCTAGAATAATTTCTTAACTATTTAAGGTTGCAGATAAGAAGACGTTTTGTAAAGAATGGTTGGGGCTGCAGATTGTCAGGCTCAGAAACTGTGTAGAAATGTTCTCCTTGCATCCTAAACCGTAGATTAGATATAATGTAGCAAATTAAAATCCTAAAACGTCAATTGTTATTTTTCCACCAGATTTCCGATACTATTGAAGCAAAGCCATGAAATTGTCTTTTCGATACTCACTTGCATCCAATATCAAGGAGATATAAAATATTGTCCGCGGTATCGCACACTGAGAGAAATCCGTTCTCCGGACAGCGGTATATTGTACAAATATACGGTATCTTCTTGCTTACTACAGAAATCAGTACGGAGCATACGTTATCCGTATGAAACATAGGCACTCCCCTTAGATGTTATATCATGCCGTTGCAGGATGTCTGACATCTAACAGTTTTCTGTATATCACGTGCATATACTTAGGTTACATTCCTAAGCTATATATGTTATATACGTCCATTTGTATGTGAAATCCTGACCGCCTATATTGTTTCATACGGAAAGTACGTATAGATGGAACACATATACGGAAAGTATTATAAAACATACGTTTTCAGTCTGCTGTACGTTAAGTCCAAAAACTACAGGAATTACGCATGTAACCTAACTTTTTAAGTACGCCACCTACAATTTTTTTTCCCAGTGCATGAAGTCATACGCTAGTAATCTCTATATAAATCATGACTGACTTATCAACGTTCAGGACAGGCCGCTTAAGCTACAAACATAAAATTTAAACAGGATATGGGATTTGTGCTGTTAGATATCGCTAAGAAACTATTTTTGTAAAGTCAGCGGGAACAGTGGACGGAAAATAGTGGCAACAAGATCCTTATCTTAAAATGTCCTTATCTCGGAATTTGTTAATGTTGGCTTGTAATTTGGTAAGTTTGCTGACGTATTGCAGTGCCTCTTGATGATTCTAGGTACACTATAATTTGTAAACTATTTAACGTGGAATGCAGGATTGAATTATGCGGTATTATCACCGAGCTAATTTTGGCAGTTTTCTCCCTCCCCAGCAAACGCTACCTACTTTTCCAATCAGCAAAATGTAATGTTAAGACCAATCTGAAATTCATTGTAACCGCATACAATTTAAATAATTGGTATTGGTATCACCAGTGTCGTATTTAGGAGGGACTTCCGGGCTTAAGCCACCCCCCCCCCCCCGAAATCTTACTTATTATAGTAAAGTATATGAAATATCTTGCAGAATTTTCACATTTTCAGGCAAATCCCCCTCCTCCGAAAGTTAGCAAAGCCCTCCCCGAAACAAAATCGTAAATACGTCACTGGGTATCACATTTGAAATCATCCTTCATATTAAGGCATGGATCTGTGTGTACACGTAAATTCCAGCTGTAAACAAATTATTGATATAATATCTGAATATAATGCTCTGGGCAGTAACTTAGCATACTGTAGGAAATTTGCATTGACAACCATATAAAATATCCAAAAGGTTTATCATAGAGATGATAATTAATTGAAACAACTTCTTTACCACATGCAGGTAGTAACAGCAGAATCATATCACGAAATGTTACTTTACATGCTACGCATTATATTTCTTCTACGCATCTATAATTAAAAGAAAAGTATTGATTAATCAAAATTTATATTAAATATATTAACTACTTATTATTTGAGTTAAAATGTAAGATACAAGTTATACAAGAGGAAGTCGATAACCTAAACAGAAATTAAATTAAATACACAATAAAGGATTCGAAGTAATAAATATTAGTTACAGAAGGAAGTAAATATATAATTTAATTTGCATTGAGGTGATTTCGGCCTTTAGATACATGCTGTGGTGTTTAAGAATAGTAACTGCTTATTACTGTTGTGGTACAAAACTAGAAAATTTTATATATATGTCCTTTCTATGATTAACAATTTGAAAGCTACTACGAATACTACTCTCCATGTACTGTCATAAGAGATCTAATACTCTTTTATTCAAATAATGCTGTTACTATGTTATCACACTGATAATGTTACTACTACTAACTAAGTTGCAGGGCTACTAGTACGACAATTACTGTCATACGTTACCGACAAATAGTGTTTTAATAGAACAGTTACTAATCTACAGTGCTATTGATACTGCTCCTAACAAAGTTGCCAATGCCAATAGTTCCAAATGCTATTGGTATGTTAAATTCTAGATGGGTCACTAAACTTTAAAGCAACAATCTACTAATGTTCTATTGTTGTCATATTATGATATATGCAGTATTTAAACGATAGATTTCACATGTTCACAATATAAATTTCATATTATGTTTGATTTCTGATTTCTGGCATAAAAACTAATTTACTTTAGAAATATGTGAGGACAAGACAAATTGTTACATAATGTTACATACTATACGGAATTGCATATGAAGTTCCACTTGGACGCAGAATTTTCGATATGTAGAAGCTCGTTTTTCGAGGGAAAACAGACCGTGCGATGTGACTGATTACAATTCACTGTAGGCAATAATATCTTATAGCAAATCTGTTTCATATTCCTGGGTGGAATTTTCCTTAGATGGCGACTACTGGGCTGAACGTTCAGTTCTTCTTGGAAATCATCTCGGCCACCACACGAGAGCTGTCCTTATAGGCAGGCTGGTAGCCGGCCCAAAAATGTAGGGGGGGGCACGGCTGAAGTTAGGGGGGCCCGATCCAAAAATATTATAGTTCATCACCATATTATAGTTTATTTGCAAGCCTACCCTGAACATTTTAGGGGGGGCCGCAAAAATTTAGCCCCCCCTAGACCCCCCTGGATACGGGGCTGCTTATTGGCCTATTACTACATCAGCAGTTACGCAATTTGGATTAATAAACTTCACAGCTCTTTCCAGTTTTTATATTTCTTCCAACGTTCCAAACGAAATGGGTCTGAAATTATCTAGGAACTACTCAACGACGCGACGATTGAAAGTTCATTTATCGAACAAAGAAGAAGGGGTGCTACTAATTGCTAAAAAGTACAATAAACTAAAATAAATAAATTAATCGCCTTCTATTTCTAATCTATCTATATTATAAAAGAGAACGTACAAATCCTTTGTTCCCTCATCACGCTAATACGGCTGAACCAATTTCTTTTATTTTTGGGGGGTTATTAGGATTTGGACCCTAGATGGTTTTTTTCATATCACTTTAATTTTTAATTACCAGTGTCTTGAGATAATTGACCATTCAAGTGTCCATAACGTACAAATCCTTTGTTAGTTTATCATAGGTAAAAATAAACGTATTTATATGCAACCCGCATGACCGTGTCACTCGGCGGGTTAACATAAATGACAGGCGCTATAATGTTAACATTAATGCAATCTTCTATGGTTTTTATCATATCAATTGAAAGCGAAAAAGTAAAAATTATCTAAGTAACAAAGTTTATTGCGTTCCGGGGTGACCGCAGCGAAGCGGGACGGGTTAACATAAATGACAGGCGATATAATGTTAACATTTACTGCAATCTTCTATGGTTTTTATCATATCACTTGAAAGCGAAAAAGTAAAAATTATCTAAGTAACAAAGTTTATTGCGTTCCGGGGTGACCGCAGCGAAGCGGGGTGAACGCTGCTAGTCTGCAATATTGCTGATAACCAGGGACGGAAATTTTAATGTACGTAATCATATGTGACTAGCTTATATTTAAGAATGTTGAAATCATCAGTTGGTACACTGGACTTTATTTACTGCTTAGGTAGCAGGTTTTGTGTCTGTCGTATCGACTTTGGTTTTATAATAGTTTTGGACTATTCTTTCAGCTTGAAAGCGTGCAAGATATGTTCATATTTCATTCCTGTGCTGTTTATACACAAAACATTGATGATTTTAATGAATCGAGAGACTCCTACCCTTATTCACTTATTAGAGACGAGAGCAATTGTATATGAAAAGAGGGAGGTAACGCAAAGAATAGTAGACAAGTATAGAAACTACAATGATGTTACAATTTGATCTAAGTGTAACTAAGTCAGCGTGATGAATAAAATCGTCTATAATTTCTGGGAGTGTACATTGTATAAAATATCCCCTTACCACAAAAGAATATCATAGATGTAAACTCGATTACATTGTGGTAGCAGTCGTAATGCAACAACAGTTTCCAACTAATGCAAATTAATATTTAAATTAATTCTTATGTAAGTCCGAAGCTGATAGATACGTTTGCTATAAATAGTTTGCAGTTAGGAAATTAATAAAGATCTGTGTTCACATTTTGATATAAAGAACTACGTCTACCAATATTCTTCAATAGACCTATTAGGGTTTTGGTTACGTTTCAATTTAAAGTTACACTAAAAGAAGAGAGATCTCTCTTTATCATTGATATAGAGTAGAATTTAATAAAAGAATTCACAAATATTACACACAATGAAAATTCAGACTTTCTGTTAAAACTGAAATACCTTCTTCGCCATTTACAGATAAACAATGAAATTATTACAAATATAATAACAGTTTCTACGATAAAAGAATTTCTGTTAAATATGTTTTACAGGGTCATTCCAGGAACTATAAGATCGTTTGTTATATTTAATTCGAAACATTGGTAGATGTCTAGTAGGATAGTTATTTCACACAAATATGAGCTTATCTAAAAGAGATCAAAAATGTATTCAAGCACAGTATCATTATCTTTCGGAACTTCGGTTCTGCAATAATTTTGTTTAAATAAAGTTCAACCGAAAATCGTATAGTTGTAAGCGCATCCATAATATGTACAATTAAGTTAACCGAAAACACGATATTTCGTAAATCCAAACCAGCTTAGATCTCACAAGGGAACCTTCCGAAAATGATAGTTGCAGTGGAAGATGTGGCCTATGCCAATTGAAAGAGCTGTAACAGAGATGAGCATTCCCAAAAAATTAGCTGCCCATAGCAATAGGTTCAAGAAATATAAGGGGTGGAAGTTCGAGAAACAGCAAGGTTAGACAAGGGGGAAAAATGCAAATTCCGCAAAAAAAAAAAAAAAAAAAAAAAAAAAAAAAAGGAGGCACGGCAAAATACAATGCTGACAAGTGATGTATAGAAAGAGACTTGCCACTATAGGGAACAAATCAAGGCCACCAGTGGTTTTAACAGTGTTGCCAACTGCAATGAAAAGTACATGTTTTGCAGAGAGCACTATATGAAGTGAGTGCAATATTCAGTGCCATATAGAACATAAGATATGGCATGTATAATCAGTGGTAAAATCTAACAAAAGAAAATAGAAAAAAACAGAAGTACGAAAAATGCGGAAAAGACGAAGTTGGCCATAATGCGCCACATTTGATCACGAACTGTGCATATTAGAATGAACAAAACAGGAAAGCACCAACTATGTAGGAAACCCACGTACCTAGAGTCAAAAAGAAAAACGAGTTCCAAAGTTGGCAGCACTGGCCATGAAAATCCAGACAATTCTAATATAGTTAGGCCACTCGCTTCACAGAAAGAAAATTCCGGCAAGAGGCATTAGCCTTCGCATCATTTGTACATGCTCGTCCACATTGTACGAGCAATTGTTCGATGAGACAATGGTCCAAACAGAAGATACATTTGCAGTGAGCACAGAGGAATACTGCCAATCCGTCATACATGGCACAATGATCGCCTGTGAATGTCTCGAAACAGTACTCTAGAGGTGTCGGAACCTTTGGTGGTCTTTCTATCACATATCCACACCTGTAGAAAGCAAACATAATCAAAGGCTTGATCTGCTGTGTGTTGCTGTCTGCAGTACTATCACCGCCTATATGATATATCCAGAGTGTTCCACCTAACTCTGCGACTGAAATAGTTTCAAAGCGAAAAAATGTGACACATCCAGTTGTGCAGGAATGTACCTATGTCAGCGGGCGACAAACTTCTGTGAGACGCAAGTGGCCTCAAGTCTCCCATCATAGAGTCCCAGGGGCCAACTTCAAAATTTCAAATAGCACCATCGGTCGAGTTATATTTCTTTCGATAAATCATGGAATATGCAACAACGCATATCAGAAATATTTACTATATGGGATTTCAAAATGGCCGCCAAAAATATCTGCTCGGTGACAAGAACTACGTGCATTTTGGCGGCCATTTTGAAACCCGTGCTTCATATGGCAAATGTTTCTTATAGGCGGTATTGTATCTATCCAGAGAAATATCATCCACCCCCTATTCCCATTTGAAATGTTGCGGTTGACCACTCGAGCCTTATGATGAGGACCCTGGGGACTTGCTTCTTACAAAGTTTTCTAGGAACTCGACATGAGTACATTCCTGAACAATTGGATTTGCAACATCTCTTTTCGCTTCGCAGCAATTTGAGATCACAATGTTCGATGCCATGTTAAGGCACAACATATATTTGTGGCGGCCATTTTGAAAAACATGCTTCATATAGCAAATGTTTCCTATATGTGTTGTTGCACATTCCATGATCTATCGAGAGAGGTACCACTCTGTCCCTGTTGCCATTTGAAAGTTTGAAGTTGGCTCCTGGGGCACTATGATGGTGATCCTGGGGGCACTTGCTTCTCACATTCTTTTATCACCCCCTGACATTGGTACTTTCCTGCACAACTGGATCAGTCACATTTTTGTTCGTTTCTCAAATTTTTCAGGTCCCAAACTTTGGTGGGACACCCTGTATATTCCCACATACGACCCAACCATGACATAATTTTACTTCTATTATAGGTTGTTGGCTCAATCCAACCATTTCATGTTCCCCGACTTGGCATTGCCTCAATCACTCTAGCATTGATGCATTCCGAGTGATGCCTGTTGCCGGAATTTTCTTTTTGTGAAGCAAGTGGCCTAACTATGTTAGACTTGTCTGGATGTTCATGGCCAGTGCTGCCAACTTTGGAACTCGTTTTTCTTTTCGACTCTAGTTGCGTCGGTTTCCTGCATAGTCGGTGCTTCTTGTTTTGTCCATTCTAATACGCACAGCTCGTGATAAAATGTGGCGCATTATGGTCAACTCCATCTTTTCCGTATTTTTCGTACTTCTGTTTTTTCTATTTTCTTTTGTTAGATTGTACCACTGATTATACACGCCATGTCTTATTTTCTACATGACACTGAATATTGCACTCACTTCATATGCGTTGCAAAACATGTACTTTTTATTGCAGTTGGCAACACTGTTAACCCTACTGGTGGCCTTGATTTGTTCCCTATTGTTGCAAGTCTCTTTCTATACATCACTTGTCAGCATTGTATTTTGCCGTGCCTCCTTTTTTTTTTTTTTTAATTTGCACTTTTCCCCTTTGTCCAACCTTGCTGTTTCCCGAACTTCCACCCCTTATATTTCTTGAACCTATTGCTATGGGCAGCTAATTTTTTGGGAATGCTCATCTCTGTTACAGCTCTTTCAATTGGCATAGGCCATACCTTTCACTGCAACTATCATTTTCGGAAGGTTCCCTTGTCAGCAAATTTCATCTAGAAAAATATGTCAACGCTGTCTGTAACAATCAATTATCATTTTCTATACTTTCCATTATGTTATCTCTAAAAGACAGTCTGTGCTCAATACTTCTCTTTTGATGATTTACATACACTTCTAAAATGGACAAGAGAGGAATGGGCAAAGAACTTACCCTCACACTGGTACAAATGAACATGAAGATTCAGCCTTGAATTACAGGAGGATTTACTGTTACTCAAAAGGTGTGTCATTTTACTAAGTAAATTAAGCCAAAATTACTAAATCACAACTGCACATTGTTCACCTGAGAGCAGGCAGGATGAAGGATATTGCCTTGGAGGAAGTTTCGTAGCCTGATCTTGTCAGAGATCTATATCAACTCGATCTACAAAAGAATATCATCACATTCCATAACAAAAAATTGCCGTTTTCTAAACTTATCAGTGTATTGTCCTAATAAAATATTTATCTTCCAACCAACGTGATTAGAATTCTGTAAGAGTAGCAATTTATATCGATTTGAAACTACATTAGAATATTCAGATTGTTAACCAACAGCCGGTATATTCATCTAATCAAGTTCCAACTTATTCCGGTGAAACAAATAAAGACAGTGGATGGGCATGTTTAACCGATATTTTTGTAATATTTCTGTGAATGTTGAAGAATACGTTCACTGTGTAAGTGACTCAGATAGCTACTTGAGAGTTGCGTCATAGAATGTCAACTAACGATTATTTCCGCTGCATCTTTTACATTTACTTTTAATATTTTACTTTATAGTTTTTAAGCACTTTAACAAGCTTTCTCCATTTTCTCGCGGCAAAGGGAGAACTAAAGAATATCCTCTCTACCAGCACTTTCTCGGCTGAATAAAAGCGTTAAGGGAGGGTAAATAGTAGGTAATCCTGCTCTTACGACTTAAATATATTTAGAAGAGTTTTAGGGTCTCTACATCAGCGAGAAAGGGAAATAGCTTGTTTTCTTTCACAACGAATGGACCTTTACAAGGATAGAAAACACTTAGAAGCAATGGTATAAGACACGTTGAAAAGGCTTTCTTACGAAAAAGCAAGAACTGTTTCTTTTACTTAAGGGATTTTACATTTTTTAATACATGTTTCGTAATTTTTGTGAGACATGTAAAATTTTCATTCAGGAATAAGAATAGAATAGTATTACAACTGGGAAACATACTGTACATGTAGAAAGAAAGAAATGAATAGTTCTTTGAATGTCCATATAAGTTTTACTAAACATGATGACTTCGTTGGTAAAGAAAGCAAATCCAAAGAAATTAATGATTAATATTGAATAGAACGATACGAGCTTCTATCATTTTCACAATAGGCACATGTGTGTCTGTCTGTCCGCCCGTCTGTCTGTTTCACTATTAACAATCGCAAAATTTATCAGATTTCAACTTAATTTGGTATGTTCATTTCTCCAATCTTCCGAAATAATTATATTACTTGAAGTTACAATCCATCGACAATAAGGAGATAAAAAGAGGTAACGTCAAGCAGCTTTGCCAACATTTACGACGAGAGTGGAATGCCATATCCGAGGATTTTGAGTATCTGTATTTTTATCCTACCTGTTCAAAGAGTTTTTTGCGAGTATCCCAGATGTGGCTCCACTAATGTGAGTACTACATGTTTTGCGAACATCTCATTTAATATGTTCGAAATTTCCAACTGATTCCATATTCAGAATACTATAGCCTACAATGATCTTATTTACAAACTTAAAGTTTGATTTTTCGAATTCCCATTGTCTGTTGTTAAGTATATTTCCAAAGATATATATATAAAATATGTATAAGGGGCTATTCCATAAGCCATCAAAGAACCACCTGTAGGGAGTTTGGCGTTTGGCTACAGGCATATAATATCAAGTACTCACCAACTACCTCTATAAAAATTGTGGAATCATCGCAGAATTCTGCAACTTAGATATTTGGATAGGACACATACCAGTTCCTAAGTGAAGTCTTGACCCGACTACGGTATGTCCCATAGGTTTGGAGCTATGGGTCTTTAAAGTTCATATTTTCATGTTTTCGGCAGCCTATAACTCCGAAAGGAGGCATTTGTGCACCCAGGTTGGTCTACACTTTTTGCCTTATTTTGGTGTTAGGAATCACCTCCCAAACGTTGTCGGGTGTAAGAAGAATATCTTAAATAGAATCATAGATAGTGAAATAATCATTGGGAAGGTAGATGTAGTATCGTTTGATGTGTTAAAATTTTCATATTCTAGTTTTTTTAAGCGAAGTATTATATTATATAATTGTTTGTAAGATACAGAAACCTTCTTTGTTGTAATAGTTTACTTACTGAGTGTATATATCTGAGAAAAATATTAACTTACTTTGCCAAAGCTAATATACATACTTCGAAGCACGTTATTTCCACTTCCAGTGTTTAACGGGGCTTTTATGGTTTTGATCCAGCAAGTGAGATACTTTAAATGCTAATTCCGTTAAAAAGACTTTTAATTTTAGTATTGAAAGCAGAAGTGTTACACAAATATACTATTGATTAAAATGTATATATACACATCAAACTCAACGAGACAATTGTCACCTCTAACGACACATATGACACCCCTGCTTATGTACTATCCTTAAAGGCAAGTAAGAAATTAAATATATTTAATGTTAAACATTTGATTTTACTTTCTTGACTGCCTGATTTTCATATTTGAAAAATGCATTAAACTCACTGGAAACTGGAATCTGTATGGACATAGAAGTCCAGAAACACAAATGTTAAAATCATTCACCTTCCAATACTGCATGGCATGGCAGCAGGTCGCTATCGCATCAGATTATCAGAATCCTACTTCTTGCAACGCTCTTACTTTCCATTTGTTTTTGCACCAGCGTAATCATGCTGTCTCCCATTTGAAACATTCAGCCTAATGTCTACATTTTCCTCACTCGATCTCATTTGCTGAAACCTTCATTTTCCATACAATTGCTCCATTCACTCAATGGCATTGCCATTGCTAGGTCGTAATTCCGTTTTTCAGGAGACGGGAAATTCTCCAATTACTCTAGTCCAATTTATTTATTTATATCAATAGATACAACATTTTAGCCATTTTACAATGAAACATGTAACAACAATTAAAAAATCAGTATTCGAGAAGTAACACGTAACAACAGTAATGCAAAAGATAATAGAATATGAAGACAAAGTATTAACTAATAACATCTACAACTTAATTTTGCATACTGTGGATCGAAAACTACTTTCAGAGGTTAAAGTATATATATATATGGAAGGTTGAAGTCTGTTGAGTTAAATAGAAAGCCTGTACCTGAGCGATTTTCGACTAATGTAAATCTAAGTTTTGAAACATAAAATGTATTCATATCCATGTAGTGTGAATAAGCACTATAAAATTAACTGTGGGAAGTAGACAATTACAGTTTAACTTTCCATTTGCTATTTTACGTACATACAGGGTTTGTCAGGAAAGTAATAGGACTGAGTCGATTTAAAAAAGTTATTGAGCTAATCGTTACAATTCTTTAAAAACTTTCAAAATAGGCTCCTTCTTCGTCGATGCAGCGCTGCCAGCGCGATTTCCAACCATTGAAGGCGTCACGGAAGTCATTCTCCGGAATAGCCTTGAGAGCCGCGGTGCAAGCTGCTTGGATCCCCTCTGTCGTCTCAAAATGCTTGCCTTTCATCGGGCGTTTCAGGCGAGGAAACAAAAAGAAGTCCGGGGGCCACATCTGGGCTGTAGGGCGGCTGCGGAAGCGTTGGAATGCCGGCCTTGATCAGGTAGCTGTTCACAAGAAAGGCGGTGTGAGCCGGGGCGTTGTCGTGGTGCAGCTTCCAGTCGGCTCCGATGTCTAGTCGGACCCGATTGACCCTTCGTTTGAGTCACTTGAGCACTTCCACGTAAAACTTGGCGTTGACGGTTTGTCCAGGAGGATCAAGTTCATGGTGGACGATGCCTTTGATGTCAGAAAAGACAATGAACATCGTTTTCACTTTGGATTTGCTCATTCTTCCCTTTTTTGGGCAAGGAGACGCCGGCGTGTGCCACTCGGAAGATTGCCTCTTTGTCTCGGGATCATACTCAAAGATCCATGATTCGTCACCTGTGATTACGTTATTCAAAAATTGGGGGTCACTTTCACACATGTTCAAATTTTCTTGGCACAATTCCACTCGCCGCAATTTCTGGTCGTCAGTGAGCACTTTTGGGACAATCTTCGCGCACACCTTGCGCATGTTCAAATGCTCCGTCACAATTTCATGAACCACAGTTTTTGGTAAATTTAACATCTGGGCAATTAAACGAATACTTAGTCGACGGTCTGAGTTCAAAACTTCGCGCTCACAAGTCACATTGTCGGTGTTTGTCGAAGTCGAAGGTCTTCCAGCACGGTCTTCATCGGCGACCTCTTCCCGGCCCTCCGAAAAGGCCTTGTGCCACCGAAACACACCACTTCTTGCTAAAGCATCATCTGGGTAAGCCTGCTTGATCATATCAAACGTCTCTGTCGCAGATTTACCGAGTTTAACACAGAATTTAACCGGGTACCTCTGCTCTAACGAACGCTGCATATTCGGCTTGCACAACTCACAGAAACACGTCGCGAGAAAAACCTGCCCTGACTCTCCGTGTGCTCGGAGACAACTGACCAGCCGCTCGTTCGTTAGCTAGGAACGCCCTCTAACGGATCCAGTCGGTGCGCGCACGCTCCGAAATACAGTCATGGCGGAATAAAATCAGTCCTATTACTTCCCGGACAAACCCTGTAGAAATAAAACATCAGTTCTTTTGCGGTTAGTAGTGCAGGATACTATATTAAGTTTACTAATGATAGTGTCATTACTTGAACTACGTAGCTCTAGAACATCGTATCTTTACAAGAACAGTGGCTAAAAGAAGTTGAGAAAGTGTCTAGCTTCAAAAATATGTAGGACAAGCCAAAGACAAATAGGCGAACATTATTAAACTACAGGAGAAACATAGGTGTCGTATTTATATTATTCTTATAGATTTTAATTTGCAACAATTGCAATATGGTCACTGAGAGTAACCTTAACATCAAATATAATACCAAGATAATTATGCGACTATACACTTTGAACAATTATATTACCTATAAAGTAGTCATGTTTAATAAGATTTTCTTGAGGGAAATTATAAGAGTTTATTAGAACTTAACTTCAAACACTACATCAAAAAAAAAGTCGTGACAGATCATTTTGAATGTTAATGGGATCCTGTTGTGCAGACATTTCTCTGAAAAGTTTGCAATATTCAGCAAACGTAAGAATGGGATGTGGTATTAAGATAACTGGAAAGGTCATCTATGAATTAAAGGAAAAGTAAGGGACCAAGAATATTTCCTTTTGAAACACCAGTTTTTACTGAGAGTATGGAGAATGTAACATTACAAATCACTACATGTTGCGATAGCTTGCAATAAGCCTTAGTAACGTACCAGGTATATTTAAAATGTTCGCTAAGTTATGCTAAAGAAGTAAGTGATTTATAAAAATCAAACGATAGTCTTCTTTGCTTGTTAGTGGCTAGGAGTCTGTCTATGGTTAATGAAAGTGACGAATGTATTAGGTTTACAATAGTCCGAAAGTCGCTTCTATGCAGGCTTTTTAATAAACTCCCAGATTTCCACCTACCATTGATACTCTTACCTCAGAAAGAAGTTTTCGATCCACATTGTGCAAAAAAAAAAAAAAAAAACAGCACTGAAATTCGCATACAGATGGCGCGCAGGTGCTTTGTGGTATGATCTGTGAGTTTCAGATTTGTACTTAGTTGTATGTGAACAACCGTAATATGTAGTTGGCACGATAATAATCTTCCTCACGGCAGCAGAGTTGTTCATTTTCGAGCACTATTTCCGCTTATACTGTGTGGGGCAGCGTCTCACTGCAGAAGATTAGCGGGCACGTCTACTGTACTGCTCTGGAGTGTAATTATAGCATACGAAGATGAAGATTTCATCAGCAATATGTGGTTCAGTGATGAAACCTATTGTCTATTAAATTGTCTATTGATGTGTACCTTGATCGCTACATCAATAGACAATTAATTATTGACCTATTCTTGCATGATTTGCACGGGTTTTACAACACTAAAAATCTGTCGTTGCAACAACAATGGACGCAGCAAGACGAGCTACTGCCCACACTGCAAGTGAATCACTTTCCTTCTGGCTACAAGAATTTGAACATCGCTTGATTTCACATGGAACGAATTTCCCATAAACGTTCCACTCTCCTGACTTCACGACTCCAGATACCTACATACAACGGCGCCAATCTCCAAAATTTATGTGGGTGCATATCAATGACGGGACGTGCTAGCATATATGTTTCCATGTAGGTCTCAGGGGTTTTGATTGATTTATTTTTAGTTAACACCTTTTATGAAGACTGTCATATAGGGCTGTGCTGTGACAAAGTAAAATATGCCGGTACTATAAGGATAAGTTGGGGCTGCCCTAGCTCAGTCGGTAGTGTGGCTGACTTAAACACAAAAAACGGGTTCAAACCCGATTCCAAACTAAAATTTTGTAGATGCGGCCCATCCACAAGATTATTTGTGTGAGTACCGGAGCCCTGGAGCACCGACGTAGTCCGCGCGTGCCTACATATACGATATAATGAAGAAAACAATTTTCCGAACACATAACCCTCTACCACTAGACCGGAGTTAAGAGGGAAAGTTTCGGACCTCTATGAAAAACATGTGCGATATAGTGATCAACATTTTCAATACATTATGCACAGGCGCGGTTACTCTTAAATTTAAAATGTTGAGTAACTCAGATAGCTACTTGAGAGTTGCGTCATAGAATGTCAACTAACGATTATTTACTAATGTTGAGTAACATTTAGTTGACATCCATTTGACAACATTTCTTATGTTTCATTATGTTGTAAAAAAAACAAATAAATAAATGTCAACGATGTGATTTCAGTGGTTTGTTTTTCCACATATTGTATGTGTAGTGAATCAAGAGCATTCATTGCCGCAGGTGTCTCCATGAATTATGTAAATAATTACCTAATATGCGTTGCAAGTGTAAATCCTGCCTGATAAGACTAATAACGAGTTTATTCATCTAATTTCTTTTAATGAGTGTCATATTGATACGTCTTGTTGTTATTAATGTGTATTCAAATACAAAGGTTATTGTATTGATGTTTCCTCGCTTCTGGTGTTATTTTTTATGCTACTACTCAGGACAAATAAAATACAGCACGAATAATTGGATCTTCGAAAAACGAATAATATTGTCATCATATTGTCCTAATATTGTTATCATTAGAGTGAAGTATAAATTAGCTTCTCCATTTTGTATACGAAGTTCATTTTATTTCTCGGCATGTATTCTCCTCGTTTTCGAATTGAAACTGCTTATTGTGTTAACGATGTACTTTAAAAAAGGCAACGTGGTCACTATCAGCATTGGACTACTTTTCATATTTATTTTCAATTGTATTTCAAACAATATCCTCCAAAATTTTCTGAATAAGACTGTTTATTGTTATTAGCGGTTGTTTTGCAAGTCAACAAAACTGTTTTTTTTTAATTTCTTATTTTCATTTGTATTGACATTTTGATATTCTATATTTTCCACCTCTATCATTGCTGAAGAAAGAGCTGTAGCTTCACGTTATAAGCTAGTTGGTTCTAGCCTGTTCTGTAATCAGAGCCATAGCTAGAGATTTTGGCGCCCGGGGCAAAGTAGAATTCAGCGCTCCTTAAACTAATTTTACCAAGCTTTTCCGGTTTATTTATTATTATTATTATTATTATTATTATTATTATTATTATTATTATTATTATTATTATTATTATTATTATTATTATTATTATTATTATGCATTCTTGAAGATATTTGAACTAATTATACATAAACACATATTTTTTAATGTAAGAAATATCTTAAATGAGTCTCAACATGGTTTTTATAAGAACAAGTCAATTGTAACAAATCTAATTCATTTTACAGACTTTACCTATAACGCACTGAAAAATAAATTGCAAGTCGACGTAATAAACATAGATATATCAAAAGCTTTTGACTCTGTCAGTCATAAGTATCTCATTAGCAAGCTATCAAATATTGGTTTGTCACCTTTGTACGTTCGCTAGTTTGAAAGCTATCTGTCAAACAGACTATACAGAGTTAAAATTGGACCTGTACATTCTAGTGTAGGCTATGTAAAAAACGAAATACCGCAAGGGTTGGCCTTGGGCCTCCTCTTATTTTCTTTATTTTTAAATGATCTTGCAGAAAAATTCAAATACTCTAAAATTCTGCTATATGCTGACGATATGAAGTTGTTTACATTAGTCAACAATGAGTTCGATAATTATTTACTGCAACAAGACTTACATGCAGTAAACACGTGGTGTAGAAACAATTTTCTAAACATTAATCATAAAAAAACAAAATTTATGACATACGCCAATAAAACTCAATATATTATGCCAGTAAATATGAGGTCAATTGTGTACAAATAGAGAAAGTAAACATTATTAAAGACCTAGGTATTACATTTGACTGTCAGTAGAGCTTTCTAATCACATAAATTATATTGAGCAAGGTGCCAGAAGGATAATAGGTTTTATTTTTAAACAGTGGCCTGTATTTCAAAGAGATAAAATGTATGTATTTCTATATAAATTACTTATAAGACCAAAATTAGAATTTGGTTCGATAATTTGGAATGGCATACCTAAAACTTTGACAAACAAGATTGAATCTGTGCAAAAATGTTTTATTTGACTGTTATGTTTTAAAATGAAAATGAGCTACTACTCACTTAGCTATGAATATTGGATTAATTATGGGGTTTGGTAAGTCTTATGAATAGACGAAAGAATTTCGACAGAGTATGCATGCAAAAAATACTAGAAACGTTTATATCAGTGAATATTGTTTACAAAACATAGGTATTAAAGTACCAAATCATAGCATAAGAAATAGCACGATTTTAGTTCCTCTGAATTGGAAATGTGTAATTCTAAAAAGATTGACAGATTCTTTAAGCTCATTTCAGAATTACTGTACTAAACAATGTGAAAGTTTTATGTGATCAGACTGATAGTTTTTAACCAATGATGTTTAGAAACATAAGCAAAAATGTAACTTTATGACTGCTATTCTTAGCTTCTTGTTGTTTTGATGGAGAACTTGATAACTTTACTGCGTTGACAAGGAATCATTTCTGCTTAACTGACTTTTATTATTATTATTATTATTATTATTATTATTATTATTATTAGTAGTAGTAGTAGTAGTAGTAGTAGTAGTAGTAGTAGTAGTAGTAGTAGTAGTAGTAGTAGTAGTAGTATTTTACATATAAGAGAGGCAGCTTTTGTTGTTATGCTGCGCTGATTTTTTTTTATCAAGTTTCTTGGAAAGATCGTTGCAACATCCAAAAAGGATCAATATGAACTCTTTTACAAATAAAAGTTGTTTCCAATAAGCTTATTAAAACAGAAAGATCATACGCGAAGACAAAGAGGTTAGCGGAGGACCGTGGAGCATGGAAGCTTCTAAGCTGCGGCAAGTGACCTGCCAATAAAGGCAGAATATGATGATGATGATGATGATGATGATGATATTATGGACTTTTTGTTAAACTTGACAAAGGTACCTTTGGTTGCATACAAATCCACTTGTAGAACAGTTTTAGAAAAGATGGGTCATGATAAGAGCCGATTTCTGCCTTAACCAGCTACTTGACAACGGGGACTATATATATCGTAAACGGCATCGTGCCGAGCCCTCCCCCACTGCACAACTAGTATCAATCCGTTGTGAACTCTGTCAAGAATATAACACGCACACCAGCGCCAACTGCATGAATAACATGAAATGTGGCTACTGCGCTGGGTTGCATTCCACCCGCACATGACCAACCTTAACTCGTCCACTGCAGTGCTCTGCTTGCCCCGAACAACATCAAACTTACAGCTTTAAGTGTCGAGCTCGACAGACACCTTCACCAGATAAACCTCACTTAGTGGCTCCACTTCGTGCTGAGAGTGAACCGCAGACCGATTCTACTCTATCAACTTAACGCTGCAAAACGTTCATCCTTTTCTACGACCGCACGTACTGCAACAAGTACAGTATGCTTCCCGCTGTATCTTCCGTGTTGCATTCAATGCCACCTACACAGGCCAACGAGTTCACTTTCATACTACCGTCTGGAAACATCTGTTAAAGTTATCAGTTTCATTATGGATATCGTTATCATCTTTCTTAATATCAGTTCCCTCACCCAACGCAAACCCCTCTTCGAACTTCTTCTGGAGGAACATGCATCATGCTTAACAAAACACATCTCACCCCAAGCCTGCCTTGTAGGTTCACAGAATATCAGATCTTTCGAGCTGACAATCAAACAGCAGCCCTACGTGCCATTGGCGGTGAACTCATTGGTTTTGCCTCGCAGTTACCTTACCGTACTTTCCACGCCAATATTCACATCCTACCGGAATATCTTATCACAACCTTCTATTTAAAGGCTTTATACATCACCTTAGCGACTATCTACGTTCGCCCTGGTCATGCAATTCCTTACTCTTTTCTTCAGTATATCGCTAACAACTTTCGCCATTTAATCCTAAAGGCCGATATCAATATTCATAGCAGACTCGCTTGCCAGAAGGCTCAATTCCACGACTTCATCACGACACGCATATCTTGCGTAATGCACAAACTTCCAAAATCAATCCCCCCCTTTCAGATACTACCCTCGATAATGTTATCACCTCCACAACCCAGTCAGGCAAATGCCATATCGATGTCGTAGACTCTTGGCAATGACCACCTTCCAGTCAAGTTAACTACCAAACGTTCCTTCACCACCACTGTCCTGCAAACATTCCACCTAGGGGGGTTCCTAGATTTGACAAAGCTAACTGGGATAACTACAGACTTCATCTCACTTCTAACCTTGAACATCTCGAGCCCCTAAATACTGAGGATGAACTATACTTGGCGCTGGATGCTATCATCTCTTCAATTCATACAGCATCTACCGAGAATATACCTACCTCGCAAGTGCGTCCATGGCGTCCTCGATTACAACCTTAGTACCTTCACATGATCAGACGTTCTTGGCATTTTACCGAGATTACGTACGCACAATGAACAAAGAGGCTCTACTCCATCACCGAAAACTTCAACGTACGTTTCGTAACTACATTGTCGTGTACAAACTACGAAACTGGGTAACACACTGGACGCAATTTCACATCCTACCAAATACTGGAAGAAATTTAATGCATTGACTGCCAAACTTACTCGAACACCTTACCCCCTCATTGACGATGATCATCCACTCACCTCAGATAGTGCTAAAGCTGATGCCTTTGCCACTCATCACCAAACCATCTCCACTCCATTTCCTCCTGAAAGATCAGAACGACATCATCATGCATATACGTTTAGTGTTGATTTTCCTCACCTTCAACCTAGTACAGAGCATAACTTTCAGGCTCATCACGAACTTACCACACCCATCACAGTTCCAGAAATTCGTGAAGTCACAGCTCGCAAACGTAAAACTGCTCCAGGCATGGACCTTATCACCTACCGTCACACCATAGAGAGTTCTTTCTGTTTACTGCTCCTGTTAGCCCATATTTTCACTTTCATTTTACGTACCAGTTTCATTCCCGCCGATTGGAAAACCTCCAAGACTTTAATTTTTCTAAAACCCAACAAGCCAGCTACCTCTGTATCATCTTACCGTCCAGTCCAATTAACCACTGTTTTCTGCAAAATTCTCGAACGCATTTTTGTAAACAGACTTCATCCATATTTCTCTCGCCATCGTGTCATTCCACTCCATCAAACAGGTTTCCGTCCTCGCATTGGTATTCACTACCAGCTCTTACGCCTCACCAATCTCATTACGAATCACTTCAACCTTTAACAGCCTTCATGCTTACTTCTATTCGACCTTGAAGAAGATTTCGACAAGATATGGCATCTTGCAGTCTTCTCTAAACTTCTGTCCTGTAAACTACCAATATGCTGCATCCGATTTATTTTCAACTTTCTATCATGTCGCATTGCATATATATCTGTAAACAACTCCTTATCACACTCTTTCTTTATTCATTCCGGCGTTCCGCATTGCTCAGCATTATCTCCACTTCTGTGTCTGCTCTTCGTTGCCGCTCTTCCTCCACTTCCTACAGATGTACATCTCTTCCAGTTTGCAGACGACATAGCCTTTTTTGCGGTCGGAAAAACGATCCTTTAATTGAACACAGCACTCCAATCTGCCATCGATATCTTTGTTGGTTGGTGCTCAAAATGGCAATTACGCCTAAATTCTGAGAAGACTCAAGCAACAGTTTTTCTTGACCCTAAGAGACGGTCCCGCGTCCATAGAAACCCAACACGCCTGAACCTTTCTGTTCTTGATACTCCCATCACACCTACCAAACACGTTAAGTACCTAGGTGTTACATTCGATACTCACCTCACATGGCGACCTCACTTAGCTCAGACTATCACTAAAGCTTACAATAGACTGAAACTTCTTCGCCGACTCACTGGCACAATCTGGGGCCTACAAGCAGATACCATTCTCACAACATATAACGTGTTCCTATGATCGTCCTCACCTATGGGTTTACAGCTTGGATCGCTGCACATTCAACCTTTTACAGCACGCTCAAGATCCTAGATCGACACGCCCTGCGTATTGCATATCGTATCAGCAAGATCTGTATGATCGCATCTCCTTTCCTCATATAATTTACCATATCGAAAAACTTCGACTTTCGTACGTCACCAATAGACTGGCTTAGAAGCATCCCCTTTTCCTTGATATTCTACACAGTGATATCGACTACGCTGCACAACATCCTGTCCGCCACCCACCACTCCCCCTCCTCTTAACTTTATATCGTTATTCACTCCCACCAAATCAACCTGATGAAGACATCGCATCAGCCTTTGCCGTTCATTCAGATTCGCACTACATTTTCCCATCGTACGCATAGTAACCCATCTCTTCTAACACAGCTCATTGTGTCTCTCATCATGATCCTGAGCAGCCCCAGGATCGGAAGATAACATGCATTCGTCTAACTAACACTTCCTTTACTGTGTTGTGGCGTTCAGTGCACCCAGGCACGTAGCCAAGGGGGTCCTGGGAGGCCAGAAATGAAAAAAATAAGGAAGGATGAAAAATGAAATGAGAAAAAGAAGAATCGCGTTAAAATTTTAAAAAACTCAGCAAGTTTTGGTTACTCTTTCTTATGAGAATTTGTATTACTTGAAATACATGCCGGTGGCGGTGGCGAGGTGAACGAGATATCCTGGAAGAGTCAGGGAATTTGAAATTACTAGAAAAGTTACTGAATTCTCAGAATTTCTAGAAGAGTTACGGAATTCTCAGAATTTCTGCTACTAGTGAGGGGATATCAAGCTAGATTTCAAGCTTCCGAAAGTAAAGTACCATTGTGTAACAATGTGGACATTTTTTATCAGAAATTTTCGTCATCGCATCCTTGCAGTATGAAACATGTTATTTCAAAAACATTTTTTTACTGCTCCTTTAACCTGTCATTGTAACAGACAACAGTTGACGGAATAATAAAAACAAAAATTTATATGGAAAAGAAGTTATGTTAACATTTGATTCAACAGAGAAAGGAACGCAGATATTGTAAAATATTTTACAAGACATTATTGAGTATGCACTTTTTATAATAGTGAATATGTACTTTTTATAGTAGTTGGGGTCATAATGAAAGGA
Source organism: Thermobia domestica (assembly GCF_964235325.1). Taxonomy (NCBI): domain Eukaryota; kingdom Metazoa; phylum Arthropoda; class Insecta; order Zygentoma; family Lepismatidae; genus Thermobia; species Thermobia domestica. Next base: position 111,705,435 of record NC_137465.1, on the reverse strand, counting down.
AAATTGTTATATTTGAATGAACAGAGGAAGGATGTAAATATTGTAAAATCTTTTTCAGCACATTTCTTTATTATTATTTTACTCGAGATTTCTCATAGTTTGTTATTAAAATACTTACCAAAATATCCTAATTTTATTGTCCTAACAAACCAATATATATTAATAGTAAAGTAGTTTAGATTGATCGAGCTCCTGTGCATTCAGAATTTCATGTACCCCCCCCCCCCCCCGGTACGAAATCCTGACTGAACGAACCAATATATGTTCCACTAAAATAGTTTAAATGATCGAGCCCCTGTTGTGATAACCACAGTATTTCATACCACTGATCTCCCCTTCACGGAATCCTGGCTACGTGCCTGGTGCACCACACCCTCATCTCCATCTCATCATCCATCGTAATGATTATGGCTAAAGGCCATAATGTCTGCTATGGTACTTGAATGCTATATAATTCATGATCAATAAAGTTTATATAAATTATTAAATCACTTAGACCATCTCTGCTGCCTCCTTTCCATATTACTATTACTTCTCTTCCCGAGAAAAGGACGTAACCCTTGTAAGGGGCTAGCATGCCTTCAGCATTGTAATTTTAAAAAATGTAGTTTGCGCTTTTCCAGAACTTGCTCTGAAGCGTTACCTTGTTTATGGTGACGAGTTTTGAATTATCCTTCCTTCTCCATATCATGACCCTTTTCCTCTGTATCTTTCTAGAGTTCGTTCCGTCAGACTTATCAAGCCAAGGGCGTCCGGATCTACGGATTGAGCCAGAGGAGCCGCTCCTCCAGGACGACTATCCAAACGGGTTGTCCTACATTCATCATATCATGCATTCGTCCGGGCTTTCCACAAATCTATCGGTCTATGCTATGGCAAATCAAACTGCTTCTGGACCAAAGGTGGATAGACGACACGGTGGTTTTCCTCCGGTGTTTGTCACTCCATCCGCTTCGAGGACGAAGGTGGTCAAGCGAAAGGATATTGGCAATCGGCAACGGACCATATCCGGGAGCTCTACCGCTTCAACAACTTCAAATGTCTCCACCCGGTCTAGTCTCCACGAAATACACAACTGTGTGCTGATACTATCAAACAGCCTCGACACCAATCGAAGAAACAACACAGAGACGACATTTCAGGAAATTCTGATATGGATGCAGCCGACAATATTAGCAATACAATCACTCTAACCTCTCAAACATCTTTCACCAACAATCAGCCTCATAATCACCACATTCTACATGGATTATGACGCGAAGTACAGCAATGAGAAGTTCATCACATTACAACTCAGGAAATAACTACCAAGTATTCCATTATCAGAAGTAATTAAAACACGTAACGGTTATATCTTAAAGTCCATAGACCCGCAGTTAGCTATCACCGTCAGAAATAAGGCCTTGTATGAGATCTTCGGGAAAAACGCCATTCTCACATCTCTCTCCTCTACACGTCAGAAACAAGCACTGCCGCCTAAACGTCCACCATATCTGTCTGTTGTCATCCGCGGAATTGACCGAAGTTCTACGCCTTCACAATCAGATCCAGCGTTCCGTAAAAAAAAACGCCAGCGTACAAAAAATATTGGAGCGTACAAAAAATGCCAATGGATTTAAACTTGTTACACTCTTGCCGACATGTAACATCCATCACGCTACTGGAAAAGTTTTAATGCGCTTTGTGGTAAATTCAGTAAAACCTCTTACCCACTCATCATCAATAACAGGCTAGCTGCTTCTGATCAGGACAAGGCCAATGCTTTTGTCGACTACCTCCAAAACATCTTTACCCCACAACCCTCTGATCATATTTTTTTCTCACCCAGTAGATAATGTAAATACAGCGACTCCTCTCTTCCGGCCTAGTGCCAATCATACATTGCCGCCGAATGAACTCGCTTCTCCTATCACTGTTGTCGATATCACTTCCGTAGTTCATACTCCAGATTTTGATTCAATCACATATCGCCATATCAAGGAAAATCCGCCATCACTCATCCTTTTATTAGCCTCAATCTTCACTTTCATCCTTCGTACAGGTTTTTATCCTGCAGAATGGAAGATGTCTAAAACGCTCATGTTACCCAAACCGAATAAATCACCCAGCGCTGTATCTTCCTATCGTCCTATACAACTGACTTCGACGTTTAGCAAAATACGTGAACGCATTCTCGTCAATAGGCTTCATCCTTATCTCGTCAATAGGCTTCATCCAACCTCATCTCATCTTACCAAGTCTGTTTCCGCCCTTCATACTCTATCAACGATCAGCTCCAGCCGCTAAGCATCCTTATTACATATCATTATAACTCTGTGAACCCATCCTGTCTTGTGCTTTTTGATCTAGAAAAAGCATTTGACAAAGTGTGGCATCTCGCTCTCATCTTCAAACTCATCAAACTTAATTACCGTTTTATCTATCACTTTATGGAATGCCGCATTACCTATGTTCATATTAACAATTATTTCTCTCGTCCAATATTTCTACATTCTAGCGTCCCTCAAGGATCAGCTTTGTCCCCCTTACTCTATTTGTTGTTTGTTTTCGACTTCCCGATTCTGCCCACAGACGTACGTACATTCCAGTATGTCGATGATACCGCTTTCCTCGCTCTTGGCCGTACATTAGACACATCACACTAATATTACAAGAATCAATTGATTGTTTCTCTCAGTGGTGTCGAAAATGGAAGCTCACTATAAATGTTTCAAAAACTTAGGCCATCGTATTCCTTCACCACGCAAACGCTCCAGAATTCACAGAAATCCATCACTTCTCTCTCTCTCTCTCTCTCTCTATTCAGAATTCGCCAGTTCGTCTCAGCAAAACTGTAACTTATCTCGGCATTATATTTCAGCAAAACTAAAGTCTATAACCGTCTCAATCTTCTAAAACGTCTGACTGGCACGATATGGGACTTACATCACACATCGTTCTCAACACGTATAAGGTTTTTCTTGGTCCCGTACTTTCCTATGGATTCACTGCCTGGATGTCAGCTCCACCTTCCTACTACTTCAAACTGGCAATCTTCGAACGACATGTATTTCGTATCGCTCATCGTATTTCTCTTCCTAGTCCGACTCGTTACTTGTACTCTCTCATAACATTTCCCACATTGCTTTATCACATTGAATCTCTCGGCCGAACTTTCATTACCATTCGCTTCCAGCAAGAACAACCACTGCTTTTCGAAACCATGGATTACCTCGCCTTATCATCTGTTCGGCCACGATATTATCACCTTCCTCTTAATTTACTCTTCACACTCTATTGCTATACCTTACGGCCTAATCATCCAGACTTCGCACTTGTGCAAGATCACCGCCTTCATGTCCATCTCCCGCACATCTACCCGTCATATCAAGCACAGTAACCCCTCTGTCATCTAACAGGGCCTTCTCTGTCTATATTGGTCTAGCGTCATCCCTAGGCAGAGAATAACCCGCATTTGTCTTTATTAACAGTACCTATGTGTTGTGGCGTGCATCGCACCGCATTTCATACCTCATACTCATTTATACAGATTTGAATTATTACCACAATATCGTTTTGTATAATTGTAATCATTGAACTTGTAACTATATACAATTTTGTTACTTAATTACCTCACCTATAAAATTATTATAATCGCAAAGACTATAATGACCCAGCATATAAAGTAATAAATAAAGAAATATAGCCCAAAGAATATAACCTTAATTCCTTCTTTTCTGTTCCAACCCTTTCCTAAAAGAGGGTATAGCCCTCTACAGGGTAGCTAGCCCAAGGGCTAGCAAAAAATGTATTTTGCTTGCTCTTTTTGTTGGTGAATCAGAAGAAATGAAGAAACTCAAGCAAAAACTCACCAGATCTATTTTGATATGTTTGTGGAGAATTTACTCCTAAATCTCAGAGGAGACGAATTTTTGATGTTCTCAATACTGCATTCAGATATTATTTCGATTGTCCTCTTGGTGATCAGGATCGAAAATAGGCGCCACATTTTACCTATAAAAGATGTGACGTAAGGCTAATTCAATGGCTGAAGGGTAAAGGAGATCACTTGCCTTCGGTGTTCCAATGGTGTGGCAAGAACTAGCTAATCATATAGATGACTGTTATTTCTGCTTAACAAATGTGACAGGATTTTCTGCGAAAAACAGGAAAGCCATCCAATACCGGAAATTTAATTTCAGTTTTGCGACCAATCCCTCGTGGAGAAGATTTGCCTATTCCTGTTCCACCAACTGCAATACAAGAGTTCCCTGAAGAAGATCCACCATTACTGGATGAAACGAGATCATCAACGTCTGGTGATTCATACGTCCCAGAGGAAGAGGACAGGCCTCACTTGATAACACAACAGGAACTAAACGATCTCGTTCGTGATTTGTACTTATCTAAGCAGCAAGCCGAACTTTTAGCTTCTCGTCTGCAACAATGGAACGTTCTGGATCAAGGAACGAAGGTGATCGGGTTTAGAAACAGAAATAGTGAGCTGTTACCATATTTCAGTGTTACAGATACTAGTGTTTGTGCCTGTAATGATGTAAACGGATTATCTTCAAAATTGGGTATTACGCATAAACCGGGAGAGTGACGCCTATTCATTAACGCTTCTAGTGTTAGCTTGGAAACTGTACTATTACATAATGGTAACGTGCTTCCTTCTATACCTGTAGCATATGCTGTAGCAATGAAAGAAACTTACAGCAACATGTCGAATATTCTACAAGCTATTAAATACAATGACTACAGGTGACAGATTTGTGCTGACTTCAAAGTCATAGGACTTCTTCTCGGCTTACAAAGTGGCTTCACAAAACATCCGTGCTTTTTGTGCTTGTGGGACAGTCGTGAAAAAGAGAAACACTACATTGTTAAAGAATGGCCGAAACGAAATGAATTAACTCCTGAGCAATATAACGTAAAATGTGTACCACTCGTTGACCCAAAAAATGTGCTTCTTCCACCTTTGCATATAAAACTTGGACTAATGAAGAACTTTGTGAAGAGTATGGACAAACGTGGAGAATGTTTTTAATATCTGCGAACGATCTTCCCAGGTTTAAGTGATGCAAAATTAAAAGAAGGCGTATTTATTGGGCCTCAGATAAGGAAATTGCTTTCCGATGATGTCTTTGATAGTAAGTTAAGTGAAAGTGAACTAGAGGCATGGAAATCGTTCAAAGACGTTGTGAATGGTTTTCTCGGTAAACGAACAGACGAAAACTATGAAATGCTGGTGAAAAACCTTCTTGAAAAACACAAGGCATAAGAGTGTAGAATGTCACTCAAAATACACTAAGTGCATTCCCATTTGAGCTTTTTCCCTGAGAACCTAGGTGATATGAGCGATGAACAAGGTGATCGTTTTCACCAAGACATTTTTCAGATGGAACAGCGTTATAAAAGGGAAATAGGACCCGTCCATGATGAGTGATTACTGTTGGTTTCTCATGAAAGAGGATTCAGCAACATACAAAAGGAAAAGTGTTTCGAAACGGTCTTTGCTGTAAATCAGTTTTCATCAAGCCTTTATGTAAATATTAATCACAAATAATACCAATGATAAATGTTTTGTTTATAACAATTAATATTGTATAATATAAGGTAATAAGTATGTATTTCTTTCATTAAAACTTTCAATTTGTCTTTATAAGCACTGTATATTTTGTATCTGAAATTAAGTTAATTTTGTAAATAGTGATTTACTGTCATCGTCACCATAGCTGAAAATCTGAGGGTGATAGGAAGAAACTGATTGCATTTTCGAATTCAGGAAGTTCGATTTATTAAAAATCACATAGTTTTATCTCTGCACATTTTTGAAAGTTAAAATTTGTAGGTATGTGTAATTGAAAAAAAATTTAAATTGTTGCCAAAAATCAATGTATTCGAATATTCATTTGTATTGATGGTTAGTGGTGTGTATTACACATGTTTATAGCAAATGAATAGGTTAATGCAAAAAAGGGTTTCAATCAAACAAACTTTGTTTTGAGGAAAATAAGAAAAGCGTTGTAGTTTTGAATCAACCCTTTCTTCCGTGAAGATAACAATTACGGTACATTAATCGAATGTGGTATAGAAAAAACATTTTTATGCTCATTGTCATGATAAAGGACATGGTTTCCGCTGTGGACTGAAGCCCTTCTTGCATGTAAATTACAGACAAAGCTCTGTATGCATGTAATTTTATTTAGTTATTATTTTTTGCTCTTTGTGTAACACAAAACTGTGGTAAGACATTTTTTGCGTGGTTCCAGACGTTGCAAGTCTACAAACCAAATGGGACGAAATCAATAGCTATTGCCACTAATATATAAAACAAATATAATTCTCCATGTAGAAAGGGCTTCAATCAATGACTCAAGCCCATGCTGCCTAGAAAAATCGAAGTTTGACATCTGTTTATCACATGTTGGACCAATGAAACTCAAGCTCTTTATGCATAGAAAAATACAGTAGATGTACTCAATATGAAAAACAAATCCGATGTTAACTCAATTTCGCCATTTTGGTGACTGAAGATCTAGTTGCATGAACTAAATCAAATATCGTCTTCATACCTGCTTTTTAGCAGAAATCTTAGAAGTCAAAGTCATGCAAGTTTGCATAAAATATTATTTTTGTGAATCTAAAGTTTGCAGCAATTGCAACATGTTAAACTGAAGCTTAATTGACAAGGTAATTGATTACTTACCGAGATTGATATTGATTACTGAAGTTACAGTTGCCAATATATTTATTCCTTTCTTACTTAAAAGTTCTTATAACAAAACGCTTCAAAATGATGGTTTTTGCCACAGAAGAAGGAGATCTTTAAGTTGGGAGACAAAAAGTTAAAAGAAGAAGAAGAATAGCAGTCGCCTTTCCTGCATTTCCCAACAAGATACGGGCGGGGAAAAATATTTGTAGCAGAGGAAGATTGTTAAAGAAAGAGAGAAAGAAAAGGAAACAAGGATCCCATCGCTGAGGAGGAGCACTTCTTGTTTTCTTATTTGAACGCCGCTGGATTCTCATGGTAAAAGCGAGAACTTTTCTGCTAACAGAGCTTATCGAGCAGCATAAAACACGTCAAATGACAGTTGTTTACTAAAGTCAATCCTCGAATGCTTGGTGAGCTTCACTCATGAAAATTGGGTTTATGCCAAAGGGGTTTGTATTATATGAGGGAGCAGGGATTGTGATCTCTCTTCTAAATTTCTTTTCTTATTTTTCTTATTTTCTATTTTACTTTTACTCTTTCTTTTCTTTCTACTATATACCTTTTTCTTAGTAACACGCACACTTTCTGCAGACTATGAACGAAAATGAACAAAGTATTTTTCCTTCAGAAGAAGATGGATTTCTATTCAAATAACAAAAAAAAGAATACAAAGCAACTGATTTAGAAACAGAGTGAACAGGATAAAATTCGTAGGAAAAGAATAGTAAATAATGGTGTCGCATTGATTCATCCTAAATAGGGCCACGATTGAAGGAACTGACGTAGGAAATGAAGAATGCTTTCTCAACACGTAAACTAACACATGCACTCAATGGCAAGCTCGCAGCTAAAAGTTCTAAACCGATCTTCTGTTGCCAGTTCCAATCCCTGAAATTTTCAGTTTTTGTTTAGATAAATATATATAAGTTGAAAATATTACCACTCAAGAAATTCTTATAGCTTCCTTTCGTTGCGAGAAAGAAAAAACCCGATTTTACAGAATGGTGGAGTAGAGAACCGTATTTGAATTTTTTTCTCTTTCCGGCCCATTTTTTCTCTAAACGAAAGGGACTTCTTTTTCAAAAACTTGCCCACTGTTAATGTCGAGGCTCATGTCCTCATTAACTAGGCAACAATTCGTTACATTACTGAGGGTGGAATTTAGTCATTTCTTGTATTCGAAAACTCAAGTATTTTGTCGGAAGAGAGATCTCATTTATTATACGAATCTGACCATTCCGGTACTCCCTTTTCTCTTTTCATGAAAATTCCTGGGGATTTTGTTTTCTGCAATCAGATACGCTTTGTACTTTCGTAATAGAATAAAGTACTCATGTAGCAATCAATTTTCAATTCTCAGATCCTGTTAAAATCATACAAAACTATTAATAATTCAGTGCAGTTCAATTTTATTGTTTCTACGCAGCTCAGTATGGAAAACTGTATTTCGTAATATGGCATTTATGGACAAAAAATATGAATGTAAAGTATACTCAACTTATTCCCTATCCCAAAAAGCTATCTATTCCCTCTCCTTATGTTTGTGTTCTGTCCTGGTTAGTGACGTAAATCTTACATCTTACTAAACAATTAGCAGCGTCACGTGTATACCCACGTGAAGGAGTTTGATTTGTATGGCGTGGTAATTTCTCAGTTAATATTTAAACCAAAAGTTGTATTACAATTCATAATATTCCCTGTTTTAATATTTGAGATACTTGAGTGGTAACGGAATATATTCTCGGGACGCATAAGTTATTTCAATAAATCTCTTCTCCTTATCAAATACCGTTTTTAATCAATGTTAAAACCCAATGTAGTTGATCTCAGACTCTTCATGTTTGAATAGAAGGGTACAAGAGAAGATGGCACCTATTTTTAGAACAATAAATCGATTCCCAAACAAGTGAGTTTCGCTTCACAGTATGAAACTACAGTAGACTTCCAAACTGTAGGCATTCAATATTCAAACTTGAAGTTGTACATTTACAACTACTGGCTGCAATAGATAATAAGGTCAAAGATATAATCTATTCCTAGGACAATGAATACATATCAGAAAGCCATTACTTGCTATGCCGTACTGCTTTTGTTCAATGTCGACAAAGATTGCAAGTGGATATGGTTAATTTCAACCACTCCCGGTTTGCATAGAGAATTAATGGAAAAGGTGGTATTTATTCTTGGGCAGCTGAATCAATTGCAGAAATCCACATATCGATATCTCTTACCGTTTTTGCTCTATGGAAATCAGGATAGAAATAGGATGTAGTAGTAAAGTTCAACAACTTCCAGTTTTATTAATGTTTCAGGATTGCAATGATATGTACTCTTGACACCCTGAATCGTTTGCAGAAAACCACTTGTCGCTGTCTAAAATGTTCAAGGCTCTTCTGCAGGAAATCGAACCCGGTATTTCGTGCACAAAAAGCATACGCACAAGGTATACCAGCGGGAGAGCAAGGATTGAACCAAAGGTGTCCAATAGCCAGGTAGACGTCTTACCGTAAACGCTGCTATAGCACTATAGTAATGTGTAATATAATATCCAATAAAACTTAGTGCACTAATTATCTTCAGCTGTTTAGCTCCTTTCAGAACTGCAAAAAGATAAAAGCTAAATCTAAGCAACAGTGGAAATTTTGAACACGCGGATATTACTCTCAACTTGAAATGTGCACCTTTGAAACACTATGGATTTTAGTAAAACCGCGAATCCGAAGTTGTATCGCTCTGCAGATGTTTTTAATGTAAGGAATTTGCAGCACAAGGAAGATGTTTTAGCTTCAACTGGAGAATTTCAGATTCCATTCTTTAAATGTGTGTGTAAGAAGAGGCTTACAATAGAGAGAAAGAGACTGAAGCCAACAATTTCCAACATAGTGGTCGTGTTTAGTAAATTGTTCCAGTTCCGATTACAGTTACCATCTACGTTCCGACTCCAGTCACTAACACACTATCAAAGAGAATTGGAATAGATAACGTGATTGAGTAATGTAATATTAACGTTCCCTAATCGAGATGCGTGGCTCAGCTAAGGATGAGAAGGTTTTCGTTGTTAAAAGAGGTCCCCAATGGAAATCGAACATGAAGTCCCTAGATTCCAAGAGAACAAGCGTAACTGTTCATCTACCGGGAATGCCTGCCTGAAATAGGGTCACATAATTACATTATGTAATTACTCTAAAAGCATCAATAATGCTTTAAAATGTCCCAACAATCCACACGCATTTATAATGATAAAATAAGAGTTTCATTCATAGTAGTAGAAAGAAAAAAATAATATTTGAAAACGTTAATGAAGAAATTAAAAGTTTTTTTTTTTATTTTTTTAATTTTTTTTTATTTTCAATCAAAGTTTTAAACAAGGAAAATGAAGCTAGTGATGTCATACACAATAAATTATCAAAATAATAAATATCATACCTTTCCGATTCCACTCTCCTCTGCCATTTATTCCCCTATTCTAATTGTTATTTGTTGGTTCATATATAAGTTTCATATAAGTGTTTAACCTTCCCATTCCAACGTAACCTTCCAAAAGCGATCGATTATTTTAAAGAAAGGAATCCACATCTCTGACTCTTGCTTTGTTTGTGAGATCTCGTGTTTGATTTCCGTAGGTAGAACCTTAAAAGTAGAACGAATTATGTGGCTCGGATTTGTCCCATTTATTCTTTGATCACTGGGATTTCACATTTATTCTGGGATCACGCTTTATTGTCCCATATCACGCATATATATATACGGTGTATATATATATATATATATATATATATATATATATATATATATATATGGAGTTCTCCCACTTATCTGATATTTAATAATAGCTGTATGTTTAAGCTCAATAGATTGATATGAAACACCTACAGTTTTCGTAGTTTGCTGTAACAATTTAGTCTTTGGGAATAATAAAGACTTATAAAGTATTGATATTGTGTCCGTCGTAGTATCTGCAATTATTTGTCTTCGTTTCTTCCTAAGCTGTATCGTAGATCTAAGCATACCCCCTTTAATTTGTGACGTAATCTGTATCTCTTCCACCGAAGAATTCCTCTGTTGACATTGACAGTGAAATTTAGAATCTTTGCTATTAACGGATGTGTCATTTATCTTATCTACACATCCATCACCTTCATGTACAGACTGCATTAGTTTCAATTATGGGTACCTATATCTAATTAAAATGGGAGAGGGTTCTGTACAGAAACATAATATGTTTTGATGTGAGGTACACCCTAAATTTTACTAAAACTAGGCACCTGTTGCAAATACGATACATTAGCCTATTGACAACATTTATTATGAAATTCGCATGTTCAATCCTAAAATTTCCACGACTACCCCGGCCTCGATAATTTTAATTTCTTCCTCTAAATTTGTTATATTCAGTATTATTTCTAAACTTAATATTATTCCTAAAATTCCCTTTGTTATTCAAGCTAAAATTCGTGTTATTTTGTTAAATATGTGTATTATTCTGTGTACATTACACTTGAGACTTGCAAGTTCGGAGTACCCCCTTCGATTCTCAAAGACAATTTTTCTATTTCCCCCTGTAATTGACTCATGGAAGACGTTACTTCATTTTCAGATGACGACGAGGGAGTATTTGCGCTTGAGTTGTCGAATGTTTAACTCTGTGTTGTTGTTTTTCTACTAATTAATTAATTCCTTTCCTCTTCTCATGAGTATGGGTTGCAATTTAGTCCTCTAACTCAAACGAGAAACTCTCAGGAACGGTGGTATCAGGTTGGGAATAAGAAGGCTTACACCTACTATCTTTCTTATACTGCTTCTTATATCTTCTCTTAACTCATGCATCAATTTTTCTCTTTTTTTCTATTCCTAATTTTACCTAGGTACATTCATTTGCCTCTAATGTATAAAGAGGGTGTATAAATGCACCTAACGCCTAAACTTTCTCATAACCCATAATGTAAAGTTTTAGATCCGCTGTAGTGATCAAAATAATTTGTTATTTTGTTGACGTGAGTGCATGATTATCTACTATTGCCAGCATATCGTACAGATACGACTAAATAGATTCATGTTTTTTTCTAAATTCTATTTTGCATGGTAGAAAAAATCTGCACTGTCTCTAGCACCCTTGAAATATTTCATTATTTCACTCTTACATTTCTAGTAAGGTGTGCCAGTAATATTTTTCAGTTAAGTAGCTCGTAACTATTCTTTTACCAGGAAAGTCGTAACCAGCATTTGTTTATCTATCTTATCAGTTCAATTATTTAAATGTACACAATCATTACAATCGTCAAATAACTGTTTTATCATCATATTCTACGGTTTAGAGTTTGGAACCCCGTAATTTGAATTATCACATTAACAATAGAATTTTTACTTCCCTGTTCTTCACTTTGTTAATCATACACTTTCCTTGATTTAGTATATTTTCCTTTAGGTTCGGGGTTTGTTATTTTTATTGTTATCTTCAAATTTCTTAAAGTTCTATGTTATACATTTGACTGTTCTGCTTTGCTTCCAGAATTATTATTCATATTATGAACACATATATATAGGATAGGATTTTGCATTGAGCCTAACTTGTCACGGAAGCAACCTACTTTGACCATTTAGCTTGTAAGTCCAGCAAATTTTTGTATTACTGAATGAATTTGTGTCCGTTAGTTTATTAACAGAAAGAAAATAAATGTTTCAATATTATATATATATATATATATATATATATATATATATATATATATATATATAGATAGATAGATAGATAGATAGATAGATAGATAGATAGATAGATAGATAGATAGATAGATAGATAGATAGATATAGATATATATAGATATAGATATATATATATATATATAGCATAAAAAGAATTAGTCTCTGTAAATTCAGAATATGTGATTAAAACTCGGCACAATTTAACATAGCATTTAATTATAGAAAAAGTCTCGTAACTGACACTCGTGCAAATACTACCATAAAGAGGTGGATCTTGTTCCGGAATGGTAATTTTCTCCAAAATTAGGTAAAACCTGGTAGCAGTAAAACACAGTCCTTAAATCTTGGACTTTATTAAGTGGGGGATCAAACCTCCGACCTTCCACCATTACATGAGCTACAAATGTCTATCTAGTTTACCTTAAAGCTAAGCATTTCTGAACATTGGATCAAAGCGAAGATTGTCAGAAATCTGTAGCATTGTTAAAGGTATTAATTTAAGTGTTGTCAAACAATTTCTAGGAACTGTAAATGGAATTATTGTTTCAAATTACACTGTTCAACAAGGAAATGTAAATTGAACAAAATCAGCTAATTCTTATTGATTTTGTGGTGCTGATCACGAATTTGAAAGTTATTTTCGAATATTAGCTCTACTTTTCGTTTCCAGGCAAGTCTAATTATAACGCTTTAAAAATAAATATATTCGCTTCGTTTGGGCTAAAATGTTACACTGATCCGGCAACACTGGAGAAACTATATGAACGCTTGGTTTCATTGTGTTCCTTATCTCAGTAGTGTTCTGCTATTGTTAGAAAAGACAGGTTTAGTACAGTTATCACCGTTTTGGGTGTGACGTTTTTGTAGTGCAGGACATAAAAATAGAACTACAAGTACGCACAAATACTGGTATTTCGAATGTATATTTTGAAATAGTTGTCGGAACTATTTCAAGTGACAGTTTGAGGATTTCAATAAACAAAAATGCCGCGAAATTGTGTAAACAGTGCGGATAGCTTCTGCTACGTGTGTGGGGAAGTGACATTTTCTTCACAAAAGCAGACTATAACACCGCTAATAAGAAAAGTCTATCAATATTACTTTGATTGTAAAATTGGAGACCAAGATAAATCTTGGGCACCCCACATTGTGTGTAACACTTGTGCCAGCAAGCTAAGAAATTGGATTAATGGGAAGGGGCGCTCAATGTCGTTTGCAGTGCCCATGATTTGGAGGGAGCCAAGCGACCACATCAGAGACTGTTATTTTTGTATGGTTCATTCCGTCAAGAAGGAAATTTCCACGAAGAAGAAGCGGACCTTGATCTATCCTAACATTCCTTCTGCAATGCGCCCTTTTCCACGTGGAGAAGGACTACATGTTCCTGACCCATCTAAAGAATACGATCTTTTTTCTGATGATGATCAAGAAGTTGAAGCTCCTGAATCAAGTACTTCGAAGGACCCTACGTTTGTTGTAGAAGAACCTCCATGTGAACCACATAGACTTACTCAAGAGGAACTAAGTGATCTAATCAGAGACTTGGACCTCTCGAAAAGCAAAGCCGAAATTTTAGCGTAACGCTTAAAGCAATGGAATTTATTGCAGGAAAAAGTAAATATTTCAGTGTATCGGAATAGGGAGATGTTCACTTCATTTTTTACTATGGAAGACACACTTGTGGCATGTACAGATGTAAATGGTCTCATGAGGGCACTTAAAATTAATTACGAACCTACGGAGTGGAGGCTCTTTATAGATTCGTCCAAGGTGAGTTTAAAGGCAGTGCTTTTACATATTGGAAATGAACTTCCTTCAATTCCTGTAGATTACGCAGTTCATATAAAGGAATCTCATGAAAACTTGAAACGTTTACTTCAAGCCATTAAATATTACGATTTTCAGTGGCTCATTTGTGGCGACCTTAAAGTAATGGCACTATTGCTAGGTATGCAGTTAGGGTATACAAAGTATTGTTGCTTTATATGTGAATGGGACAGTAGAGATCGTGGATCTTATTACCGCAAAAGTGATTGGAGTACCAGAGAAACTCTTCAGCCGGGAGTGAAAAATGTGCAGCATGAACCACTGGTAGATAGTAACCGAATTTTGTTTCCCCCTCTACATATTAAATTAGGTCTTATGAAAAGTTTTGTTAAGAGCATGAACCAAGAGGATGAGGCCTATAAGTACCTAAGAGGACAATTCCCTCCATTAAGTGATGCCAAAGTTAAAGAGGGTGTTTTCATAGGGCCACAGATTAGGCAACTATTCAAAGATCACAAGTTCGACGAAATTCTCCAAGGTGAGGAGAAAGCTGCATGGGAAAGCTTGAAGAGTGTTTGTTCACAGTTCTTGGGAAGACACCGAGCAACAAATTACAAACAACTGGTAGCAAAGTTGTTATTGTGCTACGAAAATCTTGGTTGCAATATGTCTCTGAAACTCCACTTGCTTCATTCACATCTAGACTTCTTTCTCGAAGATTGTGGAGCAGTAAGTGACGAACATGGTGAGCGTTTCCATCAAAATATTGCAGCCATGGAGAAGAGATATGAGGGAAAGTGGAGTTCTAACATATTGGCCGACTACTGTTGGACTATTGCAAGGGATGCTCCAGATGTAACCTACAAAAGGCAAGCCATGCGAAGACGCTCAAAATAAAATAAACATAATCCTGTACAAGGGATCACTTGAAACTTTTGTCTACATTGCAGTGTAGTTCTTGCACAAAAAGGTATTTGTACATATTTTTCATGTTTTGATGTTAATACTGATTTTTATTACGGAATTGTTAATGTTTAACTTGACCACGGTTACTTTATTTTCTGTATGGCTGTGAAACTGGTATTTGCGCAATTTTGAAAAAGGAAGTACAAGGGTATAGAAAGCTATAGGTTAGGGTACTTCTTAACTCCTCAGCTTATCACATCACAGTGAAATAGATAAAAAAAAAAGTGAAATGTAGGTTTTTACAAGGATTTTGCTTAAATGTTCTATAAATATTAATACATTTGTATATATACAGCTACTGTTCTACAGCGGTGGACACTTCTAAATGGTACAGCCATATGAAGATTTACGGCTAAGGTGTACCATTTAGAAGTGTCCACCGCTGTACAAGGACGTTTTTTTTCACAACCTGAGCTAAGAAAATTCTTCTATTATCATTTTCTTTCATATTATGCTTAAATGAATATAAAAATCGCAATTTCAAAGATCGATCAAAATTTGTTGAACAGTGTAATTTGAGATGCGTTTGATCTCACACAACAGCCTGATTGGACTCGAATTACTTTTGCCTCACAAAGCCTAGTAGATAATAATGACAAAAGGTCTTAGCCATTATGTCTATCCCAAGATTGGAAGTGATCATTAGATGATTCTGCTCCAATGAACCTTTTACTGTACCAACTTCACACTTTCCGTTCTGGCTTTCAACTCCCGAGCTAATCCTCTTTACCCTCAAAGATCCCTAGTTTTTCCGGGATCTCTGAACATTCTCAAACTTGCTAGTTGCAACATAGAGATTAGCTAAGACATTCTTATGATACCCCTTATGATGTATGAATAATTCCTCTATCGGTGGCATGATGTTTACCTTACCTTTTTTATTTCCTTAAAAAACTAAGTTATTTATTTTCCTTTATAACCATTCTCAAAATAAAAAATAAGAAATTATTCACTTTTATGAACAATATTTACGCAATCTAACTACCTAGATGAAATACCATAATATATGCAATATCTATTTCAAGTCATTCTTACTGATTGTTTGTTATAAGAAAAAAAAATCCAGTAATTATTTTTTAACATCAAAATTCGATGTTATCGAAGTCCTTCCATTCCTTTATGGAACCTCTATTGCTACTAAAAGAAAAATAACACTTTTCATAAATGACAAATTATTTCGTTTCAAACAAATCAATTTCAAGCGAACTAAATTTTATTATACGAACAAAATAAAAATGTCTGTGAAGAAACAGCTGAATTTACACTGGTATAAATAGGCATAAAATAACTTTAATAAATCGAAAAACCTCCGAGTAACTAATCGAAAAATATAATTTTAGAAATGCACACTTCTAAGTTTTTATATTTCCATTATTTCAGAATAAAAGTAGGCCCTATATACAACACAGCTAAAGAATTATACTTGGAAATTATTTCTATCAATCACAAATCGAATAACTACATCAGTTGGATTAAAATTTCCTTTTGTTTACAAATTTATGCAATATGAACATGTACTTTGCATTGGACCAGCTGATTATCTAAATAAATTACTCTTTACTTAACCGACGACATTACATCGACTTAAATAACTAATTATCGTGATCAGACCCAAGAGAAATAGAAATGGAAAATGACGGAAACTTCGTAACGAAGAAGTGCATAATTTATACGGTTTACCAAACATTGTTAGGGTCATCAAGTCTAGGAGGCTTAGGTGAGCAGGTCATGTAGCCAGAATGGAAGAACTTAGGAACTTTGAAAGTTTTGACTGGAAGACCAATCGGAAAATGTCCATTAGGAAAACCTAGGCGCAGATGGGAGGACAATATTAAGATGGACCTCGCAGAAATAGGAATACAAAGTCGAAACTGGATCCAATTGTCTAAGGACAGAATTCAATAGAGAGCTTTTGTGAGCGTGGTATTGAATCTCCGGGTTTCATAGGTAATATAATTAGTCAGTTAGTTATATTTATCTTACTCAATCATGTCAATTGACTTTGAGAATATTTTAATTATTGTTTCTAGCATTTATAAATAAATCTATACAGATTAAATACTGACCAAAGTACATGCATAGTACACACTGTTTCAAAAAGAATATACGTATTACGAAACATTATTTCCGAGGCTGCACGAAGACAACTTCATTTTTCAACAAGACGGGGAACCCCCTCACTGGAGACGCCAAGGGCGTGAATATCTGAATGAAACTCTACCGAACCGTTGGATTGGTCGTCAAGGAGCTGGCGACTTAGCATGTCTCAGCTGGCCTCCACGGTCACCGGATTTGCACCCTGTGACTTCTTCCTGTGAGGCTTCGTTAAAGACAACGTTTTTGTACCACCACTCCCGCAGAACCTGGGAGAGTTGAAGAACCGGATCCGTACTGTCATAACATCAGTAATGCAGGACATGCTTGCCCGAGTATGGGAGGAATTTGAGTATCGATGTGATATTGTTCGTGTCACTGATGAAGGACATATTGAACATCTGTAATTTGAACTTGAGAGGTTCGTAAATATGTGTGTAAAATTTCACACTCCTATGTCTTCAAGTTTAATAAATATCTGCATTCGAAATACGTATATTAGTTTTGAAAGAAGGTGTAAATCAGAAATCAAAGGAAAATTCTTAAGGAAAATTGCTTGAGTGTATGTTAATTATTAAAAGGTGGAGAATTAGCTAAAAGAGAACTGCGACAAAGCTACCATAAGAAATGATTGATCTTTGCTATTGTTCTATACCATCTTTTTCTCTTTTTTAGATAATTTGATGCATTCAATGTGGTTCAAAATATCATAATATAAATTTCACTTTATCATTATTAGCGAAAAATTTGAAACAACTAAAACTCTATTGATTCTACATTAATTTATTAGTCTGTGTTAATTTATTAGGTTATGTGATGCCCATACTAAAGATTGTGGATATCTATTAGTAATACAAACGTATTGTCATATGAACAGGATGTTGGCCATAATTTCGAAAATGAGGTTTTGTAAACAGATTTACTCGGACATATTCGTAGTTACTTCACTGCAGAAAGACCAGCGAAACCTGAATTCAACACCACGTAAATGTAATGCTATAATTAGATCAAATGTTATTGCATTAAATTACCTGAAAAATTACTTCACAATCGTTGTTTCCACACTGGATAACTAAACATCTCCTTGCCAATATATATGGTAAGGACGGGACAGATGGACGGTGGGGGCAGACCGACAGGAGTTAAGAAATATAATAATAGGAAATATGCAAACCTGGCAACAGTGAGTTGAGTCTTGTGTGGTGTTTGGTTACAGTTCGTGCTTCATTTCGCAGGAGTAGAATTCACTGAATATCGTGTGTGTACAGCACTACTGCGAGAAAATCGGCAACAATTACACAGAGTCAAGTGTCCCAAAACGTGATTTCTAAATACTCGACTTCAGAAATTAAATATTTGACAAGGAAGGAAAGTTGCTAAACATTCGCGGGAAGAGCAGCAGACAATAGCATGGATAGTCACACGCACCACTATAGTAAGTAAATGTTGCGTACCATCTATTGAGTAGGGTCAGAAATATTTGAAATCAATGTGTGTGCGGGGCAGACGGACATGCAATTAGCGGGGCAAACGGACAGTGACCTAAATGGTTAGTATGAAGTAGAAAGTTAATATTTTTGTGTATGTATATTATTTAAGAGGCATGTTTCTTATTAGTACTACCATTTTTTTCCAAAGATGGTACGTCATCGATCTCACACAACAGACAGATGCAAATGGGAAGATGAGTATATAGCCGCTGCTGTTAGAGCCGTACGTGAAGACAAGATGCCTCTGTCAACTGCAGCGACAACTTTCAATGTCCCTCGTAATACACTACGACGACGCGTTATGTCATCGCACATAATCCGAAAGTTTGGAAATTATACAACAATCTCACCACAGGCAGAAAATTAATTGAAAAAACATCTACTTGCCTTGGACGAAATGGGATTTGGGTTAACTCTACCCGAATTACGAAAGTTGGCGTACAACTTTGCTGTTGAGAACAAATACAAACACATATTCAATAATCATGCAAAAATGGCTGATAAAGATTGGGTGCATGGTTTCGTACAACGTCACAAAACACTTACTGCGCGTGTAACGCAATCATTGTCCTATGCTGCAGTTAGAAGTCTAACTCGTGGAAATTATATGTCGAGGGAGAAGACTGGATAAGGTGTAAAGGTGTTTTTTCTGGTTCCATGTAGAATGCGATCCAAATAGTCGTGATGCATACTTTGTACGCATTCATTGTAACAGTATTAGTGGTTTATAAACTGTAACTGTAACTGTCCGTTTACCCCACTATTTTTGTCCTTTTGCCCCACCCCATGGGGCATATGGACATCTTTCACCCTTCTGTACTAATTGTTCAATATATCCTTGACTAATTGACAAACTGATTTCTTTATTATACCTTTACTTTGTAGAAAGCTTAATGGTTTTTAAGAAATATCTTGATTTCTCTTCGGTCATTCGTATTCATACAAGCAACAGAAAACTGCTTAGCGTGTCCGTTTGCCCCCTCTTTACCATATTATGGATAGAATACAAAAATTGTGTAAAATACAACTGTTTACTCTAATTCCAGTCGAAATCAGCAAATTGGAATATATGAGAGCTATTTTAATGCAAACTATAGTACATTGAAAATTCAGTGCACAATATGCAAACAAGTTCAGTCACTTATTTAAATTCGAAAAATTGCTATTTTAATTAATTATATTAAAAGTAGTGATGGTCACAAAAACCGGTTTTTTATGAAAACCGAAATTAGGTTTAGAAAATTTTCAGATAAACAGTTTCACCGAAACCGGTTTCGGTTTTCTCCAAAACAGGTTCGGTTTTTCACCGGATCCGGTTTCGATTTTCTTCAAAACCGGTTCCGTTTTTTCCAAAATTGGTTATATTTCTGATCAGAATAGTAATTGGTTGTTGTTTGGAAACCGATTCCATTTCCACAGAAATAGTATTAAGTGTTTTCCAAAAGTTTTCACTGAAACCATTTTTGGTGAAAAACCAAACCAGTTTTTAAGAAATTAGATGTCGGTTTTTTAGATTTCGGTTTTTATAAAAACCGGTTTTACTACCCCCTAAGCAAAATTCATAAGCTTGGAATAATCTTCGTAAATTAAATCAGAGCAATTGTTTTGTTCTAATGGCATTTCAAGACTACAATATATATATATATATATATATATATATATATATATATATATATATAATTTCTGAAGAAAGAACTTAGCCTAACTTAGTGCTTTACTCTACTTGTTCAGTAAGGGCTTTCCATCATCTCACATGAACGCGCTTACTTCAAACATACGTAATTTTGTATGGAAGCAAAATCTGACAAGTTCAAGAACGTAGTTTAGACTTTAATTTTAATAGTGTGATTTTTAATTTTTATGTCAAACGTTGTTTTACAAGAAAGTATGTCTAAGTTACGAAAAACTAATAATAATTCTTGACATTTTAAAATATTAAATGAATTATCGTGACATGAAACAACATAAATTAAACACATTGAAACCATACGTATTCTTACTCGTGTATTCTAACTACTCTAATGACATCATTACCACTTTAACGTAAAAGAATAAATGCTTATTTTGAAACATCCAAAAATTAAGAAAAGAAAACTAATATGGCAAAATAAGATACATATTGGGGTTGATCACAGCCAGATTCCTTGTTATTTTTTTCTATAATATTCTGTATCTCAAAACGGAATTTGAAGAATACATTTTATACATATATATATATATATATATACACTGTAACCAATAACCGTGAAAATAAGTGCCTCCTACCATGAAAAATATACAGTTTACCGTATTTCGAGAATAATGGTAGGAGACCGTTTTTCTGTCGGATACTTATGTCGGGCATGCGCATTGGAGAAAAAATCACATGTGCGAGGCGACGATTCACGGCGCGCAGATTCGGTTGTGTTGTGCTTTGTTTTGTTTGTGTGTTGGTTGGTTGATTTTGATTAGTGCGTGGTTTTCCTGTGTGATTACATACTACAACTGTTGAAGATAACTTGAAAATCGAACATTAAGCAAGGTAATGTATGAAAAAGCATCATGTTAACATGTGAATTTTGTTCAGTGAGAAACAAAACTTTAGTTGCCTATGTGAAACACATGCAATTGCATTCAAATGTCCCTAATTATGCTTTTCCTTGTGGTAGACAATTCTGCACACGTACATTTAAAACATATTCGGGATTTAGATCTCATGTTTTACGTGATCATGTATTCCAGAGAAAATATGAAATAGAAAGTGTTTCCAAAGTACAGGGTATTATTAAGTGCAAAGAACCATCATGTAGCAAAAGTTTCGAAAATATCAGAACATTAATAGCACATTTGAAGGTCCATATAGATGCTTCTGATGTAATACAATGTCCTTATTTGAACTGTAGAAAAAACTTTGCAAACAAGAGTACTTTTGCATCACATGTATCAAGATATCATAGGTCAAGTATTTCAAATTCAGCAAGTGCAAGGTCAATTTGTTTCGAAGAGAAAACCGTCACAGAACAAAATCTAAGCCCACTACAGAATTGCGTGGAATGGGATTTTCAATCGGGAGAATTAGACGATAAGACTGATAATGAGTTACGTGGCTTGGAAATATATAAAAAGCAATATGAGAAGAACTTATCTCTTTTCTATTTAAAACTGCAGGGAAAACATCTTTTACCGGCTTCAACGATTCAACATATATTAGAAGAAATAAACCTAATTCACATGTCAGCTCAGCAGTACAGTGGAAATGTCTTACGTTCTACATTAAAAGATTTACAGGTTTCGGATGATATAATTAATGCTGCAATGAGTGCTATATCCGAATCTGATCTTTTTAATAAATGCCATAACACCAAGCTCAGGAACGTCACAACACGGGATACGCTTTATTCCAAAGAGTTTGGATTCGTAAAACCAGTTCAAATATATTTGGGTCATGATGAAAACCAAAAGCCTCGTTTCGAGCAATATGTACCAATAATGGATTCTATTAAGTCTCTATATGTGCATCACGGCGCCCACTTTAATTTCAGTACAAGTGGTAATTTTGCAGAGCAAGGACACAAAAACATTTACAGGGATGTCCATGATGGGTTAGTGTTTCAGTCAAATGAATTTTTCAAAGATAAATCTTTCCAGGTAATTTTATACCAAGATTCTTTCGAGGTTGTGAATCCATTGGGTTCAGCCCGAAGAAAACACAAAATTTTAGCGGTGTACTTTACTCTGGCCAATTTTGATGCTTTCAAACGTTCTACCACTGATCATATGCAGCTTGTATTGCTTTGCCCTGAGACTGATGTTAAAAGGTTTGGCCAGGATAAAGTGTTTTCTTGCTTAGTTGAGGATATTAAGCAGATGGAGGAAGAAGGGATTAGCGTATCTGATGACTTGAAAATAAAAGGAACTATTTTATGTATAGTAGGAGACAATCTAGGTTCACATTTTATTGGAGGCTTCGTTGAGAACTTCAGTTCTAATTATTGGTGTAGGTATTGTCTAGTTACCAATGAAGAATTCCAAGTATATCCTTACAAGGAGTCTGACACAAGAACTGTTGAATCTTACGAAAATGAAGTTAAAAAAGTCCAAGAAAGCCCACAAACTATAGCTTCAAAAGGCATAAAATTTAATTCATGCTTTAATAATCTAACACACTTTCATGTATGTAAGCCTGGTTTGCCTCCTTGCATTGGACACGACCTATTTGAAGGTATAGTGGCGTATGATTTATTTTTGTACATTGAATATTTTGTTAAAGACCTTAAGTGGTTCACGTACAAACAATTGAATAGGCATATCAATATTTTTAAATATAAAAACTCTGATGGAAAACCTTCTGAGGTAAATACAACGTCATGCAAACTTAGTGGTTCAGCCGTTCAAAACTGGGTTTTCTTAAGACTGCTACCATTTTTCGTTGGAAAATTTGTTCGTGATGAAACAAATGCCGTGTGGATTCTACTCATAAAATTGAAAGAAATAGTTGAGCTTGTTTGTTCTCCTACCATTTCAGTTGAGCAAGTAGCAGATTTGAAAGTACGAATTGAAGAATACTTATATGACAGAAAATATGCATTTCCAAACTCGCCCTTAAGACCCAAACATCACTTTCTGTCGCACTATCCACAGCTCATTTTGAACTTTGGCCCATTAATTAGATTATGGACTCTTAGGTTTGAAAGCAAACATTCTTACTTTAAGCGGTGTGCCAGAAATCTGCACAATTTCAAACATGTGTGTAAAACCCTGAGTAAGCGTCACCAGCTTCTACAAGCGTTTTATAATGAAGGGTCATTGTTTCCTTTAGCTATTCAAGTTAAAAAAGGATTGCCGTATGAGAAGGAAGCTTGTGCTGAAGACATTCAGGAGGCTATTGCTAATAGTGACTTTGAGGATTTGCCTGGTGGAAAGGTAACTAGTGAACAAGTAGAGTTTCAAGGTACCGTGTATAGCAAGGGACAGTACGTTGCAGTAGGTGAAACATGTGATGGCCCTTTATTTGGGAAAATCCTACTTGTACTGAGCAACAATACTCAAGTATATTTTGTGGCTAGTGTTCATCAATTTTCTTATTCACATTGGTTAGGACTTTACAAGCAAGTATCAATGGAACTGAAGAAAATTTGCGTGAAAGTGTCTGAACTAGTTGATTATTACCCACTTACAGCCTACCGATACAACGCTGACGCCAGATTATATATTTCCTTGCATCACGCTTTGTGTATATAGAGTAAAATCGACCTTGTACTTCACTCAATGCAATAAAAAACAGTGAGAAAAACTTTTACTGTGTATATGATACAATGTTGTAGATTCGGTACGAGTAATTCGACAACTATTTGTGTGTTCTGACGAATGTGTTAATATGTTACTGATATCAGTATTTTAATCCCATAACTTTTAGAAGAGAGAGAGTGATGGATGAAATTAAACGGAGAATTCTGCACGTGCTGCCAAAATTAAATGCAGTTTCATTAACGTCATTATTGGAGAAGTTGCAAGAATGTGGAGTCGAAGAGGAGGAGGATTTGAAATATATGGAGGAGCGTGATCTTCTCACAGTTTTAAAACCAATACAGGCAAGAAAACTGTTGGAGAGCTGGAAAGGAGAAGGTAAGTTAGTTATTAAACACTTTATCATGATAACATTAGGGACCTTCAAAAATAGTAGATAATCATAATTTTGGATATTTTAGACACCCTGTCCTAAAAGTAGCAATTTGTAATTAAAGGTAGCTACTCAATCATTAAATCCCTTCCCCTTAATATTACGTAATCAAAAATCACGTTTTTCAAATATTGTAATTTTTGGGAGGTTTTCTAAAAAAAACTGCGTTTTCTAACATACTGTTCTTCCCTCGGACGCTAGAAATAGAATAGGGTATGTGAAAATGTAATAATTTGGTAAGAAGCTGTAGTCAGGTTCCATTGACAGAGTGATGGGTTTAGTTATTTGCAGTGTGGTGTGAAATACTGCGAAAGACTTCACTTTTTACGACGAATCCGTTGAGGTGTATATCATGTATGTCGGACAAGGGTGTCTGTAATCCAGACATTTCCGGAAGTGACTGGAATGGAAGCCACTTTTACAAGCCAATCCAATAATATATATGAACATTCATATTTGTTAACATTTCCATAGCTATTCACAAAAGCTGCACTTGTGTCCGGATAGAAGCTTATTCCAGACAATAGTCCGTATATGTCCGAAAGTGAAGGGGCTCGTGATCAATTCGGACACTATTGTCCGGACTTGGTAATCCAGAAATAACCGAAGTGACTGCTTTGGATTCTACTTTTGAAAGCCAATCCAATAATGTATAAAAATTAATCTTTGATAACATTTTTGTAGCTAAACCCAAAAACTGCTCTCCTCTCCGGATTGAAACTTAGTCCGGACATGTTCGGCAGTAAGCGCGATAGATTTTACTGTTCACGATCGATCCGTTGGTATATATATATATATATATATATATATATATATATATATATATATATATATATATATATATATATAGATAGATAGATAGATAGATAGATAGATAGATATGTCAAATAACCCTAAAAGTAATCCAGACATTGTTGTTCCAAAGTTACTGCTGTGGATTGCACTATTCAAGGCTAATCTCATAATATAGCAATAATAAGCCATATCTAATAGCATTTTCATTGCTAAACCCAAAATTTGTACCTGTAATTGGAAATGTCGTGAAGTTTTTACAACCTATCTCTCTTAACTAGTATTTACCGTTGTCGTTTGCTTTTCTATGTACTTTGATATCTTAAGGAACTATCTAGCATGTTTTATTATTTTACAGTAACTAAGAAAGACTATTTTCCATAATGTGTAGCACTGGTTGTATAATGTCTTCCTTTCTTATCATGTAAGTCATAACGAGATCAAAGGTACATGAATATCACCATTATTCTTCATGTAAATCATTGGCAATGATAGCAGAGGAAAGGGGTCTTTCTTTACTTTTAGCTATCAGTTTAACTTTATTTATTTATTTATTTACGTTACGTCCTTGCAGATTGTGAAATGTCATGTAAGACACGAGGTATTCACAAGTTTTTTCGACAATTTATTTCCAATTTCCTTGGTGGTCGGCAGTTTCGGATAAGGGGAGACGAGGTAGGGATTTTTAGTGTAGTGAAGATCCATGCAACCCCTCACGACGCTCTGGGGTGAAAATTGAACACCGCGACTATGATCGTACTCATCCTGGCCAGAGGATTTACGCCCCTCCTACTCGCGACAGAAACGTTTCCCCACGATGCGGTTTGCCCTGTTCAACGCAGAATCAAAACGCATGTTAGCTTTTAAAACAAAAAAAGAAAGAAAAAACTGTGATTCTTCTTCATTTAAGGAAATGTTTACAAACCGTGGATCGGATAATCGATTTTTTTAAAAGGTAGATTCTGAGAAAGTTCCGATTCCGAAATGTGTTTAAGTAAGAACAATATTTTGCTCAAGATTTTATTGTCAGAGTGGCCTCAAATCGCACTTTTGAGAAGCTAATTTTCAAAACTTTCCCGTGGGAGGACCCCCGGCTCGAACACTACCAAATTGAAATTGTGAGTAAATATCCATATGTGCAACAAATAAATGTGTTTTGGGGTAATGCACCATTTACATTGAGGGGGAGGGGGACGATTTTTAAAGAGCGACTAATCAATTCACACTTTACTGTACTTAAATTTTACATGATCTGCTTTTGAATGTACGGGAAATTTTGCTCTCCAAGGCTGTTGGACACCCTGATTTTTTTTTTTTTTTTTTTGTAATACTGGGATTTTGGTAAAAGCTATACTGGAAATATATGACTAGAATTCCTAAACTCAATATCTGTTGATACCTTGAAGAATTGCCTTTTAAAAATAAAAAAGAATTTTGAAAACCCTGTATATTTTTTCGATTTGTACCCAAATTTCGGTAGGCACAACAGAATACTTCCAAAAAGATTACCCTATGAATTTTGTCCAAATCGGTTGAGTACGGGCGGAGATATAGGCCGGGTAACACAAAAATTAACTTTGAAAAAATACAAAAATATTTGAAACCTCCATGTATATTTTTTCTCTACAGTGTAAAAACAGGCGGGACTAAACTAAGTATCATTAGAAGCCTACCCACAAAATTTGGAGTATCGGTTGAATAGATTTCGAATTTACAGAAAATCCATTTCGAAACCTACCTGCGCCTGTAAGTCTTGCCGAAAGTAATTGTTTCAATATATATCTAATTTGCGAACAGGTAGGTATCCACACTCAGGTTCTTTCGAAAGAAAATTTGACTTCACACCAGGGTTGGCTGGTTTAAACCAAGGTGGTTTAAACCAGCTGTTTTTTTCAAAAAAACAAAAAAAAAAAAAAAAAACAACTGGTTTAAACCAAAAAGAAAAATGCTTTAAATCGTGTGAACTTCATGGTGACGTTTCCACATATCAAACAATCTGCATTAGTATTATCTCCTTTTCACCTTTTAATCAAGGTGTCCCACGTTCAATTCTCGGTCGAATCGGACCATAACCCTTCTTTCATGTGTAAACTAAGTAGCGGTTTGGATGCCACTTTTAAAGTGAAAGTCGTCTTTATAACCTCGGTATTACATAAAGATGTTAAACCTAAATATACGAAACGAAGCCAAATTGTATGTTTGTGCTTGCCTGAATGCTTGTTGCTTTATAAAGAAGCAAAGGTGCCTAAATATATTGATAGACATTGGCAAAATTTATCGACTGCCTACGTAGCTTCCAACATTAGCTTAGATTGGACTTCGTTTTAATTTTATTGAATGATATCTACATAC
Source organism: Thermobia domestica (assembly GCF_964235325.1). NCBI lineage: Eukaryota > Metazoa > Arthropoda > Insecta > Zygentoma > Lepismatidae > Thermobia > Thermobia domestica. Next base: position 111,677,915 of record NC_137465.1, on the reverse strand, counting down.
TAAATTTGAAATTTAATACCTCAGTTTTAGCGTACTGATACGTTGACCTTAGATTTTACATGCAAAGCAATAACAGGATTTGCTTTGCATTTAAAGTAATAACAGGATTTTCCCAATGGCTTCCGCGGCAGTTTCCCGAATTATATGTAATTCTGTATAATGGTTTCACTTGTGCAACTATTTATCTTTTTGTCCTAAAATGATTCTTGACAATTATATTAACAAGTATGTAAAGATCAGTACAACGTATTTTTATCAGGAGTCCTTCGTGAGTGAGTCGACAGACTCATTGTATTTGTGGCCAATTAGTCCCGGTTTGGAGTCAAATGGAGGACAATTTCTCTCGGATGTAAGCAGGGAAGCTGTTTGGATCCCGCTTTAAGCTTATAAAGACCCCTTCCAGCATAACCCTGTCGTTGCATAATAACAGCAAGGCGAAAGAAACTTATTTCTGTCCATATGTAATATAAATACAATGCAAATTAAAAAAAAACTGGTTTAAACAAAAACAAAAAAAACGTTTTTTTTTTTTGTTTTTTCAATAAAAACCATGGCTTTTGCCAACCCTGCTTCACACCCAACTAGGTGAACCCTGTCTTGATATCTTCATTTATTAACACGTTATGGCTACAAGAAAAAAAAAAAAAAAGGTTTCGAATTTTGTTCTTTGAACACACGGCCCTCTCCCATCGATATATATTGGGGATGGGATTGATATTCTGGGAATATGTAACTTATATTGTACCTAATCACTGGAGCACAGGACCAAAGCAATTCGGGATGGAGATTGATTTTGCATCAATCTCTTTTATCGCGTCACCCCTTTCCTTCCTCATCTTCACCCACGAGATGTCAGCAATTCTGGAAACTAGTCACTCCCTCATGCGAATGCGTATTTCCTGGTATATTTTTAGTACAGTAATGTTAAGTGTATAAAACCCGCTGTCTAGTTTACATACATGCATAAAAGTATCATTTGAGTTATTCTCGTGCATTGGAATGATTATTGTTGTCATGTTGCTGACATGATTTTTGTTATGGGTATTTTCAGGACAAGCGAAAATACAAGAAGTACCGCCTACAACCCGGGAAGAGAACAATGGGCCCATACTTAATGAACAGGTTAAACCAATATCAGTTTCAAACGTAGATCCTGACTGGGCGAATAAATTTGAAATTCCGTGGCAAGCAATGCCACCTGGATTATTGAATAGTTTGAAACGAGGTGAGAGACCTAACCCAAAATTTAGAAGAGAAATGGTTAGAGTCGTTGTGAATCATATTCACAGAATATGTAAAAGACCTCAGAAACGGCATACCAGCATCATAGCCCGAAAAATTGTACAAAAATATCCTGAGTCATTCGAAGATAAAATTCAAGGTATAATTGTTGGAAGCGGATGGAGTTCTCTTCAGCGGCAACTAACCGCACGGTCAGAAAATTTGAACAGGGCCATTGATCCTGTGAGAACAACTGCAGATACAGAGGTGCGGAATAAAGCAACACGGCAGGTTTCAAGAGATTCTTACGGGTGTGTCAACTGGCAGCCCGAAAAACCAGATGATAATGATAATGAAGCTAACGAATACTATCAACAAAGAGTATTGATAAATTCGGGAGCATCCATATTAGACATTATGTCGAAATTTCCATCCCTTCTGCAAGTTAATGAACTGTTAACTCATGTAGAGAAACTGACTTCCTTCAACATAAGGGATGCATTAGAGAATGCTTTTTGCAACAAGGGTCCACGGATCTTTACATTTTTTGAGAGATCAAATGTTGAACGGGTTCGGAAAGCAATAAGTGAAATATATAATTACGCTGAAAGTACTGCTGATGACCATGCACAAGGTTTGGATGTAAAGAGAGATCCAGGAGCAATAGTTCATCTGCTGGAAACCTATTTTGGTGAAAGCGGAATTCTTTTTAAATTCGTTGAGGTAAGCATCTTTCATATATATATATCGTAATCATTAATTGTAATATGTAATCATTATTTATTGTTCATTATCTAGTACAGTTTATGCACTGACCTGAAAAAGTCAGAAACTTTAGCACTAAAAAGAAGGAAAAAAAAAAAACTTGAAATTTCACAGAAAACTTCAAAAACTTGTAATTGTCAGGGAATTTTTATTTTACACTTTTTGTTTTTATCATGCATTTTAAACCTTTATTTTGACACAGTAAGTGCGTATCATGTAATAACGCCATCTTAAAGAAGTATAGCGACTTGTCGATCATATGCACTTTTCGGTTTTTAAAACGCCTTTCAGAACAGGGTTTTCAATGACAGAATTCATGCAATTGATTTCGGTATTCAGGTCATTAGAATGCTCTTGCTTGCATTAAGACAATAGCAGAGTTTGAGAAGTCTGAGGATATCATTACGACCAGTTACGACTAAAGTTTCAGAACTCTTATGAATCTGTAACTTTTTACAACCAGAAAAACAGTTGTTATATTGTGTTCGGATACTTACAAAAATGTCATACGTTTCACATAAATATTGTAAGCCTTGTTCGGAAACTAGAGCACTTGTTTCCACTCTTATTATTATTGCAACACTGAGTTTAGATACAATGCTCATATTAGTCAGCTATCAAATGAGGACTCAATTATTAACCACGATTCAAATTAAGAGTCAATTAATCACTTGTGAATATAAACATACTTAAGGCAAATTGACAGAAAAATTGATTGCGTCACTCTCAACTCTGACTTCGATGATTTGAGAGAGATAATTATGAATATGTCGAAAAGAAATTCTTCATTTAAATACAGACTCTGTCGATGAGAATTTGTACCCATATTTGGACAAGATTTTAAGATCCGTTGAAAAAGTTGGCGGCGGCGCGGGGGAGGGGAGGTAGTGTGTGTTTGTGTGTATTTAAAAATTGGAAGTTTGCGTAAAGTAATCTAGAAAATCTAAAAAAATCAGGGAATATATTACAGCCAAACTAGAAGGAACCCAGCATTAGTAGTAGATTTAACGTATCCCCCTTTTGAAAAACATTTACATGAGTACGTTTGATTATATAATTCAGTACGTTTTAGACTTTATTACATTGTTATTTTTGTCATTTATATTAATCTAATTTTTGATCTAGTTGAATAGGTTATCTTGATATAACTACTGAAACAATCAATTGTACTACATTTGTAATTCAAACTCGTTATTTGATGGCTAAATTACATGTAAGACCAAATGCCGTTGCAAAACTACAAGCATTACAAACGCCACGTAGTTTTTTTTTTCTTTTTTTTTTTCATATTCAACGGTTGAGTTTGTTTCAATTGATGCCTTATATCTTCAGAAAGAACTGGTCCAGCTTTTTTTTTTCTAATCATTGTGCGATTTGCCAATCAACATAATTTGTTCGTAATAATATTTCAGTTACTTCCGCATATAATATCATATAAGATATACTTGCTCATCAGTTGAGTTTAGTGCCATTATTTTCAAGTTATTATTATTATTATTATTATTATTATTACTATTATTATTATTATTTTCAGGAGACAACGTTACCGGAGGAAGTGCCCACCAGAATTTTAACCCGAACACCCTGCCTTGTTGTATGTGGTATGTATTCTTTTCGAAAGTACAAATTTGATGGAAGAGAGTAGATCGCTGGCTCTCAATGGGAGTACAAGAGTAAATCATGTATAGTATCTATAAGTGTTACCTTCATTCTCAAATTAACTAAAGTAAAATAAGTAATCTTTAACGTAGTTACGTCACGGGACCTATAACCCTTGTACTTTAATGCGGGCCATCGACCTAGAACTTTCCCGAATTTTGATTTACTAGTATATAGAAAAGTATGGTTAGGTAAAAACATTCTACAATTAGCGTCCTATACAAACACAACTGGTTATCCTAATATTTGGGGCAGATCTGCTCCCTCAACGTAGGAGAACGGTTGGATAACGCTTCGTCAAATTATACGTGTACACACAGTATCTAATATAATTTAGATAATTTACAATGACTCGGGGTTTTCAGTGGCCACAGTAATAATATTTTCTTATAGAAATAATTGAAAAGCAAGAAGTCAAATTTTCACATTTTAATCAAGAGATTGAGATACAGGTTTCTTCCATATACATTTTCAGTCTTAGTTATAAATTATTTTAGCCCTTTTTTGCACGTGAAAGTAGTTAGACTACTCTATTATAGCTTAATTCTTCTCCAAATTTGAAAAATAAATGTCTGTGATACCGATAGCTGTGTGCTACGAAGTGCCTAAATGATATTAGATATAAGAAACAATAGCTAGTTGATGTTATAAGAAAAGGAAGTTGCTTGTGAAAGTCTGCTTTAAAGAGACACGTTTTAGTTACTGTATTGAACTTTCAATAATGTTTTCTATATCATCAAATTATGTTTTAACAAGAGTGAACTCAGCAGGGTGTCTACTGATACTTAAAATACTGGAAATTGACTGGGTATCGATACTGAAAGTACTAAAATATATTGGAAGTTATTGCGTAAAATCCTTCAACGAAGGAGCTCCATCATGTGGGTGTAGGTAAATATATATATATATATATATATATATATATATCCTAACCAACCACGGCCAAGCTAGTTAGTTCGAGAAAGAAAGTGAATAGTGTTCATAAGGCCTGGATTTCGGCTTCAGTTTCTTTCTTTCTTTCCTTCCTTTATTTTTATTTATTTATTTATTTTTGTTTTAATCCTCCAGTTTTTGTGCATTCTTTTATTATAACATTAAAGAATACTGCTATCAAAAGGCAGTTTACAGATTATGAAATAAGACAGCATATTTTCGTGTGGCATTCACTTTTTTAGTTCACCACGGTAGGCTTGCAAATGAACTATAATATGGTCGGGTCGGGTCCCTAACTTCTACCGCCCCCCCCCCCTACATTTTTGGGCTGGCTACCGGCCTAATGATAGGTTTATATTGGAATTCTTTCCTAGCAGGACACTGGAAATCCTGGAAATATCTAAGTTAACTCCAGTAAACAGTCTGTGAAGCTGTCTACCTCTCACTTTTCTCTTGTAATATGTTTTGGTTAAACATGTCTCATATCGGAGGTACGATTCCCTCGTTCATCACAGACCAGAAAAGGGAAAGGAAGTGCAGCGGCTTGGGACCATTTCGGTATTTGCATAATGTCAATAAAAAAGGGGAAATTTACTCATAATTTCTTGTAATTGAACTTTTGGAGAGAGTATAGCCATCGTCAATCAAACCCGGTATCCTTCGCATCAAAAGCAAGTGAAGTAGAACTTACACTACGCAGGTCCACCTGATAGTTACCACTAAAAGTGATATATAGAATGTAGAAAACTGTAGGATCTAGGACAGTTTAAACAGAGAGATTTAGTAATATTCATGTACAGTACTTCTTTATTTCAAGAAAAACATCGGTTTCCGTATGATAAAGAACTATTACTTCACACAACAACAGAAATATAATATTTAAGAACGAAATGATTTCCTATAAATTGGAGGGTTGTGAGCTTAGCTGTGAAATATATTGATATTTTCTCGTTGCTTTTGCTGCTTTCCTTTTTGGGTTTTTACATAAACGTGTTTGAAATGAAGTTCATTCTTAGTTCAATTTTACGGAAGTCGTTACTAAAGAATGTAATTGAATGTTTTCTTTTTCTCTATGAAGCAGCAGTTAGATTGTCAGACTACGGATTCGTTACATATTAGTGTATATTTGTGCTGTATTTTAAGTTTCAAAACATCTGTTTTTTTTTTCTTTCTTGTTGTTGTCAATGCCCTTATCTAAACTCCTTCATTTCATTCTCTTTTCAGGATCCTCACTCATGAGCTGCACCAGGTTCATGTTGTCTATAGACATGATAATTTGCCTGGATAGAGTCTGTGATTCTTTATCTGCATTAGCAGTCCTGTTTGCTTCTTTCTATGTGTTTAACATAGAATATCCAGTTGAAGCGGCTGCAACGTTGGAATTTATGCAAAGGTAAAATAACTTACCATAATTTCAAGTTCTATGTAATCACTGAAGTTGGGATTGATATGCACGTAACTATGCACTAAAAATCGCAAGAATATGCCCTAAAATGCGCAATGAAAAAGTAAATATGCACTGACAGATTTATACTAAACAATCAGGAGAATAACATGTTAAAAAATCGCTGCGTTCTGCTTCTTCCTTCCGCGCCAAAAATACAAAAAAATGCTCAAAACTTAATATTTAGAAAAGTGAGCGTTTTAGGAGAAAACAGCAATGAGCCAAATATTGGAGTATAAACAATTTCCTGTAAGAAAAGTTAATTAGTAAAAGATTCGAATCACCTCATACCAAGTTACGGAGGTTTCCCCTTAAGTGCGATTAAAAAATAGGAAGACAAAATTAAGGTAGTGCAGACAATTTTCTACGTTGAAAGTTACTTAGCAAAACATTTGAACCAACCCAGACCGAGCTATACTATTTTTCCCGAATGAATCAAGCCTTTTGGCACAGGGCACCAAAAGTAGTGCAATGCTTTCCTCAATACACTAAGATAAATTTGTGTTATTCGAACTGCAAGAAAAGTTTTCTACGGAAATATATAAAAAATAACCAGGAGAGTACTGCCAAAGTATTGCCAATCCGTCCTTCTTCCTTACAAAGGAAGGACAAAAACGAAACTTTTCTTCCAACAATTACACGAAAATAAATGTTTAAAGAACCGTGCGCTTTAGGGGGAAAATACAAATAGAGAAATTAAAATACAGACAATTTTGTATGTCAAAAAGTAATATCCACACTCCATCAACCAGATCGAGCTGCGAAAGTGAAAGCCTTATTCATTTGAGGGGAAGGGGGATGAAACGAAGACGCACAACGCAGCGACATTTTGACAGGTTATTCTGAACATTTTGTACTATACGTGTACATTTTAGAAAAACAATTTTTTTTCTTGCAATTAGAATTATACAAAGGAATTAAACGTAACCAATAAATAAATAAATAAATAAAATAAAATAAAATAAAAACGACCTACTACTGCCTTCGTCCTGCGCCAAAAGGCTTGAAAATCTCCCTAATTCGACTCGGATTCGTCCAAATGTTCAGCTAAACTTTTGTTATAGGTAGTTGTCTGTACTCTAACTTTTGTCTCCATAATATTTTCTTAAACGACCTGGTTTTCTAAATATTGATCTTTTGCTCCAATTTTGGTATATTTTTGGCCAATAGAGGAGATGGAACGTGGCGAAATTTTGATATGTTATTCTCCTTATATATATTCTTTAAAAAAAAAAAAAAAAAAAAAAAAACTTGCAATTTGCACACTACAAAGAGAATAAAAGTTACAGTATATCTTATCTACAAGAAAACACAGCGACGTGCTATGGCTTCCTCTACGAAATTGCGCAGTCGAAAAAGCCTCCGTAACTCATTTTTGGGATGTCCACGTGTTTTGCAAAGTAAATTTTTCTTATAGGGAATTTTCTGTACTTTAATATTTGTCTTCTTAATTTCTTTCCTAAATGCACTGTTTTTTAGATATTGATTTTTATTTTGGCGTCAATTTTCATGTTTTTGGCGCGGAAGGAGAGAAGGAACGCAGCGACATTTTGATACTTGTTCTCCTGACTTACCATACATTTCCAAAAATACTTTTCTTTCAAGTTATTTGGGTTTGACCAACTTTTACGCTGGTAGAAGTTCAAATTATATTTTTAAATGCGAAAACCCTACACTCAAATTTGAGAGAAGGTGGTTTTTCTCTAGTTATCTCATTAGTTCCAACCCTGGCGTTAATTTTCCCTTCCTCTTCTCCAATAAAAATAGTCAATGAAACATGTTGTCTCAATTCCGTGTATTTGTTACAGAGGGCTAGGACCAGGCAATATTTGCCACACATTTACGTAAATCTGTTACACAACTTTCCTAAATTTTCCAAATTAACAGGTAGTAGGAAAATTAATAGTTATCTTCTTATCCCTCCCCAATTTACTTATTAAACGCAGACTACAAAACACATTTTCTCTGTTAGTCGATATGATTCTATTGCCAACAATGATGTAAATACAACACAACTATTTTCTTAACTGCCTGCTTGAAGTCAGTGATTTATGTGCGTCGGCGGAAACAGAGAGTGAAAAGAAGATTAATTTTAGATTAAATGAAAGACTCATTCTTTATTTATAGTGAAAGAATTATTCTCTTTGAACATGCACACTGGAAACATTACATCTCGTTGAGCCCCGACCATAAAATTGCACTGTGAACTTCACTTACAACCTAAAGGTTGCAATAAATATGAAATAAGAAGCTGTAGTCCGAGAAAAAAAAAAAAAAACTTCTTGGAGCGAAGATGAAGCTGGATGAAGCAAATGCTGTAATATGAAATGCAAGGCCGTAGGCCAAGTAAACAAGGGGTTCTGAGTATTTTTGAAAGCATGGTATTCGTGAAAGTAATACATTTCAAGATATTTTGAAAAAGAGGAAGGAGAAAATGAAACATGAAGGACGTCCTGCCTGTGATGATTTCGCATGGAATGCCCCCTTTATGTGTCTGTATATGTATTAATTTCGTGCATGGCTGTAATTCCGTTCTTTTCTTTCGTTTTGTTTTTCAGATGCTTCGTGGGAATCAATCCAGATCGCTCGAAAGTTCAGCGATGCAAAAACAAGAAGCTGATGGATGTATCCCCCAAAGTCCTTAGATTAATCAATGAGGTAGCTAACTACGAGTGGTTGTGACAATGACAATGTTAAAATACCTAAAAAAGAAATAATTTTTTTAAAGAAAAGTACTTTGTAGTTTACTTATTGCAGCATTACATAAATTGTATTGCATCAACTGTAATTTATCATGGGACAAAAATAAAAGCACAGTGTTACTACGTTTTCTGGATAAATGAATTTTTAAATTTGAAAAATATTTCTGTAAATGTTTTTATCTTTAATTTTGTTCTGAGTACCTATTCTGCATATTTGAGCGTCTAATAAATATGCAAAAGTTCACTTTTTTTTTCTTTTTTGCGCATTGATGCCACTATTTCATAATTATGCAAACATGTCCTTATTAATTTGGAATAACAGATACTGGATACTCAGTAGGAGTTGCGAGAAGTCACATGGTATTTGTTTTGTGTACTTCTGGCCATTCTCAGCAATGTTGTCTAATGCCTGCTTGGCTATCTAAAACTGTAATAATGGGACTAATCTAATGAATCGCTGATTACAATATTTGAGGTTTATTAGTCTACTGGTACTCATAGCAAAAAGAAATGCAATAGAAGTAGTCTTAGACTGCAACAGAGTAGCGATTTATGATTTTTTTTTTTTTTTAATATCGAACTCCTCTTCTGGTGTTCTCTTCAATACATAACAAAATTGGTAATTTTGAAAAGAAAAAGAAATGTATATGGAAGATGATATCAGAACAAGGGTTCGATATTACAAGCTAAGAATTAATTTTAACGTTATATTCTTATGGATATTATGCACGTCATAGATGAGACGCTTTTTTTCGTCCGCTTTTGTATTTTCGTTAGTTGTTTTGATTACACACATGCTTAGAGATTTATGAATTTATAGTTCCGTGGTGCAAGCAAGTAGTATATTCAGCGGTTGGCAATATAAATCTGCTCCTTGTGGATAACTGGTTTGTCAAAACAATCATAAAATGACGTACTTATGAAAGCGTCGAATGGCTCTTTTACTGCTTTGATTAGCCATAACGCCGTAATCCAAAGAAATATTATAATAAAAAAATATTTATTTTTCTTGGAGACACAAAGGGTTTGTTCACCGAGGAAGTCTGAGTGTAGTTAGTTGTAAATTATAGGTATGACCCATAGGCCTAAAGAAAGCACAGGAAAGAAGATTGATTGTTACTGAAATGAGAATGCTGTGCTAAATCTGTGAAAGAACAAGAGACAGAATGAGAAATGAGCGAGTAAGGGGGAAACCGAGGTTGTAGAAATATTTAAGAAGATTGCAGTGGTATGGCCATCTTATGAGAAGATGAAACGACTACTAGTTAGATGAATGATGGAAATGGATTGGAAGAAAGATAGAGGGAGACCAAGAAGGAAATGGGTGAATATGGTAAACGTTAACTTTCGAGAGAAAGATTTAACAGGGAAAGAATTGCTTTATGAAGAATACTCGTCATAAACGTCGACCCTTTATAAGTGGGGAAAAAAACTAAGGAGAAGAATTGTCTCTTGAAATTAGTTCACTTACTACCATTTTCATATAATAACGTATTTTCTGTCGTGTAATTTAAGTACCTTTTCTAGTTTTCTGTATATTTGGAACTTTTTTTCTTATTGTACATATTGTTTCTCTTCCTATATAGTGAATTAAATACAAATTACCCTTTAGCTGTTAGTTGACGCATATGGGTGTACAAGTACCAACGAGCAGTAGTTAATCATGTTCATTATATCCTTTCTATAGGATGAGAAGTAGTTCCCTAAAATCCGAAATATTCGAATGTACACACTGTATTGCTCATTGGTCAAATCTCAAATTTTCAGTTGAATATCATTAATATCTTAATGAATAACTGGAGAGAAGATTCAGAATTGGGTGTTTTGCAGGCATACGGAAGTAAGTTTATTATAAGAACTCATAACGTTTGAAATTTTAAAATCCTTTTTTATTATTAGTTATTTTATTTTGTCAGGCAGTTAATAATTTTGATCGAGCTTTAAACAGAATGTATCCTTGGTTACCCAGGTAAATGTTAGGTTGGTCTCGTAACACTCAGATTTCCAAGGTCTCGTAACAAAAATCCAGCCCACAGACGTGTGACATACTTCAGTATGTAATATTAGGTAAAATGAAGGTGCAGTGTAATAAATCGGTAATATATACAAGGAAAAAGCGAAAACAGGGAAGAGAAGAGAAGAATTAACCAAAGTTCATGTATCTAATGATACAGGGTGCCCACGTACTACCTACAAACCTTGGAAAGTCTGGAAATTTATCTTACTCGTAAAAGTCAACGAAAGGTCAGAGCATTTTATACAGAAAAACAATCCAAGAATTCTGGCTAAGTACTTTTTTAAAACTTTTTTTTTTTTAGAAGTGCACTGGGTAATTCTTTTTGTGCCACTCTAGTTTATTAAATAAATGTTTTGCAAAACTTCCTCCGTGTATATACTCACATATACATGCATAGAAAATGAGATGATCTCTGATTGAGAAAAATATTATTATTTTTTTTAATAATCCTCCTATAGTGAAAATTCGTAAATTGTGATCTGGAAAAGTAAAAGAATTGGTTCTCATAAAAAAAAATGGTAACCCTATAAGACATTTTACTATAGTGTGCATGTACCACGGTATCCATAAAAGAACAGACTAGTAATTCTGAAGGAAATGAAATGAAATGAAATTTTGTGTTTTACGTCCCGCGGATATGCCGGATAGGCTAAAGGAGATGGTGATGATGAGAACTGAATGAAGTGATGGAATGAAGAAAGGGGAAGGGAACGGGAGAACCCCGAGGAAACCCATGCACACGGGTTTGTCCACCAGAAAGTTCACATGGCGCGAGGTGGGATCGAACCAGGGACTCCATGCACCAGAGGTGAACACTACCACTGGGCCACCGCAGCCCCTAGTAATACTGAAGATACCATCCGGTTCTTATATAATATGGATGAGGGAAACCCAGGAAAAATCTTTGTTACTCTAGAAAACATTACTAGAATCCGGGAATCAAACCCGGTCGCAACATAGATTCATTGTGCTGTACACGGCCGCCCTTACTGGAACAGTGTGCGCCATAGTTGGATCCATCCAGCAAAAATTATTGCTAGCCAGTGTGTGTACTGATACAGTTTCCAGCAATTCGATGAAAATTGGGTTAGTACACATTGGCCAGCAAGAATTCTTACTGGATTTAGTAAGAGGGCATGTTGGACCGGCAAGGACCTCTAGATAGGGAATCGGTGTGATAATTACCGTAAATCTTGTACGGTAATAACACACCTGTGCTTCTTTTTTTAAAAAAACGACCCCTAAATATTACGGTAAATTACCGTAAAATATACGGTACCAAATTTGTTTCTAAACACGGTCAATATTATTTTGCTTCTAAATATACGGTCTGCCGTTTTTATGAAAAAACGGTGGTCCGTAAAATTTAGGGTAATCGGATGGCAGCGAGAGTTGACGGTAATCGGTCAGTAAATTTAAGGCGAAATTTTTTACAGTGTATATTCGAGGGCTCCAAAGCAGGGGAAAGGGGAAAGAAATGTGGTTTCATTGCCAATGTTGATATGATTCTTCTCTTATAGAAATCTGTAGCCGTTACTGCTGTAACACAAGACTGTATATCTCCTAAACAAGGTAAATTCACTTTCATCTTCTCTTCACATTACAAATTGGAAATAGTTTATGACAGATAGATCTGTGGTCTACTCATAGACTGTGAAGTTGTAGCTGATTTAACATTCTCACTTTGCCACAAATATTCCTTCGCCAAGGAGGGATATTATATATATATATATATATATATATATATATATATATATATATATATATATATATATATATATATATATATATATATATATATATATATATATATATATATATATATATATATATTCCCACTTGTCTCCTTCAACTTCCTTCTCTCTCTTATTACTTCCTTTCCACCTTAACAGCCACTAGATGCACCACTGTTGCAACACTTTATCTCCGTGTTTCACAAACAAAAATAATTCCCAAATCCTCCTTTTCTAACATATTCCAATATTCCACAGGGTCTCTGCTCACCTCTCAGTATTATTCCAGCCTCTTCTTTCGTTCAACCTTTGCACTTTCCGACTGAGAGAACATCAAAGTAAAATCCTTCAAGGATGAAGTATAATTCTCAACCTGAACAAGATAACGATATCGGATTCCTTTGCGTATTGTGGAGGAGTGGAATAAGACCCCAAACCAAACAAGGAAAACACATTGAGATATTTAAGACCGTCTTGAGTATTTGTACAAACACGTAGATGCGTTAAAGTCACGACAAACATTTAGTTTTCGAGTGCAAATGAGCAGATGAAACATTGGGTTCCCGCCTTTCTCACTCTCTGTCTCTTCCTCTTCTGTGGCCAAATGATTTCAAGTCACCCTTTGTTTCCTCCGAGAAACCAACACCTGGAGTATATTTGCCCATCTGATAGACATGATAGTATACATTCTTGTTTTAACAGGAATGAAGTATCAATTTCGCTTCCACTGCTTCTCGTACGAAATGTAATAGTTAAATTTAGTAAATATTTTTATTGACATCCAATGCGTTAGTAGAGAGATTTCCTGAGAAATTCATTAATGAGATTTCCAACTATTGAATTCTAAGAAATTGCGAAGTTATTAAGTGAGTGATTCCTTTTGAATTTCCGTATATGCATCCAAGTTTTGTGATTTTATGATTATACATGAATAGCGATATTACCATGAAATCGATTATAGATATGTTTCTAATGTGTCAAAAGTACATCGTCTATACACTGACCAGCCAAGTTGTTATGGCTACCAGCTACTCTGTGAACGAAATCATTGGGCTGACATAAGACTCACGGAATGCAGCAGAATCGCTCCCCAAAACGAAGAAACAGATCTCACTCGATCAGCCAGTGTGATGCTTGTGTGTAAAATAGGGAAGGTCGGCATATATCAAAGTTTGATCCCTTCAAAGGCTGGGAAAAGATGGTGAAACCAGCGTCAAACCACAAGAAGTGGGATGATCACACCTCGTTAAAAATGTCGGACGTTTTTGACTGACGAAGTTGGTAAAACTAGGATAGCGTTCCAACTGTGCCACAATCAACAACATACTTTAACACTGAACAAAACACGAGTGAGTCTGAGCACACAGTTCACACTACAATCTTAAATATGGGCCTCCGCAGCTGACTTCCACTTCCAATGTCATTGAGTATCAGATCTGTGTTCATCGCACCTGTGCGTGGAATTTACAGAAATTTAGTGGCTTACTGTGCAAATGTAGTGTGCCATTCCTCCAGTCATCTATCAAAGTCTCATTGCTTCCATGCCAAACTGCATTGCTGCTATCATGGAAGCCGAAAATCTTCATTCCAGATATTACGTAACTTATCAAAATGTTTGGTTAGTCAGTAAACACGTTGAAAGGAAATTAAACAAGTTTAAGAAGTCGATTATAATTGCACAATATTTTGCACCAATTGTAAAAAACAAGAGAAATCTGGTTTATTTTTATTTCATTTATTTACTTATTTTTTTAAAAAAAACATCTCCTTTTAGCGTACTCAAGTTGGGAAATGTATGCATATCCTTCAGTTTTTATGTCTGCAATTATGGAAATGTCTAGGACAGTGGTTCTCAACCTTATTTTAATTACGACACACTACTGAACGTCCAGGTCATAGCGACACAATTGTTTGATATTTTTAAATAATAATAATAATAATAATAATAATAATAATAATAATAATAATAATAATAATAATAATAATAATAATTATTATTATTATTATTATTATTATTATTATTATTATTATTATTATTATTATTATTATTATTATTATTATTATTATTATTATTGTAATATCTATTGGAATAGTGAAACTAATTGTTACCGCTGGAGGTGTTGAATGGTACAGTCTGTCTCGATTTTAACAAATTATTATTAAATTCTTCGTGATTTTTAAGTTCTAAAATTTCGCGACACATCTTAGGGGACTGCATGACACACCAGTGTGTTTCGGCACATGGGTTGAGAATTACTGATCTAGGAACGTGTAGTATACAGTAAAGTGTTGTTCATGTTTAGAATTATTGTTGGGTACTGTTATTTCCGGGTGAAGTTCTTGAAAGTTTAACATCCAATTTTGTCACTAGTGAACCTTGTAAGAGAGAAAAAAGTAAAGTTTCTTTCAATATATTCCCGTTTTCTATCAGCAATTACTATAGTCTACACCTTACAGTAAATACACTATTACAATTAGATTCCTTATGTGTATTTCATGAGTGTTTTGCACGAAGACAAACAATAGATACAAATTTGTCATTCCAGAATGAATGTTAAATAGGTTGCCAAGTTTCAAAAATAAAATTAACGACACACGCCTATAATCCTCAAAACAAATGTATAATATAATAATTGTATTTCAAACCTTGAAATCTATAGTTGAACCTGACAAAAAAAAAAAATACCGGTCAGTTGGCAACATTGGATACGAAAAACGTAGTTTCAAATGACTTAGAAGTTCGAGAACCAAAAAGCCGCACCATATTACATAGCAATATTATGATTTTAGGCTTTTTACATTTTTCACTTCCACACTTAAAATGTTTTCTGCGTCGGTAACAATGCAAATTCTTTGGAATCTGAACATATTAGGGCTCAGTAGTAGAGGGATCATGTTTGATGCGAAAGATTTAGCTGAATTGCAATTTAGGTTTCCTTTCAGGACAGAGACGTGAACTTACAGCTTAACGAGTGATCCGAAGCCATGAGTCCCTGTCTGGAATCGAACCCAAATGTTCCGCGCTAAAGTCGTATAAGTCAACCATACAGCCACGTGTGAGCTCTTGATAAGGAGGAATCTTTATTTAATCTCAGTAGATATGATTCCGTAACAGATAACGCTATATTGGTATTTTTTTTTCTGAAGTTGGTTACTTTTTCTCCTTTCCCATCACTTTATTAAATACATATGTACTCATTAATTAAAGTAGCTGTTGCTATAATATGTAAAATAATTCTAGAGATAACGGAAAATAAAACTTTTAAAGGTATTTTGCAAGGAAGTTCGCCATGGTCCAAATTTAATCTATATATTAAAATGGTAGGTTTATATGCTTGTGGTCAAGAAAAGTTAATATGTTTGTGAACGATTATATGTTAGTGGACATTTATATATCTGCGGCCAATTCTTTTCACAATGATATCTCGGAAACAACAAGATCTAGAAAGATGCCGTTTTCATTTATCGATTCCAAATTTTGCGCAGATTGTGCAGTTCTAATTGAATATATTTTTAAAATGGCCGTTATTTCTTTATTACATTTTTGGGGTTTACCGGAAGTATTGAAATTTAAAAAGTAAACATCATATCCTACGAGTTATACATTCCAATACCATAGACTTGTATACGGGGTTAGTATATCTCTCAGGCGTTTGTATCAGGGCCAAATGATAATAAAAAAAACGAAGGATAACCATTTCTCCAGTTTAAGATGAATCTCTATTGTTTGGAGTGTTTTGCCCAATGAACACCATATATCAATGACATTATAATTAATTGTATGTGTAAGTTATTTGTTTATTACATATTGCATGGAAGAAGAAAGAAAACACTGATCATACATGAATTAGAAACTTCAATCGGGAATAAGCTCAAATATTGCAAACAGTGCGAGATATTGAAAAACTCTCCCCTTTATGAAACCCCTGCCGATCTTTATCAAGACTTCCTTCACTGTGTTTGTAAAGGGACATGACAGATGTTGTGAGGATTGATAAGGAGATTCATGCTCATATGTGCATGATTCGCTGTGTAGAGAAAGCAGGTTATCTATTAGTAAATAAAGATGTCACAGCTTGAGTGGTGTGAGCGAGCGGGCATTCTGGAAAATCTAAAGTCATGATGACTGTCCGAAGGATCAAATCCAGAAATCCTCTCCGAAGCAAGATCTCTTACTTGTGTTAATCATTTGTTTTCTCTGCAGCACTAAGCGTAGTTATTACACGAAAATTTTCGTAATGAAAATTTTCTAGTTTTTTTATAAGTTTACGAAAAAGAAAATTTTTCTATACGTGGCAACTCTGTTTTTGAGAGATTGAAACGGAAAAGCAAGTGATCGGCAACCGTAACTGTTTAACGGAGTCTGCAATCGTCAACATATTCTTGCCGAATGCAACCGAATTCAGAAGGAATTTTTCCCTCAACTCCGGAAGGATATAAACGTCATAACCGTTGATCATAATAGTTCCTCTTCTAAGTTGCTGCCTGCTTTGAAATTCTAACAGAAAAACATCAAAGAACTCCTGCAGAACCCGGAAGAAACTAGACTGAATGTTTGTGTCACAGAAGGCAAGATGGTGACCACTCACCGGAACGTGAATAACACGACGTTCTTCTTTTTCTTTCTTTCTTCTCCCCCTTAATTCTTTCTGCACTTGTTCGTCGTAATTCATTTGTCTTTTTCAGGATTTCCTCCTTTTGCTTACTTTTTCTTCTACAAACTTTGGTTGTACCTTTTTCTACCATTTACAAAGACAGAAAAGTGAATCAGTAACATTCAAACAACAAAAGAAAAATGATATAGTCATATATATAATAGATTGTCACACTTACTGTTACCAAATTAAATTAATTTTCTCTTTAGAATGTACACATTACAAATCTTAAGCTTTAAATACGCGTGTAACTGAAAAGATACTACACTGCTCCACAAAACTTAAGCAACTCGAAGAAAGTGGCAGAAAATAAAACGACACCATCACTGCACCAAGTATAATGAACAAACCGACGGTCCAGATGCACAATGCAACACAAGTGAAGACGAACAATACAGTTAGGATGTACAGAGTGACCAAAAAGTTCAGCACAACAATACCTCAACAGGTGAAGCTGGATTGTGCGAGGGCATAGGCTGTCAATATGGCGTGTGACCACCACGAACAGCTATACAGGCACGACATCTGACCTCCGTGCTGCAAATCAGAGTGTTGATCAAGTCTTGCGGCAGATGTTGCCACTCCTCGAGGAGAGCTGTTCCCAGGTAAGGGAGAGTGCGTGGTGGTGGACTGTGCTGCGCTATTCGCCGTCCAAGAGCATCCCACACACGCTTGATGGGATTCAAGTCCAGCGAATATGCAGGTTATGCAATACGCGTAATGTCTTCGCTCTCCAGATAGTCGGAAACAAGATGTGCACGGTGTGGGCGGGAATTGTCATCCATGAACAGGAAGTCTGGGCCAAATGCTCCGCGGAAATTGCGCACATGTGTATTCAGAATTTCATCCCGGTCCGTTGTGCTGTCAAAGTGCCATGTTGCACAATATGGAGGTCCATTTTCCCATTCAGCATAATTCCACCCCACACCATAATGGAACCACCGCCATAGACGGCCGTTCAGCAATGAAGTTTGGATGATAGCGTGTTTCAGGCTCTCTCCACACTAAAGTCCGACCAGAATCAGACGACAAACTGAATATCGACTCATCGGAGAACATGACACGTGCCCACTGGTGTTCCCCCATGCAAAATGTTCCTGACACCATGTGTAACGCGCACGTTTGTGCTTCACTTTCAATGGCGCACACAGCACAGGCCTTCCTGCATACAGTAATGCTCTGTTGAGCCGACAACGAACAGTTTCACGACTCACGCGTTGTTCTGTAGTCTGAAACAACTCATTGTACAGTTGAGAGCGTGACTCTTGACGGATACGTTTGGCAGAAATTGTGAGAAATTCGTCATCGACGGCCGACGTCTTCTTCGGGCGGCCTCCTCCATGACGTCTACTGACTTCACCTCCATTTTGGAAGCGACTCCACAACCTTGACACAACGCTTTTGTTCACGTTGAATTCCTGCGCCACTTCCACTTGTGATCGACCCAATTCCAACCGCCCAATTATTCGCCTGCGGTCAAAGTCACTCAAATGTCGTCTATCAGTCATTGCAAGGTGTGTACCCCACACAAGAACCACTAACCCCAAGCTTGGAGCCTCGGACACTACTGGGCTGTGGTGTACGCCTCATGGTATAATTTCTTCACCGCGCTTGCAACGGTGCTGCTTATGCGATAGAACGTGTGCTCGCCTTGCCTGTGTGTCTCAGACGCGTCTCTGTGTATGTGCATGCCACTAACCAGTGCTGAATGGGCCCCACACTTCACTTATACCACGTTATCTCGAGTTGCTTAAGTTTTGTGGAGCAGTGTAGCAGGTCATTGAAATTTGTGATGGTCAATATTGTTTAGTAGGTTTTCTAGAAGCTTTCCGTTTCCTCCAATGTCTCCATTACAACAGATCTTTTAGGTTCATTCATACTCATCAATCATCCTGTCTCCTTTAACCTAAAGAGCAAAACAATATAAATTAATTTTAAAAGTTTCATTTTAAGTTTTGAACAGATATTTAAAGTATTCAAATGGAAATATATACTGTATACTGTTGTATTAATGCCAACATCATTTAGCTTCGAAAATGTTTTCTAACTCTCCTTATTTTTAGTGTTATGTTTTAATTATGTTAGTACAGGGGTTTTCGAACTATGGTACGCGTGCCACTAGTGGTACACAACAAATTGGTCAGTTTTACGCCATGTAGTTCACAGTTTTCTTATTCAATTGAATAATAACACGAATTTCGTTCTTTCAATCGGCATTCGTGCATAATGTTTTGTGGTCTGATCACATTGAACCTAGACATTTGAAAATATCTACTTTGTCAAAAATATTATTTGATAGCTTAGCGCATCCATCATTTGCAGTACTACGATCCGAGCGAACTTCCATGTATTTAGTTTTCTGTGCATTTACTTCCAAACCCCTATCCTTGCAAGCACTTAATAAAACCTCTACATTTCTTTCTAATGTTTTCTTATGTTCCTCTATTATATTTACGTCATCAGCATACGCCATAGTAACTTGGTGAATACCATTCATCTTTAGGCTCTGGTTCCTTATAGCGTACTCCAGAACAGCCATTCTCGACGTGGAAGCTCGTGAAGAAGAATTTTCTTACTCGGACTTTCTTTTAGGGTTCACTAAAACATCTTAATTAAAATAACTAGTATTTTTCGGTATTACAAATTCTATAAGAATACTGTACAATGTTTTCCTCCTAACCGAGCGTAGACCTTTCTAAGATCAATAAATAATATCGTATTCTTATTTCTTTTAAATTTGTTAATTCGTAAGTATCTGATCAATAGTTGATTGATTTCGCCTAAATACGCACTGATAATCTCCAACAATTTCATCTGCATATGGAGTTAATCTTGCTAATAGAAGGTTTGAGAAGATTTTATAGGATATTGACAATAGAAATGCTTCGAGTTATTATAATCAGTTTTGTCTCCTTTCTTGTGAATTGGAACAATGGTGGATTATTTCCTCTCTTGTGGCAATTTTTCCTTGTTCCAGATAAGAAGAATGAGTTTGTGTATCTTGTTCCACAATTTACTCCCTCCAGCTACAATTAGCCCAATCAGAATTTCGTCTACACTCGCAAATTTGTGTTTCTTTAATTTCTTTATAGCGACTTCTACTTCTGTTCGGTTAAACTCTGGATTATAGGGTTCTGCTGTGTATATTTCACTTTCTCCACGAACATTAGTTGCGTGTTAAGTAAATTATCGAAGTATCTTTTCCACATATTCAAATGCTATCTATATCAGTGAGTATTGTTCCGTTGGGTTTCTTTATATAAGCGCGAGATTGATAGCCTTATTTAAATTCGTTGATCTTGTCCCTACTTTTTTTTATTTTGTTTTGTGTTTTTACTATTATCTTCAAGTTCATTAATTTTAGCTGTAAGAATAACATGTTTCTTTGGTCTAAAAGTTTCAAAATTTTCCCTCCTGATGTAAACCAAAGTTTTATGTAATTATATCGTTCGGATTTTGTGTTCATAGCAGTTTTGCCTGTTTCCTCTTCTCTGCTAATTTAGTGCACTCCTGGTCGAACCATTTTCTATTTCCCATGTACTTCCGGAGCTCTTTCGTGGCTAAGCGGTTAGCGAACGCGCTTTTGGCGCGGGAGACTCGGGTTCGATTCCCGGCGGGAGATCAAGTGATTCGGTGTCCACGTTAATCAGTAGGTCCACGCCTCATATAGCCTTGCTGCTGAACGAGACGTTAAACTCAAAATCAACTCAACCATGTACTTCCGTGTGTCCTTTTACCTTTTCTTTTTTTAGTGAACTTTTAACGTTATCCCTAATTTCAACCAATGTATCCTGAACATTAATGCGTTTCAAACCTTCTAAAACCGAGAACGTGTTCGAAACCATCTAGTATTCTCCTCACCTGGTTCTCCTCTAAATTAAAGCACTTCGTTTTCGAATGTTGAATATATCCTTTAATCAATCATAATCTCTCTCTCTTTTTACCGCTGTAAGATGGTAGTAATCAGTGTCACAATCAGCTCCTCTGAACTACCGAACATCTATGCTAGATTGTCTTCTTCTATATATTAAAACGTGGTCATTTTTTCATCAGGAGAGGTTGAAGTATATTTATGAATGTCGCGATGTGGGAATTTTTTACTCTTCACGATAATGTTTTTGGATGTTGTAAAGTTCGAGTCTTAACACTTTCTCATTTCTTTTTTTTTTTATGCAGACTTCCACTCCCTACAATTGCTTTTAAAATGTCCGTTTCGCCTTAACTTCGCATTAAAATCTCCTAATAAAATTTTCCTATGGAATCGAGGGAGTTAGACAAATACCCGATTTATTTCTTTCTAAAAAAAACTTCTTTTATATTTTCATCCTTATTCTCTGTTGGGCATGTACAAACTGAACAATATGTTAGTCCATTCAATTCATAAATACGTCGGCACACACTGAAGGATTCACAGGAATTACGCTCTGCTGCCTATATTTAAGTAACTATTGTAAATGCTACATACGAAAACGATTATTTGCTGAATTTCCTTGTTAGTACTCGTACATATTAAGGAAGGAGTAGTTAGATCATTAAACAACGAGAGACCCAGACTATATCGTACATGTATAACTGTGAAACAAAATTAACTTTAAATAGAAAGTGTGGCTTGAAAAACAAAACAAGTAAAACACAATTTCACATTTTGATTTCCGCTCCTCCGCTCAGGTAAAAACCACAACAGTATTTACTATTTCCTCTGAAAATAAATAACGGTAAATCTTATCTTCCCGTAGTTTAACAACACATACTGCAGGCAACGGTGCCTTGTAATTGTTGCAGCCGAGTATAGGAACTTGACAATAGGAATTTCCGAGAATCAATGTTATTTTAGAGAAATGTGCAGGTAGTTTAGTTGTGTTTGTTCATCTGACAACGCTCAGTTGAAGTTTATTATATAAAAATATGCATCATAGCCTTAATATGGACAAGTGGGTGGTAAGCAAACTCGTGTGTTTAAAAATTGTTCCGATGATATATCGTAGCCTTGAAATGCAACTTCTATTGCCCTCAGACGAAGCAACAAATCCCTGCCTACAGGTAAGAAAAAATAGAATAAAACGAAAATATTGCCTCTCTTACCTCTCAATTGGATTTAGTTTTTTTGGAAGTGATTCATTTACTGTTCCGCAGTGTGTAATATGGTATGAAATTCTTTGTAAGAATTCAATGAAACCATCATTACTAATGCGACATTTTAGAACAAAACATGGAGACATCGAAACAAACCCGTTGAACTTTTTCAAGGAAAAGAGACAGAGGTCAAGGTCTCCAAAGCCAAATTTACTGTATTTTCTACCCAAAATGAAAAATTTCTTGAAGCATCCTAATTACAAAATCAGTGCAAAGATAGGTAAACGAAACAAGATTGTGATTGACTCATTCTACAAGCAAGCAGGGAAGTTGTGACTTGTATCTTAGGTGATAAATATGACAAACAAATTGAAAGGCTGTCTGTTTCAGACAATACGATTTCAAATTGATGAAATGGCATCAAATGTCGAAGAAAAGGCTATATCAAAGACGAAAATTACTTCTTTCTTTGCTCTACAGGTTAATAAAAGCTGTACGCTGCAAGTACGGCTAATTAAGTGTGTTTTGTGAGGTATATAGATGATAACCAATTTGCAGAGGAGTTTATCTTATCTAAACACAAGAACTACTTCAGAGAAATTTTTTCAGAAATCGGATGAGTTTCTGAAAGAGAATGGATTTCAGTGAACGAAATTAGTAGGATTGTGTATTGACGACGCTCTTGCAATGATTGGAAAAACAGTGACTTATTTTATCAAGTTAACCCTTTAATTGGCAACCATGACACCTAATGTTTTGTGCATGAACATATCTTTGTTACGTTTATCGAATGGACTAGGTTTGACTAGAAAATCCCGTTGACAGGCTCACGTCCTTTCCTTGTGAGATATACTATTATTTTTAAAAAAAATCTTCAAATATGACACTAGCAAGATGACATACAGGTCATGATTAATGAGATATAGCCCAAAATTACGATGAACTCTAAACGATCATTTTTGTTTCAAAACGATAACGTGTATTTATATCGTTTATTTTATTTTTGGTTTAGGACAGAAAGTGTTATATTAACTTGCACAGCTACTTTGTAAAAGAAAATGTAATATTTAATGTCATAAAATGATTTTGTAATGTTTATTTTTCAGTTGTTCGTTTTGTTATGGACGAAACAGTTTAGTCATTATGAAAAGGTTGTTATATAGATCACAAGAGATTACGAATCAAGACGCCATCTGAAACTTATATATGTTACAAAATTGTAAAGTACATTACAAGGTGAGGTTTTTAAAGTTCTCGATTTCATTTTGGTCTAGAATTTCTAACTGAAGTCCAATTTTCATGTCGTTTGTGGCAAATG
The DNA here is from genome assembly GCF_964235325.1 of Thermobia domestica. Lineage (NCBI taxonomy): Eukaryota > Metazoa > Arthropoda > Insecta > Zygentoma > Lepismatidae > Thermobia > Thermobia domestica. The sequence continues at coordinate 111,654,395 of NC_137465.1, read as the reverse complement.
ATCCAGGAAGGATGGGAGATTTATGTAAGTATGTTTACTTTGTTTAAATTTGTCCGGGGTAATATCGACCACGCCTCAAGAAAAACAGCAAATATTCGTCAGTGTATCTTACAATTGAAATGAGGTGCAAAAATTTTGAACATTTTTCCGAAAAACTCTCTGTTTTTCCCGATTTCTCCGTTTCTGGTGTATAAACGACAATCGTGTGGTACCGTTGGAAAGGACGTTCTATTCTGAGAAATACAGGGTTTGTATGATAAGTAATGAGACCAGGTCTGGAAACATTGTTTTATTGATCTGATCTGTACAGGGACTTAAAAGCTTTCGAAGTACTCTCCTCTTGCGTCGATGCACTTCTGCAATCGATGTTTCCACGCTGCAAACGCCCCCTGGAAGTCAGCAGCCGGCATGTCCTTTAGAAATGTGGTCACGGCTGCTTGGATGGCTGTGACGTCTGCAAAACGGGTTCCTTTCAAGCGTGGCTTCAGCTTCGGGAAGAGGAAGAAGTCGGCCGGGCTCACATCTGGGCTGTAGGGTGGTTGTGGAAGGACTTCCACCCCAATCCGGGTCAAAAAGGAGGTCACTAAGAAGGCGGTGTGGGCAGGGGCATTGTCGTGATGCAACTTCCACCGGCTAGCGATCGCCGGTCTTTTCCGCTTGACGCTCCTGTGCAGTCTCTCAAGGACTTGTTTGTAGAAGGCGGCGTTGACGGCTTGTCCTTGGGGTACAAACTCCTTGTGGACCACCCCCACATTGTCAAAAAAAACAATCAACATTGTTTTCACCTTTGACTTCGACATTCTGGCCTTCTTGGGGCGCGGGGACGCAGGAGTGTGCCACTCCGCGCTTTGACGTTTCGTTTCAGGGTCGTACTGGAACACCCACGACTCGTCACCTGTTATGACGTCATCTTCAAAGTTAGGGTCACTGTTCATGAGGTTCAACAGTTCCTGACAACAATCAACACGTCGTTGCTTTTGTTCGTCAGTCAACACTCGCGGCACCAGTTTCGCACAGATTTTTCTCATTCCCAATTGTTCCGTCACAATCTTGTGCACTGTTGTGTGGTTCATATCGAGTTCATCAGCAATCAATCTCAACGATAATCGACGGTCTGAGTTCAGGAGATCCCTCACTTTTGCCACAGTTTCGTCCGTAGTCACTGTTGTCGGGCGTCCAGCCCTCTCCAGATCCTCAACGCTTTCCCGGCCGTTCCGGAACGCACTGTGCCAACGAAACACCTGGGCTTTGGATAGGGCTTCCTCTTTGTAGGCCTCCGTGATGAGAGAAAGCGTCTGAGTAGCCGTTTTCCCCAGGCGAACGCAAAATTTGATCGCATAACGCTGTTCGATGGAACCCTCCATGTTTGTTGATTTTCCGCCGTGACAAGAATGTTCACAAGGGCTTTGTCCAAGGCTTGTCCGCGCTCCACTAAGGCTCGGAGCCAACTGACGCGCGGTGCGTTGCTTTGCTCGGACTCCCCCCTACATCCTCCATCACCGACAAACCCGCTCCAGCGACACGCGCGCCGCGGCGCGGCGAGTCTCATTACTTATCATACAGACCTTGTATGAGGTAAGAACCGTGATCCTAGGATAAATAGTAAGGAAGCAGTAGCTGTTTGAGTAAGAGTCTAAAATTTACCTCAAAAAGTGGAAATCCAAAAGGGTTAATCTTCTGTGCCACAATTTCAACAAGTAATAACCCAGAGGCTTTTGGTGTGGTAAGTTATGGCTACATGGTTGGTGTAAAGAGATCGTCCACATTGACTGACATCTAATCTTGGGTTCCCACGGCTTATGTGCATCTGCACTGTCCTGTTCAAACGCGTAAGACCTACCATTGTAATACATTGTGTATCAAGATTCTTGATTACAGCTTCAAGAACTTGAATGTAACTAACAGCATACACTCGAAGACCATATGAAAAAAGACGTGGAAGTACGACTTGTCCGGCGTTACTCGCCGCCGCTAAAACCAACATAGTTGCGTAAAAACTAGTGTCTATAACACGAAGTACATGACAAGGATATACACCGGCTACAGAAATTCTTGAGGTACAAAATCCGTGAGATAGGCAACCCAACTAACGCTTGCTCCAAGATTAATTACGTCTGGTAGTACTAGCACAGCAGCGTGAAGTTGCCCCCAACTGTTAAAAGCACAAATCGTGAAGAGTGTTTCCCTGCAGAAGTGGAGCGAAACGCTTGCTAACGAAATGACAAAAGGGAGTCTTTGGATACTTATACTCACAGTACTTCCTGTTTGTGTGATACACAGGTAAAAATATACACAGCCACTTGAAAAAATATACGAATATCAGAGGCGCTGATGAGAAGATAACAGTCGGGAAACTTAGTTAATCTTATAATTAACTCAAATGAAGATTAGGGGGCGCGGTGGCTCAGTGGTAGAGCGTTCACCTCTGGTGCTTGGGGTCCCGGGTTCGATCCCAGCCCGCGCCAAGTGAACTTTGTGATGGACAAAAACACAGTGTGCGCGGGTTTTCTCGGGGTTCTCCCGTTTCCTCCCACTTTCTTCATTCCACCATATCATTCATCACTTATTATCACCGTTTCCATTAGCCTAACCGGCATAACCGTGGGACGTAAAACTCAAAGATTTCATTTCATTTTTCATTTGTAAATAGGAACTATTCTTTTTTATATTGGTATGTATATTTTGTTAAAATATCAATATAATGCAAAGATATTCCAAAGTCTTTTATACAAAGAAAGCGTATTACTATGTATCGTGGTGAAGACAAATCCTACTTAATTTCTGTTTAGGCACCCGAAGTCTCGATACTAATATTGTCCAGGAGCAAACACCTTCTTTCTCCCCTCTCATTTCCTTTCGGAGACTAATCTCTCGAAACTATCTCTTATCCTTTCTTTTTCTTTTCCTATCAACTTCAGTATGCTTATTTACATTACAATAGGACGTAATATTGACATCTTAAAATTTCAGTAATAATAATAATAATAATAGCAATAATAGCAATAATAATAATAATAATAATAATAATAATAATAATAATAATAATAATAATAGTAAAAATAATAATAATGGTATTAAAATGTTTAAAGTTGACCCAAAATTAATCAAAACTTACAGATAAGTCGGGATTTCGGGAGGGTGTCTGGACCCCCAGGACACACCTCTTCAACTCAGGACCGTATTTATATATTGTGCTCCCCTGTGCTCTAAATAATTTGCAGCGCCCGCACAAAATTTGCCGGCCCCGCCTATCGAAAGCGACTATATTAGAGTTGAATTCACAATTTTTGGGATCACTGAGATGAATATTGACAGTTTTAATAGAATTCGAGATCATACTCCACTCCCCAGCAAGAGGGCGAGATTCTAAAAATATTCGGAAACGACAGATATTAGTGTTGAACTCATAGTTTTCGAGGTCGCTGAGTTTAATGGTATCAGTTTTTATGAGGTTCAAGTTCATCCTCACACCTTGGAGTGGGGGTGAAAGAGAATGATTTTTTTAAAAAAAAATATTCAGATAATTGAGCTATAATTAGAGCGAATAAAGCACATGAAGATATTTTCTCGCTCTCGTGTGGGACACTGCAGGTTGCTAGTTTTAAGTATTACTTTATTGTGAATTTTTAAAAAAATGCAAGATTTTGCGCCCCCTAAATTCTGCCGCGCTAAGCTCGAGCACAGAAAGCACTTACCTAAATACGGGCCTGATGCAAGTACTAAAATTTTAAACCAAAGCGTTCCACTAAAGTTTCGTGTAAAAAGTATTCTACTGTACGTTTTGAGGAAAATAACTGTAATAAAAACAACTGAATATCCCTGAACAGTAAGGCATATAATAAACTAACTTTTAGGATATGCAGAAGTAATTTTAAAAGTTTTGCTCCAAAAATACATACACAGACCATAATAAATTAAATGAGGTCCGAAATACAAAGTAACAAAATAGCGTGTAAGATTCAGTTGCAAAGCAAGTGTTACTTAAAGAATGGACATACACTATTTCAAGAATCGAGATGAAACGAGAAATGTTTACGATACTTTTCGTCTCGTCTCGATTTCCATCTCCAAAGCGAGACGATAATTTGAGTTAGCCTTGTCCGGTCTTGAATGTAAAATGTTAACTTTCGTCTCAATTTTGTTTGTTTTGTTTCAGAAACTATTTGAGAAATTGCTCTTCTCGTGAGCAACTCTAAACAAAACCGAAATATTCTTGCCAAATGTTACATTTCTGGTTGTAATGTTATGCCCTGAGCGATAATAAGCTCCTAACTTCTAATCTTCTATGAGATAATAATAATTATTATTAGTTTATTATTATTATTATTATTATTATTATTATTATTATTATTATTATTATTATTATTATTATTATTATTATTATTATTCCTGAAGATTTGATAGTTCAAGTATTGAAATATCCGAGTATTCAAATATCAGAAGAAAATGAAACGTGTCATCCCCGATCAATCGCCACCAAAAATTCTAAAGTAAAAAAGAGTACTGGTCGTTCATGGATCCGATTCGATTCGATTCGACTACCTTCAGATTACTGATCGAGCGCCTTGACCACTTAACCACGATTACTACGAAGCAATTGATCTGTCTTTAGTTTGTTTATTAGTATAATACAAGTTCCATATTTGATGCAAACTAAAGGAATTTTGCACTTTGTTTTTAAAAAGTCTGTAATGTTGATAATTTAGCGAATACAGTTATATAATGCCCCCGAATCCTCAATTACATATTCCTGTGTTTTGCCAATCAATCTGACTTAACAAGCTACTGTTTTGAGCGAACAGAAAAGGCTCTTTATTTAGGCGAACCGGTAGAACTAAAGCTTTAGATGAGTGGTTAACAATGTAGTTTTGTAATTCGGCAATCCGTGTTCGGTTCTCGCCTTCGCCCTTTATACATTTGTAAAATATTTCATTTACAAGGCTGAGCTCCACTTGGATGCTGCTAATGAAAGATAATCTCCAGTGGAGAAATTCAGTGATGATGTAATTCTGAAAATAAAGGAAGGAAAATGAATGGAGAAAACGAGTTACAGAGTTAATTCTGTTAATGGTTCTGTATTTAATATTATGTTAATTTCATGCATTTTTATGTTGTTGTTTATTGACACTATATTCTCCTCTTTTCTCCTTGTGTATCAATGTATAAAATTTCACAAATATTATACAAATCATGAACCCTCAGTTATATTTGCAAGCTAACAGGTAATAGGCCTACTTTAATACGGATAAGTTCTCCAACTCGTTTAAGTGTTATCCATTTTGCATGTTTAATGTTTACAAATAAAATACTGCATAACAATATTTTGAATTTTCAAAACTGATTTAATAAATAATGAAATGAGCCAAGTTCTTTCCTTCGAAGTAACATTACGTATCAATCAGTGGCGCCGGAACCTAGGAGCTCAGACCCTGTTAGACCCCTAAAATTTTCATTAGGGGCTGTATTCTTCCCCTGAATGATCAATCCATACTTTAATTGATTTGCTTTTAGGACTACTGTTAATAGTTTTAAAACTCAGCGCAAGGCTTTGTGTGTTTTTTAATAAACTAATACATATACCGCATAATCTATATGTATACTATTTGATACGCATATATGTATAGTCATTTGAAGTAAGTTAACTCATTTGAGTTAATTATAAGATTATTTAAGTTCCGCGACTGTTATCTTGTTATCGGCGCCTCTGGTGTCCTATATTTTTTTTTTCTGGTGCTGTGCTGTGTACTGTGAGTACAAGCATGCAAAGACTCCCTTTTGTCATTTCATCAGCCAGCGTTTTGCCTCACTCCTGCACGAAAACTCTTCAGGATTTCTTCTTTTCACCAGTGGGGGCAACTTCATGTTGCTGTTCTAACTATTCTACCAGGCGTAATTAATCTTGGAGCGGGCGTTAGTTGGGTTGCCTAACTAACGGATTTTGTACCTCAAGAATTTCTGTGGCCCGCTATACACATAATTCCTGTCACTTTTCTCCCTAACTTTCCGATTTTGATGAGACCGTTTTCACCAAAAAAAAAAATTTCGAACTTCTTTCCGATGTTTGACCTAGTATTCACTTTGTTCGAAGAGGCCCTAGTGTAAAGTACGCGCATACACAAATGGCACATTTTTTCATCGCATATTATTTGTAGCAAATATTCTCATGCACCACAGTATGAATTGTGTCACAAACACCTTGAGACCCCTGGACTTATTCCCATTAATAATGATTCATGGACTCTCATTAATGTTTCACAACTGCTGATTGAACCATGGTGTTCCTGTACTGTCAATACATTTTACGTTTGATTGCAGGTGACACACTCCCATCGGAAGTTTCCAACTCCATCTGAACGTAGTGCACCAATGACTGAACGGTGCACGGCATTTACTGGAGGTCTGCTTTTGATATTTTGGAAAGATAAAACAACAATAAATATATGTACAATATAACTATAGACACTAAATTACATATAATCAAATACTTTACGTAGCCTGTCTGTGATCTATATAGAGAGTGCATTAATTTCAACAATTCTGGAATTCTAACAAAGAAACTCTAATGTAATGAAAGAAGTTTGGGCTTTAAAATGCGTTTATAAGTTAGAGAAAAACTTAAAAAGAACTAGAATAAGTAGTTTCTCACATAATGTTAACAACGCAACCCCACGATGTATTGAGGAAGAAAACGCAACAGATTGTGTTTTTATTTCCTTTCTTACCTACCCAACCTTATGTTTAAGAATAACTTTGTTTTGACATCTTAGCCTTCGTCCAACAACACCGACTGGATCATATCCCAGCCCATTTGTCGTGGTATACTGATGCTGATCACAGGAACTTATCAAGCAACACGGTCTTAATCATATCTCAGCTCATATATCGTGATATGTTGATGCTAATGTCCGAAACAGAAAGCTACTGTAAATTAATAAAAACAGACTTCTAAGTGGGCGTAAATGTTCGTACATACTAAAAGATTTTTTAAACTTACAATAAAAGGTTGTAAGACGTTAAAACATGGCAAGTCTTCATTAAAATCTAATTAAAGAGCAACAAAATTTGTGTAGTATATTTTGTTTGTTGGATTCCAGTTTTGTGTCTATTTGAGCACCGAGACTAATGAAACAAGGACCTATAGCTTAATGAATGATCCAACTAGGTATTGTAATACTTTTGTGTTTTATGTGTTGCAATTCTTTTTAATGAAACTGTCAGAGTTCCAGTTAAAATTATTCTGCGTTAATATGTAAACTATATATGTGTGTGAAACTATAACTTGTTTCTCTCTAAAATGAACGGCGACTATGTCCTCGAAGCATTCCTCTGCATTTCTAGTTCCTATTCTTGACTATCTAACCAATTCTCATTTTTAAAGAAAATAAAGCCTAATTTCATTTACTTGAGAAAAATCAATTCAATGACAACTTTTTTTTTAAATACACGTTTACCAAAAGAGCTTTTCTTCGCGCTAAAACTAACTTACCTAAACAACTCTGATGCAAAATGGTGACCATTCTCTTGTAAGTGTACTGTTTTCATTTGAAATTCAGCTGAAAATAAGTTCAAGTAGTCTTCAATACATCGCTTTATTGTTTTGCGTTAAATAGCAATGAGCTAGTAGATCGAAAGACCAAATAACAGAGGAAGGGTTGAAGAACTGGGAATTGCAAATTGCATCTCAGTCGAGAGATTTATTGCACGAAGGAGAACAGGAAATTACGATCTCACTTGTTCCATCAATATACACGAAGGGATATTTTTACGCCAAACGAAAGCGACTATAGTAGAAAGCCCGTATAGGTCATATGTGAAACATAATGTGATTATGTGCACAAATGGAAAGTCTATTTATAGCAATTTCTGCCGCATGGCCTGTCAGTACCTCATCAAAAGGAAGAAAGATTTACCAAATATAAGTACCAAACCTAGCTGGATTTAGGAAGCAGAAAAAAAGAATGAACGATACTTTTTGTGAATAGGTATGTTTTTCAGAGTATAAACAAGTTCTTAACTTTGCAAAAATTTAGTATTTTAGAATCATAAAATAAACCTAAAATTTAAAGTTATTCTTAAATCGAGAATTATTTAAAATGTTACTTTTATATACACTATTTCTTACAGTTGATGCTTTCCGTGTTATACAGTCTGTACTTTTAACATTAACTTCGAATATTCTCTACAGCACTGCTTTCCAATACACAATTTTACGCACTATTTACTAATGTGAATTATAAAACAGATTCTATTATAACAAATGTGATTTATTTGAAAGAAATTACATTTTATAAGGAATTTTCCAAATACAATATGGATATCATGATGAATCAGTGACAGAGCGCTAGCCTCTGATGCGCAGGGGCCTTGATTAAATTCCAGGCCATGAGTTCCTGATGATCAACATCGTATCCATAGGTTTTCTCCAGTTCCCCGCTTCCTCCCACATTTTATTTCCACCAAGTCTTCCATAATAATTCACTTCCATTCATTGACCGTCTCCTTTTACCTAAAGGCCATAAATGTGAGACGTTAAATTAATAGTTTTCAAGTAAAATGCATGAAACATCTTTCTTCATAGACTAGATAGAACGCTACGTTTTCACATTTACATTGAAAAATTGCATCATAGTGCGAATGTTCAGAAACTTGTATTGCTTGACAAATGTTACAAATCTTTCTATTCCGAATTTCAAGTTTTTTATTGATTCTAATCACCTAAACAAATTTTATGTCCAATAACAAATTAAAACTCCCATTTAAATGACATGGGAATATTTTCGTCCTCCTTTTTATCTCCTGGAAATGTAAAATATGTATACATTTAACCATTTATCTGTTGGTTCGTCTCTTAAAGTTATAAGCATGCTAAATTTCAACTTACCACGTCACCCTGAAGTATCAGTGATTTTGTGCAAGTTCATTTAGTTTTACATATCATTTATTTATACATAGTACCGATATCTACGATACGTATCAGAGATGATGTCTCTCGGTGAGTGCACTATCCGTGAAGTAGGGAAAGAAGGAAGTAAATTAGGGACCTGTAAATTAGATAAGATCCCTACATTTGCCTAATGTGAATGAGTAAAACCAAAGAAATACCTCACTCAGGATGGCTGACCTGTAAAAACTCCAACATCTTGCAACCACGTGCAATCGCCGGAAATCGAACCCGCGACCAATCGCATCAAAGTCCTTTATATACCTATTATAGCTAAATCTCAGATTTCTCCGACATATCATATTCTTATCCTGACATCTTCTTACATGCCTAATTAAATACGTACAAACACATTTCTCACACTTGTGAAGGCGGAAATGTGGTTATTATATTTCGTATAAATGCATATTAGTGCCATATTTTACCTTTATGTAATATTTCTGGCCGCAGTGATATAATAGTATATATTTTGTCATATTTTGGGCAAACTTCATTTATTACTCACTAATATATTTGCAAGAATCGGCAACAAAGCACTTTTTTGTTTAAAATATTTGGCGTTCTGTAACAGAACTTGAAGGAATCAGTGTGAGGGAGTCAAAGTGGTAGACATTGCGTAACATCGGTTACATTGAACAAAGAAATCATCACCTCAGCTCCTGTTTGTTTCTGCCTCTCTTTCTGTTCTTTTGCAAAGATAGGGTAAGTTTGGGTGAATCCGGACAGTTCTGATGTTTCTTTCTTTTACTACTACCTCGCTAAACGAAAATATCTAATACTTCGTCATATTATTTAATGATATGTTGGTATGTATGTACAACTGAAATAGTTTTCCTGGATTGGCATGTTAAGAAATAAAAAATAATTTTCTGAAAGTTGCCAAGATCTTTGATTTGCGAATTTGGAAGGGTGAATTCGGACAGTAGGTGGCGATTCCGGACACTGAACTTTGAAGATATATACTAGATTATTAGTAAAATGTATCATATCTGTACATTGCGACTGGCATTTACTTATTTATTTATTTTTGCGTTAATGACGTCTGCCAGTTTCGTGAAGCAGTAGTCATAATTCAGACACATCGTCCACATATAAAATAGAGTTCCTTATTACCTCCCACACATCTTTCATGAAACCAAGTCCTACACACAGTACAGGACACCCAGGAACCGTATTTGCTTGATGATGGTGCATAATAATTCTTCCCACAAAATCCACAGTTGTTTTCATCCATACCTTCGATTCTGTTTGAGGAGACAGTTTGAAACAAACTGCAATTCATGACACTTAATATTTTAACAACACCTGGCCTTTGGGATGTGTATTTGGAATAAGCAATAGTACTAAAAGATATGAACTATTTACCTGAGGACTTTGAGATGTGTTTGAGGATGAGTCTGGTGACACAGAAGAGCAATTGTTTCCAGTACTGGTGGATCATGTTCATTTGACAAAAGAAATTCATGTTCCCGAACTTGTTTCGGATCAAATGGTAATATACCAGATGATGTAGCCATTCAGTAGTGTAGAATTTTTGGGCACCTTGTGATTAGCATTTTGTAATTTAGTTGTGTTTGTAGATCCTAAGATAATTTTATAGCTTTTTCTGGTGATTCCTCGGAGTCCATTTATGCAAAAATGAATAGACGCTAGATATAAGCAATAGACCTCACGTAGCTACTATTTCACACTCATAAACGTGAAATGCGATAGAGGAGAAAGTGTTCTGAATCCTCTTAGTTCATTAATCACATTGTCCGGATTCAGCTTAACGTAATAAACCTTTCCCTAAACGTCCAGATTCGACCGTTTTGAGCACTGTAAACTTGTGCACGCATTGAGCAGGCACTCGCAAAGTAATAGAATTCTTCCAATATGCAACAAGTAAAGTAGGATCTTCTCTTCGATATATGTCTTACTTAACCATTTGCTGATAACCACTTCTGTGTAAAACGTTAACATATTCCACTAAAAAGTTACATCAGGTCAAAAAACGTGCATGAACTTTCCTGTTTCTTCTTCTTTCCCCCACCGTCGAAACTACGTATAACACTCTTTGCACTTCCTACTCAGTACTGAACTGTAGGAAGGTACGGTGCTTCAAACAGGCATGGCAACAAGTCTCCACATAACACATGCGAAGAACAGTATTATCGTAAGCTTAGGATGTCCGGATTCAGTGACTGTCCGGCATCACCCAAACTTACTATACCTGAAGTAAAGTTTCTTTGTTGCAATTATTGAGGAAAATAATTCGGAAGGTATACGGGAGATGAAAGTAGTACTGCGAAAATATTGATAATCCGCGATCAGCGATATGACCAGCGATTGAGCACGATCAGCGGTATGACGTTATGATAATTTTCCTCCGGTCCAACTTCTATAATCAACTACTTATGGCAATATCCGTCCTTTTCCCTTTACGCTGAACGTATAGATATTTTTTCTAGCATTGACAAATGTTGCAGGGATTTTTCCATAGAACCTGGAATCACTATGTTTCTACATGACGAAAGTTCAATGCTTTAGTAGTGTGAAATTGCAAAGTTTTAACAGTAACGTCATTTCAGCATTGGTTTGAAGGAAAACTCTTCCATATAAGTAACGTTTTATCTTTTCATTAATATGTTATTGAAGTATGGATTGAAATATAATTTAAAAGTATTGGTTCACACCCCTGGAACTATAGTTTCCAGATTTTTCAGAGCAAAAGGAAAACTATCCAACAAAAAGAAGGATATGTACTATTCAGAATTTAAATATAATAACCACATATAGATGGTTTCACAAACTAGCATAGAACAATTTCACTTAGAAAATGGGACATTTCCATTTACAATTACATAAAGCATACGAAGAAGTTGCAATTCCCAGTGTGGTTCGGATCCCACGTTAAGCTGTAAGCTCTCGTCTCCTATAGCCTCAGTGCCGAAAAAGAAGCTAAACTCAAATACAACCAACGAAATGTATTTCAGACATTTTTATCCCTTTAATTTTATTTTAACGAAGACTTTGCGCATCTTAACAGTGGCACAATCTTCTTTATAATTAAAAAATAACATTTATATAACATATCGAAATTCGCAACTACCTGGAGTTTTGCTTTCATTAGTTCAACAGTAATTTCTGTACCTGACGTGGGTATATCACGACCGATCGAAGATGCAATATGATCGAAGTGATGTTGATAGAAGGCTAAAATCCTAAACCAAATTATTCTTACCTTGTATGGTGGAGATATACATAGAGATATGAGATAAAAATACAACCTTGGAATATCTCTGAATGCTAAGTTAAATCGTTGGTTTTGGGTTAACAGTATGTGAGAAATTAGTCCATCTAATTCACAGTATTATGTATATTCGCACTAAGTTACAAAATTATTTTAAAAGCTGTCATTTCTTTTATTTAAAAAAACATATAGAATGTCATTTTATGTCAAAATAGAAACATATAAAGCAAAATGTGCCAGAAAAACGTAAAACGTGCGAAAAACACAAGATCTCGCATCCCTAAATATGCCTTTAGTTTATATTTTCGGTCATTAGCTTATATGTTCTTAGTTTATATTTTAGGGCATATTTTAACATTTCTAGGGCATAAATGTATGTATATTTTCAAACTCTTTATGTCACGTCCTAGAAAACTGAGCCCTAATTGTAAGAAAATGCAAAGAATCAATTTGTTGTGCGGTTTACGAGGACCAACTTGGGTCTCAGTACAAAACAAATAATTTGTACGTATAAGATCTTTGTTCGTTCTGCTCTTGTTCACGGACATATCATCTGACTATCCGCTCCGTCAAAGTTCTATGACAAATAGCAATCCTCGAACATTATGTCTTGCGCCTTGCCTACTCTCTACTTGCACGAACTCCAATACAAAAAGTATATCGCCTCCATTACAGCATCTCTACATTCCACTGAAGCATCTCTACATTCCCGGGGGATGAGGGGGACATGTCCTCTCCAATCTTGGAACTGGGGGAACTCCCCCCCCTCATATTCCGATTTGAAATGTAATTTTTGGAGAGAAATGTGATGATTTGTGTCTCATCGCCACAAGGAAAAGTGAGATGAAATTGATGTCCTCCCAGAATAAGCCTCAAATCTGCCCACCTCTCAATGTTGAAGACAACTCTGCTTCCCTGATCCTCGACAGCATTGTTCTTTAACTTCATAAATATTTTGAACATTGCTTTAAAAAAAAAGGTTATGAAAACTGTCTTAACCGTCCCCCGCTCCTCAAGGTTGCAAACAGATTAGCGCTGCTGTTACATTCAACACCGTATCAATGCCGGTCATCCCAATCTTTCAGTCGATCATCTTTTTGCACTCCATCAAAGTGATCAGGGCACTCCTCTCTACAATCCACATCGTCGCATTTACGATCACCATATACACATCTATGGTTCATATTTTCATTCTTGTACTCCATTTTTCTCACTAACAGGGCTCCTATTGTCTCAATCCGCTCTAACTATCCCCACAGCAGAAGACTAACACCCTTGTCTCAGTTAACATCATGTGACCTTATGTTACGTCAACTGTACTTCATTGCTACCATAGCCTCATCTCTCACCACATTCCTGTGTATTAATGACAATAATAATCAATAAATAAAAATCCTGATGCCCACTACTAAATACCTTCTTACCACACTTAAATTGATGTCACTGGCCCAAGAAAAGGCGATACCTTCTGCGTCCCACTCATCTATTGATGGGAATGATACTGGAATTAACATTGTTAAATATCTTATTTTTACAATGACGTGAAACCTTAAATATTACATACCGTACCTATACAACGTAGTTGAGGATATTTTTAAAAAGACTTTAAGAAACACCGTAATTCTCGAAGTGAAAATGTTAGTCTGTTAAAAGTTTTTACCATTAGTTTACAGAATCATCTATGTTCTGTTTAAGATGTTTCGACTTCGAAATTACACTGAAAAAATCCGTTATCCGGACAGCTGTATATTGTGTAAATATACCGAATCCATATATTTACTATGGAGATCTGTATAGAATATACATTATCCATATGATACATATGTATTACTTTTTTCCGCTTAGATGTTACATCACTAAGCTGCCAGAAATCTGACATTTAACAATCTTATGTATATTACATACGTATATGCACATTACGTACGTCAGCTATATGTTATTTACGTCCATTTGTATGTGAGACCCTTACTGCCTGTATACAGTCATACGGAAAGTAAGTACAGACGGAACACTTATGCGGACAGTATTAAAAAACATACGTTTTCAGTTATACGTTTGCTGCAACATGTTATATATAGTCGTATTTTAAGCCCAAAAAACTACAGTATTTAAGCATGTAAACAAAGTTTCTTTTCTTTCTCTGTGCACTTTGTCGAAAATATGGAAATCATTACAGTTCCAATCTTTAGTTTTTATTGAGCAAGGTTCTTCTCTTTATTTTTCTATGACTTAAAGACAGATTTTGACAATATCGCTTAAGTAGAAAATTTCAAGTAGAAAAAATAATTATGTGTTTTGATAAACACTCATTTTATAATCCTCTCCGTGAACTTTTAATTATATGCAGTAATCTCATAAATCTTTAAAATATGAAACATTAAATATCCTCTATTTTTAAGTAAGTACACCAGTTTAATATGAATTTCTGTATTTACTTTGTAACAGCAGTTCCTCCCTAAACAAATTTCCTCTTTTGGTTGTTTTAGGAGGAATAAATTATGTAGATATATGTGTCAGGAACATGTTGGCTTTTAAGATTTATGTTTCTGTGTGAGAGAAGCGTGAGTGTGTACGTATATTGTAATGAAGATTTATATGCATATGTTTCTCATTGCCTTGTTTTTAAATTTATTTGTTTATCATAGGTTTTATTTCGTTTTTTTTTTTTTTTTTCATTTCTGTTCTATCGCAAATTCCATTAGCCTCAAAGTAGGCTGTATTGGTACAGTATAATTAGATATATAAGTAATTTTATAGTTAATATTATAAGATATCGAAAAACACATCATTTCCACAATTCTCTTCAACATGTAGATCAAAGTTTTCAAATATGTCTATGATTATTTTATATGCGTTAGGTTCTAACTTTAAAGCTTATTTTAGTATAAGTTGTATAATTTTGAACCAGATTTCTACGTTCATTTTTTTTAAAAAAAATAAATGTACATGTTTACAACACTTTTAGCATTTCTACACTGAAAGAAAAGCGTATGTGGCGTACGTTAAAATGTAGGTTACATGTGTAAATCCTGTAGTTTTTGCACTTAACGTACAGCAAAGGTATAACTGGAAAAGTATATTTTATACGTACTTTCCGTTTCAAATAAGTGTACTTTCCGTATGAACGAAAAAAACTATATATACGCAGTCAAGATCTCACATACAGATGGACGTATGTAATATATAGCTGACGTATGTAACATACGTATACGTATGTGATATCCGGAAGACTGTTAGATGTCAAACATCTTGCAACGGCATGATGTAACATCTAAGGGCAGTACATCTAAGTATAGGATATGGATAACATATGCTCAGTACTGATTTTTGTAGTTAACATACGGATTCCGTATATTTGTACATTATACCGCTGTCCGGATAACGAGTTTATCTCAGTGTATCTAAACTAATGTAGTCAAACGTTTCATACACCTTTGTTACTACAAGGAAGATCGTACTTAAAACAAGCCAATATAATCTAAAATAGTTTCAAACTATTGAGCAATAAGTTAAAAAAATAAAATAAAGATGGTACTACAATTTACTTAGAGACGTTTCATAATTTAATAAATTAATAACGATTATTCAAGATACAGTGTAGGAAAAGTAATTAAAAATGAGACAAAACAATAACTCCAATAACTGAAACTTGAAATTTTTGTTAAGGCTAGTAATAACATTTTATTATAATAATTAACCACAACTTTATCATGTACTTATTTGTACACATAATGTACCAATGAGTTATAAATTACATAAGAGGACATTATTTCTTATGAGTGAAAATTTAGAACTTTATTACAGAAGAGACACCAAAACAGTACATAGGGAAGTTCTATACATAGACGTTAATTCCACTTAGCCCATTAATGTATTGGTAGATATGCGCCAGACGCTTTTAAAATTATTGTGTATTTTAATGAATGTATTTTTTTTACCCAGCTCGTATACTCCGTTTCAGAGGTCTGCACGGGCCGGAATTTTTAGCCCGGGCCCGGCCCGGCCCCTTGTATTTATATCTGAGACCCGACCCGAGTCCGAAATATGTTTTAGCACCTAGGCCCGTGTCCGACCCGAACTCGTGTGATAATCAAATGAGCTCGAAATAAGTCCGAATTACAGAAACTTAATAATTAACGCATTTTTTTTATTTATAGCAATTAGAGGTTTAATTTTGAAGTTGTGCTTTAAAAGTTCTCCAGAAAGAACGGTCCGATAAATATCGCTGTACAGTATATTTACACAGTTAGGCCCAAAAATGCCCGAGAATTATGGTTTAATATTTAAAAAATTTACTATCCGGGCACGAAGTAATAATACATATTTTGTAGGCCCGAGTCCAGCCCACGGGCTCGGCCCGAGCCCGTGCAGACCTCTACCCCGTATTCACTCGTTGCTTCGTAAATTTAAGGTGAGTATACACTGGGCTATAAAAATATTAAATAGGTATACGCCGAATACTTCTGTGTATGTCCCTGA
This sequence comes from Thermobia domestica, assembly GCF_964235325.1. NCBI lineage: Eukaryota > Metazoa > Arthropoda > Insecta > Zygentoma > Lepismatidae > Thermobia > Thermobia domestica. The sequence continues at coordinate 111,637,743 of NC_137465.1, read as the reverse complement.
ACCTGTTAACTATAAATCAATGGATAGTGAGAAAGCATAATATTCTAGAGCACTATCTATATTTAGAATAAATTCGTTCAAAACATTCTACCTTTCTACATTTCCTTTATGTCTTAATTCACTCCCCTCTGGTTCGCAAAATTTGAATTTTCCCATAAATGCAAAATTTGAATCAATATGTAATTATATAATCAAAATAGATGACAATTTTGTGTAATTTGCTCATTCTTCTTACTTAAAAATGTAAAAGTTAAGTATATAGTTTTTTTCTGATAAAGAACAGATAACATTTAAAAATTAAAACAAACAATGAAAGCCATTTTTACAATTCTTTTCTTGGGTTACTGTTACTTAGGTCTGTTACCCAAATCTTACAATATAAACTTGTTTTTATATCAACTAGCACGTATTTTTTTCATATTAACTAGAGTTCTGACGTTTTACGATGATAATAATGCAACTAACCAGAGACATATAAACCCGATGATAATAAAATATTAGCCCAGTTAAATTATACATTAACCCTTAAAAAACATAATAAACTGAAATTTAATGCACATCTTTGGGAAGGTGTGCATAACAAATATTGAAAGTTCTGAAATGTACGGTGACGAATTTGTCCGTCATATTGAAAAATGGCCGTCAGATCAGTTCTTTTAAAGAAATATCAAGTTTCCCTTCTTCCTACTATTTTCCTTAAATAGTTGGCATTCCTGTCATCTGAGAGTGTACAATAAAATTTAAGAAAGTACAATTATTTTTAGTATATCCTCTAAGTTTAATTTTAAATCAAGTGATAGAAAAGATTTTTTGGAAGTGGTGTAGCAGTCTTGGGTTCAACTTGCCCCTGCAATTAGGCAACCCATACAACCTTCGTTTGCCCCTTCTGTTTCACAATAATTTAACAATCCGTATCTCTTACCTTATGAGCCTGCCGTACTAAAAGTAATACAAAATTTACCATTTTTCTTTTGCTTGTTTATTCATTAGTGAAAAGAGAAAATGAAATACAACTTACCACAATCATAGATTATGTTATTGTACAACAGAAAATATGAACCTGAAGAATGATCAGTGTTGTCATTCATAGAAATCGCAGTGTTGCCAGAAAAATAATTCCCCTAAAACCTAAGTTAAGACAGCTACTAGAGGAATGAACTAAATTGCATTTGATTAAGTATCATGTTAGTTTTGGTATGCTGTGAACTACTTTTTCAATAACATTATTATTTAATGTTAATAACTGTACTTTAAAACTATTTTGTTTATTACAGACTAAATACAACTATTATTTAAATAGTAGTTCACAGCATACCAAAACAACATGATTTCTAATCAAAAGCAATTGAGTTCGTTTCTCTAGTCGCTACCTTAACTTAGATTTTAGGGGAATTGTTTTTCTGGCAACACTGCAATTTCTATGGATGGCAGCACTGAACATTCTTCAGGTTCATAATTTCTTTTGTGGAATGAGATTATCTATGTTGTGGTAAGTTTCATTTCATTATTTCCTTTCACTTATGAATAAACAAACAAAAGAAAATTGGTAAATTTTGTATTATTTTTAGTAAGACAGGCTCTTAAGTATTATATTTAAACGAATAAAAAAAAGGTTTAGAGAAATGTGTAGATTCTGCAATCACAATTGAGGAGTTTGATGTAATAAGGGCGTAAGCGAGTTTATGCCCTTTTTGCATCAAACGCATTTCTGGCGTTTGCCCTGCTTGTTTAGCCTCCTGTCGAAATTTCTAATCAATATCGGAATAAAATGCTGCATATTACATTGTTTTATGTAAGAAAAAACACTACTTAAATTCTCAATATCGTTTTTCTCCAACTGCTTGTTTCAAACTTACACCCTTATTGCATCAAACTCCTCAATTAAATAGGCTTTTGCAATATCTTCATGAGTCTTAAGGAATTAAAGAACGGTGCTTTTGGTGTGGCAAGTTTCTGCTTTATAATGCAAGTTTCATTATATACAGTACATATACCGTTAGTTGTAACTATTATATATTGAGAAATATGAATAAAATACGTAAATAATGGTCCTAAATGTAAAATCTCCCAAAACCCACAAACACAAACACACACACTCACGCATACACACAAGCCCCTCGCGCAAAATATCACAGTGTTTTAAGTTCCATTTTGCATTATACGTTGGAATATTTTTAATGTCAGTGTTGCCAACATGATTCATATTCTCATAAAACAAATTTCTGCATCCATTGACATTACAGTGTTCATACATTGAGCTGCATGTGTTTTAGTACGGTTAGGATTGATTAATGATGCATTCGTCTTTGAGTATAAGGGATTTTGTTCCTCACTAAATTAATATCCAATAACTATTTTTCTTTTAAATTCGCTTCTATGGCCATTTTGATCAATCTGCGCGGATTAGAGATAACCTTTCCAGGCGAGCTCTAATGTATAGTACATACAATACTAATATAATATAAAACGTAAAATGTATTTTTGGTAAATGATTGCTTGTGATAATGTAATAGTTTTCTCAACAACGACATGGCGGGATAATGTCTGACATTTACTTACTAGCATTTGTTAACCTATGTATTGATCCTCTCTTGTGATTCTTAATATAATCAACTTGTACTATATTCTACTATTATTACTATTATATCAGAGAAAAATCCATTCTCCGGACAGCGGTATATTGTACAAATATACGGTATCCTCTTGCTTACTATAAAAATCAGTACGGAGCATACTTTATCCATATGCTACATAGGCACTGCCCTTAGATATTACATCATGCCATTGCAGGATGTCTGACATCTAACAGTTTTCCATATATCACATGCATATACTTATGTTACCTTCGTCAGCTATACGTTATATACGTCCATTTGTATGTGAGATCCTGACCGCCTACATTGTTTCATACGAAAAGTACATATAGATGAAACACTTATACAGAAAGTATTATAAAACATGCATTTTCAGTTATACGTCTGCTGTAAGTTAAGTCCAAAACTATAGGAATTACACATGTAACCTATCTTTTTAAGTACGCCACCTGCAATTTTTTCTCAGTGTAATTAATTTCCGTATGTCTTACTGTACAATTGCTATATACTAGACACTATATACATATGTGCATTTCCATTGGATGAAATTTACTACTACTTCCGGTTTAAATATTGATTTCCGGATAGTAAAATCAATAAGGGATATAAAGATACATATTTTTGGAGTCGATGATTCAGGTTCCCAAGAAAGGTCCTATCTCTTCTCTTAACCAAATATTCAATCTGAAATTGGTTCAAACTAACAATTTTCAGTTTCAACCTTTATCTCCTTCGAACAAAAACAGTAAACCATATCGAGCAATGGATTCAGCTTCCGAGGAACAGATTCTACCTTTGACCTTATTAATCTATTGCAACCAGTAGTTGTAGATGTATTACTTTAAGTATTGAATTCTGATAATTTGGAAGTCTACCGTAGTTTCATACTGTGAAACGATACTCCCTTGTTTTTAACATATGCCTCGTATAACTTTGGCGGTGAAAATAAGGTTATTGTTCATACATTAATTGAAACTCTCCTCACCTGGAGGTAATACTTTGTCATCTTCCTGGAGGTAGGTCTTCCACGTACTCCTCTCCAATTTCGTACCTTTAGTTTCTCTAGTAAGGGTTAAGGTTTGGGAGAAGATTATGTCTTCAAAACATGGTTATAAACATGCAAGTAATAAAAGAAAACAATGGTATGTGAATGTAACCATAATTTTCTGGAAAGGATTCTTGATCAAATGTGTCTTGACTTGGGTTCTAGTCTTAAAGTTTTCACAGGCTGTCCTTGCTAGCGTAAATACTATTAACAATCGTCTAAAGGAAGCAGATTGTAGTTGTGTAATTTTTTATACCTTGAGGAACGTTTTTCATGAAATTGCACGAGTCTCCCATTTTGAAGTCTGAAAAAGTTGTTTAGATTTACACAGATTTGAAGTAGACTTATTATGAGAAATGTATGAAAGAAATTAACAATTTTAGTGAAAGAGTGCATCTAATATTTTCAGATGCGGTAAAGCTATTTAGGTTAGTCTTCCGGACATTGAATGATTCATGTGATCGCAACAGCGTCTAATAGGTTGAGAATCTAATCTTATAGACTTTGGTGATAAATTGTGAATACTAAGGAATTAACCTTTACTGTTGTGGTTTGATGTTATGATTAATCTGCTAAGAAGACAATTCTCAAAGACGTCATTACCATTTACAGGGAGAATAAATGATGGAATTTAATGTTAATGTCTTTCTTTACCCGGAGACTTTATCCACAAAAATGTTAGCTGCTACCTGAAGTCATAAATCCTCTGTGTATTAGTAATGGGAAGACCACACACGAAAGAATAGCAAACCTCTTTTTCTCTTTAATGCGTCAAATGGTCATTAACCTCATTTCTTCATCTTCCTTTCCCTTCACCTCGCCATGACTTTTTACCCTTCCTTCTTTTTTTTCTTTTTTTTTACTTATTTCTTAGCGAAATGTCACGAGATATTTCTTGTTCAATTTGTTACAACGGAAGTCTGAAAAGGACTTAGAGGAACAAAACAAAAGAAAAGTCAAGAAATTAGCAACAGAAGAAGGAATTAAATGAAAATTTTCCTCTCGGAATATTGCAGAAAACTGTGTCATTTTTCTTTTCAATTCTGTACAGCAGTAGTTCGTGAAATACAATGCGGCATTGCAAATCTTATCGTTAATTAGGCAACTCATCCCAGTAATGCAATGTGATGATTACTGCTGATATTACAGTATGTAGAACAACTATAAGCAGGAGTCCAATTATATTTTAGTAGTTTAAATGTGAAAATGTATACGTATTTCGCCATTAGCAATATTATCCATTCTTTTAATAAATATATTCTGGTATAAATTGTAACCAATTTATAAGTAATGGATTACAAGAATACAAGTCGATCACAACGTGTTTTATTGAAAGAACTAGTAAACTCCTTTATTTTTTTTAAAAAAAATTGTTACCTATCTTTAAATTGAAATTTCCTTTTATTTTCTAAAGATTGTATGAAAAAAAAATTACTCACGCTTTACATTATAGATGCTTAGCTTCTGTGACATCACAAAGCAAAATGGAGAGTATTGAACTACCAAAAGTGATAAAGAAATTCAAATAGGAAGTGTATCACGAGACTCGATGATGATCTAGTAGTATTGTAGAAACATTATATTAGGTGATAATACCCCTACATACTTTACCATTAGGAAATAGTACCATGAATTCTTCTGTGGAAGCCAGTCATGTGACGCTGAACACTCTGTGCGTTGATTTAAATTTATTACTGTTGAAATATCCAATATGTCGAAGAACTGATTCAAAGTGATTTTTAATGCACCATTATAACGTTATAAGACATTGTTGACACACCGTTTGAAAGCATTAATTTCATTTTAACTCTACATTTGGGTCTCAAATACCAGAGCTGTCGTTTTGTGCTGCTCAATGAGTGAATCTGTCAATTTGACGTATCTCCAGTATGCTTCTTCTTAGTTTTGATTTAGCATGTTTGCCTCAAACGAAACAACAGACTATAATACAGTAACATTTTCTTTCAAATAGGGATGGCAACAAAGTTCCGGTTCCGGCGGAACCGGTTCTCGGAGATCCGATTTTCAGAACCGGTTCTGGAACCGTTTGCGGACCTGAATCCGAAGACCCGGTTCCAGAACCGGATCTTAGCAACCGGTTCCAGACCTGGATCCGAAAACCCGGTTCCAGAACCGTTCCAGACCTGGATCCGAAAACCCGGTTCCAGAACCGGATCTTAGGAACCGGTTCCAGATCTGGATCTGAAAACCCGGTTCCAAACCTACATTTGAAAGCCCCAAAAGACCCGTAAAAGAGGCACAAAGTTCACCTTCAAAATACTGCAAAAAGGACCATGCGCTTGTGCCCTCCCTGCCCAGACCCACTTGTGCCCCCCAGAAAAATTTTGGTCCATCAGTGGGTGTTTAGCCAAATGAGTTGGCCAGTTTGCCTGTTTAGCCAATGAGTTTGCCAGCTACCTAGTTTATTTAGCCAAATGAAACAAGCGGCCGCCGCCTGGGCGCCTGCCTGTCGCTTCCACCAATTCATCTACCACACTGTTCACAGCCTGCCAGCAGCTCGAGTTTAGCGTAGGGATGGTCACAAAGTTTCGGTTCGAGCGGAACCGGTTCCTCGGAACCGGTTCTTGGAGATCTGGTTTTCAGAACTGGTTCCAGACCTGGATCGGAAGAACATGTTCCAGACCTGTATCCGAAGAACCGGATCCAGACCTGGATCCGAAAACCCGGTTCCGGAACCGGATCTTCTAGAACCGGATCTTCTAGAACCGGATCCGTTCAGACCCGAAAACCGGTTCCACCCCTACTCTACTGCCTCTTTGACTGGCGAGTTCAGATGGTCTTTTGTTGATTAAGTATACTTCTGGGCCATGACTACATACCGCTCGTACATGAAAGACTTACTCAGCTAGAGTTAGTATTTTTGACAACGTGTCCTATCTCGTACATGAGTAAATGATTAAGTGGAAAGGAACTGCCAGAAGAACTGAACCAAGTAGCCTTCCGATTATGTGTATTTATGGTAACGTACATAGATTTATTCGAGAGGAAGTTTCCAATCCATTAAATTGTGTGGGAAACGCTTGATAGCAGTTTCATGATATGTGTGTCTGTTATAATGACATGCTATTGAGTGAGTGGCAGTAGGACTCATTCTGATAAGGAAGGCCAAGTAATACACTATTCATGTTCATTTCTCGTTTGTATGAATTGAGCACCTGGTGGCGTGTTGAATTGGAGTCCACTTATCTCAGTATGTATTGATGAGACTGACTTAACTAGGTGTTGAACAGACAAGAATCCCCATATTACCGAAATTGTCTATCATCTGTTTGACATACGAGAAAATTTCGAAAATTTGAGCTAAGAGTCTGCGAGAAAACACATAGGTCTACACATGGCGTTTGTCCACTTAACACGAGCTGGGATTGAACCATGCTCCAGAGACGAACGTTCTACCATGAGCCACCGTGACCCCCAGGATATAGAATAGCGTCGCTGCTTCTCGAAGAAATGTTACGTGTTCAAACAACAACTTTTGAGGAGAAGCAAAAAACATTCCGAACTCTTAAAATTTTGCCAAATATACGATCAAACACTTGAAAAACCATAGTAAAATTGGTTCCACGTATATTATTCACTGGGCATTGTTGTAGCTTGTTTCAACAATATTATATTACTACTTTTGTGTTTACATAGCACCTTTTGTGTCTTTATAAGCATATAGAAGATTTGTATACATTAATCAATACCTACATGATGAGACTCTTAACCCTAGAGCGGACGGGTGAAAAAAAGTTACACGAGCGGACGGGTTGGGTCTACAGGACCCCACCAAAATATTATATATAAACATACATCTATGTTAAAATTCGTTTATTTTTTTGCACAAACAACTATAATGGCCCTTTATTCTTCTTAAAATGTTATACAAAACAATTGCAAACTGTAAGTTATTGATTAAAAGGTAATTTTACAAATTCTTAGAAAATCCCTTAATGTTTTCGATTATTATTTATATATAAAATATTCTGGATGGTATGCAGTTACCTTTAAGCTACTTCAGTCTCAGAATGTTTGAACTTGAATGTTCAGTCTATAGTGCGTTTTAGTTTGGACGTTCAGCACAGTTGTCACATACCATTTTTGTGTGTTTCAAACATACCCACACTTTACAATATGTGCAAAAGTATTTGGTTTTGCTGTCTGGGCACTGGTAACAACGTCCTCTTTTGTTCTGATTGTTGATTTCACTGGCCTGCCTGATGTTAGTAGACGTACCACTGATCCTTCCGGCCAATTCTCTAATATGTCTGGGCAGTTTTCCATGTTGAGCTCTCGTTGCCATATGAGGTCTAATTAAAAGCAATGCAAGTTGTTTTATAAACTTACGTCGAGTTAAATTCTGAGAATCCATTGCTTTGTTTGCTTTCAGAACGACATATGCATTAACTCCAGCGATATTCGTCAGTGCATAGAACAAACATAATGGCCAACGCTTAGTTGCTCTCCCTACATTGTACTCAGCACACATCGCATCCAGCACATCTACTCCACCTTTGGTTTCATTATAAAATGTCACAATTTCGGGTTTTTTAGCTTCCCCTGTAGACTCATCAATGTTTCCATCATGGTGCATCGAAGACAGAAGAACAACTGATTTGTTTTTCTTCGGAACATACGACACAATTGTTGCATTTTCCTGGTACCCAAATAAAGAAGAATACACTTCTCTTGATTTCGCCGGAAGAAATTGTGGAGGGATCTCTTTTTTGTTTTTACGCACTGTGCCGACTAAAGTAAGATTCTTCTCTCGCAAGATCTTCATTAGCGGATACGAGGTAAACCAATTGTCCATTGTAATATTTCTACCAGTACCACTTATGGGGTTAACAAGTCTTAGCACGACATCCTTGGCCTTATTACTACAATTAAATGGTCCTTTGGGCTGCTCACCAACGTACACTTCTAAGTTTTTTGCATAGAAAGTTTTTGAATCGGCCAGTATGAAAATTTTTATACCATACTTTGATGGCTTAGAAGGAATATACATTCTGAAACTGCATTTCCCTCTGAAAGCCACAAGCATTTCATCCACTGTCAGATATTCTCCTGTTGTATAATGAGCATTACAATTATCAGTAAAAATATTTAAAATATCTCTAATGGCGGCCAACTTGTCCACTAATTTCCTTTCATTCCTAGTTTTAACGTTATCAAATCGGATACATCGTAAAAGAAATCTAAATCTTCTAAGGGACATAGTAGCTGGAAATGCCTCAATACCAAAACCAGACGTGTCCCAGAATTCTTCAATATTTGCGTGTCCAGCATGAAAAAGTCCTGCAAGGTAGAGTAAACCTAAGAAAGCTTTTATTTCTTCCTTTGTACACTCTCTTGCCAGAAATGGATCACCTTTGTATCGCGGCCTCACAATTTCAATAAAAGTATTCGTGCTAGTCACAACAATATCTAATAAATTTTCATCAAAAAACAAAAGCCAAGCGTTTAAAGGATTATCTGCCTCCCTCGCATCTCCCTTCACTCCAGGCAAATGAGTAACAATATTATGACTTCTTGTTCGACAATTCGAGGGATAAAATGTTTTGTTCCATTTTGTTGTTTTATCTCGTCCAACATACTTTGATGCTGTACCACACCTCGTAGAATCAACATCACTTTCACCATCATCAACATTCAACCTTTGCACAGGTGTAGAAAAAAAATTACGATCATCAGGAACCGCTTCAACACAATCTTCTAATTCACTGTCTGTATTATGTTCACTCTCCAACTGGAAATCTGGATCTGCATCTGAGTCATCGAATTCATTAGGTTCTCTTTCCAATTCAAGTAGTATTTGATCATCGTTTAGCACTTCAGCCATGTCTAATCGGTCAGATACGCTGCCAAAACATTCACCAACAAATAAGCACTTTATATTCTTATTCTCGTTAACAATATGAAGTTTTTACGGGAAACGTTACTCAGTATGCCATAAAGAAACCTATTATTGGCGCAGCTCACAGTTATTCCACAAGACTGACGTAAACGGACGGGTTGGGTCTCACAGACCGAAAACAATTTCAATCCTCACTCGTACACAGACTAATTGCAACTGAAATAACATATGCATATTCCTGACATCTAGTGACATTACCTGAAAGGTATAGAGAAGGACTTAACAATAGCTTAAAATCGTTCAGAAATGCAGTACTTTTAAATATGCTTGGGTCTGTGAGACCCAACCCGTCCGTTGTAGGGTTAAGCCATAATTTCAATCTATAATTTTTCATTGTTGTGGCGAAACAATTGAATATTGACTTACCACATTACAAGGGACGCTGCCTGATAGCTTTCAGGTTTATTTGCAGGATATAACTAATTTTCGACAAAAATGTCACATAGCGGTTCTTCAAGGCGCAGTGACGATAGCATAAACACTGACTCTACCAGGAATTTGTGTGGAAGCATGTAGTTGTTATCTCAAGTATCCTTACACACGATTGTCTCGAAGATTGCGTATAAGAATTTACCCTCAAGCATCTCATTTTATTAAACTTGATACGATCTATGGAGTAACATACATTTTATGTTTGGACAATATTACAGTCAATCAAAAGTGAAAGTTTTCAGAGTTAGTTGTAATTTTGTGCTATAACTCATTAACCATATTATGTACTATCATTTTGCTATCGTCATAGTGAAAAGCTTAATATGAAAGCTTGTGGCGTGGTTACAGTAAAACATTTTCTAGGTTTTCAAAAAATTCTTTTTTATTATTTTCTTGAAAATTACGCATGAGAAGTTACGTTGACCCATGTCACTTTGGTCAGCTCGATGATATTTATCGATTGAAGTATGCCTCATTTTTGAATATTTTTTCTTTGATAAATGTTAATTATATTCTAGAATTCTCAATAGTTTTAAAGTTTCAATTATATGTTTCTCGAGAGCCTCTCAGAGCCTAAATTCCAAATGTGCATTTTATATAATTATGACGGTGCGGCGCACCTGAGTTATACAGCCCCTTATACGGTACACCCTATGGGAAATATGTCACGCATGTACAAAGACATTATTCTAAGTAATCTACAGTAAAAAATCTCTAAACCTGGAAGTCCATCCCCCTAAGAGGGATCGCAGGTGGAATACATGTGGTCCTGCAGGAAGGTGGAAAATATAAATGTTTATAGGATGTAGTAGCCGAAAACTATTTTTAAGAGATATTTTTATTTTATTTATCTTGATAGACACATTTTTTTATGTCTATTCTTACTGTTAAAAAATACACCGAATACTGTGAAACAAAATAAAGAATTGTTTAAAGAAAGCAATTCAATTGAAAGAGGAATTAAACTGGTGCAAAAACTTCATATTGAAATACAATTCAAAATGAAGAATAATTTTAAACCTGAGACTGTTGTCATTTCGCTAAGCTTGAGAAGCGATAAGCAATAATAATCAAGATGATTATCAGAAACTAGAACGTTCTTACGGCAATTACTGCCAAGAGAATATAATAAAATGGGTTAAGATATGAAATAATTTGAAACAACCATATCTAAGAAGAAAGTGCCTTGAGGTAGGCCCAGAAGAGAATTGGGTAGAGAATAATTATGGTAGAATATTTCGAATAACAAAACTGCCTAGGTTGAATAGGAACAGAATTATTCATTGGTAGATTTCGTTTAGACGGTGCTGTATTTTTGGACTGGTTAAACCAAATATTTAGTTAGCGTGTTGTGTTACATTTCCTCTATATCTGGCAACACTCAAAAATTTCTTCTTTATACCGTGAAAGGTTATTGAGTCACCACACCGTTCTATTACATTTTCGTTGTATCCCCCTAAATAGCAGAACTTGCGAATATATCACGTCTGGTGGATATTTTGCTACATTTGAAGGCAAGACGAGAAATTGCTTGACAGTGTGCGGTCATACATGAGCCAAAAACACATATAGATGTAACAACATATGGAGGAAATGATGGAGAGTAAAAATGAGATTGGTAGCATAAGGGAAAGAAGATTTAAAAATTGCGTCTCCATCTGTTTCGGTTACAAAGAGTAAGAAGCAAGTTCCTTTAGAATCTACGCGATAGAGGGAACAAGATGCGTTTCATAATCTTTGTGGTGTTTTCTATTCTGCACGCATTGCGTTATTCAGTGAAGTTCCTCCATAAATGGATTATTCAGCGTTCGTATTCAACACTTGTCTTACCATTTCCCGTTCTAGTTAGCAAAGCAAATTCCGGAAAATCCTTTTTCTACTCTCACTTAGGTATGTCTTATTTGTTTCATCCTCATGATAATGTACATATATTTCCGGTGTAAGTGAAGTTATAATTAAAATGTTAGGGCTAAATTTAATACGATGATTTTCAAAATTTCAATTGTTTAATAAATTAGACAACTACTGGCTCCAGAAGAGACGCATGGATGGGGCAGAACCCTTCACGACACATATATAATAATATAACAAATGATATAATGATTTTTATATTATTTATTATAGTTTACTGTTTTTAATCTTCAGCTTTCTTGATCAGCTTCCTCTTTTAATTCCCAACCAAATATTATCTTCTATTTTTCAAATCACGGATTAGTCGTGCCTTTCAGGGGCGTCATTTAGGGAGGGCAAGGAGGGGCATTTCCTTCCCCCCCTGAGTTTGAGATTTATATAGATTTTATCAATAGAATAGTAGTAAGTCAGTGAAAAACGCGAAATTTTACCTATATCAAGGGGTCTTTTGCCCCCAAGCCAAATCTGAAATGACGCTACTAGTGCCTTTCTTCCTATATCTCACTTTCCTTCCATCTTTCACTCTGTGGCTTTATATATATGTACTGCAATAATTAATAATAATATGATACTAAAAAGTGTTGTATGTCGTGTTCAAAGTCAGCCAAGAAAAGTACGGGAACGGTTCATGCATATTCTTTTCTATTTCGTTTTACCAGGATACAACTCTGCACAATTGAAAAGAAAGAAAAGAAATTGTACTAAACTGTATCTTTAACTCTTTAAGCACTTAGCACTGAGCGTTACATTAATTACTATCCATAGTGTACTTGCACGAAAGAAATACATGTCATGTTTGGTGCATGTTGACATATTATTTAATTTATTCTGATATTCCAGCAAAAAGCAGATGCATAACTGTCATTATATTGTAAATTTTCATAGAGTTTGCATGTAAATTGCCGTAGAGATATCCCGCTTTTTCAGTCTGAAAATCTGAGAGATATATGCATTGGACATCTATCTGAAGAGAAGTCGAATCTCGTGTACCTCCACAGATATAAGTACTACATATATTACCTATGGGTTATCTGTCATAAAAGTACTAAGCATTACGTTTACTCACTAATTGTTTTGCTTTAAAGCATGAGTTATTCAGTTTAATTATGTCCAATTAATAAGGAAAATTCTCATCCTCACACAGCAAAAACGGAAATATATAACTCCCCGAATTTATTGCAGTGGCTTCTCGATAATTTCTGGAAAACAAACGAAATGTGACTTAATCCTTCCAATTATTAATCGCTTCTGTCAATTAATAAAGTATTGATCAAATCTAAGAAGAAACAACACTCTATTGACCGAAGAAAATTAAAGAATGTACTTACAAGTGGCATTAAAAAAGTCATCAAATGCACGTTTTACCGAAAGTTGCTTATTTTTCCTACAAACCTTCTGGTATCCATTTCAATTTATAGCGACTAGTGTACAATTTTTTATGAGTACATCTAATACATATCGTCCCTTTCCGGCATTAATGCAGTAAGCGACATTTTGAAAATTTTACAGGAGAGCCGAAAAACTGAAATTTTGATGGTTTTTCTTGAATAACTTTTTTGTTTTCTGGACTATTTTCATAAGAAAAATACAGCTAATATAATTAAACAAGCTCCGTCACATAGGACAGTGACGTTTATAATAGCTTAAAAATATTCACTTATTTTGGCGCTTAATTCATTTTTGCTTACAAAATTTTTAACAGATCAATGCTTCAAACGACATTCATTCAAATGTACTAATGCATTAAGGCACACGGTGTCATAGTGAGACTGCGTTAAGCGACATTTAAAGGGAAAAAGTAAATGATAATAAATTGCTGATTCGTTAATTGAAGAATGTTAGTTATATACTGATCGGAAAAATACTGAACGGTTCTTGAAATAATGCTGCTTAAAATAAATTTGGCAAGAAAAATGCTTTGGCTTACCTCTCCTTTATATGTAAAAATTAATCTAATCTTCTGAATAGTTAAGTTAATAATAACTGACACCATTATTTAGTTTCCTCATTTATTTTTTATAGTTTTTAAAAAAAATTATTAAAGCTTAGAATATTGCAAATTATTACTGATTTGTTAAGCTTACTGATACAATGAAAATTTGCATCATTTATTTACTAAATAAATAGAAATTGTCGAAACTTCACAAAACTGTAACTTTATCAATTTTTAACTATTGCAAGAAAAAATAAAAAAATGATGACAACATGTTTCAATCTTGAATTTCTTCCTCATCTTCATCTGTCAGGAAGGGTATCTTGTGCTTCTCCCGTGTGTGGCAACTGCTGGTAGAACCCGTGTAGATGCTTTGGTAGAATATTCTGATTACACAATTTGACAAGATCCTGCTACTTGGCCTTACTGATAGGGATGGCTGCTGCATAAAGCCTGCTTGGCTGCTTTTCCTCTCTTTAGGATATCTTCTACTGCTACTCTCTTCTGATGCTTGTTTAGGTTTTTCTTCCCTTCTTCAGCCTTCTTCTCATTCGGGTATAGGGTATCTTCCACTGCTACTCTCTTCTGAAGCTGGTTTGGGTTTTTCTTTCCTTCTTCAGCCTTGTTAACATCCGGTTTCTAGGGTGTCTTCTACAGCTACTTTCTTCTGATGCTTGTTTGGGTTTTCCTTCCTTTCTTCAGCCCCAATTTTCATGATCTCACTTTTCAAACAATTAACTATATTGAAATGTGTCCCATTTGGTACCCTCGGCTTCATGACTTGTTTTTCAACTTCCTGTTTGGTTAGATTTAAAATCTTCCTCCCACGGGAAAACTAAAAGCAGAAAATAGCAAAAAAAAATGAAACAACCTAAAATGTGATAAAACTCATTTTTTGTAAGTGGAGTGCAAAATAATAGTTTTAAAAGCTTTGACTAATAGTACCTCCTGTCTACTAAATAAATCTGACTTTTGGCGTTGGCAGAAATCTTACATCCATTAAATAAATTAGGTAGCTTTGATTTCCATTGACCTAAAAAGTCAGCTATAAGTATTAGCAAGTGATAGTGTAAGTCGAAGCTTTAGGAAAATATTACTCTGCTATTTTTATCACACTCTTTGAAATCGGTTTAATTTTTATATAATTAACATTGACAATTTGTTACCTTGCCGGATGAGTAGGGGCAACTTGCCTGCCTGCCAAACAGCATTGGATAGGTCGAACGTGAGCACGAACCTTTTTCTAGCCAGTCATCCAAACTGAAGATCTCCATGATATTTTTCAGTCTTAACAGGCGAATGCCGGGACGGCACTTCTGTAAGGCCAGAGCCGCTGGCTTTTCACATCCTTGCCCTCTATTCTTCTCCGGCCTAACCCTTAGTTTCCTAAAGTCCACAACAAATTGGCATTGCTAATTAGTTACTAAAAGCAACCTTTCTTAAGAGCTAGATTTTATATGCACAGAACGATCATTACAATAGAAATAACCGCTATCAAATATCGATAACACGTAACGTCCACGTCATGAGCAGGTAACATAGAAGACGCGCACGGCTACCGAACATAATAGAATGCAGCTGATGCCCGTTATGGGCAAACAAAATTATATGAGTAAATTTTGACTAGCGCAAACTGTTGGGGCACAAATGACTGTTGCCAGTACACCTGAGACAGTCGTACTTGTGGGATGTTCAAGCGCTACAGTGTCAAGATTTTACCAACAGTGCTCATGACGGTCAGTCATCCGCCAAGCGATCACACTTGGATCAGATACGTGCGATGGGCAGAAAATGAACAACGAATAGCACTATGGTATCTCACCACAGGCGTATGTCAATGGAAAAATTGACGCACCAGTACAATGTGGGCCAATAAATCCTACAACAAATTTCAACCATGACCATGTGACATACCTTACATCGCTTAGGGTAACAGCCGTATACCAACACTATTACAATAACATAGAAATAACATACGGCTGACAGGAACAAAAGCAAAGGGATCATTGGACTATGGATCAATGAAAGAAGGTTATCTGCAGTGGTAAGTCCCGCTTTTCACTGAACCATGTCGATGATATTGTTGGAAACAGCATGAGTATACCGGTACGTCTCCGGGTTGCAGCATGGCAATTCAAAAAGACGGTGCTGTTTATTGTCTGGGTCTGGGAAGTGACGCACAGATATTTCTTACTCGATTAAACTTTTCATGGCCCATATCTCCAAGTCCAAGAGAGCAGCGCCATATTCTAGCAGGAGAACGGAAGGTGTCATCGGGCTGCGTTTTTTTTTTTTTTTTTTTTTTTTTTTTTTTACATAATGGTTGGAGGAACATGAAAATGAGTTTTCAATACTACCCTGATATCCAAAATTGCCAGATTTAACCCTATTAAGCATGTATGGAACATGCTGTGATGTTCTGTGAAATTTGCTGCATATCGTCCAAATGTGCACCACTTGCAGGAACTGCTGCAGCATAGATGGCTTGGACTGAACCTGCAGAATACAAGGAGTATACCTTGAGGAATCTTTTCATAAGCGTTTGAATGCTTTGATTACCCAGAATGAACACGCTATTAGATAAGTGTCCCTAATGCAGTGATCGTTTAGTCTTAGTGTACAAAATAATCATTCCTAATAACTTGTCAACAATAGAAATATTTTATGTAACATGTTTACTGAATTTTAACGACTCTTTCACCATTCCGTAAGCTGAACAGTGTTACCTAATGCAAAAAGCTGTGCTGAAATAAGAATTTTCGAAGATATTAGTGGACAAACATAAAATACATGCACACATAGAGGCATCCTAAAAAACATGAATTATTGAAGTCCTACGTTATTTTCAGTGTGTGAAACCGGGATATTGTTCTGCACATTTCCATTTAAGTGATAGGATGTTTAGAACACACTTTTTGTGATTGTTCATATTTTACCTTGACTTTTATCCAGTTGTACACAGGAAGTTTATTAAACACTGAAAAACATGTTGACGAAACTTTGATAATCGTTCATTAAGCAGAAAAATGTCCGGCTTTTCAACGATATTTTAAACGTTTTAAAGGTGAAGTTTAAACTTCTAAGACCCATTGATATTCTTAAAAAAATCTTTAGTCCATTACGGTGAATATCAACCCATGTATGTTGATAGTAGTTCCCCGAGATCATAGGCGTATCGATCCTAGCAGGAAAGTCTAGGATGGATACGGTCATGTGGGGTTATGGAATGCTCCATCAAAGGGGCCCTTTATAACTGACATACTAAAGTTAACTGTAAAACAATGAATAAATAATTTCTAATAGTTCTTAATATAAACTTACTCAATAGGAAAAACAAAATCTCAGTTTATATGTATATTTCTGACTTCAATGAAAATATTTGTGGAAGTGGATGCAACTGGTAGAAATTAATGTCAAAAATTCATAATTATTTTCATGAATTTTGATTTTTCTAGGGATTTTCTAGATTTTGGTTTAGGTAAGGATTATTCCCCCTAGGCCCGCTATTTACACCTAAGCTACACCTATTTACATTTAAGTTTTCTTTCCTGCCCGACCACAATTACCATCGTTAGGCTTATATTCACACAATGCCGTTGCATGTACTGTCTGCGAATAGTTTGTTCTTTAGGATTTTAATTCAACTCTCAGAAGCGTTGTTGTGCTAAGGTTAAGTAAACATAAATTTGCATTCCCCCACCTATTGTTGAAAAGGACGCATATGTACAATAATTTTACCATTCTCCCTGAAACCATTAAAATAACACCGACTATTTAATACACACCAGGCCCACTATGGAATTTCTGTTCCTATTTTGTTGACAAGTTTTGAAATTATTATATTTATTATAAATGAAAACGAAATTATTAATTTTAGCCTACTATTTAGTGAAATGATGTTAAAAAATTGATATCTGAAACCATACAGTAAAGGGAACGGAAACAATCATTGTGAAAACTTGCTAAAAGTTGGTTCAAACCTTACCATTGTTTTCCTCTTGCATGGTGAATACAATTGTCACTTTCACTCTACTGGGAAAAATGTATTAAACGCCAAGCGTAGAACCTCTTAGCTCCTTTCCCCTTACTTGCTCGCAACACACTATTTTTTCCCAATAGGTGCTCTGAAGTCGTGTAAATTGGACGCTTGTGCAGCTTTGGAAGTTTTCGCCGAAGAACTTCTGCACCGAAATAAGAAACCTTAAAATGTATTATACGACGTTACACACTGTTATTGCAAGTAAAATAGAAGTAAGTAGCTATAACAATATTACCGTTTACTTCAGAAGTGAGGCTGAGAGCCTCTTACGTATATTTTTAAGATAGCAAAATTGCTGTAAGGAAAAGTATTTGTTCTTAGCAGGTAAATAGAACTGCAACAAATACTGGAAATCATTGATATCATTATATCAAAATTGTTTCAAGCGACTCAGAACCAACTTCAATCTGTCGCTTACTACACTTTTGCCATGAAATATTGTAATAAATCATGTTCATACCACATTTATTTCCTCCAAGCACGAAAATAATTTGGTGTTTGAAACAATCTAGATTACAAGTTAGTTTCTTCGTTTCATCGGAAACATTTATGCAGTAAATACAAACGACTGAGTGTTACATACGACATTTTTGCTTCCACCAAGTCTAATTACACCCGAGTAAGCGACATAGCTATCTCGGCAACGGTTAAAGATAGAAACATGGCGATTAGACCATTCGATGCGCCTTAAAATTCTGAGCCAAAAACTGCAAAAAAGTCAATTTCGAAAAAAATGTCGCTTACTGCGTTAATGCCGGAAAGGGACGATATTATGAGCTGATTTTTTTTCGAAACAACCATTCTGCGCGGTAAGAGAAAATGAATATCGGGTGTGAGAGAATATGTCATTAAGAGCGACATAATATGCAACACGGTTATGAAGAAAATTATAGATGAATGAGCTGAAATAAGTTACGCGTCTTTCACGAATTTAAGCAGAATGGAACATCACAAGAGAAATTGCTGCCACCAATGGTATAACCACTAGTGTATTTACGATTTTATTTCGGGAGTGCTTTGCTAACTTTATTTCTGGAAATGTGAAAATTCTGCAAACTATTTCTTTTACTTTAATTTAGTAAATAAAATTTCGGTGAGGCGCCTAAGCCCGGAAGCCTCCCCCTAAATACCTCACTGGGTATAACTCTTTACGACACAGAGAAACACTCATTTTATATCCCTGTGTTGCTCGGGAAATATTATTTTCTTGCTAAAATTACGTGGATATATTTCTGGATAGAAGATAAACACGTGATTATATGACGAATGACTAAACGTATGTTGGCGTGTCGTCTAGGAACCAACACATGACCTGCATCGACTAAGTGATTCAGAAAAGGAATCACTGTTGCGAAAAAGAACCCGCAGAATGTCTACCAAAGTAATGCAAAATTTGCACCACCATGCAGAATCATCCTATCTATTGTGATGCAAAAATGCATCACTAAGCTGCAAGGAGTTCCACAAAAGCATCTTTTAACAGTTAAAAAGAGTTTTCATCAGCATTAAAGGCCGGAGATAGGTGTTCCCAACATCTTCTTGGAAAATAACTGTGTGTAATTAAAAGATTGCACTTAATCATTTGCATAGATGTAAAATCTAATGTATCCCTTTAAAAATTCTATGAAACATAACTATCATTGATCTGAGAGACAAAACAATCACCCTATGAAGTTACAATGATATTCAGAACAGTGATAGAGGCTTTCTATTTCAAGTGTATCCCTCTGCCGCTGCTGCCGATGTATGTTTTCACGTATCTCCCTCGAAAGATTAGGGACAAGTGGCTGTGACCCAAATCTTTCAATAGTTGGATGCGGAAAAATTGTCACAATGAATTATTGCACGGACTTCCGTATGAACTGACTTGTTAGCCATTCTAAGTAAGCCATGATCTTCACTTGTCAAGACCATACAACTGAATGACAAATTGGCAACACAGCCAAGGTCATTCACTTCTTTCTCCAAAGCAAAGGGAGGGTTTCAACCGTAAGATGGCGGCGGGGTGGGGCCGAAGTATATTTCACATATTTTCCGAGGGCATACTTGAAATAGAAAGGCTCTAGCCGTTTTAGGATACGTTACAACTCAGGACAAAATAAGAACCATTCTAGGATGTCATTTTCCATTTATCTTGCCTCGTTGTGGCGACAATTGATTGAATATATATAGTTATACAATTTCTGAATTTTTGTTCTATTCTCCTATTCTGGGTCTCATCTTTCTCATTTCGTGTGTCACGGCCAAATAATCTAACTAGATGTGACTAACATTTGTAAAGCATTTGTAAAAAAAAAAAAAAAAAAAAGTTTGAGACCGAGACCAACGTTCATATTTTACGAACAAGTTTTGTTTATCAAAATGTTAAAAAATGTATTTTTACAGTTAAAATTCTCGTTTTAGGTATATCGTGATTACTAGCTATACTTTCCCTGCTACACCTTTCAAATAGAGTTTTAAAAAATGAACAAATTATATATTTTAATTTGCGGGCCGGACGAAACATATCCGCGGACCGCCATTTAGCCATCACTGATTTAGGGAGTTAGTGTTTCGAGAAACAACATTGTTCAGATAAATACCTCGGTATAGACTACTATATTCACAGGATGTACTACGTATGTTGATCCTAGCTAAATCTGTTTACTTAAGAGAGTGAGCATTCCTCAGGGGAAAAGTTTTAATCTCTGAACAGAAACAGCGTTAACTGAAGATCTTCTTCTCTTCGAAATAAACTGTTTTGATCTCTGTGTCGGACAACGTATATATATACAAAAGTACTTATGAAAAAAGAAACGCCTGGAAACTCGTAGTATAATAACTCATGGCGAAACAGAATTGTGCATGGCAGCTTGTTACATGGAGAGAACGGATGAGAACAACACCGCAAACCTTGTATCTCAATTCCACCCTATTCCCTGCTATAGAGTGTTTCTGTTACTCACATATGATTCATGATAAATTTATGTTCATAAATTATTCATAAACACTGTATCCTGCTTTTCTGTTTTCACTGGAGAAATGCTGTTGTTTTAATACTTTTAGGACGCGTAAAAAATTTTACTTGTGCACGTAATACAATTCTGCTCTACTTACTGCTGCTGTTTCAAATTAGATAATAATCTTTATTTTGTACAAACATAATTTCAATAATAGAAAAACCGTGTCTCGGGCAATATTTTTATATTGTATACCGCATTGCATGTCCACCATATTCGACACGAGTAACAAATACGAATTCTTGCAGTCAAAGTTGCCTGAAAATTATTTCGGTTTTATTATTATTATTATTATTATTATTATTATTATTATTATTATTATTATTATTATTATTATTATTATTATTATTATTATTATTATTATTATAGTTATTAACTATGTTTAAATTCTTTGCTGAGCTTACCCATATTATTTTGAATTTCACTGAAAAGCTTAAAGACAGTGAGCTTCCTCTTGGCTAAGCGGTTAGCGTACACACTTTTGACTTGGGAGACCCCGGTTCGATTCCCAAGCTCATGTGGTTGGAATTCCACGTTAAACTGTAGGTCTACGTTTCATTCTATTTTTCACTGAAAAGTAAATGTAATTCAACAAGGAAATCATAATTAAATTATGTATGATAATTAAATGTAACTTCATCGTAATATGAGCTATGACAAACACTTTACCATTTAATATCGTAAAGTTCAGATCCAGTAGTATTGTAACAGATTGGTGCTTGAGCGATTGACCATAGAAATTCAAACTCCGATTAGTGATAATTAGGGCAACCCAAAAGCATAAAAAGGATAATGGTATTTTACACATATGGTTGGTACCTTGAACGTGGTTGTGGTTGTCTAAGGATCCAGAAGAAACTAATTTTAAAAAGCATAATCTTAGAAAATAAAGCATAAAGCATAATTTAAAATATATAGCACAATTCTTGGAACCAATATTTACAATGCAAAATCATTGAGAACAGAAGAATACTGCAACAATGAAAAGCTTGTTTTTCTTTCTGTAAACTTTTCGGTGTAATCCTTTGAAATGGAGAAAAGAGAAAATGAAAAGAAGAAAACTTCCCGCCAATAATGAATAAACATATAGTTTTCTTCTAAGTATGCGCAGGTATGAATGATGATTCGAAATGTACAAAAAGTGCACAAGAACACAAGAACCTCACATTATATTGTTATGTGTATCTCTTGAACTTGAGCACTTTCTGTATTTTTATGATGGCATCTTTTACTTTCCCTTTCTGTATATATGAACCTCTAAGGCGCACACAGGTGATTAAAAAAAATTGACTCGAGTAAAGCATATCTCTTTACAATGCATTAAATAGAAAGTTCATGAAATATGAAAGAAACTGGTTGCATAAAATATTAATAAATAGATTTAGAATATTTAATATATATTAAATATTATTCATTATACACGATTAATGTAAAACAATGATTGAGATTAATAATAAAGCATAGTTTGGAAAAATAAAGCATAATATGGGTTGCTCTAGTGATAATTTTACAGTCTTGTTTCGTTAATTTTTATAATGTTTCGTTACAAGTGTAAATTTTTGTCAGTATAGAGGAGTGCGTGGATCATGGGTAAGAGTTGATGATGATGGAATTTGGTGGGTGGTAGATGAGAGTGGGTTATGGAGGGTCAGAGTAAATCACGATGGGTGGTAGGTGGTGTGTCAGGGAGTCAAGTTTTCATTGACCCACGCCATCTCTGGAACCGTGGTGTGCCTAGATTTCACGATTTATATATTTAAATACTATAAGAAGTGGTCGTCCTTCGCACGGGAAGAATCATGTTTATTCAAAATCTTTAACAGCAAAAAATGTAAGAAATACGTGACGATTACCAATGCTTTTGGCACTACCCCTGTCAATTTTCGGGCCAGCTGACATGCCCTTTGTTCGTACGATTAGAATAAGATTAATGCTAAAGAAATAAAAAAATAATCTGAAAGGTATGCAATATGAACCACAGTAACAACGGTTGGAGAACTTACCTCACAGGCATTATAGTTCACTATACAGGGTGAGTTTTTAGAACTCACGGATTTAATTTGGGTCTAGAATTTCTAAACGAAGTCTGATTTTCAAGCGGTTGTAGCAAATGATCAAGGAAAAATGGGAATTTTATAAGACTCTGATTACTGGTTTAAATTCATCCAGTGAAATATCGACCACGCGTAAAAAGAATCAAATATACGCCAGTGTACCTGACAATTGGAATGAGGTTTTAGATTTTTGAAGCGAAATTGCAGAATACAAATTAAGTGTTAATGGCAACACCCATAAATCGCATGTTGAATAGCTATAGGCAGTTTCTTGCGACAAACGGCGAGATTTCTTGGGCGACTAAGGAATCGTAACTTAGTCGGTTCTACCACAAGACCCGTCTGCTGGGTCCGATAGTTCCCTGTCTCACTCAGAAGCAATCCTATTTCATCCAATTTGTTCACTAGCGATCATTTTATGCTCCTATCTGTGGTAGAACGTGTTGTTTCTAAATACTCTTTGCGTAGCAACAACAGATTCCGTTCTCCAAAATCTTTTAGCGATAAACTATGTTGCTCCAAAGAGCACATTATTCTCACTGTGTCGTGATCATACTTATACAGAACCACACAACTGTACATGACAATTCCCAATACAACGGCCTAGTTTTCTATTTCTTATTGACCTTGGCGAGATTGTCATCTAACGAAGAAAACTCAAAACACCACACCGCACCGCACCGCACCTTATTCCCATTGTATGGTATCCTCGTCGCCAAAAGTGCCTTTACATCGCCGTGACGGGTATGTGACACCGTAGTACTCTAAGGAAGGGATGGTTGCATAAGAAATTTTGATTAATTTTGAAGAGTTTTTATTTTGACTAGGCAAATAACGTAGGTATAGGGAGTAAGGGCATAGATTTAAAGCATCAGTGCACTGTCATCTCTGAAAAGATTTGTATTCTCAGTTTTTCAAATTATTGTCTTATATGTTAAGTTAAAAACTGCTAACAACTGCTACTAGCGCTTTTCACTCTTCAGGAATTTACTACGACATGTTCGGGCTTGAATTATTTCATTCGCCTCACTGTAATTATTTGTGAATGGAAACTGATTACGCTGAACATGAATATGTTTCGTTGTCGTAAAGCAAGGGCCGTAATAAATGTAGATCAGGTTCTTATTATTAAATAAGACCCATAAGTATTTATTCCGTGTATAGAATAATATAATACAGTAACTAAGCAACATCATAATCACTAACGCCCGCAGGATTTTTTCTAACGGGGGGGGGAGACCGATATAGAGTTTTTCGTTTTATTTCCTATATATATTACGTTAACAGTCATAACACTGATAACGTATATCGTCTTTCGCCGCTGTAGGCTATTAGTCAGAACACTGATCACCAGATATGTCGAAAGAAAAAATAAATTGATATGAACAGTGATGTGATTAATTTTACTGCGCCCTGAATCGATCTACCTTCGATTTACTCATACTCCCCCAGGCCCCCTGCCCCAGGTATTTCAGCTGCTGCGTTATATATACGGTTCCATGTCAAAAGGGCCTGACAAAAGGGAAAAGACCGAAAGGCCAGAGTCAATATGGCCCGCAACAAAAGGACCCGAGTCAAAACGGCCCTGCTTCAAACGGACCCGGGTTGAAAGAGGCCCCGCTACAAAGGGGCCCGAGTCAAAATGGCCCATGTGAAAAGGACCGAGGTCGAAACGTCTCCGCAACAAAAGGGCCCAAGTCAAAAGGGCCCATGTTACAAAAGAGCCAGACCACAATGACCCCGTAACAAAAGTGCTCGAGTCAAAAGGTTTCCGCAACAAAAGAACAGGAGTCAAAATTGCCCGAATCAAAACGACCCTCATCAAAAGGGTCCATGACAAAAGGGCCCGAGTAAAAAGGGACTTGCTTCAAACGAGCCCGGCTGAAAAAGAGCCCTGCTACAAAAGAACCCGAGTCAAACGGCCCGGGCTAAAAGGCCTCCGCAACAAAAGAGCCCGAGTCAAAAGGAGCCGAATCAAAACGGCCCTCATAAAAAGAGCCCGGGTCAAAAGAGACCCACGACAAATTAACCCGAGTCAAAAGGCCCCGGGTCAAAAAGGGCCCGGTTCAAAAGGTCTCCGCAAAAATGGGCACGAGTCAAAACGCCTTTCATTAAAAGGACCCGAGTCAAAAGGGTCCCACGACAAAAGGGCTCGAGTCCCAAGCGACCTGCGTCAAACGGGCCCGGTTCAAAAGGTCTCCGCAACAAAAGGGCCCGAGTCAAAAAGGGCCGAAACGAAACGCCCCTCATGAAAATGGCCAGGATCAAAAGAGTCCCGCTACAAAAGAGCCCGAGTCAAAACTTTCCCACGTCAAATGGGCCCGGGTCAAAAGATCTCCACAAGAAAAGAGCAGAAGTCAAAAGTGGCCCCTCTACAAAGGGCACGAGTCAAAAGGGACCCGCGAAAAAAGGGATTGGGTCAAACTTCTCCGCAAGAAAAGGGTAGGAGTCAAAAGGGCAAGAATCAAAAGCTCCGCGTCAAAAGGGTCCCACGACAAAAGAGCCCGAGTCAAAAGAGACCTGCCTGAAATGAAACCGTGTCAAAAGGTGCCGCGCTACAAGAGGCCCGAGTCAAAATGGCCCTAGTCAAAATTGCCCGGGTCAAAACCTCTCAGCAATAAAAGGGTTTGAGTAAAAAAGACCCGAATCAAAACGCCCTTCATTTAAAGAGCCGGTGTCAAAAGGGTCCCACGACAAAATGACCCGAGTCAGAATGCCCCGCGTCAAACGGACCCGAATCAAAACACCCCTCATCAATAGGGCCCGAGTCAAAGGTTCCCAGTACAAAGGGGCTCGAGTCGCAAGGGCTCTGCGTCGAACGGGCCCGAGTGAAAAAAAGCCCCGCTACAAAAGGACCCGAGTCAAATGGTCCCCTATCAAAAGGGCCTGGGTCAAAAGGTCTACACAACAAAAGGACCCGAGTCAAAAGGGGCCGAATCAAAACGCTCCTCATGAAAAGGGCCTGGGTCAAAAGAGTACCACGACAAAAGGATCCGAGTCAAAAGGGCCCTGCGTCAAACGGATCCGAGTCAAAAGGGGGCCCGCTACAAAATGCCCGAGTCAAAACAGCCCCGCGTCGAAAGGGCCTAGGTAAAAAGGTCTCCGCGACAAAATGGCTCTGCGTTAAAAGGGCCCGGGTCAAAAAGGATCTGCAAGAAAAGGAGCCGAGTTATAAGGACGCTGCGTCAAAAGGGTCCGGATCCAAAGGGTTCTGCGACAAAAGGGCCAGAGTCAACAAGAAACTTCGTCAAACGGGCCCTGATCAAAAGGAGCACCATTACAATAGGGCACGGGTCAAAACTGCCAGGCGTCAACTGGGTGCGAGTCAAAAGGGCCCTGCGTCAAAAAGGCACAAGTCAGAAAGACCCCGCGTCCAAAGGGCCCGGTAAATACGGTTCCACGTGTAAAAAGCTTGAGATCAAAGCAAGAGTGGAGATCAATCATGCAAAAGAGGATTGTGTCCCCTTAGTAAGTTGAAATGTTATGCAAATGAAGGAAATATATCTGTGGTTATTAATAACACATAGGAAATTTGAATGATAATATTAGTTTTGTTTGCTTGTTGATTGTTTTGGAACAATCGCTATCGCTTAAGTCGTTCTCCATGAAAGTTTGCTTGCACTCCCGTCATAGGCGGACTGGGTGTATTAGGGCCTAGGCCGCGGTTACTATGGAGGGAGCTCAGACTATAACACCAATTTCTAAAATAACGTACAATCAGTGGCGCAACGAGCTATGAACTCGGGGGCCCATGCCCTCTCCGAAGCAAACCTGATCTATCTTATACAGCAGCGTTGCAGACAAATTTTGGTGAAATTTCAAAATAGATCAAAGCATAAATGAATATTGAATTAAGTCAAAGCACTGTACGAAAGGAGAAATACCCAGTGAAAACCCCTACATTAATTTCTTAGAGTAATAAATGTTAGTAAAGAGTGCGTCATTTTATGCAAAAATAAAGATGTTCAAAATATTTATTATAGCGCAAATTTTAAAACTTGTAACCGTTAATAATAGGGAATTTGTGAATTGGAATTTTCATTTTAAGGTTTTTTAGCATGTTAATAATAAGGATAACTAAATTGCTTGTAATGAGGAGAATTCAAAATTTCAATTTTGTCCACATTAAATGGTGCAGCACGTCGTTTGCAGACTATTGTACTGGATATTCTTGGCCCCTCCCGAAATAAAATCCTGGTTGCGCCACTGCGTACAATGAACATCTGCGATGAGCCATCGCGTTGTGCAGTTGTAAATTCGTTGTTACTTGATAATTTTTGCAAGCTATAATTTATCATTGGTCGTTGAAAATTTGATGACACAGCAAGCACAGAATTTCCAGAAACAAACTTTCAAGAGAATATTTTATAATTATTATTGCATTGCCACACGGGATGTCTAAAAAGTCCCCTGACATGGATAACTCTGTTGTTATCAGAGTTACAACAAAATGTAAGAGAGGAAACCGCCTACAAATATAATGTTTTTAATAGACAGTAACTTCATTCATTTATGTTGTGGGTCCGGGTAAATGGTAACGTTGCATTTTCATGTAACATTGGGCGCATATAGAGTGTACAGCCCAAACGGCTTGTCCGATTTGAAAAATTCTTTCACTTTAGATTGAAAACATCATATTTGGAGACCGTTTCCCCGCCTATATTTTGTTGTAACTCTGATAATAAGAGAGTTACCGTATGTCACGGGACTTTTGAGACACTCTGTATAGTAGCTGAAACACTAAAAAAATAATAGCGAATAACTTTTACTATGGAATGAACAGGGCAGCTTACTAAAAATTGTAACACTAAACAACTAATAATAACTTTTGACTGTGGAATGAACACGACAGTTTTACTGAAAATGATAAACACTGCTGAACCACGAAACAACTAATAATTTTAAAAAGTTAAGATTCTTTGCAGTTCAGCTTATGAATCGCGGAGTTTCTGAATAACTTCGTTCACAGACACTAAATTTAACATGTCTCTTTCCATATTCATTAGCAAAAATGTGTCCAAATGTCTTCACACAAACTAGCTCTGAGATTTGTTTACTCTAACTTTAACTTTGAGAAGCACCTTCCACATGTCACTTGTGTGCATGGTAGAGACAA
Source organism: Thermobia domestica (assembly GCF_964235325.1). NCBI lineage: Eukaryota > Metazoa > Arthropoda > Insecta > Zygentoma > Lepismatidae > Thermobia > Thermobia domestica. The sequence goes on along the minus strand of NC_137465.1, from coordinate 111,609,700 downwards.
CGCATGTTTGTATACAATGTATAAATTATTAAAGCATTTAGACTGACGGAAATTGGTGCAAAATTTTCCCTGCACATGACAAACAATTTTTATACAAGGTGTTTGCAGCATCATTATCACTGTTACCGTGAATCCCGTCCAAAGATGTTCCATCTTCCATAGCATGCTCAGATGCATAATCATCATCATCTTCTACGGATTCAGGGGCATCATTCTCTTCAGGATCATCAAAAACGAGAACGTTTTGTGACAGTGAAATACACGACAGAGAACTGCTGGAGCTCTTTGTATATTTTCTCCTGTTTTATATTTAGTTTTTTTTTCGGAAGAACTCTGAAAGCTCTTGCAGATACACCATTCTTCTTGATTTCTGAAAAGTCCTTAGGTTCCAGTATTTGGAGTTCTTTCGGCTGCTGAAATCTATCACTGACACATGTAACAGCTGTATTCAGAATTTTCGTTGAAGTTTTTTTATTCTGAATAAATCATTTTCACTTATATTTAAGTTCTTTTCCAGTTCATCTGCTCTCCTGGCATTTTCTTTTTCTTTAAGATTCTTCTGTGCAAAAAGTTTTTTTCCATTGCTATCTCTACACCAGATTGCGCAAGCTGTTGATTTATTTTCACACAAAATATTTTTGTGTTTTCGTAAAGCATTAAACAGACATCTTTTGCCTCTATTTTCTTCTGAAGCTGCTGCTGCAAATTGTCTAGAAATCTCCAGTTAGTAAGATAGTCCAATCCGTGAGACTGCAGGTATTTTGAAACAGGCTCCGTTTCCGTAAATAAGTCCTGAAACATAGAAGTCCTCATTACAGTGTTAAATTCTGTCCATTTATTCAGCAAAGTTTAGCTTAAAATTTTCATTTCGCATTAAAACCCCTGTTCTGTACATCATCACTGAGGAACAATAAAAATGAAAGAAATCTTGATGATAGACAGTCATCCTCGTCTTGGTTTCATGTTTCGTAGCGAAACTCATTAGTGTCCACTACTGCATTCAGTGCCTTGTTTCTGCTCCATCATCGTATTGTACCAACTTGTTGAACTTTTCGTAGTCTGTCATGTCCCTCGTGGCTTGCATCAATCGTTTTCTTACAAACATCCTTTCTTTTGTAGTATTCAGACAGAACATGGCACTGGTTTCAAATAAATTTGCAGCTTCAGGTATCTACTCAGTCGAATTTGACATAACGAAATTAAGAGCATAATCCATGCATTGGGTGTAAATGATTTCAGGATTATCCTTCTCCAGTAATGCTTTAACTCCTTAATAGCATCCACTGAAGTTAGCAGCTCCATCAAAAAAGCAACTTACAATATCATCACAAGCATCAAAACATTTTTGTCACAAAGTACTCTTTTGATTTCATTATAAGTTACTTGTCTTGTAGTGTCATTGTTTACCACTGACGTCTCTGGCATATACAATTTGGGGAGGACATCAAAGAAAGTTATTTAAATGGTACTATCTAGCCCAACCTGTTTATTATCTTTAATTCCATTTGTTACATTTCTGCTTACCTTCACGGACCCCGTGAGGCATATCAAGAACTCTGTTACACAGCCTGAATATTATATGACAAATAAATATAATTATTATCATTTATATGTTATTCTGCCGTTAGTAAATAAATTAAATTAGAACAAAATATTGAATATTTTGTACTTCAAAATATTGGAGGGACGCGTCCCCATCGTCCCCCCGCCAGAGACGCCCAAGCTGTTTACGACAACTACTAACAGCCGCTCAAATACTTGACCGTTTATAACGCAGAGAATTACTATAGCCAGCTGATTTAGCCCTGAAACATCTTGGATAGAATCAACCATTATGTTGAAATGTCCGCTTTCTTGGCGTCTTCCACTGTTTTCTCCTGTTATTTTGTAAACTTTTTGATAGAAAATAAATTTTTAAAAATGCGTTGTTTTCCCATTTTTGAATTATCAAATATAGACCTACAAGGTGTATTAACATCCATAAAGAACCAATCAGCCTGTGGTTAAATATGAACCCAGCTACAAACCAGGCACCAGTCTTCAACCTTGAAAGGGATGCAACTACCCTACATTATGAAAAAAGGTCCCAGGTCCCAACAGCTCAACATGATGAAAAACATGCCTAGGACCGCAACTGCTCAATGAAATGAAAGAAGGGCCCCAACTGCCCAATATAATGAATAAAGGGCCCAGGGCCCCAACTTCTCAATGTAATGAAAGAAGGACCCAACTGTCCAATATATTGAAAGAAGGGCCCAAGGCCCCAGGTACAAACTAAATCACAGTTTCTGATAATAAAAGACCATAGTGAAAGACGGACCTAGCCACAAATCTAGTAACGAAAGGACCCTATTAAAAAAGATAACTTACTGATTGATGGAAGGGTGGAAGAGGAGTGTGTGTTGGTAGCATAATAACACTGAGCTACCGAATTATTTAGCTCTCTTTTGTTTTAGCTTTTCTTTCTCTTTCTTTCTTTATTCTTTCATCATTGTTTTCTTAGAGGGCCTAGGCCGCGATTGCGACCTAAGGGCCCTGGCCAGTCCGCCCCTAACTACCGTCTTTCTGAGTTTGTATTCTCGTGACATAGCTCAATCAAACTTTATCTATTGCTGACTTTTCCCTTACTTCTAGAATTCCATTTCTACTCCTGGATCAAAGTATAAAAATACATATTAGTATGAAAAATATTCTGTGGAAAACATTAGATTAATTTTGCTGTGAGAAGACATGTGGATCTGTATACAGGGTTACTGAAAAGTATTGGGACAGAACAATAATAACGACATAAATGATTTAGTGCACATCATGGCAGCCATCTTGAATTCCGAATATTGTATACCACACAATATTTTTAAATAGAAAGAGGTATGTGTTGAGTTTTGATTTAGAGTTTAACGTCCCGTTCAACAGCGATGTTATATGAAAAGAGGTATGTGTGTCACATAAATTGATGCTAGAATCTTCGTACAAACTACATTCATCGTCCGTTTCAAAAGCATCGGAGTCTACATTATTTATTATTTCCATAATTTCTCCGGACGAAAATACGCCACTATCATAAGAACCACGACTTGTCGCGGTGGTATTCATTAGGGATGGCCTTTTTAAAAAATCTGTTTTTCGATTTTCGGAAATTTCATTTATCGTTTTTTCGTTCGTTTTTCGAAAAAAAATGTTTATCGTTTTTCGGAAATTTTTTCGTCTTTCATTTTTCGAAAAAATTTGTTTTCCGTTTTTTCGAAAGATTTTTCGTTTTTCGAAAAAAATCGTTTTTCGTTTTTTCGAAAAGATTTTTTTCGAAAAATTCGTTTTCCCTTTTTTGATGATTTTTCGTTTCTCGAAAAGTTTTCGGAATTCGTGGAATGATAATGTGGGAGGAAATGGGAGTACCCCGGGAAAATACACGGACACGATGTTGTCTGCCACGAACTTACTTGGTCTGGGATCAAATGCACAAGAGGTAAGCGTTCTAACACTGAGCTACCGTGCTCCTTGGATTTGGATCTAATGAAAGGTTGAATTGATTTTGAGTTTAACGTCCCGTTCAGCAGCGAGGCTATATGAGACGTGGACCTACTGATTAACGTGGACGTTCACCTCTGGTGCTTGGGGTCCCGGGTTCGATCCCAGCCCCCGCCAAGTGAACTTTGTGGTGGACAAACACCGTGCTCGTGGGTTTTCTCGGGGTTCTCTCGTTTTCTCCCACTTTCTTCATTCCACCATTTTCATTCATCTCTCATCATCACCGTCTCCTTTAGCCTAACCGGCATAACCGTGGGACGTAAAACTCAAAGATTTCATTTCATTTCATTGATTAACGTGGAATCCGAACCACATGAGCTCCCGCCGGGAATCGAACGCGGGTCTAACACGCCAAAGGCGCGTACGCTAACTGCTAAGCCACGGAGGAGCTCGATCTAATGAAAGGATAGTGTGTAGTGCTACTATTGACGAAACTCATCCAATCACGACCAAAATTAGTATGGTTATGGACTGCAATGTATTTAGTACACATGTTAAATATTATGGTGTTTGGGACTTTGGTTCCACAGGTATTTCTAATCAAATTTGTGTTTTAAGTTAGTGATATCAAGAAATTTCACTAAGTCGCATTTGATTAAACTCAAATGGTCTTGACTAAAGTTGGTAGGATCGTAAATATTGACAAGCTTGGTATGCATGGAAGCTCATATAAAATATTATGATGTGCAGACTTTTTGTTCCTGAGTTATTAGCTATCAATGTTAGGTTTGGAATCAGTGAAATCAAGAAATTTCATTAAAGCGCGAAAGATGGAACTCATCCAATTTTTACCAAACTTGGTAAGGTGGTAGATCTTGACGAGCTTAGTAACTATAAAGGTAACCAAGAAAGATCTGTCGCTTTTTCACCCAACACCTTCAAACATCGATATTTAACCTAAGACATACCTGGAAGATCAAAAATAGTCTCCTTCTGCCAACGTTTTGGAAGGCCATGTATTCCATCGCGGTAGAACTTGGTGGGCCGTGAATCGAAAAAGGTATCAAGTGCATTTTGCACCTCTACTAGGGATTTCAACTGGTGTCCTCTAAGCTGATTGTCCAAGGAATGGAACAGGTGGTAATCGGACGGTGCAATGTCCGGGGAGTATGGCGGATGCAATAGTGTTTCCCATCCAAAGTATAGAATGGTGTCCCGGGTTATCCTAGCCACGTGGGGCTTAGCTTTGTCCTGTAAGAGGAGGACCCCTTTGCGATTCAGAAGTGCTAGCTCCAGAGTCTTGTTTTTTTTTGGTTTTGTTTTTTTTTTTTTAACACGGCTCAACTGCTGACAGTACAGAGTTGCATTGATGCTCTGACTAGCCTGTAGCAGTATTTTTTCTCAAAATACTGTTCAGAAAATTTGGACTTGAACTTAGTTAAATGAATAAATTTCATTAAAACGCGTTAATCTCATCCGATATTGGCCAAAGTTGATATGGTCATAGACTTTAACAAGTCTAGTACGTGTGCGAGCTCAGCATGAAATATTGTGATCCACAGACCCTTGGTTCTCGGTTCTTGAGGGATATAAATTAGAAATAATAATTCACAAAGGTAAACAGTGTAAAATTTATATTTTACTGAATATTAAAAAATAATTATTTACTAGTGATTATTAATGTGTTATCGACAATATGGCATTACTGCTGAATCGCCGGATCAATTTGAAAATCGAAAAACTGGAACAAAATATACTGCATTCGGTTATATTTGGTTGGATTACATTAAGTTACGTTAGATTATGTTATTAGGTGCGCAGTTTTACTATACGGATCCATAGTATAAGTAGGAGTAGCAGTAGTAGTAGGAGGAGGAGTAGGAGTAGGGGTAGTGATAGTAGTAGGAACGGATTAGAAGCCCCACAGGGGTTCTCGACATGAAATGGGCAAATTAAAGATTTGCTCAAATTTATCTATACATTTTACAATCTATGGATTCGTATAGTAAAACAAGTGTACCTCTCCGCGAAATAGTCCATCCGTCTCCACATACAGTGCCGCTTACAACATCAAAAACAACCAGCAAATGCAATCACTATCTGAGCTTTTGCTAATCCCCTTACCTGACTTTCAATCACTCTTCCTCATAAACTGAAATAAATTGTCCAATTGACCCGGTAAATTTCCTAAAATTAGTCCGGCGATACAGCAATTAGCCCGACATTATATTTTATAATGTAAAAAAAGACTAATAAATTACCAAATAGAAGGATGCTGTATAAACTGATCGTGATAGTATCAGGCAACTCTCTAATAAATTGACTTTTAACAATTGATTTTAACAAAATATGAAACATGAAGTGATTATATGTACTGATACTAAAGACTTCTCACTAAGATCCCCCATTCATTTATCTTATTTTCTATAACTAATTAAGTCAGTATCAGAAACAATTTGATTGCTTTCAAAAATAGGCAATTTAATACTAACAAAATACTATTGAATGGTTTATTTGTTCTAAAGATGTTTTATATACGGTAAGACAAAGAACTAAGTATCTGACTATAATAATCTCATCAAACGAGAATTCAAATTTTAAATAGGTGAGTCTTCGTTTTCGTATTAGTTTTTACTGCTACTAACTTCAGTAGAAGAATACTACTAAGATGAAATATTTTTTATTTGGTTGTTTGTTGAAGTTCAGCGTTCCTTTTCAGAATCGAGCAAGACTATACAAGACGTGGACCTACATTATAAAGTGGAATCCGAACCACCATAACACGTTCAATGTTTTCCCACTCGGGACCCTGTGCATCAAAGGAATACGCGCTAGCCACTAGACCAGTTGCAGGGCTTGAAATCTTTTCTTGGAATTATAAAATTATATATTGAAAAGAAACGTTTGTCGCTTCCTAGTACTTCTCTCGTTCTATGAGAAAGAAAGATTGTAACCAGAGATATAGTAAGTATTTATCACTTTCGGTTGCATTAAACTTAGAGATGGAAACTACCATTGTGGCACAGAATCCATATCAAAAACTGCTTCCGGTTATCGCCTTTTCTTTACTATGAAATCGGAAATGGTAGTTTCTCATTATTTCCGGTTTACATAGAGGGATAGCGATCGATATGACAATCTTCGAATCCTGGATTCATATATATAAACATATCTCATTATCTCTTATTAGTTTTGCTCTATGGTGATCACTATTGAAATTAGAAGTGGTAGTAAATTTCTACCACAGGATAAAACTTGGACATAGTCTATTGCGAAGGTACTGAATTCATGCTTCTCGCTTGCTCTATGGTGATCAATACTGAAACCGGGAGTTGTGATCAGGGGCGGATCCAGGACGGACTTCTGAGGGGGGGGTTGTAATACTGCTACTTAGAGCTATTTTTACGAGCTCCAACTCTGGGATGGGTTTTATTTATATATAAAATAGGAGTGTTCTCTTCTGGGGGGCGATCGACCCCTGGATCCCCCCTGATTGTGATACATTTTTTTCCTGTTTTTGTAGAGAAACAAATGAGTTTCGTTTCACAGTGTAAACCTGAGGCAGACTTTCAATCCATGCGAATTGAATATTCAAAACTTCAGTACAACAAGTAGCACAACTAAAACTCTTGGTTGGAATAGGTTAATAAAATCAAAGATAGAATCTGTTCCTCGGATGCTGAATCCATATCAAAAGCCATTATTAGCTATCACTTATCGTTTTTGTTCTATGGCGATAAAGATTGAAAGCAGGAATGGCTAATTTGAACCACTTCCCTCTTGAATAGAGGGTTAAGGGAGGAGACGGAATCTATTTTTAGGACGCTGAATCGATTTCAGAAAACTTTTCGATATCTTTTATAGTTATTCTTCTATGCATATAAGTATTGGAACCGAAAGTAGTAGTAAATATCAAGCATTTCCGTTTCAGAAGAGTGGTGCAGGTTATGAAGATATGTTCTCTTAAAACCCTGAATTGATTCCAGAAAATTGCTTGTCGCTATCTATTACAATTTTGTTTTATCGCGACAAGTGTTAACACCGGAAATGGTTAATTTGAACACTTTCGGTTCAAATAAAGTGCTAACGAAGAAGGTGGAATCTATTCTTGGGATGCTGGATTAATTTTTAAAAATGCATCTCGATATCTCTGACCGATTTTGCTCTATGGAAATTAGTATTACCTATAAAATCAAAAATAGTAATAACCTTCAACCATTTCTGCCTTTGTGGAGTGTTGTGGATTGTAATTGTATTTCCTCTTGAGAACCTGAATCGATTGTAGATGAACCACTTGTCGCTATCTATTACCAATTTTGTTCTGTGGCGATTAATGTTGAAACTTGTAATCGTTAATTTGAACCACTTCTGGTGTGAATAGAGATTAAGGGAGAAGGTAGAGCCTATTCTTAGAACGCTTAGTCGATCGCAAAAAACCGCATCACTATTTCTTCAATCTTTTGCTTTATAAAAATCCGTATTGAATCCCTATTGAATATACTAGTAAATTCAGCCACTTTCAATTTCGATAGTATTGTGCGTTGAGATGATATATAGCTTATATACTCTTGAGACGCTGTATAGATTAAAAAAAAACACTTGTGGCTATCTATTACTATTTTTGTTCTATATCGATCAATGTTAAACCGAAAATGATTATTTTAAACAACTTCCGATCTGAATAGAGGATTAATGGAAAAGGTACAGCTATTTCTAGGTAGTTGAATCGATTGCCAAAATCTACATCTCGATATCTCGTAATTCAGTATTAAAACCGGAAATAATAGTAAATATAAACAATTTCTGGTTTTGATTAAATGTTGTGGATAGTTGTATGTTGTCTAAGACGCTAAATTGTTTGCAACAAATCGCTTCTCGCTATCTTACGATTTTCGTTCTATAGCGATACAAATTGAAACCAAAAATGGTAGAACCACTTACGGTTTTAAATGGAGGGTTAATTTCGGAGATCGAACCTATTTTAGGGGCTCTAAATCGACCGCAAGAAACGACTTCTCAATATTTGTTACTGTTTTGCTCTGACACCTCTCGACAGACAGACGGACAAAGCCATTCTCAAGACTTTCGGCACTTATGCATAGCTTAAGCTGCAAGTGTAATAAGGGCGAACATTGAATATATTCTTGGGACACTGAATTGGTTCTGGAAAATCGCGTCTTTCTATATGTTACCGTTTGTGTTCTGTGTTGATCAACAATGAAGCAGAAAGCGATAGATCTCTACCACTTCTGGATTATTAAATAAAAGTAAAATGCATTAGATGAATCTATTCGTGTTGCAAACTTACATGTATGCTTCTCGCTATTTCTTGCCGCTCTTGCTCTGATACCAGCTGACAGACGAACGGATGGATAGGCAGACAGATGAACATAGCCCTTCTATAAGACTTCCTATACGTATGCATAGTATACTATAGTTTGGAAGTACTAACAAATGAAATAAACTCAGTTTGTTTTACAAAAATTATCCGTTTTCCGTTTCTCGGTAGTTTCCGTTTTCCGGTTTTCGGAAAAATTTCGTTTTCGTTTTTTCGAAAAAAAATCGTTTTTCGTTTCTCGAAAAAAAATTCGTATTTTCGAAAAAATTTTCATTTTTTAAAAATTCATTTTTCGAAAAAGTATTTTTCGAAAAAATGTGGCCATCCCTAGTATTCATAGCCGAAAGCTCAACTAAAAACAGGAAGTGAAAGTGCTAAGCAAGCTACAAGAAGGGTGTTGAAACAACGCTTCCACTGGCTAATAGAAAAAGGAAAACAAAAGTAGCTACAGGTTTTTGCCTTTTGAGTACTCATATCTTTTTGGGAATATATACTTGACACAGCATGCCTTTTAAATGTACGCCAGACGTGATCTGTACACATGAAGGTGAAAAATATTCGTGAAAAGTAAACAGATGAGACTAGTTATATGCTTCTGTTTTCTAACAGTCAACTTCGTGTTCAACTGCAGGAACTGACCTTGATACTACCTGACTCAACACCTTGTAACAAGAGGGCAACTATAGTTACCCATAGGTCTCTTGCAGCTACACAGCGAGCTTTGTGTTCTGTGTGTGTCTCTCTCTCTGCCCCTGGCTGTGTTTGCTTTTCATGCTTTGGGGGAAGGGGTACGACACTCATGCACACCTTCGAACATAAAATGATCGAAAGACGACCTATGTTAATGTAGAGTTCATAGTTTCAAACAGTGGCGTATACTGGTTTGAAGGCATGGGCTACCACTGACCTTGCATATTATTATTAATAAAAATGGTAATAATAATAAAAGTAATATAATAATAATAATAATAATAATAATAATAATAATAATAATAATAATAATAATAATAATAATAATAATAATAATAATAATCACAATATGCATAACAATGAACAAAAAGTGATTGATGTGTTTTGTTTAGTGATGAGCAAATGCAAGGTCTTGGTCTGAGCTCCTCCGTGGCTAAGCGGTTAGCGTACGCGCCTTTGGCGTGGGAGACCCGGGTTCGATTCCCGACGGGAGCTCATGTGGTTCGGACTCCACGTTAATCAGTAGGTCCACGTCTCATATAGCCTCGCTGCTGAAAGGGACGCTAAACTAAAATCAACTCAGCTCAACGCAAGGTCTTGGTCTTGGTCTTGCACATCGAGCCTTGGTCTTGGTCTTGCACATCGAGTCTTGGTTTTGGTCTTGCACTGGAACCCTTGGTCTTGGTCTTGGTCTTGCATGCAAGAGTCTTGCAAGTCTTGCATTTAAGAAATCTCAAGCTTTTCATGGGTAAATTTTACTATGGATATAAGGGATAATAAACTCTACAAAGCACCAGTAGTAACGGAAATATAATGTATGTTTCTAAATGTAATATAATTTAACGTCGTGTAAGTATGATAGCGTACAACATAGGTTATGACCTTTATTTTTTTTAATGGATGCCCATGCTTCACTACTTATAAGATATGCCTAAATTCGTAATCTGTTTATATATATATATATATATATATATATATATATATATATATATATATATATATATATTTTAACAGATCCAACATTCCACTGGTTCCCAAACTGAGGAGGCTACCCCTGTTTCGCATGAAAGAAAATCAGACGGCACAGATTATTGAAATACCATGAATTGCAAAATTATTTTTACACTCTAAAGGCGTCAGATTTTTCTTTCCAACCACGATTAGCTAATTCTTGTATTAAACAAACTTCCAATTAAATATTGAATTTTTGTTTTACTGATTCCAATATGTACTCCATGGGGCAGAGACATTCACATTACGCAAAAGCGATGAAAAAATTGCAGACTTTCGAAACATGGGCATGGAGAAAAAAGGAGAGAATTAGCCGTGTTGAACGAAAACGAATGTGTTAGAAATATTAGCAGTAGGAGAAAAAAAGAAGAATTTTAGATATTGTTAAGAGGGGGAAAGGGAACTGTTTAGGATATTGGCTGACGAGGAACTGTATTACAAGGGATGTGCTAGAGAGTATTGTGGAAGGAAAAAGAGGGAGGGAGCGAAGCAGACTAGTTGAAGGAAGGTATTGAAACAGAAAATTGCCACGTCAAGACGAAGAGACCAGCTGAGGACCACCGAACGTCAAACCTTGTCTATTGAAGCAAATAACCTGCCAATAATAGCAGAATAGCTATTATGATGATGATATGTTTAGCAATATTGACAAAAAAAAAGAGGGAAAGAAAATTAAAATAATAATTATTATAATCAAACCTCTTCATATTTTAGAATAATTTGAGGGAAAACTGAAAACGACTCAACTGTCTATGTCTTTTGTGTAGACTCAATTTATATAAATACTGTTGACCTGTATTAGAAATACAAAATAAGGGCATCAAACTCCAAGTTATTTGAAGTCTCGCTTGTGAATATAGATTACTAGCATCAAGTATCTACTTTGTTGGGTTAAACTAAAATAATATATATATATATATATATATATATATATATATATATATATATATATATATATATATATCGTTAGTCAATCACCTTTTTACTATTAGTAAAGCGCTCTCTAATATCGGTCATCTTCGATTATTTTTATGTTTCCCTCTCTTCCTCCTCCCCAAGTTGCCGGACTGAATTTGGATTTAAACGGCATCACAAGTGTCACTGTTCGTGTCAGAGACCACGAAACTATGGATTCGGCACTAATATTTGGTCATTTTTAATCATTATTATGCATCTCCCTCTTCCCCAAATTACGAGGCTGAAATTGGTCGTAAATGGTATAGGAAGTCTCAGTATTCAACTCAGCGATCTCGAAAACTATGGATTCGACACTAATATTCGCCATTTTCGATCATTTTTATATATCTCCCCTCCCCTCCGCCAAGCTACGGGGCTGAATTTTGATTTAAACAGCACCGGAAGTATCATTGTTTACCTTAGCGGTCCCCAAAACTATAGATTCCATTTCAATGTCGGTCATTTTCCATCATTTTTAAATATCTTTCCTCTCCCTCTCCCCTAAACTTCAAGATCAAAGTAATATGATAGAAACCATCTCAGGCCCGATCCTCATCTATCTTAAAATAAGATCGAGTTCGGTCAGGTGGTTCAAGAGTTATTAAGTTATATATATATTAAGTTATATATATATATACCCTTTAGCTCTTCTCCCCCTAGGTTCTACCACCAAAGTGAACTGACATATAACATTCCAGGCTTGAACCACATCTATGTTAAAAATTTGATCGAGATTACTCGTTTGGTTGAAGTTGTTAAGTTTTATTTATTATTATATAACTCCCCCTTTTCCCCTCTCCTAAGCTTACCGTCAAAGTGAAATGATGAAAACACTCCCAGGCTCAAACTCCATCTGTGTTGAAACTTTGATCGAGATCGGTTGGGTGGTTCAAGAGATTAGGAGTCACAAAAATAGTCACTTTCAATTTTATGACATAGATTTATTGTTGTAGGATAATGTTATATCGCTCAACCCTCGATGTGTCGTATATCTAAGGATTCTAAAAGTTATATTGATAAACAATTATTCAACGTATAAGCATCCGCCCATGAAATCAAACTTGCGGTTACATGTATTAAGTTTTTTTCAATGTCATGAAAATGTTATTTCGATATTAATTTTATGAGCACACATTAAAAATTCCCAACGGATGCTTGAGTCTGGGAGCCAAGGCCATACCCATGTAGTCGACACCTATGGTGTACGGTATCACCAATGTTCAATACTACATTTCACTTTAGTTTTGGAAGAAAAACACCACTAATATGTTTTAAAACGAAACGAAATATCTAGTTTAACGTCCCACGATTATGCATCGGGGCTAAGGGAGACGGTATTCATGAGAAATGAATGAAATAGTGGATTGAAGAAAGTAGGAGGGAACATCAAAACACCGAGAAATAGAGACCTGCACGGGCCGAAGTTTTCGACCCGAGCCCAATCCAGCACGAATGTACGTAGGCGCGGCCCAGCCCGGACCCGAAACGTTTTGGAGATTTTCGGCCCGAGCCCGGCCCGGGCCCGATAAATTTTCGAAGTTTCATTTTATAACATTTTTCACGGGCACTCTTCTTCAACGTTTGCCTTTATTCTAATTATCGTTTAACGAATGTCAATAATTATTAAAGAATTGCAATTAATCGGCCCCAGCCCGGCCCGACCTGAAAAGAAATCAGTGTCGGACCGCCAAGCCCGGCCCGACTCAAAGAAATAATAGAATCGGCCCGCCCCATGCAGGTCTCTACCGAGAAAACCCACGCACACGGTGTTTGCCCACTAAAAAGTTTCCATGGCGCATGCTGGAATCCAACCAGGGACCCACCCGTATAACCACATGTGACTGCTCTACCACCGAAACGGTACTTGTGCAAGACTCTTGCGCAAGAGTCTTGGCCTTGGTCTTGGTCTTGGTCTTGCACCCCTTGATTTTGGTCTTGGTCTTGCATCGGGATTCCTGGTCTTGGTCTTGCATGCAAGACTCTTGCAAAAACTGCAAGACCAAGACTCTTGCGCTCATCACTAGTTTTGTTTGATCTTTTGTTTGAGACCGTTAATGTTTTCCACCGTAAATGAAATTCCATCATACATTTGTGCAGTTAACTTCTTGTGGATTGCGTTCGTAAAATGTTAATTTTTACCAATGTCACTTCCCTCAAGAGTCGCCTCTGTTACTGACGTTGGTTGTCATTCCGTACCAGTATACACAAAAATTCTGCAGACATCATTATAATTGTTATGTTTATTATAGCTATCTAAATCTCAAATTTTTGCGTTGTGTTAACAAACGATTCTCAGGCCCTTTTGTTGCGGAGACATTCCGACCCGGGCCCTTTTGATGAGGGGCATTTTGATTCGGGCCTTCTGTTTCGGGCCCGTTTGTTGAGGAAATATTTCGACCCGGGCCCTTTCGACGCGGGCCCGTTTGACTCCGGCTTTATTTGACCCGGGTCCATTTGACGCAGGGCATTTTGACTCGGGTCCCTTTGTCGTGGAACACTTTTGACTTGGGTTCTTTTTATGAGGGGCGTTTTGAGTCGGCCCCTTTTGACTCCAGCCCTTTAAACCAGCACCCTTTTGACGCACGGCAGTTTGACTCGGGCACTTTAGTAGGGGGACCCCTTTGGACTCGGCTCTTTTTTATGAGGGGCATTATGATTCGGGCCCTTTTGTTGTGGAGACCTTTTGAACAGGTCCCTTTTGATGTGGGGCCGATTTCACTCGGGCCCTTTTGTAGCGGGGCCCATTTCGACGCAGGCGCGTTTAATGCAGGTCCTTTTGACTCGGGTCTTTTGTCGTGAGACTCTTTTGACTATGGCCCTTTTATGAGGGGCGTTTTGATTCGGGCCTTCTGGCTCGGGCTATTTTGTTGAGGAGACCTTTCGACCCGGGCCCTTTAGACGCGGGGCCGTTTGACTCCGGCTTTATTTGACCCGGGTCCGTTTGACGCAGGGTCTTTTGACTCAGGTAACTTTGTCGTGGAACCCTTTTGACCCGGGCTCTTTTTATGAGGTGCATTTTGATTTGAGCCCTTTTGACTAGGGCCTTTTTAATCCGCGACCTTTTGACTTACGGCTGTTTGACTCGGGCCCTTTCGTAGCGGGGCCCCTTTTGACTCTGCTCCTTTTTATGACGGGCGTTTTGATTCGGGCCCTTTTGACTCGGGACTTATGTTGTGGAGACCTGTTGACCAGGGCCCTTTTGATGTGGGGTCGTTTTCACACGGACCCTTTTGTGGTAGAGCCCCTTTTGACCCGGGTTCATTTGACGCAGGGCCTTTGACTCGGATCCTTTTCTCGAGGGCTCCTTTTGACTATGGCTCTTTTTATGAGGGGCGTTTTGATTCGGCCACTTTTGGCTCGGTCCCTTTTGACGCAGGGTCGTTTGACTCTGGCTCTTTTGTAGCGGAGTCCCTTTTGACTCGGGCTATTTTGTGAGGGTCGTTTTGATTCGGGGCCTTTTGACTCGGGCCCTTTTGTTGCGGAGACCTTTCGACCCGGGTCCTTTTTATGAGGGGCGTTTTGATTCAGGCCCTTTTGATCCGAGCCCGTTTGACGCAGGGTCTTTTGACTCGTGCCCTGTTGTTGCGGAGATCTTTTGACTCGGGCCCTTTTGTAGCGAGGGGGCCATCTCGACCCGGGCCCATTTGACGCAGGGCCCTTTTGACTCGGGTCTTTCTGTCTTTGCCCTTTTGTTTGGCCCTTCTGACATGGAACCATATATATAACGCTGCAGCTGAAATACCTGTGGCAGAGGGCCTGGGGGAGTATGAGTAAATCGATGATCGATCGATCCAGGGCGCAGTAAAATTAGTTACACCACTGTTCATATCTATTTCTTTCTATTCTCTCGACATCATGTCTGGAGATGAATGTTCTGACTAATAAGCTACAATGGCGAAAGACGATATACGCTATCAATGATAAATGTTATGACTGTTAATATATATAGGGAATAAAACGAAACATTCTATATCGGACTTCCCCCCCACCCGTTGAAAAAAATCCTGCGGGCGTTAGTGATTATGATGTTGCTTAGTTACTGTATTATATTGTTCTATACACGGAATAAATACTTATGTGTTTTATATAATAATGAGAACCTTATTTATATTTATTACGGCCCTTGCTTTACGAGAAACATTTTCACGTTCAGCGTAATCAGTTTCCATTCTAAAATAATTACAGTGAGGCGAATGAAATAATTCACGCACAGATTTAGGACTTAGAATAATGTTTTGCGAACATGTAGTAAATCCCTGAAGATTAAAAAGCGCTAGTAGCAGTAATTAGCTTAGTCGTTTCCTATAGTCCCTTAGTGAATTACATAAATCTTACAGATGTTGTATCTCTCTCTTTCTCCTCTCTATACATCATGTCTGGAGATTAATGTATGGACAAATAGGCTACAGAGGCAATTTTAAAAAGTAAGATGATCTACGCTATCAGTGACAGATGTTGTGGTGTTTAACTTAACATATAAGGCAATAATACGAATCTTTTCAGAGATGACAGTGCACTGATGCTTCAAATCTGTGTCTTTACTCCCTATACCTACTTTATTTTCCTAGTCAAAATAAAAACTCTTCAAAATTAATCACAAATTCTTATGCAACCACCCCTTCTTTAATGTACTGCGCTGTCACATACCCGTCACGGCGATGTAAAGGCACTTTTGGCGACGAGGATACATTAGTGAATATTAGCTGTTTTTCTTGAGGCGTTGCCGATACTACCTCGGATGAATTTAACAACTTAATATATGAAACATATGACATACATACATAGATACACTACTGCACTATAAACGTAATTGTGTTTACAATTTAGAAAATTATGGTGGCGGATGTCATTACGTTGTATTAATATCATAATAGGGAAATTTATACAGACTTCTCCGCGTGTGTGCTAGCGTATGGTAGCACAATTTTAATTTATTCCCTAAAATTCAAGCAAGTTGTGCTGAACTCGGTAAAGAGCCATTAACTACTGTGGCTTTCGAAATTTAGTTTCATTTTCATAGACAGAAAAGCTCATTATTAGATCGCATTGTGTGTTCAACTAGAATTGATGTTACACGCCACATCTATACACATACAGAGTTACAACTGTAAGATTGCATTGTAACACTGAAATTAACAGTGACATTTCTAATTCATAGCAGAGAAATTGATCTCAAATTATGAAATTGCATGTTTGATTTATCATGGAACAATTATTTTCTGTAAACTAAAGTATAAAGTTGGAAAACGTAAGTAAAGTAGGGGGGAAATAGTGAAATGACCATATCATAAATGTAGAGAACGGGAGAAACTTTGTAGACAGATATTGTCATTATAAATTCTGATATCGAACCAGAGGCTATTGCACTAGAAGTAAACACTATTGAAGTAACGTGTTCTTAGTATACCGTATATCTTATCGCATCTAACTACTGAATAGCCGTTCTATATAATGGTCAATATTCATTCGTCTATTCCACATCAATTATTACCCTTATACTCTGTTTCTATAACAAAGCAAGTGCCTATTATGACATTAATACAACGTAATTATTAGAACTACGAATATTAGGTGAAATATTTTGGTTAAAATGTATAAAAAGGGGGGGTAGAAAAAGGGACCAACTGTTTGGTAGAAAAAGGAGCATATAATGTGTAAAAATTAAACTTTGAAAAATGTTATATAAGAGCACAGCTCTTGACTCGAATTGCAACGCCCAGGCTAAATCACTCAAGCAAGAAACATGCAATTCATACCGTATGTAGCATTTGTGACATAAGGTACCACTAAGGACGGTTTCTTCCCGCCTTTTCCCTTCTCCTCTAGGAAAGATATCATAAACGATGAAACATGTTTCTAATTTTTTAAATGGAATCTTCATATACTAAATTCCATGTTTTTTTTCCTTCCGAGATTTGGAGATGTGGATATCTTCTTATCTATATACAAAAGATTACCAATATACAAAAGAAGAAGTCCTGAGTGAATGAGTAACTGATCAATGGCCAGGCCAAACAACTTACGCTAGAAACATGAAATTTTGACAGTGCATAGGATTTGTAACGTAAGCTACCACTAAGGAAGGATTTTTGGAAATTCGAACGGAAGGGAGGGGAATAAAATGTCATAAAATGTCCATATCCCCGAAACTCTGAATGGTGGAGACATGAAATTTGGCATATGGACTTCCCATTTAAAATATTCGTCGTAGTTTCATTTTTACACATTATTTGCACCTTTTTCTACCAAATGTTTATACCTTTTTTTGCACCTTTTAACTTAAACGTTTCACCTTAACGTTTACGCATATTTCACAGTTTACATATATAAGTAGTATATTAGTATGTTTCAAAGGGTTAGCTTCATGTAACGTTATGAAAGTGAAAAGTTTATTAGTTTATACTTGGCCGGGAAATTGTTTTTATTATTATAGTATATTTATGTAATATCAGCTGCTGGATTTACCATTAATTCTTCAGAAATTTGAAACATAAACATTAGTCTAGTTTCAAAAGATTGAACGAAAGAACATATCAACTTTATTCAAGTCGGAATTCATTTTACGAGAGTTACCGTAGAATAGAAGGAGAGACAAATGCACAAGCCACAAATTTTCCACTACTTTAATTGTTGTACCGTTTATTATTCTTAACTGTTACCGAAAGCATTAGGTATGTTCGAAAGCTTGTACCGAGATGGAAGAACAAACAGAGGCTGAAATTTATTACATACTAAAATGACATTTCAAATTATAACTGTTATTTTCTTGACAATTATATTCAATTTTATCACGAAAACTAACATTAGTAGCTAACTATGAATAAAAGCAAATATGAATGGAAATTAATAAAATATATTGTTCTCTCGAAGATTATTACATACAACTCGAATTTATTCTCCCTACAATATTGGAAGAGCGCCAATTTAGTGCGGCAAATTATTAAATGCATTCCTTCTGTAATATTGGTTGGTTGTGTGTTTATCAATTTTATGTATCTCTCTAATACGAGTGATGTTGGTGGATTGTGCACTTATTTGGAGACCTGATACATTTAATGCTTCCTTTCGACCATTTGTTGACTGTAAACGCATTTGATGTGTCTATTCTTTCAGTGTATTCCTTCAACAATACTTTTTGTGAACTCATCTGCTGTTTCTATACACTCAATATATTCCATGAATTTATTAATTGCTAGTATACCTACGTATCTAATACATCGACCCATTCAACATATCCTACCAGTAATACTTGTGGGTTAATCATCCATGTAGTGCTTCGATCCATTCAATGTATCCCTTCAATAGTACTGTTGGTTTGTGCACCTACTTGGTGCGTCAATACTTCAATGTATCCCTTCAATAATACAGATTTGTTGAGCACCTAAGTGGTGTGTCGATTTATTCAATGTATCCATTCAATAATACTGGTTGGTAGTGCATCATCTTGGTCATTAGTTAAGCACCTATGTGATGTGTTGATCATTCAATGTATCCCACCAATAATACAGATTGGTTATGCACGTCGCAGGAGTGTTGATACATTCAATGTACCCCTTCAACAATACTTCCTGGTATTGCAACTTGCTGGTGCTTAGATTCGTTCAACGTATTCCTTCAATCATACAGTTAGGTTAGTCATCTATGTGGTACATCGATGCGTTCAAGTTATTCTTTCACTAATGTTGGTTAGAAATGCATCTCTCTAGTGCTTCGATCATTTAATGTATTCAATCAATAATACAAGTTGGTTATGCACCTAGTTGATACGTAGATCATTCAATGCATCCCACCAATAATACAGGTTTGTTATTCATCTAGTTGTTGCATTAATGCATTCAATGTATCTCATCAATAATACAGATTGGTTATGTATCTAGTTGGGTATTCCATCAATAATGCAGGTTGGTTACGCACCTAGTTGGTATGTCGATCATTCAATGTAGCCCATCAATAACATAGGTTGGTTATGCACCTATTTGGTGCGTCGATCATTCAAGGTATTCCATCAATAACACAGGTTTGTTATGCATCTAGTGGGTGCGTCAATCATGCAACGTATCCCATCAATAACACAGATTGGTTATGCACCTAGTGGGTGCGTCGATCATTCAAGGTATTGCATCAATACAGGTTGTTTATGCTCCTAATTGGTATGTCGATCATTCAATGTATCTCATCAATAATTCTGAAATTAAATGAAATTAAATCTTGTAGTTTTACGTCCCACCGTTCCACAATTATGATATGTAGGCTAAAGGAGGCAGTGTGATGAAAATGTGTTTAATGATGGATGGAAGAAACATAAGAACCCTAGTAAAACACAAAATCATTTTGTTTGTCCAACACAAAGAATCCTTCGCATGTGGTTGGATAGAACGAGAGAATCCATGCATCAGGGGAGAACGCTCTACAAGTTGGCAACTTCAATGATGGGTTGTGCATCTTGGTGGTTGTGATAGTGAGCGATCAATTTATTGTGTAGGGATAAAGCATAAAGTGTAATTTTTGAATGTTTAATGTACATCTTATAGGCCTTTATTCTAAAAAAGTAATGTCTTTAAAATATAGCAATGCTGTTATATTTTTTGCAATTCGCGCAGGAAGCACTCTTAAAAAAAGATATACACCTATCCATTTAAGAAGTGGATTAAAGATGTTAGAGGGGAATGTAAATGTTTTTGTTCTATTCCTATATTCGCCTGTTGACATGAACAATTGAAATGTATTTTCTACCGAAATTATTATTATTATTATTATTATTATTATTATTATTATTATTATTATTATTATTATTATTATTATTATTATTATTATTATTATTATTATTATTATTGATTTTCTTATACCAAATAGAGAACGCACTGAATACTATGCTATTTGCCATTGTCCTACTTTATTACTTTTCAGTTTAGATGTTGAGAGAATATATGAGAGCTCTACGAAAGAGGTAAAAAAAATTAATACTGCTTTCCTTATACATTCAATTTCCTGTATTGCTTGACCTCTCGGAATGGAATTCGTCATTTTGTAGTGCACTTAATCAGCTTATCCTGATTTGTTTTTGCTCATTGCTTACAAAGTCTGCATAAAAGTTTTATTTAGTTTCTTGAATAATGTTCTATTTATTACTATTTGTGGAAATTGAAGACCAGGAAAGGCATTGTTCCATTAGTTGAACGAAATTTAGGATTAGGATTCGGAATTAGATTTCTGGAATTTGGCAGTTATGACCATGTTAGCCCGTCACGCATCAGGCATGATGTTCCTCGACGATCACAAAATCTAGGGAATTGAAGAGGAAGAAAGGAATGAGGAAGGAAGGAAGCGGTCTGGGACCTTTATATTAGGCATCAAACTGTCATGTGTGAATGAGGGAAACACAGAAATATCTCATTTATGGTGAATAGTTTGGAAAAGCTTTCACACTCTTGCAACAAAGTGTCTCCGTCAGAAATCGAACTCCGGAACTTCTCGCCCTGAAGGCGGGAGCGTTAGGAACTGTGCTACATGGGGTCACTTGAACGAAAACTATAACAGAGGGTTGTTATTTGAGTGTTCTCAAATTAGAATTTCAGAATTGTACATATCGTATAACGTTGATACGTCGGTTTGACATGTAACAATTACATGCAGATGCATCAAAGCCTCTATATGTCATAGCATTGAAAATAAGAGGCATTGGATGATTTTCCGAGAATTCGCCTGCTGAGTTGATTCTTTGAGAATTCTCAAGATATCTATTGTCTGCTGAAAGATTGTGAACAACAAAGTTCCAACCTACCACATTCCATACCTACATACTGTCTACTCATATTGCGATCTCTAACGTCGACGAGACATAATTACGCTCTCTCTCACGTTTCCTTGTTGTTTGTACACGTTTCACCAATTAAATGCTGGTAGACTGCAACAAAACATATAGTACTACTATAATCACACATGAATTTCTCTTTTAAAGTGTCAGTCTTTGTATATCATATCCTACCATAAGAATCATGTGTTTGGACGCATTCATACTATTTATTCTTGGTGTTGCAATTTCAATAATAGCAGTGTATTTCGAGTGCTTTTTGATTTGGTAGAATGGTAAACTTCCGTAAATGGGCTTTTATACTTCGATAGTATACAAAAGTACCTTTTATGGACTGATGGGGTGGCCAACTTAAAACTCCCAAGCTTACTTTTCAATTAAAAACTTTCTTCTGTGAACTCAACATGTCGCGAAGTAAGGCTTCATACAATCAGTTTTTGACCGTATAACGCCCTTCTAGAAAACTTCCCGACCTAAAATTACTGGATTTTCCTAAAATTATTGGATTTATGAAATCTTTGAGTTTAACATCCCACGCTTATGCCGGCTAGGCTAAAGGAGACGGTGATAATGAGAAATGAATGAAAAGGTGGAATGAAGAAAGTGGGAGGAAACCAGAGAACCCCGAGAAAACCCACGCAGACGGTGTTTGTCCACCACAAAGTTCACTTGGCGGAAGCAGGGTTTGAACCCGGGACCCCATACACCAGAGGTGAACGCTCTACCACTGAGCCACCGCGGCCCCGACATTTGGCTAAAGTTACATCAATCTTGGAAAGTGACAGATTTTCAAGTACGAATCTGACCATTTCAGAGACTATCCGAATCATGTTAGCCATCTCAAAAATCAATTAATCTGCCCAATTTCATACTTCTAGGTCTATTTCTTCTTGATTTACACCCACCTCTAACATTAGGAAGGTCATTCTAAACACAACTATTCCAGCGCTCAGACATACATCTGATAGGTTCAAAAATTATACCAATCAACTCGTGACCTCCAGAGCTATAAATTGACGTAAATATCATTATAGACACTTTCTATTTGATTTCCATCTACTCGAAAAGTTATATGGCAGTCATCTTGGAAAATGGTGACTCAAATATATATCTTATATAGGTTTAAAAAAAATATTCCAATTAACTCAGTGACTTCGGAAACTTATAAATAGGGACAAATATTGCTCCTGTGATATTCAATGTGCATGATTTATACCCACCACCACTTTACAGGGCTGCCATATTTAAAAATGGATACCACGTTCTCCCATGACGAAATAGACATGTGCTTCGGCTTTGTTTCTTATGACGTATATTTACTAACCTGATAAAGAGAGACTGACATTCGAAAGTGATTTTTTTTTCGCTAAGCCATGCATTTGTATTTCAGGTCTTATAGAGTAAAAAATGGCTGATTCGTTCTCTTACACTGTTGAAGAATGCATGTACTGTAAAATAAAGAATCTTCGTTGCAGTTCAGGTCCTGTGAAGTAAACAATGGCCGATAGTCTACTTATACTATTGAACTCATAATGTGAGTTCCTGGTTACATTAGAGAAGACAAATAGGAAAGAGATGACTATGGCAGAAGTGTGAAGTGACCTTGTAACACGGATCCTTCTCTTGAACAAACTATTTTGAGATTGGAACTTAGTCTTCTCCATAGGTGATGTTAAGGATGAAAAGAGAAGTGGCATGCTTTCTAGCAAAGAAGAAACATGCAAACTCGTTCAGATGCAGCAATCGCCAACAAAGCCATGGGAAACGATCTACGAAATTAAACATACAGCGGTCGACAATGCAAAAACATATGAAATGAAATCTTTAAGTTTTACGTCAGCAAGATTTACACATGTATGCATATCGCTCTACACTCATTCAAGAATTATCCAATATATACATGGATCAGTGGAAGAAGGCGTGTATGCCTTTCTTAAGGTGTTCGACACCACAATACTAGAGATGCAAAAAAGCCGGCTTTTTTGAATCGATGGTTTTTTTCACATAAAAAGCCGGCTTTTTTGGGAAAAAAACGAGAATTTTTGGAAATTTTGGCTTTTTTCATTTTCATGATTTTTCTATCTAAATAGCTTTCTTATAGTATATTCTATAGTTAGATAAGAATTCCATGACCTAAATGTTATATTTAGCTCTATAATTCACCATCAAGATGGATGGAGCACATGTTTTAAGAACTAAAGCTAACATGAAGAATGTAGTATTTGAGGGCAATTTTACAGGCTATTTATCTTTATTTTAACTTTTGAGTTATCGACATTTTTTTTCTTCTCTATATCATTTTAGTTTGTCATCCGTGTTTCATTTCTAAGAGCTTAGTACTCTAGCCTCTAGCACAAAAGTTAAACTTACTTTTTTCTATATATCCGTCAAAGCATAAGTTTTTCAATATGTCCGTCAAACCGTATTTCCACATTTCTGTTATACTGTAGTTGTGCAATGATTTAGCAATAATTTTCCGGCTACAACCTTGAATACCAATTTATACAAATAATCAGTAGCGGATTTAGAAAAGTACTTTGGGGGGGGGGTTCCTTACTGATGTTTAGTTTTTCTAAACATTCGTAATTTTATATTTGACGGAAGCTTAAAATTTATGAGTAAAGGCATAGCTAACAGATATTTCGTTCGTTTTAGACATTCCGCAACTTTGGGGAACAGGCTTCAGTCCGAAAGACCGCCCCCTAACCTTCGCAAAACCGTCACTGCTGGTAATTAGTAATAATTACGATTTAAAAACAATAAGAAAGGAAATCGGCCAACTCCTACACTCCTAGTCGGCCAGTACACGCACTATTTCTACATTTACAGAATGTTGGAATGAAGAAAAGCTTTGTCAGAATGGTCGAATGCTGGGTTGAATCCCGGACTTCTCGATAGAAGCGTAAAAGTTAACCACTCAGTCATGTTTGTTGTGCAGTTGTATTTAGTTTAAATATGTTTCGTAGTCTTTTTTTTTTGGTAGGGGGGGGGTCCGTAATGATATGTTGAATACCTCTTGTTAAGAATTCAGAAAACTTGAGGATTGGGTAAACCGTGATGGTGGTTATATAAAACTTAACTGTAGAATTTCAAGAATATACAGAACCAAAAGCTCTAGATGTGCAGCCTTTAAGTGTATCATATAAATCTAAGTATTTCTCTTATGTTTTATTTTAATTTTATTTTGTTTCAAAAAGAGGGTATGGAATATTTTGAAGCAAAAATACTACATACAATTTTGCTAGTTATTTGTATATTTTTTAAAAAAGAGGTTTTTACTTTTAGGATTGGCATGTTACACCAGCTTTTTTATTAATAACTGCTTTAAACCAAAAATATTAAAAAGAACAAAAATGCGAATCGTGTGAACTTCATGGTGACGTTTCCACATGTCAAACCATCTGCATTAGTCTTATTTCCTTTTCACCTTTTAATCAAGGTATCCCATGTTCAATTCTCGGTCGAACCACAATCCTTCTTTCATGTGTAAACCAAGTAGCGGTTCGGATATCATTTTAAGCGAAAGTCTTCTCCTTGATAACCTCGGTATTACGTAAGGATGTTAAGCCTAAACATATGAAACGAAACCAAATTATATATTTCTGCATGCCTGTTATTTTATAAAGAAGCCAAGGTTGCTTAAATATATTGATAGAAATTGGCAAAATTTATCGATTGCCTACGTAGCTTCCAACATTAGCTTGGATTGGACTTTCAATGATATCTACATACTAAATTTGTAATTTAATAGCTCAGTTTTAGCGTACTGATTATGATACGTTGACATTGAAATTTCACATGGAGAGCAATAACAGGATTTTCCCGTTATTGTTTTACATTTAAAATAATGACGGGATTTTTCCGATGGCTAGGGCGGGAGTTTCTCAATTTAAGGTGGATCACTACCCGGAAATCAATACATATTTTAGCTCATTCCCTTAATTACTGCGTAATGAATCGTTCCATGTTATAAATATTGTAATATAAGATAGAGTTACGTTTCAGCTACAACACAAGACTGATTCATTTGGTTGTGTCTTCTGATATCGAAAAACATAACAAATAAAAGAAAATATTTGATTCGTTTTACAATGAGCACACAAGACAGTGGCGTAGGGAAGGGGGCCCAGAGGGGCCGGGCCCCCCCCCCAAAGAGGTCCGACAATGTACTTTGGTACTTAGACGTTTGTAATTTTTTATATATTTTTATGTTTATATATTTCTTTGTTTGTAATGTTTCTATATGTACCTATAACAGCACTTGGGCCCCCCCAAACACACATCCTGGCTACGCTACTGACACAAGATGGCACTTCCTGTTAGATCTTACTAGAAGTGTTCAGTTTTATGAAATGCTCATTTGTGTGTGGAAAGTATTTTAAAGTAACGATCCTATTACGAAATAGATATATTCTTTGACCGTTTTTCGTGTTACGTTTCATATTTTATTTAAATATTACTTTACATTTAAGGAAATAGACTTTGAGAAGAAACTTGCGCAGAACGCCATAATGCGTTGTTGCCAAATTTGTATGTTTATTGTCGTAGTTACAATAAGAAGATCCCTGGACTCTAGCGGAACTTAGAGAGAAGCGAAACTTAGCTGTGAATTGCAGTAAGGGTCGAAAACTAATTTCTCCAATATATCCAAGCAGAATTCCATCATTACTTCCTTTATTATCTGATATCAGTAAACATTCGACACTATCTGGCAACGCCGTACTATTCAAGCACCGTTTAGCATAGCACCGAGAACACCTAGTGATCCACCTTAAGAAATTTACTGACCGGACTTCTTTAAGCTTATGGGACCTCTTCCAGCATAACCCCGTTGTTGCATAGTAACACCAAGGCGAAACAAACTTATTTCTGTGAATATGTAATATAAATACAGAAAGCAAAATATCTAAATAAAAAAACCTGGTTTAAACCCAAAAAAACTTGGTTTAAACTCCCCCAAAAAACGGGTTTTGGGCATTTTCAGAAACAACCATGGTTCTTGCCAACTCTGCTTGCTTTTGCATATAGGAGGTTATTTTTTTTATTTTTTTTATTATATACATTGGTTAATCCTTTCGAATTCATAATATAAAAATGTTGAAGTAAAATTGTTTGAAATATCTTTTCGAAATTTATGGTTTATTTTCGAGGTTTAATATTATTATCGGCATCAACCACTAATTAAATGACTTTTGTGTTATAAAGAAGCGAAACAAAGTCTGCTTTATCAATTTAAAGCAGAATTTTGAAAAAAGCCCAAAATTTCCCAAGCAAAAAAGCGAAGCAGAAAAAACCGAGTTTTTTCCAAAAAAAAAAGCCGGTTTTTTTTCGAGCCCTTGCATCTCTACACAATACTAAAGAATAGTAAAGCGATCTTTTGAGGTGGATGTACAATCTACTGTAGTTTTTGATAATGGATTTATTTTTAGCCCAACGAAGATCTACACTCAGAGGCAAATCTAGAAGCTAAAAACTGGAAGGGGGAATCCATAACCCGGACTATGATAGGTATATCATGACAGCTATAAACGTTCAAAATTATATAAGAAATATCTTCAATTATCTTTGTTATTCACAAAACTGGGGGACCTAGGCTGTTGCAGATCTAGATCAAAAGCTGAAAACAATAACATTAATTAATCTTCTTATTATACGTGAAATATTTAAAGTGTAATTCATCGTATAAATGCCTTGTTTCAACTACTGTTTATTTCCATATATATATATATATATATATATATATATATATATATATATATATATATATATATTTGATCCTTCTGCATTGACATTTAACATTTTCATATACTCGCATTTTATAATGTAAAGCGAATGTTTCAATTACATACAAAATACCAGAATTCTGTAACAGCATATACATATTTTTGATACACGTTGATTATTATTGAAGTGCATTAGCTACAAACTAATTTGCACGTAAATTAGAAAATTAATAAGTTGTTTCGTATTAACAGAAATAATTTGAAACCAGAAATAATTATTGCCTTCATTTGAATTGAATTACCATACATCCTTTCAAAAAGATAAAGCTTTAAAATTTTATCTTCCATTTATGCCTATTAATTTATTTTTACACCCCCACTTGCACACATACACACACGCCAATTTCTCAGCTGAATTCACACACATATGTGTGTATACATAAAATCTATTAAAATTTTGTACTATCTGAGGACTCGCACATCAATTTTGACCAAACGCGTTTATAGAATCATATTCTGTGTGTAGACCTACATATGAAGAGAAGAGAAAACAGAGAAAAATAAATTTACAATGAAAATAGAATATTCTTTAATTTAACATGTTCTTTTATTTATTCTGTACATTTTTGTATCATCGGCGCAAATCTGTTTTCAACATTGTGAGGGAGGGGGGAGACGGGTAAGACTGTTCCCATATTATATATACGAATTTGAACACATTGCGGTGGTTTAAATTCCAACTTAAACTGTAAGTCTACATCTCATATAGCTATGGTGCTGAACACGAAAGCTAAATTCAAGCAACAAATTTATAGATCGAGTGTTGTTATTGTTTGTTTGTTAAAGTTGAGCTTCTTTTTTTAAGCACTGAGGCTATATAAGATATGAACATGCAATTTAATGTGGGATTCGAACCACATGAGCTCCCGCCGGGAATCCAAATCCAATTTCCCGAAGACGTATATGCTAACCTTATTTCGCACGAAGAAGTTCTTCTGTAAGGGAAACCAGCAAAGTTCTGTCGCTTTTTCTGAAGATCTGTTTTCAATTGGCCCTCACACCGTGAGTTGAATGCGAATGAAGATAAGACGAAGGTCAGTTATTGGTGTGTGTATGTCCAACATACTACCTGTTACAGCAGTTCAGATACACCGTGAACTTGCATAAGGACAAAGTGAACATGGGAGCTTAACAGAGCGTCATAAGGGCGTGTGAGCTGTATGAGTTCAAACTGGGGTCAAACGCCGCTGCAGCGGGCGGAAGATATGCCAGGCCTTTGGTGAGGGTGTTGTAACTACGCGGACAGTGCAGCGACGGTTGAACAAGTTTCAGGACGGTGACGAAACACTCGAAGACTCACCACGTGCCGGAAGAACAACCAATGTACAAAATGAAGATCTTCAGGCAGCAATTATGGTGAACAGTGGACGAACATGTGAGAAACTGGGACTACAATTCAGTGTGAGTGGAGAAACCGTTCGGCAGCATCTCCATCAATTTGGGAAGCACTACTTGTTGAGTCGATGGGTCTCACATCACTTGACTCCGGGCCAGAAGACATTGCAAGCAGACACCTGTGTTTTTTTTTGCTGTCTCGTCTGAGAAAGGAGTCATTTCCGGACAGGATGTTGACATATTATGAGAAGTGGGTCCTGTACGAAGCTCCATGGTGCTGTCAGCATTGGTTAGCATCTCGTGAAAGGGGTCCAAAACAGCCTAAACCAGCACTGCACCAGAAGAAGGTCACCCTGTGTTTGGTTGACTTCTCACGGCAACGTGCATCGGGAACTCCTACCAGTGGTCAGAGCATCAATGCAACTGTGTGCTGTTAGCAGTTGAGTCGTGTTCAAGAAAAACTAAAAGCTTTGGTGCCAGTACTTCTGAATCGCAAAGAGGTCCTCCTGTTACAAGACAACGCTAAGCCCGACATGGCTAAGATGACCCGGGACACCATCCTACGCCTTGAATAGGAAACACTATTGCATCCGCCATTTTCCGGGACATTTCACCGTCCGATTATTATTCCTTAGATGCAATTTCAACGCCATTGGACGCCACACCTTAGAGGACGCCATTTCAAATCCCTAGTAGAGTGAAAAATGCACTTGATACTTTCTTTGCTTCCCGGCCAAACAAATTCTACCGTGGTGGAACGTTGGCAGAAGGTTGTCAATGCTGATGGGGACTATTTTTGATCTTCCAAGTACGTCTTTGAGTGACATATCAATGTTCGAAGGTAGTGGATGAAGAAGCGAAAGAACTTTGTTGGTTTCCTTTATAGTTAAAGAAAGAAGGCTTAAGTATTGGTTCAAAATTAAGTCGAGTATTATCTGAATAATATGGAACATGGGGTGATAAAAAAACTAATAATGTATTGCAGATACGTAGATGACTGTTTAGAAATGAAATCTTTAGTTTTTTACGTCCCACGGTTATGCCGGTTAGGCTAAAGGAGACGGTGATGATGAGAAATGAGTGAAATGGAGAAAGTGGGAGGAAATAGGAGAACCTCGAGAAAACCCACGAGCACGGTGTTTCTCCACCACAAAGTCCACACGGCGCGAGCTGGGATCGAACCAGGGACCCCAAGCACCGGAGGTGAATGCTCTACTACTGAGCCACCGCGCCCCCGATGACTGTTTAGGATCATGGAAAGGAACAAGGAGACAACTCAAGAAGTTGGTAAAAATATTGAAAATGAATAGAAAGGATTGTCTTAGAAACAGAAGTTGAAAATAATAATATGATCAATTAACTGGATATTACGATAGAAAGGGAAGAAGGAAGATTGACTACAAGATGGTATAATAAAGAATGTGCGGCAGGGATATGCTGTCATAAAAGAACTGATGTAGATAAAAGCACATAAAGGAAACTCGTAAAGATATAGAGGAAAATAGAAGAAATAGATAGTGAAGAAGAGAGAAAGAAAGAAGAGATAGAGAAGTTTCACAATGTACCAAAGAAGAATGGATACAATGAAAACAAGGTAAGGGAAAGTAGAATAGAAATGGAAAGAAGGAAAGGAAAGGAAAGGAACGGAAAAGAGAAAAGGGAAGACGGGAAGAGAAAATGACAAGGGAAAGAGAGCATTCGAGAAAGGACAGAGAAACTGAAAAACTTACTAAGAAAAGGTGGTGAACACATACAGAAAAGGAAAATGTAGAGTTCTGGAAGTGGTTAAGAAAATGAGAATTAAGAAGAAAGGCTTAGAAGCAGTAATATATGAAGTAAAGTGTAAAAATTGTAATATGATATACGTTGGAGAAACAGAAGAAAAAACTTAAAGAAAGTGTAAAACAACATAGGGATGATTTGAGATTTAAGAGACAGAATGACGTTATATATGAATATGTCAAAGAAACAGATTGCGAAGGGGTCCAAGGTCTACAACAATAGAACAATAATTAGAAAATGCAAAGAAGGGCGAAGGATTAGAAGAGAAAGAAATGATAGATTAATGAACTTGAGAAATGGACTTCAAATACATGAATTATGGGATAGGTTATTAGAACGTATGGAAGGATAAAAATCACGGATAAAAAATACTAAGAGAAGCAATAAAAATAAAATTATATGATAGAAAATTGAATTGAGATGAAATTTCAAAATTAACTGAGATTTGGATTGATAAAAGTGAAAATAATAATAATTATTTAAAAAAAACTGTTATAATAAAAATTTAAAATGAAACAGTAAATTATAGCAATATCTGATTGTTACAAATTTAAAATTTAAAATTATAAAATGGAACAATATAAATTATAGAACTTAATGTTATAAAGATATTTCTGCCAATCAATGTCTCATAAAGATAATGTTAAGTTATTGAAACTGTTACAACTTATTTTATTTTATTTTTTTATGTATAAATAAGTGTATGTTCTGCTCTTAAAATATTAATTATTTTAATTCTATGTCCTATGTTTAATGTTACAGCATGTATTTCCAGCGCTCATGTAACTATAAAAGTAAACAACTTACTTTCTTTCAGTTTATACTTTGGTATATAGGCTACTTGTTTTATTTTAAAGCCAAAAATACTAATCATATCGAATAACTGCATTTATTAGTATTAGAGAGGACGAAATAATTGTAATATCCTTATTTCATATAAAACCTTGGTTCTGAAAAATGATATTATACTTCATTAATATTATTCATGATCTTTTTTTCTGCTATTTACCTTTTAAGCAAGGAGTATTTGGTCTGATGACAGGGAATTTTAAGTCAATGAGGGATAAAATCGCATCCATGGATTTAGTTCATTCCACAGCATTTTCTCCTTCATTGTCATCACTTCCACTGAGGTGTTCCGGGTAGTAAATACGAACTCAATAAAAGTTAACGTGCAATCTGAAACTTGGAAATTACATTTGGGATCTTCCTTTAGTAATATCAAATATTCTTTGGCAGCTGGTTTCCTTTTTCATTCCTGTACGAGTGTATAATATGTGGAAATCCTTCCTTTTTCCTTAAATAATTAAGTTTGTAAACAGATGGAGGAATACTTTGTTCACCGTTCACAGTGAATTTTCAGAACAGAAGCATTTATTGAGTTCGCACTTACTACCTAGAATACTTCAATTCGTCTGTAGCCAATCACTTATAAATACCGTCCGTCCCCGTCATATAATGGAAATAATCGTGAGAATTAAAAAAGACTGCATTTTATTTGTATATAATTTCCAGAAGCAACACAAATGTTAAATGAGAAAATGTGTGTTCTCTAAAGGAAAATAGTTACAAGGGGTATAAGTGACGCATAAGAGCATCTATGTGTATCCATCTTTTCTTTATCGTCAAGTATGTACTCACCTTAAATTTACAAAAGGAGCATATATAGGTTGATATACGCTTATTTTTTGCCATTTTATTACTACCAACACTTGAAAGTTTTATCAAATTTGAGAATACAAATAGTTCCTTCTTCCTTGCAAATGAAAGAAATTAGATAATGATTTATTGTCACAGCTTATAATACTTTACCCAAACTAAGAAGATTGTCTATAAGTCCAAACCTGTTTATTAATTACGTAATATTGTGCAGTCGCTCCTTGTCAGTCTGAGAGCTCAGATGATGCGCTTGTAGATGCGTAATTGGGGATGTCAGAACTGATAAGTTGCGCCCAGGATTTTGTAAACAATGAATTTGGCAGAGCGTAAGGTACAGGATCTGACCTGGGTTGCATGTAAATAAAACCAAACATATACAAAAGAACAGATTGTGATGTTGAAGGGGTTGAAAGGTGTTAGAAGGGAGTAACTTTTAGGATAGGTTAATCTACTTGCACTTACTTGTAGATCTTGGTGTTGCCTTCTCGATGATCCTCCCGGTGGATTGATGTCCATACATCCTTCTTCCTGGTCAGCTGGTCGTTCATGTAGTGAAGAGTTAAGGGTTAGCGAAACCCGGGCAGGAAAACTCACGTTGTGAATACAGTAAACCTAATCAAAGTCGAAATTAATCTTTAATGGATTATCCATCGCAACCAATAACTACAACGTTAACTAAGGAGAAGTGCTCTCTAAGTTAGAGCAAGGTAAACTTCTTGTAAAAATGAAATCGTGGTTTGTGCTCCTACATGTTGACTCGTCTCTCTTGCGATCCGGACTACCTCTTCCCAAAAGTGTCTCAATGGTTTTGTTCGATGTCCCTCCGGGTTAATATCCTAGGTCGTTGACTATTTCTTCGGTTTCGATAAAAAGTGCGTGCTCATAGATAAACCAAAGGTGGGGCGATGATAGGAATGCTGACAGGAAAACAATCTGTTGTTTTTATTGATTGAGAAATTACATGTAAAAGAAAGAAATGACAGACAGCAAGAAAACTTCCTAGTAGGAAAAGCAAATGAGCTTAGAAAAAAATCGAAAAATGATTCAACATTAAATGAACGATTATGCTTTTGACTGTAATGAATTTTGAAATAAAATATCCCGAACTACGAAATAAAATGTATCATTATGAGTCCAAATACACATATCTTTACATCCCCCCCTCCTGAAACCAAAGTCCCGAATGAAAACATTTCAGAACCAAAAAAATCACTCTTTAGTTTTCCTATTAAAAAAAAACATAAGCATATTTGTAGTTCTATTCAATCTTTATAACAAAAATCTCAGCAGCAAATATAGTCTGGAAAGAAATCATATGGTGAGAAATGATGAGTACAGCGTAAATCTTCACAACACTAACACAGTTGATAGCAGAACAGTCAAGGCCAAATTACGTAAACACTGCAACGTTGATGTTGTAAACACAGCATCACTAAGCAAAAGATGTAGGTCTGGAAATCACAGGTACAATGTCCTTACACATCACATAACTGGAAAGTTCATTCAGTACAAGTAGATCATAGGAGTAGGGTAGACAGGTTTATAATAGTAACATCACAAAAATTAGGGGATACAGTCAATGACTGCCTAAAACATGAAAAATATGAGAGTAGGGAAAATAATTGGATAAAATCATGGAATTAATAAAAATCGACGAAAAATCAGAAAAAAAATCGAAAAGTGATTCAACATTAAATAAACGATTATGCTTTTGATTGTAATGAATTTTGAAATAAAATGTCCCGAATTCCGAAATAAAATGTATCATTATGAGTGCAAATACACATACTGTATCTTCATAATATTAAGAAGACAAATATTTTCGTTAAACAAATTTCGTACGTCAAACAATCTTATTCGTTAAAACAACGTTGTCATCTCTCAGTTCAATAATTCGTTAGGTGCTTCCCAGATAGGGTAGTGATATGTGTCGTTTATAAATTCCGTTCTGGGGCGAATCACCTTATGGGCCTTGTTTGGGTAACATTTAGAGAAGGAATTTAAAAGAAATTAATAAATACGTGTCCTAAGTTCAATTTTGTCATTATCAAGAAACTTCATTTGTTTCTTAGGAGCCCACTTCATCATTAACGTATTTTGTGAATCAAAATCTAAAAGTAAAATTATACTTCGATAGTACAATTCAGAAATTTAAAAAAAATGGCGTATAATAGACTGTAAAGCATCTACTTGGTTTTATACATTATGGCAATAACGTTTATTACCGGTTTGATCAGAATATAAAATCTGAATATTCTATCTGTCCTGTTATGTTACAAGCTTTCTCCTTGAGATGCTCCCTCCCAGGTGATAGGCCTATGTTATTATTACTTGTAAACGTGGGCGTCTCTGGCGGGGGAGACGAGAGGAAGGCGTCTCCCCGAATATTTTGAAGTACGAAATGTTCAATATTTTATTCTAAGTTAATTTATTTACTCATGACAGAACAACATATAAATAATAATATTTATTTGGGATATAATATTCAGACTGTGAAACGATTATAACGGACTTCTTGATATGTCTCAGTGTGTGTGGGTTTTCTTGGGATTCTCCCGTTTCCTCCCACTTTCTTCATTCCACCATTTCATTCATTACTCATCATCACCGTCTCCTTTAGCCTAACCTGCATAATCGTGGGACGTAGAACTCAAAGATTTTGATATGTCTCATAGGGTCCGTGAAGATAAGATGAAAGGCAACAAACTGAATCGAAGATAAGACAGAAGTTGCTCTAGGTTACAGTGTTGGTTGAATATTATTAGTATTAGATGGCAGAGGTACTTGAATTTAATCTGAACATCCAATAGGCAGTGTCACTAGAATAAAACCACTTTGTCCTACAAGATGGTTATACAGGGGTGACCAGATTCGAGAATTTTTAGATAAGTATGATGTTCTAGATAAGTAAGATACTAGAAACTCTGCATGATATTTCTGAAACCAACAAACAGCTTATAAGAGCTCCAGGTCTTCTAGCCCATTTCGAAACTGGCATAACGCTGTTGAGTCTATGACTTGGACAGAAAATGACCGGCCAGTAGACGCGTATGCCGGTCAATGCGTATTATAGGAAAAAAATATTATGCCATCATTAATACAGCTGTGAAAGGACTAGAACCAAGATTTACTCAGCCGGATTTCCTGCGTCTTCGACAACTAGAAGATACAGTTATCAGGTGTGGTTGACATACTGGAAAGTTATCCGGAAATAGATGTAGCGTCAATTTCTCTTGAGGTGAACATGTTTCTGCAGAAGACTGGTGTCTTGTGTCAGTCGTGCTTACAAAGCACTACGAGAAATGGAACCAGAAGTTCGAGCTATGTTTAAAAACGCTGAAAACTTATTGTATATTTTGATTGTGCTGCCAGTTTTTTAATATGAAGCTGAATGGAGCCTTAGCTCCATTTGAAGACCAGAAACACAATGACACGGAGAAATTCAATCATGTTATCATTTGTCTCCACATCATTATTTACTGGACCTTCTTAGACTAGACAAGTTAGAAGACAGATTTATTGCTAGTAGTGACCGTCGCACGACGATCTTTGATCTAATCACTATTAGAAAATAGGTAACTAAAGTACATTAAGATGATTTTGTATACCTTACGTCGTTGTATGAGTTTGCTTTCACGTGTTGGATATTTTTTAAAAAAAAATTATTGTTCAATATATTATTGAATAGCTGCGAGATAATTTAATTTTGTTCAGTCTATCAAGGACATCTGTTTAATAAATAAATAAATAAAAATTGACTTGAAATAACCTAAAATTCCGCTGAGGTACTAGCATTTAAATCGCTTCCTTTGATGCCCCTTCACCCATTTTACGTGCCAGAGACGCCAGCGGTTGTAAATAACATTTAAAATTTATATATTCCATGTTAAATGTATACTTTTAGTTAGTTGTGTTACTCTGTAGTTGATTCTGATAATTTGTTGCTTTGAGTGCACTCTTTGTGCATTTACATTGTCAAAATTTTAATATATGCAATTATATTGCGTCTTAGAATATGTACTTTCTGACTAATCAAAATAGTAGGTTTTATGTAATTCTACCTACATCACAAAATTATGATTACTCTATACAATTTATCCATAGTTTCTTCTTTTGAAAAAGATACTCGAACATTGGTAAAAATCGAATTAATAGAACGAAATATTGCAAGATAATAAAGTACGAGGGTTGTACCAAAAGTAAGGTTCCCATCTTTTTTTTACCAATAGAAAACATTGTTTATTGTTATTAATTTATACATCGTTCAAAAGCTTACACTGTTGTCTTTTTTTCAACATAGTCTCCATTTTTTCAGGTTGCTCAGTGTTTGCTTGGCAGCCGTCAGAGATGGAAGTGTTGATCGCCGCTCCCGCCAAGTGCGAGGTTCGAGCAGTAATCCGGTTTCTCCACGCAAGGAAGTTACCGCCCGTGGAGATTCATCGGCAACTGACTGAGGTTTATGGTGAGGAGTGCATGTCCGTGCAGCACGTCCGCAAATGGTGCAGGGCTTTTGCTGAGGGTCGCACCGAAGTTCACGATGAAGAACGAAGTGGAAGACCGCCGGTGTCGGATGCGATTGTCCAGAAGACCAACAGTGAGCTGCTCAAAGATCGGAGGGTCACTGCCCGTGAACTTGTCCTTCCCTCTTCCCCAAGCTAAAGAAACACTTAGGTGGCAAACGCTTGAAGAGCGACGATGAAGTCCGAGCAGAGGTCACACGCTTCCTCAACGGATTGGCGGGACACTTCTTCGACTTAGGAACACAAAAGCTGGAGCACCGTCTTCAAACGTGTGTTGAGAAAATGGAGACTATGTTGAAAAATAGACAACAGTGTAAGCTTTCGAACGATGTATAAATTAATAACAATAAACAATGTTTTCTATTGGTAAGAAATATGGAAACCTTACTTTTGGTACAACCCTCGTAGAATGTTCGCAACTTTTGGGAGTTTATATGTCAATGCTAGAAGCAACTGTGTTCTGTTGGGAGAAAACACGATCTGATAGTTAACAGAGTGTATATTTTTGACAATAACAGTACAAGTGTAATTCAGAAAATAATGCCTCGAAGCCCACTTCTTAGCCAATATTACGGCAAACATTCTGAACTGTTTACCATTAATGTACTGACGTTTAAGGTATAGATTGTCACTTGTTTCACCTTCCTATTTCTTCTCGTTCCAGAGCAAGGAAGCAATTCATGACATTCAGTGATGATGTCCGGGAGAATCAGCGGGCTGTCATTGAACTTCTGACTGCTGAAGGTTGTGCGCCCAGGAACATTCATGGCCGGCGACGAGTCGTGGATATACCATTACGACTGGGAAAAGAAGCGTCATTCTGCCATATCCTGCCTATAGTCCGGATCTTGCGCCCTGCGACTTTTGGCTTTTCCCAAATTTGGGGATCATCTCAAGGGCCAATATTACAATTGTAACGCGGAGGTGGAAGCAGCAATGGTGTCGCCAACATCCAGTACAATTCTTCGCTGATGACATGAAAAGAAAACCTAATTCACGCTGGTGCAAGTGTGTTGCTCGCAATGCAAAGAAAAATGATGCCACCATTTGTAGCTGACATTGCAAGCTTTCCACTGATGCCTGTCACCTTGGAAATCACCTTGAAGGCATTACTTTCTGAATCACCTTAGTATATAAGTATAGCTAAAAGCAATCCGTTTCAGCAGAACTACCAATTATTATTGAGAAAGAACGACACACTTTTTTAACGCCACAAAAGTTCATTTTTTTTTACAATTTTCTCAAAACCCACGCATGATCTTTTACACTTATGCATATCATTCTTTTCTACTCAACGAGATATATTGATTGGTATGTCTGATCTTTGGATATTTTTTCCGTTAAATGATAATAATGTTGGAGAATTATTATTTGTGTTATTATTAATAATATTAACATTTGTGAATTACTATGTATAGTAATATTACACATACACTATTATTTATTAATATACTATTAAGATTTATTTATTATTTTATCGTATTGTTCACAAGGTTTCAACTTTCTTATCGATTGCTTGTTCACGCAGTTACTTTTTTTAAAAAAAATCTATATTTCGTTCCACTCTTAAGTACTTCCTATATACCAGGTCTAGTAGAAATGTTTGCCTCATATCTAATGAGCTTAATTGTTATCAATATCTCTCGTTTACAAACGTCTCTGAAGGTTGATACACTTGTACTTCTTCCTTTCGAAGCGAAAGTCTTCTTCAGTGATATAATTGGAGGAAACCTTATTCCTACGCTTGAATCTTTCCGTAAAGAAATTCCAACTTCTCTACGATTTCTAGCCCTCTCTTGAAAGACATTAAGCGAAAATCCGCCGTGAGGGATGGAAGTAATCCAAAGATGGTAGGGTTGCTTGTTAGTACACCAGAAAGCCTATAGGATTAAAATCGAAATCCTTCGGGTGTTTCCAAGTATGAATCGTTACCAAGATATTCGCGAGAGAATGCAATGAGGAAAGTTTACGGTGATAGAGCGAGCTTTCTATAAAATTAGTGGATTTTGGCTCACAGGATATCAATGACAACTGATGCGAAATTTCACTTGAGAGCAGACTCATTTACTTCTAAGTAATTGTGTGATACACTTTTTCTTTAAAGAGGGTTTGAAGAACGTAATTTCAATACCTTCTAACGTTAAGAACTTTAATTATTCTTTGCTTTATATATAAAAAATAATTATTGCTATTATGTAAATAGTATTAGATAATTTGCCGCGAGGGAAGTTTGTAGTTGTTGAAGCTGTTAATCTTGACGAAAATTAATCGTTGATTTTCTTCAACTTATTCAGTATAAATATGTAAATATGAGCTATATATTAACCTTACTATGCATTATTAGATTGTACTGACAAACTGAAAGAAGCATTGGGAAATCAGGAAACACATTGAAAAATGTCAATGCATACAAGGTCTGTTTGATTTTTTTAAACTTCTTTTCGGGAAAACCATAATGCCAAAGTCTTTTTGGATTAGCCACACTCAGCACCGTGGGAGAAGAGTCTACAATATGTTTAATCTGCACCTGATGTTACTTTCACTTCCGTCTGCGGTTGTGGAGGAGTTGTTATATTGTGTGCTGCTGTTTATTCTCAGCACTGGTCTAAAATGATGAAGGCGTGGTGTACATGTACTACCCGAAAACGATGGCATAATCGACTTGGTGGAAACATCCAACCTCGTCAGGCTCAAAAAGGGTCGCATAGTAAAAACACTGTACTGTTGATCGTGATATTCGATTATCACAATACTGACCATCACGATACGTAAAGGAACTGTCACAAATCACTATCGCGTTGGTGTTTTCCGTTTACGTTCTTACTAAAAATAACCAGACCAATAGAACTCAAACACAGGGCAAATTCATCACAATAATGATACAATTCATGCGACCAATATGATTGTCTTTTTCGTGTAAAGCCTTTATGAACAGTACATTAATATATGAACATAAACATTCTATTAAAAACTGTCTATTCCAGAGTACCCTGTTCTGGGTTTCGCACATCCCATCAGCTTACCTTATCAGCGTTCTTTACGAGCTTATTCATTTTTCGCCTTTGTCGCGTCATCTTGAACATCATGCTCGACACATTTGCACACGCTTTGGCCAGTGCCATCCCGTTACTGCATATGCTACGATACTACCGGTATTACGATGCATCACAACCAACATCAATACTCCCATACAATACTTCATAACTCTGTATAATTTGCTGTTATATGATGCTATATTGGATCCCGAAATCTTTCACGTCTAGCGACCATGTTAATTTCCATTCTTCATATATCCATTGTATGCACCGTAACTACCTATTGAAATGGTCTTCTCTGTCTCCATCAGTTTCTAAATTGACCCAGGAATAAAAGCAATAACAGCTACCTGTGATGTTTCGTTCACAGCACTGTATATAATCTCCATCTATTTCTATAACTGCACTTTCCATTTACTTTTACTTCAATTCCGCATTCACCACACCTCAACATGTTATGGCAACGAATCCAAGTTATTCACCTCAATGTTAATGTGACCTCTTGGACTTCCATCATAATGTTGCGTGTTCCCGATACCTGTCTCTCAATCTTCTCAATGTAATCTGAGTATGTAATCAAGAAACATTTAATAAATGTACAACTCCTAGATAATCTACATTTTTGTTCAGTGACTTTTAATTATGCAGCATTTACTCGAAAAAAAAACAGGCAAACTCTTTTAAATGGGACAACAGACAAAAGGAAAACAGAGTCAAGTGACAATCTCTGAAAGTCGTTTCAACACCACAAATTTCTGGGGGCGCGGTGGCTCAGTGATAGAGCGTTCACCTCCGGTGTTTGGGGTCCCTGGTTCGATCCCAACTCGCACCGTGTGTACTTTGTGGTGGACAAACACCGTGCTTGTGGGTTTTTCTCCCACTTTCTTCATTCCACCATTTCATTCATTTCTCATCTTCACCGTCTCCTTTAGCCTACCCGGCATAACCGTGGGACGTAAAACTCAAACAGCAAATTTCTATTACTTTAACTGTGTACGAGAAGGAAAAGAAAGTGGAAGCCTTCGAAATGAAGTGGTACAGAAGAACGTTTAAAACTAGATGGGTAGATAAAGTTTCAAATGAAAGAATATTGGAAGTAATATGAGAAAACTTAGTAGACATATACAGAAGAATATTAAGAAAAGGAAAAAGAGAATGGTTGACACGCTACTCACGCTATTAGCTATAGAACAAATGTAAGAAGATAACAAAGCAGACGATCAAATTATTTGGATCAGATAATAGGTACATGAAACTGAAAAATCTGGCACAGGATAGTGAAGAATGGAAAATTGTTACAAAGCAATCGAAGAATTGCTAGCCTAAGAGCAAAAATTCAGATTTTGTAAAATAGCTCTTGATTATTGTGGCAGTTTTTTAATTAGCAATATTAAAATAGGACAAAAGTTTCTAAACGTTCTGGACTCAGCTATTTACTCAGTGTTTCTCTTGTCGCAGCTGTAATGGACATTTCATTTTCTTATGTAACATTCGTTGTATCTGGAAATATATGACCTGCAAATATAAGAACTTTATACTTTGAAAATAAAACATAATAAAGTAAGAAGGCAGTGAATAAGAATGTGCAGTCATAACAGTGAGTAACAAAGTAATACACTTATAATGTCCTAAAAAGATTGTTGTGATTGTCTTCGTTTGTGCTGTTGTTGGCACCTTCTACGGTATGTAATGCTTTTGTGAAAAAGAGAGAAAAGTACAATGATACTAACATACATGCTTTCTCTTTTTCAGAATTAAATATTTTAATTTTTCAATTATCAGCAGAGTTATCAAAATAATTTAAATATCTTAGGAAAACACAACTTGCCTGATTAATACGGCGTTGGACCTTCGTTCGCCTACGGAATAGCTCCAATTGGTCATGAAGTGGAGCGATATAAGTAACGAATGGTTTTCAGAGGAAAATTGTATCATTTCTCATGCAATACAGTACTCAGTTCTGTCAGCAAGGATATAGAAGATTAGAAAGCGCAGAGCATGTATTTCAGTTCATTGCAATGTTCATGCGACAAGTCTTAACATCTGCATCAGTGTGACTTGGTCCATTGTCCTTTTTTAACATTACATCATTGGCGAGAATGTAATAGCATGGAATGCATATAGTCGGCACAAGTTTATTCATAATAACTCACAGTAATGCGTCGTGTGAGCGAAAGTATGGCACCAACGTAATGTCAGTAAATTATGGCCTACGGAATTACAGAGCAGCCCCTACAGTTTCACGGAGAAATGAGACATTCCAGAACATAACCTTTGGAGGTCTCCCATAAATACGGCCTGCTATTGGAACAAAGGCATAGAAGACTCATCGTAAACAATGTTACTCATTTTCAACGACGGATGGTCCCCTTTGCGTATACTGGGCACCAGTGGCATAACTAGTTTTACTGCGGCCTGGATCGATCGATCATCGATTTACTCATACCCGCCCACTAACCCCAAGCATTTCAGCTCCTGCTATATATAATGGAGGTAATTTGCGAGATGAATCTACAGGTAAAAACAAGCAAAAAATGTCGCATGAACATTGAGTGAATCCTGCTTCGTTTGGACGTTAGAAACAGCAATTTGAAATATCGCAAGAAAGGAGAAAAATACGAATGTCGGGTCAAAAGATATCAAAGGAAACCCAATCCGAAAAATCCAAATATGCATAAGTGATGGCGAAACAGTGGCGGCGTCAGAGGGGGCACAAAGAAAGTGAATGAAACGTTGAGAAAAGTGCACAATTTACACTGAAAATTTGTAGGAGGGGATGTTACATGAAACATACAGCAACATATGTCAATGAACAAAGGCAACAATGGCTATGCTGTAGGGACACTATGTGAGGCAGAATGTAGGAATACAATATATGTGTAACGGAGAGAAATAGGAATGTCAGGTAAGAAGATATCAAAGGAAACCCCATCCGAAGAACCCAATTATGCATAAGTGATGGCGAAGCAGTGGCGGCGCAGACGGGCACAAAGAAAGTGAATGGAATGCGGATAAGAGTTCTAGCACAGATGTTGTTCTCGGATGTAGCATTCATACGAGATTGCATCACAACTGTCCACAATGACCATTGATGGACACCCAAAAACCCGCATGGTATTGTAGAGACGAAGCATCATCACCGTTTCCAATTGCATGTGTGGGCTAGTATTTTTGATGATAACGCTATGGGACAACACTTCTTACCACAGAAATGGAAAGCAAGCAATATCGTATCTCCAGTTTCTGACCCAGGGCCTACCTATTCTGCTTGAAGACGTGCCACTGAAGACACGACAGTGTATGTGATTTATGCATGATGGCGTCCCTTTCCATTCATGTCACACTATTCGTGCATATCTGAACGAAATATTTCCGCTCAGGTGGACAGATAGATCATGGTAGCAAACGAGCATGGCCCCCACGTTCACCCGACCTGAATACCCTAGATTTTTTTCCTGTGGGGTTAAGTGAAGAGTCTTGTGTATGCACAGCCCGTGCATGACATTGAAGATCTTCGCCAGCGTGTATAAGCTGCATTTGCCATACTACGGCAAACGCCAGGGTTATTACCACCAGTCAGAGAATCCTTATGCCATCGTGTAACTGTCTGTCTCGAAGAACAAGTAGGACATATTGAACACCTTCTGTAGGACGGCATTATGTTGACCACGGTAAGTACAATACCTCTTGTTTTTACAGTACACTGGGTCTCATCTTCCATACGGGTTTTGTACGATCTGCACGTTTCATCACTAAGAGTGTTTAACAGTTTCTTTGTAGCTCCCATGCGCCGCCACTGTTCCGCAGTACATGTGCATAATTGGGGTTTTCGGATGGAGTTTCCTTTGATATCTTTTGACTCGACATTCGCATCTCTCTC
Organism: Thermobia domestica; assembly: GCF_964235325.1. NCBI lineage: Eukaryota > Metazoa > Arthropoda > Insecta > Zygentoma > Lepismatidae > Thermobia > Thermobia domestica. The sequence goes on along the minus strand of NC_137465.1, from coordinate 111,566,434 downwards.
CGTTACACAGATACTGTTTTCCTACATTCCGCCTCTCATAGTGTCCCTACAGCGTAGCCATTGTAGGCTTTGCTCATTAACATTTGTTACTGCATGTTCTATAGAGCATTCCCTCCTACAGTTTGTCAGTGTAAATTGTTCGCTTTCCTCCGCGTTTCATTCACTTTCTTTGTGTCCCCTGGCGCCGCCATTGTTTCACCATCATCTATGCATAATTTAATTCTTCGGATGGGGTTTCCTTTTATACCTTTTGACCCGACATTCGTATTTCTCTCCGTTCTTGCGATATTGAAAATTGCCGCCTAGAAAGGTGACGTTTCAGATGCCTCTAGCGTGCAAACGAAGTCGCATTCCCTCAATGTCCATATGACAGTTTTTGCTTGTTTTTATCTGTAAATTCACCTCCCAAATTTTCTGTCATTGATGCATGACCACCATATATATATATATATATATATATATATATATATATATATATATATATATATACCTAATATGAATTATGTTCATAGGAAATTAAATTAAAATTGGTTCACTGTACATAATCCAAACTGCTACTTTTATACTTTAAAGGTAGAATGATATCCTTGATTGTAATTCTTAATATAAGTAGGGAGTACATTCTAGTTTGATAAGTGTAGGTTTCAAACATGCCCAACTTTCGTTTTATTCCCGGGTGGGGGTGGAACCCGTGAGGGGCGAGGCGCGCTGATTGCAATGATTCATTTTGCAAAACTTTCACTAGGCAGCTACCTAAACAAACATTGCAGTGACGATTGTCCGGGTATCGCCCAGTGGGGATCCAAAAAGGAGGCGTGGGACTCGCGCCCCTCTCCATGAGGAGTAAAATATATAAATTAGTCCCTAATGAAGCGCTTGTTCAAAGGCTGTGGAAAAACAAGTTTTAAAATTTCTCTCAAAATGAAGATTCTGAGTGTGTTCTCCACTCGTTGCAGATAATGTATGCGTTTCCAGTTCATGCCTGAATTCTCTCGTATTGAACAACATGGCTTTCCTCAATGCGGCCTCCACAAGAGCGGATATAAATACGTATTATCTACAGTCCATATTTTTCGTTAAAGAACCAAATATCGAAAAATGTCTCAAGTTTATTTTTCGGATCTGCGCTCCCCTTCAAAAATTCCTGGATCCGACTCCGGTACCAGCTGTTGCCAATTAACTGCTAATAGTCATAGTGTACCTTTTCAAATGTTTTCAAACGTCCTTTGCATAAGGAACAGTTTTCTGTATTCTTTTTTTTTCGCTCTTGCGCCCTTTTACTGCGCGCCCTGGTGCAGCTGCTCCACTCGATGCATTGTAATTACGCCATTGCTCGGCATCATCTTCGTCGTACCAAGCGTTATTCGATGTGATCGACAGTTTTGAAATTTGAACCCTACCGCGTATACTGTGATTCTGTAGCTCACGTTATACTGTGATTGTCTCAATACACTGTTGCAAATGCTGATTCAGTTCTACAGTCACTTCTGCTGCATGTACTTTACGGTCTTTAGTGACAATCTTCTGTGCTCGGACATATACTTCAATGAGACTTCCTTTCTGTTCACTATTACACTCAGCTGATGTGTTTTGACATTAAATTGGCATCATACGTCAAATTTCATTGACTACAATTTCTTCTCGTATAATTAATATTAAGAGGCCAATGTTCCTCTAATGTTTTCGCAATATAACAAAATCATTTCGGAATGGTTTAACTATAGAGGATTTGGGTCCACGTAAGAAGTTGGTGTTGCTAGTGATGTACAGGTGTTAGTATACGTATTGTGTGTATATACTCTGATTATCTAAAATTGTTAATCAAGTATTACCTTTTCAATTTAATTGTACCGAACGAGGATGTAAGAGTAAGTGTATAGATGAAAGTTTTAAAAAGATCTTGTAAGCGACTTCGTTTCTAGGTTCGGCAACAGGAATTCGATGATGCAGAAATGTCTTAGATGCGCCGACTAATAGAATTATAGGTTTAACTGTGTTTCTCCTTTTTCCCATCTTTCATTTCAAGTTCTATGTTCTCAGATCCTTCACTCCTTCAATACTCTGCCTAACAGTAAATTACATGTCTTTTTTCCTTCCTTTTTTCCAGCATTTTCTTTCCAATATTTTTCTGCTGAGCTGTTGCTTTTCACGGTAAATTGGAAGCAAGCAGAAGAGGTCCGAGCGAAGAAGAAAATACAATTGATATCTTGAGATATAGGGGAGTCAGTACTGAAAACAAAGACAAAAAGTTTTCAGGGGCCAATATCTTCTGTTTAGAACAAATAAAAAGTTTCTTTTTTTTAAATATAGATATGTGTGTGAGAGAGAGTTTATTCTTCTTAAGAAGAAATAGACGTATATTAAAATTCTTCTTTTGCTTTCTGTTTTCCAATATTACTTCTTTTTAAAGAGGAAGAAGATTCCTGATTTTTGTTCTAAGTTTTCATCTTAGCGTTCATATTTGTTTTCTTGATTCGTGAAGAATTCTCTCCTAATCAACAAATAAGTCTAAATTTAATTTTACTTTTTTAAAAAATTAAACTGTTTATTTTTAATATTTCTTTTTAAAATAAAGAAGGCGTATTCTTCTTTGTCAAATGAACAACGTGTAGAATAATAATGGTGTTATATCGAATGATAGCCATTAAATCACAAGGATAACATAATGTTCAGACACTTAATCCAAATGTCAAGTGACATTGATATCTCTATTACATATCATCATCATCATAGGTATTCTGCCTTTATTGGCAGGTCACTTGCCGCAGCTGAGAAGCTTCCATGTTCCACGGTCCTCCGCTAACTTCTTCGTCTTCACGTATGATCTTTCTGTTTTTATATCATCCATTAATTGTAATCTCCTTCGCCCCCTCCCTCTCTTCCCCGCCACCGTACCCTCCAGGACGTCCCTCATGATACAATCTCTTCTTAGGCAATGCCCCAACCAGTTTCTCTTCCTCTTCCTAATAATATCTAAAAGTGTTCTTTTCGCACCCACCATTTCTAACACTCTTATGTTCTCTTTTTGCCGCCAGCAAACTAGGGAAAATAGAGTGGTTACTTTTTTATTGCTTATGATCTTGCTTAAATCTAGTCATGATTACATATGATCATAGGCATAGTCAGAATTATTTCAAAGAAGGAATACAGATGGTGATCAGAAAAATGAAAACACCTGAACGAAATTGCAACTTACCAGATTAATATGGTATCGGGCCACCTTTCGCCTTCAGAACAGCCTTGATGCGACGTGGGATTGAGGCATAGAGGTCGTGAATGGTAGCAAGTGGAATTTTACACCATTCCTCGTGCAGGGCATCGGCCAGTTCTGTGAGAGAGGATGGAGGTGGAACTTGTTGCCGGAGTCGTGTTTTCAAGACGGACCACAGATGTTCAATTATGTTGAGATCTGGGGATTGGGCGGGCCAGGGGAGGTCTTGAACTTCATACCGTTGTTCCTCAAACCACGCTGCAACAACGCCAGCAGAGTGAATGGGTGCATTATCATCCTGGAAGATGGCGTCATTGTCCGGGAACAACATCCGGACCATAAGATGCAAGTGGTCTTCTAAAATTGCGACATAATCGTTGGCAGTGATTCGTCCGCTAAGTGTGACCATAGGACCCAATGAAAACCATGATATGGCGGCCCACAGCATCACCGAGCCGCCGCCATGTTTCACAGTTCCTCCTCACTTGCTCCGCAGTGGCACGACGGTTCTGCGTGACAAATGCGCTTTAATACCCGGCGTGACCTGTCACTCATGATTTCTTCCGCCCACTGTTCCGCTTCCCCGATGTGGTTTTCCCGTGTGTTGTGTAGGCCGTCATCACGTTCGACACTGTCCCACGCGACACACCTAACACAGTAGCCACTGCCGTCATACTCACTCCACATAACCGCGCACCAACAATTTGCCCTCTTTGAAAATCTGAGAGGTCTCCCATTTTACACTACCTCCGTCTGCTGAAGCCACTGGACACTGCTGTTCCACTGCGCCTGACGTAGTATGGAGACCGAGCTAACACACCACCACCAGCGGTTACGCAGTCCATTTATTAATGGGACAGGAACAGAGGTGAACACCTCTGTGATATACCTTTGGCTGTTTAATGTCTCTGGAATGCGTACAAGACGTAAACGAACACCTAAGACGATAGCAACCCAGACCAGTGAAGGGCTTGTGTGACTATACATGATGCAGGTGTCCTGAAGCCTAGTACTACGCTGCCACCAGACACACATACGTCCATCACGATGCTGTAGATGGAAGCGGGATTCATCGGAGAAGAGTAGGACATTCCATTCCACACGCCATACACGATGGTGGTCGCACCATATCTGACGAGCACTCCTATGTTATACCCGGAGAGGAATCCGCACCAATGGACGGCGAGAAACGTTTCCCCGCTCCGCCTAACGACATAGTACGGTTCGTGGGAACGCTGGACGTCGTTAAATCCCCTAGTTCCTGCGTCAGCCGTCTTGATGTGGCCGTACGGTCTGCTAGGGTTATGCGTACGAGACGTCTGTCCTCCCGGTCCGTCATATGATGCGAAAGTTGAGCATCTCTACGTCACTCTATTGTGCCTTCCTGTACCACTGATTCCATACACGTACCGCAGTAGACGGATTCCGTCCTACTCTGTCACCGATTTTTCGGTACGATAAACCACAATCATTTTATGCAGCAGTTCGACCTCGATCGAACTGCGAAACCTGCTGGACGTGCTGCCGTATTGGAGTCGAGACATTGCTGACCGCTTTTGACACACTACACCCACGTTCACGCACATTCACAGCACCTATACGCATCCCTGGCCTGCTCGAGGTACCTATTTCCAGATGGCGTGGCAGGTGTGCCTGACGCAAGACGACCTTGGCCTCCTAATCATTTCCTTCTACAATCATCCCCTACACACTGTGCAGATTTCGTGCTTTTGCGATAACTTCTGGGTTTTGCAATTTTAATGGCGAGCAGTTTATATAGTACGTTACGATTTTACATAATTATAAAATATATAATAAACCTTGTGAAACCGCTTATAAACAAACATCTTGTCTATTTTCAGTTTTTTTAACCCACAAATTGTGTACAAAATCAGAAGTGTTCCTTTCTTATTTTTGCTTATGCAATTCTTTTATCAGATCGGAGACGTCCAATTCATGAGCTGTTTTTCGCTCAATACTCAGCATAACATCTCAAAGGCGTTCATGGGTCATACTGTTTCTGAGATATGTCTTGATTAATTTTAACTTAAAGAATGATCGCTCAGCAGTTGCAACTGTAAGAAGATTTACATATAAACAAAGCATTTTAACGGATTTGGAAATGCTGAGCTAAGGTGAGATTCGGTAATAAAATGAAGACTCTCTTCCTGCATTGAAAGATTTGAAAGTTTGTCTTGAAAAGTTTCTCTGAAAGTCAACACTTACCATGGAAAGTCAATTGATAAATCGTCTGCATACAGAAGCGCAAAATCACAAGACTGTTTAGTGACGTCTTCTTCAAGAGTGGTTCGTAACATTGACGGACATAAGAACGAAAATCTTTCACAAAATTCCCTTATTCCTTCCAAGTGTACTCTTATGTTTACTATTACGGAGTAGAAGTTAGGCTATAGGACTTTGATCTCGAATTCTTTGACAGGGTCGTAAATCATGTATCTTATGCCAATTCATCAAGGAATATTTTCGGCACTGGCTTCCTTCTTTCTTCTAACTTATCTGAAACTATCTAAAGAGAAAAGTTATTACTTTTAAAAAAAATACTTTAAGTATCGGTAATATTGCAATAGGTATTTTAAAATCAGCTAATTATTACTCTCCAATAATGTTGAGATTAGAGCCAAAATAGGTCAGTATGCTTCTCATCCATTTAACATTACGTCAGCTTAGTCAGTATCAGGAGTGGGCGAAGGCAACATTTTCACCCAGCCAAAGTGTCTTTTTGGCGCCACGTCACTTAGTTCCAGTCTATATTTTACATTGTATTACAGTGTTATTAGAAAATACGTTCGAAAATTTATTTTTGGGGTGCTCATTTCGGTGCTCCCTGATGCGGGTGCCCCCGGCAGTTGCCCGGTTTGCCCGGCCCGGTGCTTGCGCTTGGCTTTGTGTAGCCGCGGAACGTGGCAATTGTGCTGTGCCTTATAATTATGGCAACACTATTTAACACGTTTTAATTCAGATCTTATAGGACATAGAATGTGTCATTATTGTCGAAAGACTGTTGCGGAGGGAAATCTTATTTAAAGTTAGTAAGCTCAGTATATATAATATAGGACTGACGAGTTTACAGTAATGCCAATAATTTGATACGCAATTGTAATAAACAGCGAGAGAAGTGAGCAGAAACGTTTATTCTTGCCATGTTCGGACATGAAGACCGCAAAAACTTGGTACTCCGTTTGTAAAATGTGCTTCTCTTTTATTAAAAACTTGGGGCACCCCTAATATACCAAAACGCCCTGCTCCCGTATGGAATGCCTACCCTGCCTACCCTATTGCTACGCCACTGGATGTACCCCTGTTGAAACGAGGCAGAGCATGGGCTCTGTCTCCCCTACCGGGGAGAGAAGTGGTTACGTCTCTCCTCCCAATTGCGATCAACACGTAGTATTGAATCCAGAATAGGAACATAGTAACTGATGTGTGCATTGTACGTCACAGATCAACTCGGGGTCATTTCGTATCACTTTGATGATCCTAGCGGGAGAGGAGAGTGATTTCCACAAAACTCCTTAATGGTTACCTACACTTGGCATTGGGCCTGAAGTTTGTTCCTAGTACGGAGGCATGGGGTAGACAAATCCTGAAAATAGTAAGTCATCTCCCTTGGATTCCTGGGTCTTTCTCGAATTTGGTTGGACCGTAGAGTTTGGTATTTTGGTGTTTTAGTTCGAAGAAGGAGGTGATTTTGTTTTAACCCTCATATTACTGCAGATTTTGGCAGGCTCCTGCTCGCTAAAGGAGACACCTTTACCAGTTGATATAACTGGAAACTCCGCCTTCGGATTCTCATGAAATAGTAATATACCATTCTCGTACTTGTAAGATGAAGTCATGTGACACAAGGCATAAAGGTCTGAGGACTTAATGTAAATATAAAGAAGCTACTGCAAAGATCGTTAAATTACGATGCCCATACCAACACATAAGTCGGAAAACTGCATGACTTCATACATGCTACGAAGAAACACCTGAGAGTATTTCACATGACCACCTTATGCTACACATTTATAGGTATTATGATAATTTGTGATAACATCACGACCGAATTTTGCTTCATCACTAAAAACAACGGATACAAATTACTCATAATTTATGGCATCTTGCTAAAACCAACGACAAAATGCTTCGCATGATACATAGACCTAATGACTTGGCAAAAGATTTTCACACGTTGTGAGTGGTACGGTTAAATGTTGTTTATGTGAAGGACACTTAACATGGACACATGACTTATATTATGTACTCAGTCCACTAGCCGGAAACTCGCAGTGGCATCCCTATGAACATATCGGAGGATACCATCAGCTGTTTATAACTACACGTGGACGTTCTTGATTCAGAGAGCCACCATCTCCAATGTCCCCGTCTTATTCAGGCGATAATACACAATATCATGGTATTGCTCGTGAAGTCAATTATTTTGGGGGATCCGGACACCTAGGGCTTACTCTTGTGTACGTTCCTGCAGACTTCGATGTATTTCCACGGGGTATACGGCATTCATGGGATCCACGTTTGTGAGATATACGGCATTTTATCAATTACCGAATTCTGAAGTTGATTTTCTCAAACACATGCTGGTGATAACCAGCATTACGAAGACTATTTAACGAGCCAATTGCCTATTCGGCACGCCATTGGGATCTCGTAAGATTTTCGTGTAAGTTCTTGTGAAGTATTCTGGGAAATCTGAAATGGAACATCTTTGTGCATGTTAGAGTATTTTCTGAAGTGACTTATGAGAAAAGTCAAAGTCACATCGGAAGTTTTAATGTTTCAACGTAAGAAAAGAAAATTAAATTGAGTGTGTTTTATCGTTTCATACTAATTTTTATATACAAGACTTGCTAGGGTTGTTCAATAGGTTTTCCACATATCTCTCTATTTTTTATATTGTATGTCATACGTGAACAATTTTACCCTCAAATGAAAGCTTTTACCTGTTGCTTTCCGAGGAGTCTATCACTTTTCAATATAGTCCCCACCCGCGTTGACGCACTTGTGCTAACAGTGAACTAGTTGATGCATGTGATCAGTAAAGGAAAATGAAGTTGGTTCCTGAGGACACCACGAATACTCTGCCTTGATTAGCTCCATATTGGATGCAAAATGTTAGCCTTTCAGGTGCTCCTTAAGCTTTGGGAATAGTCCAAAGTCACAGAGGGCCATGTCAGAGTTGTGAGGTGGATTTGACAAAGCATCCCCAAATAGAAACTTCGGTAATGTGGTGGAGGTCACCTTGCTTGTGTGCTGTTTTTTGTTGTCGTGTTGAAGGATGATATTTATGTTGGGACGAACTCCACACAGACATGCATGCATCCTCATTAGTGGCTGTACGTAGCGCATGTTTCAAAAAATCAATCAGCACCACACCTTTACTGCAACATAAAGATGGTGATCATGATTTTCCCTGATGATGGCTGGGTTTTGAACATTTTCGGAGGGGAGCAGGATAAATGTCTGTAGTCCATGGTTTGGCGGTCAAAGTAAAGAGACCAGAACTCGTCCTTGGTTACGAGACTCATCAAAAAGTCATCTCCCTTGGGTGTTAAAAAGGACCAAATTTTACTCACACGCGTTTTGGCGGGATTCGTTCATTTTCATTGTAAGCTGACGCGGAACCCTCTTTGAACACATTTTCTTGAATCCAAGCTCGTCACAGACGACGTGATTCAGTGACATACTAGTAATGTATTTTTTAATCATTTAAAGCTTCCACATTTAAAGCCTTGGCCTATTACTTTTGGAGAAGTAGCAACTTTGTATCTGCCTTTATCAATCTCTTTTACTTTTATTTTCCCTCTCTCTTTATTCGGCTGTTATTCCTCAGCAGTCTGAGGTCAGACAACTTTTATAGCATGGTATCTTAATACTTAAAACCATGCCCTTATTTAAAATATTTTTTGTTTATTAATTTATTTTATTACAATCAATCGTCTCTCTACGAGGAACAATTGACCTTTACTTAAATATTTGTCTTAATATATTAGGAAGAGTTTAGTGCGAAGCTTCCCATGAAAAATCCGCAGAATTTGTTGGTGAAAGTGTCGCTCTAGGCATCGAGCCGTTTTATTTATTCACTTATTTTTAAATTTTCTAACATTTATTATTGTATTATTATTGAAGTTAATTATTTATGTTTCGATAATTGTACAATAAACGATTATTTAAACTTTTAAAAAATGTAAGCATTTAAATTAACAACAATAAGTAATGCATTATATTAGGTGAAATGTATTTATGAGGCTAAGGCAAATATTGTATTTCTTTATAAGATGCTAACTTATTAAATTATGTAGAGCAATATAAATAGAATAAAAAATTTATTAGAAAGGAAGAAAAATATGTAAAACTATACAAACAATTAATACATATTATACATTATTCTTCCTTCCTATTAATTATCTATTTAAAATCTTCCATTGTTATACTGTTCAAACCTGCTTTCTCTACCACCACCTAAAAATAGCAACTAGATACACTAACAATATAAACACATAAAGTGAGATGAAGTTTCTATTTTGGATTATGCCTGGAAGTTGTCTCATTTATTAAGAGAATTCTACAAGGCCTTTCGAAAAAGGGCCCGACCTTCCTGTTTGTGGATTAACTACATGGCGTACGTAGGTCACATGTATCGCGGAAGAGTGGTCCATCGTGTATTTAGTCTGCAGATGGCATTACTTTCATTTGCATCTTCTGTTGTTGAGGAGTGGCTATGTTGGATGCTCTTCTTTGATCTCGGCGACACTGAAATGGTAAGAACATGGGTGTACGGATAGGACGCAATAACGAAGTCACCACTGATTCCATGGATACATCCGACCTCGCCAAGGCATGTCAAAGATCTCGAAGACCCAAAGAATATTGCCAGTGGGTAGCAAAATCAAACCAATGTTGATTGTGTTCTTCGATTGCCGAGGCAATGTCCAACATGAGTATATACAGGAAGGACACACAAATACAAAAGAACTTCTTTTCAGGCATTTCCCATAGTCTACGTGAATGTCTTTGTCCGAAATGAACAGATCTGTGGACTTCAAAGCCCCGAAGACTGCACCAGGATAATGATTCCATTTATACTGCTCATGTGGTTGTTCCTTTCACCACAATGCAAGATTTCGATATTTTGTCAAGTCCTCTCCGGGTATAATCTCTTGAGACTTTTGCTTCTTCCCAAAAATCAAAAGATGATAGACAGAAACTCGCTTTCACACCCGAGAGGAGGTCTAGTGTAACGCGACAGCTCCATTCATAGTACTTCCCGATAAACTATAATAAGTAGGAGATAGGCTACCAAACTCAGTGTGTGGAAGCAGGAAGAACTAGTTTGAATGGTGTTAGAACGAAGAAAACTTCAGTTGGGTGTATTAGTTTTCCGGATCGTGGTATAATACTTTTCTGACAGGTATATGCGGTGATTTATTTCATTTTTATCTAGATTGGTTGTATTGTCTTACTCTTCTTTTCTTCTATTTCACATGTGATTCACTATATGTTTTGTTGGAACGTTCCCCCTGTTATGAAGTAAGAACCTGCTCATTTTACATTTTCAGGTGTCTGAGGCATTCCGCAGATATATACATATTTCATATTCTTCTATTTTCACTCAGTGTAAGTGTGACATTAAGAAACCAAGGTCAGAAAAGATTTTCATGATCCCCTTATCTAAACGGCAACTATTTCCCTATTTTTATCCTCGGTATGTCTTCAATTAATTTTTTGCCCTTCTGTTACGTTTTCCCATTTCGTATGTAATTTCATTTCAATAATTTTATTCGTCTCTTTGTCGTTGTTAGGAATGTGTTTCAGAACTTCTTGATTTTGTTTGAAGACCTAATTCTATCCCTTGTTCTATTGCGCTGGCGTTTTGTTCTCTTGTTTCTTTTCTTTGTTTATTAATGAACCATTGGGGGGGTATTTATCCATCAGAAACCTACTCTTGCGGTGTATGCTCACATAACATTTTACAGGTCGAGTAGTTTTTTTTTTTCTGTTTTAGCCTCATATTTCTTTTTCTTTTGTTGTATGATATGCATATCTTGGCATTATCCTTTTCCCCTACACGTTGTGCGTTAATGACCTTTTTCCCGCACTATGAGCATATTCTTTCCTTTTCTTTATAGTGTTTTGCCACGTGCGAATGGCCTTGTAAAAATGGCACCTTGGAATACTAATAAAGTCCTTAAATCTATAGACTCATATACAGGGTTTGTATGATAAGTAATGAGACCAGGTCTGGAAACATTGTTTTATTGATCTGATCTGTACAGGGACTTAAAAGCTTTCGAAGTACTCTCCTCTTGCGTCGATGCACTTCTGCAATCGATGTTTCCACGCTGCAAACGCCCCCTGGAAGTCAGCAGCCGGCATGTCCTTTAGAAATGTGGTCACGGCTGCTTGGATGGCTGTGACGTCTGCAAAACGGGTTCCTTTCAAGCGTGGCTTCAGCTTCGGGAAGAGGAAGAAGTCGGCCGGGCTCACATCTGGGCTGTAGGGTGGTTGTGGAAGGACTTCCACCCCAATCCGGGTCAAAAAGGAGGTCACTAAGAAGGCGGTGTGGGCAGGGGCATTGTCGTGATGCAACTTCCACCGGCTAGCGATCGCCGGTCTTTTCCGCTTGACGCTCCTGTGCAGTCTCTCAAGGACTTGTTTGTAGAAGGCGGCGTTGACGGCTTGTCCTTGGGGTACAAACTCCTTGTGGACCACCCCCACATTGTCAAAAAAAAAACAATCAACATTGTTTTCACCTTTGACTTCGACATTCTGGCCTTCTTGGGGCGCGGGGACGCAGGAGTGTGCCACTCCGCGCTTTGACGTTTCGTTTCAGGGTCGTACTGGAACACCCACGACTCGTCACCTGTTATGACGTCATCTTCAAAGTTAGGGTCACTGTTCATGAGGTTCAACAGTTCCTGACAACAATCAACACGTCGTTGCTTTTGTTCGTCAGTCAACACTCGCGGCACCAGTTTCGCACAGATTTTTCTCATTCCCAATTGTTCCGTCACAATCTTGTGCACTGTTGTGTGGTTCATATCGAGTTCATCAGCAATCAATCTCAACGATAATCGACGGTCTGAGTTCAGGAGATCCCTCACTTTTGCCACAGTTTCGTCCGTAGTCACTGTTGTCGGGCGTCCAGCCCTCTCCAGATCCTCAACGCTTTCCCGGCCATTCCGGAACGCACTGTGCCAACGAAACACCTGGGCTTTGGATAGGGCTTCCTCTTTGTAGGCCTCCGTGATGAGAGAAAGCGTCTGAGAAGCCGTTTTCCCCAGGCGAACGCAAAATTTGATCGCATAACGCTGTTCGATGGAACCCTCCATGTTTGTTGATTTTCCGCCGTGACAAGAATGTTCACAAGGGCTTTGTCCAAGGCTTGTCCGCGCTCCACTAAGGCTCGGAGCCAACTGACGCGCGGTGCGTTGCTTTGCTCGGACCCCCCCCCCCCTACATCCTCCATCACCGACAAACCCGCTCCAGCGACACGCGCGCCGCGGCGCGGCGAGTCTCATTACTTATCATACAGACCTTGTATGTGACATATTTTCTCTTAAATCAGTTTCCTTTATGTCCACGCTCGTTTCAGTTACATGATGACATTTGTTCTTGTTCTTTCGAAGCATGGCTTTATTTCATTTTTTTTTTTTTTTTTTTTTTGTTTCCTCTTCCTCCAAATTCTGTTCCATGAGTGTTTATAGTAACTCATCGTTCTTAAAGTTCACTGAAACATCATACATTATCAACAACGGTTTCATCTTGTTCAGTTTTTCGATGTTGACAGTCTGATATAAGTTCCTGTAGTTCATTATTTTATCCATATCTGTATTTGAGGCAATCTTTGCAATAAGTATTTTTTGTTTCATCCATGACCAATATTTTAGTTCTTTTCTTCGGGATTTACAGATCTAACAAAGTTTTCCTCTACTCTACTGATGTTTTCATTTCCCTTTGCCTTCACGAAGATCGTAGGTAGCTGTTTCTCTCTCTCTCTCTCTCTCTCTCCCTCTCTCTCTCTCTTTCTGTATATATATATATATATATATATATATATATATATATATATATATATATATATATATATATATATATATGTGTGTGTGTGTGTGTGTGTGTGTGTGTGTTTTCTCACATTTGCGTTCTGATACTTGCTCCCTTCTCGTGACGATTGTATATAGCGGCTCTTTTTAAGTCGTATATTCTCATCTTTGAGCTTTATGTTTTCCATCTTGAACTGATTATTTGAACTTCTAATTTTGATTTATTCATATTCCACCCTATCAATTTGCTATTGATGCTATGTGTAATTGCCAAACTTGCTTTACTCCTTTTAACAGATAGCTCTACAAAAGTCAAGTGTTGTTTCATACTCCTTTCTTAATTCTTCCTCCTGCTTTTTATTCTGCTCATTTTCATCATTTGTCTCCTCATCATGACTTCCCATTAAAAACGAGTTATTTCCATTTGATTCCATGTAGTTGTGTTTCCTTGTGAGTGTACTCTATTTTTCTTCTTTATTGGCCTGATTATCGGTCGATTCTCTTCCTCTTTGTCATTTTGTGAGGGAAATCTTTCTCCTTCTTCCTGTGTTGATTTCTCCGTGACGTTCATTGTTGTTTGTTTTGCCTGTGATCTTAAATTTGATGTTTTTGCTTTGTTCTTCAAATATTTTGTTGAGCATTTCCATATAAAAATTACTAGAATAAATCGATCATCGACCAATGTTTATTTAATTTTGTGTCTATACCACCTAGGAGTAGTAACTCCCCAGATACACTTTACTGTACATTTTATTATCCAATAATCCGTACTAATCTGTTGTTGAAATACAAAAAATCGTACCTTATACAGAAGGTATGAACCCAAGTTAACTTAAGAGTTAATGGTTGTTTCCCTACCATTCAAAGCGTCAGTCAGTGTAAAAAAAATTAAGATAATTCGCGCCAAAAGCCACTTAGTCTCCAAATTTAAAATTATGCTCTTAGAATGATCCAACAAATCGAGATTTGATCAGAAATGCCTACAATGACTCTCTGCTAAATGTGCCGATCACGGCGAACCAGTGCCTCAACCTCTACCACTTTCTCTAGAGTGGATGCAGTCGTTGGCAGTCCATTCCGGTCCTTGTCATGCAGACACAATGTGGTTGGATTCTCTGGGCGTACAGTCCGAATCCACCTCCTCGTTGTGCTAACGTGCACACAGTTTCCCCCATACACAGCGCGGTGAATATTGATGGGTACCATACCTTCCACAGTTAGGAGTTCGATGAGGGAACGCTGTTTTAACCGAATGTTCATGTAGTCCATCACTAATTTTGCGACTACCTTGTTGTCAGCGAAATGATCTGAAAAAATGAAACACATTTGTAAAGCAGAAAGTTCAGGCTTTCATTTGATGATATAACAGATTTTACAAAAGAACGTTGGAGGCAAAACTTACTGAAGAACCCTCGAACATCAAGGAAGTTTTCTTCCTTTAGTATGAATCTCTAAAATTTTAATTTGCATAAATGTTACTTCTCTTACAAGCCATCTCTCGGTTTCTTTATTAAAATATCTAGAACTGTTTTTGATGGATCGGACATTGACTAACGTTTTAAAATGAGTAACACTTATGTCGATATCAACAATGGATAAAGGCAGAGAAGGTTAAGTTCATTTCTTAAAGTTTAGCGTCCGTTTTCGGTACCGACGCTAGGTGAAAGATAGACCCATAACTTAAGGTGAAATCCAAATCATCGTAATGCGTTCAGTGCTTTCCGACCTGGAATAGAAGCAAGTACCCTGCACTCCAAGGGCGTGTGCTTTAGCTGGAAGGACCAACGAAGCGTAAGTACGGAAAAATAGTCGCGAGAATACAGCTTCCATCAGAGTAATAATTTTAAGCAAGGTTCGAAATAATGTAAATAAAACTCCTATAAAGACTTGAACATGTATTGCGTTCAGTGCACAAAGGAATCAAGTCCGTTCTTTTCTTTAATTTTGGATATCTTTCATCTTTGAAATTTATCTTAAGCTCCTTTCAAAGCTTCAAAGTTATTTCTAGATATGGTAAATAACTCTTGTAAGACAAAAAGACATGTAAGTTTCCCAGCAATTAATCGTGCCATACAAACTTTAGATATATGTTTATTCTTCTCGTAACTTTGCAATGATGCTTGATTCTTTTGTGTTCTAAATAAAACCCCATGTATAGAGTTTTCTTTTCCTTGCGCAGAATGTGTACTAACCAATTAAACATCTCTCTTCTAGCGCATAAAATACTACATATTAACTTGGATAGTAGTTCCTTTTCTGTGAGTGTATTTGTGGTCCTACGTTTGGGTCTATAGTTTATAGTCTTAGTGCTAATAGAGTATGCTAAACTCCAAATTAATAAAACTACCGAAAGGAGTGCCATTTACTTCGTTTACAATTGTGGGTAATTTTTAATCATTTTCTCACTTATCTTACTAAAAGTTATCGGTCTAAAATTTCTTTATTTGATACACATTAAATGGTTCGCTATAAAAACTAATATTTGTGTTTATGTATGTATGTATGTATGTATGTATAATATATATATATATATATATATATATATATATATGTGTGTGTGTGTGTGTGTGTGTGTGTGTGTGTGTGTGTGTGTGTGTGTGTGCTTTCTAATTATAATTATTTCTATTATTTTAATCCAGGTTCACAGTAATAATATACTGTATTATACAAGTTATTAAAGAACTCCTTAGTCCTTTGATTTCGTCGCTGTAATTTGCTTTTCAGAGTTAAATTTATACCCTCCTGATATAATAATAAAACATATTCGAAAAGCAAAGAAGGTGATTTCTTCCAATCTGGAGTTGAAGGAAGATTTCCTCATCTTCTCTTTTGATTCTGTTCTGTCTTTCATTTCTCTCTGCTTCATCTGTGTCTTAATTTCTTCTTTGCGTCTTTCTTTTAACTTCGTTTTTTTCTTCGTTTCACTAGCCTTTATATATGTATTGCTGAGTCAGATCAGGATGGGTCTTTTGGTAACTGATATCTTCTCGAGGTTTGTCTCGTCCAATTCCTTTCCTTGTACTACCATACGATCCTGGTTGAACCTCTAACAAGGACTTCTTGGCCTCCCCTTTCCCTTTATATTCAATCCTCTCTTCCCACCCCGCAAGGTTTGAAGTTAAAAAGATGTCACAAATTGAAACGAAAAAAAGGAACTTTACTATCAGTGACCTATTCCCTTTACTTTTGTCTTTTTCTTCATTTTTATTTTCTTCTTCAACTTTTTTATATATTTTTCTGCACCAGCTCATCTTTCCTCCGCTGTCTCTGTGTTGGTCTCATTTGAAGAAAGCAGCAATTTAATGAGGTCTCTGCCATCACTCTGATGATGCCAAATGACATCTTCGTTTCACGAAAGCGAGTCGTCAAAATTATCGTTCTTCTTTTTTTCTCTCTTTTCCTATATTTTGCTCTTCCTATCTTCTTCATATTTTTCGTTCGTCTGCAACAGTTCTTTTCATTTCTTCCTATTTTAGGGTCTTTACTCATTTCTTCTTCTCCGAACTAGTTTCTTTTCATCTTCTTATTTTTTTTATTTCATTTGTTTTTTTCATCTTCGATTTCACATGAGGAAAGATGAACGTTATTATTGTCTTATAAGTGACAGAAAAAAATATATTTCATCCAAGCTTATCATTTTTGATCTTTTCTTTTAATGTTGAACCTTTATAAGTTAATAGTAGACATTGCTCCTTTATTCTTGTTGAAGGTAAGTGAAAAAAATGGGGAAGCATGCTATGGGAAGACAGAAGTTCGTGGTTTAGAGCAATGCAATTTTCTGCTTAATAACTATTCCTGAAATACCTGAGAAGTTTTAAGCAAGAAAAAGTAAACATGAAAGTAATTCTTAAGAAGCCTAGTTCATTGACATTCTATTTATATCCTTATGATTATAAGCAGTTATTAAATTCTAATGTCGTCGGGATGTGGGGGAGCTCGCCAGTGGCAGATTTAGAAGGTAAAAAGTGGGGAACAACCAGAATCCAGAATATGGTAGGAATATCATGAGTTTACTATAAACTTTCAAAAATATAGTATAGATTATTTTATCACTCAAAAACGAGGGTCTAGAACTGCCGACCCCGAGCTAGATCTGTCACTGGGCTCGACCAAATGTTATCTTGGCGCAAAAGAAGACTTAAAGCATGTAACTTATCCTAGTAATTGGCCTTAACTCTGTGAATCCAAACATGTGTGTCCCAAAATTTTAGGATTTAAAAATAATGAAACATTTAATAATAATAAGTTAAAATCAATTTTGAGACAAACTGTATCGGTCAACGCCTTGAGTGGCAGCAATAGTGCTCAGTAGCGATCAAAAATTACTTTATAAAAACTTATAGCCTTACACTTTTAAAATTGATTTTAAAATAATAATAATAATAATAATAATAATAATAATAATAATAATTATTATTATTATTATTATTATTATTATTATTATTATTATTATTATTATTATTATTATTATTATTATTATTATTATTATTATTATTATTATTATTATTATTTAAAACATCGAGCAAATGTAGCATGTTGTATTGGGGGTAATGTGTATCGTCGTTCAAGAAAGGTTAAGAACCATTCCACTAATGAATTAAGTACTGAATGAATACCATATACCAGTGCACGAAAAATGTTCTATAAGCAAGGCACCAGCTCTGAAAGAAAGGCGCCATAATAAAAGATATTGAATTTTATACGTATTTCATTTCGTTTTGGCCGTAAATTAGCTAGGTATCCGACTCGTATTTCTAGTTGCCATAGCAATCTCACGCCAGATATTTCGACTGTATACTAAAGATGCATAAGAAGGACAACTACAACTGCCCAACCAATAGCAATTAAATGACTTGCATCTCATAAGTCTTTGTGATCGTTCTGATGCTGTTAAAATTACTACAAAATACATACTTTTATAAATATTTAAACCAATAGAGTTTAATTTTAGCTGAGGGATTTTGATACGGAGCCATGGCTTCTCATATAAAATTAGTGTGAGATCTCATCTCACTCGAGATTCCTCGTAATTTAATCCTTGATGAAAGTATATTTTAAGAATGGAAAGAAACTTGCGTTCCCAATTAATAGATATTTCATTCTGAATTTTCAGAGTATTATCTATGCTGAAAAATCAATTCTAACGAAGTCGGGAGTTTTACTGTAAAGTATTTGATAAATTTTACTCCATATGTTCACCGTAAATCACCAGGATAACCCTGGAAAAGTTATGTACACTCATGTCCAAAATGATTGTCGCATATCTATAACTGTCTTCTTGTAAGAATATAATTTGATAATGATTTTGCAAGATACTTTTAATACTGATACTACGTATATAATCGGGAAATGATATTTGTGGTAAATTCCATAGGAAAAGAATTATAAATACGAAAATTAGAATGAGTAAACCAAAATGTTGCAAAATGGACAAGAAAGTTTTATTTTCGTTTTATTGTTCTTATTTACTACTCTTTTAACATGAAATTTGCCACATACATGTCTTTGCCGATTATACACATACTAATATTGTAAGAAATACCGGGCGAATTCGTTATCAAATTATATTCCTACAACATATTTATAGACATGAGATAATAATTGTGGACATGAGTGTACAATAAAATTTGTTTCTAGACAAAACTATTGAAAACGAAGAAAATGGCAAGTTAAATTTTTACAGACTATAGATACCGCTGGAAATTTATACGAACGGAATTGACACAAATACGACATTGGCATACTTAGAATAATCGGTGAATGTTGTATTGAGAAAGGAAAGGAAGTGTGTGTAACATTCATTGACCAACTAAACAGAAATATAATGACAAAACAGGCAAAAACTGTTTGATTACAGTGGAAGAATAGAAAACAAAACTTATGACCCAACACTTAAAAGTGAAAATAGAAAATGAAATAACAGAAAAATATATGGTTGAAAGCAAAATCAAGATACGTGTGAAAGCTTTAGAAAATATAAGGTGAAAATAATTATTGACGATGAGAGATATAATGATTGAAAGAAAGAAAAGTGTTAAGTGTCGAAGTCAACATTAACTAGTAGAAAAGAAGCATTACTAGGGTAGATGTAACATGGATCAAAAACATGAAGAAGTATAAAAAATATGGTAAAATAATAGCATTTTAGGAAGAAGAAAACATATTTTGTGGTTTATGTAATAAATTTTTACATAAAGGCTAATCAAATGTTTCGTGTAGGGTATTATATTATACATCGGCGCAAATCTGTCTTCAACATTGGGGGGGACGGGTAAGACCGTTCCCATATATTTATATATATATATATATATATATATATATATATATATATATATATATATATATATATATATATATATATATATATAAGCGATGTTTAAAATATTTATGAAGTCGAAAATCAATGCTGTGGAGGATCAGGGGAGCAGAATTGATTTCAGTGGCGTATTTAGGGGGTTATCGGACTGGGCTCAAGCTCCCCCCGAGATAAGTTTGTTTGTTTTTCGCATTCCACGCACAATAATCCTTCTTACCATTTCTAAGAATGTCATTGACTTTCCATTTTCTTATGCTCTTTGTTCAGTTATAATACTGTATTTGTCAAATTTCATTCCATGTAAGAACTGCGTCCTTTTGTTCTTTCTTTCGTCCTTTCTACTTTTCTGTTTCTTTTTCTTGATGTAAATTTTTTCATTTCGCTTATCATACTTTACCGACCGTTGTCAGTTGTGATTGAAGCCGGTCGTCATCAGCAACACCAAAACTAAGAGGAGTTGATAAGCGAAATTGGTGTTCCACACTAACTTGCGCGGATATCAACATGACAGAATTTTGGTTATTATAACAAAGGAAAAATTATATCGGTTAGTTATCTTTAAAAGAAGGAAATGTTTGGATTAAAGAAAATCAAAACGGGGGAATAATTAGCCGGGGAAATTAGGAAGGCCAAGAGGATGCTTCCTTTTTCTTGTGTAAATAGGATAAAGGGTTAGATTCACTCCTAATTTTTTGTATCATATCATTTAAGATTTATCGGTCTGCAATTCTTGCAATTATAACTTCAATTTATGCATAAATTAAAATATATTTAATTCTCAAACTCAGTGGGCAATTGCCCACTTCCTTCCTTGTGTTGGACATAGCCCCTCAAAACAAAATCCTAAATACGCCATTCGTTGTCTTCAACATTGGTGATGGGCAGGTTTGAGGCTTATTCTAGAGAAGGGAGATGAAACTCATAATACGGTAGATAAATCTGATTTCTGAGATGAACCTGTTGTAGAGTATATTATATATTAAGCGATGTAGATGAAGTAGTAGCACATATCAGTATTACATATCACTGCAGTGAACACATTCTGAAATCTGAATACATCCATATTTATAATTGGTATGTTAGGCATCCACAAAGATCAACGTTAAAATTGTTTTATAATAATATAACAATATAATGACTTCCCCAAAACTATGAAGAAAGAATATCAATTATGTATGACGCAACAATACTCGTATTTGAGCAAAATGATGATAATCTCAATAACATTACAGGGATTGTTACAGAAAACTGACGCGTCATATACTCCTTAGTTAACAGATGTAACCTTAAGATTATGGAGAAAAATATTCCAGCAATTGAATTCTTTTCTTTGTTTACGAAGCATCCTCTCTCAAAAGAAAAATTGGGACACGTGAAAATACGTAGGAACAAACCATGGTTCGAACTAGCAGAGAAGAGAAAACAGGCAAAATTACGTTTGCTACAAAATCCGAATGAAATAACTACACAAAATTTCATAGACATCAGGCGGGAAACTTCCAAAACTTTTAGAACAAAGAAACGCAATTTTTTGAAAGCTAAAATTAAGGAACTTGAAGATAATAGTAAAAATAAAAACATTCGAGACATGTATAAAGAGATCAACGAATTTAAGAAAGGCTATCAACCTCGTGCTTATATTAAAGAAAGCTGATTTAACAGTTCTCACTGATACAGATAGCATTTTAAATAGATGAAAAGATTCCTTTGACGATTTGCTTAACACGCAGCCAAAAACTGATGTGCGGGGAGAAAGGGAAATACGTACCACAGAACTGTATATTCCAGAACCCAACCAAATACACACAGAACCACAGACGCGTTAGTTGACACAAAAAAATGCATAACTTTTGTGACTCCAGCAAAACGTTTAGCTGCATAATTTTTAAGGATGCAACTAAATGCATAATGAAAACTGTGTTAATTGATGCACTTGTGTGCATAAAATTTATTATGCAGATAAACGTTTTGCTGAAATCACAAAATGTTATGCATTTTTTGTCTCCTACTGAAGCATTTACATGCATTAATTGAAACAATGGTTGGTATCGCTGGTTGCATATTCCCTAAATATACAGGATTTCCAAGGGTGTGAAAACGATTAAATAAATTTAGAACACTACTAAAAATATGTAATCGAGGCTTTTTGGGTAATGCAGGACAGAGTACAGATATTCCATATTACATGAGAGCTTCTACGGCCATTTTGGAAGTATTCATACTGGATTTGAGTTAATTAAGTGAAATATAGACTTTACGATACACTACTATTTTTGAAATAAAGTGTGATTTTTGAAGACATTAACAAGATTGTTTTCTATATTCTTTGTTAACGAAATTTTGATCACATAGGTCTAGATACAAAAACTTGTCATTGTAAATTTATGATCATAATTTTGTTCAGGATGCAAACAAGCAGAGAGGAAACTACCATAATAATATCGTTACGAAATCACATCTTATTTCAACAATAGTATCGGATCGTAAAGTTCCCATTTCACTGAATTAATTAAAATCCAGTATGATACCTTCCAAAATGATCGCAGAGGCTCTCATGTAAAGTGGAATATTTTCACTCTGTCATGCATCACACTAATAAACCTCGATTTCATAGTTTTGGTAGTGTTGTAAATTTATTCCATCGTTTTCACACCCTTGACAACCCTGTATATCAGATGTGCAATATACAATTTAGGCCACTCAATTTAAGAGATCCATCTAAACTATGTCACAACCATTATGAGAAAATAGTTACAAAAATAAGGCCTTCAAATAGTATATCTTACAAGTCAAAAAAGGAAAAGAACTCAATTTATTATACCTAGGTACATAGCTTTTTTTACAGGTTGCTCTACAAGAGCAGTTTTGCCATTTTCACTAAAGCTAAAATCCCAAATTATCTTTGGTGAAATAAAAGAGCATGGGTCAATGTTAGAAAAATCGTACCGATAGCAAATCTAGCGATGGGAAACACAAAACTTTACAGAGTAAAAAAAAAAAAAAAAAAAAAAAAGGAAGCTACCAACTCAGATTATAAATCAAACTTTGTATGTCTATGTTCTCTGAATCTTTCTATCGCTTTTTTATAATATATTTTAGTATACTAATTTATGCCCGTTTGGCCTTTTTCCGTTTCGCCTTATGCCCTCAAAACATTTTGCCATACAACCGATAAGGATGTTATCTTAAGGCGGAAGGGGAATTCCCGTTTGGTCTTTTCCTGCTTGACCTTATAACATACAAGGGAATTTTCACTCTGTTTCTGTAACAAAGAGGGATTTATCTTATTCTCAACTGCAACGTCTCTTCTATTTCAGACAAATTAAACTCAAATATCTTAGAACATAAATTTTATTATCACACCCGAAATAGCATATCAAGTTTCTATGTGGATATAATATGAAACAGCATCAGTATATGAAATTACATCAATTTCACTGTTCTTAAGTCTATCTTTTAGGCGGTGAATCCTGTCGTCAAACCGTCTCTACCTTAGCTTTCTAAGTGTGTTTTCTGATAACCACTTGAAGAAGTACTCGCAATCTTTCATTTTCACGTTGCCTGTCTTTCATTAATTCAATGAAAGAATGTATGTCTAAGTGATCCCTTGATGCCTTTCTTCGTAATTTGTCGTGCCACTTCTTGCATTGTTAGTCATTTGTTCTTGATCGTTTTCAAAGTGATTCCACAAGTCACTGCAAATAGGTAAAAATACATCATTAGCACATTAAAAATTCAAAGGATTGCAGGAGAATCTACGTTGGAAAGTCGAAGGCAAAATTTTGGGTGAACCTAATTTATTACTTTTGCAAAGCAAAAGAATGTGTTCTTTTGATAATTTACAAATCGGTGAATGTAGAATCTTCAATACATGCACGTCGCAAGAAAATCTATATTACACTTTACATTAGGTGTTAATGGAAAAAATGCTATACTGTAGAGTGCTCGGAATAGCTTAATTAATGATTTAATAATAAAAAACAATCATTAATTTTTTTCACTAAACGCCATCTATTTATGTAGGAAAGAAAACATACTTACAGAAAAAATAACGTGTCCCCATCATCCAGCCAAGTGTCTATAAGATAATCATGGAACTCCTCCTTCATAGAACGTCAGGCGCATCTTCTTGCAAACGTACAAACACTACATCTAAATGGGAAGTTGGTACCAGAGGCTGTGCTGCTGCATGTCGAATCCATCTTTTTACTTCAGTGTTCTCTTTGTACAATTGAGCAAGTTCTAACTGCTGAACCTTCCTCCAAACAGACTGAGAGAAGTGGAAGGAACATTCTGTGATTTTAACCAGGAAATACTTTATTTATAGCATTGATTGTTACTTTCTTAAGATCAATAGAAACTTCTTTCAATTTGAAACGCAGTCCAAATTTCTCAGCTTCTTCCATGATTATCTCCAGTAATCTTACATGTGTCTCTTGCTTTTTACTGGGCAATATGCAGAAGAGGAGAACAAATACCTGGCCGAAATATTTTCCGTGCAGGATGTACATTTGGGAGAAAAGGAGAGGTACAGTCTTAAGTGTCCCTCCATTACAACCCTGTCGCACTGACACATAATTTTCAAAGTTCCAATAGTGCCGAAAACCTGTTAAAGATAGAAAGACTAGAATAAACAACACAGACATTCTAAAGAAAATGCTTTAATATTAATATTCTTACTCCTATTACTATTGTCATAACAGATTTTCACGATTTCAAAAAAAAAGAAAGAAAAAAAAAGAAAAACAAAAAAAAGAAAAAAAGAAACAAGAAGGACGTAAGAAATGATAAACTATTTTCTTGATTACTAAAATATAACTTACAAGAATTCTACTAGTGTCATCGCCTTCATCCCCCAATAAAAGTTTTTGCCGTCCTGCGTTTCGCTCCACGATCCTTCCACATTCAATTTATTCAATCTTTGCGATAGTGGTGCCCGGTTCATGCTCGTACGTTATATAGAGAGTGTTTAACGGCACCAAAAATAGGGACAACAGATGCAGTTTCACCACAGTAATTTCCCTTAGCAATCTTCTTCCTGGAGAGAAGAAAATAAATTCATTTTAAACATCAACAGCAAAAAAAAAAAAAAAAAAAAAAAGTCGTACTTTCCCTCTAGAAAGTAAAGACAGACGGAATATTGCTTAACTACGACCGGTTAATTGTGTTACACTATAAATAAAAAAAAAATGGACTATGTATTTGTGTGCTAGCTAGGATGCCATTTAAGAAAAGTTCCACATCTAAAGTTCTAAAATAACTTTTGGAAAAGTTGCACGAGTAAATATTAGAAACATGCAGAGAAGCTTCAGTGTCAAAATTACTTATACCTTATTACAACTATTATATATACTTACCTATATGTCTTAGTAATTGTTGATGTTCGTTCTTCCGCCGCTCTCTTCTTCATATGTGAGGTACAAATACAAGGCTACATGAGCAATTTTTTAAACAGTGACGCAGATAACACAAAATTCTGAATACTTGCTTTGATTATACGCTATTCTGTTCGTTCAAACGTAAATACTACTAGCATTACAAATGTTTTCCAAAATGACACTAAATTTCCCTATCATAACTTGAAAATCCCCTTCGTTGGTGTAAGGCAAAATGGAAAGGGCAAAGGGGAATTCCTGTTTCGCCTTACAATCAAATTAGCATATACTATACTACATCATAGCCTGAAGTAATGAAAACAGGCACAAGGCGAAACGGGAAAAGGCCAAACGGGAAGATATCCAAAGTTTCATTTTAAAATCATCTGAAAGAATTGTTCACTTACATTTCCCTGTTTTTAATTATTAAAGATATATTTTGCAAACGGACAAATACGTGGACGTTTCGAATTAGGTACAAAAATATGAAAACTGTTCTTGTGATATGTAATTACAATATTCTAAAAAAGTTATATTTCTGGGATAAAAGTCTGTAGGTCTATAGTAATTTACCATGTTAAATTCAAATCTGAAATCAGAATTTCGCTATCAGGTTTACTTTCTCAGTAATATAGGATGTTACGTAAGTACACGACGCATGTTCTAAAAAAAGAAAAAAACTGAAAATGGAACAGTAACTAAGACGTTACTGGTTTAGCCTGTAGCATGTTTTCTAGTACGTGTGTCTCTTGTCTCTACTGACACATCATCAGTAGCCTTCTGACATGCTGAGTTATGTTTCTTTCATTTCCCATTCATGAAACTACGAATTTTAATTAAAAATGAAGTAACAGTCAGTTTAAATCTCATAATCAAATTGAATTCATTGGAAGAACATAACACTAGTGGAAAATCCTGTTAACCTCTGAAAAGTTAACCTGATAATGATACCAGAAATTACATTTGAAATTTCCTTTCCTTATTATACGCTGTGTTAAAACGGCACCATTCACATTTCCCTATCATGTCCCTGAAGCGGAAAGTTTGAGGGGAAAAATAAGGCTTTTGGTAGAAAAAATCCCTTTTTTCTATTTTGGGTCCCTCCGGAACCTCCTGTGTTAACACACAGATCTCAAAATAAACTGAAAAATACTAAATGGTGTACGAAACGTGTGTACAAAATTTCAAGCTTCTATCTTGAATAGTAAGGATGGGAGAAACAAATTACCAATCAGCTAAGAACATCCCCACAGTGGCCCAGATGACTCAAAAAGATTCGGATGTAATATAAAAATTTTCTGAGACATCCTAGGGTCATGTTTTACACTTCATTCTCATCTTTCAAACGGTACCATTCATATGTTTCCGTCATGTATCTGAGGCGGGAAAAATTGCAAAAAATGGGATTTTTGTTAAAATATCCCTTTTTTTAGCATTTCTGGACCCCTCCCCCCCTGTGTTAACACACAGATCTCAAAATCAACTGAAAAATGTTAAGGGCATAGTGAATATGTCTACAAAATTTCAAGCTTCTATTTAGAACAGTAAGGTAAATGTATATATATATATATTAACACATGTGCTAAGAATATCCCCACAATACCCCAAATTCCCGCAAAAACGGGAAATTTTCTAAGACATCCCTATTTACCCTAGGATCATGGTTCGTACCTCATTTTCTTCAGAATGGAAAGTACTTTCTAACGTTACCAATCACATGTCTTCATCATGTATCTGAGGCGGGAAAATCTCGATAAAGAGATTTATTAAAATATCCCTTTTTAAAACCTTTTTACCCGTTTGAACACAACTTGGGGCACCGCAGAGATCTGAAATATATCTGTAGAATACTAAGGAGTACACTGAATGTATGTGCAAAATATCGATCTTCTAGGTGCAAAAGTAAGCCCGCCAAAAAATAATATGCCCACAGTACCATAAATTCCCGTTTAAAACAAGATCTCAGGTAAAAATTTCCTGAGACATCCTTATTTACATTAGCATTATGGTTCGTACTTCATTCTTTTCAGAATAGAACAGCCTTTGAAACGTTTTCCATTCGCATGTCTCCGTCGAGTATCTGAGCGGGAAAATCGAGAAAAAGGGAATTTTTGTTATAGGTGCAAAAGTAAGTAACTCAAAAAATAGTAAAAATAGGCCTAACAAAAAATTCTTTAGTTTTAAGTTATGACGTATCACACCCTATGTTTCGACCCAGAAAGGCGTAAAACCATACGTAACGTGTTCTAGAACGCTTCCACTCTAGAAAAAAAGCTTTATTAGTACTTTTTAAATCGAATAATGAAAATACAATCCTA
This sequence comes from Thermobia domestica, assembly GCF_964235325.1. Taxonomy (NCBI): domain Eukaryota; kingdom Metazoa; phylum Arthropoda; class Insecta; order Zygentoma; family Lepismatidae; genus Thermobia; species Thermobia domestica. Next base: position 111,539,147 of record NC_137465.1, on the reverse strand, counting down.
ACGTATAAACATATATGATATATGTAAGGGTTAATGCCGTGCTACTGTTTTTAACCTTCAATTTTTTTCCTGCTCAATAGTAGGCATACCCGTGTTTTGTCAATATTTACTTCAATATCACGAAATCGGGGCTTTTGGCCCGATACTGTAACCAAAACATCACAATTATGTGACCATGTGTGACTTTTAGTAGATACTCAACTATTGGTATGTGCAGGACAAGGGCGCCGTTTTCTGTGTAACTTTGGAGGGCCCTATGAAAGATATGCATTAGTAGAAAGGAAAAATGAACGACTATGTACTGTAGAAATAGGAGAACCTGCTTCAACTTAGCAATTTGGCCCCCTCGTTAGAGGACCATTTCAACTTAGGGGGCCCCAGACCACTAAACCCCCCAGGATCGGCGCCCTTGGTGCAGGAGTAACAACTTATGCGAGTTAAATGAAGTTTTTCTAAATAATCAACCTTCACCTAATAAGAATATTAAGTATTATTATTACTATTATTATTATTAATAATAATAATAATAATAATAATAATAATAATAATAATAATAACAGCAGTTCGGAGTTCACGCATGCATCGGATATATTTAATGAGAATCAAGCAGCCACTAGCATGAGTCACTTCAACATACAGTATGTACTGTAGTTAACCTAAATAGGCTATTTCTTCACTCCTTTGTGGATTTTGGTAGGAAACGAGTTCCTTCTGAGAATCCCTTATGGCTTTGTCTCTATTCTTGTTGCTATTTTTGTTTTGCTAACGGTATTTTTCTTAATAACTACATACTTGCACTACCTAACACAATAATATCGTATTTTAATATATACTTACCTCCGTTTTTCTAAGCAAACTCCAGCACTAGACAAAAGAACACACACAATAACAAGTCAGAATTCGCTCCACAATAACACGAAAACCAGTCGAGCATGCGCAGTAAGTGCTGGAGACTAGCTTCAAACAAAACACGACAGGTGACGCTCACATCAAGAAGAAATGCATCAGTACCGATGCAAAGATCTGCATCAATTGAGTAATCTTAAACCACAACGCATTTATATGTCTCAAATGACCCATTTTTTATTTTCGATCGTTCTCTAGGGTTGAAAATGCTGCGCATCAGTGACAAAAACGAAATTTATACATATTAACACGCCATTTGATGCACGTAAATGTTTCAAATTTCCTATGATGCACTTGTAGTTCTGTGTGTAGAAGTAGAAATCCCTATAAAGAAATTAAAGAAACACAAATCTCAGGGTGTGAACGATATTCCGGCTGAGTTAATTTTAGCTGGAGGCAAAAAATTGTGGAAAAAGATATATAAACTCATCCTCTTTATCTACAACAAGGAAGAATTGCCACAAGAGTGGAAAGAATCAATCATTGTTCCAATCCACAAGAAAGGCGACACAACTGATTGTAATAATTACCGAGGCATATTTCTTCTGTTAACATCCTATCAAATCCTTTCAAACATTCTATTAGCAAGATTGACCCCATACGCAGATGAGATTATCCGTGCGGATTTAGACGAAATCGATCAACTATCGACCAAATATTTACCATTCGCCAAATACTCGAAAAGAAGTGGGAATACAGTAGCCCGGTACATCAACTATTTATTGATTTTAGAAAGGCTTACGACTCGGTTAGGAGAGAAATATTGTACAACGTTCTTACAGAACTTGGAATACCGAAAAAGCTAATTAGATTAATTAAGGCATGTTTAAATGAAACCCAAAGTAAAGTCCGGGTAGGAAAATTTTTGGCCACGAGCTTTCACGTCGAGAATGGCCTGAAACAAGGAGATGCGTTGTCGCTAGTATTATTTAATTTTGCCCTGGAATATGCTATAAGGAAAATCAAAGATAGCAAACAGGACCTAGAGTTGAATGGAGTTCACCAGGTTATGCATACGCTGATGATGTAAATTTAATAGGGGTAGATATGAGAACAATAGAAATGCAGAAGGGGCCGCGGTGGCTCAGTGGTAGAGCGTTCACCTCTGGTGCTAGGGGTCCCGGGTTCGATCCCAGCCCCCGCCAAGTGGACTTTGTGGTGGACAAACACCGTGTGCGTGGGTTTTCTCGGGGTTCTCCCGTTTCCTCCCACTTTCTTCATTCCACCATTTCATTCACTACTCATCATCGCCGTCTCCTTTAGCCTAACCGGCATAACCATGGGACGTAAAACTCAAAGATTTCATTTCATTTCAATAGAAATGCAGAGAAAACTAAATACATGGAAGTACGTCAGGACCATAACACGGCAAATTGTGAATGCGTTAAAATATTAAATAATACTTTTGATAAAGTGGATTCTTTTAAAAATCTAGGATCAATATTAACAGACGAAAATCATATTCACGAAGAAATTAAATATCGACTAAAAATAGGGAATTCGTGTTATTATTCAGTTCAAAATCTCTTGTCGTCGCGAATTCTGTCGAGGAATTTGAAGCTTAAAAAATATATAAAACGATAATCTTGCCTGTTGTTCTGTATGGTTTCGAAACATGGTAGCTTACTCTGAAGGAAGAACATAGACTGAAAGTATTTGAGAACAAAATCCTCAGACGAATATTCGGATCCAAGAGAAACGGGAATGGGGAATGGCGAAAACTTCATAACGAGGAAGTACATAAATTATACGGCTTATCAAACATGGTTAGGGTCATTAAGTCTAGGAGGCTTAGGTGGGCAGGACATATAGCCAGGATGGAAGAAAGTATGAACGCTTTCAAAGTGTTAGCGGTAAGACCAATCGGAAAACGACCATTAGGAAGACGTAGGCGCAGATGGGAGGACAATATTAAGATGGATCTTGCAAAAATAGGAATGCAAAGTAGAAACTGGATCCAGTTGGCTAAGAATAGAAGTCATTGGAGAGCTTTTGTGAACGCAGCATTGAACCTCCGGGTTCCATAGGCCATAGAGTTGGCTTACGAAGCATGAGTAGATGTCCAGGCTGATGCTACAAATAGATGAAATGCGCATTTACTGAAAAGGTAGGTTCCACTGACATTGGGTAGTCTATATAAATCTACTCTTCGTGTTGTAGGACTTAGGGGAGAGGAGGAGATAAGATTTCACATCAGGTTGCGTCACACACAGTCGCACACCTTCATTTTCATTAAAAATGGAAAAAACCAAGAGAAACCAATTTCATCTCACTTTCCTTTGCGGCAGTCGGACACAAATCATCACACTTATCTACAAAAAGCACTTTTCAAATCGGATTATTGGGAGAGCCTCCAGTTCCAATGTTGGGGGGGACATGTCTCCCCATTTCCCCGGAATTTGTGCCCGTACCTACAGCTGACAAGGGAACCTTCCGAAAATGATAGTTGCAGTGAAAGATATGGTCTATGCCAATTGAAAGAGCTGTAACAGAGATGACCATTCCCAAAAAATTAGCTGCCCGTAGCAATAGGTTCAAGAAATATAAGGGGTGGAAGTTCGGGAAACAGCAAGGTTGGACAAAGGGGAAAAGTGCAAATTCCGCAAAAAAGGGGGCACGGCAAAATACAATGCTGACAAGTGATGTATAGAAAGAGACTTGCCACAATACGAAAAAAATGAAGGCCCCCAGTCTGGTTAACAGTGTTGCCAACTGCAATGAAAAGTACATGTTTTGCAAAGAGCACTATATGTAGTGAGTGCAATATTCAGTGTCATGTAGAACATAAGATATGACGTGTATAATCAGTGGTACAATCTAACAAAAGAAAATAGAAAAAAACAGAAGTACGAAAAATACGGAAAAGACGAAGTTGGCCATAATGCACCACATTTGATCACTAGCTGTGCATATTAGAATGAACAAAAGAAGAAGTACATACTATGCAGGAAACCGACGTACCTAGAGTCGAAACGAAAAACGAGTTCCAAAGTTGGCAGCACTGGCCATGAAAATCCAGACAATTCTAATATAGTTATGCCACTCGCTTCACAAAAAGAAAATTCCGGCAAGAGGCATTAGCCTTCACATCATTTGTACATGCTCGTCCACATTGCACGTGCAATTGTTCGATGAGACAATGGTCCAAACATAAGATATATTTGCAGTGAGCACAGCGGAATACTGCCAACCCGTCATACATGGTACAATGATCGCCTGTGAATGTCTCGAAACAGTACTCTAGAGGTGTCGGAACCTTTGGTGGTATTTCTATCACATATCCACACCAGTAGAAAGCAAACATAATCAAAGGCTTGATCTGCTGTGTATTGCTGTCTGCAGTACTATCACCGGCTATATGATGTATCCAGAGTGTCCCACCTAACTCTGCGACTGAAATAGTTTCAAAGCGAAAAAATGTGACACATCCAGTTGTGCAGGAATGTACCCATGTCAGCGGGCGAGAAACTTCTGTGAGACGCAAGTGTCCCCAAGTCCCCCATCATAGGGTCCCAGGGGCCAACTTCAAACTTTCAAATAGCACCATCGGTCGAGTTATATTTCTTTCGATAAATCATGGAATATGCAACAACGCATATCAGAAATATTTACTATATGGGATTTCAAAATGGCCGCCAAAAGTATCTGCTCGGTGACAAGAACAACGTGCATTTTTGGCGGCCATTTTGAAACCCGTGCTTCATATCTCAAGTATTTCTTATAGGCGGTGTTGTATCTATCCAGAGGAATATCATCCGCCCCCTGTTCCCATTTGAAATGTTGCGGTTGTCCCCTGGAGCCTTATGATGGGGACACTGGGGACTTGCTTCTTACAAAGTTTTCTTGGCCTTTGACATGAGTACATTCCTGTGCAATTGGATTTGCAAAATCTCTTTTCGCTTCGCAGCAATTTGAGATCACAATGTTCGATGCCTTGTTAAAACACAACATATATTTGTGGCGGCCATTTTGAAAAACATGCTTCATATAGCAAATGTTTCCTATATGTATTGTTGCACATTCCATGATCTATCGAGAGAGGTACCACTTGGTCCCTCTTGCCATTTGAAAGTTTGAAGTTGGCTCCTGGGGCCCTATGATGGGGATCCTGGGGGCACTTGCTTTTCACAGACTTTTATCATCTCCTGACATTGGTACATTCCTGCACAACTGGATTCAACACATTTTTGTTCGTTTCTCAAATCTTTCAGGTCACAAAGTTTGGTGGGACACCCTGTATATTCCCACATACGACCCAACGATGACATAATGTTTACTTCTGTTATAGGTTGTTGCATTGATGCATTCCGAGTGATGCCTGTTGCCGGAATTTTCTTTTTGTGAAGCGAGTGGCCTAACTATATTAGACTTGTCTGGATGTTCATGGCCAGTGCTGCCAACTTTGGAACTCGTTTTTCTTTTCGACTCTAGGTACGTCGGTTTCCTGCATAGTCGGTGCTTCTTCTTTTGTTCATTCTAATATGCACAGCTCGTGATCAAATGTGGTGCATTATGGCCAACTTCGTCTTTTCTGTATTTTTCGTACTTCTGTTTTTCTATTTTCTTTTGTTAGATTGTACCACTGATTATACACGTCATATCTTATGTTCTACATGACACTGAATATTGCACTCACTACATATAGTGCTCTTTGCAAAACATGTACTTTTCATTGCAGTTGGCAACACTATTAACCAGACTGGTGGCCTTCATTTTTTCCGTATTGTGGCAAGTCTCTTTCTATACATCACTTGTCAGCATTGTATTTTGCCGGGCCCAATTTTTTGCGGAATTTGCACTTTTCCCCCTTGTCCAACCTTGCTGTTTCCCGAACTTCCACCCCTTATATTTCTTGAACCTATTGCTATGGGCAGCTAATTTTTTGGGAATGGTCATCTCTGTTACAGCTCTTTCAATTGGCATAGACCATATCTTTCACTGCAACTATCATTTTCGGAAGGTTCCCTTGTGAGACAACTTTCCAGCATGAGGAGAAGGGCATATCCTCCTCTGACAGTTATTGCAATTTGTGCCCAAGTAGCGGAAGTGGAATTAATACATATTGATGAGACTACTAAACGCACTACAGCACGAAGTTCAGTTTGAAATACTACAAAATACGATTCTTTTTAAAAGAAATGGAAAAGCCAAGAGAACTCAATTTCATCTCACATTCCTTTGTAGTGGTCGGACACACTTATCCCAAAAAGCACTTTTTAAGTCAGATTATTGGGGGGACAGTCCCCCCCAGGTCCAAGATTGGAGGGGACATGTCCCCCTCGTCCCCCCGGGATTTGCGCCAGTGATATTATAAAGGTAACTAGGAAAGTTCCGTCCTTTTTCACCAACCACTTTCGAACATCGATATGTCACTTAAGACGTACCTGCAAGATCAAATATAGTCCCCATCAACATCAACGACCTTCTGCCAACATTCCATTTCGGTAGAACTTGGTGGGCCGTGAAGCAAAGAAGATATCAAGTGCTTTTTGCACCTCTACTAGGGATTTGAACTGGCGTCCTTTAAGGTAATTGTCCATGGAATGGAATAAGTGATAATCGGGCAATGAAATGTCCGGGGAGTATGGTGGATGCAATAGTATTTCCCATCCAAGGCATAGAATGGTGTCCCGGGTCATCATATCCACGTGGGGCTTAGCGTTGTCTTAGGGGTAACAGAAGGACCCCTTTGCGATTCAGAAGTGCTAACGCCCGAGTTATGAAGTTTTCTTAAAAACGATTCAACTGATGACAGTACACAGTTGCATTGATGCTCTGACCTGCTGGTAGCAGTTCCCGATGCACAACCGTTGGTGCCTACATTGAATGTGTTCAAGTATTGGCATTCGAATTCCGCATTTGAGGCATCTTTTCTAAACTAGCCGTCATATCATTTAGGCTTTGATTGGTTCGTTGCATTTGAGTTTCCCAGTAGCGACTCAATATTAGACGTGAATCTACAGCTTAACGTAGCATCCGAACCACATGGACTTGAATCAGGAGTCGAATCCTGGTCTCCCTTGTCAGGGGAGCGTTCGCTGACAATATGCTCATGAAAGAACTCATTTATTCTTTCACTTTTGAAATGAATTTTCACTTTAATCACCTCATTAACATGCTTTTATATTTGCACATTATATGTCACTGCAGCCTCGTATTCAATTCGAACATGACATAAGGAAATTTGGAAATCATACTCTAAATAACTTATCGATATCGTATACTTGATAAGCCTTAAAGAGAATGATGATATTTATTTCTTCTGTATTTCAGTTATTATTTCAAAGAAACAATTTATTTTCAAGGCGCAAGAGATTAATCGTTCCTTTATCCATATGGAATGAAGTCAACTTCCTGAGAGTAAATCTATGCTACATTATCACATGAGTTTAGATTCTGATTAGACTCAACTCTTGAAAAAGTCACTTTTAAGTAGTTTCATTTGTTTGGAACACAACGTGGATCGAATGCAAAGATAATAGTAGATAACTATAAATTTCCCTTAAATAAATTGTAATCGTTGGGTCTGAAAATATGTGAAATACGTTTTAGTTTGAGCTTCTATTTGTATGTGATGACTAAACTCAGCTATTACTTTTACACATGGGTGTAGGGTGCATCTGAAAAGCCAGGGGGAAGCATGACGTCATGCCGTCCCCCGTGCCTATCTTTACCCACTGTAATTTTTTTAAAAGTGGGGGGACGCCACAGATATTTTCGGGAAGTGAGGGACGACGTCCCCCCACGTTCCCCCTGCGCCTTTACCTCTGCTTTTACATCATTCAAATATTTTCTTTCCATTCCAGTGAGTGTTCTATTGAATTCATAGCCACAATATTGCACAAGACGTGGACGTGCCGAACGTCCGTGAACTCCCCCCCCCCACTTTGAGCACTAACGATAAAATTAGTGTCAATCGTTAGTGCATCGTTAGTGCTTCTTAGTGCACCAACCCCTAACGTTAGTGCTTAATTAATGTAAAAGCTGCAAGTAAAAAACCTTTGGGGGGCCAAGTTCACGCTGCCCCCCAACTTCAAGCACTAACGAAATAACTAGTGATATTCGTTACTGCATCGTTAGTGCTTCCTAGTGCACCAACTCGTAACGTTAGTGATTCATTAATGTAGGCTCTAGAGCCAAAACAATGGTACACGCTGCCCCCCCCACTTCAAGCAATAAGGAAAGGAATAGTGTCGTTCGTTAGTGCATCGTTAGTGCTTCTAGAAAATACTACCGTAATAGTTTCGTTAGTGCTTCACTATTAGTGTAGATATAGCCAATTGTAAGTCACGAAAGTCCCATAAGAAATGCATGGGGAATTTTTCATTGCGTTAAATTACCGCCAAATTCAAAAGCACTAATGATCTCTTTTAGTGCAATCGTTACTGCATCGTTAGTGCTTCTTACTGCAGAAACCGCTAACGTTAGTGCTTCATTAGTGTAGGAGTTATAAATAAAAAACATTGGGGGGGCCAAGTTCACGCTGCCCCCTCACTTCAAGCATTAACGATAAAATTAGTACCATTCCTTAGTGCACCGTTAGTGCTTCTAGAAAACAGTTATAGTTTCGTTAGTGCTTTAATATTAGTGTAGTTATGGCTAACTACATATCACAAAACTCCCATAAGAAATGTATGGGGAATTTTTCATTGCGTCGAATTACCGCCGAATACAAAAGCACTAATGATCTATTTTAGTGCAATCCTTAGTGCATCGTTAGTGCTTCTTAGTGCACCAATCCTAACGTTGGTGCTTCATTAGTACAGGAACTACAAGTAAAAACACTTTGGGCCTAGCGTGAACTTGCCCCCCCCCCCCTTTGAGCACTAACGAAACGATTAGTACCATTCGTTAATATATCGTTAGTGCTTCTGGAAAATACTAATAGTTTCGTTAGTGCTTCACTATTAGTGTAGATCAAATCAATTGTAATTCACGAAACTCCCATAAGAAATGCATGGGAAATTTTTCATTGCGTTAAATTACCACCAAATTCAAAAGCACTAATGATCTCTTTTAGTGAAATCGTTAGTGCATCGTTACTACATCTTAGTGCACCAACCCGTTACGTTAGTGCTTCATTAGTGTAGGAACTACAAACGGAAAACCCTTTGAGCCTAGCGTGAACTTGGCCTCCACTTTCAGCACTAACGAAAAGATTAGTACAATTCGTTAGTATATCATTAGTGCTTCTAGAAAATACTAGTAGCTTCGTTAGTGCTTCACTATTAGTGTAGATATAGCCAATTGTAAGTCACGAGACTCCCATAAGAAGTGCATGGGGAAGTTTTCATTGCGTTAAATTATACCCAAATTGAAAAGCACTAATGGCTTCTTGTAGTGCAATCGTTAGTGCATCGTTAGTACTTCTTAGTGCACAAACCTTAGCATCAGTGCTTCATTAGTGTTGGAACTACAATTAAAAAACCCTCTTTGAGCCTAGAGTGAACTTGGCCTACCAGTTTGAGCACTAACGAAATAATTAGTACCAATCGTTAGTGTATCGTTAGTGCTTCCAGAAAATACAAATAGTTTCGTTATTGCTTCACTATTAATGTAGATATAGCCAATTGTAAGTCACGAAACTGCCATAAGAAATGCATGGGGAATTTTTAATTGCGTTAAATTACCGCGAAATTCAGAAGCACTAAAGACATCTTTTAGTGCAATCGTTGGTGCATCATTAGTGGTTCATTAGTGTAGGAACTACAAGTGAAAAACCCTTTGGACTTAGCGTGAACTTGCCCCCCCAGTTTGAGCAATAACGAAAACAATAGTGCTTCTTAGTGCACCAATTCTAACGTTAGTGCTTCATTAGTGTAGGAACTGCAAGTGAAAAACGCATTGGGCCTAGCGTGAACTTGGCAACCCCACTTTGAGCACTAACGAAAAGATTAGTGCCATTCGTTAGTATATCGTTAGTGCTTCCAGAAAATACTAATAGTTTCGTTATTGCTTCACTATTAGTTTAGATATAGCCAATTGTAAGTCACGAAACTCCCATAAGAAATGCATGGGGAATTTTTCATTGCGTTAAATTACCGCCAAATTCAGAAGCACTAATGACATCTTTTAGTGCAATCGTTAGTGCATCATTAGTGCTTCTTAGTGCACCAATCCCAACGTTAGTGCTTCATTAGTGTAGGAACTACAAATAAAAATCCCTTTGGGTCTAGCGTGAACTTGGCCCCCCAGTTTGAGCACTAACGAAAAGATTATTACCATTCGATAGTGCATCGTTAGTGCTTCTAGAAAATAATTATAGTTTCGTTAGTGCTTCACTATCAGTGTAGATATCGCCAATTATAAGTCACGAAACTCCCATAAGAAATGCATGGGGTATTTTTCATTGCGTTAAATTCCCGAACGTAACAGTAACCATTACACTAATATATGGTTATAAGTGCTTTTAAATTTGGTGGAAGAATTTTACAAAATGGAAAATGCTACGTGTCTAAATTTAGCAACGCACGCATCTCAAATACTAAAAAAACGTTTGACATGATTAGTGCATCGTTAGTACCCATTAGTACACTAAACTCTAACGTTAGTGCTTCGATTCAACTCTATATTAGTGAATATTATTTGCAAGACTAAATTGAAATTTTTCTAATTCTACAATTATTGTCCTACAAAGGTGAGATAGACGTCAAAAATCAGTGCATCGTTATTGGTTCCCGAAACACGAAGCATTAGTGTTAGCGCTATTATAGTTTAAGAGTTATAAGTGAATAACTCACTCCTGCTAAATTTAATTTTAGCGAATTTTACAATAATTGTCCCACAAAGGTTGAATAAACGTCAAAGATTAGTGCATCGTTAGTGCTCCGAAAGACACTAAGCATTAATGTTACTGCTATCGTAATTTAGGGGTTAAAAATGAATAACTCGGGGGGGCTACTTTAGATCTTTAAATTTTGTACAATTTTACGCTAATTGTCTGACAGAATTGGACAAAACCAGCGTTTAATCCTCCGCTGAATAAGCACTAATGATAGTGTCATCATAATTTAAGTGTTATTAACGAATAACACGCACGAGCCTAAATTCAAATTTGTCGAATTTTACAATAATTGTCAAGCAAAAGGTAGGATAATCGCTAAATGATCGTGCTTTTTTAGTGCTTCAAAAGTACTAAGCATTGATGATAGTGCTATAATAGTTTAGGAGTTATCAGTGAATAACTCGGACGGAACTCAATTAAAATTTATCGCGTTTTACAATAATTGTGTACAAATTTAAAAACCTTAAGTTTGCCCCGCTCGAGTTATTTGGTAAAACTCCTAAACTGTGACGGAACTGACGTTTCATGAGTGTTTCATGGTGCACTAACAGTCACTAATATTCGGTGGTTATCTTACTTTTGTGGGACAATTAGTGTGAAGTTCGAAAATTTAAATTAATCCTATCCGGATTATTCATGAAAGCACTAACGACAATGCTTAATGTTTTATAGCTCCAACAATGCAGTAAAAAGCGCTTGTGTTGTGTCACTTTTGTGTTACAATTAGTGTAAAACTGTTTAAGTTGAAAAACCTAAAGTTAGACCGGGTTGAGTTTTCATTAATAAGTCAAAAAATATGATAGCACTAACATTAGTACTTATTATTTTTTGAAGCGTTAAGGATGCACTATCCTTTAAGCGTTTGTCCTATCTTTGTTAGAAAATAAATGTTTTTCGATACTTTTAAATTCAGTCTCATCCGAGTTATTCATTAATAATTCCCAAACTACAATTTCACTAGCGTTAGAGGTAAGATAGCATTAACGATAGAGCTAAGGTAGCATTAACGTTAGCGCTTTCTGGAGTATTAACGCTGCACTAACCTTTGACGTTTTATTCCACCTTTGTGAGACAATTATTGTAAACTTCGATAAATTTAAATTTAGCCCCGAGTGTGTTATTCACTTATAACTCATAACTAAGACAGCAATCAGTGTTTAATAGAGCTCTATTAATGTACTACCTACAATAGTATGTTGTATATTTTACTTGTAATTTTGGACCATAATGTATTTGAAATATATAATAGGCAGATTCTGCTAATAGAAGAAAAGAAAGACAAACAAATAATATTTTTATAATGTTAATATATAAAAAATATTCAAATGTTTTTATGTAATCTAATCTTGATGTCGTCGTCATGACAACAGAAATAAAAACAGAATTATTCAGTTGACTAAGTAGACATCTTAAAAAGTTGTGTGGAAGTAAACTGTACACTTCTCCTTTATAATTATTAAACAAAGTGTGTAAAATAGTAATTTTGTGTGCTTAATGGCTCAATATTAACATTTAAGAACCAGACATATCGTTATAAATTGGTGCCGAAACGCCGAGAGAGAGAGAAGAAGTTGTGTCGTTTAGAAGACTAGTACAGCGACTAACATTGAGCCCAACATTAATGTTACTATTTTGAGAAGTGGTAAAGTAATAAATAGAAATGTTATGAGTGCTGCGGATAAAGAAGTGACCGATAATCAGATTACTCATAACGAAATGAATTCTTCAGAAAACGTGATAGACGTCCTGAGGGAAATATCCCAACAAATTAAGGACCAAGATCGACGAAGCGATGAACAGTTTGAAAAGTTAGACCAAAAGATGAATCAACAAATTGGAGATCAAGCTCAACGAAATGATGAAATATCCCAACAAATTGAAAGGTTAGACCAAAAGATGAATCAACAAATTAGGGAGCAAGCCCAACAGCTAGAGCAATTGCAGCTACGTAACGATGGCAAATGCGACCAAGTACAACAACAATTAAGTCAAATGAACCAGCAAATTGTAGTTAAATTCGAGCACTATGATGAAGAAATGGAAAAGATAGTACAGAGATTCACCGAGGTCCAAGATTCTGTAGATATTATAGAAACAGCGGTAAATGAACACGCCAACCAAATTAAGCAGTTGCATGATGAAGTGAACTCTATTAAAGAAAGGTGTATTCACGTAAGTGCAGTGCGAAATGGTGGGCACACGAATGCTGTACATCCTACATCTATCGGTTGGGAATCTACGTGTCATCGCAGAGCAACTTTTGAAGGTAATGAATATTCGAGTTGTAATGAAGATAGTACCGAAGGAGAAAGAAGAATGAGGCAATCATCCCGACAGAAACGTAATCACTACAGGTGTCTGAGGGCCAATACAGGTAAACCGTTACGGTTCACTGAAGTAAAATCACTAAATTTAATGTTGTACTGGAAGACATACATGCGAGGGGGTTCCTTGAAAATTTTGAGGATGAGTGTGAATTAATGGGCGTACTAAAAAATTGTGTAAAAGTTGAAAAATCTAAATTTAGCCCCGAACGAGTTATTCATTAATAACTTCTAAAGTATGATAGTACTATCGTTAGTGTTTAGTGCACTAATGGGCGATTATTAAGCACTAAACATGTGAATAGTTTTACTAGCACTTGAGAATTGTGCGGGGCTAAATTTAGACACAGCATTTTTCATCTTCTAAACTTCGCACATATTTAAAAGAACTAATAACAACATATAGTGTAATGGTTGTAGGATAGTGTAGTGTTAGTAGCTCTTACTGCATAACTCCAAACATTAGTGCATCAACAGTATGGACGGTAGAAAATAAAACTTAGGAGAAGCTAACTATACGCTAGCCAATAAAATCATTCACGATGAGAAGCAGTAATGTTCGGTCTTGGTGCACTAGCAAGTAATAACGAAACACTAACGATGCCACTAGAAGAGACCACTACTGCATTTGAATTTCGTGAGAATTTGACCTAATGAAAGAATCTCCATGTTTTTCTTATGGGAGTTTCGTGACTTATAATTGCCTATATCTACACTAATAGTGAAGCATGAACGAAACTATTAGTATTTTCCACAAGCACTAAGGATGTAATAACGAATGGCACTAATCTTTTCGTTAGTGCTCAAATTGGGGGCCAAGTTCATGCTAGGCACAAAGTTTTTTTACTTATAGTTAAGAAACTAATGAAGCACTAACGTTAGGGTTGGTGCACTAAGAAGCACTAACGATACACTAACGATTGCACTACAAGAATTCATTAATGCTTTTGAATTTGGGTATAATTTAACGCAATGAAAAATTTTCCATGCATTTCTTATGGGACTTTCGTGACTTACAATTGTCTATATCTACACTAATAGTGAAGCACTAACGAAACTATTAGTATTTTCTGGAAGCACTAACGATATACAAACGAATAGCACTAATCTTTTCGTTAGTGCTAAAAATGGGGTGTCAAGTCCACGCAAGGCTTAAAGGGTTTTTCACTTGTAGTTTCTACACTAATGAAGCACTATTGCTAAGGTTGGTGCACTAAGAAGCACTAACGATACACTAACGATTGCACTACAAGAAGTCATTAGTGCTTTTAAATTTGTCGGTAATTTAACGCAATGAAAACTTCCCCATGCATTTCTTATGGGAGTTTCATGACTTACAATTGGCTATATCTACACTAATAGTGAAACACTAACGAAACTATTAGTATTTTCTAGAAACACTAACGATATATTAACGAATGACACTAATCTTTTATTTAGTGCTCAAAGTGGGGGGCTAAGTTCACGCTAGGCCCAAAGGGTTTTTCAGTTGTAGTCCCTACACTAATGAAGCACTAACGTTAAGGTTGGTGCACTAATAAGAACTAACGATGCACTAACGATTGCACTAAAAGAGATCATTAGTGCTTTTGAATTTGGCGGTAATTTAATGCAATGAAAAATTCCCCATGCATTTCTTATGGGAGTTTCGTGACTTACAATTGGCTATATCTACACTAATAGTAAAGCACTAACGAAACTATTAGTATTTTCTGGAAGCAATAACGATATATTAACGAATAACACTAATCTCGTCGTTAGTGCTCAAAGTGGAGGGCCAAGTTCACGCTAGGCTCAAAGAGTTTTTAACTTGTAATTTCTACACTAATGAAGCACTAACGTTAGGATTGGTGCACTACGAAGCACTAACGATAAACTAACGATTGCACTACAAGAAGTCATTAGTGTTTTTAAATTTGGCGGTAATTTAACGCAATGAAAACTTCCCCATGCATTTCTTATGGGAGTTTCGTGACTTACAATTGGCTATATCTACACTAATAGTGAAGTACTAAGGAAACTATACATGTTTTCTAGAAGCACTAACGATGCACTAACGAATGGTACTTATTTTATTGTTAATGCTTGAAGTGAGGGGGCAGCGTGAACTTGGCCCCCCAAATGTTTTTTTTATTTATAACTCCTACACTAATGAAGCACTAACGTTAGCGGTTTTTGCTGTAAGAAGCACTAACGATGCAGTAACGATTGCACTAGAAGAGGTCAATAGTGCTTTTTTATTTGGCGGTAATTTGACGCAATGAAAAATTCCCCATGCATTTCTTATGGGAGTTTCGTGACTTATAATTGGCTATATCTACACTAATAGTGAAGCACTAACGAAACTATTACGGTAGTATTTTCTAGAAGCACTAGCGATGCACTAACGAACAGCACTATTCCTTTCCTTGTTGCTTGAAGTGGGGGGCCAGCGTGTACCATTGTTTTGGCTCTAGAGCCTACACTAATGAAGTACTAACGTCACGGGTTGGTGCACCAGGAATGCACTAACGAATGGCACTAGTTATTTCGTTAGTGCTTGAAATGTATGCCGAAGACCGTAGAAGAAAGAATTTGTTTTCTAAAGCATAACGAGTTTTACTGAATCGACGTCCTACTAGTGGGTTTCTAATTGTTGGTCCTCTTAAGTCTGCTCCAAATAAGCATAAGAAGAGAGTAGTATTTTTTTGCCATAGTGGTTTAATCCGTATGTATTTGAAAATGAAAGTCACAATAATGCCGCATTGTTTTTATTTTTTTAATATATGTACTAATTGATCTACTCGCAACAGGATTAGTTAAAATGAGCCTCCTTCAAATTTGTTCCTTCGTTACAAAAGGCACATAAAATGATCTCTATTTGTAGAGCGCAAAATGTAGCCGGAAAATCTGAATACAAAAGATAAAATGGTCTTTCTAAAAAAAGCAAACAAATTTTCTGCTTAGTACAAAACTGAATGGGTTACACAGATTTATACCTTTGTATATTTGAGTACTACAAAATTAAATAAAATGGCCCTTCTCCGTTTTCTTCTGTAGAACATTCAATTTTATTCCTTCGTTTATTTTAGTAGTACAAAACTGAATAGGTCACCCAAATTTATTCCTCCTTCGGTTTCTCTTTTTTGTTGGTACATAAGAAAATAGTCCATCCAAATTTTATTCGTTCTTCACTGCTTTTTCTTATTTTGCTTGGTACAAAACTAAATATTCCTTCATTTATTTGATTAGTACAAAATGTTAGTTCTTTCCTTTTTCTTCTTGCTACAAAATTGAATAACCACTCAAATTTATCGCTTTGTTTGTTTAAATAGTACAACATGGTCTAGAAATTCTGAGCTAGTTAAAAATGGCATTTCTTCGCTTTTTGTGGTTATTACAAATTTATTCCTTTGTTTATTTGGGTAGCTTTTTTCTGTTTTGGTAGAAATATTACAAAAAGGCATAAAAATCTAAGCCTGTTATAAATGGTTCTCGTTGGAACAAAAGGAAATAGGAATGGTAAAAAAATGTATAAAATGGTCCTTCTTCGCTTTTTTTTCGAATGAGTACAAAAATAAAATAGACCACCCAAATTTATTCCCTCGATTATTTGAATAGCACCAAAAGGTATAAAATTAACCTTCTTCACTTTTTTCTGGTTCGTACAAAGCTAAATAGCTCACTCATATTTATGCCTTCGTTTATTAGACTAGTTTAAAATAATATAAAATTCGCAGCTAGTTAAAATGGTCCTTTTTTCTGGTTAATATAAATTTATTCCTTTGTTTGTTGAAATAATACAAAATGGTATAAAATACTCAACTTCGGTTTTTCAAATTAAATAGCTCACTCAAATGCATTACTTCGTTTAATTGATTTTGTGTTGACACAAATTATAAGTCCTTTGTTTATTTGAATACTCCAAAATAGTGCAATTTCTTTGTTTTTCTCGGTGGTACAAAACTAAATACTCCATTGTTTATTTGAGAAGTAAAATTATAAAATAGTCCTTCTTCGCCCTTCTTCTTAGGTCGGTACAAAACTAAATAGACCACTCAAATTCTGAGCCAGTTAAATGACTTTTCTCATTGGTACAAAATTGAATAGATCACTTAAATTTATTCTTTCGTATATTTGATTAGTAGAAAATGTATATAAATTCTGAGCTAGTTAAAGTAGCTCTTCTTCTCTTTTCCAGTTGGTACAAAGGAAAATAATTCACCTAATCTTAGCTTCTTTTTTACTGGTATTCCTTCGTTTATTGGAGTAGTACAAAATGGTATTTCTCGTTGGTACAAAATTGAATAGATCACTCAAATTTATCCTTTCGTTTGTTTAAATAGTTAAAATGGCATATCTTTGCTTTTCTTCTGATTGGTACAAAAAATAAAATAGACCACTTAAATTTGTTCCCTCTATTATTTGAATAGCACAAAAAAGGTATAAAATGACCCTTCTTTAATTTTCTTGTGATTGGTACAAAAATAAAATTTCGTTTATTTGGGTAGTACAAAATTATACAGAAATATTGAACTAGTTAAAACGGATCTTCTTCATTTTTTTCTGGTTCATACAAAGATAAATACTCCACCCAAATTTGAGTAAAATGGTCCATGTTCGCTTTCTCAAATTTAGCCCTTCGTTTTGCTTAAATAATACAAGATGACATATAATTCTCAGCTAGTTAATATGGCATATCTTTGCTTTCTTTCTTGTTAGTCCATCCAAATTAATTTTTGCGCTAGTTAAAATTGTGTTTCTTTGATTTCTTTCTCATTAATACAAAAGTAAATAAGCCACTCAAATTTATTCCTTCTTCACTTTTTTTCTGCTTGATACAAAATTGAATAGATCACACAAATTTACTAAATGAGGAAACGTTATCTCAATATGTGGTTTCATTTACGAGATGGACCTTTGACCTCGATGACCATTATTTTTGAAACTTGTAGTAGTTGATGACCAATTACTAAATGTGGAAACAGCACCTCAATACGTAGCTCCGTTTAAGAGTTATTCGGGTTTAAATATTTGACCTTTGACCTCGATGGTCAGTACTTTTCTTAACATGTACTAGTTGATGACCTCTAGCTAAATGTGGAAACAGCACCTCAGTATGTCGATCCATTTTCGTGTTATTTGGTTTTAAGTATTTTGACCATTGACTTCGATGGTCATTATTTTTGGAACTTGTAGTATTTGATGACCAATTACTAAATGTGGAAACAGCACTTCAATACTTGGCTCCGTTTCCGAGTTATTAGGTTTTAAGTATTTTGACCTTTGACCTCGATGGTCATTATTTTTGGAACTTGTAGTAGTTCATGAGCAATTACTAAATGTGGAAACAGCACCTCAGTATGTCGATCCATTTTCGAGTTATTAGGTTTTAAGTATTTGACCTTTGACCTCGATGACCACTAATTTTGGGACATGTAGTACCTGATGACCTATTGCTAAATGTGGAAACACCACCTCAATATGTTGCTTCGTTTACGAGTGATTAGGTTTTAAGTGTCATACAAAGGGCGTATCCCACATAAACTATAAGACCCAGGTAAAAATAAGTATGATATTCGTACTCAGCATGGTCGAAAACCCCCATATGCCGATTTTCATCCAAATCGGTTCAAAGAGCGTATCGAATCGCTATGTTACATAGATATTCATTGTCTTAAAATAGGGGTTGAAAAAAAATCTTATGTAATTTCTGCTATGGTAAAATAGGGGTTGGAAAATGTACTCATAAAAGGGAATGAATCTTATGTATTCTCTGCTCTGCTGTGTGTTCGTAGTCTCAGTGTAATTTCTGTTATGTTCAATTAGGGGTGGAGTAAATGAATACACCCCCTGTGCTATGTCCGCTATGTTTCGTAGTCTCTGTTATGGTAAAATAAGGGTTGGAAAATAAGCCGTATTAGATCTGCTTTGTAATATGTGCTATGTTACAATAGAGGGTTGGAAAATATGCTCATAAAAGGGAGGTGGTTGTGTTTATTATCTGCTCTGCTATGTGCTCGTAACTGCTATGTTACATAGTCTTATGCTAAGGGGTTGAAAACGAATACACCTCTGCTATGTGTTCGTAGGGGTTGGAAAATATGCTCATAAAAGAGAACGAGTCCACCCCTAAAATGGAGGTTGTTGTGTGTTACGTAGTCTTATGCTCTGCTGTGTGTTCATAGTCTCAGTGTAATTTCTGCTATGTTAAAATAGGGGTTGGAAAATAAGCCATGCTCTTGTATTAGCTCTGCTATGTTTAAATAGGGGTTGAAAAAGTGATCATAAAAGGGAATGAATACACCCTTGTTATGTTAGGTACTCTTATGTGTTATCTGCTCTTCTATGTGTTCGTAATTTCTGCTATGTTAAAATAGGGGTTGGAAAATAAGCCATACTCTTGTATTAGCTCTTCTATGTGTTCGTAATCTTATGTCATTTCTGCTATGTTAAAATAAGGGTTGAAAAATATGCTCATAAAAGGGAATGAATACACCCTTGTTATGTTAGGTACTCTTATGTGTTATCTGTTCTGCTGTGTGTTTCATATTCTTATCTGTTATCTGATCTTCTATGTGTTCGTAATTAAAATAGGGGTTGGAAAAGTGCTCATAAAAGGAAACGAGTTCACCCTTAAAATGTGCTCATAAAAGAGAACGAGTTCACCCCTGAAAAAGTGTTCATAAAAGGGAACGAGTCTTATGTGTAATCTGTTCTGCTATGTGTTACGTAGTATGATGTTCTGCTATGTTTTAGTAGGGGTTGAAAAATATGCTCATAAAAGGGAACGAGTTCACCCCTTAAAATGTGCTCATAAAAGAGAACGAATACACCCCCTAAAAAGTGCTCATAAAAGGGAATAAATTCACCCCTAAAATGGAGGTCGTAAAAGGCCGTGGGTTGACGGTGTACGGTGCTCAATTTCCCAGGGGCTCGTGAGTTGAGCGATGTTGTCCCAGATCGATCCATTTTCTACTACTGTTTCATAATTTGAAACTAGATCCGGAATCGAATGACGGTAAAATTATTTATCGCGTGTTAACTGATTGCAATTGAGTTATTATGTTTTGTTTCTTTACTGAATCGTTCGAGCGCACATGATGACAATCGGAACCAAAAATACTGAAATCTGAAGTAAATTTATGTAATCTACTATAAGTAACATAGCAACTGGCCAAACCAACTATGAGTAATTAAACAACCTAAACTCAGTATTACTAAATTCTTGCTTATTTGTCATGACTTCGTACAGAAGTTTCAGGCGAACTCCAAGCCTCGTATAGATGCTGTAGTTACACCATGCAGTACCAGACATGTGAGATAAAAGAAGGAAAAGCTGTCGCAGTTTCTGAGAGAGATAGGTTGAAGTAAGTCCTCAGGGTTGTTTATGCAGACAAGGCATGTGATAAGTTTAGTACTGAAGTTACAGTATTCTGAAAATATCATGTTCAGTACGATGAAATATATGATTTAAATATTAATAATAATAACAAGTTTTGGAAATGTGATATATTGAACTAAAATTCTGAGAAAAGGGCAAACGTTATTTATTTAAATTCATAATTAATTTTCTCTATCAGATCGATGTTAAAAGTATATTTTAATTTCCGTTTCTTTCAGCACAACTTACAGTTCATTCACACGTTCAGACATAAAAGGAAATTATATTTTTATGTTGACTCTTTCACTTTATCTGTCCTCAAGCTACACATACTGTATTTCTTCAGCCTGCCTTCGATTCATTAAACTAAGAACTCAACGACCGATGCCTTAGAATAACACTACAGAGATAACACAACGTTAGACAGAATTGACCAACGGCAACGATGTAGATAGGAACTCTCCACGACACTTGATTTTTTGGGACCTAGGCCTTATAAGCATAAAGTTAACACATATAGTTGCATATTCTTTCACCAACTGCGGGAATGAGTTTATCATTACGAAGCGTTCGTACTCCATATCATTCCACCCTCTAAGTTTATCCTAATTTTGTCACTTCCGTGCCGAGCCTCTGTTCGAGTAGTCTGGCCGTCCATTGCCCAAACTCCATGTTCCTGAAGATAGACGACAGTACGCCGAGAAAATTTTCAACGCACAATCGCCAAATGTTCCCGGCAAGTGCTATGTAAACTTACCTATCCTAAGCTCATCCTTCTTTTTCACGCTCTATTCACCCTCTCACATCAAAATCTCTTTCCAATTAAAAATAATTCAATTTCATTTGTTAAGCAACCTAGGTCACGATCCCATTACCTCTGCTCTAAAGATTTTCAGTTTACAAAATCCTGGGATGGGCTTATCAGTTCTAAATCTCCAAATTCTAAATATTACTTGTGTTACAGTATGTCGAGCTATAAGGATTGACAAGACCATACTACATTAAGTAGGTAATACTATGAATATCTTCCTTATTCATATAAAGCTATCGCCAGAAACGATGAGACATATCTTAAGGCTGTGTCGATATATTTCAGATCAAGTCCTTCATTCAGTTAGGCAATTATTATATCATGATAATTATTGCTGACGAAATAAATAGCTCTGTTCTGAAAGTATTGAAGTCAGATGAGATGCGTCTCAGCAGTATTATGCTCCGATGCTGCTTGACCATAAATGTAGTATTGACCGAAAAAACATTGTGTAAATGTGAACTTTTCTGAAAAGTCTTAGTTGAGGTCTTAGCTAAGAGATACAGATTGAAGGCGGCCAGCAGTTCTCTGGACTACTGTTTATCAGAAGTAGTTTGCCGCCGTGATAGATCCCAAGATGTTAATCGCCAGGCTGAATTGTGTAATGTTGAAAAGGCACATATGAACATATAAATTAATGCAAGTCTTCGAGAAGTCCACCAAAATCATTCTTACTGCATTGATTTGGAGATGCCAGTCCATATTCTAATCTTCGATGGTAATCAGACATCTGCGAAGCTACATACTAGAAAAATTATGATTTGGACGTGATTGAAAATTACAGTGTCATTAGCAAACGTTGTTATGGTTGCATTTGAGGTTGAGGGTACTATTAGCAGAGTTAGGTTACTATTAGCGGATAAATCAAAAGGTACAGTCGGTAAGGAAGAAGTTAAAGAACTTACTACAAAAGAGCAGAAAATGCTAATTATGTAGTTCATAAAGTAGAGCGGACCATATCCTTGAGCTGAAGGTCATATCAGTGAATATGTAAAATGTTTGAAATTTATTGTTTAATCCCGCATAAGTTCTACCACTCTAGTTCGACTGTCCTCTGGTTTCGACGGAAGCCAAATTGACGATAGTAAGAGAAGATACAAAGAAGGATCGAAAACAGTAGTAATCGTTTATTTTCGTGGAGTGAGTGAGAATATTAATGGAATGATAAGGTTATGTTAAAGCTGATTTTTAACTTGTTATGATATCACACAGAAACTGCCTTGTTCCATATGTATGGATGTGGCTAATTCTTAACAGGGTATTGAAAACATTGCTATGCCCGAGAAGTTTGCTTCCTAAGGCCATGCTTGAAGATACATAGTTTTCCGAGAGATGATATGTACAAACTCCTTTCTACTATCGAACTAGTAGAAATTACGGTCAACTTTTCACGGTGTTGTTAAGGTACTGAAAGCAAGTTGTACTTCAGTTGGATTAGTTCACAGGAAAAATGTAAATATGGCAAATACATCCTCATCTTAAGGTTTACCGGGCGAACTGGCCAGCAAGTATGTCCGCTTTTTCAACTGGAATATAAATTATACTTCTGGAACCAGGGGTAGAAATATTATTTGAGCCCAGTTTGCTTGTGTAATCACTATGGAATACGCCATAATTCGTAAGTAGGTTAGTATAAAGCCTGGAACTTAGTATTCCTTGAAGGTAACGAATGCGTTGCTTTAGTTTCGGATACAGAAAGTTGTATAAGAGTAGCCGATAACATTTATTCAACACCGATCCAGCTCTAAATTAGCAAGGAGAAAAATTTGATAAGCTGCTAGTGTATCAGACTGTGGCAGGGTATAATAACGTCTTTAGTAAGCCTTATATCGTTATCCATTAATTTATGGAAATCAATGAATTGTTAAATATATTATGGGTGTGATAATACAGACTTTTAGAAAGAGGTAGGTGTTTTTTTTTGTAACCATACTTACTTATATAATGTTAAATCAGATTTCAACGTGTAACTTGTTTCTTAAAATAATTCTAAGGCATGAACTTATTTTAAACCAAATTGATTGATTGGTTGGTTTTGTTTTGTTTGTTAAAGTTTTGCGTCTCCTTTTAGCACCGAGGTATGTTAAACACTATCTACAGAAGGCCTGTCCATGAATTGGCTCCCGGAGCCGAAGCGTGAGTGAGCACGAGCGGAGACAAGAACAGGTGAGCACTAACTTCGCCCCTTCCACTGCATCCGAGAAGTGTTGCCAACCACACATGATGGCAAAAAACCTACGGCCAAGCCTGGTCAGAAATTCGCACGATGTTGAAGCATTGAGCAGACGCTAGCGTGAAATGTGCAGGTGTGCTCTCCACCTCCCCATTTCGAAAGCAGTGACGCGAAAACACTGCAGGAAATAAAATTGATACGTTTTTTGGTCGAGGAAGACGCATGATAGAGGTTACAGTTAACGTTGAAGTAACTAACAAATGAACAAGAAGGAAAGAAAGAAAGAAACTAATATTAAACATATCAGCTTACATACGTAAAAACTACTGCAAAAATCGTAAACGAATTGTTTCAGACCTCTTTACCTTGCTTACACAATTCGTGACGTTGTATTACATTAGCACTCGGTCTGTAACTTGTCATTCGCTTCACGTTTGCTAAGTTGTAAACGTCTTTTGTTGCTAGATTGATAGCAGAACGACGGGAGGTTGAAAATAATAATAATAATAATAATAATAATAATAATAATAATAATAATAATAATAATAAAAGATCATGTTCGAAATATGCATAATACCTGCTTGAGTTCTGCCGTAAATTGCCAATGGATGCTAATGTAGGCAAAGAAACAGACATGAGGAACAATTCGAAAATCAGATTATTTGAGTAGATTGTATTCGAAAATATATTATTCAATTAGAAATCATCCAAATAGTCTATACTTATTAGATTTCCGTAGCTACAAAATATAAACATTGTAATAGCTTTTATAACTTACCACAGAAATCCGAGATCGTAGACAAAGGTCCCAAAAGAAAAACACTTGTTGCACATTCCCAAAAGTTCGAAAAATGCAATCACATTTGCCGAAGCGTACTCAAGTATCTTAACGCCACAAGAGACAAATGTATGACAGTAGCAAATCAAAATTCAAACCAACAGAACACGAAAACGCACAAAGAGGCCGAATGTGTATAAAGTTAGAAACACAGAAAAAAGAAAGTACACTATTAACACTAGTAACTGACAAGTGTTTTGCTTCAAGCCTTGTTCTCTGAGGCAGATGTACCGCACAATTTCTTCGTGTCTCTATGCGAGGTGATATTATTTGCACACAGCTTAGACGTAACAAACATTCCAGGTGATGGTTGGACAACGAACTTCTGTGTTTTGATTTCGTCAGTCGCATTTTTGAAAATAATTGCTCACACACATCCGTCGAACCAAACATTGACATAATATTGGCAGCATTTCTATGCAGTCGCGGAAATCGACATCGAGGGAAATTCCTATAGAACTCTTGTAAATTGCTTTTCTGATGGAATTTCTCTTTAAATTCCCTGTCGCACACCAAGTCTATAAGTTCCAATTGAACATCAGAAGAAGCGTCTGCAATGTTTGTAGAGAATGGGGTGGCAAATACTCTGAAGCTCATCTCCAAACATGTTATGTCCTGAAATCTGGTTTCATACTCGTTCTTAAGGCTAAGCAGCAAACTGCGGTAATGAGTCAAGTCAAGAAGTTTACCGGACTCCTGTAAGGTGCCTAAGCTGGGAAAGTGAACCAAAATCTTGTTTTCAAATTGCTGCGCCCAAAGGGGTAGCTTCATTTTGAACGCTTCGACGCGATTGCACATATTTGTAATTAGCAGATGTTGACCCTGCAATGAGAGGTTAAGAACATTGAGATGAGTAGTTATGTTTGCCAAAAACGCAAGGTTGGATCTCCATTGGTCGTCTTTCAGTTCTGGCACGGAATGATCGTTCATATCGAGAAACATATCAATGTCGTTTAGTAACTGAAAGAACTGGTTTAACAAGTTCCCACGGCTTAGCCAGCGCACCTCAGTATAATAAGGTATGTCTCCGTATGCACTGTTTAGATCTTCGAGGAACGATTTAAATTGGCGATGTCTCAGTCCATGTTTTCTGAGGTAGCTGGTGGTGCGAACTACAACGTCCATGACATCGTTCATCGTTACACTCTTTGCACACAACTGTTCCTCATGCAACATACAATGAATTCTCCTGATATCATGCGACACCCCAAGCTCTTGCAGTTTTTGTTTTAGTCGCGCCACAAACCCTGCTTGCTTCCCAACCATAGCAGGTGCCCCATCGGTCGCTACAGAAACCAGTGCATTCCACGGAAGGCCTGTATTTTCGACACTTTCTTCAACACACGCAAGAATGTCAGCGCCCGTTGTGGTGCCTTTCATAGGTACTATGTGCAACAGTTCCTCTCGAATCTCCAGATCACTATGTACACCACGAATAAAGATAGCAAGCTGCGCAGTATCTGTAACACCCGATCTTTCGTCGAGCGCCAGGGAAAATGCAATAAACGTTTTCGAAAGTTCCGATAGCTGGCTCAAAACATCATCTGCAAGATGTTCTATTTGTAGCGTAATAGTCTGTCGGGAAAGTGGAACCGATTCGAACTGCTGTATTCGAGATGGACAAAAGTCTTCTGCTGATATTACTATACACACTTTTATTAGATGTCCGTCTGTGAAAGGGCGCAACAATCTCGCAATATGCAACGCAATTTTGTAACTCACCCGCATAGAGGCTTCACACTTTCTCTCCCCGTCTTCCTTTTCCGATGCGGCCTTATTCTCTTTCAACTTCTTCAATTCTTCTTTGCGAAGATGTTCCTCAAGTTCCCCGTATTGCTCCACGTGATAAGTATTGTAGTGACGTTGAAGGTTGAACTTTTTAAATCCGTGTAATGTTTCAAAGCACACTATACATTTGGCTACACCGTCTTCTTCGACAAAGAGATATTTCTCCTCCCACTGCGTGTTGAACTTAAGTGTAGGTGTAGGGCAGCGTCGTTTCGCCATCTTACCGCTTTCAACTCTTTACAACGACTGTGCTTGATATAAGCAGATGTACGCAGGGGGAGTTAGTGGCTAGATAACTAACGTATTATGTATGCAGGTGCCAAAACTGGAAGCACGGATGATAGTAGGCTGAGCATAAGTGGCACTAGTCGCAGTCTGCTATACACTAGTAAAGGTGTTTCGTCATGTACTTAATCTTTACTTTTGTTACTACTACTACTACTACTTCTACTACTACTACTACTACTACTAATAATAATAATAATAATAATAATAATAATAATAATAATAATGGTATTATTATTATCATTATTAGTAGCAGTAGTATTAGTATTAGTATTATTCGAATCAAAGAGGGATGAAACTGGGGATTGGAGGAAATTCATAACGAGGAATTGCATAGCTTATACCGCTCACCTAACATTGTTAGGGTCATTAAGTGTAGAAGGTTCAGGAAGGCAGGCCATGTAGCCAGAATGGAAGAAATTAGAAACGCTTTCATAATTTTAACTGAAAACCCAATTGGAAGAAGACCACTAGGAAAACCTAGGCGTAGATGGGAAGGCAATATTAAGATGGATCTTGCAGAAATAAGAGTACAGAGTAGAAACTGGATCCAGTTGGCTAAGGACAGAAGTTAGTGAAAATATTTTGTAAACGCGGCATTGAACCTTCGGGTTCCATAGGCCATAGAGTTAGTTAGTTAGTTAGTTATTATTATCTAAAAGAAATGTTCAAATGTTGTTAAGAGAGAATTACACAGAAGAACTGAGTTCCGACCAAACACTAATTTGCCGGAAGGAAATTCCAGTGCAGTCCAGCCCACTTTAAGCGTTATCCGTGTAACCCACGTTTCATGTTCAAGACATATTAGATGTCCGTCTGTGAAAGGGCGCAACAATCTCGCAATATGCAACGCAATTTTGTAACTCACCCGCATAGAGGCTTCACACTTTCTCTCCCCGTCTTCCTTTTCCGATGCGGCCTTATTCTCTTTCAACTTCTTCAATTCTTCTTTGCGAAGATGTTCCTCAAGTTCCCCGTATTGCTCCACGTGATAAGTATTGTAGTGACGTTGAAGGTTGAACTTTTTAAATCCGTGTAATGTTTCAAAGCACACTATACATTTGGCTACACCGTCTTCTTCGACAAAGAGATATTTCTCCTCCCACTGCGTGTTGAACTTAAGTGTAGGTGTAGGGCAGCGTCGTTTCGCCATCTTACCGCTTTCAACTCTTTACAACGACTGTGCTTGATATAAGCAGATGTACGCAGGGGGAGTTAGTGGCTAGATAACTAACGTATTATGTATGCAGGTGCCAAAACTGGAAGCACGGATGATAGTAGGCTGAGCATAAGTGGCACTAGTCGCAGTCTGCTATACACTAGTAAAGGTGTTTCGTCATGTACTTAATCTTTACTTTTGTTACTACTACTACTACTACTTCTACTACTACTACTACTACTACTAATAATAATAATAATAATAATAATAATAATAATAATAATAATGGTATTATTATTATCATTATTAGTAGCAGTAGTATTAGTATTAGTATTATTCGAATCAAAGAGGGATGAAACTGGGGATTGGAGGAAATTCATAACGAGGAATTGCATAGCTTATACCGCTCACCTAACATTGTTAGGGTCATTAAGTGTAGAAGGTTCAGGAAGGCAGGCCATGTAGCCAGAATGGAAGAAATTAGAAACGCTTTCATAATTTTAACTGAAAACCCAATTGGAAGAAGACCACTAGGAAAACCTAGGCGTAGATGGGAAGGCAATATTAAGATGGATCTTGCAGAAATAAGAGTACAGAGTAGAAACTGGATCCAGTTGGCTAAGGACAGAAGTTAGTGAAAATATTTTGTAAACGCGGCATTGAACCTTCGGGTTCCATAGGCCATAGAGTTAGTTAGTTAGTTAGTTATTATTATCTAAAAGAAATGTTCAAATGTTGTTAAGAGAGAATTACACAGAAGAACTGAGTTCCGACCAAACACTAATTTGCCGGAAGGAAATTCCAGTGCAGTCCAGCCCACTTTAAGCGTTATCCGTGTAACCCACGTTTCATGTTCAAGACATTGGGAATAATTGTTCGTATCATTCAGTTGGAACGTTTCTTTCCGAGTTTACGCTGTTACAGTAGGCCTACAACATTGTGACTTTCAAAATCAGTCAGTAACTATCGAAGAAAGACAAGCGTGTAGCTTCAGTCGTTGATATGATTTAACATTCTTTTTCACTTTTAACAAGCCACCGGCAAGCAACCAGCCAGGGACAATATATTTATCCTTATTAAAAAAACACTCCTTGTTAAAAAAAAATACACTAATGGTAGTCACTAATGGTCACTCTTAAAAATGGAAAATCTCTTTGGCTCTCTTAATATTTTGTTTGATTCTTTGCGATCAAAGTAACTTTAAAAGTGGAGTAAGAAATACTATTCTTCCTATTGATAGTGTAATAGTGGCTTCTAATCTCCACAACCAACCCCTTGCTAAGCCTATTCGTACACACATACATGCATAAGCTAATTTTCTGGAGATAAACTTAGATAACTACAAACAAGTGCTACAGTATTTTTTTTTTCGTATCAACAGATTATCTCTTTACTTAAAAAACGAAAAAACATAATATAACAAACCCACACTCGGATTAAGAACTTGATAATATATATATTGAAAACTGGTTTTCCATTGGGCAAACTAGCAAATTTTTATAAATGTAAGCGATGGTTTGGTTCCACCACATCCTTCTTTAACAAAAGAAAAGAAAAAAGAAGAAAAGGAACGTACATAGTTTATCATTTGATTGCTGTTACAAGTTTGTGTTGTCTATAGTTAACGGTTACCACATTGTAAAAAACACTATACACTAAATAGCAATCAGTTACCATACATACTTTTTTTTTAGTTTGGTAAGCTAGTGATTACCGCCAAGGTTGACAACACTTCCGCTCCTCTAAGGACGAAACCCGAAGATTCACGAATCACGAACAACGATATTTGCACGTAGAATCCTCGTGAGCGCTCACGAGGAGAGTTTCCACTATCTGCTCGCCGTGGCCAGGGCTGATCTACAGTTTAGAGTGGAATTCGAATCGTTCACACTTGAAGTGTCTTCAATCGGGAATCGAATCCTGTATCTTATGGCTCCGCGGCGTAGTCAGTAACACTCTCGTCTTTGGTGTGAGCGGTCCCAGATTCAATTCCCGGTTGGACACTCGGTCGAAAAAGTGTAAAAGTTTTTTTCAGGCCAATCATTCTGAATGGGTTTTTTCTGAGTTTTCCACATTTACACCAGGCAAATGCCGGGATGGCACCTAACACGCAGATTCCAGCCGCTTCCTTTCTTCCCCAATCTTTTTCTTCCATCCATTTTCTCGGAATAGTGTGATCGCCGAGGAACATCATCCCTCATAAGTGACGAGCTAACATGGCCATAGATGCCGAAAGTTCAGAAATCTAATTCCTAATTTCATTTCTTCTGTGCATCAAAGACGTGTGCACTAGAACTAAATTAAACATTATTAGATGCATTTTTCTGTTCATTATCGTAATTTAAATTTGTAGTGACTTTTAGAATATTAATAGAATGTTGGAAAGTTCCTTCCTTCCACTGTCAGATATTAATATAATTAATAGAATTATTAACAACTGCAAGAAAGAAACAATTAAAAATAAATTATATTCTTGTTACTGGGATATATTGTTATTTTAAGCACGTCAAAAATTCAAGAATGGAAATATTCATGCGTAGCAACGAGAACATTCATTTTTACGTCTTATTCACTGACTTATTTAGAGCTAATTGTATCTAGGCCTATCCATACTTCTAGCTGAGATTAAGACTCTGACTTATGCATCTACGCATGGTTCAAATCGAGACTATGACTAATTTAGCGCTAATTGCTTCTAAGCGTGGCTCGAGCTGAATTTATAGCCGTAATTTAATATTATTTGTTATACGAACCGTATATGTATACTTCCTAATTATTAATGACTGCAGCTGCATAAAATTATGAAAACCTTCGTAATGTCAATGCAAGTAATTAGATGAAATACTGAAGGTGCTGACTAAAATTGAAGTATTAAAGGTTGGAAGAAGTTTTTGCTGGTATTTCCACAATACTTAGACATCTGTTAAAGTGCATTTTCAAGATGAAGATTCAAATTTACCTGCAATATTGATGGCGAAGCTTTGAATTCTTAGTGTTATCTATTGGATTTTAGTTCAGGTACAGCTGTCATTTAGGTTTATAGATATATAGGATAA
This sequence comes from Thermobia domestica, assembly GCF_964235325.1. Lineage (NCBI taxonomy): Eukaryota > Metazoa > Arthropoda > Insecta > Zygentoma > Lepismatidae > Thermobia > Thermobia domestica. Next base: position 111,508,660 of record NC_137465.1, on the reverse strand, counting down.
TTCATTGTTTGTAGTGCAAACTACGTTAGCTGTTGGGGCCGCGGTGGTTTAGTGGTAGAGCGTTCACGTCTGGTGCTAGGGGTCCCGGGTTCGATCCCAGCCCCCGCCAAGTGAACTTTGTGGTGGACAAACACCGTGTGCGTGGGTTTTCTCGGGGTTCTCCCGTTTCCTCCCACTTTCTTCATTCCACCATTTCATTCATTACTCATCATCACCGTCTCCTTTAGCCTAACCGGCATAACCGTGGGACGTAAAACTCAAAGATTTCATTTCATTTCATTTTTACGTTAGCTGTTACTTAGGATTACCAACAGAGACGTCATTTGGGAAGGGCAAGGAGCAATACCTCCCCAATGAGTGTGAAAAGTACATATTGTTCATCGATTTTGTATTAATATAGTGAAAAAACATGAAATTCTTATCTCGGTGGCAAAATCTCAAATGACGTTATTGGTTACCAATATTCCACACTGAAATACTTTGGTGGGAGGTAAATCTTCCAAACTGGGACATAATCGTGGGAGGGTTACTTTCACTCCTTTCATCGGTAGAGATTACCTAATCATCAAAACAGCTATTCTTGTTTCATTCTTGTTTGATATAGTCATGTTGGTTAGAAAATAATGCACACTTTACATTGAAAAGTTGAAAATGAATTGTTTACCGTGACGTGACCTACCCTGCTAATATTCAGGAGTAGATTGTATGTGTGATTCTTAGCATAAAAGCAGTGGCATCTCGTGACATAATTTTTCAGTAGTTCATACTCGTTAGAAAATTCTATTCTGGAATTCTTTCAGTATTCTGAATAAGAAAAACTATAAACATCAATGAAAGTAACCATATGTATATATATTTGCACATAATAAAAAGTACAAATTTATAAACAAACGCTCCATTTCATTCGTATATGAAATTACTTCTCATGGTCTGGGCAATCAACTTGTCAATAACTCTTCTGAAGTTTAGTTTTTCAATTTTTTTTTCTCTGTTGATACTATAGCTAATGCGCTTAGACTATTTTGAGGTACGGTACTCCTTTAAATGCTTTCGTATTCTTTAATATGGTAACACAACTTTCAGTTTCCGAAGTCAACGTTGGATTATTTGCTATGATTTTCAAGAATTTTGTTGTATGCCATTCTCTTTCTACAGACCCACCATCAATTTCACAACTAAATGTAATCTCCATTAGTATCAATACTACAAACGTCTGGTATCTCGTATATTTGAAGAGCTTCGTGTCTAAGCGGTTAGCGTACGTGCCTTTGGCGTGGGAGACCCAGATTCGATTCACGGAGGAAGCTCATGTGGTTCGGATTCCATGTTAATCAGTAGATCCCGTCTCATATAGCCTCGCTGCTGAAAGGGATGTTAAACTCAAAATCAACTCAACTCGTCTATTTGAATTGCCATGTATGCTCTTTAGTGAAGTGGACTGTTAACAGTATACACGAAACATGCAATGTATGAATTTATTATGATAGTTGCAGAGGCACCTTTAAATAGGAACGCTTTATCCATGTACTTTTGCATTGTTATCTCAAGACACTTCACTACTGTTCCGCCCTTCTCCAAAGAAAGAAACCTTTACGGTTACAGCTGAACGTACGTTACTGCAAATCTCAATACTCGTCTTTTTCTCCTTTGCATGTGTTAAAGATGAACGTTGAAAAAAATCAATTCCAAAATTTCCTTCAGGTTCGCACAATAGCCTGCAAAAGATAAGATTTTATCATACTGGCAATATTACTAAGTACCTCATGTTTCGATAAGCTATTCGTTTTTAGAAAAAAACGTTAAGCTAGGTAGAAAAAACGTAGCCTAAAGAAAAAACAGAGATTATATATATTTAAAAAAAAACTCTTGAAAATAAATTAAAATTTAATTGTCTTCTGCATTAACTTAAAAATCTCTGGGGAAGGGTTTTAAACCTCCCATTCCCCTTGATACGACCTCGGAAAGTCGTAATTTTGTTTGTTCCATTAGTGTATTTTCATTACGAGAAATTGAAATAAAAAGAAATGTAGATAACTGATTGAAAGGATGAGTTATATAGAACTACGATATTCTTCTATATATTTTAAGTTGCAGTTCATTGTTCGATTCTGTTTAAAGCTCCACGTTACTGTATATTAGTCAACAACAGTTCTGTGAACGCTGCTCGTGCAAATCTTGATTTGAACGTCAGGAGACCGCAGTTCCTTCCCTCAGCTGCTCGCGTTACCGTTCCGTACTACACACAGAGCAGCCTATCACGCTAGCTGCTCTTGTGAACGTGGTGTGATGATGGAATGCACATACGCAAGGGGTAAAGCAAGCGAAAAATAGAAACGAAACGACAGTTAATAATATTCTAAATAGTATTAAATATCTTAAGGATCAACATACAGCCCACGATACTTTGTGGTTCACGTGCTCTTGCGAAGTGCACAAGGCGACGCCACTGTATAAAAGTCTAATAAAAATAGTAATAAAAATAATATTTAAGAATACTGCAATGAGGATAGGGTGAACAAAAACAGGATTTAAACTATTTTCATGAATGAAACGGTGGGACAAAATGTAAACTGATGGAACAGCAAGACTTCTTCAGTCAAAACGGGACCTAAGGTAACCCTATCGTTACCTCTTGCCATTTTCTGTACATAAAATTTGATAAAAGTAATGTTGCTTAATTTCATAATCATGCAGCTAAACCTTAACATGCTACATGTATATAAGCGTGCAGATCTTTATTCCCTGAGTTAAACGTAAAATAAAAATTAAATTAGGAACAAATTTTTACGACTATGCATAACAAGTTTATTACTTCTGCTAGTAAATGTTATAATTGCGATTTTTGGTAGCTTTAGTAGTCGATCGTTTCCCATTTTTTCAGATGTTCCAGAGCCAAATCACCTGTAGGTTTCCCATTTGTATTAATCTATAAATATTAACTTTCCACCATTTTAATTAATTTATTCATTTGCACATATCTTCCGCTCTTTATTGTGTTCTCTTGTCTTTCCTTTTACGTATTCGTCAATTGGCATATCTAATATCTAAGACATTGTTAGAATAGCAATTTCAAGAACTAATTATCGTGGGTACAAATCGACAGCGATTGAAATACATACCACAGAACCTTAACTGATAAATGAATAAAGAGAACAAATTTTATTTATTTTTCAGGTTAGAATTTTGTGAAAACAAACTTGTCAACTCTTCAATTGTGAAATGATGGACAATTTCAGAAACAAAAATACATTTATGAAGGTGTTTTAATCTGCAAACAAGGAGTGGGAAAGTAAAAGTAATTCATTTGGAAACCTGTAAGAAAAACGTTTTCCTTTGAATGGTGAAAATGCTGACCTTAACACATTACTGTTGTATGCTGGTATAACTACAGACGTTACTCGTGAACAGACTGTGACAATCTTAAACTGTTTTTAAATTACACTTTGATCATCGTAAGTAACTGCTAGGAAGTTAAAAGCTACTGTGTTCATTGAATTTATTAAATAAAATTATTTTTGTTATACATATAATTTTGTCTTAAATGTTTTATTTAAAACTGTTCGTAATAATAATCTGTTCAAGACAATACTATACTACTACTACTACTACTACTACTACTACTAATAATAATAATAATAATAATAATAATAATAATAATAATAATAATAATAATAATAAGAAGAAGAAGAAGAAGAAGAAGAAGAAGAAGGACTTCCGTTTCACTGTGTGACACTACAGGATACTTTCAAACAATGGGAATTCAATACTCAAAGTACTACATCCATAACTATAGAATGTTATAGGAGAATAAGACCAAAGACAGAGCCTGTTTCTCGGATGTTGAATCCATATCATAAAGCCATTCTTTCCAATCTTTTACTGTCTTTGCTCTATGGAAATTAATATTCAAACCGGTATTTTTAATTGATGTCTATCACTTTCTGTTGCAATAAAGGAATACAATCAAAGGGAAAACATTTTCCTGTGATACTAAATCCTTTTCAAAAAAGAAGTTCCTTGTCACTTTCCGCTTATGTTCTATTCAATATGCGATCAATGTTGCAACCAAAAAATATCGTAATTTTCACCACTTCCGGTTCCAACAGATAGATAAAAGTGTAGACAAGGCCCATTCTTAGGATGCTGAATTCGTTTAAAAAATAATAAACACTTTTCGAAATCTCTTACCAATTTCGCTCTTGGAAATAAATATTGAAACCGGAAGTTCAAGTAAATTCCGACCATTTCCGGTTGTGGTAGAGTGTTGCGAGTGCTGATTGTACTTTCTCTTGAGACGCTGAATCGATTGATAAAAACCGCTTGTCTCTATCTATTACAGTTCTTTTCTATGACAATAAACGTTCAAATCAGAAATGATAGGTTTCTGAAATTCTGATTTGAATACAAGGTTATCAAAGGAGATGCAACTTATTTTTGGGACGTTGAATTGATTGCAAAGACAGCTTCTCGATATTTCTTACTACGTGGTAGTAAGAAACCGCTGTGGTAGTAAATATATGATACCGCTTTTACTATGTGGTACTTAATATTGAAAACGGAGGTACAAGTTAATTTCAGCCACTTCCAGTTTACGTAAAGTGTTGTGGACAGGAGTAAAAGTGGATTTGTAAAGGTAGGGAGCGCATGAAGTAGGGAGCGCAGTCTCCCGTGCCTATCCTTGCCCATTGTATTTTTTTAGTAAGTGGGGGACGTAACACATATTTTCTGGAAGTGGGCAGTAGATATCCTCCCGCCTTCCCCCTCACTTTAACCCCTGATTATGGGCCATGAGACTCTAAATCGATTGCAAAAAAAAATCTTTTCGACATCTATTACCGTTTCAGTTCTATGGGAATCAACATCGCAACCACAAAAAAATTATTTCTAACACTTCCGGTTTGTATAGAGATTTAACGCAGGAGATGGGACTTATTCTTGGGAAGCTGAATTGATTGCAGAAGATAGCTTCTTGACATATTTTACCGTTTCTGCGCTATAAAAATCAGTGTTCAAACCGAATCTTTAGTAGTAAATCTCAACAAATTTGGGTTTTAGTAGAGTTGTGCGACTGGTGACGATATATTCTCCTGAGACCCTAAATCGATGTCGCTCTCTGTTACCTGTTTTGTTCTGTAGCGATAAACGTTGAAACTGGAAAAGATTAATTCGAACCACTGCAGGTACTCGAAGAATGTTATAGGTAGTGATGGTGTGTTCTCGTGAGAAGGTGTTTTCCGTGAGGAAATTATTCGCACGTGAGCAAGTTTCGGAAAGAAGAAGATTGAATCTGCCTCCATTATGAAACATAAATCATAGACAAGTAAATTGTAGGGACAGAAAAAACCCGAAGGCATGCACCCCTTTACAAAAAGAAAGAAACAGCCCAACGCAAAGAATGAACAAGGCTGTGCAATCTATAAAACTTATATGAGAGCAATGGCAAACACTGATATCTAATCTTCAAACATAAACAGAATTCCTGTTTGAAATTATGACAATCATGTAATCACATAATATAATGATTAATCTACGTATAGAAGATAAAATACAGCCATACATCTAAATGCAATGGGATGCAAAGTAGTCATGGATGAAGTTAAGAACTTAGCCGAATGAGAAAGAGTTGATTTAATTATTTTACATAAAACAAAAAACTAATAAACATGAAATAATTGGAGACAATAATAGCTAAAAAAAACACTCACACATAAAGAAACCAAACTAACTTTATAGCCTATGGAAAACGGAGGTTCAATGCAGTGTTCACAAAAGCTGTCCATTGAATCCTGTCCTTAGCCAACTTGATCCAGTTTCTACTCTGTATCCCTATTTCTGCGACATCCATCTTAACATCATCCTGCCATCTGTACCTAGGCCTTCCTAATGGTCGTTTTCCGATTGAACTTCCAGTTGAAATTTTAAGAATCTTTCTACTGTGCAGTATTCTACTATATCGTGACATTACCGTAAAGTTTCTACAATTACAAATTCATTGGACGATTTAAATTACTGTTAAAATCGAATCATTCCAAAAGCTTTTCTAATTGTCACTCAATTCAATAATATAACCTCAAAGAACATTTGATTATAACTGTACATTGCCAGGTAAGTATTTATAAAATTATTACATTCATTTCATCATTGTAAAATTAGCCAATAAACAGAAAACTAGCGTTCCTATTACCATAATGATACAATGATCTAAAACTTCATCGTCCTCTCCTAACAAAACTATTGAAGATCACTCTTCGAGGTCAATTAGTTCAGAGGTGGAAGAGCAAGCAATTATCATTGGAAGCTAGAGCTGTCTCCAGGCCGTTCCGGACTTGAAAGTTGAGACTTCATCGCAGCAGAAGCAGTCCAGGCCACTATCCAGATGTTATCATCGAACCGAATTACAACAATTCAGCCATCGTTTCAGGCAGATTTGACAGGTGACGAAATCCTGTCGTCAGTATTAGTTTGGTTACATCAATTGCCAGCCAGGAAGTTGAACAGCACTTCGTAGAGCCTACCCATTATTTGGAACAACTACAGCATTATTAAAAACGAAGGATAATTATGGCAAGTACTTATTTCCTATCTTAATAGTTAAATCCCTTCTATCCGCCTTTTACTTTCTACACAATCTAGTCTCTATTTTATTATTTTGAAATTTTTGAGTTTCATTTATGTATTAAAGCATAATCTATCAGGCTCAGGTGGGCAGGTCATGTAGCCAGGATGGAAGAAAGTAGGAACGTTTTCAATGTCTTAACTGGAACACCAATCGGAAAACGACCATTAGGAAGACCTAGGCGCGGCGCGAGGACAACATTAAGATGGATCTTGCAGAAATGGAATAAAAGTAGAAACTGGATCCAGTTGACAAAGGATAGAAGTCAGTGGAGATCCTTTGCGAACGCGGCATTGAACCTTCGGGTTACATAGGCCATGGGGTTAGTTAGTTAGTTTTTAGTTACGATAATCTATCATCATAACAATTAAGTATTTGTTATCAGTTCTCATTCCCATTTACATTCCTTTGTTTAAGTAATTTATCATAATTCATGAGTGAATTATAGGTCAATATCGCAGCTAATTGAATCGACGACTCGCACCCGCTGAGTAAATTTTGATCTTACTTCGCTCTTTTTTAAAAAATAAATTAAAATACAAAACAAGTAATTTGTAAGTACTGAATTGTCTAGTTTTCAATTTCGTCTATCGTTTGTTTGTATTAAGAAACTTAGACAGCATAAGTTTCCATTTTCTTTTTAATTTGTTTAGTAAAGTTTACTACAGAATATATAAAAAAATTTTAAATTGTATTTGGACCATAGTAAAGACTCTTTTTAACTACCAGATTCACATCGAACTATAAGAATCGATCGATTCATAGACTAACGATGATGGTAACAATCATAATGTACGAGTATTTCCTCAAACTGAAACCCTGAAGCATTTTAGCAGATTAAGGGATAGGTACATATATTGAAAATTTTAATTTTTCCAATAATTCTGTTTCATTTTTTTCCTCCTACACATTACTGCCTGCCCTCTAGTACCAATTTCCAATGTTCCTTTAGGGTACAGGAATGTAGCTACTACTGACAACAGAAACATCGGGAATAAAGCAGATATGTTGCTTGATAACTATACATAGCTTGTGACTTAGGTGTAATGCTGTCATCACGTTGAATTTTGTTTTCCCTAAATAATAATATTGTTGGGGAATTTTTTTTTCTGTTGAGCTGAAATCCCATTCTATATACAATGGACCTGAACGGACATAAGCATTTTGTTACTTTTTCACATTGTATTTGTTCTGTAAAACATGAGCGTAGTCATATTAGGAGTAGGCCTACATCTGTGACCATCAATGGAACTATGCACTGTACGCAATGCATGGCAGTTCGCATGTTATCATTTCTTTCAAATAACTTTGAATCTACTAAATGCCTTTCTTTGCTCTGCTTTGTACGGCTGTACTAACGGAATTACATTATACATACCGGTACGTTTAATAGAATCTCTCGCCATTGGCGTAGAGTAATGATGATTACAATTTCCAGTAAAATATTTCTTATACTCATATATGTCACATTGTGTTCAATTAAAAATGATATACAGCTTACAAGGGACATCACCCAATTGTCCGGCTCGGATTTCAATGAAATTTTTCTAGCTGATAGAGGATGTATATGTATTATTTCTGATGACAGAAATTTTTGCCATGGTGCATGTTTTCTATTTTTTATAATTTTTTAACAGTTGTGATGTGCTTATTAGAGATTACTGCAGAAGTCTTTTACTAACCTTTGTAAACGTAGCGTTAATGAAAGAACAACCATGTAGATACATATAAGGCCTAGGGGGAAGTTGTATGGTAGGTATGACCTTGATCATTGTATAATCAGGAAGACAATGGTGAAGCTAGTTTTGAGATACACTTATTTGGGGAAAAGTTACAGGCATTTAATTGTTCACTTACTACGTGCGAATGCGAAAGTCCCTTACCTTCGCTTCTAACCCGCGTATTAATGATAATAAGTGGATAAAAGCTTCGGTAATACATATTATGCCTAAAGAGAAGTGATACTGTAAGGGTATCCTTGATGGCAGCCATCTTGAAATCCGCCATTTTGAATTAAAGTGAAGTTTGAAAAATGAAAACCATACCATGTGACACCTCATTTTAATAGCAAATTTTCCCAAAAAGCCAATAGTATACTTATTTTTGTTCTATAATTAACCAGTGTGAATTTAGGACTACTTATAATGTGCACCAAACGTCCATTATTCGATCTTTCAAATTGGCAACATTCCTAATTTTCAGCGCATGTTTTAGGATTCCAACTGGCACTTTGCAGTTGTGGCCATGGCTCATGTTTTTTAAATGTATTACATTTTTTTAAGAGTTGCGATTTGTCAATTCATGAATAGTATTGGGATAAGCATCCAGCAATCTTTTTGAATTTTGAAAACTTGCCATGTAATTATTTATTTCCTATACCTGCCCTTCAAAAACTCGTTTACTGACATGAATCATCGCACAACGAAACAACTCGAACTTTGCATTCAAGTGATACCGAAGACGTAGCTTGTGTAGTAGATGAGACGAAAAATCAAATGAAAATTCACTTCAAAAAGGAAAACGAAATATGATTGTTGTGTAAATCAAGGGTCTTTTGTTTTGTTTTATATTTATTTCTTTATTGTATATTTATTTATTTATTTATTTTCTATAGCAATTGTTTAGCTAGTCAGACAAAAAGTCATTCGTTTTCTAGCGATTGTTGTCGATGATTGTAAAATTTATAATCAGTATTAAGCAAGTTAAATTTACCTGTTTTCATATTATGTTTATGGTACAAACAATGTTTTGGGAACAGTCATATAATGCCTCTTTGATATTTTCTAGCATTGCTGCTGTTTCTTAAATGTTGTATTTATTAAAAATATTTTATTGTTTGTTGTTTGCCCAAGATGTAGGCTACATTTTCTGATAAATTTTTTGTTCGTATAACACCAATTTGTTATCATTTCATTTGTATTTCTTCACGTCAGACAGGTTCATAGGTTCTTCATGTATTCTCGTTTAAAATAAATAATTACATTGCAAGTCTTCAACATTCAGAAAGATTGCTGGATGCTTATCCCAACACTATTCATGAACTGACAAATCGCAACTCTTAAAAAATGTAATAAATTTAGAAAACATGAACCATTGCAACAATTGCAGAGTGCCAGTTGGAATCTTAAAACATGCGGTGAAAATTAGGAATGTTGGCAATTTGAAAGATCGAATAATGGACGTTTGGTGCACATTAGAAGCAGTCCTAAATTCACACTGGTTACTTATAGAACAAAAATAAGCATACTATTGGCTTTTTGGGAAAATTTGCTATTAAAATGAGGTGTCATATGGTATGGTTTTCATTTTTCAAACTTCACTTTAATTCAAAATGGCGGATTTTAAGATGGCTGCCATCAAGGATACCCTTACAGTATCACTTCCCTTTAGGCATAATATGTATTACCGAAGTTTTTATCCACTTATTATCATTAATACGCGGGTTAGAAGCGAAGGTAAGGGACTTTCGCATTTGCACGTAGTAAGTGAACAATTAAATGCCTGTAACTTTTCCCCAAATAAGTGTATCTCAAAACTAGCTTCACCATTGTCTTCCTGATTAAATTCTAGCCCGAAATTATGTATCATATTACCCTATCCCCATTAAAAAAAACTTGACCTTAATTCAAAACGGCGGATTTTAAGATGGCTGTCATCAAGGTCATACCTACCATACAACTTCCCCCTAGGCCTTATATGTATCTACATGGTTGTTCTTTCATTAACGCTACGTTTACAAAGGTTGGTAAGGGACTTCTGTAGTAATCTCTAATAAGCACACCACAACTGTTAAAAAATTATAAAAAATAGAAAACATGCACCATGGCAAAAATTTCTGTCATCAGAAATAATTCATATATGTCCTCTATCAGCTAGAAAAATTTCATTGAAATCGGAGCCGGACAATTGGGTGATGTCCCTTGTTAGTATCGTACTTGTTCAACTTTATTTTTAGAATTGGACATCACTAATGTAGAATGTTTGATCTTGTATAGTGTCTTAACGTACAATACGCATAATAATATTGTAAATGACACATGAGGCGGTTGAAATTAGAAAATTTTGGGCTTGACGGAGACGTGTCAACAAGTTGATGATACTTTAGTGTTGCTGGTGTTCCAGTGCAGACAAGTAATTCAAATTCTTTTCTGAAGAAGCTAAAGGCTTTGTTGCTATAATTTAAATCAATATTGAGAGCTCAAAAATTTATTCCGTTTTATTTTAAGTTCCAAAATACATCTAGAGATATAGTGTTGCCACAGTCCTAGCTCTGGAGTGGAATGAAAAATAGTACCAAATTGAAACAGAAAGGGCTGAATTCATTTTTTGTCAAAAAGTAAAATATTTTTTCCCACGTATGATCACCCCTGATCTAACTTTAGGCCTATACATAAAGTTTGTTACAACCCGTCGATATAGATCTTATATTTATATTTTTTATATCTTATATTTTGTATCTTAGATCTTATATTTTGTATTTTTATATTCGTCAATATGGCGTCACTAGTAAACAAGTTAGCCCGACAAGGCGGCAACTACGTCAATGTATTTTTTTCGTGCTATACCATTGCGTTGGGAGGGACGATTCCGGGCGCCGAAAGTACGGGGCGCAAAATTCGGAAGGAAAAAATATAATTGAAGGAAAAAGTAAGAAAAAGTGCTCAAAATCCAGGAAAACCGGGGTTTACTTTTAAAAATTTTATTACGCTTCGCGCCAACCATAGTGGCGCTTTGCGGCTAGTCTATTGACCTAAATCATATGTACGGGGGCGCCGTCGTATATTCTCGCCCAGGCGCTGATTTTCCACGATACGGTACTGTTGCTATTATTGTTTTGATGTAGAATCTTTTCAACGACACATAAACTATAGACTTACTTCAGCACCCGCTGGTCTTCTTCAGAACATGCAACATTTGCTTCAACGTGTGTGTACTTTTAAAAAAAAAATCAAGCTAAAATTTCCACCACACTGCTTTTTTTCTCGTCTCCTTCCTGCTCGGCGCGGATGCGCCCATCTAGCGTCATTTGTTTCCCGGTATATTTCGAATTACGAATTTTCCACATGAAGTTTGTAGCGTTATGCGTTGCAACGTCACAGAATGTATATTCACCAGCATTTCTTAAGAGTCCAACACAGTATGAGTAACGTGAACTTTTAAAAATGTGACAATATTTGTTAAATGGTGCTGAATTGGGTAGAATTGTATCAACTTTTTCACAAAAGGGACTGAAAATGCCAGCGTGGTACCAACGTGCCAATGAATGACAAAAAGGGCTGAATCTGGAACAATACTACCAAATGTGGCAACACTGTAGAGTTTGTCGAACGTTTCATATTCTAGTGTTCGAATCCTTAACTACTACCTTATAATAAGTTCGCATCTAATAATCTTCAGGAAGAATTGTACATTTTATAAACTTTCAATAGTATTTGCTGTTACTGTTAGTCAATTAACAATATTACATTCCGTTGCTAAATTGGGTGTATTTATGCTAAAAGTTATACGTACAGTTTTGTGGTATATGTTTATCTCTTTTGTATTAAATTTTAATGTCCATTTAAACTGCCATCTAGACATAAGCCTTTGAGGTTCCAGAAAGTTTCAGCAATAAACTTCGTAAACGAGCTTAAACCGATGGACTCAACTGGTATTTATTTGTCCGCCTGTTCCACGATTATTAGTTTCATTTATCTTCTTTAACCTTTTTAAATCAGTAATGCACATACGACCCCTGAAAGGTATTCTCAGCATGTACTATGTATCTGGGGGGATGAGGGAGACAACTCCCCTCCAATCTTGGAAGTGGGGGATATTCCCCCTAATAATCCTATTTGAAATATGTTTTGGGGGGAGAAATGTGATGATTTGTGTCCAATTGCCACAAAGGAAAGTGAGATGAAATTGATGTCCCTCCAGAACAAGTCTCAAATCTGCTCGCCTCCTAATGTTGAAGACAACTCTGCTCTCCGATCCTCCACTGCATTGTTTTTCAATTTTATAAATATTTTGAACATCGCTTTACAAAAAAGTTATGAGAATGATCTCCCCCCTCCCCAATGTTGAAGACAGATTTGCGCCGCTGCTACTGCTACAATGAACATAGCTTATAAACTATATGAGATAGAGACATGTGGTTTCTTCCAAAGTGTTCTATGTCTCTCAAAAGTTTATTGTGAATCACATTTCCCATATGCTCCTCCAGTTGTCGTTAGGATATTTGAGCTCCATCCATACACACTGCAGCATATCAGCATCAACCTTTTCGAGAAAAGCAGCAATTCCTGTATGAACTGCGGGAAGATCTTAACAAAGATTTCGTAGACAAGATCATGGACGTATCCCCCAAGGAAAAAAAGTCCAAGGTAGTGATATTAGGGATGTGGGGGATCAGGCAATTGGTTCACCTTAGCCAATCCATCTTCCATGGTAATGGGATTCAAAAGATTCCTAACATCTAGAGACCAATGAGGAGATGCTTCATCGTGTTGGAAGGTTATGTTTGGCTGCAGTTTCAACGAAATGAAAATGAAATGAAATCTTTAGTTTTACGCCCCACGGTTATGTCGGTTAGGCTAAAGGAGACGGTGATGATGAGCGATGAATGAAATGATGGAATGAAGAAAGTGAGAGGAAACGGGAGAACCCCGAGGAAACCCACGCACACGGTGTTTGTCCACCACCAGTTTCAACGAGTGAGGAAGTAAGTACTCATGAAGCATGTTGTAGTAAGCCGCCCCTATAACCGTATTCTCAGCAAAGAAAAATGAACCGATTACTATAGTCGAGTCAAGACTTCACTTAGGAACTAGTATGTGCCCTATCCAAAAATCTATGTTTCAGAATCCTAAGGTACTCAGGCAACAATTTTTATAGAAGGAGTTTGGCTATGGGCATATAATTTAAGTACTCACCAACTACCTCTAAAAACAAAGTAGCTGCAGATGTACCGCAGGATTTGAAACATGGAAATTTGAATAGGGCACATACTAGTTCCAAATTGAAGCCTTGATTCAAATACAGTAAGTGCCATAGTTTTGGAGCTGTGGACCGTTAAAGTTCATTATAAAGTTTATATCTCGATAGAGTTTTCAGATATACCCTGATCTCAAGGAGGACCCAAAGTAGGCAGGAGATAAGCCTTCACAACTATGGATATCCAATGCTTCGGAGCGAAGTCGGAAGTGTTAGGAACCGGCAGCTTCATTTCTTTTTGTGTTCTGAATAACGTGTGATGCGGTGTATTTCGTGACGGTATATTTCACGTTTTCTTAACTTATAAGCGTGAAAGAAAACATTGCAGAATGCGTTCTCCTGATTACGAAAAACCATGCTGCTGACGATCCTTAACACTTCCGACATCGTGCTAAAGGTTCCATGTTCACTGCTATCAAAACTTAACGTTTGCCTACTTCGGACCAGTCATAAAGTCAGCGCATGTCTCAAAATTCGATTGATGGCATGTCTGGGAATTTCACCCTGTATGGAATACTTTGTATACCCACTGAACATTAACGAAATATGCAATTTTGAATTGCGTATGCGTCACTTCCTTTACACTGATAAGGGCCACCATCCAGTTTCTAGAATTCGAAATATGACCTCTTGAAATTTGGCTTTTTCGCGATTTTGGACAGCCCTAGCTCTGAAACTATGCACTTTTCGCCATAGGTCCACATGAACTTTTTCTCTTATTTTGGTGTAAGAGAAACAGTTGCAGTTTATCGATATATATATATATATATATATATATATATATATATATATATATATATATATATATATATATCATGTGTGTCTGTGTATGATATCAATTCAAGCCACAATAATATCTACGCTACAAAAACGTAGATAAATCATATGTGACTAACAATAATTTCAATTTCACTTTTAATACCATATACATTTTTTACTTTAAGTAAAATTGAGTTGAGAAAAACAAAGCCTACAAAGAAAAATGTTACAAAGTTCACTTTTACTCACACTTCTATACATAATAAACTTGCTATCGGTAATGTATTATTTGTGTCTCTAAACGGAAGCTCTGTAAGCTAAAGGATATTAATGATTGGAGTTGATCCTCGTTAGAGAGCAAGATATAAGAGTAATGAAAGCGGGAATATGGAGATAAATGCAATGTACTTTCCCAGCTCGTCAACACCTGCGCTGATTCAAATAAGCAAAAGGAAAACAACCATACTATATCTGAGCTGATTCGAACTTATAGTACCTGATTACAGTACAAGTTCGCGGCACAAAACTCGCTAGATTTGTAAGTAAGTCCCCAAATTATCATCCAAAAATCACCAGAAACGTCACTAATCGGAAAAATTATTTTTTGTTACTATCCTGGAAGTCGAAGCCTCTAGATTTAGTGACTTCCCCAAATTGACAACACTGATAACAACAAATGAATTTAACTTTAGGAGTGAATTAATTCAAATGGCACAAGATTTTATAACAAATTAAGAATGATTCGACTTCTATACTAACTTCAATTAATTGGCGCTTGCTTTCGTGAAGGAAGGAAATAGCACAAAATTTAGAACTAAAGCTCTTATCAAACATGAATTCCAATTATAATGCTAAATGTACTTTTCACAAAATACAATCGAAGTTACATTTTATTGGTTATGGCTTACCATGATGCAAAAACAACATGTAGGTAAATGCACCACCACATTAGCATTTCACTTCCCCGTTAAATTCAGTAATTTTGTAGCATTACTTCTTACATGGGAAAAAGAAGAATTTAAATTTAGCATTCTCTTACTAAATAATAACCCCGTTGTAAAACAAGTAATTCTACTACTTACTTCCAATTACTCTATAGAAAATTCACTCTTTACATCATTTTCGAAGCTGGACAAAAATCCGAAGGTGTAGAAGAACACAACTCCTAAGTTGTTAACATTCTTACTAACAGCACATAACTGAGGCATAATTCACGGCTTCTAGACCTTTACGGTCTCCCTTCCACAACATGGCAGGCAGAAGCAGAATGATGCAAAGGACAGACTAGTAACAACATAATCTAGTGAGAAGGAAGGGAACCAATCACTTACTACAGTATGCTGTTAGAAGTATAAATACAATTCTGTTCTTTTTTTCTTTTTATAATTATTTTCAGAGTGATGAACGACAATTCACGTTACGAGTCTGCGATGCGAAGAAGTCCTTAACTGCACGTTGCTACTCTCAGTCGTCAGGAAAGGGCCTTGCTGTCAAGAATTGATCGAGATGCGAGAAGAGGTGGTAGTAGTTGATGGGACAGATGTCAGGAAGGCTATCATGCTACAACTCATAGAGAGCCTGTAACGTCCTTATAGCGACATTAGTCTGTGCATGTTGTGCAATATGAGAACGCCATATCTATTGGTCATTCCTGGATGCTTGCGGTGCATTTCAAGAAGTTTAGCACTATAACGATTTGCATCCCGGTTTCACCTCCTCTGATAAACGCATGATCGATTACTCTCATACCAGCAACACCTTCTGTAGATGAAGACATAGTTTTGGAAACCGTTCTATTCGCTGATTAGGATAGTCGAAATTCAACAAACTGCAATATCTTATAAGGAATCCACTATCAGTGATACAACAAATTATATTACACGATTATCACCTCATTTGTCACTGAACTAAAATTGAGATAATTACTTCAATTCATAAAATTCAAGCTCTGTTGTCTCGTACAAGTGCTCAAAAAGTTCGAGTATTTGGAAGATATATAGCAAATGAACTCAAAATAGAAAATATGAAAGTAACTGTAGTGAGTAAATTGAAGATAGATAATATGATCTTAGCAGCACAAATCATTATACGCGTACAAAGGATTTGTTATACATGAACTAAAATTATAGTTGGTTACACATCAATGAAATTAAGAAAACTAATTTTGTCCTTTTAAACTACTTCTGGTTAAGACTTTCTCAATAGAATTGTTAAGGATCTTTTAAGCAGTTATAATTAGTTATAATTTCGTCTGTTTTGTGGTTTTAAGAAGTTAGGGAGGAAGAGAAATGATATAGAGGTGAAAAATATTGATATTGATTAAATATATTAAAGAAGACTACGTTTACATGAAAGCAAAGAGATTGTGTTTCAATCTGCTACACAGAAGTCTCAACTTACGCTACAGTTAACATATACTTCTTTCAAATAGCGAATTTATTAATTATTTCAGTTCGAAAAGAAGTTGTGATGTGGGCAAGAAGTACTACTAAATATGAACAACTTATGAGAGATATGAAATAATAATTAGGACAGGCAGTAAAGAAATGATTTTACCGTGCTTGAAACTAAGTTGTCTACGGACGGTGTATTTTCCAAATATTTATTTTTCATAACTGGAACTGAAATGTAAATATTTGTAATTTGAATGCCTTGACTAGACAGGCCTGAAGGGGATGGATATACAAGCCTTGGGTCTGCAAACACAACGTTAGCTAGCATAACATACTCTGTACAATATTTCCTTCATAGTGATAGAACTTTTTCTTTAGTATCTTTGTTAAAAAAAAAAAAAAAAATTCTCGGAACATGTCATCCACATTCAAGTGTTTAAAAAAAAGAAGTTGTGATTCCAAGCACGATCTCTGTCAACACTTCTGCGAATTGTACGTAATAACAAAACTATTGAATTTCAAGGAAAATGGCGTTCACACACAATGATTGACATAAAGAATGTTACTTTTGGTAAAGGCAACACATACGATATCCCCTTTCTAGATTTAAACGCTTGGTTTCATGATTAAATGACCAAAACACGTTCCCAGAACTCAGCTTTGAAAGAGAGAATCATGTAATGTAAAGTGAGAGTTAGGGGAAGTAGTTAGTCTTTGATAATAACCATTGTAACACTAAGAAAAGAAGGTCGACAAAGTACGAGACCTTCAGATCCACCAAAATACACCGAATCAAATACGTATTTTATCATGCCTCAGGTCTAGTCAGTGTTCTTTTTTTTTTTTTTTTTTTTTTGTACAAAATTACTATACCCTTCATCTTAGATAGCTTTGTGCAATACAAGCATTTATTACTTTAATATATATTTTTGTGTGATCTTATAAGAAAGTAAGTCCTCGTGCTATAATATCCTTGTTTTACGGATGACTCTTAGAAGTTTACTGTAAACTAGAATCAAAGGATGTCATCAGTCATTAGTTTCATATCTGTAATCCCACATTTTAAACAACCTAATGTTTCAAACGGAGGGAAAAAGTTTTATGATTTATTATTATTATTATTATTATTATTATTATTATTATTATTATTATTATTATTATTATTATTATTATTATTATTATTATTATTATTATTATTATTAACCTAAATGATTCATCGTGTTTCAAAGCACTGTTTAATGACAAGTATACGACGTATAAAGGCGGGTGATATGTGATAAGATAGATACACTTAGACTACTAGGTTTAAAAGCCCGTCTCGTTGCTCGCGTGCACGTTAGTTGCAAGGTCTGTGACAGCACTCTACAAGATGGCGGCAATGCAGGACAAGAGTTTTTGTGTATTAGAATATGTGAAGTGTTCATCAATTACAAGCGTTCAGCGTGCAATTGTACGCAAACACGGGAAGTTGCACCTCGTCACCAGAGCATTTTGTGATAGTTTCACAATTTTGTGATACTGGTTGTGTAAAGGCAAAAGCACAGGGCGACCGCGTTTCTCAGAAAAATGAAATGAAATGAAGTCTTTAAGTTTTACGTCCCACGGTTATACCGGTTAGGCTAAAGGAGACGGTGATTATGAGAAATGAATGATATGGTGGAATGAAGAAAGTAGGAGGAAACGGGAGAACCCCGAGAAAACCCACGAGCACGGCGTTTGTCCACCACAAAGTCCACACGGCGCGAGCTGGGATCGAACCAGGGACCCCAAGCACTGGAGGTGAACGCTCTACCACTGAGCCATCGCGTCCCCCGCGTGTCTCAGAGGACATGGTGGAGAGTGTGAAATAGAGCTTTGTGCGCAGTCCACAAAAGTCAATCGTTCGTGCAAGTCGTGAATTGGGGATTCCGCAGAAAACAATGTGGAATGTTTTGCAGCGGCTTTTGCATTTCAAACCCTACCATTTGTAACTGTTGAATTGTGTAGTCCTGTTAGACTTTCAAACTAGGCTATCCATAAGTATAGGAAGTGATATACAACGCTGTGTTTGTCAGTCCCTATAACGGTAAGTGTAAGAGACTGGTTAAGAGATTGTAAGAAATATTTTTATTTAATTATTGTATCCAACATGGGTTCCATTTAATTTCTTAACTCTATTCAAACAGGGATGGTAGAACTCTACACTAAAAATCCTATTTCGACACTAATTTTCAAAGAGCAGGAATGCTTACTGCTAATGGATAGAGATAACCGTTTTTCTTCCTTGGGATGGATTTACCGTCCTAAGAATAGGTTTTGCGTTCATCCGTATCTATCTATCTATATAAATAAGAATGAACGTGACTTAATAACTCTAGAACCACCGAACCGATCTCGATCAAATTTTCAACACAGAGGTTTGGGTCTGGGATGGTTTTTGTCATTTCACCTTGACTGTAGGGAAAGGGGAGGGGGTAGATATATAAAAATGATGGAAAATGCCCGATATTTGTGTCGAATCCATGATTTTCGGGCTTGCTAAGGTGGACAGTGACATTTCCGATGCCATTTAAATCCAAATTCAGCCCCACAACTTGGAGAGGGGGAAGATATATAAAAATGATCGAAAATAACTGATATCAGAGAGCATTCAGTAATAGTAAAAAGCGACTGACCAACAGAACGTATTACTATTTTTTGTTATTTTAACCCAGTTAAGCAGGTAATTGACGCTAGTCTCTAACAAAAAGACAAGTGGTTGAAATCTATTACCATTTCTGGTTTCAAGATTGATCTTCATGCAATTATGGAACGGGTCACCAAGTTCGTGATCTTTGAGCCGGGACACCCAGAGACGATCAGACCCATGACCCTCCAGATCCAGTGACGCGGACAGACCCATGACGCAGTGACCTGGACAGACTCATGACCAGGAGACGACGAAACATCACCATGCAAATGGGGAGTATGTGTGAGGTTACTAATGTAGTCTAATTCTAGTAAACACGATAACACGATTCTCCTCTCTCTCCCTCTCTCTCTCGCTCGCTCGCTCTGTGTGTGTGTGTGTGTGTGTGTGTGTGTGTGTGTGTGTGTGTGTGTGTGTGTGTGTGTGTGTGTGTGTGTGTGTGTGTGTGTGTGTGTGTGTGTGTGTGTGTGTGTGTGTGTGTGTGTGTTTTCACCAAATCTATAGTTTTCTTTCTCGCATGCTATTTGCGTCTATGCATGTCAACGCATTACACTGAAAAAATAACTACAAGATCTTTAGAGTATAAAGTGTGACAAACATAGAAACGATCAGCTACATGTTTTGCCAGGAATGTTATGCCAGGAATCATACAAATGAATGTTGGAGCTCGAATAGTGGATATCACAAAGTCACTTGAAAAATTTCTGCAAAGCTGATATTTTGGCTCTTCCGCGTAGTTTGATCTATCTTGGTCACCGACACAGATTGTGTAAGAAGCGAGACCCAGATTCGGATGACCCAGCCGAAAGTGACCCGGTGATCAGTAATCCGTTTCATCACTGCTTCATAGATCAAAAACAGTACGAGATATCTGAAAATGATTTTCAATATCGATTCATCATCTCAAGAATATACTTAATTTTCAATCATTTCCCTTTATTCGTACCGGAAGTGATAGAAATGTATGATTTTTTATTTTAGTTTTAGTACTCCGTCTCTTAAACAAAAAATGCTGTTACACATCAAAAAGCTGGGTTTTGATATGGATTCAGTATCTGAAAATTAATTTCTATTTTCCACTCTTATCTTTCTAGAATAGCAGGCTGCTGTGGAATTCTCCTAAAATATCTGGTTTTAACTTTGGATTCATTTAGAGCAAAACTGGAATAGGTGAAAAATATTTATCTTTCTTTCCTCATATGGATTCAGTGTCTCAAAGAAAGGTTTCATCTTAGATTTTATCCCTCTATTGTTACTTAAAGTAGAAGATCTACTAATCCGACTTTGAACCTCTATATTTTGAAAGTCGACTGAGAATGTTAAACGAAACTCGATTGCTTAGAAAACCTGGTCACCTACTTCTCTTTTAAAAACAATCCTGGCTACTCCTTTCTCTTCTTGTAACCATCTATCAACTCCTCAATTACTTTCCCTAGCATCAAAATCTTGATAAACGTATTAGGTAAAATCATAAATAACTTTCTATGTAGCTAGGTAGAATTAATTGTTCGTATCTACCCACAACGAGTCACAGGGACTAACGAGTATTTTTTTTCACTAACGAGGGAACCTATCCAAGTGTAACTCTGACTTCGAGTCAAGACAATGGTCGTTGGATACCTTGTCCCAAAAGAACATATAACGAAAAGGTATACATTCTCGATCTCAACCGTTGCGGAGATATAACCGTGAAAAGTTAGAAATTGAGCTCCTTACTATACATTACAAACTCAGATTCCGGATCAGATTTTTCGGAAACGGTCGGGTAAGGAAACTCAGCGAATACATATCAAATTAGTGTGGGGAGCCTAGCACCTTTTGAACGAAAAATTTGTGTCCCTGGGGCACTCGCAGGGTCCCAGGCGGGGTCCAACTCAAAATTTGCAAATGAAATCGGGGGGACAAGTAGCATATTTTATGAAAGCTATTGTTAAATAAAAGAAGATAGAACAAATCTCAACTCTTTACGATAATCCTGTGTAAACGGGCAACTGGTCAAAATGTCAATACAACCTACATCAGAAGATCTATGGCCACTCTTCTAAATCCGTTAAGTTGCGACAATAACAAAACAGAAAAAACGTTTAAAATGCTATTTTGAAGTAAAGCAAATTGCTGCAGAGTCTCTCACAAAGTCGCACAATGGACTTTATTCAAGTATAAGTGTGACTTCGAATGACCAATGGACCATAGAATGACCATAACCATTGGATTTCGTGTCCTAGAAGAGAAAGGACACATTGTCAATCGCAACCACTTTTTTCAAGGGATATCAGTTGATTTGAAGGCGCACACACGCGTACCGTAGGCAAGCGCTTTGACAAGTAAATCACGGTGATGACAACGTTCTTCTATATACTTTTCCCTTTTCGTACGCTCACCTTGTTTTTACTCATCTTCTACTCCACTATGCTTCCGTTTTTCTTTGTCATGTTTACAGTTATCAAGTTGGTTTCCAATCGTATATTTTCACGAAATATTATTCTTGACCATTTTCTATATCCCTAGACAAGAACCCTCCAATATACTTTGTTTTTGCATACTATTCACGTTTTATCCACCACCTTATTCTTGAATGTGCCTCAAAGTTTCAAGGTCAATCCTTTTCGTCTTTACCATCATGTTTCTCATTCAACACATCCCCCGACAGAAATTTTTTGGTACACTCTTCGAATTTTGGGTCCCGATTCGCGAAGCATATACCGTTGCCTTTTGAACTTCTCACCCTCCACGACTATTACGATTGAGAATGTATCATTTCTCTTCTAGGACACGAAATCCAATGGTCATGGTCATTCTATGGTCTATTGGTCATTCGACGTCACACTAATACTTGGATAAGGTAGGTTGTGCGACTCTGTGAGAGACCGTGCAGCAATTTGATTTACTTCAATATCTTGCACTTTTAAACATGTTTTTCTGTTTTGTTATTGTCGCAACTTAACGGATTTAGAAGAGTGGCTATAGATTTTCTGATGTAGGTTGTATTGACTTTTTGACCAGTTGCCCGTTTGCACAAGATTATCGTAGAGAGATGAGATTTGTTCTATCTTCTTTTATTTAACAATAGCTTTCATACAATATGTTACTACCCCGCCTGGGATCCTGCGAGTGTCCCAGGGAAGCAAATTTTTCGTTCAAAATGTGATGGGCTCCCCACACTAATTTGATATGTATTCGCTGAGTTTCCTTACCCGACCGCTTCCGAAAAATCTGACCCGGAATCTGAGTATGTAATGTATAGTAAGGAGCTCAACTTTTTTAACACTTATATCTCCGCAACGGTTGAAATCGAGAATGTATCCCTTTTCGTGTTAGGTTCTTTTGGGACAAGGTATCCAACGGCCATAGTCTCGGCTTGAAGTCAGAGTTACACTTGGATAGGTTCCCTCGTAAGTAGACAAGGGTTCAGTTAATCTTCTGATAACTGTTTTGGATGATGTACGTTAAATAAAACTATTGTTCCTAATCCTTAAAATAGTGAGTGAAGAAGTGTATATTCACCATGTGATACTTTGGGCATTTAAACAACAGAACAGTGCTAAGGCGACTGTTGAAAAAAATATGCAGTATATACGGTGTGGGACTAATAACCGATCGGACAGTCGGAAATTGGTTTGCCAATAATTAACATTTTTCTGACCAGAGTATGCATTTCTTCATTAAAAATAAATTATTTCGTAACGTTTCCATAAGGTAACGTTATCTTCCTCAGATGTTAATATGTATGTTCATATTAATGTAGGTAATAGAGATATCATAATATTAAATTCTTGATATTCATTGTTGCTTATTACATAATTTTAAATTTATATTATGTAACAATACGATGTTATTATAATTTACCGTTTCATTTATTCTTTTTCTTTTCTTCTTATTCCCAAGTATCAATTAATTTCCGTAAATTTTTATTCTTCAAATCTTTCTAACCTATCTCATAATTCATGAATTTGAAATCCATTTGTCCAATTCATTAATCTTTCTCCTTTTTCTCTCTTAATCCATCTCGCTTCTTTCCATTTTCTTATTAATGTTCTATTCTCTTTTTCTAAACCTTGTATACCTTCCCAATTTAAAATATATCATGTCCTGTTTCTTTTACATGTTTATAAATCGTATTATTTTCTCTTTTAAGTCGTACGTCATCCTTATGTTGTTTTATTCTTTCTTTAAACTTTGTCTCCTGTTTCTCCAATATATATCATGTTACATTTCTTACATTTCACTTGATACACTACTCCTTCATCAACTTCTTTTGTGCCCTTCTTTTCATTCCTCATTTTCTTAATCACTTAATCACTTCTAGGATCCTTCTTCCTCCTTTTCTGTCTGTGTTCACACCTCCTTCTCTTAATAAGTTCTTTAGTATCTCTGACTTTTCTCCAATACTCTCTATCCCATACCATTTTCTCTTCTCCTCTTCCTTTGTCTCTTTTCTCTGTCTTTTCTTTATAGTCTTTATGTTATAACCATTTTTCTCTAGAAGATTGTGAAACTTTTCTAGGTCTTCTTTCTTTTTCTCTTCTTCACTATCTATATCTTCTATTCTCTTCTCCACATTTCTTATGAAGTTCTTTTTCGTGTTATTATCTACGTCACTTCTTTTATGACAGTAAATCCCTGCCGCACATTCTTTGTTATACCATCTTGTATGCAATTTTCCTTTTCTTCTTTCTATTGTTATGTCTAAGTAGTTTATTTTGTTGTTTTTTCCTACTTCTGTTTCCAGGTTTATCCCTTTCTCTTCATCTTCAATGCTTTTTACAAACTATTCCAGTTGTCTTCCTGTTCCTTTCCATATTCTTAAAGAGTCGTCTGCGTATCTGCAATACAATATTATACCCTGGCCGGTGAACGATGATTTCTGACAGCTTTGCACAAGGCCACAGCGAGCAAGCAGAAGACAGCAGGTCAACCAACCTCAGGCTCAGAATCTGTCACGTCTCCATGGTAACCACCGCACATTGCCAAACTTTCATTCACCCCCTCCATCCCTCAACGAGGAAGCAGACGATTCTTCCTCTGCGCGAGAAACACATGGCAACACCGCACTTCTCAGTCGTCCTCGCGAGCTTAGCTGTCAGAAATCATCATTCGTCGGCCAGGGTATAGGTTTTTTTCTCCTTCTTCTATCCTCTCTGTTCCTACCTATTCATTACTATTTCAGATAAAACTAGAATTAATTTCGAACCTATACTTAAGCCCTATTTTATTTTTAGCAGTTTATTAGCTATTGTGAAATACTATTATCCCATAAGCATTTTTAAGGCTTTCACAATTCCATTCTCTAATTTCCCTCTCATTTGCTTCTTCTTCTACAACTTTTATCACATAATCTCTCTTAATGCTGGTAAACATTGCTTTAACATCCATACTAAATATAATCGCTTTCTCTCTCGTGCTCTTTAATCTTTCTAAGATCTTTTTCACGTCTTCAGTATTCTTCACTCTGTGACTCTCTTGGCCTATCCTAATCTCTTCTGCTATTTCTCTTAATTCTTCTTCTAATGGTTCCAGGCAGTTTTCTTTGCAATCTAATACTGGTCTTAATTTAACGTTTTCTTTATGTATTTTCAGAAAACATTTCATCTTCTGTATTCTCCCTTCTTGTTTCACCCACTTCTTAAATTCTTGTCTAATTCCTTCATTCACCAATTTCTTTTGTACTTCATCCTTATTCTTCTTTTCTCCTATTATTTCATAAGTCTCATCACATATATCATCTAGTTTTTTTCATACCACTCTTTCTTCATTACTACTACTTTGTCCGCTTGTTCAACTATAATATATTTTCTTGTCTTCAATTTCTTCAATCCTCCTTTTTCTTCTTTCTCAAGGTACCCTTTACTTCCATTAGCATTTTGTTTAACTATTGAAACCACTCTTCTTATTGAAACCACTGAAACCACTTTCTCTTTCCTCTTCATCTTTCACGTCCAGAATTGCTTCTTCTAGTGAAAAAATTAATTCTTTCATATTTACTTTCTCTTCTTCACTCTAAATTTGTGTTCTAAGCTCAGAAACGTTCTTTCCTCTTCTGTCAACTTCATTTTTCCTATCACTACTACTATTTTCTCTTCTTCCATTTTATTTATTTTCTTTCCCCCATCCTAATCTTTCTCCTTTCTTCTCTAATCTTATAATCTTCTTTTTCCTAAATTCTGTTCTGAAAATACGGTCTTAAAAGACGAACCGTGGACGGGACGTCCTTCCGAGCTTGACAACCTTTGAAAGGTAATATTGGGGCAAAATCCACGTCAATAAACAAGAGATATATCAGAAAGGTTGAAAACATCAGAATCAACGATTTACCGTCACCAAGAGAAATTAGGTAAAGTCAACAAGGTAGAAGTATGAGTATCTCACAATCTCAGTTAACGGAATAAAGAAGATCGCATGTCAATTGTCACAAGTCTGCTCTCAGGGTAAAGGTTGAACCATCTAGAAGAGGCGATGAGAAATGGGTTACCTATGACAATATCGTCCGCAAAAGATAGTGGCTTGATGAAGATCACACTGCGAAAGCAAACATCCATGAAAAAAAGTATTCTTTTGTGCGTGTGGTGGGATTCTCTAGTCATAATTTGTCACGAGTTGAATGTTTACTGAAGATACATACGTTCAGCAGTTGCAAAGAGTGAAAGAGAAACTCCATTAAAATTGTCCTGCACTCGTCAATCGCAGAAACGTCATTCTTTTACACAACAATGATTACCACATACAGCAAAAAGTCAAGAAACTTTTCTTGAGCTTGGATAGTCTGTTTTACCATACCTACTTAATCCTCGTCCCCTGTCCTGACAGACTACTATCTTTTCTGTTCCTGATAAAATTATTTGAATAGAAAATCCTTCAATTCTGAGGAGCAAGTCAATTGCGCTGTCGAAAATTTCTTCCACTCAAATCAACCACATTTTACAAGGAAGGAATTGATAATGGAACAATAGTGGTTAATACATAATAAATTAATACAAGTTTGGTATTAAATGGAATCTATATAAATATTTTATAAAACGGCAGTTATTTATGATCAACCGAACAGAACAGAACAAATTACTAGGTTTGAAAACCAAGTACAAGTACATGACGACTCAAGTACTTTGGCATAGACAGGCCTAATTCCCTGTGTGATTTCAATTATTATTTACGTACATAAAATTTCACACACAACTGAAAGTGACTGTGTAATATGGAACACGATATCTTCAAAAGGAACTACATCGTTTTTAATGGTTATTTTCATCGTCTTTAGCACGGAAATCACGGGTTTGATTTTCTATGAAAATACATGTGGTTCGAATTTTATATCGAACTATCAAGGTATGCTGGTGACTGGGCCCCGAATATCGGATACAAATCCGAGTTTAGTTCTTTTCTCATATTAAATTGAAAGACTCTCTCATAAAGCGGTGCCGAAAAGAAACTAGTTAGCTCCAACCAGATCAATAAGTCCAATTTTGATGCATTCTCATTGACGAACGAGTTTTAAAGTATAAATATCCAATAAGTTTAACAGCAGAAAATAGAAAGCACATTTCGGCAAGAAATCGATCAGGATATAGCTATTGCAGGTCCATGACTTTCTTTCTGAAAGTAAGGTAGAACCTGGAAAAATCTTAATCACAACGGTGGCCGAGTGACTCAAACCCAAAAGTTGCGAGGAAACAATTGACAGCACACTAGAAGAGTGTCATTTCATATTTTGTCAGAAGGTAGGAGCAAGTTTGTGCAGCGAAATAAGAGTTTCACGTTCTTTATATGGTACATTAGTATACAACTTATTAAAAAGTATTTATTTCTCAAACTCAGGGGGGACAATTCCTTCTGCTCTAGCAAATGACGCCCCTGGCTCACTTTCACTAGCTTCTCCAAAGTTTAGAATAATGACATGTGTATTGTTGTTTCCCGTCGTATGTTTTTAATTTGACCTCGTTCCGAATGCCTTCGATCTCTAAACCACGTCTATCGTCAAGATTTGATATAAATAATTCAAAACTTGTAATTAAATTAGGAAAATAGTGTAGCGGAATTAAGTCACAAGGAGAAATTATGCTTCTATTTTGGAGTCTCCTTGTACATTGTCTTCATATATTGAATCATCATTCTGTATTTGTAATTAAAGGAACTCCCAAGAGATTTCCTATTCTGCACCTTCCCGAAACTGTTAAGTTATTTTTCTTTCCCTTTCTAGTTTCTGTCTGCATCCTGAAAACTATCTCAACTATGATTATCTCAGCGTAACTCTTCACTCCCTATTTTTTAATTCTTATAATTTTAGGTTGAGGTGGATAACACCTACCGTAATGGACAAAACAGAAGACACAGGAAAGAAACATAAAACAAAACTACTGCACAGAGAGCACGAGAGACAATTTTCATACTGGAGAATCAAGAAGACAACACAAGGTTAATTCTAGAGGAAGCACGTTCATCAAAGACGTGAGGCCAACCATAGCCTCATACCACTTGTATGACAGAGGTGTCATACTGACTAGGAGTCATCACCATTCTGAAAGATTATAGCTCTCATAATTTGGTGAAAGAGGGACAAATCGATATCCTTACTAGAGGTCCAAACTCGAATACCTTTTAACTAAATACCAGAAACGCGTGAAGCTATAGGCACTTTTGCAGGATTCTATTTCACATCTTGCACCTTACCGTTTAAGGGTTCTATAACTGTATCATGGCTGAGATACAGTAAATCATTTCCTTATCTTACTTGCTCCTCTTGGATCTTTTCCATTAATGAATGTAACGTGTTCATTTATTATTTTCCTCAATATTATTCATAATCGCAGATTAATTTCTCTTCCAGTGCTAAGCATTACCCTTACGTTCTCCTAGGGGCTTTCTAATCCCTCAAATTCAGTACTGCTGAAATAGTACGAACTGATTGGATGTTCCATATGCACAGTCTATGTTAAGAAACAAACACAAAACATATAAGCTAAATTTAAACATGAATTAGACAATATTCTGTCTACTATCGTGCTTACTAACTTCATTCCCATTAAAAAAGTTAACAATCTAGTTGCTCTAAATAATCCTACAATCTTGAATCCAATCTCTTGGTTTCTTTCTGAAATAACCTCCTGAGTCAACGGAGACTTTTCCACCTCGAGCGACTGAGTTTCAATAAATTGTTGTTCTTCCCTCTACTTGTGTAATATTATTTCTTATTTATGTGTCATTTTCCACCATCTTCTCGGCCACATTCTTAAACAAGTGCGGTAAACGACGAAGGTTTAGTTGGTCACAGTCCCATAAGTTAGGAACCGAAGATGGGAGGAAGGCTGCGTTAACACAATTTATGTTTTAACAACTCTTCTGCTTCTTCCTTTTTTTCTTTCGTTGTCTTCTTGATATCACGGAAACATGAGACAGTGTTACAATAAATTAACCACAGGCGGTCAAACTGTTTACCTTCCAAGAATTCTGTTACTATCAAGTTAAAAAGAAGAGTTTGCAGACTATTTTCTAATTTACCATTTAAAAAATATCAGTAGATATACTTGACACTTCCATTATTATTATTATTATTATTATTATTATTATTATTATTATTATTATTATTATTATTATTATTATTATTATTATTCGTAGAAGTAGTAGTACGGAGCATGGTAGCTCAATGGTAGAGAACTTACCTCTGGTGCGTGGGGTCCTTGGTTCGATCTCCGGACAACTAAGTTTGTGGTGGACAACATCGTCTCTGTGAGTTTCTCGGGGTACTTCCGTTTCCTCCCAAATTCTCATTCCACCAACTCTTTCATTCTCATTTACTTCCCTTAATCATCGTTCCCCTTAGCCTAAAGGACATAACGTCAAACGTTAAACTGAAAGACATTTCTATTCTTTTTTATTTTCATTTCAAAGTAATGGTAGTAGTAGTAGCAGCAGTAGTAGCAGCAGCAGTAGTAGTGTAGTAGTAGTAGGAGGAGGAGGAGGAAGAGGAGTAGAAGTAGAAATAGAAGTAGAAGTAGAAGCAAAAGATGAAGAAGTAACTTCATGAAGAAGAAAATGTAAGATAGTGGGTATCATTACTTCAATCTTTGATCCGTTGGGAATTGTTAGTCCAATAATAATCTTGAGTAAGATTATCCTTCAGAATTTGTGGCATGAAAGATTAGAGTGGGATGAAACACTTCCTAAAAGACTACACAAAAGATGCAACCCAGTACTTGAATTCATTTCGTCATTATTAGTGTAGACAGAGTAGATGTTCAGTCGGGTACATTGATGGACATTTAAGTTCATGCTTTCTCAGATGCATCAGGAAAGTCCTCGGACATGTGTATACTCTGTCAACAAGGATGATCAAATGACTTCAAGACTATTAAGTCTTAAATCGAAGTTATAAAGATTTCACTGCCTCGCTGAGAGTAATGTGCAACAGCGGTAGGGTCTATCATCGAAAGTTGTCAAGAAGATAATTAAGACTTTTTGAGCTACATGTATCGAAAGTACACATATGAATGAATTCTATGGTAATTATAGTACAATCAACAGCAATCCCAAATAGATAGAAGACCTTGTTACCAATCGAATTGCTGAGGCACAACAAGTAGAAACAGGGGTAAAAGTGAGGGGGAACGCGGGGGTACGCCGTCCCCGTCCACCTAGTTCCTATAAAAATTACAATAGGCTACGATAGGCAGAGGAACGGCGTGACGTCATGCCGTTACCTACTGTCTCTATGGTGACACACAACTTTAATTGAAAATCCTGCAAACATTATCTCAAGCGAAATAAGTCCTAATAAACTAAAGCGTAATGACCTGCAGTAGAATGGTCTTCAATGCTTACAGAGTTCTTCAGACCATTGGCCTTCGAAAGAGACTACTGCAGAAAGAAATTCCTGAGCCGAAGAAATCAAAATCAAAGTACATGGTGATTACTCAAGACAACGCAACGATATGATTGAAAGATTCTCTAATTTGAACAAGCTTAACACAGTGTTCTCTTATCACCTCCAATTGTCAGGAAAACGCTAAGTTAGAAGCATCAAAGAGAAATAGAGACGTTCTTACTTTCAAGATATTTTAATAAAACTTATACAACAAGTTCAAAAATCTGTCTACACTAAGAATTTAGCTGATATTCAAGAAAATAAAAGAGTTAATGATATGAGCACATTTTTGTCTCTCAATCCTTTTATATGTGACCTAGAGGTCTGCACGGGCTCGGACCGAGCCCACGGGCTGGACTCGAGATTACAAAGCATACTATACCGCTTCGGTCCCGGGCCGGGCTCGGGCCGTAGGGCTTTTTCGGGCCTAACTTTGTAAATATAGTATATAACGAGATTTATTGCAAGTTCTTTCTGGAGAAATTTTATAGTACAACTGCAAACTCAAATCTCTAATTGCTATAAATAAAAATGCGCTTATTTCGGACTCATTTGATTATCACACAAGCTCGGGTCGAGCTTGGGTCTAAATGCTAAAACATATTTCGGACTTGGGTCGGGCCTCACATTATTAATTAATAGGCCGGGCCGGGCCCGGGTTAAAAGTTCCGGCCCGTGCAGACCTCTATTGTGACCAACGATTGCTAAGTCTTGGTGAAAGATTAAAAATGCCTCAACTTGAATTTGATCACAAACATCGAATTTTCTTACTACCAGATCATTATTTAACGCAAAGGTATTGGGTACCTAATGGGAAAAATGTAGTTACTCAAGTTATTAGAAATTGCATTACATGTATGCCAAATATTAAAGGCATCTGGACCATGACAACTAATGGCTCAGTTATTAAAACACTGAGTGCAATTAACAAGACTTTTCACACATTCTGCAATTAGCTATGCCGGTGAAATTTACGTGGAAATTGGCACCAGGAAGGCAAAAAATAAACTGAAGTTTTATATTTGTATGTCTAGCAGTACGTACTAAGTCAACACCTTCAATATTTTATAGAGCACACATTAAATAATTGCCCAATAAAATAAGTGCACACTAGCATTTTTGATAGGATACATGACTACTAACTTTCAATATTTCAGAGGGGACACATGAGATACATCGATGGACCAAATAGTGCGTTAGCAATATTTTAAAGAGGACACACAAAGTCATCATTTCCAATATTTCAGATAGGACCGTGAAGTACATTGATAGACCAAATAGGTGCATCTCCAATATTTAGAGAGGATACATAAAGTAATCATGTCCAATATTTTAGAGAGGCCACAGGAGGCCATTGGCTTTAATATTATAGAAAGGACATACAAAGTCATCACTTCCATTAATTTAGAGGGGACACTTACAATAATTGACTGTCAAAATAAGTGCACTAACATTTTAGATAGGGTGCACAAAGTATCTATTAAAATATTTTTTGTGAGGACACATCAGATGTATCGATGGACCAAATACGTGCACTTTCAATATTTTTGAGAGGACATAAAATTACTATTTGCAACATTTTAGAAGGAGGGCATGAAATGCATCTATGGAGCAAAACGTGCTCTTCCAACATTTTAGAGAGGATACTTGAAGCTATTAATGTCAAAATTTTAGAAACAGCACGTAAAGTTATGGCTTTAAACTTTTTAGAAATGATACATGGAATGCAACGATAGTAAAAATATATACAACATGCATCATACATATAACAATCCTACTGTTAGATTATACCTTGAATTTTGTAATCTGCTATCACAGAAAAGCTTATTGATGCGCCTTGAATCTACAGAAGTGTTTAAAAATACGTATATGTCTCATAGACAGAAATACGAGGGTCACAACGAAAGTTTTGAGATACGCGTTGTTGTGGCACAGTATTTGAATTCCAACAATTGCGTTCGGTAGTGGTATCCAGAGAGAAGAAGCGAAGCAAGTTTCAACTCGCCTCGCTTATCGGCGTGGCCGTATCGCCTTCACTTGTTTGTTGATGTAAGCAGTATTCAGCTGTCTAGAATGGAGCTCGAAAGGGAACATTTTCGGGCAATGATCCCTTACGATTTCAAAAGTGGTTTGAACGAGACACAAAGCCTTGACTCCCGTTTGCAGGGGGCATTTGGGGATCTTTCTCCTTCCCGTGCTACAAGTTTTCGGTGGTTTGGTGAATTCAGAAGAGGCCGGATATCGCTTAAAGATGAAGAGAGAGCTGGACGTTCGGCAACAGCTGTGTCAGATGAAAACATTGCCGCTGTGGAGCAAATGATTCCAGAAAATCCTCGAGCAACTTTCAAGGACATTGAATCTACAGTGCACATTGGATCGCCAGCAGTAACAAAAATTCTTCATGATCATCTTCGGCTCAGGAAGGTTTCATCTCCTTGGGTGCCTCACACTTTGACTGAACAGCAGGAGCGCATGCGTGTGGAATGGTGTGAAGAAATGCTTGCAAGATTTGATGGAGGCAATTCTCGATGCGTCTCTGACATTGTTACTTGTTATGAGACTTGGATCTATCAATTTGACCCTGAAAATAAACGCCAGTCTACAGTTTGGATCTTTCTAGACGAAAATCCACCACGAAAGTGAAGCGACCATGAAGTGTGGGGAAGAAGATGGTCACAACTTTCTTCTCCAAATCTGGCCATGTTGCAACTGTTCCACTTGAAGAACAAAGGACTGTTACTGCTCAGTGGTACACCACTGTTTGCCTAACAAAAGTGTTCCAGAAGTTTCGGGAACGGTGTCTACGAACTGGATTGCGTGGGATCCTGCTTCATCATGACAACGCGTCCGCACACACGGCCAACAACACAATTCAGTTTTTAGAATCTACGGAGGTCAAACTTATGACTCATCCGCCGTATAGCCCTGACCTGGCCCCGTGTAATTTTTTTCTGTTCCCCAGGATCAATGATCGTATGCGTGGGAAGAGATTTTGCAGCCCTGGAGAAGCTAGTGGCTTACGAGAATGAACTTTCAACACTTGAAGAAAAAGACTGGCAACACTGCTTCCAAAAGTGGTTTTCGAGGATGCAAAAGTGTGTACAGTGTAATGGTGAATACTTTGAGAAAATGTAAGTGTTAAATTGATTTTAAGTATGTAAGTTATTTCACATCTCAAAACTTTCGTAGTGACCCTCGTATACGTCATTTATTCAGATAAAGATAATTCGGATTTAAATTAGTATTTTATCTACGCCTATTTTAAATTTCTGTTTGCTTTGGTTTGCAATAAGAATATAGGCCTACTCCTATTTATATAAAAGCTGTTGTGAAATCACACTTTTAAGTACTAACAATAACTTACTAGGTAGAATAAAACCTATTAAAAGCTTGATAATAATCGTGCACTTAAAGATTGAGAGCTGATAGTTCAATATAGGTAGCATTGGGGTTCTACATCAGAAACAGTATTATTGATTTCCTATCTTACTGAAAACTTAATTCTTATTGTGCAGTAACAGGGCAGTGTATGTGTGGTAATGTTCTATTAAAGTATTTGCTGAGGAATTTGAGCATTATTACTGTCCAATCATAATAAAGTTAAAATTCACCTAATTAGTGGCCTTAAGATAACTTTTCATTGAATGCTGTTCTTGGAAGTACCAGCTTCCAAACTACTACTACTTTAGTAATAACAATTCTAAATATTCCGTAATATTTAAGATAGTGCAGATATATTGAAATATTATTGTCATAGGGTACTAAAATGTAATTAATATTGATTAGTTTGCTCACAATAATCTTTGGGAATAACAATGTATTTTAAAAGTTTTTATTGATATTTTATTTTATCAGTAGTCCATTGATAGTATTAGATACAGTGATAAAACTGAATATATCTATAAAGAAAATAACAAGTATAATTTTGAAAATCTAACTATTTGATAATATATTTTAGCATTTCTTTGTGCTGCCATCTCAGTACAAACTACTGACCTCGCGAAATTGTTACGGCAACGTTAAGTATCGTCAGCGGCGCAAATCTGTCTTTAACATTGGGGGGAAGGAAGGGCAAGTAAGATTTTTTTTTTTTTTTTTTTTTGTTAAGCGATGCCCAAAATATTTGTGAAGTTGAAAAACAATCCTGTGGAGGATCAGGGAGTAGAGTTGTCTTCAACATTGGGAGGTGGACAGATTTGAAGCTTATTCTGGGGGGAACATCAATTTCATTTCACTTTCCTTTGTGGCAATCGGACACAAATCATCAAATTTCTTCCCCAAAAAACACATTTCAAATCGGATTATTGGGGGGGTGGACAGTCCACCCCAGTTTCAAGATTGGAGGGGATATGTCCCCCTCATCCCTCCGGGATTTGCGCCAGTTAGTATCGTGTGAAAAAGCTTTTATGGTATTTGGTCAAAACTGTCTTTCTATGTTGAAAATTCTACTAACCATTTGTAGATGCAGATTAGAGATATGGATAGGGGTAAAAGTGAGGTGGAACGCGAGAGGATGTCGTTCCCTCAGTCAAAAAATATTTATGGCGTCCCCCCACTTCAAGGGCAAAGATAGGCACGGGGGATGGCATGTCGTCATCCGTTCTCCTACCTTTTCAGATCCACTTTTACCCCTGAGTGTATATATTAATTCTATCCATTGACAAAGGAAGATTAACACCTGAGGAAGTTATTTATGAAGGCTGCAAAATAACTCATGGATTAGCGTAGATCACAGGGTGCGCCTAATTTAATTGACCAATAGATCTACATTTCTGTGACCACCATCGAAACTATAGTGGCCACCGAAACCAAACTCCACACAAATAAGAACCTCCATGACGCCGACATGTATGTCAGACAATAAAAAACACGTTATTTTACATAGGAACATACTTTATCACGAAAAACTATCAAAAGTATGATATAAATTTGGCAACCACCGAAACTATAATGGCCACCGGCACCAAACTCCTCACAAGCAAGAACAACTATGACGCCGACAGATATGCCAAAAATTATTCAATATCGTGATATTTAATATATCTTTCTCACGAAAAATAATAAAAAAATATTAGGCTATATAAACTTGGCCAGCGAAACCAAAGTGAACACAAACATCAACCTTTACGATGCCGACATATACGCTAAAACCGTATTAATATCGTGATAATTAATATATCTTTATCACGAAAAAGTATCAAAGATTCTTTATTATATAAATTTGCCCAGCATCGAAACTAAAAACGCCACTGAAACTATAATGCCCACTAAAACCAAACTCAAGGCAAATAAAAACATTTATTAAGCGGACTTATATGTAAAAAAAAATCATACAAATATCGTGTTATCTAATATATCTTTATCATGAAAACTATCACAACTATGATATAAATTTGGCCACCGCCAAAATTATAATGGCCATCGGAATCACACTCAACACAAACATGAACCTCTATGACGCCTAGATATACCTTAAAAACATAACAATATCGTGATATTTAATATTATATTTATCACGAAAAACTATTAATAATTATGTAAGTTTGGCCACCACTGAAAATATATTGGGCTCCGACAGCAAACCCAACACAAGTAAGAAGTTCTACAATAACGACAAATATACCGAAAATTATATCAATATCATGATATTTAATATATCTTTATCAGGAAAACCTACCAAAAATATGACATAGATTTGGCCACCACCAAAACTCTAATGGCCACCAAACCCACAGTTAACACAAATAAGAACCTCTATAACACTCACCAAATTAATGCAACTGTGAAAGTGTGAACGAAGTGTCAGAGACAGAGCGACCTTTTCTTATGGTCAGTGAATGAATAGGAGAATGAAAATTGGAAAGGTGGATTCTGAAATGACAGAAGAAATTTGAAAAACGCCTGAAAGAAGGGAGAGACGGTCTGCGTCCAAGACAAACGTTATGGATATCAGTATAAAGAGAAGGACGGGATCCAATGCGAAGGAAGAATATTCTAGTATAACTGAAATTTCCGGAACTAGCGAAAATGATTCGGATTTTGAGCCGGTGACATCAACCTCAAAATCAGGGAAAAAACAGACACACCTCAATCAAAAAATAATAATTAAAAAAAGTTTCTTCAGTTGCTTATAGAATTGGGACTTCGAGGAGACAAGTTGCTCTTATAGTAGCTGGGAATATGTGGGAATAATTTTACCTGGCAATAAAGACAGTGTTGTTGATAAAAGCAAAGTGGCGCTAGAAATGCGAACTCCTCGAGTTCAAATTCAGTCTACATCAAAGTCACAAAAAAAAAAAAAAAAAAAAAAGGTACAGTGGACAAAAAGATAAAACTTTAGCAAAGAAGCAAAAAGAAGATCGTTTTCACTACAAAGATGTCTTTGAAGAACATGTGTGTTTGATAGATCCACTTATGTAGGCCACATAACGCCCTTATCTGGAGTTGCCGAACACATCAAACATAACATTTTTCATTTCATTGAAGAGAACAACATTGACTTGTCTGGTGTACAAGTAATCGGGTATGACGGCACACCAATAAACACAGGATGGAGAGGCAGTCGTGCGTTTGATTGAAGAAAAAGTCGGCAAGCTACTTCAACACGCACTTAAACGAATCCTCTTCACTCCTCTTCACTTAAATGAATTGCCGTTTCGACATTTATTTAACGACATTAGATGGCGCCACGTAAGGTCTGTCGAAGCTTTGAGGACTCATTGAAGCAGACATACAAACCTGTGAAAATCTTTCAATTTGTAACCTTGAAGCTATCACAGTTCGCTGGATAAAAGAAATGCAAGGTACAAGAAATTTAAGCACGGACCAGCAATGTCTTTTGGATCTTCAGCTGTTTCGACCGGTGTTTTGAGTTACTGAAAGGTGGCATCTGACAGATAGCTGCACAGTTGTAAACAAAACGAGAGGGAGGATTATTCGCCAATCACAGCAGTATTTTTTCACACTATTGCTAGGCAACGAAGGTTATTGACCACGCTGTTGCCGGTAGTAGAGACGATTTGTTAAACGTTTTAAGTTTGTCGCCAGAGCTGCTGTCTTTGTTGCGGAGCCTCTGCCAATAGCGCCTGCAATACTCCACGTGCTCTACCCAAATGTTAGTGGCCACCTTTCCTTGTGTACGTCCAGTCGTTGGAACGGCATGTCAAGTGCTGCGACTGTATGTAAGCACGCTCCATTCCACTGAACAATTCCAGCTTGTTGTAACGTACACAATGAAGCTGTACATACCGGTATGGTTTGGATCGATAACTAACCGAGCACGACACATCTAAAAAATTATCCAGTTGTCCCGATTTCTCCCACACTACTCGAGAGATCTGATTGTTGGAATCATTCAGAGAAACGCATTCTCCGCCCATCTTGAAAACTTCCTGCTGGCTTTAATAACCGACCAAAACCCATACATAAGGAGCATTATGCAGAGTCGTTCAGACGGTGATTAGTGCATACTAAAAAGTTCGACTAACTTATGTTTCTTACAGAAGTCAGGCCTTTAGTATGACGCTAATCGTACGTCAAAACGACTCTGCGTAAGGCCCAAGAAGTCTTGGTTGACGAAAAACTAAGATATCAAAAAGAATGAAAAAGGCAGAAGAATATGCATCTTTTTTTTTTTCTACCAACCATCAATTCTAATACAGAGCAATACTATGTATGACATGACTGATTTGCCTTCATGTTCCCTCTCAGTGTTCGTAGGTTTCCTTAAGAAAATTGCCCTCAAATTACTCAAAATGTTCCCGTTTCATCTCAAATATTAGCTAGTTCGTTGAGTGTCTAATTCCTATGACGGGTTAAGTGATAAGATTAATTTAGATATATAAAAGGATTCAGGTTGTTTTTCTGAATTTTAAGATCAATGCGAGCTACCTAATCGACCTCCAAACAATCTTGGAAAAAATTAGGCTTCTTTTTGGTCACAAATTACAACTTTGGACACTATCCACCTTAACATTTCGAAAAAAAGGTTTGATACATCCTTATATATATATATATATATATATATATATATATATATATATATATATATATATGTGTGTGTGTGTGTGTGTGTGTGTGTGTGTGTGTGTGTGTGTGTGTGTGTGTGTGTGTGTGTGTAATCTTTAAATGACTGGTAAATTAATAGATAAATTTGTAAATATTCAAATAATTCAGAGATATGGTTAGTATTAGAAATTTGCATTTATTGTAATAAATCTGCACAACAAAAGAACACATTTAGATGTCTCATATGATAATCTACCTGAACACCTTAGATCAGGAATCACCAGATTTTATTAGATCTCACTTTGAGCGTGCATTCTTTTCGGGAAATCAACCTACCTTAAGGATCAACTCACATTCGTTCATACCAACAACCTCCACCAATCTAGTTTTTCAATCCCTGAGTCTGAATATTTAAAGGGATCGTGTGATCGCCTTACTTGTTATTGAAAGATGAAGCATTTCTCAAGTATCGCGAACTGTATTTCTTTAATGAATCTAACTGTTTGAAAAATTTACCATACAAAAAGTTGGACGCAACTCATACATGAAATTCAAAATGATCTGATTTTTATCACAAATTTAATTTCCTATTGTAATTGCTAGCTACATATTGTAAAAGTAATAATAACAATAATTTAAATGTAAAGAAAATAATAATAGTAAAATGAACAAGAGGAAGGTGATGTATTAGGGTTTCCTCTTGTAGTTTGCTACTCGTTATGGTTCCCGTTGTTAGATGCGGACATCAACAAGAAAACAGAACTTGAAAATCCAGAACTTGAAGCATTGAGTATATATGTTTTACGACTTTAAACCAGAGGTTCTCAACCTTTATACTTACGTACCACCATACTTAATATATAAAATAATAATATATCAGTATTCAAATTCATTCTAGACAAGTATCATTTATTTGTTACTAGATACAAAAGAGACATCCTGAATTATTTCGTAACTAGGTAACTAAATTTTAGGTTTCCTAAATGCAGATACTATACTTTGAATTTATTCAGTGAATCCTTAATTAAAATATACCAATTAAAAAAATAACATTAAATAAACATAATTTTTTTATTATAGTAATTCATTTCTGAAATAAACTTACAGTCAAGTAAGCAATAACTGTAAACTAAAAATGTTTAAAAAAATCATGTTCTGTTCTCAGTGTAAAAGATGTCTAGTTTCAACACATGAAACTTTAATATTAAATTGGGTTCAAGATTCAATTTATTCATGTACTTTTTTTTTTCTTTTTACATACACATAGAAGAAAATTCACATTCAAACAGAATGTAATAGCAGCAAACATTAATAGAATGTACAGCTTTACCAGACGAAAAATTGTATCGAGAAAGTTTCTTGATTGGGACTTCATCTTTACCTCACTTTACATTTTCTCGACTCAAGCGACAAAATAGTTTCTCTTCTCACAACTTTACAGAAGTCGAGCGTATCACGAAGCAGTAGGTCGCGTACCACCAGTAGTACGTCCACCATAAGTTGAGAAACTACGCTTTAAATGATTTTAATTTGGGAGAGGGTGATTCATCTACAATTCCCAAATGAAAGTTAAAGAAAGAAAAATGTAATCATTATAATCGCAGACAATGTGCGTGTTACAGATAAATTTTTGTTTCTAAAATAATTTTCCTTCTTGAAACTACAACGCTGTGACAAAATCATAGTATTGTACATTCTTTTGTCGTGAACATCACTGCAGTTTTTTTTTTTTTTTTTTTTGGCCAAACTGATTTGCCATTTTTACGATAGAGAAGTATGGATGATCTGGCTATTATGTTTGTACTGCTTCTACTTAAAATCTAAAAGACAAATGTGCAGAGGAAGAAAATGGGTTCATTTCTTGAATATTCAAAGACCTGTAGTTGGTGCATTTGTGCTATTATTTAATGACTTAACAAGTAATGAAATGACATTTTAAAATTATTTTCGTATGTCGATAGCAACCTTTGATGAGTTGTTAAAGAAAATAAAAGGACAAGTTTTAAGGCAAAGGCCGACTGAAAGACTTGCCCTAGGTCTGAGGTATAATTGGAAATTCTACGTTTCGAAAATGTTTGATGTTCATATTTACATATTTGTTTCCAATTGTAACTTGGTTTTGAAAATATATATCTCAAGTAACACAATATCAAATTTATTTTTTAAAAAAATGGTGTCACATTCTCCAAAGTATTAATAACATAATATTAAACTATACAATTTTGTCGCGCACGCCGTCTAGTCTGCAGATAACCATAACCTACATAATCAACACACCATGTACGACGCGGCGCCGCGCCACGTCCTGAAGGGCGCCGTAATGTTCACGGCGACCACACGTGGCAAAACGCCGTAACTGGATAATCTGTAAAGCCTCATATATACTAGAAATAATCAAACAATCACGGCGAATTGCCGGAAGCGGCACACGGTAAATGCCGCATAATCTGAAAGGAGCCTAAAAAATAAACAATGAATAAAACAAAATGGAGAGAAAGAGATTGAAGTAATACCTTCTTCTACTTAAAAAAAAATACAAGAAGGAAAAGTGAATCAGTGTAATGTAAGAGAAAATGTGCATCGCTCCCTCAAATTAACTTTATCTATTCCTTTTCTTCTGTTTGAAACAACAAAAAAGAAAAAGAAGTATTTCGTACAGTTGAACACGAAAACAACATTTAAATAATTGCTTCCACGGTACTTTCAGCCAATTGAAATTTTGGAAGATGGATCACATTTGAATCTGTTACGAATAGTAACATTGCATCTTTTGTCTTCGTCCTTCACGAACAGCATCTTCGTAATGACGATGCGAAACAGGATCTTAGAAGTTAGTCATTTTCTCAAGTAAAAAGAATGGCGTTAACCATTTCACTGATTGGCATATACATTTACATATTAATAGCTAAGCATTTCAACTTAGGCGCTATTATAGAGAAACTAATCAGTGTTAAACCGTATTTCCTTTACTATTATTATTAAGCTTACTTAGAAGACATACATAGTGTCACTTAAAGGCTGTTACAGTGGTGGAGTATCAGGATTCTGCGAACAAAAATACGTAACTTTTACTGGAACAGTGTGACCACCCAGCAAAAATATTTCATACTAACCTATGCAGAAAAAGATTATAGATCTGGACAAAAAGTACTGAAATTTTATCTGCTCCCGTTTCACCCAATTTATGACATTTTACGATATTAATATCTTATTAGAAGGTTTCCGGCAGCCCCCCCTCCCCTGTGGGTGGGGGAGTGACTTCCATATTCTTTAAAGAACCTCCAACTTTAAATTTTTCAGTCAAAATTCGATAAAAACTGTGCATACCACTTACATTTGCACCTTTACACCCCCAAACAAAAAATTCTGGCGAAATCCCTGCTTAATTGTCGTATTAGAATTCACTGTAAATCACCAAAGTACCAGAAGTATGACAAATAGAGAAGATGTCGGGAGAAAACAAGAAATATCACAAAATGGGTTTATTGAGAAAATAGAGTTTTAATTCCGTAATAGAATATTGTTTAAACGGATCACCAAGTACCGGTATATAATACTGTTTACTGGTCATTTATTAGTTGGAGGAAGCGGCCGGATGGCACCTACGTCCCACTTTTGCTCTTGTAAATACCATTGTTGAAAAAAAAAGGCAGAAAAAAGTTACCAAGAACAGTGAAATTTTCGTACATTGTCAAATTTTCATGAAAATCCTTTCTCTCTCCCAAATGTATTTATGAGGAAAGAAGAGGAGGAGAAAAGAGTAGTTCGCCAACGTACTATACATTATTCGGCGTAAGCTCTAAACTGCGATAAACAAAGCCACATGATACTAAATCTCGCTGATTTGCTGTTGTCCTACCGACGCTTGTACTCCTCCGCAAAATAGTTCATGTGATTGCATTATTACTTTTACTATGAAGCTTCATATAAAACTGCTATATTATTATAAATGACAAAAATATAATATGGATTATCTAATAATACTGCAATCGAGTGTGGCTAATGAAACAATAGAAATAAACAATAAGCATGCGCAGTATTATGGCGCCAACTCAACTGTGGACTGGTGTTCTGTTTTTAAAGTCTGAAAGATGACTGGCATGAATCCCGATTCCGCGAGTGTTGTGGTGAAACACCAACACGGCAAACTTTTACTCACTAAGCAACAATTGTTTACGAGCGAAATTTAAATACTTTTTTTTTAATCTTTCGAGTTTCTTTTCTTTCTTTTCTGCTGCTGCTGTAAGTATCTGGACAACACGAGACAGTATTGTCAAA
The DNA here is from genome assembly GCF_964235325.1 of Thermobia domestica. Classification (NCBI taxonomy): domain Eukaryota; kingdom Metazoa; phylum Arthropoda; class Insecta; order Zygentoma; family Lepismatidae; genus Thermobia; species Thermobia domestica. Next base: position 111,466,112 of record NC_137465.1, on the reverse strand, counting down.
ATGCACGTGTATAATTTGCCCCTCCCCGTGGGGAGTGAGAGTGATACATCACTAGCCAATCGTATTTGTGACAAGCGGAAGGATACAAATATTTTGTTTATCGGAGTTTAGAGCTTACGCTGAACAATGTTTAGAACATTTAAATATTATAAAAGGTAAAAGGTCTATTGCGAAAGTACTAGCAGTGGTCACACTGTACTGGAAGCATTTTTTGTTATCTTCCAAGGTGGCGCCGTAATCACTATAAACACTGTTACTCATATCACGAGAAATACTGTACTTTCAACTGAAATACTCACGAATATTTGGTTAATACTTTTCAACAAAGACGTTTCATTTGATTTTGTAAGCCAAACTCTTAATTCTGACTTAATTAACACATCAACACAAATAATAAATTACTTTAATGGTATTACCCACCAGGAAGGTAGCAAGAATTTATTACAGGAAGTATCCAAAGCTTTTTGAAAGAAGTCCAAATTCAAAATAAGGATAAATTATATAAAAATTTGTAAAATCATCCCTAAAAGTAGACCACATTTACATAAAACTTAGGATTTCAGGAAATCCGGACCCCCAGGAATCCATCCTTTGCATACGTCCCTCCTACCTGGGAACAACGATTTTAACTTCTCGTTCTTTTCTGTCTCTTGATTAACTTGAGTTTCCATGCCTCACGATCAGTGGATTCATTAACTTAAATCTGATTGTCTACTAGATTTGTAGATAAATATTGCACTCAGTATCACGACGGTAGATATTTTGCAGTAAGTCCTCGAACAGCGCACTTTTTTCTATTTGACAATGATCAGTTCGTTGTTAATAGCCAATTACAGCATTCCTGAAGACGTACGGTCCAATAACTAATTTCGTCAATAACATTTTGACGAAGAGTATCCAGAGATAAATAGTCCAACAGCGAGAAATCAGATGAAAGAGGGGCCACTCAATCTCGCCTCTTCTACCAATCCACCGTTGAGAAAGTTGATATGTTCGGAATTGTCGCACATTTAAAGCAGTAGTGCAGTCCTGCATCTTCATGTTAGAACCATATGTGGGCGAAGTTATTTCCTACAGTTTCTCTGATTGTTAGAACTAGTCCATTTCGAAGTGTATCCTCATTCAACTTTTCAGTACGTTCTATACATGTGTTTAAACGGACCAGTGAGAGTTGCTATAGTACCAACCTCTACAATTGTCAGTTAACATGATCGGTTAGTTGGAACATGGCTTTATCGGAGAACAAAATGCTGATAAGAAAAGATACCAATAGTTCTTTATAAAATTCTACACAGCATCAAAGTCATTTTCGTTCAATTCGTGTATGAGATTAATTTTGAATAGTGTAACGTCATTTCCTTCAACATTTTCGTCACAGACATGTGACTACTGTTATGTTGTTCAGCAGCGTGTGCTGAAGTGAGCATTGTCAACGACCGATTGTGTAACTTCAACTGTCAGCAATTTTGGTCGACGAAAAATTTCACGATCCGTTACACTTCCCGCTTGCTAGAAGCACCTCACTCTTCGCTCTACGTTAGATTTTGAAATAGTATTGTGTGCATCGATAAACGTTTCGTTAAATATTGCTCTACTTTAGCACACGATTTTTGTCGATTGTCCCATTGTCGTATATCAGAATAATTATCTTTTCTCGTTCGGAAAAATTTCCATTGCACTTTAATACGTAGATGTAATCAGTTTGAGTGATAACAAAGTATGTAATTCTACTATGTAATCCTAATTTTGCAATAAATAATACGATTTTCATTCTAAAACAAGTACAGTATGTACTTCTACAGAATTTTACAAGAACGAAACAAGTTATGAAATATATGGGAAAAATAAATTATAAATTCAGATTGTTCAATACAAACCAACGGTTAATGGTCTGCTCCTAAAACCAACACTGATATTACATGTGAGGCAGTAGACAACGCTCTTCTTCAGCGACGTCAAAATTGCACGCTTTATTTTCCTTCCAAGTGCTCTGGATTTCTGTTGTGGGACATTGTGACATCTTACAATTGTTCTCTCTCTCTCTCTCTCTCAGTCTGTTCTCAAAACAATCTGGATTTATTTTCTTTATCTGTCGTTTCACCTGCACGTTGTTATCTAAATAAACACTTAAAGTACTTGGCTTAATCATAATAGCAATTATGATAATAAAGCTCTCTACAACATGGCATTCAGAGCTCTCTTTTCAAATATCTCAAAAAGTCGAAGTACTTACAGTGTTAAAGTGAATGGCTTCGCCAAAGTGAATAGTTTATTTTTACCCGAGATCATAGAGCGTAGAAAAAGCGAAAACTCTTGGGAAAAAAGTCTGTAACGATCTATTGTAACTACTTCAATGTGCTGCCTCAGTATTCATAGTCTAGTAGCTGAGGAAGTCCTGTTGGAATTTTGAAAGCCAGAAAATTAGTTTCTTTTAGCTATTTGCACTAGCTTTAGCTTTGGGAACAGAAAAATGGTTACATGTCCTGAATCATGATCATTATTGAGCAGTGTCCACCATATTGAATAGCTCTTTCATGTTTCCTAAATTTTTCTGTGATTTAAGCTGCAGTTCTCGCGTTGAGTTATCAATCCCACCTAGTTCGATTTGAAATAGTATAGGATTTTAATTGACGTTATTCATATTTCATCACTAGATATAAGACATCAATAATGGAAGAAAATTTCCCTCACTATTTTCCCTTTTCCCGATTCTTTTTAAGTTCGCGACTATTTTCTACATTACCTGCCATATCGTCCATTGCACGGAATTTTTCTTCAATCTCTTATTTCACAACACTGTCGATACTTCTACGTTCACTTCACATCACATCACTTCTACGCTTACTTCAGTTCACATCACTGTCCATACTTCTTTCACATCACTGTCCATAGTCGCTCTAAGTTCCATTTCGATTTCTCCTCCCATTTTTCTTGATTGGCTTTAACAAGGTTTGCACTTCCGCCACTAGTAAATTGTGATCCGAACCACTGTCCGTTCCTGGTAGTACCTTCGCGCGTTTCGGACAATATTCCTGAAACGTAGCCTGACAAGAATGTAATCGATTTGGTAGCGTTTCGTATCTCCTGGACTTTTTCACGTGTGCAGCTTTTTTTTTTTTTCCCTAAACCAAGTATTCGTCACCACCATGTCATGTTGCCTACAGAATTCGATAAGCATTTGCCCTGTGCATTTCTTCTATCTAGTTCAATGGTCCTATACCTTATTAGCAGCTCCTACTACGCTGCTGAAGTGTCCCTTTACTGTGGCGTTAACCTTAAATCTTGATGCGATATGGCAGTAACCTCAGCAGGAATTGCATATTTGTTTATCTCCGAGGAACAAAAGCAAAGTAATGATAAGGCCTGAATTGTTAAATTTACGACTTAATCTGCAATTTTCTATTTTATATAAGTATTCATTTGTTCAGTTACACAATACACCTTAGTCATTGCCAAGTGCACATCGAGAAATTTTTGTTGGGATAGGTACGAACAGGGTGGACCAACGTAACTATTTTCCTGATGCAGAAAAACACAAGAATATTAGGAGAAACATGACAATGCTAGCATTAAAAAAAAAATCAAAATGCAAGATCAAAAGGATTTGTTAGCAGTGATTTTAAAGGATGGTTCAAGGGAATTTTCCCGGGGGTGTTCAGAACATGCTTAGAATGTGTTGTCAGATTTATTGTAATATTGCTTACACACCCGTATATTAAAAGTCTCTTCGGGAAAAGTCTTCTGAAATCTCAATTCTTGTAAGTTAAATGTTTCAAAGGCTCAGTGGACAGTCGAGAGAAGCAATTTTCATGTTTCTTGTACAACCAGCGGCGCAAATCTGTCGGCGTACCGGCATATTTTTTATCTTTGATGAGAACGGGATATTTCATATATCTTAAAAATGGGTTAACGACAAACTTCGTAAATACAAAATAGTACATATATAATTTTATTGAAAATCAAAGTTTTATTCCTCTTCCTTTGCCTTTTTTTTCTTTCTAGAGAAAGATTTGCGAATCTTTGTTCCTTCTTAAAGTCAGTTAATTGTATTCAGGGACTAGAAATATTTGGGCTCTTCTGTTTCTCGCTAGCTGGCACTTCTTCGCGCCTCCCTTTTTTCTATTCCTTTCTTGCACAGTAATATAAACCATAAAGTCTCTGAACCAACCAGATTTATTTTTTTGAAAAGACTGAACGCCCACAACGAAATAATCCCAATAAATTTGTCTGTCGCTGAACTTCTGCTACACTGAAACCCAGTACAAAAATTATGATGTGACTCCACGTCTGTACCTTCTCCGCAGAGAAGTCTTTGCTCAGTTCCTATTTTAATGAATCCAATTAATTGTTTTTATTTAATATTAGGAAGAGGATTAAGTGAAAACATCTGCTAGATTTTTTTTTCGCAAAGTTTATCCATTAATTTAGTAGAGGTTTATAGCAGAGATGTTCACCCTCGCGAGGGTGGCCCTCTCGAGGGCATCCTCACCCTCAAGTTCCCTCGCCCACAGTGACGCGAGGTCGAGGGAGCGCGAGGGCGAGGACAAGTTTTGGCCGCGAGGGCGAGGGTGCGCGAGGGCGAGGACAAGCTTCGATGGCGAGGGTGAGGGTGCGCGAGGGCTAGGAAAAGCTTCGACGAAGAGGGTGAGGGTGCGCGAGGGCGAGGACAAGTTTCGGCAGCGAGGGTGAGGATGCGCTAGGGCGAGGACAAGCTTCGATGGTGGGGGTGAGGATGCGCGAGGGCGAGGAAAGGCTTCGACGAAGAGGGCGAGGGTGAACGAGGGTGAGGGCCAAGTGTTACTGCAGGAGCGAGGGTGCACGATGGCTAGAGACAACTTCCTTCAGGAGAACGAGGGCACGCGAGGGAGGAGGACAAGCTTCCTTAAAAGCAACTGTTTTGGAGTTTGCTGTTTGACCTCTTTTGGAGAGGGGCAAACTTTAAAATATCATCTGCCATGTCCACTAGATGAAAAGTTAGTGTCATAGCAAGGTTATACATTAATCGTATTTTTCCTTTCAATTAATTGCAGTAGACAATTTCTCGTGTGTACGTACATAATTATTAAAAATAATAATGCAAATAAGAATAATATTTGATTTTTCCCATGAAAGTTTCCGGGTAGAAATAGCGCTACATTAAGAAGTGTGCCTCATTGTTGCCCTCCCTGTGCTGGAGACGTTTTAGATAAGAAGTGTCTACTACACTGTCATGTTTAAAGAGTGTTGGTAGACAGACAGGCAGTCACTCACGTCATTCTGCAGTAAATGACAAGAGCGCTGATATCTGAACAAACACAATCAATGAGAGAACCATCAGAATGCAGTAGATCAGATGGAAAAAGACTTGATGGAATGACTTTGGTTCATAGATGGCCATTTTGCTCTGGACTCTCTCGGACTCGGGCTCATTTTTTTCAACTGGGCTCTCGCTCATTTATTCCTTTGGGAATCGTGCTCGGGCTCACTTCCCTCAGTTGGACTCGCACTGACTTATTTCATTGGCGCTCGGGGTAGCGCTTAATTATTGAACCCGAGAACGGTTGAGCGCAGAGATGTTCACCCTCGCGAGGGTGACCCTCAGAATTTTTAAACTATCCTATCTCTTCAAGTCAATAATTGTCTGTTTTGCATTATTACTTTTCAACCACAGAGCAAAATAATTCAGTCACGCTACTCCTATTTTAATGATGTATGGCAGCGTGTAACAAATTGTTGCGAGGTCCTGGGCAAGAAAAGTTTGTGATCGCCCTTTCAGTTTTTAATTGCTAATTATAATAAAATTTCTGGAAATCAATTAATCTACACATTTAATTATTTGTGCTAAAGAAAATAAAGGTTTGTTCTCTTACTTTCCCGTTCCACCATTTCTTTCATCATCATTCACTTGCAATTTCATCCATCTCCTTTAGCAGTTACATAACTCTGGGGCGCTAAACTAAAGATTTCATCTTTTCTTTCATTACTACAATCTTAAAGTTTGCACGTATTAAAGTTTGCACGACATTATTAATTGTTGAATTGGTGGATTTATAAAAGTCAGTGCTAAATCATTTTAGGCTCGATAATCTTTCCAAGGCCCCTGGAGGCGCTAAGCTCTGAGCGTGCCATTTAGGGAATAGAGAAATTACCTTTGTTCGAAGGGTCGCATGTTCGATTCCCGTCCAAGTAAGTTCGTGGTGGAGGACATCGTGTTCGTGGGTTTTCTGGGGATTCTCCAGTTTCCTACCACGTTCTCATTCAACTATTTCTTTCATCATTCACTTCTGTCTCCTTTAGCATTTAGCTTGCATAATCGTGGGATATTAAACTAAAGATTTTTATTTTTCATTTGCCTTTACGCATTTGTAGTGTAAGGAATCCTTGAGACAACGTTTGAAAGATATCATTTCATAATTGTGGGAATTACTGAAAATAAACTTTCCAACAATGATAGCTGCCAAAAATGAACCAAGACCAAAGTGATAAAGTGCACAAATTGGTCCCTAGGGTAGTTTCTTAAGACAAAGTTTCATATTTATGGCAATTATTGAAAAAAATTAAAAATTTTAACATTGTTAAGATAGGACAAATGAATCTCTATTAGTGGTGAATATTAACAATATTTGAGCATCGAAATTAACCTTACAAGCACATTGACACATTTCAGTTTATATTTTAAAATACCAATTAACTTAGATTCACATTCAAATCAATGAAGTCATTCATGTTATAGGTTAGAATGGGTATATATTTCCGTGTGATAATTCAACAATAGTGTTCTGAAGTATTTTATTTGTTTGCTGACGGAGTTTCAAACTTAAGCTCTTTAGATCTTTCCCTTTGAATTTGTTCAAATTCCTCAGTTACGCTACATACATCAGGGATGGCCAACGTGTTGACTGTCAAAATCTGACAAATAGTCCGCGGCAGTAACTCTACCGCCACCGAACTTGTGTGGCTGAATACTTATGCTTGCATCGTAGCTCAAGGAACATTTTGAAGTAAAGGCATTGGATACGGTTGATAAATGATGTAAACGTCACTATCGACCGAGATCTCCATTGTAACAGTTGTTCCATTTTAGGTGTTCCACAGTAAGTTATACGATGATATGTGAGGGTGTGCGAGGGCGAGGACAAGCTTCGACGGCGAGGGCGAGGGTGCGCCAGGGCGAGGACAAGTTTCGACAGCGAGGGTGAGGGCGCGCGAGGGCGATGGACAAGTTTCGGCAGCGAGGGCGAGGGTGCGCGAGGACGAGGACAAGCTTCGATGGCGAGGGTGAGGATGCGCGAGGGCGAGGACAAGCTTCGATGACGAGGGTGAGGGTGCGCAAGGGCGAGGACAAGTTTTGGCCGCGAGGGCGAGGACAAGCTTCGACGGCGAGGGCGAGGACAAGTTTCGACAGTGAGGGTGAGGGCGCGCGAGGGCGAGGGTGAACGAGGGCGAGGGCCAACTGCTACTGCGAGGGCGAGGGTGAGTGAGGTCGAAGTAAAATGAACATCTATGGTTTGTAGAATATTTTGGTAGCTTGATTGGTATTTTGAAGAACATTATGTGAAGAATGTATTGTGTGTGTGTTGTTATAGAAATTCAGTATTTGTCGAACTCTTGATGCCTTTTAAAAACAAAGCAGCTTACTTTTGACTGTATACAAAACGAAAAGCACCAAGAAACAAAATACTAAGAAATATTGATTATTATTACGTTTATTATATTATAAAATTAAGATATAAGAATCAGACATTTTAAAGCATCTTTATATATATGTACGTAAGAACTTGCAATAATATGCTGCTAGACATTACAAGTACAAGTACTACTACTACTACTACTACTACTACTACTACTACTACTAATAATAATAATAATAATAATAATAATAATAATAATAATAATAATAATAATAATAATAATAATAATCTATATTATAAAATTGAAACTGACTATTTTTGTGACTCTTAATCTCTTGAACCGCCCTACCGATCTCGATCAAATTTTTAACGAAGATGCGGCTCTGGCCTGGGAGTGTTTTTAGCTATTTACTTTGACGATAGAACTTGGGGAGGGGAGAGTGATACATAGAAAAAGATAAATAAAACTTAATAGCTCTTGAACCACCCGACCGTTCTTGATCAAATTTTCAATGTAGATGAGGTTCGGGACTGGCATGATTTTTGTCATTTCATTTTGGACGGAGCAACGTAAGGGAGAGGGAGGGGGAGATATACAAGAATCAATAAATATAAAAATAAAAGTGACTATGTTCGTGAATTAATAACTTTTGAACCACTCGATCGATCTCAATCAAATTTTCAACATATATGAAGTTCAAACGTAAGAAGTTTTTATCATTTCATTTTGACAGTAGATCTTAGGGTAGGGGGAAGAGAAAAGGGGAAATACATAAAAATGAATAAAACTTAATCGACCGATCTCGATCAAACTTTCAACATTGATAAAGTTCGGGCCTGAGATGTTTTCTTCACTTCACTTTTACAGTGCAACAAAGGGGAGGGGGAGGGGGAGATATATATATATATGTCAAAAAAGTAAAAATAAAAGTGGCTGTCTTTGTGACTTTATCACGTTTAAACCACCCGACCATCTTAACCAATTCTTATCATATCACTTTAACTGTAGAACTTAAGGGAGGGGGAGGGGAGAAATCAATAAAAATAAATAAAACTTAATAACTCTTGAACCACCCGACCCATCTCGATCAAACTTTCAACATTGATAAAGTTCGGGTCTGGGATGTTTTATTCATTTCACTTTTATAGTGCAACGAAGGGGAGAAGGAGATATATGTAAAAAAAAAAAAAAAAAAAAAGAGAGAGAGAGAGAGTAAAAATAGAAGTGACTGTTTTTGTGACTTCATCGCGCTTAAACCACCCGCCCGATCTTTAAAAAATTCAGCATAGATGAGGTTCGGACCTGAAGTGGTTTTTATCATATCACTTTAACGGTAGAACTGAGGGAAGGGGAGAAATCAATAACAATAAATAAAACATAACTCTTGAACCACCAGACCAATCTTGATCAAACTTTCAACATAAGGTTCGGGCCTGAGATATTTTCGTCATTTCACTTTTACGGTGCAACCTAGGGGAGGGTGATTGGGATATATATATATATATATGTAAAAAGGATAAAAATGAAAGTGACTGTCTTTGTTACTTCATCACGCTTTAACCACAGGACCGATCTTAATCAAATTTTTAATATGGATGAAGTTCGGGCCTGGGGTGGTTTTTATCATATCACTTTGACCAAGGATCTTATAAAATAGAGGATCTGCCCCATATATACCTTCATCCTATTAAATAGTGAAGCCAAAAAACAACCGAGCATCGGCACGTCTGATTGGCTACTTTCGTTTCCACCATGTTTGTTGGCTCAAAACATTGCGATCCTATTGGGCGGAGCGGGCAGAGTAGGGGTGGCGAAACAGTGACGGTGCAACGTATGGGAGGGGGAGGAGGAGATACATATGTAAAAAGGTAAGTCTTTACTTTGACTCCAACTGTGACTTTAATCGGTTCTTATAGGTTCAGTTACTTCCTGGAACTGTTTGTGCGTGAGTCACTTGTTAGAACTGTTCGTGCCTTTGGTGTGACGTCTTAGTTCATATTTTTCCCACTAGGTGTCTGTGTAGTCATATGGTAGTTGGTTAGTAGTCACATGTTCTGTGTGCATGTATGTGTGTGCTGCTGTTTGTGGCATGCGTAATTGGGTTAGCGCGTAATTGAATTGGTTGAATTGAGTCAGAGAAAACCTATCATAGTTGTGGTCTAAACTGAAGATATTTTCGACGTATTCTAAAAGTGGACGTTTATTGGTTTCTTGTTTGTAATAATAGCAAGTGTGCTCGGTTTAATAAAACGACGTGTGTGCGGAAAGGAACATTTTTCAGTAATGTTGAGTATTGTGCATGTGTTCCTGGTATCTTATTTTTTCGTGTGTGGAATCAGCAGTTATGAGTTCATTATTCATGAGATTTCTCCTATGGCGAAATGGTGAGTGTTTTCTTTTTTTAATTCATATTATTTTTATTCTTGATTTGTTTTGCATTTGAGTATTAGGCAAAGTATTTGGTTTGCTGCTGCTTGTCCTATTGTCTTGTTGAGATGTAATTTTTTTTCTTTGTCATGCACTGATTTATGATTAGAGACGAGTGTTTTTTTTTTTTTAATTTTTCCCTTCTTATCTTAGCTTTATAGTAGTGGTGTGATTATTTATTATTATTTTGGATGTTTTTATGGTACTTGAGCGGGGGGGTTGGGGGGCGGTAGCCCCCCATTTAGATCTCAAAATTCATAGTCACCGCTTCACCTGAATTGATGTTTAGTAACATATTGGCCCTTGTACTTATAGTATAATTCTTAACTTCGTATAGTAACATTGTGGCCCTTGTACTTATAGTATAATTCTTAACATCGTATAGTAACATTGTGGCCATTGTACTTATAGTATAATTCTTAACATCGTACATTACTTTCACTGTGTTAGTAATTGTAATCGATTCATGTGATCCGGTTCCGGGAGCAGTTTAGGAATGATTCCTAAACTGCTCCGGGAACCGGATCACTTGAATCGGTTGAAGTCACAGTTGGAGTCAAAGTAAAAATTTGCCTGTAAAAAAAATGAAAATGACTGTCTATGTGACTTCACTCTTGAACCACCTGACCGATCTCGATCAAATTTTCAACATAGATGAGGTTCGGGCCTGGGAAGGTATTTATCTATTCACTTTGACGAAAGAACTTATGGAAGGAGGTAGGAGGGGGAGATATATAAGAATAAATAAAACCTAATATCTCTTGAACCACTGGACCGATCTCGATCGAATTTTCAACCTAGATGAAGTTTAAACCTGAGATGATTTTTGTCATATCACTTTGACGATGCAACTTAAAGGAAGGGAAAGACATTTACAAATGATCGAAAATGACTTATATTAGTGTCGAATCTATAATTTTTGAGGTCACTGAGATAAAAAGTGACACTTCTGATGTCATTTAAATCCAAATTCAGCCCCGCGAAAATTGTGAGAGGGGAGGGATATATATATATATCCCTCCCCTCTCACAATATCCCTCCCCTTATATATATATATATATATATATATATATATATATATATATATATACAGGGTGGGCCATTTTAATTAATCCACGGAAATATCTGAAAAATGATAAAACATAGAAGAAATTTTTGATGTGCACGTTATATATTGCTAAGGGGGAAAACCAATTCCGCCAAAAGTACCCCTCCCCGCTCCCCGTAAATGGGGGTAACGGGGGGTAACTTTGAAATGTTAAATGGGAACATGGGTCGAGTAATACCTCGTTCGAAAGGTCTTGGAAAACTAAGTAACGCTGTACCAAAAGATGTTTCATATTGTGCACCAGTTTCAAAATGGCCGCCATGATATAGTTCGGAAACTCCAGTACCCGTAGTATGAAAACCATAGAAGGTAAATGAATGGAACAAAATTGAAATACGTAAAAATCACAGGGCATATCGAATGGTGTGGTCCCCGTGATCCCAGTGGCCTCCCTGAAGGGGTCTTGGAGACTAACTTCAAAATCTCAAATAGTAACGTGAGTCGAGTGGTACCTCGTTCGATAAATCTTGCAAAATCAAACATCTTGCAGGAGAAAATTATTGAGGTGAAATGGCGGTGTTCTCAAAAGGCCACCGAAACATAGTATCCGTGTCAGAGAAAAGGTTTAGTACCCGTAGTATGAAAGCGATTGGAGATAAATATACAGAAGAAAACTTGGAGTAGCTAACTGACGTAAGGCATATCGAGAGGTATTGTCGGGGTGACTCCAAGGGCCAACTGAAAGGTATCCGGGGCCAACTTGAAAATTTCAAATAACAACTTAAAGCGAGTAACATCACGTTACATAGACAAATTAGTATCAAAAAGCTTCTGTAAGAATAGTTTTGACATGAGACACCGTTTTCAAAATGATCGCCAAGACATGGTAACTGTGTCTAAGAAAACGTCTAGTGGCCATAGTATTAATACGGTTAGACATAAATGAAAATAATAAAAATTAAATCGGAAAACCACGAAGTCGTTCCAAGGCTCGAGAATAATACAACAGAGATAAAAAATATTAGAGTAAAATTGCCATAATGTATAGAGAGATATCCAAGTCCTGCAAAATAATCTCTCTCTACGCTCTGTATCTGAGTGGGGTGGAAAGTAACAGTGAAAGTTCAAATGATAACTCTACTTTAATTCGCAAATTAAGGCTACCTTACAAATAGGTATGGTGTGGTTGAAACATTTGTTTGTAAGGATGACGCTGTAGTGACTAAAAAGAGGTGAAATTTTATTTGAATGGTAACGCATATCTGTATGACTGAGTATGATTTGATGCGAAAACAGAAGGAACGTTATACGAAAGAAGTTGTCGAATAATACAGTAGCTGGAACTAACAAACGTGTGAATTTGCTAATCTCCGTCGTCACAGAAACTTTTATGCAATGCGTGCTGGATATTTGGAAAGCATTTCGGGGATATACGTACGCACCGTTTCATCCCTGAAGCTCACAATATGACGTGAGTGCTAATAGTTAATCAAAATGTAAATGTGGCCATCCGTATTAACTCAGTGCATCAATTCTCTATCCATGAAGTCTGTCTTCCAAACAGCATTGGGTAGGTCAAGCGTACGCCCGAACCGTTGTCCGGTCGGTCATTGAAATTTTGAAGTTAGCCCCAAGACTCCTTCAGGGAGGCCGCTGGGATCACAGGGACCACACCATTCGATATGCCCTATGATATTTACGTATTTCAATTTTGTCCCATTCATTTACCTTCTATGGTTTTCATACTACGGGTACTGGAGCTTCCGAACTATATCATGGCGGCCATTTTGAAACTGGTGCACAATATGAAACATCTTTTGGTACAGCGTTACTTAGTTTTCCAAGACCTTTCGAACGAGGTATTACTCGACCCATGTTCCCATTTAACATTTCAAAGTTACCCCCCGTTACCCCCATTTACGGGGGGAGGGTAGGGGTACTTTTGGCGGAATTGGTTTTCCCCCTTAGCAATATATAACGTGTACTTCAAACATTTCTTCTATGTTTTATCATTTTTCAGATATTTCCGTGGATTAATTAAAATGGCCCACCCTGTATATATATATATATATATATATATATATATAAGTGAAGTTCAAAATATTTATGAAGTTGAATGAAATGCTGTGGAGGATTAGTGGAGCAGAGTTGCCTTCAACATTGGGAGGCGAGTAAATTTGAGGCTTATTCTGAAAGAACATCAATTTCATCTCACTTTCCTTTGTGGCAATCGAACACAAATCATGACATTTCTCCCCAAAAAACACATTTCAAATCGGATTATTGGGAGGACAGTCCCCCCCAGTTCCAAGAATGGAGGGGACATGTCCCCCTCATCCCCCGGGATTTGCGCCAGTGTGTACAACTGTTATCAATATATCTGTTTAAACGTATATTGTATATAGACTATTATATGCTCGCATAGAAGAGAGTTTCATAAGAAAGTTAGAAGTAGCTAAAAAAAAATATGTGAAAAATATAAAATAATGTGTTCAAGATTCTCTTGCTTTTAAGAGTTCCAATCTTATAGAACGCATATGTTCGTCCGTCAATCCATCCGTCAGACAGTCTGTCGACAGATGAGAGCAAAACATGGTAAGATATATCAAGAAGCGGCTTTTTGCAATCGATTCAGCGTTCCAAGAAAAGTTTCCATTTCTTCCATTAATCTTAATTTCAAACCAAAAGTGGTTCAAATTGTCCATTTCTAGTTTCAATATTTATAACCATTAAACAAAAATAGTAAGGGTTGCGAGTAAGTGATATCTGTTTTGACATCGATTCAGCGTTCTATCTATTATCTTTGCAATTAGTAGCTATAGTATAGTACTACTTCAAGTTTGATTATTAAATTCGCATAGTTCCCAAGCCTACCATAGTTTCACACTGTGAAACCAAAACTCATACTTCAATATGAAAATTTGGTAACCGTTTTTGGTTACAGAATATTATATTATCTTAACTCTTCACCATTAAGATCCAACTTGGGTATAGTACAATAACGTTACCGTAAAGTTTAGAAATAGGTAGAGTGAAATCAGACCCGTAGCTAAAAGGTGGCTAAAAGGGACTTAATTCCCTTGTGATCGCTGTCCGCCTCATGAAACTTTGTTGTTTGTTAATGTATGTACGAGTGTAAAGTAAACTGAAGTCCCCCCCCCCCTCCATTTCTCTTAACTTCTAGTTAACCATACTCTTGTGTGGTACCACGTAGATTGGAAATGTCTTACTTGCTTTTCATCTTTTCCTACAAATAAGATAGATTGAATGGGTGGCTTATTCTTTGTTTCAATTTTTTCCTCTAATGTGGGACGGGTGAAAAAAGTTTCATTCTCATCTAAACAGAGTGATTACAAAAATAGGCTATTGGTATTTAATAAAGGACACCAAAAATTACTCGAGAACTTCATTCCAAAGATCAAATGAAGAGGGGACGGATCGGATTCGATATTTGTAATTTGAATCAACTGACCAAGTTCGGTTTTAATTCATTTGCTCTTAGGGAAGTTACTTTATTCACTATATACAAGAAATGGATTCTACTATTATAGTAATAGGTGGATATTGTGAGATGTCCCCAATAAGTATATTAAAAATCTTACGCAAGCATATTACAAACCAGAAATTATAAGGTGGTTGCTGGCGAGAGAATGTGATAGAATGGGGGTCGTGATAGGAATTAGGTTGAATGAATAAAATTGTAGATAGTCACATTTAAAATTATATGCATGTTTCTTTCTCTCTTTGCCATTTTTGTGCATCCTATATATAACTACCGTGTTCCAAAAGAGCGGTAACACTTTTCTTAATTTATTACACAAAAACTACAAGTGATATAGCTGTCGTATATGTCATATGAAAGAGTATCTCTTTTTTTTTTTTTTTCAGGCAATGCTCGTATTTCCCACATTCATCGCACTTGGCGTTGACATCGATATGTTGTAAACATGGCGACTTCTGGTGCAGAGCGTGCTCTCTGTGTGTTGGGGTTCGATAAAAATAAGGGTGCTGCGGATGTGCAAAGGAAGTTTAGAACAAAGTACAAAAAAGAAGTACCTAGCAGGAAGTCTATTTATGCCTGGCATGATAAATTTGTGACAGCTGGTTGCCTACTCTAATAAAAGAAGTGGCCGTCCTACAGTGAGTGAGCATGGAAAAATAACCAGTGTTTCGACACGTGGCTTCCAAGATCTTCGGATCTAACTCCCTGTGACTACTTCTTATGGGGATACATAAAAGATAGTGTGTATGTGCCACCGTTAGCAGAAAATGTAGAACTCAAGCCCAGGATTGAAGAAATTGCTACCACTGTCTCTCAGAATATGCTCCAACAAGTGTGGTAAGAATTCGATTACCGTCTAGACATATGTCGTGTTACACATGGTTCCCATATCGAGGCATTGTGAACTGATACATTAAAAAAACATTTGAGATACTCTTTCATATGCCATATACACGACAGTTAGATAATTTGTAGTTTTTGTGTAATAAACTAAGAAAAATGTTACAGAACTTTTGGGACATGGTGTATATCTACAAGAATTATATGCAACATAGGTTTATCTAAACATTTACTTGATTTATGTTTCACAACTTTCAACGTAATAAAGTAAACAAAAAAATATATGCCAACAGCTCCGATGTGATATAAGCAACTCTCTGCGGTTCCAATCTTTCCGTTTTCTCTTCACTAGAAACGTCAATTTTTCATTGCTCACTTGCAGCTGCAACTATACGTTTCCTTCTCTCTCTGTCTCTCTCTCTGTCTCTCTCTCTCTCTCTCTCATCATATCTTATTCTTGGAAAGTGAAACTTACAGATTGTTATTGATCTCCTTCTCTTACATCCATTCTGCTTTTCTCTCTTTTCAGAGAAGCATGACAAAGGAAATGAAAATAGACAATTCCAAAGAAAGTCAACTCAAACGCTTTTTTTTTTTTTTATTATTTCTTATTCAGTAGAAAAGTGGTTGCACAAAGAAAAGTAAATAAGAATCACGACAAATTGAAAACTCAAAGAAACATATACTTACACACAAAATAGTTTTGCATATTTTTTTATTAGATTATTTTTCTATTTGTTTGTTTTTATTAATGTCAAATTTTGCAATCAGAATTTTACTCACTTGATACGAATTAGACCTGACTAGACGAACTAGACAACTAAACTTAAATTTTGTACAGATAAGTAAAACCCGCGATGACAATACAATATTTTCACACATTACTTTTCGTTCTAGCTTATCGCTCTATTATAAAATTAAGTTATTGTAAATGTATTTCGATAGGTGTATGCAACGTCTGTTAATTATCCGATTTTCCAATAGAGTGGTTCAGTTCTAAATTTTCCAATGGCAGAGGGCCGCGGTGGCTAAGTGGTAGAGTGTTCACCTCTGGTGCATGGGGTTCTTCGTTCGATCCCAGCTTGCGCCAAGTGAACTTTGGGGTGGAGAAACATTATGTGCGTGGGTTTTCTCGGAGTTCTCCCGTTTCTTCCCGCTTTCTTCATTCCACCATTTCATTCATTTCTCACCATTACCAACTCTTTTAGCCTAGCCGGCATAAACGTGGGACGTAAAACTTTTTCTAATTGCAGAGTAGTTCAGTTCTGATTCGAGACAACATGTGTGGTGTTTTAAACGGAAAAGTTAGGAACTACATTTTGTAAAAGTGTTCTCTTATCCAAGGGTGTCTATAGGCAAGTTTCAGGGCTCAGGCTGCACCTATAAGATTTTGGAGAGGGAACTAACTTTTCATTGAAAATGCCATAATGAAACTTTAATCATACGTAACTTTAGAGAACACTAACTGTGAGGAGGGACAACCTAGCATGAATAAAAATTAGCCTACGAAGTAAATTATGTTGGTCTTAATTACATTTAAATCCGGTCTCCTCTATTACTCCTTTTTAGGAGGGAAAGAGTAAATTTTGGTAAGGATTATATTAAACCCAAGTACTTGAAGGGATGGGAGCCTCTGCTTTCATCTGTCCATAGTCTTCCCTATTGAAAATCTGTGAATAAGTTGTTGCAAGGAGTAATGATTTCACAAGTCCCCAGTGGAGTAAATTCCCTGGAGCTTCGAAATCCTCCCTCCCAAGATCGTATTTCCGATCGTGACCAATGCCCATTGCCAGAACATATTTTAGTAGCATTAGTATTCGCCCTCAGTGTATTATCAAAAGTTCCCACTGGCTGTGAGTCTTCTAAAATGTTCTTAGAAAATAAAAAAAAAATCTGTAACCTCACATTGTAATCATGTTACATTTTCAAGTTTAATGAGCTTAGTAGTGAAGAATTGATTGCACGATACTTAATAAAGACTAAAAACTAAAAATTATAATTTTAAAAAACAAACTCTTAAAAACAATCGCCCAAAATTAAAGGCATTGGGCACGAGCAAACTACTTCTCTATTTTCCACATAAATTGTAGTACTGAACCCTAAGAAGAGTGTGTAATGCTTTTAGCATTAGTTTCATTTCTTAAAATTAAAAACCAAACTTATACAATGTCTATACAGAAAGAAACCGAACTTCCTAAATATTATATATATATATATATATATATATATATATATATATATATATATATATATATATATATATATATATATATATATATATATTCCAGTTTGTGGAAATTATTCAGATTTATCTCCTTCAAAACCGTGCCCTCACTATTAATACATCGCTCAATGCGTCTCCCATTTCTGGAACACATCCTGAAACCAGGGGCGTACGAACTGAGAGTCCACCGGGTCCGGACCTCCCCCTAAAACTTCATACTTCAACATTCATTTGTATAATTGTCATTAACATAAATGTGTGTACTCTCTGTAACGACACCCTCATTTACAGACAAATAACCATATATCATTAATGTCTGTTGTACAGAGGTTTTACTGTAATTACATTGCAATAAGGACGTACATGGTGGTCCTGAAGTGGGCGTAACTTCCCCCGTTTAGTTTCAACAGTATAGTGTTAATTATGGTGGAATGTCTGTACACAGTTACCTCGAAGTCTTAAGAGTCTTAAGAGTCATAAACATCGGTATGATTACCACCCATGTCGCAACACAGTTGAATTCTGCGCCAAGTTCTCGCAGATGCTTGGCGGAGATAGTTCGGAGTCACGAGGGTGAAGGCTTGTTCCACAGCTGCTCGTAATTCCTGCGTTGTGTGATATCGAGTGCTTCTTACTTGTTGCTTTATGAAACCCTAGAGAACATTGTCTGGTGTCGTCAGATCGCGACCTCTTGGAGGCCAGGCAAAGGGAGCTGATGAAGATGCACAACCTCTTCCAATCCAGTGACCAGGAAACGTCTGATTCAGATAATTGTACCCGTGAATCTCGAAGTGCGCTGGGTGCGCTGGTAAGACTCTTAATTAAGACTTCAAGGTAACTGTGTAGAGATATTTTACCATAACTAACACTATATTGTTGAAACTAAAGGAGGGGTACGCCCACTTCCGGACCACCCTGTAGAACACAATAAGTGATTTTCTTAACTTTGAGAAGGATGAAGATAACTTAACACTTACTTCCCTGCACACATAACAATTCCTTCGAAAAGAAAAAAATATCAGTTCACTTTCAACAAGAAATTGAACAAAAATACCTGTATATTCGATGAATAAAATTTCTCCCTGTATGGGTTTATTTCACGATTATAATTCGGTTTGAACCTGTCAGTTCTTTTATGCTTCTAGTGTTTAAAGTAAGTATTTCTGGTTTCATGTTACTGGGTATTTCAGCCGCGACACTTTGTCTGTATACCATCCCGGAAGATGTTTAGAGAGTTGGCGTTCATGAATCTAGCGTTGGATCAGCGAATGGTCGAAAGGAATGAAACAGATTTGATTAGACTATGCTTCAGCACATTCTCCTTCAGTTGAAACTGAAATGTACGGTGATAACTAACAGACAGGACTTATATACTGTACAGAGTGGCCCAAAAGTAAGTATACCCTCCTGCATTGATCAAGTATAACATTCTAGCTTATAGGTCTATTTGTTTCGGCTGTTCCGAGCTTAAGATATAAGTAAAAATATATTAAGAACAAATAATAAAGAAACTAAGTCTGCTTGATGGATAACAATAAGAAATAATTTAAAAAGCAATGAGTTGATCAGTACAAGACCGTATACCTACTTTTGGGCCAACCTGTATTGAGGCTCAGTGTTAGAACGTTCACCTCTGGCGCATGTTCCGGGTTCGATTCTATCGGGGTACAGTTGAATGACCAAAGTGCTTCGGATTCCAGTATAATCAGTAGGTCCACGTCTTCTTTAGCCTAGCCGGTATAACCATGGGACGTTATACTAAATCAAATCAAATCAAACTTCTGGTGCATGGGGTCGTAAGTTTGATCTCAGCTTGTGCCAAGTAAGCTTTGTGGAGGACAAACACCGTGTGCGTGGGTGTTCTCAGGGTTCTCCCGTTTCCTTCCACTTTCGTCATTTCACCATTTTCATTCATTCCTCATCATCACCGTCTCCTTTAAGCTAGTGGAACGTAAAACTTAAAGATGTCATTGCATTGAGCGCAACCAGTAATAGCGTGTTTCTTTGTTTCTTTTCTTTTCTTTTCTTTTTTTTAACCATAAACCTCAACTGGAATGCATTTTCGAAAATCTTAAAGTATTTACTTATACTCATCTCCTGATGGTAGACTTGAAATCGACTGAAATCGACAATCGACTTATTATTTCTTACCACCGGAAAGCTCAAATCTATAAATATTTCTGTCAGATTCTATGATTTTGAGGGAAAGAAACTAAAATTTGAAAAACTTATTGAAAAACATTTCTCGCAACATTGGAAATATATTTCGATTCATTTTATTATGTACACAGTAATAGTAAAAGTATGTTTTTAGTTGTAGTGCTGACTATTTTAAACTGACTATTGTTTATTATGATTCAGATACATAAAAAGAAACAGTGCTTATATCGTACTAGAACACAATACTAAAACCAGCAACTGCTTTTCGGCGATATACAAACTGTGCGCGTTATGTTGAAAATCTGTATATCTTTAGTAGCCCTTTCTGAATATTGTTAGAATTGTGAATTATTTTAGTAACTCTTCGATATAAGACAAACTTTAATCTCTGGCGCTTTAAAGAAGTAGAAAAATTACTTGAAAAATTGGAATGTGCAGGTATATTTGCAGATGATACCAGTGACATTTTTGCCACCAAAACGCAAGAGTAAACTTAGTCTACAAGATATAAGACAACCAATGTGTTATTTGAGAATATTCATAATTTTTTCATTGTAAAACAGATATTATTTTGATTTTAATCTTAATAGGTGTAGAGGCATTTGGTAATAGAAGCAATAAAACAACTTCTCAGTTAAAAAAAAAAACTGACGACGTTACGCCAGTGTTTCTCTATGCACCTGCGTGAACGCATTTCCGCATTGGTGCATACAATTACTTCGGCAATGTTGCAACATGTGTTCAGGTGCATCGCAGAAAGATGGTAACACTGGTTGAATATGTTGGATATGGAGGCGGTCATGTTGAACTGCTGTGATTTCGTTGACTCGGTTTCATTTGGAGTTTTAGCACACCTTTTCAACGTTGTTAGAAGTAGTGTGCGAAAAAAGAATAATTTCAGGTATTATTGAGAAGGGGAAGAGACACTGGTTGAGACATTAGCTAAGAAGGAACTGTATCATGAGGGACGTGCTGGAGAGTATGGTGGCAGGAAAGAGAGGGAGCAGGTGAAGAATACTACAATTTATTGACGATATAAAAACATAAAAATCGTACGTGAAAACTTAGGGGTTAGCGGAAGACCATGGAGCATCAACGCTTATCAGTTGCAACAATTGACCTGCCAATAATGGAGAGTTTCTATGATGATGATGATTTCAACATTTCTACATGAACCATAGATTAATACCTTATAATAATACTATTAGCTATATTTAGTACTAAAACGTGATGCCGAAATCCTATTTAATTTTCTTTTCCCGGAAGAGATAATAGTAGATGAGTAACTCGTAGTTTGTCTGTTTACTGGAGCATAAGATAGAAATCATGGAGTTTATTCTCTTAACTCACTTTTCTGTTGGGGAGCTCCTTTTTCTTCGTTTTTCTCCTCTTGATAGAAGAAAAACGTGAAAGAATCTCGCTGGCCGTAATACGTCACGAAGTTCAGGAAAGTTGGAGATGACGTGGTGTCTGTCTTCGTTCCGTAGAGAAAACACTGAGATAAGAGCGCGGTGGTAGTTCTGTCATCACCCTATGTTATATAGCTCGATTGTTTGTTCCAAACTTTTCGAACTTTTTTCTTTAAGGAATTTAACCATTTTATCTATGATTCGAAGGAGTAATCAGAATTACAAGATGTAGATATTATAAGTTAACTAATATTTTTAAGTAATGCTGTACTTGCTCCGGAAGTGTAGTTGGCAGTTGTCTCTTGAGTTCGATTCCTGGCAGATACAAAACTTCAGGCTGTTCATGCTTCGTAGTTACTTGAATCAAGAAATAAAAACTTATATCTAGAAATCCTGCTCGGTGGCCTAGTGGCTAACACTCGCGCCTGTACTATACGGGTTCCTCTGTGAGAGAATTTGAACACATGCAGTGGTTCAGATTCCAACTTAAACTGTCAGTCTACCTCTCTTATAGCCATGGTGCTGAAAACGGAAGCTAAATCCAACCAACCAATATCTACATAGAGTGTTGTTGTTGTTTGTTGAAATTGAGCTTCCTTTGTCAGCACCGAGGCTATATTAGACGTGTACATACAGTTTAATATGGGATTCGAACCACATGAGCTCCCGCCGGGCATCCAAAGCGGGCTTCCCGAAGACGTATATGCTAACCTTATTGCCACGAAGAAGCTCTTCTATCTATAAAGTCAGAAATTATAGAGTTGGGGGCCGTTACCCAACCACGCACTACCGATCCATGGTTGAAAATGTGACAGACATAAATACGGCTATAGTTGTACGGGATGTTCTAGTGCCAGGAAGGTTAAATTTAGCACAATACTTTAATAAGTGCAGAAGTAGTTCGTTAAAAAAATGTGAAGAGTACCCTATATTTTAATGTTTAAATGTTTTGTTATATTGATTATGGATAATATTGATTATATATGTTGTATCACACATTTTGTACTTGTAGATTTCCCACTACATCTAAGAAATTAAACCTTCCATCATGTGAAATTAGTTTTCCCGTTTACGGAAAAATTCGTCCTCACTGAATTTACTAAATCCTTATTACCTAGATACAAGTTTCGACTAAAACTTCCTGATGTTAAGGCGTTTCCTATTTTTTACAATAGCAAGCAAAACACGTCCGATCCTCATGTTTAGTAAGACTATTATTTCTACTCAATATTATCTTTCGTAAAAGAATGTTAGTGTATGTTTAAGAGAAAAGGAAAACGTTTCTAAACAAATAAGGGCAAAAAGCAGAATTCTACTTAGATAGTGGTTCATTTTTTACTACTAATTTGTTTCTCTATATAAAAGTCAATCTCAAGCGGTGTTTGTTCTTCCATTCTCCCCGTCTGAAGCTTTTGCTTTGATCTACCATCTGTAATTGTCAAAAGTAAGATTTCTCGTTATAATTTTACACAAAAGGACAAGAAATCTGACAATGTCATATTTACATGCCATTGTCATTCTCCGGATGACAAGAAGCTTGAAACGGACTTCTATTACTTAACATTTGACAGTCTAATGTTTAATCTCAATTTAATGTTTTAACATCAGTGGCGTATTTAGGGCTTTGTTTCGGGAGGACTATGCTCAAAACGTGAATAAGCACTTATATTCTTCCTTTTCACCCTTTAAAACTAGTGACGGATATAGAAGGTAAAAACTAGGGATGCGCACGAGACGAGACGAGACAGAATTTTCCTGACAAAATTCGAGTCGAGACAGCTTTTCCTATAGAGAAATATACGCTTTTCGAGTCGAGAAATCATTTTTATAGCACATTTTCGAGACGAGACAGCTTCAAATCTTGTCTTGTGCGCATCCCTAGTACAAACTGGGGGGGGGGAAGCAGCCAGAACCCATGCTATGATAGGTATATCATGAGTTTACTATAAAATTTCAAAAATGTATAAATAATAACTTAAGCTGTTTCTGTCACTCAAAAAACTGGGGGCCAAGCCCCCGGCCCCGGACTAGATCCGCCACTGTTTAAAGCCTAAACACATAAGGGCGTCATTGGGGAAGCAGGGAGGGCAATTGCCCACCCGAGTTTGAGAAGTAAAAGTTTTAATCGATTGTCTACTAATATACTAACGAGGGGAGGGCGTGATGTCACTCAGAGATAATTGCAGTAAATTTGGTGGAGGAGTAGGTAAATGGGAATAGAAAAGAACATGTGGAAGTATTCGTTTCGCAGGCGTTCGGAATCAGAAATAATAGGCCCTACAGTTCAGGAGAATTATGGCCTGTCAATCAGATATTGATAGGACGTAACCTTTGCTGGCTGTTGCGGCCAATGCAGAAGAAAAATAAAGTAGAATGGTAACAGAAAAGATGAGCAGAACAGAAAATGCACCAATGTTCGCCCTCAGTTAAATCAGGCGAATGCCGGGATACTATATCAACTGCCCTTGCCATTACCTAGCTTATCGCTATAAAGAGGAATTGAAATTATTATTTTTAAATGCAGTCTCATCTGTTTCAGACTGAACGTGTTTTGTTTTCAGCATACCTATTTATTTTTTGACTACAGTTCCTGGCACTATGTGCTACTGTTATATTTTTAAATACTTCTGTTAACAACTGTTTCCTTATGTTAAAGAAAACAGTATATAATTCACTGTACGGTACATTAAGATTAACTACGATATTTTCTTCTCAGTCTCAGTCTCAGTCTTGTCTTCGCGGGTTTTGATTTGTTGAAGTGTCGGGCTATTGCCCCTGCCTTCCATTTCTTTTCTGTCTTCCTTGGCTTTGTTTTCTGACGTATATGTGGTGGTGGAGTCGCTACTGTCGCGCCCTCCTGATTAATTTTGAGGTTTGAATGCTTTGTCAACCCTCAATTGCAAACACGCTTGCAAATCACAATTGTACCTCTAAATTATCAGTATGGTACACACATTGAATAATATTATATTATTGACATCAATTTGGAAGCTAACTTTACGAACATGGCATGTGTGTAGACAGTGAAGACGTTCTGTCTCATGTGTGCTAGGTAACAGAAGTGAAACGCTCATTCATTTTGTGTTCACACTTTTAAAGTGCAGTGTTTGCGAAACATGGGTGAGTTATATTGGAGTCTTGAATGCAGTTCTTACGAGACTGTTTTTGTCCAATACATGTGGTGCTTTCTAGTGGTAAGTAGACCAAATTCATATATTTCCTTTATCTTTGCGTTAACATAGTTGTGTTAATGAAGTCTTGTATGTATTCAAACGGTTATTTTTGTTGTGCCCGTCCACAGTTGTTCCCCTGAAATATATATTTAAATTCGCCTTACAAACACACAAAACTTTGATTTTGGTGGTCCCCACGTCATGCCCCGTACAAATGAAATCAGTTAATATTGGTGGGTTCAAACATTTAATACTTGCGTACTGACAGCATCTTATAGTGTGAAGAAATACAACTTCATTTGACACCTTCATTGGAATAATTATGATGACGCCCATGATTAATCTCTGTATATATTTTCTTTGTTTTTAATATAATTTCATTAATCTAACTAGTGGTGCATACCCAATTGGTAACCGCAAGGGCAGGGCAGTTGATAGATTTAGTATCCCGACATTTGCCTGATGCAACTGAGGGCGGACGTTGGCGCATTTTCTATTCAGCTTTTTTTTTCTGTTTTCATTCTATTTTACCAAACTTCTGCACTGGCCGCAACAGCCAGCAAAGTCACCATTCCATCAATATCTGATTGACAGACCATGTTTCTTTTGAACTGTAGGGCCTATTATTTCTGATTCCGAACGCCTGAGAAACGAATGCTTCCAAATTTCATTTCCCATTACCTACTCCTTCACCAAGTTTGGTGTAATTATCTCTGACTGACATCACGCCCTTCTCTCGTAAGAAAAAACGTGAAACTCGTATGTCAGTGGAGGATCTAACCCCCCCCCCCTCCCTCAGCCAAATCCAAAACGACGCTCCTGCAAACACACGTTGAATATTTGTAAACTCATTTCAATTTAACTGATTTCATTTTTGAAAAAAAAATGATATATTCAATTTTTTCTATGTACGTTTTTACCTGAAAGAAAATGTTGAAACAAGTTGAAGTTGAAATATACTGATTGCGGCTTTAATGGCAAGAATTGCAGACTGGTGAAACTTAAGTGGTATGAAATTCGAAGGAAGCATCCTCTTGGCCTACCTAATTTCCAAGGCTACTTATTCCCTCTTTTGATTTTCTTTAATTCAAATATTAACCTTCCTTTATAACAAAACTATGTAAATATTTCTTTGCTATAATAACTAAAGTCCCGTTATGTTGATATATGTGCAAGTTGGTGTAGAATACCAGTTTCGCTTGACAGCTCCTCTTAGTTTTAGTGTTACTGACGACGGCCGACTTGAATCACAACTAACAACGGTCGAAAATATGATAGGAGAAACGAAAGAAACAACTAGGAAAAAGAAACTGAAAAGTAGAATAAATGAAAGAAAGAAAAAAGAACACAGTTCTTACACGGAATGAAATTTGACAAATCTAGTATTATTTCTGAACCAAGAGCATAAGAAAATGGAAAGTCAATAAAATTCTTTGAAATGGTAAGAAGGATTATTGTTGTATGTGAAATGCGAAAAACTAACACATTTATTTCTGAGCCCGATAGTCCCCTTAGACCACTGTTTAACATGATTGTATTTTCCATAATTCTTGGTCTAAATAGCAACTGAAGGGTGTTACTTCAAAACTCAATAATCGCTCAAGTTTCTAAATTGACTCTTTTATTTATTTATTTATTTATTTATTTATTAATATTAGCCTGTAGTTGCGCATGCCCTCCTGAATCAAATTAGATCTTACAAGAATACTGAATGGTGCAATTGTCATATTATACGCTCTAATATTTTAATACGATATGGTATTTTAAAAACGCGATTTCCGAGAAAGTTACTTTTCTGCGTTTATCGAGAAAATATTCTCAATTAGTGAAAGTATTTTCGGAACCCAAATTTGATTGTCACTAACTCAGAAAGTAATAGTCTGAATATGAAAATATTCCACGTCACGGTCCACAAGTCTAAGCAAGTCACGGCCTACTTTTGTGCCAATTTTAAATAGGACTGGAAGAGTAGAGTTTCTTTCAGGTAAACTTTCAAGGTGGTTTGCCCTCCCCGGGGCTCGTCAACCATCTCGAACAAAATTGTACAACATAACCAAAGTATAAACGTGACTGGTATTGTTATTTCGTCACATTCGACTGCATTATTTTCAATGACGAATATTTTTGCCTTTATATTTTCCTCTGTAATAACAATACCCATATTGAAAAGAACTAGAGCTACTAAGGGAAAATATTATTTTTTGCTAAAGATAACATCGTTCAGAATGAAAGTTTTATTTTTACCTGCAATGTAATTAATAAAACTCTTAGGGTACTTTCTATCCTCAGCAATGCTTTGCAAAAGAAAGACTTGAGTTTGTTCAGACTCATCTCTCTAATGACTTCAAACAAATTGTTTTTTCAGAATATTGAAAATCAGTATGGAAACATCAACAGTGATCTGCATCAAAGTATTCGGAACGAACTGAAGAATATCAGATCTGAAGCCCACCTGATTGCAGATAAGGTGCTAGGAAAACCCTAAGTGTGATGAAAAATACGCGGAAACAATAATTGAAAATATTTAGTACAGGTTCAGCGATCAATGTATTGATACCATAAGATTCATCAGTCAATTTGAAAATAAAATCTGTGTAGAGTGGCAAGACACCGAACTACTTTTAGACACAGCAGGACACTTTACAGATTACCAACACTCTTTAAACACCTCCACTTTACACATATTCACCCCTTATAGATACTGCGTTGTTCAAGTATGTCCCAGATGTATATACAAAATGTATGTCATTACTTTGTTTTCGAACTCTTTGCTGAGAAGTGTTTTAAATACGTTCATACTAGTTGCTTTTATTTTTTATTTTTATTTTTATTTTTTATTTTTTATTTTTTTATTTTTATTTATTTATTTATTTATTTACTTTGGAGAATGAACGCATTTGGACACGCGAAGCATACTTTATAAACAGTACTTCATCAATTTTCCTCTCAACATCTGTACTAAAAGTGTTTAAATGGTGTTTTATTTTTTACAGAGTAAGGGGCGTTTTGTAATTTAGCACTACATTTAATATTGTAACGCTAACTGTACAATATAATATTTGTAAGAAAACCGAAATATTAGATGTTAGACCAGTAAAAAGAAACAGAGACAAATAAAAAGAAAAATCATTGAATTACTAAAGTATACTTACGTCACGGCACGCTTCTTCACTATTTAAAAAAAAAAAATAGCATTTAAACACTTTTAGTTCTGATGTTGAGGGGGGTGGGAATATCAGGTGTGTGTTTATAAACTGTGCTTCGCGTGTCCAAAAGCGTTCATTCTCCGGGGAAAAAAAAGTATCTAGTATGACATACTTGAAACACTTCTTCTTGGCAACAGTTCAGAAAGTGATGACATAGATTTTGCACATTTTGTACATACATCTAGGACACACTTGGACAGCACAATATCTACATCTGCAAAGGGTGAGTATGTGTTATTTGGAGGTGTTCAAATAGTGTTGGTAATGTGTAAAGTGTCCTATTGTGTCCAGAAGTACTTTCTGTATTTTTTTGTAGTGTTAATCTATGTTCCCACCTGTGACGTTGCTCAGGGTCAAGTGCATGAACGAAAACGACTACCGGTAATTAAGAATGTTACCTTCTAACTGTACTTTTTAGTGAACTTGTAACTAATATTAACTATATATATATATATATATATATATATATATATATATATATATATATATATATATATATATGAGGAGATAAAACCTGATACAGAGTATGAACCTAAATATTTCAATAAACAATCGCGCACATATGATGTATTTTCCAGATCAGATTCACGTTTCCTCCCTGGTTCTCTGGAATGTCTCCCGGAGAAACTTTTCTGAAAGAAACACTGATTTGTAGATCAAGTACGTTATACTCTGTCCTTGTGGTTGACTTGTTTCAAAAAACTCAATATGAAAACCTAAAGTAATATTGGTTCTTCCAGTGAGTGGAAGCTAAGTCTGGATATAACCTTTCTGAATGAAAGGCAGGCTGGTCGTTTGAAAGTAATGTATTGATTTAGTTAGTTGGATAGCGTTCAGGGTTCGTTGCATAAGAGGGGTTAAATGAGACATGGATCTCCAACTTAACATAAGATCACATGCACTCTAATTGGAATCGAACCCAGATCTCTGCCCGAAGGTGAATATGTTAATCATAGGTTAGGAGGTAAATGTGGATAATACACGAATAATTAAATGAAGACCTTACGCATGCATACGGTGGGCGAGAGTAAGACGACTTTCTCCCTAAGATTTCGGGACACCAACGCTGAACATTACATTTCAACGATCTTTTGATGAATGAAATGTTTTGCAAGTAGTTATGCATTTTCAATCATTTCCTGAATTAATAAATATTTCACAGAAACAGACCCTGGAGGAGCATTCAGCCACACACCGCCCTCCCTGAGATCATCACTAACCAAAGTAATACTTTGGACTTTGTAATATCGATCAAATTAGTGACTGTTGTGTTGCGAACAGTTTATCCTTCTGTAATCAACATGTGCTGTCAATTGTGTGCAAGTCTTCTTCAAACAAACAAACAAAAAAACAGATTACACCCATCTCATGGCTACGGACCAGAGTTGGCGTGGGTCAATGAAAACTTGAATTTTTGTGGGTAGGTCATCCACTTTGACCTACTCTGACTCACCAAAGTCCATCGTCATCAACTCTGAACACGATCCACTGCCTCTTCTGAACTGACTAA
The DNA here is from genome assembly GCF_964235325.1 of Thermobia domestica. Lineage (NCBI taxonomy): Eukaryota > Metazoa > Arthropoda > Insecta > Zygentoma > Lepismatidae > Thermobia > Thermobia domestica. Next base: position 111,437,002 of record NC_137465.1, on the reverse strand, counting down.
AGAGTTTACACTTGCAATAAAACAAGACTGAAATTGTCACTAATCGAAGTTTGAATTTCTAGTCAATCGCTCAAGCACCACTCTGTTACAATAACGGTGGATCTGACCTTTACGATATAAAATAGTAAAGTGTTTGTCAGTGAGGAAATTGAAACAGTTCGAGGTGCGGGGAAATTAGTGTGTGCCTAAAATATACTTGTACTAAGAGAGTATTCTTGCCAGTGTTAATTTCAGAACGCATTCCACAAGAAACTTCTATTCGCAGGAAAATACCCCTGTACAATATGGAAAAGGTTATGGTTTCTCAATTCACAGTATTTTTCTCACAAAAGGCTTGAAAAATCAGTTTTTCATAGTGTATAAAGGTGGTCTGGTACCCTATGTGAGAGCATTTCCATAAAGTATGCTCATAATTGTAATTTGTATAATCACTAAAACACCACGTTAAATTTAAGTTACAAATATGCATAATTGCAATTATTATGAATATTTATTTAAAAGTAGTTTACCTAAAGCAAAGAAGAGACTTACTAAAAAGTATGTACAAAGTTGAATAACACAAATAAGCCATTAGTAATACAAGTATACATTTTCCCTAACTCGTAATTTTCCACCCTAAAATAAATCTGAAATCGGATTTATTTCCTGTTGGTAACTTTTTGGCTGTAAATCATCCGCGGTGGAATGATGTCCATCCTTCAGCCAAGAAATAACTAGCTCGTCTACTTTGAGCTTGTCCAGCGGTGGGCCATTAACATTGATGAGCAACAAGTTGGACAATGTTTGAGCACTTAATCTATTTCTAATATCAGTCATCTGTAAATTCATCCCCGTTCGCACTCTGTCGTGAAAATTGATAATACTTCTACCCGATTTCTGCAACTTCTCATCGACAATCTACTTGTTAGACTTAAGTCTGATAACGATTTTTCTTGGTCAGTTTTGAAATACTCAGCAAGAAGTATCATCTCTCTAGCACCATACACCTTTTCCATATCGACCATGTCAGTTGGCAATGTCGACCCATGTAGAGCAGAAACTTCATCTACCACGCCTTCGATAGGGAATCTTGTGAATAAATTATCAATTAAAGCCTGATAAACTGATGATTTCTTATTTGTTTATAAATTTAATTTTTATAATTACACATGAAGGTTTGATACCATTACCAAGTTCCTTCCCCCGTCTAGAAAGCGAAAGGGAACGAGGTTTCTGGAAAGTATTCAGAGGTGAATGGGAATTTCCCTCCTTCTTCAACTTCAATTACCACACTACTGTTTGCCATGTGCCAAATTACGATGAATTTCAGTTAAATTATCATAGTATAATTATTTCCTTGTTGAATTATCAATACCTTTCAGTGGAAAAAAGGATGAAATTTCAAAGTTCCAAATCAAAGTAAGTAGACCAACGTAAAGGGAAAAAAGTGTAAAATTTTCCATACAATTATGCGTACAATCCAAACATCAAATTTCCGTGTAATTAAGCTTACAGTACAAATTTTATGCTATTTTTCTCACAACTTTATGGGTTGATTGTCCTGTGCTGTGAGCGCTCCATATAATAAACATAAGCTTCAGCAATTATTATAGCAGAAAGCAATGGATATATGAAGCCAAGCACTGTATTTTTTGTTTCTGATTTTCTTTTTCTGAAATAAAATCGATCGTTTTCGATCATTTCTACAAACCAACTCACTACCAATTTTCCATATATATAAATTGCCCCCCCCCCCCCCCACATAAAGGAGAATTTTAAAAAATGCTAGTACACATTCTGTTTATTTTCAATAAAGAGTTAATACACTGAATTTCAGCTCCGTAAATTTAACGGCTTACGAGATACTCATTTTGTTTCGCAAAAATTCGGATCCTTACTACCTCCTTAGGATATTATGCATTATAATAAAAGCAATATAACATCCCAATTTGGATTAAGGCCTAACTATATGCCAAAAGTAATTTCATTTGACTTTGCAATTTGACCGTGATGATCAGGCACACATAGTTACATTCGATTTTTTATAAATAATTTTTATATTACAGTGATTCAAAAATGTATTTTTTCCAGTAGTTAGCTGTAAAAACCCACAGGTCTCGAAAGCCAAGTTGTAAAATGAAATGAAATTTTTGAGTTTTACGCCCCACGATTATGCCGGTTAGGCTAAAGGAGACGGTGATGATGAGAAATAAATGAAATAGTGGAATGAAGAAAGTGGGAGGAAACGGGAGAACCCCGAGAAAACCCAAGCACACGGTGTTAAAAGCCAAGTTGTAGTGTAAGTCGTATTGCTATTATTACTATTAAAAATATCAATATCCAAAAGTGCCCGAAGTTCTTTTTTCACTTGTTTAGATGTACTCACCTCAGGTAAGTAGACAGAAACAAGTGGAAAAGGAAGGGAAATGAAGGTCTTGAAAGTAAAACGGAGACAAATTTACCAGTCTTCAGAAGATACTCTCTACAATGCAGTGAGCAGAGAGGGTCGGTAGATCATACTGAGTCGGTGGGTCGCAGTGGGTCACGGTGGGTGGTGGGTCGCAGTGGGTCATGGTGGTGGTGGGTCACAGTGGGTCACATACTGTTGACCCACGACCCACTGACCCACTCAGAAAACTTGACCAACTTGACCCATTGACCCACCGACCCACTGACCCACTCCATCTCTGCTACGGACATTCCCTCAATCTTGTGCTAGTGGACGCATGTATCCTCGTCGCCAAAAGTGCCTTTACATCGCCGTGACGGGTATGTGACCGCGCAGTACTCTAAGGAAGGGATGGTTGCATAAGAAATTGTGATTAATTTTGAAGAGTTTTTATTTTGACTAGGGAAATAACGTAGGTATAGGGAGTAAAGACATAGATTAGAAGCATCACAGCACTGTCCTCTCTGAAAATATTCGTATTCTCAGTTTTTCAATTTACTGTCTTATATGTTAAGTTAATAACTGCTAACAACTGCTACTAGAGCTTTTCACTCTTCAGGACTTTCCGACATGTTCGCAGGGCACTTTTATAAGTCCTAAATGTGTGCATGAACTATTTCATTCCTCTCACTGTAATTATTTGAGAATGGAAACTGATTACGCTGAACGTGAATATGTTTCGCTGTAATAAAGCAAGGACCGTAATAAATGTAGATAAGGTTCTTATTATTATAGAAAACACAGAAGTATTTATTCCGTATATAGAACAATATAATACAGTAACTAAGAAACATCATAGTCACTTACGCCCGCAGGACTTTTTCCAACGAGGGAGAGGGCAAAATACCGATATAGTGTTTTTCATTTTATTGCCCTATATATGTTAAGTTAAAATCCATAACATTAATATTGATAGCGTATATCGTCTTTCGCCGCTGTAGCCCATTAGTCACAACATTCATCTCCAGACATGATGTTGAGAGAATAGAAAGAAAGATATATGAACAGTGGTGTAATTAATTTTACTGCGTCCTGGATCGATCGATCAATTGATTTACTCATACTCCACCAGGCCCCCTGTCCCAGGTATTTCAGCTCCTGCCTTATATATAGAGTTCCATGTCAGAAGGGCAGACAAAAGAGCAAACACAGAAAGGCCCGAATCAAAACGGCCCGCGACAAAAGAAACCCGCTACAAAAGAGTCAGACCAAAAAGGTCCCGCGTCAAAAGTGCCTGGGTGAAAAGGTCTCTGCAACAAAAGGGCCTGAGTCAAAAGGACCCGAATCAAAACGTCCCTCATAAAACGGGCTCTGGCCAAAAGGATCACACAAAAAAGGACCCGAGTCAAAAAGCTCTGCGTCAAAAGGGCCCGCGTCAAAAAGGGGCCTCGCTACAAATGGGTCCGAGTGAGCCATGCATCAAAAGGGACCGAGTTAAAAGGTATCCGCAACAAAAGGGCTCGAGTCAAAAGGGGTCGAATCAAAACGACCTATATCTAAGAGGCTGGGTCAAAAGGGTCCCAAGACCAAAGAGTCCTAGTAGAAAGGGAACTGCCACAAACAAGCCCGGGTAAAAGGAGCCACGCTACAAAAGGGCCCGAGTCAAAACGACCCCGCGTCAAAAGTGCCCGGGTGAAAAGGTCTCGGCAACAAAAAGGCCTGAGTCAAACGGGCCCGAATCAAAACGCCCCTTATAAAAAGGGCTCTGGCCGAAAGGGTCGTACAACAAAAGTACCCGAGTCAAATGGTCCTGTGTCAAACGGGCCCGGGTAAAAAATGGGCGTTGGTACAAAATGGCCCAGTCAAACGGGCCAGAATCAAAACGCCCCTTGTAAAAAGGTCTCTGGCCAAAAGGTTCCCACAACAAAAGTATCCGAGTCAAAAGGTCCTGTGTCAAACATGCCCGGGTCAAAAATGGGCGTCGCTACAAAAGGGCTCAGTCAAACGGCCACGCATCAAAAGGGCCGGGTTCAAAAGGTCTCCGCAAAAAAGGGTCCGAATCATATCACCTTTCATCAAAAGGACCTGGGTCATAAGGGCCCGCGACAAATAGGCCTTGCGTCAAACGGGCCCTTGTCAAAATTGCCCCGCTACAAAAGACTCGAGTCAAAACGGCCCCACGTCAAAAGGGTCCGGGACGAAAGGTCTCCGCAACAAAAGGGCACAATTGAAAAGTGGCCCCGCTAAAAAGGGCACGGGTCAAAAGGGACCCGCGACAAAAGGGCTCGGGTCAAAGGTCTCAGCAACAAAAGGGTAGGAGTCAAAAGGACCCGAATCAAAACGCCCCTCATCAAAAGAGCCCGGGTCAAAAGAGTCCCACGACAAAAGGTCTCGAATCGCAAGTGCTCAGCGTAAAACGGGCCCAGGTGAAATGGGACTCCACTACAAAAAGCCCAAGTCAATCGGCCCGGTGTCAGAAGGGCCTAGGCCAAAAGTCTACGCAACAAAAGGGCCCGAGTCAAAAGGGCACTGCGTCAAACGGACCCGGGTCAAAAGTGCTCCCGCTACAAAATGTTTGAGACAAAACAACCTCCCGTCGAAAGGGCCCAGGTAAAATTTCTCCGCGAAAAAAGGGCTCGAGTCATAAGGGCGCTGCGTCAAAAGGGTTCTGCGACAAAATGGCCCGAGTTAACAGGCAACTACGTCAAACGAGCCCTGGTCAAAGGGGCACCGCTACAAAAGGGCACGGGTTAAAACGGCCAGGCGTCAGCCGGGCCAGAGTCAAATGTTCCTCGCGTGAAAATGGCATAAGTCAGGAAGGTCCCGCGTCAAAAGGGCCCGGTAAATACTGTTTCACGGGTAAAAAGCTTTAGATCATGCAAGATTGGAGATCAAGCATGCACAAGGAGTTTGTGTCCTCTTCGTAAATTGAAGTGTTTGTGCAAAAGAAGGAAATATATCTGTGGTTATTAGTAACAAAAAGGAAATTTGAATGGTGATATTAGTTTTGTTTGTTTGTTGATTGGTTTGCAACAATCGCTTTCGCTTAAGTCGTTCTCCATGAAAGTTTGCACACACTCCCGTCATAGGCGAACTGGGTGTATTAGGGCCTAGGCCGCGGTTACCATGGAGGGCTCTCAGACTATAATATCAATTTCTAAAATATCGTACAATCAGTGGCACAACCAGCTATGAGCTTGGGGGCTTATGCCTCCCCGAAACAAACCTGGTCTATCTTATACAGCCGCGCTGCAGACAAATTTCGGTGAAATTTCAAAATAGATCAATGCATAAATGAATATTGAATTAAGTCAAAGCACTGTCGAAAGAGAAATATACAGAGAAAACTGGGTGTCTAAAAAGTGCCCTTGACTTGAGATAACTCTGTTATTATCAGAGTTACAACAAAAGGTAAGAGGAAATACCGTCTTCAAATAAAGTTTTTAATAGACAGTAACTTCATTAATTTATGTTCTGGGTCCAGGTAAATGGTAACGTTGCATTTTCATGTAACATTATGCGCATATAGAGCGTACAGCCTAAACGACTTATCCGATTTGAAAAATTCTTGCACTTTAGATTGAAAACATTATATTTGGAGACTGTTTTCCCTCTTACATTTTGTTGTAACTCTGATAATAAGAGAGTTACCGTATGTCATGGGACTTTTGAGACACTGTGTATAGTAGCTGAAACAATAAACAAATAGTAACCAATAGCTTTTTACTATGGAAAGAACACAACAGCTTACTGAAAATTGTAATAAACAACTAATAATAACTTTTGACTCTGGAATGAACACGACGTTTTACTGAAAATGAAAAACTCTGCTGAACAACTAAAAAACTAATAATTTTAAAACGTTAAGATTCTTTTCAGTTCAGATTATGAATGGCAAAGTTCCTGAATAACTTCGTTCACAGACACTAAATTTAACACCTCCTTCCATTTTCATTAGTAAAAATGTGTCCAAAATGTCTTCACACAAATTAGCTCTGAGATTTGTTTACTCTCTAACTTTAACTTTGAGAAGCACCTTTCACACGTCACTTGTATGCATGGTAGAGACAACGCATGTTTGTATACAATGTATAAATTATTAAAACAACTAGACTGACAGAAATTGGTACAAAATTTTCCCTGCACATGAGAAAAAGTTTTTACACAAGTTGTTTGCAGCATCATTATCACTTGCCGTGAATCCCGTCCAAAATGTTCAATCTCCCATAGCATGCTCAGATGCATAATCATCATCATCTTCTATGGATTCAGGGGCATCATTCTCTTCAGGATTATCAAAAACCAGAACGTTTTGTGACAGAATATACGACAAAGAACTGCTGGAGTTCTTTGTATATTTCCTCCTCTTTTATACTTAGTTTTTTCGCAAGAACTCTGAAAGCACCTGCAGACACACCATTCTTCCCGATTTCCGAAAAGTGCTTGGGATCCAGCATTTGGAGTTCATTTGGCTGCTGAAATCTATCACTGACACATGTAACAGCTGTATTCAGAATTTTCGTTGAAGTTTTTTATTCTGAATAAATCATTTTCACTTATATTTAAGTTCTTTCCCAGTTCAACTGCCGCAAGCTCTCCTGACATTTTCTTCTTCTTTAAGATTCTTCTGGGCGGAAAGTCTTTTTCCATTGCTATCTCTATACCAGATTGCACAAGCTGTTGTTTTTCACACAAAATATTTTTGTATTTTTGTTGAGCTTAAACAGATATCTTTTGCCTCTATTTTTTTCTGAAGCTAGTGCAGCAAGTTGTCTACAAGTCTCCAGGCTGTACAATAGTCCAATCCGTGGGACTGCATGTATTTTGAAACATGCTTCGTTTTTGTAAACAAGTTCTGAAACACAGAGCACATCATTGCAGTGTTAAATTCTGTCAATTTATTCAGCAAAGTTTAGCTTGAAATGTTGATTTCGCATTAAAACTCCTGTCCTGTACATCATCATTGAGGAACAATAAAAATGAAAGAAATCTTGACGATGATAAACAGTCGTCTCGTCTTGGCTTCATGTTTCGTAGCGAAACTCGTTAGTGTCGGCTACCGCATTCAGTGCCTTGTTTTTGCTCCACAATCGTGTTGCACCAACTTGTTGAACTTTTCGTAGTTTGTCATGTTCCTCGTGGCTTGCATCAATCATTTTCTTCCAAACATTCTTTCTTTTGTAGTATTCAGACAGAACACGGTACTGGTTTCAACGACACAAAATAAGTTTGCAGCTTCAGGGATCTACTCAGTCAAATTTGTCATAGCCAAAATAAGAGCATGAGCCATGCATTGGGTGTAAATGATTTCAGGATTATCCTTCTCCAGTAATGCTTTAACTCCTTTATGGCATCCACTCAAGTTAGCAGCTCCATCAAAAGAGCAACTTACAATATCAGAGATCAAAACATTGTTGGCACAAAGTACTCTTTTGTTTTCATTTTAAGTTACTTGTCTTATAGTGTCGCTCTACGCTAACAGCTGCCCAAATACTTGACCGCTTATAACGCAGAGAATTACTATAGTAAGCTGATTCAACACTGAAACATCTTAAATAGAATCAACCATTATGCTGAAAATGCCCGCTTTCTTACCGTCTTCCACTGTTTTCTCCTGCACTTTTGTAAACGTTTTTGATAGAAAATAATTTTTTAAAAATACGCCGTTTTTCCATTTTTGAGTTATCAAATATAGACCTACAAGATGTATTAACATCCATAAAGAACCAATTAGCCTATGGTTAGATATGGACTCAGCTACAAACCAGACCCCAGTCTTCAACGATGAAAGGGCCCCATCTGCCCAACATAATGAAAAAAGTTCCAGGTCCCAACAGCTCAATATGATGAAGAAAGTGCCTAGGAGCCCAACTGCTCAATGAAATGAAAGGTCCCCAACTGCCCAATACAATGAACAAAAGACTCAGGGCCACAACTGCTTAATGTAATGTAAGAAGGTCCCAACTGTCCAATATATTGAAAGAAGGGTCTAAGGCTCCAGGTACAAACTAAATCACAGTTTCTGATAATAAAAGACCATAGTGAAAGATGGACCTAGTCACAAATCCAGTAACAAAAGGACCTTATTGAAAAAGATAACTTACTGATTGATGAAAGGATGGAAGAGGAGTGTGTGTTGGCAGCATAATAACAGTGATCTACCGAATTATTTAGCTTTTTTCTGTTTTAGCTTTTTTCTGTTTTAGCTTTTCTCTCTTTCTCTTTCTTTCTTTATTGTTTCATATTTTTTTCTGAGAGGTCCTAGGCCGCAATCGCGGCCTAACGGCTCTGGCCAGTCTGCCCCTGACTCCTGTCTTTCTGAGTTTGTATTCTCGTGACATAACCCAATCAAAATTTATCTATTGCTGATTTTCCCCTTACTTGTAAAATTTCATTTCTATCCCTGGATCAAAGTATAGTATGAAAAATATTCTGTGGAAAAGATCAGTTTAATTTTACTGTGAGAACACATATGTGGATCTGCATACAGGGTTAGTGAAAAGTATTGGGACAGAACAATAATAACGACATGCGCGGACGGAGGAAAAATAAATGTTACAAATGGTATTATTGCAAAACCTGCATTGATTTGGAGTGTGGTCACCATGGAAGGCATCTTGAATTCCGCCATATTGCATATCACACAATATTGTTTTAAAAGTAAAAGTTTATGATTTTACACTTCAACTTAGGCTTGAATATTCCCACAAATGAGAATGTGAACTCATTTATTACACATCATTTGTTTGAGACAGAGTGTGCTATGTTTGACATATGTATCTAATAGAAAAAATGTATCATGATAGAGCAGTAACAAAGAGATGCATACACAGAGGAAAAGCAAATGTTATAATTTGGCATTGGTGTAGAAACTGCGTTAAATGATTTAGTATACATCATAGTAGCCATCTTGAATTCCGCATATTGTATACCACAAAATATTTTTAAATAAAAAGAGGTACGTGTTGAGTTTTGATTTTGAGTTTAACGCAGTGGCAAGGTCTGAGGGGAGACAGGGTAGACAGCGTCTACCCTTTAGAATGTTATATGTATTAAGCCATTAAGCCTAAATTACTAACTTAAAATTTTGCACTTTAGATTTTGAACTTAAAATTTCCTATAATTTATTCTGAGCTTTTTTTAATGCTTGCGTATGAAAGACAGAAAGCAATGGATCTCGCGAAACCTTGAACATTATCCCTATAGAAGCGTAGGAGAAACAAACAACCATGTGCGAAGTCCAAAGACTCGTGCTATATAGTACAGTGAAACCTCTCTAAAGCGGACAGCCATGGGGAATTAAAAATTATCCGCTTAGAGAGGTTTCAATATTTTATGACGTAAATTAGTAAACAAGGTAATACACAATTAGAAAACAAAAATTTTTCATGAATCATGTATTTACGAATATTACAAAAATGCCTGAATTATCCTCCGCCACCCAATACTCTATGTTCGAGGCACAACATGGAAATAAGATGATTAGGGATGGGACTTGGGTATTACTCACTGGGTAAGTAAATAAAAATTGGGTAAATACCCGGTAAATACCGAAATTTTATTTTCCTACCCAAAAAATGGGTATATATTACAAACTGCAAGATTCGTAATAAGAAGACGTAGTGGGTTCTAAAATAACATTTCAAGTGAACATGGTACCAAAGAAAGGAAAATCCTTGAAGAAGACAATGACATGACACTTTTTCCGTGTGTGAGATAGGTGGAGACATCAGCGGCGGTGATGCCATATATTCATTCCATATATCCGATGAAGCTAATGAATAATTTTGGTAGAAATGTCACGTCATAACGAGATAACGTGTATAGCTAGAATATTTCGAGAACGCTGCTAATTCTTGAATGTTCTGTAATTCATTTGTTCTTTTATTAGCTTTATGATAGAAATGCCGTGGATGATGATGCTCTCAAATGAGATGTTAGAAACCAGAGTGAACTAACGGCATTTTGCCGAATTCTAAATTAATGCATGAAATCATTTGAATTAGGCGTATGAATCTGATACCATACAATCAGAAACTAATTAAAAAACTGACGTAATCGTTATGAGAAGCCCATTTTCCAACGGTATTTTATCTCTCTTGTTTTCAAGAATGCTAATTTAATGCAAACATGAAAATAGAATTACATCATTTTGGCTAAAGATGATCATTTTGGCTAAATTTTTATTACATTTTGATGTGTAGCTACCAAGTGAGTGTTAATGCGAAAGTCCCCACTCATACTCATGCTCCTACTGTTTTGTTTGTAGTTATTAAAGCATGCATAACGTAACAAAAAATATATATTTCAAATCATGTCAATTTTAATAACTTGTCGCATATAGTCATTTGTAGAATGTAAATTAAAAGAAAGACACTTATTCGCGTTCCATGTTCTATTTTAATTTCTTTATTTACAGAAAAAATAACTGGTCATTTTCAGGGTCAACAGTTTTTAAAAAATAAGTTCTCTAGAGAAACATACTTGTTTTGTGTTACTATAATCAAAACAGGAACGACCACGTAACTTATTTATATTACGGAAAATAATAAATTTATTGACTTTTGACATTTGTTTTAGTTTCTACTGGATCTACTGTTACTTTTTAATTACTTTTACGTACTGCGAAAGAACGCCTGTCTCACATATAGGGTTGAAAAGGAAAAAACCCGTATATTTACCCAATTTGGGTAAATACCTGGGTATTTACCCAAGGTATATACCCAAAAAATATTTACCTGTAAATATACCATCACTAAAGATGATATAGTTCTCTGCTCTTTACACTTGATACTACTTACTACATTTTCGGTATGTTGTTTTAATTTGTGAGTTAATTGCAGTCCAGTAGTGTCTTTTTTCAGACAATATGTGTACCCGAGGGCCAAAAATACCAAACTTGTCTTCTGCTTGCTTACAGATTCTAGCGGCACAGTACCATAACATGCCATCCCAAATTGTGGGTAATTGTCAAACACTTTTCTGTCTAAAACAGTTTGGGTGGGAGTAGATGTAAGCAAAGGACATGAGAGTGTTGTTAAACAGAGACTTCGTCCGGGTTGCTGAGCAGCCAGTTGAGAGGCAAAATGTCACAATGCTTCCTTGATGACACATGTATGAATTACTAAAAATGTATTTTTACTGCACTTTCCAACTTGTTTCTAGAGAAAGTGTCCGTAATACGGACGCAAATAATACCTATAAAAGACAGGAAAGACTGTCCGTGTCCGTACTAGAGAGTGTCCGCTTTAGACAGGTTTATCAATATGTTTGTTCCTATTACAGTGTTTGGGGATTTAAAAAAATGTCCGTTACGGGAAGTGTTCGTTGGTAGAGGTTTCACTGTAGTACTTGCGAAAAGACAGTTGCTGTTCTAACTACGTTTACTGGGCTACCTATCTTAATTTTAAGCTGGGTTTGTAAGAGACAGAAACAGACCGCTATTTCTTCTTATTTATTTTTATTTTAAACCATCTTTCGAGCTCCCTCTATAAAGTGTTAAATTGTTGTATCCTTGAAGAACATTAGTATATATATATATATATATATATATATATATATATATATATATATATATATATATATATATATATATATATTGTCCCTACATGTCCCCAACATCAGAATAAAAAAAAGGACTCCCTAACGAAAAGTTTAGATGTATTGGCAATTCTATCACTTTTATATTTTTCGCGACAGTGACCAGTACTTTTACATGTCCCGGTAAATGCCCCCCCCCCCCCGGTTCGAATTTTGAAAAAGAGAAACCTTTTTGTCTTGGTCTGGGGCCTGGATCAAGGTACCCGTGACCAAATTTTGGTAACTCGGTCCACTCATCTGGTCCGCTGGCACACACAGACACAAATATATTTAGATAGACACACAAAGAAACTCTACTTTATTTATATTAGATTCTTCGCTCAATAATTGTGCAGATGAAAGATTTGAAAAATACAAAAATCTGGTCATTAAAGAACTAATACATTATAGAATATTTAGTTTGCATCAACAAATTATTCCATACGGCAAACTGAATGACTTGATATCCACCTTTCCTAATACTTTTTGCTCAGATCAGCTTAAGAATGAACTTATCAACATATGTTTCGATAGAACAAACACATTTCTCTTCCTGAATACTTGAAATATATTCTCAGTAATGAACCTCAAAGCATATATCAGGAAACAACGAAGCTGTTAAATATGGTATTGAGCATTCCATCAACTCCAGTATTTTGTAAACATTCAATGAATGCCCTGAAAAGAGTGTGACTTACTTAGCAAACAGCATGACAAACTTTCTGAATTACGGACACTTACAATAAAGAACTTGGTATGGAAGCTTTGTAGGAACCTGAATTCAAAAAAAAAAGTTATTAATGTTTCCGCCGAAATGAAGAACAGGGTATGGAGCTCATTCACAAAACTGTAAGGTATTAGTTAAGGTATTTGGTATTAGGTATTAAGTTAGGTGTGGTAAGGTGTTTGGTTTTTTTCACTTCTATCGTTTTTTTTGTTCACTTTACAGTTCATTTCTAAGGTATTTAGAAATGACTATCCCTAAGGAAGGTATGGGGAAGTAATGCCCCCATTTCTTGCAAATGAGGTGCCATTCAGAAATCTATGCTTCGAAAAAAAAAATATTCACCAAATTTCACTAATTATAAAATTTTATACTTAAAGGAAGAGAGTAAACATATGCCTAACAAATACTATATATATATATATATATATATATATATATATATATATATATATATATATATATATATATATATATATACAGCGAAACCTGTCTATGCTGGCCAACATTGGTTCCATTGAAAAGTGGCCAACTTACAGAAAATAAGTGTGATTCGTGTATTTTTAGAATAGGATTTCTAGTATTACCGGTATTTGTTTGTTAATAAGCAATGGCACGGCAGCTACTTTAAAATAATGTATATAAATTAATCATTTAACTACTTTTTGTTAATGAGCTACAAGTGTTTTCCTCGGAGCAAAAGATGTTTTGAGAAATGTTAAGGGAATTCATATTTCAAAACCTCCACTACCTTTTGACAAGAAGTCATGTGCCAATAGTTGAAAATTGAGATGGTTAGCTTTAGCCTTGAGAATTTTCCGAAATTACTAAAGCTCCCCACTGATGAACGGAGCTGATAGGTTATAGCTAATGATTTTACCAAAACAGATAGGGAAAACAAATACGTGCAATCATTTCCGGAATTCCTGTACGTGCTTTTTCTTATTTATGTCTTCCTTCCCCAACCTTTTATCAGGGTAGTTCTCTAGCCTTTGACTTCCAAGATACAATTTGCAAAAAACTAAGGTGTTCGTTTGGATTTTCACCGTTCCTTCCCGTCCCCTTCACCCACTTATCGTTGGACCGTTTTCTAGGAATTAGATTTCCTCCTTTGCATTATGGCACCTTTACTCTAATCATCTCCTCCGTTGCAACATTTTCGAGCCGTGGAATGATAAATACCTCTATGATTTCCTATAGGAGTTTTATTCTGTTCATCCGTCATTATCTTCAACCGTTTTCATATTAGTGGTACTGGCCGTTTTATCTGATACAGGCAAGATGTCTTGGCGGCCATTTTGAAAACGGTGGCCCATATGAACAATCTTTTGTCACAACGCTGTTTAGTGTATGAAGACCTATCGAACGAGGTATCACGTGACCCATATTTTCATATAAAATTTTAAAGTTGGGCCTGGGCTAAGATGAAAGGCGGCCCTGGGGGCACCGCGAAAACATTATTCGATTTGCCCCACGACTTTCCTATTTGCGTTTTTGTTTGGTTGATTTATGTTCAACCGTTTCCATATTAGTGCTACTGGACGTTTATGTAAAGAGGTAACATATTTTGGCGGCCGTTTTGAACACGGTGACCGATATGAAAAATCTTTTGCCACATCGCTTCTTAGTTTTTAAAGATCTATCGAATGAAGTCTCACTCGCCCCATGTTTCCATTTAATATTTTTAATTTAGCCCCAGGCCCGCTTGAAAAGCGGCTCTGGGGACATCGCGACATCGCCGTTCGATTTGCCCCATGGTATTTCCTATTTGAGTTTTTGTTCAGTTTATTTATGCTCAAAAGATTTCGAGATATTTCCGTGGAAAGATAAAAATGGGCCACCCTGTATATATAATGTGTGTGTCTACTCCGTCACTGATTTAACGTCCCGTTCAGCAGCGAGCCTATATGAAAAAAGGCATGTGTCTCACAAATTAATGCTATAATCTTCCTACAAACTACGTTTATCGTCCGTTTCAAAAACACCGTAGTCTACATTATTTATTATTTCTGTAATTTCTCGGGGCGAAAATACGCCACTATCATAAGAACCACGATTTGTCGCCGTGGTATTCATAGCCAAAAGCTCAACTAAAAAGAAGAAGGAATAGTAAGCAAACTACAAGAGGGATGTGAAACAACCATACACACTTCCACTGGCTAATAGAAAAGGGGAAAACAAAAATAGCTACATGTTTTTGCCTTTTGAGTACTCATATCTTTTTGAGAATATATATTTGACACATGTCATTTAATCTACGCAATACGTGACCTGTACGCATGAAGGTGAAAAATATTCGTGAAAAGTAAACAGAAGGGACTAGTTGTTGCTGCTGGAACTGACCTTGATAGCTACTGACTAAACGTCTTGTAACAAGAGAGCAACAAATTACCCATAGGTCTCTTGCAGCTATACAGCGAGCTGTGTGCGTTGTGTGTCACTCCCTCTTTAAGCCTTGCTGTGTTTTGGAAAATATTGTTTGCTTTTCTTGCCTTGGGGCAAGGATTAAGAAGGCACCCTTGCACACCTCAGGGAGTGGGACGGAGTAACATAAAATGATCGAAAGACGACCGATGTTAATATAGAGTTAATAGTTTCGAGCAGTGGCGTATACTGGTTTGAAAGCATGGGCTACCACTGACCTTGTATATTATTATTATTATTATTATTAATGATGATAATAGAAAAAGTAATAATAATAATAATAATAATAATAATAATAATAATAATAATAATAATCATTAAATTTGCATAACAATGAACAAAAAGTGGTTGTGTTTTTGTTTTGAGACCATTAATGTTTTCCTCCGTAAATGAAATTCCACCATACATTTGCGCAGTTCTCGTGAATTACATTCGTAAAACGTTAATTTTTAAAATTGTAACTTCCATCAAAAGTCGCCTCTGTTACTGACGTTGGTTGTCATTCCTTAACAGTCTTCGCAAAAATTCTGAGTATAGTAACGTAATGCAAAAATGCAGACGGTCATTATAATTGTTACGTTTATTATCGCTACCTAAATCACAAATTTTTGCGTTAACAAACTATTCTCGGGCCCTTTTATCGCGGAGATCTTTTGACCAGGGCCCTTTTAATTAGGGGCGTTTTAATTCGGGCCCTTTTGTTGTGGAGACATTTTGACCCGGGCCCTCTTGACGCGGGGCCGTATGACTTAGGCCCTTTTATAGCGGGCCCATTTTTGACAAAGGCCTGTTTGACGCAGGTCCTTTTGACTGGGGTCATTTTGTCGAGGGACCCGTTTGACCGGGCTCTATTTATGAGGTGCGTTTTGATTCGGCTCCTTTCGATTTGGACCCTTTTAAGCCGGGGCCGTTTGATACCGGCCCTTTTGCAGCGAGCCCGTTTTTCTCCTGGGCCCGTTTGACGCAGGGCCTTGTGACTTGGGTCATTTTACCGAGGGACCCTTTAACCCGGGCTCTTTTTATGAGGGAGATTTTGATTCGACTCATTTTGACCAGGGTCCGTTTGATGAGGGGCGTTTTGATTCGGGTCTTCACCCACACCCTTTTGTTGCGCAGACCATTTGACCCGGGCTCTTTGACGCGGTGCCGTTTGACTCATGGGCCGCGGTAGCTCAGTGGTAGAGCGTTCACCTCTGCTGCTTGGGATTCCGGGTTCGATCCCAGCCCACGCCAATTGAACTTTGTGGTGGACAAACACCCTTCGTGGGTTTTCACCCGCGCTCGTTTGACGCAGGGCCTTTTATCTTGGGTCATTTTGTCGTGGAACCCTTTTGACCCGGGCTTTCTTTATGAGGGGCCATTTGACTAGGATCCGTTTGACTAGGGACCTTTTGTAGCTCGACCCTTTTTTCCTGGGCCCGTTTGTTGCAGAGCCTTTTGACTTGGATCATTTTGTTCTGGGACGAGTTCGACTCGTTCTCTTTTAATGAGGGGCGTTTTGATTCGTCACCTATCAACTCGGGCCCTTTTAACCGGGAACTTTTTACACAGGGACGTTTGACTCGGGTCCTTTTGTAACGGACCCCTTTCCCCTGGTCCTGTTTCGCGCATGGCCTTTTGACTTGGGTCATTTTGTCGTGGGACCCTTTTGACTCGGGCTATATTTATGAGGGGCGTTTTGATTCGGCCCCTTTTGACCCGGGCCCTTTTGATGAGGGGCGTTTAGATTCGGGACTTCACTCCCGCCTTTTGTTGCGGAGACCATTTGACCCAGGCTCTTTGACGCGGGGCCGTTTGATTTTGGGGCCGCGGTGGCTCAGTGGTAGAGCGTTCACCTCTGTTGCATGGGATCCCGGTTTCGATCCCAGCCTACTCCAATTGAACTTTGTGGTGGATAAACACCGTTTCGTGGGTTTTCATCCGGGGTCGTTTGAGGCAGGGCCTTTTGACTTGGGTCATTTTGTCGTGGAACCCGTTTGACCGGGCTCTATTTATGAGGGGGGGTTTGATTCGGCTCCTTTCGATTCGGGCCCTTTTAATCCGGGGCCGTTTGACTCGGGTCCTTTTGCAGCAGGCCACATTTTCTCCTGGGCCCGTTTGACGCAGGGACTTTTGACTTGGGTCATTTTATCGAGGGATCCTTTAAACTAGACTCTTTTTATGAGGGGCATTTTGATTCGAATCCTTTTGACCAGGGTCAGTGTGATGAGGGGCGTTTTGATTCGGGACTTCACCCGCACCCTTTTGTTGCGCAGACCATTTGACCCGGTCTTGGATGCGGTGAAGTTTGACTCATGGGCCGCGGTGGCTCAGTGGTAAAGCGTTCACCTCTGCTGCTTGGGATTCCGGCTTCGATCCCAGCTCACGCCAATTGAACTTTGTGGTGGACAAACACCGTTGCGTGGGTTTTCACCCGGGCTCGTTTGACGCAGGGCCTTTTGCCTTGGGTCATTTTGTCGTGGAACCCTTTTGACCCGGGCTTTCTTTATGAGGGGCCTTTTGACTAGGATCCGTTTGACTAGGGACCTTTTCTAGCTGGACCCTTTTTCTTCTGTGCCCGTTTGACGCAGAGCCTTTTGACTCGGATCATTTTGTTCTGGGACGAGTTTGACTCGGGCTCTTTTAATGAGGGGCGTTTTGATTCGTCACATATCGACTCGGACCCTTTTAACCGGGAACTTTTTACACAGGGACGTTTGACTCGGGTCCTTTTTTAACGGACCCCTTTCCCTTGGGCCCGTTTTGCGCATGGCCTTTTGACTTGGGTCATTTTGTCGTGGGACCCTTTTGACCCGGGCTATATTTATGAGGGGCGTTTTGATTCGGCCCCTTTTGACCCGGGCCCTTTTGATGAGGGGCGTTTAGATTCGGGACTTCACTCCCCCTTTTGTTGCGGAGACCATTTGACCCAGGCTCTTTGACGCGGGGCCGTTTGATTTTGGGGCCACGGTGGCTCAGTGGTAGAGCGTTCACCTCTGTTGCATGGGATCCCGGTTTCGATCCCAGCCTACGCCAATTGAACTTTGTGGTGGACAAACACCGTTTCGTGGGTTTTCATCCGGGGTCGTTTGTGGCAGGGCCTTTTGACTTGGGTCATTTTGTCGTGGAACCCGTTTGACCGGGCTCTATTTATGAGGGGCGTTTTGATTCGGATCCTTTCGATTAGGGCCCTTTTAATATGGGGCCATTTGACTCGGGCCCTTTTGCTGCAGGCCCCCTTTTCTCCTGGGCCCGTTTGACGCAGGGCCTTTTGACTTGGGTCATTTTATCGAGGGACCCTTTAACCCGGGCTCTTTTTATGAGGGGCATTTTGATTCGACTCCTTTTGACCAGGGCCCGTTTGATAAGGGGCGGTTTGATTCGGGACTTCACTCCCACCCTTTTGTTGCGGGGACTATCTGACCCGGGCTCTTTGACGCGGTGCCGTTTGACTCAGGGGCCGAGGTGGTTCAGAGGTAGAGCGTTCACCTCTGCTGCTTGGGATCCCGGGTTCGATCCCAGCCCACGCCAATTGAACTTTGTGGTGGACAAACACCGTTGCGTGGGTTTTCACCCGGGCTCGTTTGACGCAGGGCCTTTTGACTTGGGTCATTTTGTCGTGGAACCCTTTTGACCCGGGCTTTCTTTATGAGGGACCTTTTGACTAGGATCCGTTTGACTAGGGACCTTTTGTAGCTAGACCCTTTTTCTCCTGGGCCCGTATGACGCAGAGCCTTTTGACTTGGATCATTTTGTTCTGGGAGGAGTTTGACTCGGGCTCTTTTAATGAGGGGCGTTTTGATTCGTCACATATCGACTCGGACCCTTTTAACCGGGAACTTTTTACACAGGGACGTTTGACTCGTGTCCTTTTCTAACGGACCTCTTTCCCCCGGGCCCGTTTCGCGCATGGCCTTTTGACTTGGGTCATTTTGTCGTGGGACCCTTTTGACCCGGGCTATATTTATGAGGTTCGTTTTGATTCGGCCCCTTTTGACCCGGGCCCTTTTGATGAGGGGCGTTTAGATTCGGGACTTCACTCCCGCCTTTTGTTGCGGAGACCATTTGACCCAGGCTCTTTGACGCGGGGCCGTTTGATTTTGGGGCCGCGGTGGCTCAGTGGTAGAGCGTTCACCTCTGTTGCTTGGGATCCCGGTTTCGATCCCAGCCTACGCCAATTGAACTTTGTGGTGGACAAACACCGTTTCTTGGGTTTTCATCCGGGGTCGTTTGAGGCAGGGCCTTTTGACTTGGGTCATTTTGTCGTGGAACCCGTTTGACCGGGCTCTATTTATGAGGGGGGTTTTGATTCGGCTCCTTTCGATTCGGGCCCTTTTAATCCGGGGCCGTTTGACTCGGGCCCTTTTGCAGCAGGCCACATTTTCTCCTGGGCCCGTTTGACGCAGGGACTTTTGACTTGGGTCATTTTATCGAGGGATCCTTTAAACTAGACTCTTTTTATGAGGGGGATTTTGATTCGAATCCTTTTGACCAGGGTCAGTTTGATGAGGGGCGTTTTGATTCGGGACTTCACCCACACCCTTTTGTTGCGCAGACCATTTGACCCGGTCTTGGACGCGGTGACGTTTGACTCATGGGCCGCGGTGGCTCAGTGGTAAAGCGTTCACCTCTGCTGCTTGGGATTCCGGCTTCGATCCCAGCTCACGCCAATTGAACTTTGTAGTGGACAAACACCCTTCGTGGGTTTTCACCCGGGCTCGTTTGACGCAGGGCCTTTTGCCTTGGGTCATTTTGTCGTGGAACCCTTTTGACCCGGGCTTTCTTTATGAGGGGCCTTTTGACTAGGATCCGTTTGACTAGGGACCTTTTCTAGCTGGACCCTTTTTCTTCTGTGCCCGTTTGACGCAGAGCCTTTTGACTTGGATCATTTTGTTCTGGGACGAGTTTGACTCGGGCTCTTTTAATGAGGGGCGTTTTGATTCGTCACATATCGACTCGGGCCCTTTTAACCGGGAACTTTTTACACAGGGACGTTTGACTCGTGTCCTTTTCTAACGGACCCCTTTCCCCGGGCCCGTTTCGCGCATGGCCTTTTGACTTGGGTCATTTTGTCGTGGGACCCTTTTGACCCGGGCTATATTTATGAGGTGCGTTTTGATTCGGCCCCTTTTGACCCGGGCCCTTTTGATGAGGGGCGTTTAGATTCGGGACTTCACTCCCGCCTTTTGTTGCGGAGACCATTTGACCCAGGCTCTTTGACGCGGGGCAGTTTGATTTTGGGGCCACGGTGGCTCAGTGGTAGAGCGTTCACCTCTGTTGCATGGGATCCCGGGTTCGATCCCAGCCTACGCCAATTGAACTTTGTGGTGGACAAACACCGTTTCGTGGGTTTTCATCCGGGGTCGTTTGAGGCAGGGCCTTTTGACTTGGGTCATTTTGTCGTGGAACCCGTTTGACCGGGCTCTATTTATGAGGGGCGTTTTGATTCGGCTCCTTTCGATTCGGGCCCTTTTAATCCGGGACCTTTTGACTCGGGCCCTTTTGCAGCAGGCCCCCTTTTCTCCTGGGCCCGTTTGACGCAGGGACTTTTGACTTGGGTCATTTTATCGAGGGACCCTTTAACCCGGGCTCTTTTTATGAGGGGGATTTTGATTCGACTCCTTTTGACCCAGGCCCTTTTGATGAGTTGCGTTTCGATTCGGGACTTTTGACTCGCATCCTTTTGTTGCGGAGACCTTTTGACTCGGGCCCTTTTGACGCGTGGCCGTTTGACTCAGAGGAGGCGGTGGCTCAGTGGTACAGCGTTCACCACTGCTGCTTGGGGTCCCGGGTTCGACACCAGCCCACGCCAATTGAACTTTGTGTTAGACAAACACCGTGTGCGTGGGTTTTCTCGGGGTTCTCCCGTTTCCTCCCACTTTCTTATTCCACCATTTCATTCATTACTCATCATCACCGTCTCCCTTAGCCTAACCGGCAAGAACGTGGGACGTAAAACTCAAAGATTTTTCTATATGGGTTTCCCCCCCTCCGTTGGAAAAAATTCTGCGGGCGTTAGTTATTATGATATTGCTTAGTTACTGTATTATATTGTTTTATACTCGAAATAAATACTTCTGTGTTTTATATAATAATGAGAACCTTATTTACATTTATTACGGTCCTTGCTTTATGACAGCGAAACATATTCACGTTCAGCGTAATCAGTTTCTATTCCCAAATAATTACAGTGAGGCGAATGATATAATTCATGCACAGATTTAGGACTTAGGAAACATATCGTAGTAAATTCCTGAAGAGTGAAAAGCGCTAGTAGCAGTAATTAGCTCAATCAGTTCCTATAGTTCCTTAGTGAATTACATAAATCTTACAGATGTTGTGTCTCTTTCTTTCTCTTCGTTCTACATCATGTCTGGAGATTAGTGTTTGGACAAATAAGCTAAAGTGGCAATTTTAAAAAGTAAGATGATCTACGCTATAAGTGACAGATGTTGTGATTTTTAACTTAACATATAAGGCAATAAATTGAAAAACAGAGATGACAGTGCACTGATGCTTGAAATCTGTGCCTTTACTCTCTATACCTACGTTATTTCCCTAGTCAAAATAAAATCTCTTCAAAATTAATCACAAATTCTTATGCAACCATCCCTTCCTTAGAGTACTGCGCAGTCACATACCCGTCACGTCGATGTAAAGGCACTTTTGGCGACGAGGATACATTAGTCACACGATCTTAAGAATTGGAGCGTTATATTTGGAGACTGGCTATAAAATCTGTGCTAAGTGCCAAAATGAAAACATCAAGTAAAAAGCCCAGATTTCACTTCAGAACTGGTGGCGCATTGTTCTAGCAATTATTTGAACTACTTCCACAGTGAATGCTAGATAGCCTGGTTTTAACTGAACAGTGTTAGACATATAGCCCACATTTTGACATTAAACCGAACTTTTCCATTTTTGGTACTTAGCACGGATTTCATTTTACGTCTACACTTAATTTCTTTGAAATAATCCAATACATATAAATTTTTATAGAAAGTAGCCCAAAAGGCATGCAACTTTTGAAAGAATTTTAAAAAAACTGAAGAGAAGTTTATTTCTTTAAAGTTCTTGTCAGCAACAAGAAGGGGTTACTATGCTGGAGCTGTGGCTGCTGTAAAATCATCATTAAAATACTTAATAGATGCTACTGAAGAAATAGCCTCAACTACAAAAGTAGCTGAAGTAAGGGCGAAAGCAAATGACTGGCAGAAGGTATGACACATAGTTCAAAGGCACATTTGCGAACGCTACTGAAACATGTAACTACTTTGAAATAGAAATCCCACCATTCAAAAGAAAAGAATGTCTCACCGATTAAATGATTATGTGGCAAAAGCAATTCTGGTTCAAACGAAGAGAGGAAGAATTCAAAGTGCAACTGGTTTATCCTCTTCTTCATTCCTTTATCAGAGGCATAAATGAACGTTTTAGTCAGGAGAGAGGATGGAGTGAGCAGGCTTTTGGAGTGAAAACCTAATCTAAAGGATCTAAGATTTATTTAGTCTTAGTGCAGTGTGTCCAAAATTAAGCTACAGGCGAAAGTGTCTTTTAAACAGCTTTGAAAGTAAAAATCGACTTCACTGGGAATGATTCAGGTAGATGAATGATTCTGATACTAGAGCAATAGTAACATACACGAATGTTTGTACAGTGCACAACATGTTTTGTAGTATTCCGGTAACAGGTTATTCTTGTGAAAGTTTGTTCTCAAAAATGACACATGAAAACTAAACTGCGATCAACAACAACAGATATGTGAATAAATTATCTACTTTTACCATATCTTGAACAAGAATTTGCCCCATAGGTTGCTGCCAGTGACATAATGGAGGTATTTAAAATTCTTATCACAAGTGAGGGAAAACTAACACTGTGGGATAGGATATTTTCTTAAGACAGCACACGTTCAAATCTAATATTCAGTCAATAGTGTTACACATCCAATATTTGTAAATATAGTCACAGTCAATTAGTAACAGAAAATATACGTATATGTGTAGTGAAAGTTTCACTTTAATAAGTATTGTATATTTTCCTAAAATTCAGCTTTCCTTTACACAATAAATAAACAGGAGTTCATTTCTATCACTAAATATACTCGATTCTCTTAGCGGTTCTCTAGTGTTCTAAGAACTTAAAATTACTGATATATTATAATCTATCTTACAGAACTCTTTAGGTTTAAGATACGAAAATATGTTCCATTCAATATTAATTCTCTCTTTACTATATATATTTACCGGGGTGGTTATAAACCTCTAATAGTAAATTTATTGCAAAGTTTAGATTGTAAATCATTAAATAGAGCAACAAGATATATAAACAGACAGAGAAGCAAGCTGACACTTCTAATTGGATCTTATTGGCTTAAGACAGAATTCAAAAGTCTGCTCTAGTTTCATCGGTGATGAACCTTCGGGCTTCTTCAGTCATAATTATAGATATGTCCACAAGACGTTCTTTGGACGTTCCACAAGCCCCACTACCAATCCCAGAACATTCAGGCTTCAGAATCTTATAGAATAATGAAGATGTCCACGGTTTGTTTCTTGAATCTCAGTGGGATGTACCTGCCACGAGTCAATATTTGGATACCTAAAGCTCATTCTGTGGTTCTTCGTAAAAAGCCTAGAAATGTTCCAGAGGAAGTTCCGTTTAGGAGACAGAAGTGGATATCTAGATATCCATAAAATATCTACGGACGTCCGCTTGCTTAAATGGGACATCTTGCGGACAGTCCGATATTCCGAGATTGATATACACGGAATGGATGTCTTTAGGCATTGTGAGCGTTCATTTAATATTACCAAAATACTTTTTTATATATATTTTTGTCTGAAGTAGGTCAAATGTTTGAAGTAATATTTAGCTGCAATTAGAAATACATTTTTAAAAAAGAATAAGAAAGTACGAGAAGATATAATATCTAAATCAATACGTTAGCTTTCCAAATATTGAAGTCCCATCACCTCTTTCACCCAAGTATTACGGGTTACATAATTTACCTTTTCTTTTTAGACGTACTGTCACAGTCATCACTCCATCTGATCTATCTCGTTTTCCACTTTCCTTTTCCCCCATTTTCATTCATACTTTGTTCTTCTTTTGTGGGTAGGCCAAGTTACACAGCAATGTAAGTACGATGAAAACATTGCAAAATCTGATCACTGCTTGAAAGACAAAAAAATAATGCATACAACTCTCTATTTCTTGTAGATCAACCTTTTACAAAAACTTCAGTTTCTCGTAAATTACCTCCCGTTTTTCTATTCTTCTTCCACTTCTGTTCTTAAACTCCTTGTTACTTCTTTCTTTTTCTCAAAGTGCCATTATTTCACATCGTCTTGAGGTGTGCGATATGACCCGTAGGTCCGTGGCCAATTCTTGACCTTGAGTGTTATCAATCTTCGGCCTTAAAAGACGCGGTCTGGACTCTTGCTTTTCCCTTACTTGATGGATAGCTCAATTTCCTGGTTCTGGACATTATGATGGAAGAGCTAGCCTTCAACCATTTATAGAAAAATAGCCTCCTCTCCCTAACTCTTTTACCTTTAGAACTCAAGTTTTCTACTAAGCAGCGACGTTATGTATATGTACTGTGCTATACCTTCAGGATAAAATAGGACAAAAGACTTGTGGGTTTTCAACGAAGATTAACAGCTTTCCAGTTTAGCTGACCATCATTAATGTCCCGCAAGAAATTTCATCTTTTCTCACTCCGTCTTTTGTCTCTCTTATTGTAAAATAGAGCGTTCAGAACAGGATCCGAGAAGAAAAAAATTAAAACAATATATCATACTCCCTCATTTAAGGAGTCCTCGACAACTTATGTATAACGCATAAGACGGTTTCATCTACTTGAGTAAAGGTCAATAAACTGTATACAACTTAGAGGAAACAAGGTAAAAAAGTAAGTTGGGCAACTTCTGAAGCTATTATGTTAAAATGAAAGAAAGGAGAGAGAAATACAAATCAGAACAAATTTAAAATAATATCTTTCTTCTTGTTTCTGGCTATATTAAAAAATTCTTTACTCGGGAATGAATCTAAAATGTTTAGTTTAATGTTATATACTTTTGGGCTTGTAAGACAAGGGAGGCAAATAAGCGTCTGTAAATAATAATTAAATTGGAGAACGTTCAACTAAATCTTTCAGTTTTCAGTTTCACGGCTGTCTTTTAGACTAATAAAGATGGATTATTAATGAATGTGAATGATTATTAAGTAATTGGTGAATTTTTTTGGTTCGTCTCTGGTAAACCTCGACTACTGAATTAAATAATTCTGTTTTTCAACCAACCTTAGTCCATTGGGAGAAAATAATGGAAAGGGAAAATGAAATGAAATGAAATCTTTGAGTTTTACGTCCCACGGTTATGCCGGTTAGGCTAAAGGAGACGGTGATTATGAGTAATGAATGAAATGGTGGAATGAAGAAAGTGGGAGGAAACGGGAGAACCCCGAGAAAACCCACGCACACGGATAATGGAAAGGGAATTCGAGCACGGTGCTAGTGAAAAAGCGCCCACGCCGAGATAAATTTCTAATTGTCATTTTTTTATACAAACTTGAGGATGCTGAATCCAAAGAAACTATTTTATACTTAACTATCCATGGCGTCACGAGAAAACTGACCTAAAATTTGGAGTTTTTCAAGTACCGCTTATGCCAATAGTAAAATTGCCCACGCCTGTACTCGTATACATTTCTAATTGCACTTTTTATACTATTTATATAGGTTTTTATTAACAAAAACTGCCTTAGATATATAATTAAGTAATGATATGCGTATTAAGTACGTATATAATTTATAATTTCGACATATTTAATGAATTTCTTCTTTACGATCAATAAACCAAAGGTTTATATACCAAATTTAGTCATTTTTGTATGATTCCATGACGGAGACATTTGAAACTAATTCCTGTCTCAAATTAGTATAAAAACCTCAATTAGAAACATTTCGAAGCGCGGAGACATTCACTATTGACATAAGCGGTACTTCAAATACACTAACTTTGAGGTCACATTTCTCGTGACTCCATGGACAGATAAGTTTACAAAGGTTTCCATTGTATTTAGCATTATCAACTTAGTCAAAAAAATAATTAAAAAACAGTACAAATTAAATTTCGATTATCTGTGTGGTACTTTTGTGTATGGTACATATTTTATCACATGGTTTCCAAAATTTTTGATTTTTACTGAATGCACACGATATCGTGACACTTGGTTATTATTATTATTATTATTATTATTATTATTATTATTATTATTATTATTATTATTATTATTATTGAAATTTTAATGTGTAACCGATAAGTATCTATAAAATAGTGAAGTGACGCCATGATGTATGAGCATTATTGCTGCCACTGAAGTCGTTGACTGGTAGTAGAAGTTGCTCAACTAAGGAGCACTTTTTATGTTTTGCTTTACAGTAATGGGAATATACGTACAAGGCTAAAGGAAAAATCTGTTTCTGATACCTCGATATTTCAGCTTCATAATGTAAAAGGGAATTGCTCTAATGAAAACAATACCATTGTAACTTTTATCCCCGCCAGTCTGCACCTTGTCAGTGCCGCATTTACGTATAAGCTAAACAAATTGACCCCAAAAATTCAAAGGAAAAGTATTGGGTGTATATTTCCAATATAGAAAGTTTTAACAAGAATTTTAGGAATGATTAAAAAATGGATCAAAAGATTGCCATATTGGCCAATAATTAGCTTTTTGAATCAGGGACCACAAAATTTTTGAACGGTCCCTAAATCGAGTTTTCGTATTTTTTACGGAATAAATACATCACACTGAGTTAAGTGATAGTTTGGATTTGGCTGCACTATATGTAGTTGTCCAGATATAAAGCGTACAAGAAAATCTGATTAAATGAAATATATTGGGTTATTTTATCAGGGCCCATAAAATTTTTGAAGGCCCCTAAATCGAGTTTTCGTATATTTTTTATGAAGAAGCACAACATATTGAGTTAACTGATAGTTTGAGTTTGGTTACACGATATGTAGTCCTCGAGATATAAGGCATACAAGAAAATGTTATTGGATTTTTTTTGGATCAGGGGCAACAAAATTTTTGAACGTCCCCTAAATCGAGTTTTCGTATTTTTTACGGAATAAATACATCACACTGAGTTAAGTGATAGTTTGAGTTTGGCTACATCGTATGTAGTTATGCAGATATAAGGCGTACAAGAACATTTTTGAATGAATGAAATACATTGAATGCTTTGGATCAGGGGCTACAAAATTTTTGAAGGATCCCTAAATTGAGTTTTCGTATTCTTTCCAAAATATGTACAGTATATTGTGTTAAGTGACAGTTTGGAATTGGCTACAATGTATGTTGTCCTCGAGATATAAGGCATACAGGAAAATGTTTGATTGAATGAAATATATTGTATTTTTGTAATCAGGGTCACAACATTTATGAAAGGCACCTAAATCGTGTTTTCGTATGTTTTAGGGAAAAAGCATATCATACTGAGTTAAGTGGTAGTTTGGATTTGGCTGCACTATATGTAGTTGTCCAGATATAAAGCGTACAAGAAAATTTGATTAAATGAAATATATTGGGTTATTTTATCAGGGCCCATAAAATTTTTGAAGGCCCCTAAATCGAGTTTTCGTATATTTTTTATGAAGAAGCACAACATATTGAGTTAACTGATAGTTTGGGTTTGGTTACACGATATGTAGTCCTCGAGATATAAGGCATACAAGAAAATGTTATTGGATTTTTTTGGATCAGGGGCAACAAAATTTTTGAACGTCCCCTAAATCGAGTTTTCGTATTTTTTACGGAATAAGCACATCATACTGCGTTAAGTGATGGTTTTGGTTTGGCTACATTATATGCAGTTCTCTAGATATTATGCGTATAAAAAATGATTGAATGAAATATATTGGATGTTTTGGATCAGGAGCCACAAAATTTTTGAATGGTCCCGAAATCAAGTTATCGTATTTTCTATCGTTTAAGTGATAGTTTGGGTTTCACTACACAGTATGTAGTTCTCTAGATAGAAGGCCTACAAGAAAATATATTGGATCTTTTGATCAACTAATAATAATAATAATAATAATAATAATAATAATAATAATAATAATAATAATAATAATAAAACCTACATATAATAACAGTAATTTGTGTTATGTATAGGTTCTTATGATGTAAGAAATGTGGCCCCTGTCTCTTAGCCTGTTCTGTAAAATACCACTCGTTTGCTCTTTTCTATATACAGGGTGCGGAAAAAGTCCCGGAACGGTCCAATATCTCGCGAAGTATGCAGATCGTCAAAACAAAAATAACACGTGCTAAATAGTTTTAAAAAAGTTATCCAATGATACCAATGATCTATAGCTACCCTTTTCGGGGGTACGGGGGTAACTTTAAAATTTTAAATGGGAACCCCTATTTGTTATTGCACATTGGGATTCTCCAGAAAAAGTGACAGTGATTTGACCCAAAATTGGAAATAGTGTCTTCGCAGAAGGCGCTTGAATCGACACACACAAAAAAAGGCGGTACAGGAAAACGTTACGAAAATGCGAGCTGTCGGTCCCGTGCTTTGTTGCTGTGCGGTTAGCGTATTGGATTGCAGAATCAGAGATTCTAAGTTTGATTCCCGTCCAAGACAATACTTTTTCTTTTATTTTCCCAAGTAAATTCCATACGTTTTAACTTCAATTAGTACTTTTTTGAAGTGAAATGGAATACAAATTTCGATTATTGTTTTGCAAACTAGCTTTATAAAGTGGTTCTTAGTAATAGGGTTTCTAGGGTTAGAGTTCATAGGGTTATTTACAACAGAAATAAACCATTTTTGCTGCCATGTGTATTTTCTTGCAAATTAATAAATATGGACAAACACATTATTTTTATCGAAGTTAAAATGTATGAATTCATTATTTGGGTATAAAAATGCACATAAAAATATCACTCTGCGTGGAAATCGAACACACGACCTCTAATTCCGCAGTTCAGTACGCTACCGATTTGGCCACAGAGTACGATCCCGGAAGGTTACATTTTCATAATGTTAATGAGAACGTTTTACCGCCGCTTTTTTTGTGTCGATTCAAGCGCCATCCGTGAAGGCACTATTTTTAATTTTGGGTCAAATCATTGTCACTGGAGAATCGAAATGTGCAATAAAAAATGGGGGTTTCCATTTAAAATCTTATAATTACTCCCTGTAACTCAGAAGGGGATGGGAATAGGGGGTTACGTTTGGTATCATTGGATAGCTTTTTCAAAACCATTTAACACGTGTTATCTTTGTTTTGCTGATCTGTATATTTCGAGAGATATTGAACCGTTCCGGGACTTTTTCCGCCTCCTGTATAGAGTCTCTACGTTCTGAATGGACTGGTTGCACAGTTGAACATATAAAGGGCTCTATAACCTTGAATAGCTTAAGGCGTTATCAATGTTAAATCCGACTCTGCCCTTAGTACATATCGAGTAGATACCAAGGGGCAGTGATTACAGTGATTACTGTACCTAGAAACAACATTAAATCTAATGATAATCTATTGTTTTTAAGGTCTAATTTATTCCTCACAAAATAAATTATAAAACTACTATCCAGAAATCAGCCTGGTTTCTCTTTCTCATTGCAATTGGAATTTTTACTTCAACAAGGGACACAATATGCATTTAAAAACAAATATATTGCAGTCTTACCAGGTTATTTGTTTTAAGAACGTGCAATAAATAATCAAAACTAGATATACGGGGTGGAAAATTTATCTTGATATACCCTTTTAACTTTTAAACTAATAGACAAAAAACATTTACTTTTTATCACGCAAATATCAGGAAGGGTACATTATTTCACATACTATGTTGTATCATTAGGTTATAGTGTTGCCAACCCCGACATAAAGTTATTATTTTTCAAATGACATTATGCCAGATTATTACATTTCAAGACTACATGTTGAACGAGAAGTTACAATTTTATATTTGTAATTAAGTGTTGCAAACTAAAAACGCTACAGTATCACAAACATTTTTTTGTCTCGATATAATAATAATACAAGTGAGACCGACTGAGTAATGCATATCGAAATTTCTTTCGTGTCTTATACTATGATCATGATGGCAAAGAATGAATGATGAAAGAGATTGAAAATTCCTTTATTTTGAAAAACTGTTTAGATAGGTAGTTCACCCAACTACATAGCTGTTTTTTTAATAAATGTAAACATCATTGTGCCGTTTACAGCAATTTGATATCCCAAACCGTCCTGCAGATATGGTAAGTACTGGTAAAATTTACAACGCAGCTTAAAATTATGTAATTCTGAGAACTAGTTGTCACTACACCTACGGAAAAGTATTGATATAATGTTATAAAAACACGGTAAATCAAAAATTCTATGAAAAAGTTCCCACAAATACGCCATTTTAAGCAATATTTCAAATTTTACAATTTTTTTCATATTTCCAGAATTCAACCTTTACGTTTATTATAATCTTTAGGTTTCTTAAAAACCATCTAAGTAATTGGATGTGATACTTATATATGCGTTCTTACTGTCGTAGAACCATACAAAACTTTGTTATTTTTCGATCTTTGTGATTTCTGTGATGTCCTTAGTTTGCAACATTGCATAACAAGTGCACAGAGAAAAATCTGTTCTCCGGACAGCGGTATATTGTACAAATATACGTTATCCTCTTGCTTACTATAGAAATCAGTACGGAGCATACGTTATCCGTATGCTACATAGGCACTGCCCATAGATGTAACATCATGCCGTTGCAGAATGTCTGACATCTAACAGTTTTCCGTATATCACATGCATATACTTATGTTACATTCCTCACCTATATGTTTTATACGTCCATTTGTATGTGAGATTCTGACCGCCTACATTGCTTCATACGGAAAGTACGTATAGATGGAACACTTATACAGAAAATATTATAAAACATGCGTTTTCAGTTATACGTCTGCTGTACGTTGTCCAAAAACTACAGGAATTACGCATGTAACCTATCTTTTTAAGTAGACCACCTATATTTTTCTTCTCAGTGAGTGCTTTGTAAGCATTTATTTTATATGCCAGTTCGAAATGTGTACTAACTTGACGTAGTGCTATTTGAAAGAATATATATTTATTCTGGGTTGCAACATTGTCAATCTGGTGGTATTGCAGAGTCTGACGATATTTGCATAGTACGAAATTTCAGCGTTATATACCTCAGTGGCGGATCCAGGGGGGCGATAGAAGCGATCTCCCCCCCCACCAGAATATAAACTTTCTTACTTTATTTATAAATAAAACATAGTTTGGTGCTGTTAAAAGTAGCTCTAAGTAGCAGTATTACAACCCACCGCTCTCCCCCCCCCAAAAGTCCGTCCTGGATCCGCCCTGATGTACCTGTTAGTTTAACTGTTACAAAAGCGTCCACCTTGTACTCGTATATTTTTATAAAAGCAGACGATGGCTCAGTAATAGGTCGTTACCTCTGGTGCGTGGGGTCCCTGGTTCAATCCCCGTCAAAGAAAGTTTGTGGTGGACAACAACGTGTTCGTGGATTTTCTCGGAGTACTTCCATTTCCTTCCACTTTTTCATTCCACCAATTCTTATTTCATCAATCACTTGCTGTAATGATCGTCTCCTTTAGCCTACAGACCGTAATCGTGGAACATTAAAACAAAAGATGAAAATTTAAAAAAAAATCATTATAGTCTAGCAAAGAGTGTTCTTTATATAAAAAGCATTGTCCCTTGGTACATCAAGACGCGTGTTCCTTGGTAGAACTACCACTAAAAATCATGAACAAAATAAAATTCTAAAGAACTGCATAATAAAGTAAAACTACCTACATATATAAACAATAAACAGAATTCTTAAACATATTGCAGTATTTGCTTGTCACCTACATTTATATGCAGCAAGAATAATCGTTTCAAAAGTTGAAATCAAAAGTGACTTTCGTACATGAAAAACATACATGGCCTCGCTTACTTATTTTGTTGCCGTATGCAATTATTTCATGGTACGGAAATCACTCCTGGAAAAATGACTTCACAGGAAGGAAGGAAGAAAGAATTTCAGAAGGGTTTATAGGTGCCATGCCTTCTGGTATTATACATCTTTTTGCTGGGATATCCAAGTTCTCCTACAGTCTATTTCAAAATTGACTTTAACACACTGTTAAATGTTTCATAATTTTTAAATTCAAAAATTTTATGTATATAGGACTAAGCGACACACTAATCATGAGTCACGAAACGTTTGTTGGAAACCACTTAGCAAATAGTACCACAACACAACCCTCTTTCGCTCTCGCTTTTTCGTCCCTTCATCCTTCCAAAGAAACTAGAAGAAAGCCTGCTTAAAATAATACTCACCAGGTCGTATATGAACGAAGACAGAAATAAACCTAAATAGTTGTTACTTACCACTAGGACGGAGAGGTCCATTTAACCGTTTTGTAAAACTTTTTTCATTGTGCTTCTCTAACCATTTCACATAGAAATCTGAAAGTCTCTGACTTTCTATCATTAATAGGGTAGACTATTTGTAAAAATTTTGGAGACTGTCACATCCATTAGGGGGTGCTATTCCGCAATACCCCCAGAAGGACGAAGCGGTCAATGTTTTATTTGTAATTAAGAGTCCATAATTCCGTTGCGATTATGGTGTCTGAAGTCGCACTGTTATTAAAATAACATTTTGGGTCCGCGCAGACGTACACACACACACACACACACACACACACATATATATATATATATATATATATATATATATATATATATATATATATATATATATATATATATACCCAATCCAAAAATGCATATTTCATTAATGTTCAAGTGATGTACAGAGTTTTCCCTGCAGGCAGGGGTAAAAGTGGATCAGAAAGGTAGGGGGCGCATGACATCACGTCATCCTCCGTGCCTATCTTTGTGCATTGTAATTTTTTAGAAAGTGGGGGACGCCACAGATATTTTTGGGAAGTGACGGGACGACGTACACCCACTTTTCCCCGCACTTTTACCCCTGCCTAAAGGGTGAAATTCCCAGATATGCCATCAACCGAATTTTGAAATGTGCTCTGACTTTATGATTGGTCCAAAGTAGGTAAATGAAGACCCTTGATAGCAGTGAACGTAGAATCATTTGGCGCAATGTCGGAAGTGTTAAGGATCGTCAGCAGCACGGTCTCTCGTACTCGCGAAAACGTATGCTGCCATGTTTTCTTTCACACTTATAAGTGAACAAAACGTTAAATATACCATGACGAAATACATCGCATCACACGTTATTCCGAACACAAAAAACATGGAGCTGCCGGTCCCTAACATTTCCGACTTCTCTCTGAAGCATTGGGTGTTCAATGTTGTCAAGGCTTAGCTCCTGCCTACTTTGGACCCTCCTTGAAATCAGGGTATGTCTGAAAATTTTACTGAGAGCATATCTGAGAATTACACCATATAGAGAATACACTGTACACTTATTGAAAATTGATTAAACATGCACTTTTGGATTGTGTATGCGTGGCTTCCTTTACGTTTATAATGACCACCATCCACAACTTCTGAAATTCGAAATAGGGCCTGTTGAAATTTAATTTTTTCGCGATTTTGGACAGCCCTAGCTCTGAAAATATGCTCTTTTTGCCATAGGTCCATATGAATTTCTTGCCTTATTTTGATATCAGGAATCTCCTCTTACAGTTTGTCGGTATAGTTCTTTAATACCCTGTATATACAGGATGGAACAGGAGGAAGGGGCAATATTTTGGGAAATGGCAGTATGGGTGATTCTAAGCAAAGAAGTTCATATGAACATAGGTCCTAATCTCAACGGTTTCAGAGCTACAAGTTGTGAACCATTTTTTTTTTACTTTGTTTTGTATTGTTAACCCTGTAACTATTTTATAGAGGTAAGACATAGCAGATTTGAAAGCTGATGGAATAACCTTTCCAACAGTATGCAACATGTGGCAATGTTGTTTTCGGAAGGAAAGCTATTGAGGAAAATTTGAGAAAATTAGTGTTATTTAAAGAAACTGGATGGCAACACTGATTCCAAAATATCCCTCAATAACTTCTCTTCCAAAGATATCAGTGCCACATATTGCATATCGTTCGGAAGGCCATTCCATCACCTTTCGAATCCGCTACGTACCACCTCTCTAGAATAACTACAGCGTAAGCAATATGCAATGTAAAATGAAAAACGGTTCTCAACCCGTAGTTCTCAAACCATTAAGATTAGGACCTATGTTCATCTGAACTTTTTTGCTTAGAATCACCCATACTACCATTTTCCAAAATATTGCCCCTTCCATATATATATATATATATATATATATATATATATATATATATATATATATATATATATATATATATATATATATATATATATATATATATATATAAGGTGTGTGTGTGTGTGTGTGTGTGTGTGTGTGTGTGAAATGGGTATGGCTTGAAAAATCTTGCTCGCAACTACTAACCAGCCAAAAAATCTACTAGCCAGACCATTTTGCATTCACAGTGTTTATACAAATAAACAAGTCACTTTGCGACACAGTAGATATATCAACTTTTTTTTATTTTGTTTATGGGCATTTCAGTTACAAACAAGAAAAAGAGTGGCATCTGCTTTTATTTGTTGTGTGGAATAAAACACGTTTTTGATTGATCGGACTTTACTCGCCACTGGCGAGCAGGTGAGTGGATTTTTGAAGCCCTGACAATGTGTTATTTGTAATTAGGGGGGAAAGAGTGCGATCTATGTTTGCAGATATAATGAAAAATAATAATCTAAAAAATAAAAATAATGATTTAGTTGGTACAATCAGGCCCAATCGAAAGGAAATTCCAAAATAAAAAAACCTCTCAAAAGAATAAGGAATGGCATACTACTAACATTAACAAAGACAACTGCAATATCACACTGACGGTATATAAATGCAAGAGGAACATGAGTGCAGCTATTTTCAGTACCATACATTATACAGCACGTGTGTCACAAGAAGAGGAAACCTGAGGCTGTACTTCATTAGAACAAAACAAAATTTGGTGTCGATGTCGTTGCCCAGACGCTTCGGATGTGCTCTGAAAAATCACCCAGCATATAATGTGATGGATTTAGCATGTCTCAATTATTGGATTGTTTATAAGGAAGTAACGAAAATATGTATAAGCAGAAGACAATTCCTCGCTGAATGTTTGACTAAAACTGAGCATGTACTCCCATGCGCAAAAAAAATTGCGCGTATACTGTAACTCACGCTTTTAAGTATTTATTCCTTTTTCCTTACGTTTATGGGTAAAATTGAGTTATTAGTATGTGGAGATAATAGAGAGCAATCCATCTAAGGAGATATTTCCAAAAAATATAATAAAATAATAAAAATATAAACAAAAAACAAAATTATGCTCATTTTTGTGCATACTGGCAACGATGATTTCTAGGGTTTTTTTCAGTAGCACAGCACGATTGCGGAGGGAATTCAGTAGCGGAGTCGAGGAGATGGATCAAGGAACTGGATACTGGACTAAAATATTGCATTTATTGGTTAAAACCTAGTGTGTAGATTGCCTGCCAAATATAAATTAGCTTCTGTAACTAAGATGTCGTACGAAAATATAGAATTAAACAGAAAAAATCTTATGTTAAGGTTCGAAGCGATACGCGCCATGGTTATGAAGATTATTTCTTAAGAAAAAAGAACAAACACAACGTAGCCTCTGTGGTTAGGTGGATAGAGTGGCGGACTCGTAGTTATTTTATTACTTTGACACCATATCGAATCCCATCATATCCCTTTTTTTTTTTTTTTTTTTTACAAAACATTATAATTTTCATGTTAATAAGAACCGAAGCAATATACTAAGGACAACTTATTGATATCCAGGATTACAGTATTATTGGTAATAGCTATTGTTTTCAGTTCATGTTGTATAGCTTCTCTCACCCTGTTTTCTTCGGAAAATAACAATTTTGTCTCCAACAAAATGTAAAGGATATATACGGACAGAAAAAGACATCTTAGTATCAAACGTGATTTATCGTAATGAAATGGACTAGTTTGCCATTATTAAAAAAAAAAAAACTAAAGTAAATGACTGAAGTTGACTTCCCTTTAGCTTTTAGCTAAAAAAAAATCTTTATAAGACTATACTTTATGAGGCAAGGTGTGTGATCATACCCACAAATTTAGCTAGGGAGTGAAAGATAATCGTTTATACAAACATTTTACAGGTTTAGGTGCGGGAAACACCAATACACCATGGTCTCGCTTATCCGACCATCCTTTGTTACACATACCGTATGATCCGATATATCATTGCAGAAAGCACCAATCGGCAAGAAGAACTGCAAGTTGTGGTCTTAATCTATTTTTCATGCTTTGGAGTACATCGCCTAGCGCGCCCGTCTACACGTTGACTCATACATCTATCATTCAGTGCAGACACGTATCCAGGTTTTCTATTCGGAGGGGGCCCAACACGAATCCTCGTAAGCACGTAATTCTAATGTTTTAAAAATATCAATAATAATAATAATAATAATAATAATAATAATAATAATAATAATAATAATAATAATAATAATAATAATAATAATGCAACAGTTCTGTATTTCTCTTAAACTTTTTCCTACTTTTCATTTATAAACCGGTTTACTTTGGAAACTGCATTATAGCACAAACAAAATGAAACATATTTTCGAGAGAAATGTAACTAAAGAAAACTGTCTGCTACGTATATCACATAACAAAAATAGCAAGAAGACATTGAGTGTATCGTTCTAATATATTAAAGTTAAAAACAGAACGGAAACAAAATGTTAATCCTATTTAATTCCTGTTCTTTAATTCCAAATGGTATAATGGCATTATAGTATGTTCTTAGAATTATAACAAGACAGCACATCGCCCAAAGTGTGGACACTGACTATTAGTAAACTGATATAAAAGAATCTCAAAAGGGTAAAAGCATGTTTATTAAAAAGTGCTTGAGTTTCGGAGGGGTACAGCCCTCAGGCCCTCACGCTGGATACGTCCCTGATTCAGTGCAGTGCAGTTATTTGTTATAAAACATTATTATTATATGTGTAATATGTAAAATTATATCATAAGTTTTACTTTTAACAGGTCTTTTCTTAACACATCCATATTATCCAGCGTTCTGCCTGCCTGTTTATGTCGGATAAGCTAAATTCTACTGTATTTCCAAAGCTAGCATATACATGAACTAGAATTGTATTGTCCTAGAACAGACAATAGTGTGAAATGCTTATATTAAAAGGCTGGAATAAAAAAATAAATAAATACTGTTTTGGTAGCGTGAGAACAAATTAAAAACAATTCAATATATTTCCTAGGCATTAGATTATCATCTTATTGTGTCGATATGTATTCTTTTTTTAAACATAGTTTTAAAAGTCATACCATTCTCAATATTCCTAAGGAAATCGAAAGAAAAACTCCTATGTGCCTCTTGTGGCAAAGCGGCTTAAGTGCGTGGTCTGAAACGTTAAGGTATAGATAGAGTACCCGTACTTCAAAAATGCAAATCCGGGACGCTACTAAATTACGAGAATCTTTGAAATGCTTAAAATTGAAAGAAGTGTTGAATACTAATTTACTTTTCTCCATTAGATAGAGTTGTTCAAGCATTACGTTATCACATTTTTATTCCTTTCGCTAGACCTTCTTCCAAGGGCGCCGATTTCTCTGTAATTTTTTTTTCTGGGAGGGCATTCAAATGCAGACGATATATATTAGGATTTTAAGGTAAATTGCATTCAAATTATGCCAAATATTGTATATTCATAAATACAAAGGGGGCCTACATGAGCTTTGGGGGGCCCGGCCCCCTAGGATCGGCGCCCTTGCCTTCTTCCTAGTTAAGCAAACGTAAGCAGATGATTTACTCCCTTCCCCTGGTAAGCAAAATTGTTTTTGTTTCTCAAGATTTGTTGTGTTCCGTGAAATAACAGCAAGAATTTCCAGATTACTTAAACATCTAAATGAATGTTTTCACTTAGAGCCATCCCGTCGATTCGCTTTGCCTAGGACTAAAATAAATTAAGGGTCAATAATGAAAGAGACATGTGGATCGAAGATCTTTCTTTGTTCGAACTTTGATTTTTTCAAATCCATGATGGGAAATTATATTATGTGTACAATTTTCGAAATTAATAGTATACAATCGTAAAAATATCTTACAAAACGATGGTTTATTGCAAAATACTTTGACTCAAAGAATAAATTACAAGTAATAAACTTGTTACTTTTCCTGAAGAGTCTAAGTCCTGAATGAGACAGAGGCTCTTCAGCGTAGTGCTTGGAAAGATTGCCTCACTTGTTCTACCTTCCCGTGACGCAGCCTTGATTCGACTTGATCCTAAACGGATTATTCAGAAGTCGAAGTCGGAAGATGTTTCCCATTTTTCCCAAACACTCTTGGTCGATTACAATCTGCCTCACTTGTGAGGGGACAACCCCATGCCCTAAGCGTCGGTGGACTACCGATAGGCAACTAGCGACATGTCCCCAAAAATTGGTGGTTCCGCAGCAAAAAATTGGTCCCACTTCCGCTTTGAAAATTATACCACCACTGGCAGAGAAGCGACGGAACGCGTACGAACCACAAAATTGTTCCCCTAAAATACGTTAAATCGCCTTTGCATTAAGGTGAGTCTACAAACATTTTTAAAAAAAGTAAAAATAAAGTGCCCTGAGCTGGGCGTGAACCACCAACCTTAGGGTTATTAGTTGCGTGTTCTTCCGAATTCGCCACGGAGGCGATTATGAAGACACAGCTTGTAGAGTGATAAATCGTTGAAGTATTTTTAATATTTCTAATCAGAGTGCTCCATTAACCGTGTATATTTGACGATAACTGTTTGGAATCAGATCAAATGCACTCGTCATGTAATTTTATAACAAAATGGCAAGCGTCTATTTACTTTTTTCATAGTTCTCCTATATTCACTTGCTAGTGATCGGCGACAGTTGCCAACTAAATTCATACAATTATACGCACCCATCTCATGATTTTTCACTTCATGATGTAAAGGCAGGAGTTACTCTTGACCCCCGGAGCTCAAGTATTGTCCTTATGATAACAATTCGTCAGGGAAAAGTAATATATAATAATAACCGCATGCACATGACTGGCGATAGTTCGTGTTGGTCCCTTTGCGATTCTCCGTGCCAAATCAAAGGAGCGGGGATCAAAATGAAGTCCTCGCTGTTACGTGGTGGTAACTTCAATATCCCCGACTCTAGATATCTGCTTCGACTCGATGAATCCCTGCCACTAGTGGCACACTAGCGGCAATCCTTCGACGCGTCGCTATATTGACGATCGCCTTTTACCAGCAAGTGGGCCACTAGGTGTTGGCGACGTTTACGGCATGGAGAAGCTAATAAACAAACAAACCAATAAATAAATCTAAAACGTTATAAAAATGTTTTCCCAAAATTTACATCTAGCAAAATCATTTGTTGGTATTCCAGAACTGCAAATTCACCTGTATTCATAATTTACTTCTATCGTAGTTTTGATATGAGAATGATGTGTCTGAAACTGTAACATAGGTCATTAAGACTTTTTTTTTTTTTTTTTTTTTTGCTTTAGTCAGATTTAGCAGTTTTACTTAGCAGTTAGTCAATTTGGATCTGTGATTTTAGTTTTAGAGATTTCCTTAAATTTTTCATTTCTACAACAGTTGGCAACTAACACCATTAACGTATCTCTTTCGATATTTCCATAGATAATGGCTTGGTCACTCCCAGTATATTTCATACAATGAACTACGGTGTATTACTCCATTAATCCGAACTATATTTAATATCCAACAACTCTGTACATTTTCTCTTAAATCTGCAAACTTTCTACTAGGTTAAAACTGAGTATTTTCTATTTTCTTCCTTTCTTGCTAAAACGAAAGTGTTCTTTAGACAACCTGAAATGATGACTCTATATTACATTATGTTGCATAGGGCATTTTATGTAGCATGTCATTTGACAGTTGGACACTTTCTTCGTATATTGAAAGCAACAGGGATTAAGTCCTTCTACACTTACATGAGAAGTAAACAAACTCTTTTTAATTCGTGGAATTGTGCCAATGCACTAGGTCCAGAGAGTTTTTAATTTAAGATGATTATTATTATTATTATTATTATTATTATTTTATTGACTTAGGTTTTCCTGAATATTAAGCAATATTTCACAAAAAGCTGGTATTTTTAAACAAATGTGTTCGATATCAAGTTTTCATAAAGTAGTCACTCTCTCCTATAAATAATTTCAGAGAGGCCGCGGTGGCTCAGTGATAAAGCGTTCACCTTTGGTGCATGGGATCCTTGGTTCGACCCCAGCTCGCACCAAGTGAATTTTGTGGTGGACAAACACCATGTGCATGGGTTTTCTCGGGGTTCTCCCGTTTTCTCCCACTTTCTTCATTCCACCATTTCATTCATTTCTCATCATCACCGTGTCCTTTAGCCTAGTCGGTATAACCGTGGGTCGTAAAACTTAAAGATTTGATCTCAAATAATTCCAACCCAAACAGTTGCAGGAAGTATGTCATTTCGAATAAAACAAACTACTCTATAAAATTCTGAGTATTATTATTTTTTAAATATACAATTCTAGCGGACCTTATTTCTAAATCGAAGGGTAAGAAGACTAAATTCACTCTTATTATTATAGATTAATTTCAATTGAAGCAGTTAAAATAGTTGGGGAAAAATTAGAAAGCCATACCCTATATTTCAGTGTGCCACAACCGGATAACAGGAACACTGGCGTGCCCAGCAAATTACAAGAATATTTGTCGAGATTATTTTATTTATTATTATTAACGATTCTCCCATGGATCAGCTGTCTGTATACAGTTAAACAAACAAGTATCACGTTGAGGGAATGAGTGTAATTATTTACTTTAATAGTAATAGAAAGGTATATTTTCTTGTATTTTCTACCGGGAATAACTGCATCCGGTCTAGAAAGCTGGGGCTAACAACGAAGGAACCCGATGTGCCAAACACACACCACTCTATAGTCATGAGTGCCACAAGTCCTTTTCTACGTCTTGGCACCCTAAAGGTTGTTGCCTTCAAAGAGAGAGAGAGAGAAATAACTTAAGTCTATTGCACTTCCATGCTTAAATAAATACATTATGTAAATAACTGTTTCGTTTTCTGTTTTTTATTATTATTATTATTATTATTATTATTATTATTATTATTATTATTATTATTATTATAAATTTCTTAGGAAGTTGACTGCCATCTGTATGCACACTGCTCTCCCGTGCAGCGCCTCGTGTATGATTTTTTATACATAAACTATATATTCCAAGTTTGTTGTATTCGTTCTATAGGTGTGTTTGTAATTAGATGCATATGGCGTAGAAGTCAAAATTTAATGTCCACGCTACGTATATGCAAAACCATAAACAAAGAAATTTATGAACAAAGACATTTATGGCGCTAAAACAAAGGGCAAAAATAAAGAATTACTGGCGGATTGTTGCCCGTTGTGCACAGGTATTTACGGTTAACAGTGTTAAATTTAAACACATAGTTTTAATTAAGCACGAATTTAACTTATAGAGTACAGTGCGGAAAGGCTGAGGAGTTTGCTAGGATCGTTACAATATCGAACCCCGTAAAATGTACTGCAAACCTGTCCGCAAGCCCCCCGTAATGTTCAACAGATGTTGTGTATTAATGCTCATTTCAATGCAAACCTATATAGACCAACGCACTTCAATACTCAACGAAGGTGCAGAGACTATTCATGAGTTCCAGTATTAAACTCTCTCACCCAATGTATTCTCCTAACATGTCTCCCAGCGATTACAATATTTTTTGGTATCTCAATCACTTCCTAGTAGGATAGCTTTAACTAGAGACCACTGATTAACCTGGTATTGGATGTTTCACTTTCTTACCTTTGGAGTTGACAGTCATGGGTTGGACTTTTACACGCAAATATCTAATATTAACAACGTTTCTTCTAGAATTTCGTAATATTGTATTATTTCTTTGTATTATTCATTAGCTTGGTTAGACTTGTTTAAACACTTTTCTCTTTGCACCTATTCCTTAACGTTGGATAAAAATACACTAGCTCTCACCGGGAATCAAATCCAGAACCAATGCACTTGAACCATTTGGCCACAGCAAGACACATTTAAAAAGAAGTTTCGATTTTCTTAGGAAAATTGTGATTGGGTGTAACATTTAAAAATATATTTAAGAATGGGTACGGATGAAACGCACTGAATTTTCTCGCTCGAATTTCTTAAACTGACTCGTGTTAGGCTGCAGCTATTACTGAAACATTTATTTGGGAAATGCGAATAAAATAATGTGTTTTAGAAAACTTTGTTCGAAGCAACTTTACGTCCAAAAGTAAAGTACCCATTCGTCATATTTCTGTTAGAAATAACTTATGCCATACATTAGAATTATTAAGGAGATAATTGTATGTGAACTATGAGCAAAAGCGTCTGAGTACTTTCTGAGAAAATCGTTAAAAAAGTCATCCCCAAGAATAAAATATCCCTTGTATATCTTTTCAGGACAAACGAGTTATGCTATTTATGAAATACGAACAAAATTGCCAGAGTAATTATCGACAAAATCGTAGGGTAAAACTTGCTCCGAAAAGTAATATACCACTTCTAGCTTTTTAGGATGATGGAATTATACCATATCGTTAGGTTATTTATGTAACATTTATTTATGAAATATGAACAAAATTGGATCAGGCGTTAATGGGAAAATCGTCGAAGAGTAGGCTAAACTACCTCTTCTGAATGTTTACAGGACGAACGAGTTGTGTCATATTGTCAGGTTATTAATGATACATTTATTTATAAAATGTGATTGAGAAAATTGTTCAAAAAAATGCATCCCATACAGTAAATTACACCTTACGTATTTTTTCAGAGCAATGATTCATACTATACTTGTAAAAATACAAACAAAATCTTTACAGCCGTTTTTGAGACAATTTAATAATTTAAAATTTTCATCCTTCAGTAAACTACCCTTATTTTTAGGTGTCGGAGGTTACAGAATTCGAAACGATAGTGTTATGAACACAAATCTCCGGGTGTAGATGAAATTCCGGCTGAGTTAATTTTAGCTGGAGGCGAAAAATTGTGGAACAAGATACATAAACTCATTCTCCTTATATGGAACAAGGAAGAATTGCCACAAGAGTGGAAAGAATCAATCATTGTTCCAATTTACTAGAAAGGCGACAAAACTGAATATCATAATTATCGAGGCATTTCTCTTCTATCAACATCCTATAAAATCCTTTCAAATATTCTGTTAGCAAGACTGACCCCATACGCAGATGAAATTATTGGAGATTATCAGTCCGGATTTAGACGAAATCGATCAACTATCGACCAAATATTTACCATTCGCCAAATACTCGGAAAAAAGTGGGAATACAATACCCCGGTACATCAATTATTTATTGATTTTAGAAAGGCGTACGACTCGGTTAGGAGAGAAACATTATACAACGTTCTTACAGAACTTCGAATACCGAGAAAGCTAATTAGATTAATTAAGATATGTTTAAATGAATCCCAAAGTACAGTCCGGGTAGGAAAATTTTTGTCCACGAGCTTCCACGTCGAAAATGGCCTGAAACAAGGAGATGCGTTGTCGCCATTATTATTTAACTTCGTTCTGGAATACGCTATAAGGAAAATCAAAGATAGCAACCAGGGCCTACAGTTGAACGGTATTCACCAGGTTATGGCGTATGTT
The DNA here is from genome assembly GCF_964235325.1 of Thermobia domestica. Taxonomy (NCBI): domain Eukaryota; kingdom Metazoa; phylum Arthropoda; class Insecta; order Zygentoma; family Lepismatidae; genus Thermobia; species Thermobia domestica. Next base: position 111,393,094 of record NC_137465.1, on the reverse strand, counting down.
GATGATGTAAATTTAATAGGGGATGATAGAAGAACAATAGAAAGAAATGCAGAGATCTTATTAAACTCTTGCAGGGACATGGGTTTAGAAGTAAATGCAGAGAAAACTAAATACATGGAAGTGCGTCGGGACCGGAATACAGCAAATTATGGATGCGTTAAAATATTAAATAATACTTTTGGTAAAGTGGATAGTTTCAAATATCTAGGATCAATATTAAGAGAGGGAAATCATATTCACGAAGAAATTAAATGTCGACTCAAAGCAGGGAATTCACGTTACTATTCGGTTCAAAATCTCTTGTTGTCGCGAATTCTGTCGAGGAAATTGAAGCTTAAAATATACAAAACGATTATTATGCCTGTTGTCCTCTATGGCTTCGAAACATGGTCACTTACTCTGAGGGAAGAACATAGACTGAAAGTATTTGAGAACAAGATCCTGAGACGAATATTCGGACCCAAGAGGAACGGGAATGGGGAATGGCGGAAACTTCATAACGAGGAACTACACAATTTATATGATCTACCCAACATTGTTAGGGTCGTCAAGTCTAGGAGGCTTAGGTGGGCGGGTCATGTAGCTAGAATGGAAGAAAGTAGAAATGCTTTCAAAGTCTTGACTGGAAGACCAATCGGAAAATGACCATTAGGAGGACCTAGGCGCAGATGGGAGGACAATATTAAGATGGATCTCGCAGAGATTGGAATACAAAGTAGAAACTGGATGCAGTTAGCTAAGAATAGAAGTCAGTGGAGAGCTTTTGTGAACGCGGTATTGAACCTCCGGGTTCCATAGGCCATATAGTTAGTTAGTTTTTTTAAAGTGTTATAAAAACTTCATGTCTAGAATTCGGTCCAGATACGTCGAACAGTATGGCCTCTATTTGAATACATGGAAAAGCGTGACGAACCAACAGACGAACAGATGGACAGACATTTAAATTACTTTTTCAATATGTGGGGGCGTGAAACTTTAATTCATTGAAATCTCGAATTCGATTTTTATCACTATTACTACAATTTCTTCTTTCATCGCTCGAACGTGAAAACCAATAGGAATACAACGACACGTAAGGTGATAATTTGTAATTCCCAAAATTTAATGAGTTAAGTTTAATGTGTTGCCGTGCTAGAAAAAAAGCTTATGCCTGTTTCTTATATCATTTTAATATCCGTTTTTCACGCTACTATATAATGTAGAAATATGGTATGATTATCGTTCATATTCATGCTATCTTTTGGAAATATTCGTGTTCCGCATACATAGATCTGTATAATTTAGCTTCGTTCAACGAAAACATTCCTTACACAGACTTATGATTGCATTTTGAAATCGTGTTTTTGTCGTCGTTAGAATTTAGTAAATATAAGCATAACACTCAAATTAGTTTTTGACTTTTACAGAAAACCAAATTTCTGTAAAAAAAAAAAAAGCCCAAAAGAAAAAACTGCGGCTGACTTAATCCCCACCCTCCTTGTGCAGTGCATAATAAAACGCAAGTGTTATATAAATTATCCCCTACTCTCATTCGTTGCCGCTAGCGCAAATTATAAATAAATTTTTTAAAAAAATCATTCCTATAAATCAAAAAGGCCATCTAATCAAAGTAAATAATTTTTAAAAAATAAAAATTAAAAATAAAGTAATTGTTTTTAAGCACTCAGGTTGTTAAATATATAATTTGCTTGTAGTTTACTTATTGTATATTATTTGTTTAATCATAATACATAATACTCGTAATTTTAATCTCACGTTAAATTCTTAGCTGTAATCGCTCGTAACTTTACAGTGTATTATAAAGATTTATAAATTATTTGTTTTAATTTGTTTTTTTTTATTCATTATCTTTACGGCAAGCACTTTTCTCTTCCCCAATATCTTTTCAGCGGCCGGTGAAAACGGGAACTGCTTATATAGTTTATAATGACCTTTCGTGGGTGCTAAGAGCCACAAAGCCAAAGTTTAAAGCAAATGGTTAAAAAAATGTCGTCTGTTAGCAATCCAAAATAAATCGTCCTATTCCCAATAAACCCACAAAGGTCGGTCATAATTTCTTGCAATTGTGCATATGAAAAAAAGAGAGAGAGGGAGAAAGTCAATACTCTAAAAAGAAAAAAAACACAAGCACACACACACACAGACAAACGATAATTTGACATTAGCTTTTTCCTTTCTTCCTTTTTTTCACGACAACAAGCATCATTCAATGTAACGTCATGTCGATATAACAAGGGGTAAACTTGGGAAGACTGTCAAGGTCGCGTATGTTATTTTTCCTGTTCTTGACACACAAATGCGAAGTGAGTTGTCTGCTGTTCAAGAACGGGCAGGTAACATACAAGACCATAAACTGAAAACAATAACTGTTCCCAGTAGTACATGTATTCTAATACTGAATAAATACGTCGATTAAAGGATACTATCAATAAGTTATTTCCTTATTATACTGTTTCGGTTCTTATTAACATCAAAGTTATACACTTCCAATAATGTTTTGTTAAAAAAAATGGGATGAGATAGGATGGGATTCTATGTGGTGTCAAAATAATAAAATATCTACGAGTCCGCCACTCTATCCACCTAACCACAGAGGCTACGTTGTGTTTGTTCTTTTTTCTTAAGAAATAATCTTCATAACCATGGTGCGTATCGCTTTGAACCTTAACATAAGATTTTTTCTGTTTAATTCTATATTTTCGTACGACATCTTAGTTACAGAAGCTAATTTATATTTGGCAGGCAATCTACACACTAGGTTTTAACCAATAAATGCAATATTTTAGTCCAGTATCCAGTTCCTTGATCCATCTCCTCGACTCCGCTACTGAATTCCCTCCGCAATCGTGCTGTGCTACTGAAAAAATCCCTAGAAATCATCGTTGCCAGTATACACAAAACCGTTCATAATTTTGTTTTTTGTTTATATTTTTATTATTTTATTATATTTTTTGGAAATATCTCCTTAGATGGATTGCTCTCTATTATCTCCACATACTAATAACTCAATTTTACCCATAAACGTAAGGAAAAAGGAATAAACACGGAAAATCGTGAGTTACAGTATACGCGCAATTTTTTTTTTTTTTTTTTTTTTTTTTTTTTTTTTTTTTTTTTTTGCGCATGGGAGTACATGACAAAAGTGAGAGTTTCTCGGATGATGATGAGCAACTATAGTGCAAGAAGAGAAAATAACGCCAAATTCTGTTATGTAATCGGAATAAAACTACGGATGTGTGCAAGATAACTAAGAAGTGTTTTTGTCGGAAGTGTGTCGGTAAAATGAGGAAGCAAGTGTTTTGTAAGAAGTGTGTTTTTTTTATTGAGTGTTCAATTTAGAAGAGAGACTGCAAGAGAAAAGTGATTGAGTTATGTGTAAACAGTTTCCATATAAAACTAGAAAACTGATTTCCATCACTACCCAATAGATATTCTTTGGTGAATGAAAGAATACCAAAATTATTTCAAATATAGTTGTACTGTTCATTTTTGAAAAATAATTTCTTTTTTTACATATGACTATTATAATTTCAAGACTTTCAAACGGAAATCTAAAGCATTTACCTCCAAATTATCTTTGCAAAATACCATTTTCAAATGATATTTTAAAATTTAGCCTAAAATTAAATTTACAGCGATAAGATTTTTTAAATTTATATTTAAATTTATACTCCTTATCGTAAAAATATATAACATATCTGTATATATTAATACTTATAACACTGTAGTACCATGTAGAACATTTTTGCTTCTAGTTACTTATTATCAAGTAATTAAACTACTAAAAAATATGATTGGCAAATTCAAAATCTGATGCCATAAAATAACACCACAAAAGACATCCAATAAATCCCCAATAACCCGTTTCCATCTTCAAAAACAACGTAACGGTCAAATTGACCGCTTCGTCCTTAGTGGGGTAAATTTTTCCGGTCCTTGTAGTGTTAAACTAATTATTTTCTAGTTACGTTATGTTTGAGTATTTCTTCAGCTGCAAATAGAGTCCGGAAAGTAGACAGTTAACATCAGATAACATGATTAACGTTTCTTATTTTCTTAGTTAATTTCGCAAATATCCAATCCCATGGAGCTTACTGCATAAGACACTGAATAACCGCTTTCGCTAGGTCACACCACTATAATTACGTGTACAAAAGAACGACGGCGTCTGATAACCACATTCCGCGGATCGTATTAGTAAATACTGAGGACAATCCTTTAGCGAATGCAAAGCTACACATCCTGCATTTCAAATGATGCACTCAACTTTAACCTAATTATTATAAGAATCTTCTGAACTAAGTGTTTTTAAAACTAGCTTAATGCTGTTAATACTTTTCTTTCAATTCACCGAATCATTTATATACAGGCCCGTAAGTGCTATTCTGTGCTCAAGCACAGGGTGGCAGAATTTAGGGGGCGGCAAAATTTCGGATTTTTAAAATATTCACAATATATTTAAAACTAACAACCCACAGAGTCCAGCGCAAGCGTGAGAAAATATGTTAGTGTGTTTAATTCGTACTGATTACCGTAATTAGTTAGTTACCTTATCTGATTATTTTTAAGGGGCGATGATGAACCTGAACATCATGAAAAGAGTGTAAATTTAGATATACAGAGGTTGTTTAGCCTACGTTTGGCCGATTTCGTTCCTTCCCCCTCCCGGGCAGAATGGACTCACTCGACCTGGCTCGTGGTATCCTGCAGTGTTGTGCAGTGGCTTCCTGGGAACGGAGTTGTTTTTCCGCGCAGACGACAATAACGCACAAAACAGGTCCATTGTTGTGAGTGTTGTGTTAAATTTGTTTCCAAGTGTGTGGGTTTCCGCTCTGTGACTAAAATGCCGCCCAAACTAAGCCGGTTTTGGGAAGGCTATGTTGCGGCTCTTTATGACGCCCACTTTAGTGTTTCTGTCATTAGAAAACAGTGCAAGAAGAATGGCTGCAGGGGGCCGCGGTGGCTCAGTGGTAGAGCGTTCACCTCTGGTGCTTGGGGTACCGGGTTCGATCCCAGCCCCCGCCAAGTGAACTTTGTGGTGGACAAACACCGTATGCGTGGGTTTTCTCGGGGTTCTCCCGTTTCCACCCACTCTCTTCATTCCACCATTTCATTCATTACTCATCATCACCGTCTCCTTTAGCCTAACCGGCATAACCGTGGGGCGTAAAACTCAAAGATTACATTTCATTTTTTTCAAGAATGGTTGCAACATCAGTTTAAGTGGACTAAAAAGTGTTATTAAAAAGTACAAGGGCAACGAAGCTCCACCATTTGGATCACCAACGAAGTTGCCTAGGAAGTGGGAATGCACCAAGTCCACTTCCGCCATGCAGAGAAAACTTAGCAAAATGGCAATGCAAGAAAATCCGAAAACACAAAGGTGTATGGCTAATCGTCTTGATGTGTCTTTGGGGACTGTGAGCCGGACATTACACCATCAACTCGAGCTGGAAAAAGTCATGAAAGCTCGCGGCCATCTTCTCACGGATGCCCACCAGAAGCAACGAAAGTGTAACGCCCGGAAGCTGTACGAACGGCATCTGGAAAAACAAAGGTGGATGTATTGTACGTCGTAACGCTCGATGAAGCATGGATTTGCCTTTCCGACTGCGGCAAACCGAGAGCCATCATGTACCGAGAGAAAATCGCCAAGAACTTCAGAAGGTGTCTGTAAAGAATCCTTCCCAAAAGGGTTCATGGTCGTTACTGGCTACTGTTACCGAGGTAAACTGAAGATTCGTAGGGTGTCGAAGAACTGCAAAATAAATTCGCAGTATTTTCAGGAGCAGATCATGCGTCCGATCTGCGAGCATGAGATTCCAACAATGTACGGAAATGACGCCAATCTTGTGCGCATTCACATGGACAATGCCTCATCACATACCTCACGACCATCCCTCGCGTTGTACGGGGAGATGGAAAAATGTAATGAAATCTTTGAGTTTTACGTCCCATGGTTATGCCGGTTAGGGTAAAGGAGACGGTGATGATGAGTAATGAATGAAATGGTGGAATGAAGAAAGTGGGAGGAAACGGGAGAACCCCTAGAAAACTCACGCACACGGTGTTTGTCCACCACAAAGTTCACTTGTCGGGGGCTGGGATCGAACCCGGGACCCCAAGCACCAGATGTGAACGCTCTACCAATGAGCCACCGCGGTCCACGGGAAGATGGACGAGGCAAGTCGTATACAGGTGATACCTTTCAATGAGGTACCTGTTAAATCTCCAGATGCAAGTCCTATGGACTATTGTGGATTTGGATTGCTGAACCGGGCTTTGGGATAGCGGCGTGTGACAACTGTGGAAGGACTTTGGAAAGCTGTGCAAAGGGAATGGGAGAAGATTCCCCTCCCAGTTCTTCAGAGAAGCCTATTACAGTAAAAATTACGCTGTCGGGCTATTGTTAGGAACCATGGGAAACACATCGAGTACTTACGGACCTGGCGCCATGGATTCTTCTAAATTTTTAGGTAAGTCGAAATTGGCCAAATGTAGCCTGAACAACTCTGTATATCTGATTGAAAGTGTCAAACTTATGACAATTGTTCAAACATGCCAGGTTTAACATGTCTTGCTTCCAGGCTAGAATCAAAGCAATCAATTCATTAGTTTTTTATATTCCATGTGCTGCATATTCAACAAATTTAAGTGGTTCTTGAGCAGCAGAATGTTGTCAGGAGTCTGTAAGAGTTTTCGACTTCTTGCAGAGTATATTTATATTTTTCTAGTTTGACACACAGATGGAATTTGCTTTTATCATTTTTTGGTCCACAGAGCTTAACATTAAATTCATTCAGACTCGTTGGTTTGCAAAAGAAGAAGCATGTAAATTTAGGTTGTATTCAAGGCTCTTATGTCATTTTCCGAAGATGTCACCCAAAACTGTTCGAACTGAAACAAAGCTAGAGGTTTACTTAAGCAGTTAAGTCAAAGTGACTCGGCATTTATGTCTAGCCTTTGGGGTGTAATTATTGTAACAGTTTGGGAAGACAATGGAAAGGCTATGTGTGAATGTGTCTACTGCCAAAGAACTTCATGAATCGTTGATTGGTTATTTTGAAAGAATTCGGGACATTAGTCTGCCGGACGTCCAGCTCTCTCTTCATCTTTAAGCGATGTCCGGCCTCTTCTGAATTCACCAAACCACCGAAAAATTGTAGCACGGGAAGGAGCAAGGTCCCCAAATGCCCCCTGCAAACGGTCAAGGCTTTGTGTCTCGTTCAAACCACTTTTGAAATCGTAAAGGATCATTGACCGAAAATGTTCCCTTTCGAGCTCCATTCTAGACAGCCGAATACTGCTCACATCAACAAACAAGTGAAGGCGATACGGCCACGCCAATAAGCAAGGCGAGTTGAAACTTGCTTCGCTTCTTCGCTCTGCATATCACTACCGAACCCAATTGTTGGAATTCAAATACTGTGCCACAACAATGCGTATCTCAAAACTTTCGTAGTGACCCTCGTATTGTAACAGTTTGGGAAGACAATGGAAAAGCTATGTGTGGATGTGTCTGCTGCCAAAGAACTTCATGAATCGTTGATTGGTTATCTTGAAGGAATTCGGGACATTAGCGGAAGATTTGAAAAAAGTACCTGTGTACACAAATTTTGCATCTAGATTTTATTTTATTTGTAAACTTACTAATCTTGAACCCAGTAGTATAATGAATTCAGCAAAAAAAAAAAAAAAACTGTGTGAACTGTACAATAAGGATTTGGAAGATAGTTTAATAAACGAGTGTATCCAACTTAAAGCTTTCATAAGAAAAATATTAAACGTGAAGTGATAAACAAGCAAGGTAAAAAAAAAAAAAAAGTAGAAAAATCCTAGACTTTGCAACCTCCAAAATGTTACTGGAAAGTAACTTACAAACAAGAATATTTATATTGCGTTGAAAATGTATAACTGCATGGCTGCGACCAACTCTTCATCTCAGAGGTCATTTTCTGTACTAAGAAGAGTGAAGAACTATAATCGGTCAAGCCAAACGCAAGAACGACTTGTATATGCAGCAGTTCTATGTATTGAGTCGGATATAACTTAACAGTCTATGTTTTAACGAAATAATCAATGACTATGCTCACAGTCAAGCTACACGAAAACCGTTCATTATGTAAGCTGATAAGTGAGGTTTTCTTGTGAGCATGCAAGTAGTCTAAAAACCGTTGAAACAATGCAGACAGAAGGAAACAGTATCTTTGCAAATACTTAGGGAAGAGTTTATTTACTTATTTGTTTATTTATTTATTTATTTATTCGAGTAACCTAAAAAAAATGAGAAAATGCATACAGGAGAAAAGCAATTTGTTTGCAAATACTTTGAGAAAAGATTATTTTATTCGAGTAACCTAAAACATGAGGAAACGCATACAGGAAAAGAAGTTTCTTAGCAAATACTTTGGGAAGAGTTTTCTTTTTATTCAAATAACATGAAACATATGAGAAAATGCATACAAGAAAACAATTATTTTGCAAATACTTTGGACAGTTATTATTATTATTATTATTATTATTATTATTATTATTATTATTATTATTATTATTATTATTATTATTATTATTATTATTATTATTATTATTCAAGTAACCTAGAACATGAGAAATGAAAATGCATACAGGAGGAAAAGTTTATTTGCAAATATTTTTTGAAAGAGTTTTTTATTTGTTCGAGTAGCTTAAAAACATGAAAGAATCCACACTTATTACGTAAACTAATATAAATTTTTACATATAAAGCTTTATAAAGTGCTTTTTACTACAGTTACTATAATCCTTAACTATATGATAAGTTCAAAATAAAAAATGTCAAAAACACTGCCTATTTTTTTTTAATTTCATATTTTACTATTACAATGATAAGAGTAAATATAACGTTTGTAACTTATAATACCTAAATTGCTACTCAACAAGAGCTGGTATGTTTGCAAAATCACGGCTTGTTTCCTTGTTTCAGATGTATATTTGTATGTGGGAGGCAGCAAATTTTTTAGAGCACAGGGCGCCCAATATATAAATACGAGCCTGTTTATACACGAATACAAAACTACAACGATGGTGACAATTACACAAATTGATATTTGACTTGCCAATTACTTTACAGTAGCAACGCCATTACGGGAAATTCCACTGTGAACGACCTTGTTGCTGCTTTGAAAGTATTTAGTGTAGTGTAGATGCTCAGTATGTGCTACCACTTGTGGCGCTGTTGCGATAAGGTAAAAAAAAAAAAGTATGTGTATAGTTGCCGTTAACATAGAAACTGCTTCTTCTATTCAACAGTAGATTGCCCCTAATTCAAAACTATTAGATTGGTACGAATAAAATGTTTATTTTTATATCTAGCGGAAAACTCGCCTCAGCAATACAACACAGCAGGGTTCATCAACCTAGAAGTCACGACCCTAAGGGGGTCACGAGAGGGTTTCATGGGAGTCACGAAGATAAGCGGAAGAGATAAATATAAATAGATTCTAATACCGGAAAATATTTTAAAATATTATTTTGAATTTTGTTCTCATAGGCATATTTTTATTTTTATGCATACTGTTAAGAACAACAAACAATAGGTTTACTAAACATTTTCAGCAGATGAGGTTGTTTAAATATCAATTTAAATGGAAGAGGTGGGATATGGAACTAATGAAAACACCATGTTGAAATACCAGGAAAATAAAATGCAAGAAATCTGCATACTGAAATACAATTAAAAGTGAAAGTTAATAATATACCTGAGCATTGTGTGATATCACTAGTGTGCAATGTCCGTTTCAAACTTCATGACGCACATTGTCAAGTCATTTAAAATACTCAATAACTTTTTTAACAACTGTCTAAGTTTATAAAACCATTTAGCTTTCTATCATATGGCCCAAAATTAAGAGAGTTATTAAGAGTGTTAAAATTTCCAAACGGTCTCAATTTTGAAACAGTATGACAGATCGGATTCGATATTTGTAATATGAAGGAACTGACCAAATTTGGTTTTAATCCGTTCGCTTCTAGGGAAGTTACTGTATCCACTATATACAAGAAATGGATTCTAGTATTACAGTAATAGATGGATATCCTGAGATCTCAGCAATACGTACATTGAAAATCCCATACAAGCTTATTACAAACCAGAAATTATAAGAGGAACCCTGGCAAGAGGATGAGATGAAATAGCGATCGTGATAGGATTAGGTTGAGAACCACTGCAATACAGCAATGAACTCTCCTAGCTACTGTTCTTAAAAGCTTTTAATGCAGGAAAAAATGTTTAATTTTCTTGTGTCTATCTTATTTGCTTCTCTTTCATTGTCGAGTCGTCCTTATTGTCCTATTGCAACCAGTAGTTACAGATGTACTACTTCAAGTTTGAATATTGAATTCGCATAATTTGGAAATCTACCGTAGTTTCACATTCTAAAACGACACTCACTTGTTTAAAGTTTACACATTAATTGTTTACTTTTTATTTTCTCGTAGAATATGCATTAGTTTTTATTCTCACACAGATCTTTTTGTTCAGCTCAATAAGGTCTATCCTTTGTTAAATCTTATCTTTACACATTTTTTTCGTTAATGTACTAATGTACGATTATAATAATAATGTACAATATTGATTATTCGCTGAGTCAAAAACACAAATTGTGTATCAGAGCATTTATATAGAATTGCTAATAGAAGACCCTATTCTTGATTTGGAAATAGTTTTAGCTACTGTAAAGCACCTCATATATATTCAATATTTGAACAAAGTACATAAGAAAAGAGAATTTTGAAGGATAAATAAGGAAAATGATATGTGTATTTAAACAGGAAACGAAGGTCTAGATGTAAATAAGAAAAGAATAAATGTAAATAAATTGTCTTTAGATCAATAGTGGAGCTGCCTATACCAACTCCTCCAACAGTGAAGATGTAATAATTTATATCTCCACATCAGCAGCGAAGAAGGAAACATTTTTTAAAAAATCAACTGAAAATGTAATTAATATATGGAGTGTAGAAAAAATCTGTTATTGGATTTCTTTTATCTTATGATTCATATGACATTATAAGTGGTTTCTCCCCAGCTAGGGGATCCCCAAGGGAGATTAACCTCCCTGTGACCACCTTCACTCCTCTCAAACCTTGATGAAAACAAGCACTTAAACAATTCCTATAGCTTATTTCGTTACAGGTAGAAAAACAGAGATCCGGTTTTGTTGTGAGACGGAACAGAGAATCCTATTAAAAATATTAGTATTTCCTGTCAATTGTTTCTTCGAGAGTAGTCGATAGAATCTATTATTTATTTATTTATTTATTTATTTATTTATTTATTTATTTATTTTAACTTTAATTTGACCTTTCTGTTACCATTGAAGTTTCCGTCCTTAGTTACTTGACAACGAATAATTCCTTGTATCGTTGGAGGAGGGATGGATGTGATTTTTATGTCCCAGAAATTCCAATAATGTTGTAGGAAATATTTACAAAAGCTATCAAAATAACATTAAAATGTCCCAGTTGTTCAATGTATTTCAAATGTTTCTTTTTTAACTTAGTTCATTAAGGAAAACAGTATTACATAATAAAGTGTTTAGTATATATGAACAATATACTAAACAATATGAATTAAGGTGAACTCAAGATAGCCTTTCCTGTTCCCAGCCCACCCTCAAAGAAATTATCGAAATTTCTCTTGTTCTCCTGATTCGGCTGCGGACCAGTTTATTACTCTTAGCTGAAGAATGGCAACATTTCACTACGAAGTAGAGTAATGCTCCAAGTTGGATCCATTTAGTTGTAGTGTGACATCTTTTGTCCAATGTTTATCCATTTTTGTCCAACCAAAAAAAACTTGTACCACTCAGATAAACGAGGATGGCCATTTCAAAATTTGGACCACTTCGATCATTGTAGTGAGACATTTTCAAATTTGAATTTTAACTACCTCAGAATTTTGTCCAATCTTTGTTCAACCAAGAAAAAATGTTGTACCATTGAAATTAACAAAACAGAGACATTTAAAAACCTTGGTCACTTCGATCAACTGTATGGTGACATCTTTAAATTTGAAGTTTAACTAGCTTAGAATTTTCCTCATTTTTGATGGACTTTTGTACCGCCAAGCAAGTTAAAATCCGAATTTGAAGATGTCTCACTAGAGGTGATCGAAGTGGCCAAATTTTGAAATGGTCCTCTTTTGTTTATTTGAATGGTACAAAATTTTTCCTTGGTAGTACAAAAATTGGACAAAATTATGATCTAATTAAACTTCGAATTTCAAGATGTCGCACTACAAGTGATTGAAGTGGTCCAAATTTTGAAATGGTCCTCTTTTGTTAATTTGAATGGCACAAAAAAATTTTGTTGGGTGAACAAAAATAGACAAAAATTGGACAAAATTCTGAGCTAGTTAAAATTCAAATTTGAAGATGTCACACTAACAACTAAGTGGACTCCCACAACTTACGTCAATTGGCGTGGGAGACCCGGGTTTGATTCCCGGCGAGAGCTCATGTGGTTCGGATTCCACGTTAATCAGTAGGTCCCGTCTCATATAGCATCGCTGCTAAAAAGGAAGTTTAGCTCAAAATTATCTCAACTCAACTCAACTTACGTCAACTCGGAGTTATGCGGTTCTTAATTTTTCTCGTTTGGCAACACTGCTGCCCACTAACCAGAGTTTCTCTTGCTATGATATACAGATGGTGATCAGAAAAATGGAAACACCTGTAGTTGGCAACACGTCAGATGTATGGGTTGGCAGTGGTGTCGTGGCGCCCGCAGCACCGGACCGCTGGTGGTGGCGTGTTAGCTGTGTTAGGTCGGTCTCCATACTACGTCAGGCGCAGTGGAACAGCAGTGTCCAGTGGCTGCAGCAGACGGAGGTAGTGTAAAATGGGAGACCTCTCAGATTTTCAAAGAGGGCAAATTGTTGGTGCGCGGTTATGTGGAGTGAGTGTGACGGCAGTGGCTACTGTGTTAGGTGTGTCGCGTGGGACAGTGTCGAAGGTGATGATGGCCTACACAACACACGGGAAAACCACATCGGGGAAGCGGAACAGTGGGCGGAAGAAAATCATGAATGACAGGTCACGCCGGGTATTAAAGCGCATTGTCACGCAGAACCGTCGTGCCACTGCGGAGCAAGTGACGGAGGAACTCAATCAGCACCTCACCAACCCTGTTTCGACAATCACAGTCCGCCACGAATTACATGACATGAACTTACGGGGTCGTTTGCACGGGCCAAACCGCTCATCAGGGACCATAACGCTTTCGCACGCCGCAAATGGTGCCGCGACCATGCCACTTGGACCGTTGAGGACTGAAAACGTGTCATATGGTCGGATGAGTCATCTTTCACCCTATTCCCAACCACGGGCCGTATTTATGTGTGGAGAACGCCCAAAGAAGCTTATGATCTACAGTGTCTCTGCCCAACTGTGAAACATGGCGGCGGCTCGGTGATGCTGTGGGCCGCCATATCATGGTTTTCATTGGGTCCTGTGGTCACACTTAGCGGACAAATCACTGCCAACGATTATGTCGCAATTTTAGGAGACCACTTGCATCCTATGGTCCGGATGTTGTTCCCGGACAATGACGCCATCTTCTAGGATGATAATACACCCATTCACACAGCTGGCGTTGTTGCAGCGTGGTTTGAGGAACATCAGGATGAAATTCAACACCTCCCCTGGCCCGCCCAATCCCCAGATCTCAACATAATTGAACATCTGTGGTCCGTCTTGGAAACACGACTCCGGCGACGATTTCCACCTCTATCCTCTCTCACAGAACTGGCCGATGCCCTGCACGAGGAATGGTGTAAAATTCCACTTGCTACCATTCACGACCTCTATGCCTCCATCCCACGTCGCATCAAGGCTGTTCTGAAGGCGAAAGGTGGCCCGACACCATATTAATCTGGTAAGTTGCAATTTCGCTCAGGTGTTTCCATTTTTCTGATCACCATCTGTACATGCGCGCCGACTACGTTTGTGCTCCGGGTCTCCAGCACCTACACAAATAATCTTATGGGTGCAGCGCACCCACAAAATTTGAAGTTAGGTAGAAACCATATAAAATAAATATTTGTCACTTGTCATTATCAAAAAATAATAAGCAATTGAAACATTTTGAGATGGAAGTTAAAATGTCTACCCTCTGAAACACAATTGTTTGTTTCAAATGTGTTTGTGCAAAGGCAACTAAGCAACACCTTAAGTTAACTACTTTGTGGTTTATGTTCACAACAAAATTCTTGCAAGTTCTTTCTGCAAAATCATTAAACTTATTTGCGTTTATGAAGATTTTTTCATTTTAATTTATATGAATTTGGTACTTGGTTTTAGTAACGTATTAATAATATCATTGCCTCTTGCAATCATTGTGCATCATGTATGTTGTTTAAAGTATACACTTAATGCTGCGATTACAAACATTGAGAATATTCATTACAGTAACTTATTCTAACATTGAACTCGGGTTTGAACCCGTCTCTCTTGCATTTAAGTCAGCCGTGTTACCAACTGAGCTAGGGCAGTCCCAAATTATCCTTATAGTACCGGTATATTTTACTTATCACAACACAGTCCTTTATGATAGTGCTCATAAAATACTTTAACTAAAAGGAAATCAATCCAAAACTACCTAGACTTCCCTGAAAACGTATAATACGGCCCAGCCAACATTGATATGCACTCACATAAATTTTGGAAATTTTGCACCGTTGATGATACACATTGAACACATTTCATGCGAATTCAAAATATCCTTTCTACTCAACTCAATTTCATTGCTACGTAAAAAAAATGGAGAAAAATGCAAAGTTGTACCCCGACTTACTGATTTTTAGTCAGACCCACCTATCTCGTTACTTCAGAGTATTACTGTACTAAATTCCTCTTTTGCAGTTTGACTTAACTGTTAATTAGTGACCTTAATAATTAAGTTCTTAACGCTAAGCCTATTTCCAACATCAACCATCTTATAAAGGTATAATGTACACTCATGTCTAAAATGATTGTCGCATATCTATAACTGTCTTCTTGTAAGAATATAATTTGATAATGATTTTGCAGGGTACTTTTAATACTGATAATATGTGTATAATTGGGAAATGTATATTTGTGGTAAATTTCATAGGAAAAGAGTTATAAATACAAAAATTAGAATGAGTAAAACAAAATGTTGCTAAATGGACAAGAACATTTTATTTTCGTTTTATTGTTCTTATTTACTACTCTTTTGACATGAAATTTGCCACATACATGTCTTTGCCGATTATACATATACTAACATTACAAGAAATACCGGGCGAATTCCTTATCAAATTATATTCCTACAACAACATATTTATAGACATGCGACAATAATTTTGGATATGAGTGTACAATGGCTTTTCGAAT
The DNA here is from genome assembly GCF_964235325.1 of Thermobia domestica. NCBI lineage: Eukaryota > Metazoa > Arthropoda > Insecta > Zygentoma > Lepismatidae > Thermobia > Thermobia domestica. The sequence continues at coordinate 111,377,699 of NC_137465.1, read as the reverse complement.
TGTGTTCTTTAAATCTGTGTAATACCAATTTCCAACGATTTTTTTTTCAAAGTTTCAACAAACTAATAGCCATATTTAAATTTATTTATTTGTATTAATTAAATTGAAATCATTTAAAAAATAAAATAAACGAGATTCAGGGGGGAAAAGGTTAATACAAATGCTTGGAAATGTGTTTCCTTTTTAATTTCAATTATTTCCTTATAGTGTCATTAATAATACATTGATCTGCGAAATGAAATTCGTTAAAGCTTTTTTTCTTGGAAACAATATTAAAAAAAAAAGATTCGTTTACTATTAAATGTAAAATGAAACAAATTTCACTGTCACGTTCAAACAAGTGAAACTTAGAATATGAATGTCGTGATACTTTCTCAATGAATATTAAAACCGGAAATGGTAGAAGTATGCTACTACTTCCGGTCTAAATAGAGAGTTTAGAATATGAATGTCGTGATACCTTCTCAATGAATATTAAAACCGGAAGTGGTAGAAGTATGCTACTACTGCCGGTCTAAATAGAGAGTTTAGAGTAAAGATGGAATATGCACTTTAAGCGTTTAATTGATGACGGAAAACTGCTTCTCGCTACCTGTTACTGTTTTAACTCTAAAACAATCAACGTTAAAACTAGAAGTGGTTGATTTCTCCCACTTACGGTTTAGTAGAGGGTTAAAGAATGGAAAGTATTCTCAAAACGCGTAATATATTGCAGAAAAGTTCTCCTGACTATCTGTTGCTATTTTTTTACTCCACACTGAACAACGTTAAAACGAAGTGGTTTAATTTTGCTCCTTCCGGTTTAAATCTTCTTTTTAAGTTTTGCATCCTACACCGGCTAGGCTAAAGGAGACAGTGGTGATGATAAATGAATGAAATAGTAGAGTGAAGAAAGTGGGAATAAACGAGATAACCCCGAGGAAATCCATGCACACGGTGTTCGTCGCAAGCTGGGATCGAACCAAGGACAAAATGCACCAAAGTAACCGCTCTACCACCAGGCCCGTAGCCAACCCAAAAACTTAGGGGGGGGGCCGGCTGAAGTTAGGGGGTCACGATCCAACCATATAATAGTTCATCACCATATTAGGCCTATAGTTTTTTTTTGCAAGCATACTGTAAAATTTTTAGGGGGCCAGCCAAAATTTAGGGGAGGCCCGGCCCCCCTAGACCCCCTGGATACGGGCCTGTCTACCACTGAGCCACCGTGGCACCTCAACTTCCGATTAATGCAGGTACTCCCATGCGCAAAAAAATTGCGCGTATACTGTAACTCACGATTTTCCGTACTTATTCCTTTTTCCTTACGTTTATGAGTAAAATTGAGTTATTAGTATGTGGAGATAATAGAGAGCAATCCATCTAAGGAGATATTTCCAAAAAATATAATAAAATAATAAAAATATAAACAAAAAACAAAATTATGCTCGGTTTTGTATATACTGGCAACGATGATTTCTAGGGATTTTTCCAGTAGCACAGCACGATTGCGGAGGGAATTCAGTAGGGAAGTCGAGGAGATGGATCAAGGTACTGGATAGTGGACTAAAATGTTGCATTTATTGGTTAAAACCTAGTGTGTAGATTGCCTGCCAAATATAAATTAGCTTCTGTAACTAAGATGTCGTACGAAAATATAGAATTAAACAGAAAAACTCTTATGTTAAGGTTCGAAGCGATACGCACCATGGTTATGAAGATTATTTCTTAAGAAAAAAGAACAAACACAACGTAGCCTCTGTGGTTAGGTGGATAGAGTGGCGGACTCATAGTTATTTTATTACTTTGACACCACATCGAATCCCATCCTATCCCAATTTTTTTTTTTTTTTTTTTTTTTACAAAACATTATAATTTTCATGTTAATAAGAACCGAAGCAATATACTAAGGACAACTTATTGATATCCAGGATTACAGTATTATTGGTAATAGCTATTGTTTTCAGTTCATGTTGTATAGCTTCTCTCACCCTGTTTTCTTCGGAAAATAACAATTTTCTCTTCAACAAAATGTAAAGGATATATACGGACAGAAAAAGACATCTTAGTATCAAACATGATTTATCGTGATGAAATGGACTAGTTTGCCATTATTTAAAAAAAACTAAAGTAAATTACTGAAGTTGACTTCCCTTTAGCTTTTAGCTAAAAAAAAAAAATCTTTATAAGACTATACTTTATGAGGCAAGGTGTGTGATCATACCCACAAATTTAGCTAGGGAGTGAAAGATAATCGTTTATACAAACATTTTACAGGTTTAGGTGCGTGAAACACCAATACACCATGGTCTCGCTTATCCGACCATCCTTTGTTACACATACCGTATGATCCGATATATCATTGCAGAAAGCACCAATCGGCAAGAAGAACTGCAAGTTGTGGTCTTAATCTATTTTTCATGCTTTGGAGTACATCGCCTAGCGCGCCCGTCTACACGTTGACTCATACATCTATCATTCAGTGCAGACACGTATCCAGGTTTTCTATTCGGAGGGGGCCCAACACGAATCCTCGTAAGCACGTAATTCTAATGTTTTAAAAATATCAATAATAATAATAATAATAATAATAATAATAATAATAATAATAATAATAATAATAATAATAATAATAATAATAATAATAATAATGCAACAGTTCTGTATTTCTCTTAAACTTTTTCCTACTTTTCATTTATAAACCGGTTTACTTTGGAAACTGCATTATAGCACAAACAAAATGAAACATATTTTCGAGAGAAATGTAACTAAAGAAAACTGTCTGCTACGTATATCACATAACAAAAATAGCAAGAAGACATTGAGTATATCGTTCTAATATATTAAAGTTAAAAACAGAACGGAAACAAAATGTTAATCCTATTTAATTCCTGTTCTTTAATTCCAAATGGTATAATGGCATTATGGTATGTTCTTAGAATTATAACAAGACAACAGCACATTGCCCAAAGTTTGGACACTGACTATTAGTAAACTGATATAAAAGAATCTCAAAAGGGTAAAAGCATGTTTATTAAAAAGTGCTTGAGTTTCGGAGGGGTACAGCCCTCAGGCCCTCACGCTGGATACGTCCCTGATTCAGTGCAGTGCAGTTATTTGTTATAAAACATTATTATTAGATGTGTAATATGTAAAATTATATCATAAGTTTTACTTTTAACAGGTCTTTTCTTAACACATCCATATTATCCAGCGTTCTGCCTGCCTGTTTATGTCGGATAAGCTAAATTCTACTGTATTTCCAAAGCTAGCATATACATGAACTAGAATTGTATTGTCCTAGAACAGACAATAGTGTGAAATGCTTATATTAAAAGGCTGGAATAAAAAATAAATAAATACTGTTTTGGTAGCGTGAGAACAAATTAAAAACAATTCAATATATTTCCTAGGCATTAGATTATCATCTTATTGTGTCGATATGTATTCTTTTTTTAAACATAGTTTTAAAAGTCATACCATTCTCAATATTCCTAAGGAAATCGAAAGAAAAACTCCTATGTGCCTCTTGTGGCAAAGCGGCTTAAGTGCGTGGTCTGAAACGTTAAGGTATAGATAGAGTACCCGTACTTCAAAAATGCAAATCCGGGACGCTACTAAATTACGAGAATCTTTGAAATGCTTAAAATTGAAAGAAGTGTTGAATACTAATTTACTTTTCTCCATTAGATAGAGTTGTTCAAGCATTACGTTATCACATTTTTATTCCTTTCGCTAGACCTTCTTCCAAGGGCGCCGATTTCTCTGTAATTTTTTTTTCTGGGAGGGCATTCAAATGCAGACGATATATATTAGGATTTTAAGGTAAATTGCATTCAAATTATGCCAAATATTGTATATTCATAAATACAAAGGGGGCCTACATGAGCTTTGGGGGGCCCGGCCCCCTAGGATCGGCGCCCTTGCCTTCTTCCTAGTTAAGCAAACGTAAGCAGATGATTTACTCCCTTCCCCTGGTAAGCAAAATTGTTTTTGTTTCTCAAGATTTGTTGTGTTCCGTGAAATAACAGCAAGAATTTCCAGATTACTTAAACATCTAAATGAATGTTTTCACTTAGAGCCATCCCGTCGATTCGCTTTGCCTAGGACTAAAATAAATTAAGGGTCAATAATGAAAGAGACATGTGGATCGAAGATCTTTCTTTGTTCGAACTTTGATTTTTTCAAATCCACGATGGGAAATTATATTATGTGTACAATTTTCGAAATTAATAGTATACAATCGTAAAAATATCTTACAAAACGATGGTTTATTGCAAAATACTTTGACTCAAAGAATAAATTACAAGTAATAAACTTGTTACTTTTCCTGAAGAGTCTAAGTCCTGAATGAGACAGAGGCTCTTCAGCGTAGTGCTTGGAAAGATTGCCTCACTTGTTCTACCTTCCCGTGACGCAGCCTTGATTCGACTTGATCCTAAACGGATTATTCAGAAGTCGAAGTCGGAAGATGTTTCCCATTTTTCCCAAACACTCTTGGTCGATTACAATCTGCCTCACTTGTGAGGGGACAACCCCATGCCCTAAGCGTCGGTGGACTACTGATAGGCAACTGGCGACATGTCCCCAAAAATTGGTGGTTCCGCAGCCAAAAATTGGTCCCACTTCCGCTTTGAAAATTATACCACCACTGGCAGAGAAGCGACGGAACGCCTACGAACCACAAAATTGTTCCCCTAAAATACGTTAAATCGCCTTTGCATTAAGGTGAGTCTACAAACATTTTTTAAAAAAGTAAAAATAAAGTGCCCTGAGCTGGGTGTGAACCACCAACCTTAGGGTTACAAGTTGCATGTTCTTCCGAATTCGCCACGGAGGCGATTATGAAGACAGCTTGTAGAGTGATAAATCGTTGAAGTATTTTTAATATTTCTTATCAGAGTGCTCCATTAACCGTGTATATTTGACGATAACTGTTTGGAATTAGATCAAATGCACTCGTCATGTAATTTTATAACAAAATGGCAAGCGTCTATTTACTTTTTTCATAGTTCTCCCATATTCACTTGCTAGTGATCGGCGACAGTTGCCAACTAAATTCATACAATTATACGCACCCATCTCAAGATTTTTCACTTCATGATGTAAAGGCAGGAGTTACTCTTGACCCCCGAGCTCAAGTATTGTCCTTATAATAACAATTCGTCAGGAAAAAGTAATATATAATAATAACCGCATGCACATGACTGGCGATAGTTCTTGTTGGTCCCTTTGCGATTCTCCGTGACAAATCAAAGGAGCGGGGATCAAAATGAAGTCCTCGCTGTTACGTGGTGGTAACTTCAATATCCCCGATTCTAGAAATCTGTTTCGACTCGATGAATCCCTGCCACTAGTGGCACACTAGCGGCAATCCCTCGACGCGTCGCTATATTGACGATCGCCATTTACCAGCAAGTGGGCCACTAGGTGTTGGCGACGTTTACGGCATGGAGAAGCTAATAAACAAAATTTACATCTAGCAAAATCATTTGTTGGTATTCCAGAACTGCAAATTCACCTGTATTCATAATTTACTTCTATCGTAGTTTTGATATGAGAATGATGTGTCTGAAACTGTAACACAGGTCATTAAGACTTTTTTTTTTTTTTTTTTTTTTTTGCTTTTGTCAGATTTAGCAGTTTTACTTAGCAGTTAGTCAATTTGGATCTGTGATTTTAGAGTTTAAGAGATTTCCTTAAATTTTTCATTTCTACAACAGTTGGCAACTAACACCATTAACGTATCTCTTTCGATATTTCCATAGATAATGGCTTGGTCACTCCCAGTATATTTCATACAATGAACTACGGTGTATTACTCCATTAATCCGAACTACATTTAATATCCAACAACTCTGTACATTTTCTCTTAAATCCGCAAACTTTCTACTAGGTTAAAACTGAGTATTTTCTATTTTCTTCCTTTCTTGCTAAAACGAAAGTGTTCTTCAGACAACCTGAAATGATGACTCTATATTACATTATGTTGCATAGGGCATTTTATGTAGCATATCATTTGACAGTTGGACACTTTCTTCGTATATTGAAAGCAACAGGGATTAAGTCCTTCTACACTTACATGAGAAGTAAACAAACTCTTTTTAATTCGTGGAATTGTGCCAATGCACTAGGTCCAGAGAGTTTTTAATTTAAGATGATTATTATTATTATTATTATTATTATTTTATTGACTTAGGTTTTCCTGAATATTAAGCAATATTTCACAAAAAGCTGGTATTTTTAAACAAATGTGTTCGATATCAAGTTTTCATAAAGTAGTCACTCTCTCCTATAAATAATTTCAGAGAGGCCGCGGTGGCTCAGTGATAAAGCGTTCACCTTTGGTGCATGGGATCCTTGGTTCGACCCCAGCTCGCACCAAGTGAATTTTGTGGTGGACAAACACCATGTGCATGGGTTTTCTCGGGGTTCTCCCGTTTTCTCCCACTTCCTTCATTCCACCATTTCATTCATTTCTCATCATCACCGTGTCCTTTAGCCTAGTCGGTGTAACCGTGGGTCGTAAAACTTAAAGATTTGATCTCAAATAATTCCAACCCAAACAGTTGCAGGAAGTATGTCATTTCGAATAAAACAAACTACTCTATAAAATTCTGAGTATTATTATTTTTTAAATATACAATTCTAGCGGACCTTATTTCTAAATCGAAGGGTAAGAAGACTAAATTCACTCTTTTTATTATAGATTAATTTCAATTGAAGCAGTTAAAATAGTTGGGGAAAAATTAGAAAGTCATACCCTATATTCCAGTGTGCCACAACCGGATAACAGGAACACTGGCGTGCCCAGCAAATTACACGAATATTTGTCGAGTTTATTTTATTTATTATTATCAACGATTCTCCCATGGATCAGCTGGCTGTATACAGTTAAACAAACAAGTATCACGTTGAGGGAATGAGTGTAATTATTTACTTTAATAGAAATAGAAAGGTATATTTTCTTGTATTTTCTACCGGAAATAACTGCATCCGGTCTAGAAAGCTGGGGCTAACAACGAAGGAACCCGATGTGCCAAACACACACCACTCTATAGTCATGAGTGCCACAAGTCCTTTTCTACGTCTTGGCACCCTAAAGGTTGTTGCCTTCAAAGAGAGAGAGAGAGAAATAACTTAAGTCTATTGCGCTTCCATGCACTGAGAAAAATTTACGGGTAAAAGTACGTAAATTCAAGTGATTTTTAGGACCTTTCGTAAGAATGACTTTCCAACATTACTGAGAATGTTAATTGTTCTTGTCCGTTCTACGTATGTTTTTCCTTACTTTTCCAGATAAAAATGATGACGTCAGAAGTTATGAAAGATATGACGTCATAGTTAATAACAGTAATAATGGAGCGACATCATTACCGGTCATGTTAAAACTCAAGTGGAATGGAAAAATCACAAAACAGGAATGTTATATTTCTAGCTGTTGCTAGACATTTTCCGAGGCAAACATGGAAAAATCACATGAAGGAATGATAGAAACTCCGTCTTTGACTGCATTTAAATCTGTATGTGGAGACTTACGCACTGTATGTTCCAGTTAAATCTGCAGGCACTACTGTGAAAATGCCATGACGAAAGGATACGAATACATGCATATACTTTCTTACCACGGTATAATGAAATGCTTGTAACAGTCAGGGACGAAATTAACTTAATCGAGCAATGTGTTTTCCGCAAGCATCGAAATAAAGCTTGCAGTAAATAGTGCACGCAAACACTAATAGAATGTAGACTCCACTACATAGTATCGGAACACGGTCTTCCGGAATATACAAATTATAAGCACCCACTTTTTTTTTTTTTTTTTTTTTTTTTTTTTTTTTTTTGTAAAGGTAAGGGATTAGGTTTAGGAAATTTCTTTAATCATCTATTTTTGTTTATATAATCATACTTGACTTCGTATCAAACAGACTAACCCCAGCCATTAGAGGGTTACGCCCTCTCTCTGGCATAGGTTTCAATACGTATTAGTTTTGCTAATTCAGGTACAATAGGTGGTCTAAGTGTAATGCAAAAAACAATAAATTGAGAAAAGAAGAAAACTACGTAAAATGAGTGTTGAAAACAAAACAATATATATATAAGGTAGTGCAAGATATACTAATGGTGCAAATATACAAATATAATATAATTAAAGGATAAATGTAACAAGGTATACAATATATATATAAGCGGATATGATAATGATATGAAGTGCATTGACGTCACAAACACATTGGGAACATTAGTTGAGACACATGATGGTTATATCTTCTGTCTCGGGGCGACTCGAGACTGATGTAAGACGTAATGATAGCCCAATGTTAGTGATGAGTGAAGAACATGTGCTAAAATGGAAAAATATGAGGTATATGATCTCTGACGACGTAAATGTCAAATATGGCTGTCTCTGCGGCGTCCAAGTTTGTTGTCTTAACATAGAGTGTGGTGAGTATATTGAGGGGTGAGTGCTGGTATCGAGATGGAGCATCTGTAATGGCATCAAGTCTTAAAGTGTCCAGATACAGTGGATGAGCATTGGTAATGCGTGACTGAATGTATCTTGACCGGAGTGTAGCAAGATGATCGAAAATGTCTGGAAAGTCTATGTGTTCGTAGGTCATGTAGTTTGGATATGGTAAGCGAATCCGATAGGCCAGTCGAATAACATGGCGTTCCATAACTGCTAACTTCTCGTAGAGTTTAGATGAAGCGTGACACCAGGCAATGTGACCAAAGGTGAGAAGAGGTCTGAGAAAAACTTTGTATGTCTTTAGTAAGACATCCGCACTTAGTCCCCAAGTTGTAAGCACCCACCTTTTTTTTCAGCCCACCATCGGTGAGCAACTACCCGAAGAGGGTTACGCCCTCTGTAGGGGAAGAGTTGTGAGCTGAACATGAATGGGTTGTAAACTTTTGTTGCTGGGAGCTTAGGGGTTTATACATATTTACATTTACCATCGGCTTTATTAAGTATATTACATCATTTGGTCATTATGATCTTTTGATCATAATCATGAGGAAGGGTAGAATTTAAGGGATGAGAATGAAGTGCACTTTCACATCACATCACAGGGGTAACTGTTAGATAGACAGATGCAGGTTAGCTTCTCGCCTAGGGGCGACACTAGGCATTGATGAGAGACAGTGGGAGCCCTGTTAGATACAATAGGTGTCACTGTGCATGTGATGGCCAAATGTAAGAAAGAATTTCAGCGGAGCAATATGGCTGGTAGTAAGCAAAATCTGGGTGGTCTGGAGGAAGAGTAATGCGATAGAGAGTGAACAGCAAAGCGAGAGGAGTAGGAATAGCCGGTGTAAGCAATGGAGGGGGACTGCGAGCATGTGCTTCAAAAGTATCCTGGAGAAGGGGTTGATTGAGCGCAAGGCGGCGGCAGACATATTTGGTGCGAAGGTCTTCAAGATGATATAAGATGTGGGGAAAACTGAGTCGCTCATAGAGTTCTCGGGTGGGACTGGGAAGCTTAACTCGATAGGCAATTCGCAAGGCATGGCGTTCAAGAACTTTGAGTTTTTCGTAATACTGAGAGGAAGCAGACAGCCAGGCAGTGAAACCAAATGTGAGGATTGGACGAAGGAAAACTTTGTACGTTTTCAGAAGCGTGTCGGCGTTAAGTCCCCAAGTAGTGCCTGTCAGACGTTTCAGTAAGTTGAGGTGAATATACGCTTTATTAGTAATGTCTTTTAAGTGAGGCTTCCAGGTGAGGTGATGGTCAAATGTAATTCCAAGATATTTAACTGTTTTTGTAGGTACTAAGGGTGTGTCGTCAACTGAAAGATGGAGAAGAGTAGGGTTGCGTTGGATACGGGAGCGAGCGTGAGGTGGAAGGAAGACTATGGTTTGAGTTTTAGACGCATTAATTTTCAAGCGCCAGCGATGACACCACGTGACGAATGTATCGATGGCTTGTTGCATATAGATATTGAGCTGATGAACAGTTTTATATATGGCCAGTAGGGCAGTATCGTCGGCGTACTGGAACAAGTGGACCTTTGTTGGAAGAGGGGGAAAATCAGCGACAAACAGAATATAAAGAAGGGGAGAGAGTGCAGAGCCCTGAGGAACACCAGAGTGGATGAATATAGGAAAAGACAAGGTGGAGTTAATGCAAACGTAGGCCAGACGACAGGTAATAAAGTTAAAGATGAATCGGATGTAAGATATGGGAAGTTTAAGCTTATTGAGTTTGTAGATCAGTGCAGGATGCCACACCTTATCGAATGCCTTTTCGAGATCAAAGAGAACTAAACAGGAAGGGCGTGAAGTATTGTAGTGATTGGTAATGTAATTACTGAGCCTGAGAAGTTGATCGTTGATACTATAATATGGACGAAAGCCAGCTTGTTGAAAGGGGAGTATGTTTCTAGACGACAGAAAGATATGCAAGCGTTTAACTATGATGCGTTCGAGTATTTTACTAAATGTGGATGTGAGTTGGATTGGACGGTATGACTTGGTGTCGGCGGGAGGTTTCTGTGGTTTCAAAAACATGAGCGTCTTGGAGGTTTTCCATTGAGCGGGAAAGTAACCAGTACGTAGGATGAACGTATAGATGGCCGACAAAAGGTAGAGAAGCGAGAACGGACTCTCTTTGATCTGGCGATATGTAATGCTGTCCAGTCCAGGAGCAGTGTTGCGTTTGTTTGCGAGAACGGAGGTGATGTCTGGAACTGTGATTGGTGCTGTTAAAGGAGTGTTAGGAAGTGTGTGATCTATATGGGGTTGAAGATTAGGTGAGCTTAGGTTCAGACGATCAGCTGGATGTGGGCGATGTGGGTTTGTAGACGGCAGAGGAGTAAAGATATCCTGCAGATAATTAGCAAAGGCATTGGCTTTGTCGAGATCAGTATGTAGAGGTTGATTTTGGTCTATGAGAGGATAGGTGATACGAGTGTTCTGCCCAGTAAGTGTCTTAAAGCGCTTCCAGTACTGACTGGGATGTGCTGTAGTGCATAATTGATTACAAGTTTTGATCCAAGAGCGTAACTTGTATGCCTTAAGGTAATTGCGTACTGTGCGAAGAAGTTGACGATGATGATGAAGGGACTCGACATTGCCAGTATGTAAGTAATCTCTGTATAATTGACGGGAGCGTTTAATGAGAGGAATATATTGTGGAGGGAGGGGAGGGCGAGAGAAAGAACATTTAGATGTAGGGATATGTTGGGTTGTGGCAGAGGTGATAGCATTTGTGATAGTATCTACACAAGAATAAAGTTCAGACTCTGAGGTAGGAGGCAAAACAGTATTGACGGTTTCCTGTATACATAGTCTGTAGTTTGCCCAGTCGGCTCGATCAAAACGCAGCCTAGTACAAGTAGAGGGGTTGGATCAGTCAACGGTAGCTGGTCTGGAATGAAGTTGTAGCTTGATAGGAGCGTGGTCACTGCCTATGAGATCTAGAACGTCGATAGTAAACTGAGATGCAAGATTAGAGGAGAGTATGACAACGTCTGGGGTAGTTCGACTATCTGGGCGTGTAGGTTTCGGTAGAGGAAGTATTATGCCAGTCGTATGACCGGTGATAAAGTTATGAAAGCGGTTTCTTTGTGCTTCGGAACGGCTATGGAGATTGATATCTGCCATTATAAGATAAGTACGAAAGGTGTTAGATATATATTGAAAGAATGGTAATGGAATGTTATGGCCGGGCCGCACGTATATTGTAGCTAAGGTTATGTAGAAGTTCTTATAGTAAACAGTTGTGAGAAGGTGCTCAGGAAGGTTGAGGACAGGCGAAAAATGCTGACGATATGGAATGGCAGGCGAAAAGCCAATAGCAACACCACCACTGACACGGCGTAAGACGTGTGGATGGTCATGGCGGATAAGCTGGTACCCAGGAAGACGACAATGGAGTTTGGAAGTAAGGCTGGTTTCATTCAGAATGAACGTATCAACATGTTCTTCTTGGAGTAAGGCTTGAAACAATAGTTTATGCTGTTGCAAAGAACGAATATTTAGAAATAAAAATGTAAGCCCCATAATGAAAAAGAACTTGTATTGGGTAATGAAGGAATTAAACTGCTGTTTCCTGAGTGCGGGAGTGAAAGTAAACATATGGTCCAGTGTATGTGGCATGGAGATTTGCATGAAAAACATATTTGGCAGCTAATTGTATATGATGTAAGATATGAGGTCGCAAAAACGGATGGATGTTCTGTAGTGATAAGGTGATGAAAGAAAGCAATTGGGAAATGGTGACAGGTGCTTCCAATGAAGGTGGTGGTGCTGGTTGCGCTTGTTCCGGGAGACGTAATGGGACAACATTCTCTGGTTTGGACTGATCTGGTGATGGTTTAGATTGACATTTATAGCTATAGGTTGGATGTTTTTCTGGGCAGAGAGAGCACTGAGGGGGTTGCTGCATATTGGAACATGTACGGGTCAGATGCGGACCAGCACAGTAGCCGCACTTTGGTTGGTTATGGCACTGATTGGTAGGGTGTTGACCATAAGTTTGGCAACGCTCACATCTAATAGGCAAGGGTTTAGATGTGTGAGACGGCTCTACACGGTGTCGTTTCTTGTAAATATAAGCTCCTAGATCCAATAGATCATTGATGGTCTGCTGAGAATTTGTGAGAACCCGCACCATGTATGTCGGGCCTTGGTTATTTCGAATTCTCAAGCATTTAAGAATAGTATGACCTTCTTGAGTGAGCTCCTCCTGAACCTCTGTGTCAGTATATGTAGGATCTACTCCACGAATGACCACAGAGAGAGTAGGTGATCTACGAGGTGGGGGTGGTTGCTTTAGACGAGAAGTAGAGAGAGTCTTGAGAGTTGCCTTTGTGCCGAAGATTTCGTAGCTATAGGAATTCAACAGTTTGCGAGAGAATTCTGAATCAGTAGTCTTAATAATAATGCCAGAGCGAGTACGAACTAATTGAGAAATAGCAGAACGTGGCATGTATTTAGTGATTTGCAAAAACAGACGTTTGAGGTCCTCATACTTTGGATCGTAATGTTCTAAAAGAAAAGAGTAGATTGGAGCCTTGAGTGTCTCTTGCAAAGTTGGAAACTGGTTCGTGTCAGTCATGTCAACAGACATGGATGAAGTATCTGCTGGAATATTGTCATGAAGCTTATGTGGTCTCTTGGCTGGTGGTTGTGGAGTACTATTTGAAGCTTTACTAGGTGAGCTTGAACGAGAATTACTGTCTAGATTTTTCTCCAGAGATCGTGCCCTCCGTAACCCTGGTTTCCCAGAGGTTGAGGGGGCAAGGAGAACAGGTGGCAGATTAGAATGACGACCAGCCAAAGGTTGAGACGCCATGATGAAGATGCAGGCACTCCGGCCTGATAAATGTGTTCACAATGAACCAGGTGAGGTAATAATGTAGGTAAAGAGAACCCCGTTTGGATAGGTTCTCAGGTAGGCTTGAAGTCACTTTTAGTCTGCGTCGGTTTACTCTGGTATTGGCTAGATAAGTCTGCCAGAACAAACACACAAGCTATCAGCTTCTTCAGCCAGGAAGAGGATAGGATCGCAAAAAAGAGCCGTACTGACGTCTGGTACGTCACAGCTGATAAGGCCAATAGGAATATTGACCTGAAGATGAGCACCCACTTTTTTTTTTAGTCGTCTACCCGTTTAAAGGGTTGCGCCCTTTCTTCGGGAAAGTGTTGCATTAGGATTGCAGAGGCAACAAAAATTGTGGTTGGTCTAAGGGGTTTTCCTTTATTCATTCATTATTTTAAGTAAATAACATATATACATACAGTAGAGATAAATTTCAACAAGTAACACAAATCTAATAATAATAATAACAACAACATAAAGAGAATAAGTGCATGGAGGCATAAATAATATGGAACAGGAAAATAACAAAATTTTCAGTGCATGAAGGCGAAGTGCGTGAATCTAAGAACAGATAAGAAAAAGAGTAACAGGAAGAACAATGCAAAGAAATAATATTTTGAGATGATGAAAATGAGGATGAATTGTACTGGACGCCACAACACTAGGTTCTGTTAGTGAACGGATGCAGTTATCTTCTGTTCCTGGGGCTATTCAGGAACTGATGTAGACAGGTGAGGCCCATGTTAGTAGGTGATTACTGTGCATATGATGGATATATGGAGGATGACAGATGGCGTGGATGATATATGGCAAATACTTCTGGGTCTCGGTCGGCAGGATCCATTTGCAAGTGGTACAATGTGAGGTAATGCTGGAGCGGAGTATCGACATATCGTGGTGGTGCATCATTGTCTCGGTCATAGCGTATTACATCTAGAAGCATGGGGTGTTGTAAGCCAATACGATTCATAATGTAGCGGATACGAAGCCGTTCTAGATGGGTGAGCAATGGTGGAAAATCTACGAGATCATAGAGAAGCCTGGTTGGGCTTGGTAATTTAATTCGATAAGCCAGTCTGAACGCGTGTCGCTCCATTATAGATAATTGTGTATAAAATTTGTCGGGAGCTGCGGCCCAAGCTGTATGGCCATAAGTTAGAGTAGCCCTCATAAAGGCTTTGTAAGTATGGAGGACAGTTTGTGGTCGTAAACCCCAGCTTGTACCAACTAAGCGTTTAAGAAGATTTAGTCTATTCTTGGCTTGAATAACAATTTTCTTAAGATGCGAAGTCCATGTGAGTTTCGTGTCAAATATCACCCCAAGGTAGGTAAGAGATGATGAAAGAGGAACGGGTGTGTGGTCCACATGGATGTGTAATAGATTCGGATTGCGAAACACTCTGGATCGTCTACGAGGTGGTAGAAATACGATAGATTGTGTTTTCGCAGAGTTAATACTGAGTCTCCACACGTGACACCAATGGGCAAATGTATCGATAGCTGGCTGCAGTAGTCTGTTGATGCGCTGAATAGTACGAGCTGTTGTTAGAAATGCTGTGTCATCAGCGAATTGATAGACTTGAACGTGAGGAGTGAGTCGGAGATCGGCAACGTAAAGTAAGTACAGCAATGGAGACAAAGAAGAACCTTGAGGTACGCCAGAGTGTAAGAAAATGGGGTGAGATAGAGCGTTGTTAATAGAAATATATGCGATACGTCCGGTTAAGAAGGTAGTGATTAAGCGTATATAAGATACGGGCAGCAGATAGTTATGTAATTTGTATATTAAGCCAGGATGCCAGACTTTATCGAATGCCTTCTCCATATCAAATGTAACTAAGCAGGAAGGAAAACCCTTGTTGTATTGGTTATAAATGGTCGTGGTAAGTCGTAATAACTGATCTAGTGTACTGAAATGGGGTCGAAAACCAGCTTGATGGATCGGCAGAAGATCGTTCATTAGAAGGTGTCTGTGAAGCCGTCGAACGAGAATACGTTCGAATATTTTGCAGAGACAACTTGTTAAATGGATCGGGCGATACGACTGGACGTCAGATGGTGGTTTCTTTGGCTTAGGGAATAAAAGAACTTTGGAGTACTTCCAATCGAGCGGAAAGAAGCCAGTACGAAGGATGAAAGTGTAAATATGACTTAGAATCAGAATAAAAGAAGGAGGTGCATATTTGATGAGAGCATATGTAATGGAGTCGAAGCCAGGTGCCGTACTGCGTTTAGTTGCTAAAGTTGCTCTGATGTCATCTGGGTCTATGGCCTGAGTAAGTGGATTATTAGGTTCCAGAACATGGTGGTCAGATGGTTGTAAATGAGCGGAGGTCGGATCAGTATGACGGTTGATCGAAGATTGAAGGCGTTGCGGTGTGTACCCTCCAGGAAGTGGAGTGAAGATATCTTGGAAAAATTCAGCAAAAATATTCGCCTTCTCTATGTCAGAATTTAGAGCTTGATTGTTGTGAATAATAGGATAGGGCGTGCTAGACGTTTGACCAGTAAGTTGATGGAACTTACGCCAATATTTGCTGGGATGAGTTTCTGTGGTAAGAGTGTTACACGTTTGAATCCACTGTCTTTTCTTATAAGCTATTATGTAGTTATGTGTTATTCGGAGATATTGACGATGTAAGCGAAGTGCCTCCAAGTTGCCGCTAGTTCGGTATTCGCGATAAGCGCGACGGGAAGCAGAAATTAATGTAATATACTTTGGCGGCAAGACAGGTTTATGCGGATGGAAATGAGTAGAAGGAATTGAATGTTCTGCTGCATATTGAACTGTGGCAGTGAGGTCCGTGATGACGTGATCAAGACTATGTTGCGAGGTAGGTACAGTAAGTGCGCTAATTGCGTCATCGATGGTGGATCGGTATAGATCCCAATTAGCCTTATGATAGAGATAGATTTTCCTAGCTGGTAAAGGATTTGTTGGCTTCACTGTACATTGCAATTCCAGTTTAATAGGAACATGATCGCTGCCGATTGAGTCCAGTACAGTAATGTTTACGAAATGAGATAGAGAAGACGAGGTGATTACTACGTCTGGAGTTGTATTGCTAGCTGGTCTCGTAGGCTGTGGCAAGATGTGAAATTCCCCTGTTGTGGAAGTTTGTATAAAGTCAAGGAAAAGCTGTTTGTCGCGCTGTGTTCGACTATGAAAATTTAAGTCTGCCATGATGATATAATGCCGAGATTGTGTATCGATGAAACGAAAGAAATCATAACTGAATCTTTCCTGGGCGAACATAGATTGTGGCAAATGTGACTGTGCGACCTCGAAAGTAAATAGTTGCTATATTGTACTCTGGAAGATTGAAAGCGTGAGCCATCGTAACAGTGCGGTATGGTAGACGAGCGCTAATGCCGATAGCTGTACCTCCATATAGGCGCGGTCCAGATGGAGCATCATGGCGTAGTAAATTATATTTTGGTATGCAACATTGGAGGTAAGGAGCCAGGTATGTTTCATTGAGCGCAAAGGCTGAAATTTGTTCTTCCTGTAATAATTGCGTGAACAGCACTTGATGTGTCAGCAGAGAACGAATGTTCATAAATAATAAATTGTAAGCCATAACGAAATAACAGAAAAGGTGGAAAATGAAAGCAGCCATATTAAACGTAGACTTCGACAGGTTGGATTTGAAAATGAACTGTTGGTCCAGAATAGGTGGCATTGAGTTGAAGATTAAACAAGATTTTAGCTGCATGAATGATTTGGTTTAGAATGTGAGTGCGAAGAAACGGATGGATGTTCTGTAAACTAATAGTAAGAAAGCGGAGCAGATCTTCAACCGTAACAGGGTGGAGTAAGGAATTAGCAGGTGGAGTTGGACGATCAGCAGACCTTATGGGAGCAACAAGTTCTGGTTTGGATGGCTCAGGTGGTGGCTTGGCCTTACATCTGTAGCTATAAGTCGGATGTTTCTCAGGACATGTACTGCACTGTGGCGGTGCTTTTTGATTGGGGCAATCCTTGGTAGGATGCTGCAATGAACAATAGCCACATCTAATATCGTTAGTACATTCGGATGTGGGATGTGCATTATACATTTGACATCTCTCGCATCGTAACGGTAAAGGAGGTGGTGTACGAGAGGGCTCGACCTTATAGCGCCGTCTATAAATGTATGCTCCTTTAGACAACAATTGTTCGATCAACTGTGGCTGGTCTGTGAGTACCCGCACAAGATATGTTGCACCGTTATTGTTCTTTATTCTGATACATCGTTTTACAGGGAATCCTTCCTGATGTAATTCCTCACAAATTTCCTCATCGGTGAGGTCTGGTTCCACTCCTCGTATAATGACTGATAGCATTGGTGGTCGTCTAGGAGGAGGAGGGGTTTTGCGTGTACTGGGAGTTAGTGCTGTTAATTTAGCCTTTGGTCCAAAGATTTCAAAAGTGGCCTTGTTACGCACATGCGATACGAAATTTGAGTTCGTTGATTTTAAGATTATGCCTCTGCGAGTTTTGACGATTTCGCGTATTTCAGGACGAGGCACATATTTAACCAACTGTTGAAAAACTGCGCGAACAGTGTCATACTTCTGGTCATATTCGGTTAAGAGAAAATTATATACAGGCTCTGGGTGGCGCTGTGTGTTGGTGTTTTCGACTGAACTTGATGCCCAATCCATGTTATGGCTGTTACTCTGATCAACTATAGATGTCACACGTTGTTTCTTAGGATCCATAGATTGTTCACCATCTGAAAGAGACCGAGAGCGAATGCGTTGTCCTCTTGTAATAGACTCAGCGTAACTAAGTGAAACAGAGGTGCTGGGTCCTGATCTTGGCGTTCCGGTAACGATACGAGGCTGAGTTTTTTGACGACCTTTTGGGCCTATACTAAGTGGAGTTTGTTGACTGAGATGCGATGGTCCGGCAGCGTTGCTAAGATCCGTCATGATGAGAAACAAGCCTAGGACCGAAGCCCAAATGAAGATGGAAGTGAAAAGAGAGATGATTAATGATGTTCAAAAAGCAAGCTTGCCCTCCGAAAGTGAGAACTTTCGTCAATCCCCTAAGTGCGTAAGTGTGCTATGCTCACAAGTACGTTTTGCAATACTTGGTCCTCGCTTGCACAGTAACTAACACAAGAGAGGCTAGGCTTCTTGGTGAAAGTATAGAGAACCTACTTTTTTTTTTTTGTCCCAATGCTGGCGATCAGCCAGCAACCGTGAGAAGGTTGCGCCTTCTGTGCGGTACTAGATTTAAACGTATTATTGGAGGTCTATATTTTCGATGGGCTAAGGGATGTTCGGAGAGCTGGAGTATAAGTGTCTAGTTTGATTGCATTAATAGGGATTTCGGCTGTATAGTATTGGTTTACTCTTGCATTTGTATCCTTTATCTGTAACTGGAGAGAAGAGAATGAAGAGTGAAAATGGAAGTGCAGTGTAACGACATAACACATAGGTAATGATTAGTGTGACAAGTGAGATCTATCTTCTGTCCAGAGGCGACTCTGGACGTAATGAAGACAAAATGGATTTTCTGTTAAGACATGAGGTTTTTACTGTGCAGTAAATGATGGTGCTATGTATGGAGGAACTATGAATGTTGAAAATGCTGCAACTGCGTCCAAATCCGGATGATCAGGAGGGAGTGTATATCGGTAAAGTGCAAACAGAAGGGATAAAGGCGTTTCCAATAGCTTGCGAGGTGGATTGTATGGAATGTCTGCTTGCATGGTTGCGAGAAGTAATGGATGGCGGGACTCAAATCTGCTAGTAATATACTTCGATCGCAAAGCTTCAATATGAAATAGAAGGTGTGGAAAAGGCAGGACTTCATAAAGCTCTTGAGTAGGACTCGGGAGCTTTATTCTATAGGCTAGTCGTATGGCATGGCGTTCAAGTATCTTCAGTTTTTCATAATGGAGTTGGAGGGCGGATATCCATGCTGTGAAGCCATATGTCAGGACTGGTCGTAGGAATACTTTGTAGGTATTAAGAACAGTATTAGCTCGTAGTCCCCATGTAGTACCTGTGAGACGTTTGAGAAGATTAAGCCTATTATATGCTTTCTGTATTACATTCTGAAGGTGAGGGGAGAACCTACCGCATGTCTTCCAAGCATATCAGAAATAACTTCTGTACTGGCTATGAAAATTAGCATGATTTTATTGTTTGAAATAATCAAAGGTTTACGCAGTATCTTTGGCATTTATACCAAGTAACAAATAATGTTATATGTTTTCTGTATGCCCATCTGTCTCAATAATAGTTTTGTGAACGTGTGAATTGTTGGATAAAAGTTACAAGTCAATAGTGCTGCCATCTGTTTGCCATATATGTTATTCTTGTGTCCTAGCACAAAAACATTCCGGTTTTTTTCATATAGTGTGGAATTGTGACTGATGGAAATTTTGCATTTCTTTTTCCCCACCTATTATAACTGGAGTAATGCGTTACTGTCTGTATGGTAATATTAAAGTAACATGACAATACAGACTTTAATACCAAACAACTGTATGATTACACAGAGTTTCAGGACTTTTTTCCATTACTTACTGTAAATTACTCGTTCTAAATGTAGTTTTATCCATTTTCTGGGATATATAACATTATAATGACTTTCTATCATACCTTTACGTACTTTATTTGTCGCACTTTCCGAGTGAAAGGTCAGTTGTACGTAGCAATTGTACGTAATCATGTTTTCCTTAGACTGTCTTTTAAAAGTAATGATAAAACATTTCGTCTCCTTGCATAATGTCTGTAAAGTACGGATTTGTTGGATCTTTGCAGTGTAGAATGGGTAGGTCTCATTATCATGACAAAATTTCATTACTGACGTGAAGTTTGCACTTTACTACGAACATTTTCACATTCCTGAGTTTCTTTTAACATTATAATGTAAAAAATGCATTACAAAGACTATTTGTTCTTCTTCCTGCGATATTTTCCTTACTCATGTCAAAAAACACGTACTGGATAGGATAACCTGTAATATTTTCATTCCTGAAAGGCATTTATCTCTCGTGGATTACGTCACATTTTCTGTCCAGTCTGGAATGTATTCTTAACATTACAGAACTGAAAACCTTTCTGTCGTTACGTACATTTATTGCGTACTACAGATGTTTCATAAAAGACAAAATGCAGCATGTTGTATTTCCATTTCGCCACATGATAAATTAACATTATAATGGTTTCAAGTCCAAATGTACGTAATTTAAGTACGGAATTACGAAAAAATCAACTTTACATGTCTTTACTGTTAAATTTTCTATGAAAATTTTTCTCAGTGTGCTTAAATAAATACATTATGTAAATAACTGTTTCGTTTTCTATTATTATTATTATTATTATTATTATTATTATTATTATTATTATTATTATTATTATTATAAATTTCTTAGGAAGTTGATTGCCATATGTATGCACACTGCTCTCCCGTGCAGTGCCTCGTGTATGATTTTCCATACATAAACTATATATTCCAAGTTTGTTGTATTCGTTCTATAGGTGTGTTTGTAATTAGATGCATATGGCGTAGAAGTCAAAATTTAATGTCCACGCTACGTATATGCAAAACCATAAACAAAGAAATTTATGAACAAAGACATTTATGGCGCTAAAACAAAGGGCAAAAATAAAGAATTACTGGCGGATTGTTGCCCGTTGTGCACAGGTATTTACGGTTAACAGTGTTAAATTTAAACACATAGTTTTAATTAAGCACGAATTTAACTTATAGAGTACAGTGCGGAAAGGCTGAGGAGTTTGCTAGGATCGTTACAATATCGAACCCCGTAAAATGTACTGCAAACCTGTCCGCAAGCCCCCCGTAATGTTCAACAGATGTTGTGTATTAATGCTCATTTCAATGCAAACCTATATAGACCAACGCACTTCAATACTCAACGAAGGTGCAGAGACTATTCATGAGTTCCAGTATTAAACTCTCTCACCCAATGTATTCTCCTAACATGTCTCCCAGCGATTACAATATTTTTTGGTATCTCAATCACTTCCTAGTAGGATAGCTTTAACTAGAGACCACTGATTAACCTGGTATTGGATGTTTCACTTTCTTACCTTTGGAGTTGACAGTCATGGGTTGGACTTTTACACGCAAATATCTAATATTAACAACGTTTCTTCTAGAATTTCGTAATATTGTATTATTTCTTTGTATTATTCATTAGCTTGGTTAGACTTGTTTAAACACTTTTCTCTTTGCACCTATTCCTTAACGTTGGATAAAAATACACTAGCTCTCACCGGGAATCAAATCCAGAACCAATGCACTTGAACCATTTGGCCACAGCAAGGCACATTTAAAAAGAAGTTTCGATTTTCTTAGGAAAATTGTGATTGGGTGTAACATTTAAAAATATATTTAAGAATGGGTACGGATGAAACGCACTGAATTTTCTCGCTCGAATTTCTTAAACTGACTCGTGTTAGGCTGCAGCTATTACTGAAACATTTATTTGGGAAATGCGAATAAAATAATGTGTTTTAGAAAACTTTGTTCGAAGCAACTTTACGTCCAAAAGTAAAGTACCCATTCGTCATATTTCTGTTAGAAATAACTTATGCCATACATTAGAATTATTAAGGAGATAATTGTATGTGAACTATGAGCAAAAGCGTCTGAGTACTTTCTGAGAAAATCGTTAAAAAAGTCATCCCCAAGAATAAAATATCCCTTGTATATCTTTTCAGGACAAACGAGTTATGCTATTTATGAAATACGAACAAAATTGCCAGAGTAATTATCGACAAAATCGTAGGGTAAAACTTGCTCCGAAAAGTAATATACCACTTCTAGCTTTTTAGGATGATGGAATTATACCATATCGTTAGGTTATTTATGTAACATTTATTTATGAAATATGAACAAAATTGGATCAGGCGTTAATGGGAAAATCGTCGAAGAGTAGGCTAAACTACCTCTTCTGAATGTTTACAGGACGAACGAGTTGTGTCATATTGTCAGGTTATTAATGATACATTTATTTATAAAATGTGATTGAGAAAATTGTTCAAAAAAATGCATCCCATACAGTAAATTACACCTTACTTATTTTTTCAGAGCAATGATTCATACTATACTTGTAAAAATACAAACAAAATCTTTACAGCCGTTTTTGAGACAATTTAATGATTTTAAATTTTCATCCTTCAGTAAACTACCCTTATTTTTAGGTGTCGGATTATATAGAATTCGAAACGATAGTGTTATGAACACAAATGTCCGGGTGTAGATGAAATTCCGGCTAAGATAATTTTAGCTGGGGGCAAAAAATTCTGGAACAAGATACACAAACTCATTCTCCTTATATGGAACAAGGAAGAATTGCCACAAGAGCGGAGAGAATCAATCATTGTTCCAATTTACTAGAAAGGCGACAAAACTGAATATCATAATTATCGAGGCATTTCTCTTCTATCAACATCCTATAAAATCCTTTCAAATATTCTGTTAGCAAGACTGACCCCATACGCAGATGAAATTGTTGGAGATTATCAGTGCGGATTTAGACGAAATCGATCAACTATCGACCAAATATTTACCATTCGCCAAATACTCGGAAAAAAGTGGGAATACAATACCCCGGTACATCAATTATTTATTGATTTTAGAAAGGCGTACGACTCGGTTAGGAGAGAAACATTATACAACGTTCTTACAGAACTTCGAATACCGAGAAAGCTAATTAGATTAATTAAGATATGTTTAAATGAATCACAAAGTAAAGTCCGGGTAAGAAAATTTTTGTCCACGAGCTTCCACGTCGAAAATGGCCTGAAACAAGGAGATGCGTTGTCGCCATTATTATTTAACTTCGTTCTGGAATACGCTATAAGGAAAATCAAAGATAGCAACCAGGGCCTACAGTTGAACGGTATTTACCAGGTTATGGCGTATGTTGATGATGTAAATTTAATAGGGGATGATAGGAGAACAATAGAAAGAAATGCAGAGATCTTATTAAACTCTTGCAGGGACATGGGTTTAGAAGTAAATGCAGAGAAAACTAAATACATTGAAATGCGTCGGGACCGGAATACAGCAAATTATGGATGCGTTAAAATATTAAATAATACTTTTTGTAAAGTGGATAGTTTCAAATATCTAGGATCAATATTAAGAGAGGGAAATCATATTCACGAAGAAATTAAATGTCGACTAGAAGCAGGGAATTCGTGTTACTATTCGGTTCAAAATCTCTTGTTGTCGCGAATTCTGTCGAGGAAATTGAAGCTTAAAATATACAAAACGATTATTATGCCTGTTGTCCTCTATGGCTTCGAAACATGGTCACTTACTCTGAGGGAAGAACATAGTCTGAAAGTATTTGAGAACTCGATCCTGAGACGAATATTCGGACCCAAGAGGAACGGGAATGGGGAATGGCGGAAACTTCATAACGAGGAACTACACAATTTATATGATCTACCCAACATTGTTAGGGTCGTCAAGTCTAGGAGGCTTAGGTGGGCGGGTCATGTAGCTAGAATGGAAGAAAGTAGAAATGCTTTCAAAGTCTTGACTGGAAGATCAATCGGAAAACGACCATTAGGAAGACCTAGGCGCAGATGGGAGGACAATATTAAGATGGATCTCGCAGAGATTGGAATACAAAGTAGAAACTGGATGCAGTTAGCTAAGAATAGAAGTCAGTGGAGAGCTTTTGTGAACGCGGCATTGAACCTCCGGGTTCCATAGGCCATATATTTAGTTAGTTTTTTTTAAATGTTATAAAAACTTCATGTCTAGAATTAGGTCCAGATACGTCGAACAGTATGGCCTCTATGAATACATGAAAAAGCGTGACGAACCAACAGACGAACAGATGGACAGACATCAAAATTACTTTTTCGATATGTGGGGGCGTGAAACTTGAATTCATTGAAATCTCGAATTCGATTTTTATCACTATTACTACAATTTCTTGAACGTGAAAACGAATAGGAATACAACGACACGTAAGGTGATAATTTGTAATTCCTAAAATTTAATGAGTTAAGTTTAATGTGTTGCCGTGCTAGAAAAAAAGCTTATGCCTGTTTGTTATATCATTTTAATATCCGTTTTTCACGCTACTATATAATGTAGAAATATGGTATGATTATCGTTCATATTCATGCTATCTTTTGGAAATATTCGTGTTCCGCATACATAGATCTGTATAATTTAGCTTCGTTCAACGAAAACATTCCTTACACAGACTTATAATTGCATTTTGAAATCGTGTTTTTGTCGTCGTTAGAATTTAGTAAATATAAGCATAACACTCAAATTAGTTTTTGACTTTTACAGAAAACCAAATTTCTGTAAAAAAATAAAAAAAAGTCCAAAAGAAAAAAAACAGCTGCGATGCAAAGTTTTGGAATGATTGATCCAAAGAATGCTGACCAGGTGATAGACCGGTCAAAAATCCGGCGAGAAAGGGAAAAGATACGATAAAAGGAAGTGCTAATGGCCAAAGAAAAGGTTCTTAGAGGCTTATACTTCAATGGTCTTAAAGATCAAACTCTATGCAGGGAAGGGACTGGAGGTCGCTGCTTTTTAGTAAAAAGATACCCTACTTGTAAAGATGGAGCTGAACACTTGCGGCTAATTAGAACTTCAAGATACATACCACAAAAGGAGCGGCAATTGGTTCAGGAATTAATCAAAAATAACTGTTATTTCGCAAATCCGGAGAATATACCGCTTTCTTTGGTTGACAATGAAATACTTAAAGTCAGAAAAGAGGCATGGAGAAAGATAGTTAGCACAAGGGGAAAGGCTACGAACGAGAGGAGTAGAGATAATGATAGTAGCAACAGTAGGAAGACGAAACGAGGAAGACCTTCTAAAGTAGACAATGAGTCATATGTAAATAAGAAATATGCTACCAACGCACAATTTCAATGCAAACGATTACACTGATCTTATTAACTGGGAATCAGTTGAAGTGACGCATTCTCCAGCGCTGTCTTGTTTTCCAATAGAGAAATCTACAGTAATAACAACGAACATTCATTCATAAAAAGAGCTTTGAAATATTTCTGTCACATCCAGAATACAGAACGCTGCGTGAAACTTGTAACAGAAGCATCTGCGTCAGTTTGTGGCAGAGATAGTTCTATCAGACTTAAACTAAAATCCCAATCTGTAAACCCAAAAGTAGAAGCAAAGGCAAACTATGCTCTCCAAAGAACCAAGATATAATTTTGAACACACGTGTATGGATGGTGGGGTAGGCATGGGAGGGACCCGACCTGCATCCACGTTCTCGTCGTCGGTCCTGGGTCGGGATACAGAAAAAATATGTATTTTGTATTAAGTAGATTGTTATTTTGATCAAATTGGCTACTGTGTGATTCCAAATCTGCTTAAATCATGCACAAAATATTTCTTAAATTTCATATATTACTTAAGTTAAGATATATAGGTAATATTTTTGTCCATTTACCTATAGAGTTATATGTAGAAACACAAAAGAGTTATATGTACGGCGGGTTTGCATACCATATAAATACACAAAATCTTTTTTGGCGATTCGCCACCCGAAGATATTCGATTTCAGCGACGAAATTTTTACAGTATTTTATCAACATCAGTTGACAACTTTTCCGTACTATTGCGTTTTCGATATATAAAAAAGTGATTTTTCGCTCCGCCCTACTGCTTATACTGCTTAGATCTTTCGTGGGTGCTAAGAGCCACAAAGCCAAAGTTTAAAGCAAATGGTTAAAAAAATGTCGTCTGTTAGCAATCCAAAATAAATCGTCCTATTCCCAATAAACCCACAAAGGTCGGTCATAATTTCTTGCAATTGTGGATATGAAAAAAAGAGAGAGAGGGAGAAAGTCAATACTCTAAAAAGAAAAAAAACACAAGCACACACACACACAGACAAACGATAATTTGACATCAGCTTTTTCCTTTCTTCCTTTTTTTCACGACAACAAGCATCATTCGATGTAACGTCATGTCGATATAACAAGGGGTAAACTTGGGAAGACTGTCAAAGTCGCGTATGTTATTTTTCCTGTTCTTGACACACAAATCCGAAGTGAGTTGTCTGCTGTTCAAGAACGGGCAGGTAACATACAAGACCATAAACTGAAAACAATAACTGTTTCCAATAGTACACGTATTCTAATACTGAATAAATACGTCGATTAAAGGATACTATCAATAAGTTATTTCCTTATTATACTGTTTCGGTTCTTATTAACATCAAAGTTATACACTTCCAATAATGTTTTGTTAAAAAAAAAAATGGGATGGGATAGGATAGGATGGGATTCGATGTGGTGTCAAAATAATAAAATATCTACGAGTCCGCCACTCTATCCATCTAACCACAGAAGCTACGTTGTGTTTGTTCTTTTTTCTTAAGAAATAATCTTCATAACCATGGTGCGTATCGCTTCGAACCTTAACATAAGAGTTTTTCTGTTTAATTCTATATTTTCGTACGACATCTTAGTTACAGAAGCTAATTTATATTTGGCAGGCAATCTACACACTAGGTTTTAACCAATAAATGCAACATTTTAGTTCAGTATCCAGTTCCTTGATCCATCTTCTCGACTTCCCTACTGAATTCCCTCCGCAATCGTGCTGTACTACTGAAAAAATCCCTAGAAATCATCGTTGCCAGTATACACAAAACCGAGCATAATTTTGTTTTTGTTTATATTTTTATTATTTTATTATATTTTTTGGAAATATCTCCTTAGATGGATTGCTCTCTATTATCTCCACATATTAATAACTCAATTTTACCCATAAACGTAAGGAAAAAGGAATAAATACGGAAAATCGTGAGTTACAGTATACGCGCAATTTTTTTGCGCATGGGAGTACATACGCCAGTGCAGCTAAATACGCTAAGTGTTTAGTACTGGGACGTTTCCGACGAAATCCGCTAGAATCTGCCTCCAATATGTGCCACGGTCTTCGACGAGTCAGATTTGACGAATACCTCGAGAGACAACGCTGAGACCACTACGCCACTAAGGGATGTTTACTTCGGGAAGGTTCCGTGGAAGGGCGTTATTATTTCAATAGGGGCTCAGAACATTGCCGATTGTTTACAGCAAGGTACGCCCTATTTCGTGTCCGTCTAGGAACACTTTAGCCTGTAACTGTAATTTCAGTATCTGTGATTCCATGGCTACTAAATCAATACCAAGCAAGATGCAGCGAAATACGCCAGGGTTTGTGCAGGACCAACTACAGAAGACAAAGATGTTTTAATTTGTCCCACATATTCCATGTAACATCGCTGTACCTTTTTAAGTCACAATACACTGAGACTGTTTGATTTATCTTCTCATGAACTAAAACTTTTCAGTTCGGAACTTCATTTCAACTTTGGAGACTATAGTTTTTCACATTTCATCTTTTTATCTACATCTTGCACTTTGGTTATTCTTTTTTTCTTCTTTTTTTTCTTCAGCCATGTTGTGTAGTAATATTTGAGTTCGTATAATACAGACGATGTAAACAGTTACAAGATTTATTACAGGTTTGTACTAGTATCCTAGATTTGGCGTACTTCCCTGCACGTGTTGGTAAATGCGCCACTTCGCAACACTTTCTTCTTTTACCTTGTGTACAAAATCGAAATGAGTCGCATCATTGCCACATTTTTTTTTCTACACGCGGAAAAGGCTACTCTGTAGCGCACATGTCTTGTTTGTGTGTGTGTGTGTGTGTTTCATGAAAACTAAGGCTATAAAAAATCCAACAACATCCTTAACATGGCGTATTTACCTTAGAGAATTAAGGAAGTGAATGAAAAGTATTCTTGGGACGCTTAATCAACTACAGAAAACAGTTCCTCAACATATGTTACCTGTTTTTACTCTTTAACGTACTACGTTAAAACCGGAACTGGTTGATTTCTGTCACTTCATGTTTTAGTAGAGAGTTAAAGATGGACATTGGAAGTATTATTGCAACACTTAATTGATTGCAGAAAACTGCCTCTCGTATCTATTACTATTTTTTTTTCTATAACGATAAACGCTAATACTGGAAATGGTTTATTACTACAACTTCCGGTTTTAGTACACAGTTAAGGATGAAAATGAAGCGCATTCTTGGAACACGATATGGATTCCAGAAATCCGGTTCTCGCTAAATGAAAGAATTGGTCGTGATTTGTGATTTTGAGTGAGGTAGTGGGAGAAACGGAAAACTCTTGAGAAAAATGCCGATGTAGTTCATCTCATATCTAGATCGGTCCAGGTAAATTTATTGCACTAAAAATGAATGCACTAATATGAAGTCACTATGGCCCCAAACGAAGACAATATGGTAATCAAAATTTATCTTTTTGGCATTTTGTGCCATGAAATGTAATGCGTATCTTAATTTCTAGAATCCTTGATACACATGCAGGGAGTGTCAAAATGATGGAACATATTTCAGAAATTTATTCTGTGAAAACAAACATATATTATTGTGAGACTTTCTCTTCGAGAGGTTAACTTTAAAAGTTTAGTTTGCATTCAGAGTTTCCATTTCTACTGCTAAGAGTCAGCAAAGTTCATGAATTGAATAGCTGATATTAACAGCAATATGATACAAAATGCTTGGCAGGAGATAGATCATTCATTTGATATGTACCGTGTTACTTGAGGTGCCCACATACAGAGGTTGTTCAGTCTACATTGGGCAAATTTCGACTTACCTAAAAATTTAGAAGAATCCATGGCGCCAGGTTCGTAAGTGCTCGATGTGTTTCCATTGGTTCCTAACAATAGCCCGACAGCATAATTTCCACTGTAATAGGCTTCTCTGAAGAACTAGGAGGGGAATCTTGTCCCATTCCCTTTGCACAGCTTTCCAAAGTCCTTCCACAGTTTCACACGCTGTTTTCCCAAAGTCCGCTTCAGCAATCCAAATCCACAATAGTCCATACGACTTGCATCTCGAGATTTAACAGGTACCTCATTGAAAGGTAAATCCATGCTTTATCGAGCGTTACGACATACAATACATCCACCTTTGTTTTGCCAGATGCCGTTCGTACAGCTTCCGGGCGTTACACTTTCGTTCCTTTTGGTGGGCATCCGTGAGAAGATGGCCGCGAGCTTTCATGACTTTTTCCAGCTTGAGTTGATAGTATAACATCCGGCTCACAGTCCCTAAAGACACGTCAAGACGATTAGCCATACACCTTTGTGTTGGCGAATTTTCTTGCATTGCCATTTTGCGAAGTTTCCTCTGCATGGTGGAGGTGGCCTTGGTGCATTCCCGCTTCCTAGGCAACTTCGTTGGTGATCCAAATGGTGGAGCTTCGTTGCCCTTGTACTTTTTAACAATATTTTTATTCCACTTAAACTGATGATGCAACCATTCTTTTTACACTGTTTTCTAATAACAGAAACAGTAAAGTGGTCGTCATAAAGAGCCGCAACATAACCTTCCCAAAACTGGCTTAGTTTGGGCGGCATTTTGGTCACAGAGCGGAAACCCACACACTTGGAAACAAATTTAACACAACACTCACAACAGTGGTGTTGTTTTTTGCGTTATTGTCGTCCGCGCGGAAAACAACTTCGTTCCCAGGAAGCCACTGCACAACACTGCAGGACGCCACGAGCCAGGTCAGGTAAGTCCATTCTGCCCGGGAGGGGGAAGGAACGAAATCAGCCAAACGTGGGCTGAACAACCTCTGTAGAACACTTATTAAATGTTTAAAGCAAACTTCGATAGTTTAATACTTTTCTTAGCATATGCAGCACAGTAACATATGTTTATTGGATTTCACAGAATAAATTTCTAAAATCAGGTCCATTATTTTGACTTGTCCTGTATTAAAAATAGCATAAGCGTCACTGTTAATAATATATATGTACCTGTTGCAAGTATTTGTTTCACTGTTAGATGAAGATACACACTAATAGATACAATATTCTAATTTAAAATGTATTTTTTACATATACAATACATAACAAAATAAACAATATCTTTCAGCGTGGGGATAAGATCTAGCAATTATTATTATCGGTTATGAATCAGATTCTCTTCACTGCCATGAAACATTGTTTTTCTCGAAAAGTACACATGAGAATTTACCCTTCCAAGCATGTATTTTCGATGTCATATATCGATATATACATTATATTGCCAAGTCACCGGACACCCGGTACTATTGTTTCTATTACACTACACGTATAACTATAGATTGTTGGGCATTCCCTTGCTTGAATTACAGCCTTTAACCTTTGGGGTAGGCTATTCACTAAATTCTGGTACACTGTTGGCAGAATTGTGCTCCATGGCTCCTGTAGCACGGAGAAAAGTGCACGTTTAGTTGTTGATCGAGTTTGTTTGGCACGCAACAGACGCTCCAATTCATCCTAAAGATATTCTACAAGATTTAGGTTGGTGCTTTGCGCCTGCCAGTCAACCACTTCCACTTGATTATTGTCAAACCACGACTCAATTGCGCATACTGTATGAACAGGAGCATTATCGTGTTGATACAGAGAGAAGCCTGAACCAAACTGTTTCCATAGTGTCGGCAGCATTCTATTATCTAAAATGTATTCGTACACACCAGAAGTCATCGACCCGTCAATTAAAACTAATGGGCCCAACCCAAATCAGGAGAAACAGCCCCAAACCATGACACTACCACCACCAAATATCACAGTTGACACAATACACTCCTGTAAATACCGTTCGCCAGGTGTACACGCCCATCAGAGAGGCTCGTGCCTACGGGGAGTCTAGGGGGCCGATCTCCCTAAATTTTTGCTGCTTCTCTAATATTTTCACGGTAGGCTTGCAAATGAACTATAATATGGTGAAGAACTATAATATGGTTGGATCAGGCTCCCCTAACTTCTACCAGGTCGCCCTAAATTTTCGGGCTGGCTGCAGGCCTGCATCAGAGTGCCAAAACAGATATCGTGATTCATCACCGCACATTAGATTCTTCCATTGCTCCAAAGTTCAATTACGGAGCTCTTTGCACCATTTCAAACGCCTCCGAGCATTGGTCCGTGTGATTAGGGCCTTCCTGGCGGGAGCACGACCATGAAAACCAAGTGGTATCACATGTCGGCGGACAATCATATCACTAGCCGGTGCACCTGAGGTGAGACGCAAGTTTTCTGCTACCTTTGACAAAGTTGTCTGCCGGTTGTTTCGTACTACATGCTTCCGGGTTCTCTGGTCTCAATCACTTAGTTCCTCACGCCTATGAGAGCGAGACTTCGATTCAGTAGTTCCATGGAGTTTCCACTTGACTATGACAACGCTAACTGTGGACTGAGCCACGTTAAGCTGCTGAGAAATCTCTCTACTGTATTCCAAATTTATGGGCATCTACAATCATGCCTCAATACATTTAACTCGTTCCGTTGGCTCTTTGTGAAGGACAACTGCCTTCACTTATACAGCGTCGCTAAGGTGTACTGACGTCGTTCCAGGATCGTTTCCTTAACATGAACGTGTGTCCAGCGATTTTTAGCAACACGATATATATATAGGGTGGCCCAAAAGTAAATATACAGACCAGCATCGATCAAGTATGACATTTTAATTGATTAAGATAATGAATTTATTTGCTTTGGTTTGTTCCGAGCTTAAGGTATAAGTAAAAATAAACTAAGAACAGATAAGGAAAAAAACTAAGTCAATACCTGTATGGATAACAATAAGTAAATGATATGAAATGTCATGACCGACCAGTACGGAACTGTATACCTACTTTTGGGCCACTCTGTATAATCTCTGATCAATATTATAGAGTGTAGGGGAGACCGGGGTACGTTTTCTATAGTGGCACGTTTTCCAACTGGCTTTAGTTCTGAAAGGATCCAGTAGATCGCTCCTACGGGTGGACTGGCTGAAGCAGCAATGCTTGGCACGCCATCTATGCAAGTTTCAGTTGAGTAGCTGTGTTGACGTAGGCAGGAGATCTTGTGAAATCATTTTTTCGAAAATGAGTAAAGTAGCAGGGCTGCATTAAAACTTAAAATAAATGTACTAGTGTTAAATGTACTGCTTTCACATTGCATGTACTAAAGATGGTGTTCTTCCTTTACGTAATGATGTGTTTGTTTTGCAAATAATATACACCATTACTCGTCAAGGTTATGTTGAAGTTCAAAAATGGCGATGGGGCAGGTTTTCCAACATTCGGGGCACGTATTCCAATATTTTTTCGGTCTCAGTCAGTTTCTCTAATTTTAATAGGACTATAGCAAATGCATGTAGGACCTACTGTGTAAAGAAATATCCGAAATAACAATGTATGGTACACAATACGTAGCCCGTGACCAGGCACACAGCCAGGGGAAACGTAAAAAAAAAAAAAAAAAAAAAGCTAATGTTATTATATGCTGACTTTTTTTTTTTTTTTTTTTTTGCAAAATGACGCCCGAAGAACCCCCTTGGAATATCGAATCGGCTATGGCCCTATCCCTCCCCCAGAAAACAATACCGAATACGTGCTTGCCATTGACTATATAGTCTATTGTATATTTTTTTTAAAAAAACTTTAATTCGAGTGATGAAGATAATGAAGATTGTTTATGCATTTATTGCTTTGAACCTTTCTCCAACTCTCAGACAAAGGAGAAGTGGGTCAGGTACACAAAATGCAACAACTGGGCACACGAAAACTGTACAAAAGGAGATGTTGTACTTTTTGTTTTCATTGTGATTCAGACAATTATGACTTTTGTTAACTTGTTAATTGGTCCTACCATAATCTCACTTCTCAATACTGTCCAAGCAATAAACGAAAGGTACATTTTCAGTAAAAGCAACGATTTATTACCTGTGTTTTAGCATGTGAAGTAGTTGAAACACTTGCCCCTGTATAGTTTCAGTATGTTGGCTAACTTGCCCCGCATACGGGGCACATTTTCCAACGTAACATGATCACACTTATCCATTGGTAGTGAAACTCGATATTCATTTTGTGAAAAAATACCTGTTCCACATCGTTCATAAAGTTATAAGGAAGAAAATGATATCCTATTTACACCTAAATAGGTTTCAGAAAAAATACCACACATGCAATTAAAAAAAAAAGTTGGCAAATGTGCCCCGGTCTCCCCTTTATACAGTGAAATAAAACCTTAAAGTTTAAGAGTCTCTATCACTGCGAAATTAAAATACCGCTAATTTTACAGTAAAACATTTACAGAAATATTTTTCAAATCTAACAATTTATTTATCCAGAAAAAATAATGACAGCATGGGCGACCGATGAAAATTTTCTAGGGGACTCAACTCCCTGGTTACTATATACCCTGATATTTTTTATTTGTATTAAGAAATTTAATACGTTTTCACTAGCTAGGGGAGCGACCCCCTGCCCCTCCTTCGGGCACACATGAGTGACAATATACTTTTGTTTCTGTAACATGAAAAATTCCAGTTGATGCAACACAATTTATGTAATGCTGTTACGGTAAACTACGAAGCATTTTTCCTAATTTTTTTTATAAGTATTTCAACATTGTGATTCTAATTCTAGCTTCACAAACCACTCGTAGTTGGCTACATTATCATAAGACTTTATACATCCAGCAGCTTCTTGGTTTCGAATCGTTGCACTTTGGAGCGATCTGCTTGCCACGATAGCCAACTAAAGTTTTTTTTGTCACTGAACAAAGTTCAAATATTAACATGGTGCTTTCCCATACATTACCTTGCTTAATGTTGAATTTCCAGGATATCTTCAACAGTGGTAGGCCTATTGTATATATCACACCAAAAAACCACACACTAAACAAACAAACGAACGAACAAACAAAAGAAAGAAACAAAATAAAACAAAGCACAACACATCCGGCCATCAATCCTCGCTTCGAACATGTGCTTTTTCTCTCCAATGCGCATGCCCGACACAAGCATCTGACAGGAAAACGGTCTCCTACCATTATTTTAGAAAAACGGTAAACCGTATATTTTTTACGGTAGGAGGCACTTATTTTCACGGTTATTGGTTACAGTGTGTGATATCTTTGGAATGGAAAGATAGAAGACTCATAAGAAACTTATACATGAACCAACAAGTAAGTGTTAGGATAGGGGAAGAACTGACGGAAGAGAGTGCAATTGGAAGGGGAGTTCGACAAAGATGATGCCTCTCGCCAACACTATTTAATGTCTATCTAGAAGAGATAGTGAAAAAGAGCCTACATGATGATGATGGCATTTCGGTAGGAGGTAGAATGATTAGATGCATAAGATTTGCAGACGATATGGCGCTTGTTGCAGAATCTGAAAAGAAAATCAATAAAATGTTAGAAAAAATGAGAAAGGGCTTTGAAGAATATGGGATGAAAATAAATGTTAGAAAGACAAAAGCCATGGTGATTGGAACGAAGGGATCTGTGTCAAATATAAAAGTAGGAGGGGAGAAAATAGAACAAGTGAATAGTTTTCGATACCTGGGTAGTATTCTTAGTAGAGATGCAAGGGCTGGGAAAAAACCCGGCTTTTTTGGAAAAAAAACTCGGTTTTTTCTGCTTCGCTTTTTTGCTTGGGAAATTTTAGGCTTTTTTCCAAATTCTGCTTTAAATTGATAAAGCAGACTTTGTTTCGCTTCTCTATAACACAAAAAGTCATTTAATAAGTGATTGATGCTGATAATAATATAAAACCTCGAAAATAAACCATGAATTTCGAAAAGATATTTCAAACAATTTTACTTCAATATATTTATATTATGAATTCCAAAGGATTAACCAATGTATATAATAAGAATTTTTTAACCTCCTATATATAAAAGTAAGCAGGGATGGCAAAGTAAGCAGGGTTGTTTTTGAAAATGCCAGAAACCCGTTTTGGGGGGGGGAAGTTTAAACCAGTTTTTTTTTATTATTTAAACCAGGTTTTTTTGATTTAGATATTTTGCTTTATGTATTTATATTACATATTCACAGAAATAAGTTTGTTTCGCCTTGGTGTTATTATGCAAAAACAGGGTTAGTTGGAAGAGGTCCCATAAGCTTAAATAAGTCCGGTCAGTAAATTTCTTAAATTGAGAAACTCCCGCCCTACTCGTCGGGAAAATCCCGTCATTACTTTAAATGTAAAACAATAACGGGAAAATCCTGTTATTGCTTTGCATGTAAAATTTAACGGTCAACGTATCATAATCAGTACGCTAAAACTGAGGCATTAAATTACAAATTTAGTATGTAGATATCATTGAAAGTCCAATCCAAGCTAATGTTGGAAGCTACGTAGGCAATCGATAAATTTTGCCAATTGTTATCAACATATTTAAGCAACCTTTGAAAACAACAGGCATTCAGGCATGCAGAAATATACAATTTGATTTCGTTTCGTATGTTTAGGCTTAACATCCTTACGTAATACCAAGGTTATCAAGGAGAAGACTTTCGCTTAAGAGTCTTCACTACAGCGAAATTAAACTACCGCTAATTTTAGAGTTGTTCTGTAATATCTTCAAAATAAATAAAAATATTCGAAAAGCAGAAACGTAGTGAACTAAACAATACGATTTTGTATGTGATACCGTTATCACAACTTATCTATCTGCTTTCGATTTGCAACTGTAGATAGATTTAGCATTTTTTTTTCTGGTTCTGTAAATAGCGGCATACCAAAAGCAGATAGGTGAATTGTGGTAAAGATATCACGTGCAAAATCTAGTGTCTATTTCACTACGTTTCTGCTTTTCGAATATTTTTATTTGTTTTGAAGATATTACAGAAAAACTCTAAAATTAGCAGTACTTTGTTTTCGCTGTAGTGACATCCGAACCACTACTTGGTTTACGCATGGTGGGAGAGCTGGGTTCGATTCCCGGCGGGAGCTCATGTGGTTCGGATTCCACGTTAATCAATAGGTCCACGTCTCATATAGCCTCTCTGCTGAACGGGACGCTAAACTAAAATCACCTCACCTCACCTCACCTTGGTTTACGCATGAAAGAAGCGTTGTGGTTCGACCGAGAATTGAACATGGGACACCTTGATTAAAAGCTGAAAAGGAAATAAAACTAATGCAGATGGTTTGATATGTGGAAACGTCACCATAAAGTTCACATGATTCGCGTTTTCGTTCTTTTTATTTTATTATTATTATTATTATTATTATTATTATTATTATTATTATTATTATTATTATTATTATTATTATTATTATTATTATTATTATTATTTTGTTTAAACCAGTTATTAAAAAAACAGCTGGTGTAAACCAGCCAAGCCTAAAAGAAAACACTTCTTTAAAAAAATACACAAATAACTAACACTTGTATATAGTATTTTTACTTCAAAATATTCCATGCCCTCTTTTTGAAACAAAATAAAATTAAAATAAAACATAAGAGAAATACTTAGGTTTATATGATACACTTAAAGGCTGCACATCTAGAGCTTTTGGTTTCTATATTCTTGAAATTCTACAGTTAAGTTTTATATAACCACCATCACGGTTTACCCAATCTTCAAGTTTTCTGAATTTTTAACACGAGGGATCCAACATACTATTACGGACCCCCCCCCCAAAAAAAAAGGACAACGGAGTATATCTGAGTTAAGCTAAATACAACTGCATAATAAACATGACTGAGTGGTTAGCTTTTGCGCTTCTATCGGGAAGTCCGGGATGCAACCCAGCATTCGACCATTCTGACAAAGCTTTTCTTCACTCCATCTGTGAATGTAGAAATAGTGCGTGTACTGTGAGTTGGCCGACTTCCTTACCAGCAGTGACGGTTTTGCGAAGGTTAGGGGCTCGGTCTTTCGGACTGAAGCCTGTTCCCCAAAGTTACGGAATGTCTAAAACAAACGAAATATCTATTAGTTATGCCTTTACTCATAAACTTTAAGCTCCCGTCAAATAAAAATTACGAATGTTTAGAAACATTAGTAAGAAAAATCCCTCCCAAAATACTTTTCTAAATCCGCCACTGATTCTCAGTATAAAATGATCTTCAAGGTTGTATCTGGAAGATTATTACTAAACATATAAACGAAACGAAATATTAGTTTTGCCTGTATTCATAAACTTCAAGCACCTCCCAAATAAAATTAGAACATTTTAGAAAACGAAACAATCAGAGAAACGCCTCCCAAAGTACTTTTCTAAATCCGCTACTGATTATTTGTGTAAACTGGTATTCAAAATTGTATCCAGAAAATTATTGCTAAATCATTGCACAGCTACGGTATAACAGAAATGTGGAAGTATGGTTTGACGGATACATTGAAAAACGTACGCTTTGACGAATATATAGAAAAACATAAGTTTAACTTTTGCGCTAGAAGCTAGAGTACTAAGCTCTTAGAAATGAAACACGGATGACAAACTAAAATGGTTTAGAGAAGAAAAATAAATGTCGATAATTAAAAAGTTAAAATAAAGTTAAATAGCCTCTAAAATTGTCCTCAAATACTACATTCGTCATCTTAACTTTAATTCGTAAAACATGTGCTCCCTCCATCTTGATGGTGAATTTCAGAGCGAAATATGGCATTTAGGTCATGGAATTCTTGTCTAACTATAGAACATACTATAAGAAAGCTATTTATATAGAAAAATCGTGAAAATGAAAAAAGCCAAAATTTCCAAAATTC
The DNA here is from genome assembly GCF_964235325.1 of Thermobia domestica. NCBI lineage: Eukaryota > Metazoa > Arthropoda > Insecta > Zygentoma > Lepismatidae > Thermobia > Thermobia domestica. The sequence goes on along the minus strand of NC_137465.1, from coordinate 111,339,834 downwards.
TCGTTTTTTTCCCAAAAAAGTCGGCTTTTTATGTGAAAAAAACCATCGATTCAAAAAAGCCGGCTTTTTTGCATCTCTAATTCTTAGTAATGACATGAAATGCGAACGTGAAATAAAAGCAAGGATAGGAATGGCGAAAGAAGCCTTTAAAAGGAAGAAAAGTCTGTTTTGTGGGACTTTGAAGAAAGAGTTAAGAAAAAGACTCATAAAATGCTTCGTGTGGAGTGTTGTACTGTATGAGGCGGAAACGTGGACATTACGTAAAGGTGACGAAAATCGACTGGAAGCCTTCGAAATGTGGGTGTGGAGAAGAATGGAAAGAATTAGTTGGGTCGAGCGGAAAACGAATGAGAGAGTGTTAGAAATGGTGGGTGGGAAAAGAACACTTCTAGATATTGAGAAGAGGAAGAGAAACTGGTTGGGACATTGCCTAAGAAGAGATTGTATCATGAGGGACGTCCTAAAGGGTATGGTTGCGGGAAAGAGAGGGAGGGGGCGAAGGAGACTACAATTAATGGATGATATTAAAACAGAAAGATCATACGCGAAGACGAAAAGGTTAGCGGAGGACCGTGGAGCATGGAAGCTTCTCAGCTGCGGCAAGTGACCTGCCAATAAAGGCAGAATACCTATGATGATGATGATGATGATGATGATGATGATGATGATGATGATGATGATGATGATGATGTGATATCTTCAAATAAATAAAAGATAATCGAAAAGTGGATCAAGACCGCCCAAGACGATGTTATTTTGCATGAGTTACCGTTATCACGAGTCACCTAGTAGCTTTTCGTTTGCTGTTATTTAGAAACGCGAAAATAAATGCCGATTTTCTAAATGGCTGGAAATCGAAAGCAGATAAATGACTCGTGATAACGGTATCCCACGCAAAATAATACTGTCTAGGGAGGTCTTGTTGCACTTTTCGATTATCTTTTATCTATTTGAAGATATCACATAATTACTGTAAAATTAGCGGTATTTTAATTGCACAGTGATAAGGCCTCTTAAGAGTTAACCCTATATTGCGCAATTTATTAATTGTTTCCAGAAAAAATATTTAGATGTTTTTTCTTACTGCATTCGCGTATCTAAACCGAACTAATAATAAATTTTGACTTTCATATTTACCATATGACGTCAGGAGAATTGTGTATTTGAATTAACATTGCGCAATTATGAACCTTATTTGTTTAATTTTTCATTGATATCCAATACAGAATATTTTTAGACGTTACAGACTTTCTTTACACATAGTATTGCGCAGATTTTCATAACATGCTTTAGTAAACAATATGTATTCTAAGGTATGCTGAAACACAGTATGTTTAATCTGAAATTACTAACATATCTTTCATGGATCACACCTATTATGTATAGAATGACAGTAAACAATTTTTCTTTGAAGTGAAACACAATGCCGTAAGACATGTTATTAGCAACTTGGCGAATTCTATAGGACGAACTCCAATACAATCTTGTCCTTGGTATGCGAAAATGGACATGAACATTACGCTTCCTAAATATTTCTAATTCTAACTTAGTTAGTTCCAAAGGTTTATTGGGGTCCTTCTGGTTAGAATATAAAATGCTTTCACGAACGATTAAATCCAGAATATCAGCACTAAAAACATTTGGAAATATTCAATTGGAGATCTGATTTCATTTGGAGAAGACAAACGCGATTTCTATTGTGGTGACTGAAGAGGTGGATAATTTCTTGTTATTCTTTTCCATTGGGGCTGACAACTGGCAGCAGTTGTAGCCTGACTGGAATTGGCATTTACTGTTTCATCTGAAGAAAGAAAAAAAAAGCAAACAATTCTTTCAATTTACTAATCTAAAAGTATCTATTTCAATGAAATCAATGTAAAATACTGGAGTACAATAGTTTTGAACATATCTCCTGATCCATTTGAAGTTTCAGATTTAGGACGCCATTCTTCATCGTCTGAATCTAGAACTCCTAACTCTATCGCTTACCTGGAGCTGCTCATCCTCACTGTCGTCAGGAGGTATGTATGGCTGAACGAGTCGTTTTTCCGAATATATTCTTGCTCATCTGTTAAAGTAATATACGCTTTTACAGTCTTCAAGAATCTTTATCGGGCAATAAATCGGTAAATAATACTAAAGAGTAACAGAAAGGAAAGAGAGAAAAAGAGTAACTGAGGTTTTCAAAATAACACAAAATCGAAAAAAAAATAGAGAAAGATGTCTGAAATGACGTTGTTACGTTTAGTATTTTTTTTCGTGTTCAACTTCATATTATTTTTATTCATAAGTTGGTAACACTTAAGGCATACACTGCACGCAACAATGCTTTCCATGAGCCAATAAAAATTCCAACAAAATTCAAAGAAAAGAAGGTAAGAAACCAACCTTTCAAACTTTCCATTAGGCCTATCGAAGAAATGTTTGATTCTTAGTAAGAGGTTCGTAGTTGCTCAATGTTAATCAGAATATACAAACATATTTCGGACGATCAAATACAAAACGAAATTAGTGTGATAAGTTACAAGCACTTAAAATAAACAACAGATACATACCTTCTAGAAAAATATTTTTTCAAAGAAAAATTTCCCTGTTTTCGACTCCTCTTGCTTCAAAAATAAACAAAGCAATGCATTTCACCCACTCTGTATTGTCCGTTCACTGTAGCTTGGCGCTGTGTTTTGACACAAAACCTGGCCAGCGAATCTTAGCAGTCCTTCCCCTACTTTCCCCTTATAGCAGTTGTAACAGTGGAACTAACTCATCAATTTTAGCACTAGTAGGGTTTGGTATTTGCAAGTTGCGTAAATTTCGAAAGAGTTTACTTCTTCTCTAATCAGGACCGTAACTTGTGTGGGACAGGGGAGGGACAACTTCCCCCAGGGAGGTTCCCCGCCGTTCGCAGGGGCCCATTTGGAGACGAAATTTTCTTAATCCATATACAATACGAACATGAAATTATAAATGAAGCATTAAACAGTTTCACTACATTACATAAAGCAGCGCACAAAAGGTAAATAAAACAAAAGTGAGCCTTGTGCCCACTTCAGTAAGAAACGTCTATTATTAGGGGCCCTAGAAATAACATTTATTCGTATGGCTTTGAGATTTGTCAATATTGTCCCCTTTATTTGTCATGTATGGAATGGGCCCAAGGGCGTAAGTAACGGCCCCACAGACCTTGCCGTGAGGGAGGGCCGACAGGCTCCGGGGGGCATAAATAGTAAGAAAAACTTAGAAAGAGGGGGGCCAAGAATGAGAAAAACAACTTTTTCTAGAAGGCCCAAATACACATATTAATGCTTGCCCCCCAGAAAAAAAATATAAGTTACGGCGCTGTCTCTAATGTGAATTTATTGGTACACTTCTGCTAATAGTTAACTATATCAGGTTGGTCTCTTTAAACCTTGGGCCGTGGAGAGAAACAATATTACAGGAGGATAGTATTCATATTTTAAGAAGGTGGGGAAAGGAGAGCAAGGATGAGAAAGATGAGAAGAAAGAAAGAAAGAGAATGAAAGAAACACTTCTACATTTACTTCATAATGAATTTAAACACACATAAACGAAAAAGGGATGTCGGAACCCACCACCATAATATTTGTGGAAGTGTTGACAACATAATATTCTGAAGGAATATATTTCCCGCCAATTCTGGGGCCTCGGTGTTTGGCCCAATTCTGGCCTTGCAGCAGTGGCGGATCCAGGGGGGCGATCATGGCGATTGCCCCCAGGAAAGGAACCTTTCTCATTTTATATATTTAAATAAAACCCAATCCCAGAGTTTGGAGCTCTTAAAAGTAGCTCTAAGTAGCAGTATTAAAACCCACCGCCCTCAAGAAGTCCGTCCTGGATCCGCCCCTGCCTTACAGAAGCTACTATCTAGTCATTCACCTCGTGGGACTGAGGAAAACCTTAATAAGGAATACCGGCCAGAGCCGTGTTCATGCCCACGCTCGATCTACCTATTTTAATGCCTTTTTTCGTGTTGCACAGTGTCTGGTAAGGGCACCCAAACAGGGCAAATGTGTACAGCTTTAAAATGTTTAAATGTTAAAATTCGCTTTATATTGTACTTTGAACACTGAATTCAATGTGTATTATATTCTTCTTACAGCAGCATGGTTTATTTCCTAATACTTTAAGTCTATGGTTGTTAGTATTTATAATTATTGCATCATACTAATCCTTCTCAAAGCTCGTTCAATTAGTATGAAATTCTACACTTAGCAGTTTGCAACATTGCAAACCTTCACCAACAGGCAATGTGTGGGGAGAATATTTCCACCTATACTCGCATCGAAATTCCCAGCCCTTGTTTACAATCAGTACAATATGTTTCTGTCGCCTTATCATGAAAACAACGCTGTCCAGCGAACCTAACGGTCTTCGCTACCTCTATTTATTGTTTACAACACAAACTGCCATCTTCCAATATTGCCAGGCGTACAAGGTTTTCGCACACTTTCGAACAAGAACACTTGTACAAAATTGAGTGTGCATTATATGTAAGATTGTATTACATAATACTAACTCAATTTTTCATAACGTTAATATCTCAGTCATCTCAAAAGCAGCAATTTATGTAGTAATAGCACTTGGTCCATGACTGTGCAGAAGTAGGTACATTCGGTTCGGAGATTCATGTGCCTGGCAACCATGAATTAACCATGTAGGGGTGAGAAGCAAGGTTTTGACGCTCGCACTACAATTGTTGTTTGTAAACAATCTTCCATCCTAGAGTGAACAGACAATATCCGCCCTCGCAACAGAAACTGCTGGAAAACCTCTCCTTCCGAAAGAGATGCAATTATGAGTGTTCATAAAAGATGGCACGGCATAAAGGAAACCATCTGAAACAGAAGTGGCACCATCTACGGTATGACTTTCAAAGTATCACACTCAACATGGTTTGTTAATTTGGATTAACACTGCGCAATATAGGGTTAATCATAATTATCGGGTATAGCATATTAACCATACTGTGCACTGTCAAACTATTGACTGCTGTAATAAACAGCTTGATGAAGTTATACTTCAGGATCAGTTTCATATTAATAGGTTGCGTAGATATCATATAGCATTATTTTGGTTTACAAAAATGTTAACTTTTCTGGATTTTTTTAAAACAACACATGAGGATTTACACTAATCTATATCATTTTGTTTATCGCAAGGAAACCTAACGATTTATATAGAGTATTTATCATATCTGGATATATGTTTCGCTGAACCTAATAATATTGTATATTTTACATTTTTACTTTCTTCTTTATTTCAGTGGTGTATTTAGGATTTTGTTTCGGGAAGGCTATGCAAAACACATGAATAAGCACTTATATATATTTTTCTTTTGGGTGCCGACAAATTTTAATGAAGTTCATTTTCCTTCGTTTAATATGTGTATAATGACACTTTCAGGTATGAGAAATGAAAACACTGAGCGAGAGTGGAGAGAGGCAGAAATAACTGAAAGGTAAGATAATACCTAAATTATAAAGAAGGAAATGCACGGGGTGAGACAGCACATTTTGACGACGGTCGACTTAAATCACAACTAACAAGGATCGAAAGTATGATAGAAGAAAGGGAAGAAATTAACAACTAAGAAAAAGAAACAGAAAACTAGAATGGGCGAAAGAAAGAAGAAAAGAACACAGTTCTTTCATGGAATGAAATTTAACAAATACAGTGTTATTTCTGAACAAACAGCATAAGAAAATGGAAAGTCAATGAAATTCTTAGAAATGGTAAGAAGGATTATTGTTGTACCTGGAATGCGAAAAACTAACAAATTTATTTCAGGAGAGGGGGACTTGTGCCCGGTAGTTCTCCTAAATACGCCATTCATTTATTTCATTCAATAGATATAATTTTAACATTCATCATTCCTCTTTTCTCTCAAGAGAAGAATATATTTAGGTTATTATCGATTATCAATAGGGAGTGAGAAAAATAAGCAGCAGACACGGAAATGTTAAATTCTACAAAGGTTTCTGTTTATATTATTAAGTGCTATTTAATTTCGGGTTTTGAACACTACCCTCAGGGCTCATTCAATTTTGCAGAACTCTACGTTTCACTAGTTATCTAAAGTTATTTTCAAAAACAGAATCGTAAAAGAAACAGTAAAATTTACAGCCAATTGTGATCAACAGTACTTTACTCTGAGAGAATGAAGAAGTTCGAGAAACTCTGCCAGTGACAATCATGTATTATTCGCGTTCCTTATTGTATTCTTGCCTTTCTCTGTGCATCTATTTCAGTTGAGTTACGTACTAGGCAACATTCGATGAGATGAGAGGAAGTGAGAATTTGGCTCGTTCCTGTCCTTAATTAATCCCTCGCTCAAATTAGGGCTGATGATGATGGTTTTGCAGAGGAAGTAGACCTTCGCCCACGACTATTGCAGCAGAACCTCTGAATTACCTTGCCATAAAATAAAGTCTTAACCGCTACAGCCTCCTCTACAGTTTCCTCTTTGCCAAATTTCCTTTTTCTTTTTCACCTCTCATCCAATCTAGTTGCAAGAGTAAACAAGATGCTAGTTACTCACCACAGTATATTCATAGATTCGGACATACATGTATCACATGTATATAAGAGTACATGGGTGAGCAAACTGATGATTATGTTGATATTTTTGCATTAATAAGCGCAGAACGTGCTAAATTTCTGAAACTCAAGAGAAACACCTGTGGTTTGTTCTTCTGCAACAGGTAATTCAGCTTAATACATTTTCTCGTCCGCCTTCGTGGCCATTTTTTTAATGAACGTCAGAAACATGAAGTGTAACATTGTTATATTATCTAAAAATTTCTCAATTCAAAATGGTTAAATAACACCTAAATCCTAATATTAATTTAAAATAGCTAATTGGTTCAAATTACCTTTGCTATCCTAAATAAGTCTAACTAGAAAACAAATCACTGAAAAAAAGCAACGTTTATTAAAAACAAAAAAAAAAAGTAACTAACAGTTTCGCCAACTAACTGAACACACTGGCTTCATCAGAAATCAAGCCAGATTTATTAAAAAGGAGCAGGGCCAGGCCCGTGCTGGGTCACTAACGAGGGCGGTGGACAAGTCTACCAAAAGGGCGCTTATACAAACATGAATATATAGATAGATAGATAGATAGATACATATATATATATATATATATATATATATATATATATATATATATATATATATATATACAGTGGCGGATCCAGGATATGATCATGGGAGGGGCTAAACCATAATTTGCCGTTTTTTTATCCAGTGTAAAGCAGAATTGAAACCCATTTTATTCTGTGTAAACCTGAGCGTCAAGGGGGGCTATAGCCCCTTAGCTACCCCTTGGAACCGCCCTTGTATATATATATATATGGGGGGGTGTAACTGTGTAACTTAATTAATATACTAAACGTCGGGAGGTGATTCCTGACACTGGAGATAAAACGAAAACTATAGACTAACCTGAGTGTAGAAATGCCTCTGAGCTATGACCACCGGAAAATTTTCGAGTAAATGCAACAGCAGCCATACTCGAGAACAAAATGTCGGATCGAAATCGTGCGAAAGGAAATGTCCATTATATTTAGTCGTAGATTCCATTACTGTACAATCGGATGTAGCGCAGTGGCGGTGCAAGGGTGACTCCCAAAGTAACTGGAGTATTCCTTGGAGTATTTTATCAAACGTTGAATGAGGAAAACGAACAACAATTAAGTATACCTACAAGATTTCAACAATCAAAAGTAATAGTACATCGTTCAAATTAGAACACTTAGAATTCGAAAGAAAGAGATACACATTTGTGATTGATCTGTTTTGTCTCAGCACAGAACAAACTCTCGGAAGAAGAATTTAAATGGAAAGAAGCCTTTAACGTATCAGTTATATCTTATAGACTAATGGTAACGGATGATAAATGAACGACTTTCTGTCCAAGTTACGAGTTTGTGTGTATGGAGTTTGAACCAGATTAGGTTTATAACAACAATCAGCGGCAAAGATCATGTATGATGAACGAGAGTACAAGTGATTTTTGACATGATAACAGTGATTTCTACAAATTATGTTAATACAATTTGGGCACAAAAGTAAGCTGCATTAAAAGATTTCCTCCTCGTAATACGTAATTTCGTGGAAGATAATAATTCCGACACTCGACGAAACACAAGCTGTTGCGCGTGTTGCACAATGATACAAAGAAATACAGAACTGTTGATTTATTCTGTTTCGTACAAAGGAGGGTAACTGAAACACTCAGAAGTACCTTACACAGTATTTGTGCAATGCAGTGTGTGCACATGAAACAGCTGTGAAGAATAACAGTTCACAGTCTGATATTGTCAACCGTTGACCGCATTGCAAAGATGACTTGGGGAAGCAAATTTTTCCGCGTGCGGTCAAACACAGCTGAAATTTCGGAGGTGATTGCCGAAGCTATGTTAACTCGAGCAACAAATTCTTCGGCTGTCGTGGCTAATGTTCCATACAAAAGGCGTTTCATAATCCCCAAATAAGAAATCAAGGGGCATGAGGTATTGTGAAAGAGATGGTCATAACACAGGCCAATCTCTCCCAATCCAACTATCTGGGAATGTTTCATTTAAGTAGGTCTGCATATTCTTGTCAAAATGTGCAGGTGCACTGTCATGCTGGATTCACATCTACTGTTTTATGTTCAAGGACATATGTTCTAACAATTTTGGGAGAACATTACGTAAAAATAAATTATACGTACTCCCACACAGTCAGGTCGGTAATAAATAAGGTCCTACCACAAAATTATCCACCATACTGCAACGCACGCTCACACTAAATCTCTCTGCTGATCGTTCACTAGAGTTGCATGTGGATTTTTAAGCCCTACACATGGCTACTGCTAGTTTCAGGACGATCTTTGATCATTCTCAGTACGCTGTCTTCAAATTCAACTGTCCACATGGTGAAATTTCCTCCAATTTCACATAGGGGAAATAGAAGAGACCTTATATCCCGAAGCCGAATATGGAGGCGTGGGGAAAATAGCGGGACAGTTACTCTCCTATGAGGGCAACGGTTACGATATAATTGCCTTGCCTCTGGCATATTTCCCCTTACATCTCCATAAATGAGGTGCATATCTGCCAGCTCGTGCACAGAGTACATTATTTTGGTATATTCGCAATAGGAATGTAGTTTTTCGTAGTTTTTCACCATTTGTTGCATGTATTTTCATCTAGAAACAATTTTCTTCTAAGGGACGTTTTCCCAACTCCAAGAGAGGGTAAAACCCCTAAAAAGTATCTCTGGAAGATTTACTTAACGGATAAATTAAGTATACTGTCCCAGCACATTTCTTTGTATCGTTATGCAACGTGTACAACATCTCGTGTTTCGTCCATTTTTGTTGCTTCTGTGCACATAAGTATCATATTCCACTGAATTACATATTACACGAGTAGGCAATCCTTTAATGCAGCTTAGTTTCGTCCAATATGTATCTAGAGAGTACTTGTACACTCGTTGATCACATATGATCTTTGCATTTTTGAATACTACATGTTATGTTTCTTTACATGCCACCTGACTGCAGGGGCGCATCCAAGAAGGGGGGCGATCGCCCCCAAAGAGGAGGAAACTTTCTTATTTTATATATATAAATAAAACCCATCCCAAAGTTTGGAGCCCTTAAAAGTAGCAGTATGACAACCAACCTCCCCCCCCCAGAAATCGGTCCTGGATCCGCCCCTGCCTGACTGTCCTATGCACAGTCATTTTAAACCTAATCTCGATCAAAGTTATTTTTCCCATTTTCACACACTCGTAATTTGGATAGAAAGCCACTCACTTATCATCCGTTATCAATAGCCCATAAGATATAACTGTGATATGTTAAAGACTTCTTTTCGTTTATATTATTCTCCCGAGAGTTTATTCCGTGCTGAGACGAAATAGATCAATCACACATGTGTATCTCTCTTTCTTTCGAATTCTAAGTGTTCTAATTTGAACAATGCACTATTACTTTTGATTGTTGAAATTTTGTACTTGATTGTTGTTCATTGCCCTTATTCAAAGTTTCGTAAAATAGTCGAAGGAATACTCCCAATTTCTTTGAGAGGCGTCCTTGCGCCACCACTGCACTATTGGATTGTACACTAAAGGATCTACGACTAAAAATAATGGACATTTTCTTTTACTCGACTTCGATCTGATGTTTTATTCTTGAGTTATGGGTGTTCTTACATTTTTCCGGCAAATTTCCGTGTGATCAAGACGCCAAAAGGAGGCATTTTTACACCCAGGTTGGTGTATATTTTTCGTTTTATATCCGTGTCAGGAGTCACCTCCTGAAGCTTATGTTAATTAAGTTACATCCTGTATATATACTGGCACTATTTAATGTATGGAAAGCCAAACTTTGTTTAGTAACGTAAATAGCTAAACTGTGGAAACTTCTTTACTAGAGAAACACTTTTTAGTTCTTGTAAGAAGTTTGTTGTCAAACAAAATGAAGCTAAATATATACTAATAAATCAATATAGCTATATTTTAGAAATACAATAGGCATTGATTATTCCAATACTGCTCTAAAACACACATTAATAATCACATGATAAGAGCGCCTTACGTAAAGGGAGCACTGTACCCTTCACCGGTTCTTTACCAACAGTATGTATTCATGATACAGAACTGTGCCATACAGAAGAATAAAACCGTTTATCTTTGACGTGGTTTTGCGAGGGCGCCTTTCCAAAGGGCGCACTGTACCCTTCACTGGTTCTTTACCAACAGTAACGTATGTATTCATTGTACAGAATTGTGGCATGCAGAAGAATAAATGAAACCGTTTATCTTTGATGTTTTTTCACAAGGGCGTCTTATGTAAAGATCGCACTATACTTATCATGGGTTCTTTACCAATAATAACTGTAAGAATTTATTATTAAAAAGTGTCCCTTTATACATAATGTGATGTTTCGGAGGGCGCACCGGGACATGTCCCGGTGGGCCAGCACGGGCCTGAGCAGGGCTGTATTATGAATTGAAATGCAGGACTTAAAATTGACGAACAATGGGGCAAGTTATTTGGGAAGACTTAATTTGTAGCTTTGTTTTTCTGCCTGACCAGGGAGGGAAAAGAACTTATCGTGTTTAGTTTATTAACATTTGTTATGATTGGCTGAGTCCGTTCTGACCAACCAATCAGCGTTCAGAACCAGTTTCCGAGATCCTGTTATATTTAGATGCAACACTCTCTTGTTTTACAGCGTATACGGAAGCTAATGTTCAGATACTTGGAAAAACTGTTACACACTTATTATTTTTTAAAAATGAGCGTTGCTTTGTTTTCTAGTTTGAGTTAATTTAAAAGTATCAAACCAAAATTTTTGACATGGTTTTGTGATTTATTTATTGAGTTTCTATTATTCTCACTATTATCTTCATCCAAACAATAGTAGTTGAAATAATTTTTGAAAACCGTGATGCATGAGAATCACAAAAGTACTCTGCTTTATTTATTACTAAAATTACTTCTGGAATGTGTAATTAACTCCATTAATCAAATGTCCAAACGAAGTATTGTTTCCCTAAAATCAAATCAAAACTACATATTAAACATTGCATCTTCATCAGTATTTAAAATCTTAAGTCGGATTTTTTGCTAAATTAATCAATTTGACTTGCGCAAAGTCAACTTTACAAATGATTTTGGAGACCCTATAGTAAGTACCCCATAGTCTTAGAGACATTCTTTGATTACTACATAGTGCTTGACTTACGAGATATATCTTATCTTCAGTATTGAGATTTTCCAACTTTAACCAAAGAGCTTAAACATAATTGTTAATTCTTCTCATTTTGATATATAACTATCTGAAGTATCCATTCTTCGTACGGGCAAAATAGGTTTATGAAAAGTATTTGAACTCTTCCTCACCTTAGGATAGCATTTCAATTAAAATGTAACGATAAAAATCCATACTGTTACCCCTTCATTCCCTATGCGATGTTGATAAACTTGGACTTAAATGGCATCTGGATTGTCACTATTCATTTCAGCGACCACGAAAATTATGGATTGAAAAATTTCGGTCGTTTTCCACTAATTTTACATGTCATTCCCTTCCTACTAAGACCTTTCACCCTCATACCTATAAGGGATGAATTTTGACTTAAATGTCATCTGGAGTGTCACCGAATTCGTCTGAGGGTCACCGAAAACTGTGCATTAGATACTAATATACGCCGTTTTCCATTAGTTTTACATGTCAATCCTTCCCCTCACTCCATGCCAATGGAGAACAAACTTGGACTTAAACGGTATCGAGATTTTCACTATTCATCTCAGCGACCCAGAAAATTATATTGATTCAATGCTAATATCGATCGTTTACGATTATTTTGACATAGCCCTCAGTCCATCTCCCTTAAGGAGGAGTGAATTTGAACGTAAACGGCATATAGAGGATCACTATTCGTTTCAGCGATCTCGTAAACTATGGATTAGACATTAGTATCAGTCCTATTCGATTGTTTATACTCTCACTACTATGCCCACAATATGCTAAAAGCCATCGTCCACTCATATACCGGAAATAATCTAATTCAGTGAAGCGGTCTAGGAGGAATTGGCTGCCAACCACAATTACATTTATTTTTATTAATGTAGAAAATCCCCTGCCTCCTTAAAACAGAAATAAACAGAAAATTATTAAAAATTACACTTTCTTTTATTACAAAAGAAATACAAATATTATTTAAAAAGTAGTTAACAGGGAACCAAGACAACATGATAAGTCATCAACTACCATTGAGTTTATTTTTCTAGTCGCTGTCTTAACCTAGATTTTTGGGTAATTCATATTCTGGCCATACTGTAATTTCTATGGATGACAACAGAAAAAATTCTTCCGACTAGTATTTTTGGCTGTAGAATAACATTATCCATTATTGTGGTAAGTTATATTTCATTATATCTATTCACTTACGAAAAACGGGCAAAAGAATAATGGTTAGCTTTTATATCATTTTTAGTAGTATGCCCCCTTAATTCGTAATTCTTATCAACAACGATAACATATCTCTCTTTTTAAATATAAGAAGTTTTTTTTTCTACTTTGTAGTGGGAGACAAGATTTCTCGCAAGCAGATAGTTGTACAGAAATGGCAGTCGTTGTTTTGAGTGCACGAATGAGTAGCAATGTGATTGTGACTAGCACATAAGTGAAGGAAAGTATATTTAGTGATTATCTATAGCACGGTCAACAAGAGATGGTCTCTGACGTTTGTTACTACATGCGGTGGGACATTGCAGCCCTTACTTTGATACTAGTATTACCAACCACGATCACTCTGTCTTATACCATTAATTAAATTGCCACTACAGTGGCACCGAAAAAAAACCTTGACACGCGAGTAATGGCAATGTCACTGCGAGCTGTCAGAGACGTTCTCTTACTGGACGCACTATAGTTCCAAAGTATTTTTAGTTACAAAATAAGTCAACTAGATACGTACAGTCTTATTTTTAAAGTTGACCACATATCTCTGTTTTTCAAAGATCATATTCTTGAAATCGTTCGTATAGAAGTTAATATTCAAACATGAAATAAGTATCTAAACTGCACCAGAAAATCCATATTTCTTTAAGTCCATATATAAGGAATAATACAGAAGATGGTGTCAAAATGTTTTAACAAGAATATATGTTAGGAATATATCTTTAATTTTAAAGGGAAAAAATGTAATATCTTTTCCGAGAGCTATGGTTTGTTTTCAATCTGTAAATCTAAACGCAGTTTAGTTTAAAGCAGTAGAGAATCCTGAGATCTATCGGAAATTAAAGTGTAGGTCCAGATCTTATGTAACCTCAGTGCTGAAAACGGACACAAAACTTCAATAAACAAACAAACAAATTAAAATAATTCTTCATGCTCATAAGGAAAATTTTACCTGGTGTATTACTAGTACCTCCATATAGTAATATACTACTTTTATTTTCTTAATAGATGTAAATCACGTTTCCAAATATATACACTCTTGTCTTTTAGTCTCATTTTGCCCACCGATACATTAAAGAAGCAACATAAAAAATAACAAATTTGCTATTGTGTAATTATATATATCCTATTATGTCTTACATACAGAATTACTGAACTTAATTGTGGATACTTTACCCAGAATAAATTAAAGAAAATGAAATTGACGGATTCAGAGGAAAAGAACAGATGTTATCAACACTTCGTAACTTATTTCTTTAATTTGAATTTCTCAATAGATTTTGTGAAAAGACAATCGGTTACATACTCACTAAAATACTGTAAATACCATATCTTTTAATGAATATGGAACTGATATAATAAAAACTTAAACCAAAAAAAAAAAAAAAAAGCTGTTGGACCTGATTACCTTCTCATATACTTAAGGCATGCTCTGAACTACGTACTTATGAATCCATTATGCACTTTCTTTAATATGATTATAGACACTAGTTGTTTCTCTATATTATGAAAAAACACGAGTATGCCCTGTTTTGAAATCTGGAGATAGTAAAATAATCGAAAATCGACCCATTGCAATATTATGTGCACCAGCAAAAATATTAGAATAAATTTTAATTCATCGAATTTTAAAGCATGTCACACTATATATTTCAGAGTTTCGACATGGGTTTTACCCTGGAGATCTTCAATCACAAATTTAATTATACGTTCAGCATATATATACGAGGCGCATCCAGAAAGTAAGTTTCCCACGCGTCCCATATTTAGGAAACCGTATGTTCCGTAAAGCGACTGGGTGTACATAAGAGAGTAAGGTCCTAACATGACTCATGCGCCAGCAGAACTTCCCTAATTCTCTCAGTAGCGTCGTGACAGTGATTGAAGATTGGCGTTCCTATTCCAGCTCTCTCCGCATGTGAAGTGCGAGCAGTGATAAAGTTTTTGAATTCACAGGGCATAGCACCGATTGAAATCCATCGTCAGCTGTACCATTGCAAAAAATGTTAATGCTGACCCTGTGCGCCTTGCTTTGTGCTCTAGGGTCAGTTGCTTCAACACAAAACTTCTTGATCAACAGGCACTCCGTAACAGTGGTGTGCGATAAGGAGTGATACATCTGCAGGAACTGCTTCGTCATGCCGTTAGGCCCACGGACCTGGCACAGCTAACGATGGATTTCGATTGGTGCTATGCCCTGTGCATTCAAAAACTTTATCACTGCTCGCACTTCACAAGCGGCGGGAGCTGGAATAGGAACGTCCATCTTCAACCACTGCCACGACGTTACTGAGTGCACTAGGGAAGTTCCACTAGTGCATGTGCCATGCTAGGACCTTACTCTCTCACGTACACGTAGTCGCTTCGCGCAACATATGCGATGCGTCCTATGCTAGCTATGGGACACGTGGGAAACTTACTTTCTGGATGCGCCTCGTACATATATATATATAGTATATTCTGTTTTTCATAGGCGTTCATCTGTCCATTGAGTCTATTTTGACTTTTCCAAAGCATTTTTTAAGATTTATCATACTATCTTATCTATGGCGATTAATAGATGATCTTGTCTATGTTCACAATATATAAAGCACCTTCAATCATACCTTACAAATCAAAAGCAATATGTAATTTACAAACAATTTAAGTTCTTTGGATATAGCTGTAATACCGGAGTACGTAAAGAATCCAACCTAGAACCTCTCTTTCTATATTGTATAATAATGATATATTTAATAGAGTTAAATATCCCAACTGTTTAATGTACGCCGATGACATTAAGTTATTTATCGAAGTAAAAAATCACAAGGGACAAAATATATCTTCAACAAGATATTGATCAACGGTATAACTCATAGATAAGAAATATATTTAGTTTAATGTCAAGAAATGTAATTACATTATATTTAGTAACATGAAGCATAGTCCGAAAGTTCAATATATAATTAATAAACAGTTACTTCATAAGGTAAATTATATTAAGGATTCGAATATAATATTCGATTCCAAATTATCATTTAACAATCACGTGAATTATATAGTAAAACGCGCATACAAACAGTTATGTTTTATTATCAGAAATGCAGCAAACTTTAAAACAATTGATCCTAGTAAAGCTTTATTTAATAGGTTAATAAGAAATAAGTTCTAATACAGATCCTTAATATTGACAACTTTTGCCTTCTCCCATTCAAATAGAATAGAAGCAATTCAGAAACGTTGTCTACATTACTAATAAGTTATTTCCAGAAATATCAAGCCTCAGCTTTCAAGACATAGTATATCATACCAAAATTTGTTAAATGATTTTTGTTAAACCAAGTTATCTACTAGAGGAAAAATAAATGACCAAATATCTTTACAGAAACAAGGTAAATGTATATATGTTATTAGTTCGTTAGTGAGTCTAATCGAAAAATGGCAGATACTCGACAAGTATACTTATTATTATATGATACACTTAGAATGGAGCATTACAGAAATTCACAATTGGTTCGAATGTGCAAAGCATATAATATTATATCACAGAAATTGTTGTATTTAGATTTTAGTATGTCATTTCAAACCTACTATCAAGTATTGCGGCAAAATGTTTTATAATTTTCTATAAAGAACACTTACAAATTTATTTATATAAATGTATTAATTTTATGTATATTTGCTACTGTAGCTATTCAAATTTTAATAATTTGTTAGAAAATTAATTGTATAATCTTTATCTATATTCATATTATTATTTTCTATTATTATTTTTTACATCTAAATCTATTATTATAAACAAGATTGTTAAACGCTTTGTTCAGGGCTTCTGTAATTGGAGAATATATTTTCTGTTTTGAGGACAATAAATAAATAAATAAAACACATACTCACTTACAAACAGTGTGATTTTTAAATGGATATAAGAACCTAAATAATGCTGAAAAATTAACTGTTTCATTTCTGGTATATTAATAGCATTTATTAATTCCTGAAATAAGCAAACGATAATATTTTCATGGTGAATTGAAATTCAAGTATGTACTCAATTTTTATCATTTCTAAAGCAAATAAGTTATTCATAAGAGCATTGATTTTCAACACCAAGACGCCGACCTAAGTTTAACATAGAACTTGAATCACACATGCTCGTACCGTAAATCTAATCCTAGAATTCCATTACGAAGATGTGTTTTGCTAACTGTATATCACGAGGAAGCCCCAAAATGTGTGTGAGACTCCGCAAGCATTACCGAAGACCGATTTTCCTAAACCCATTTGAGTGTTCTTCCTCCTTAAACCTACCCTACATGATTTGTTACCTGACTCAAATCCACAACAAATAAGACCTTCAACCTATTAAAATCAATATCAATTCATGTTGTATTCTTTCTAAAATTTGAAATTTACTTTTTTGAGATTATGTTATTTTCTACCTATTGGTATTTTAAATTATTATTTCAATTACAAGTGCAAGCTCAGATATTGTATGTGACTTTACTGTCTTTCATTCACAATACATTTTAGACACAGATCTAGTCAAAAAAAAATGATAATTAGAGAATTATTTATTAATTCCCTACATGCCCGGAGAAGGAAAAAGTTAAGACAATATATATCAACTGTTGTTAAATACCGAAATTGTAAAAGACATTCAGAAAGCTTTTTTTTATCGTAATTTATGTACGAAAGTTACATTAACAAAAATAATCCCTCAAAACCCCACTGTTCGCTTATGTTCACTGCTAACTTCTCGACTTCAAGGAAAGAATAGAGATCGCTCTCCTTTCTGCTTATCTTTGAAACAATTAGCATCAGCATACCTTAGAGCGGATACAGAGGGACAAGTTCTTTCTCTCCAGCGACATGAATACACAGAGCGAGTAAAAATAAGATAGCTGCTCATAACTTACGGTTCCGCCCTGGCTTCTTCTATCCCTTCGAAAGGGTGTTCGGAACAGGAAAGATAAAGTTCGGTATGATTGTAATATGAGACATTGTCAGACGTTTGAGCTTCACACATAGCTCTCTATGTTTATCCATTCAGGCAGAAGCGAGAAAACTTGAATCGTAAGGTACAGTACATTAAGCATTGTGATTTCGCGCCGGTTAACAAATATATCGTGAAACGCAATAAGAGTTGCAGACTCCATATTAAAATAACTAAAATCTGTGTCCTCTCGTTCTATATTCGTGAAATGAAATTTCACTTCAACGTCCCATAGCCATACTCTGTAGACTAAAGGAGCTAGGTGGTTAATGAAAGTGAATGATAATGAAAGAATTGCTGGAATGAGAATTGAGAGAAAACGGGAGAACTATGTAGGGTGTTACAAATCACAAACTCATATGGCTAGAGATCTAACCAGTGATTCCTCACATCAGAGGTGAGTAGTTCTGTATTCGTGTATAATACTAAATTTTCTTTTTAAAAAATACTTTTCTTCACATCAGTAGTTTAGAAGGCACGTAACTTCTTGAATATATTATAGAGCCGCCCCTGTATTAAAGTAAAATTGCAATGAGCAGAATGCTAGATTTTAAGTAGCTAGAACTTCTATGTTTTCAAAATGAAACTGAGTATATTTTGAAAATGAACATACAGTAATCCTGAGTAATAAAAGGTTCATTTGGAGTAGTTAAGCGTAATATTTATCCCCTTTTGAAAATATAGATCAGTCATCCGAAATGTAAATAGACTAGAAATTTTGAAGTAGGAAAAAAGAGAAAGAAAAACTAACGTGCATCAAATAGCTTTTCTCTCTTCTAAAAATGTTCACTATAGAGGTAAAAGCAAGCAACAACGTTGTATTATGCCAACAAGGCATAGATCCTCTATAATTTTTCTCCGAGCTAAGACGAAATGTGCTGCCACCTACGCATTATTCTTTCCTTCTTTCTTATCAAAAGAAAGATCTGAAAACCTGAATAATAGGGGTTATATGAATAGCGCTTTAAATGAAAGTATATAGGGAAAAATCCTGGAATACAAAGAAAAGAAAGGCGATAAGAGTAAAAAAGGAAACTAAGAATAAAAAACTCCTTGAGTCTGTGATCTATTGTTGGTTTGACTTTATTTTTTTAATTTCCTTTTTTGAAATAAAAAGAAGAAGAAAACGACTCGTATCATTTTATTTTTCACTTAGCTATTCTCTCTGCACAATAGTTCACGTGTTAAAAGACTGAGCAGCAGAAAGTCGCAAAACAATCACAGCACTTAACACATAAATCATTTTTAGGTCGTGTTTTTTAGGGGACTGACAAATTTTCTAATGGACTGTGAGTGATGGTAGACACTGAACATTTTTTAAAAAAAGAAAAACTTCATATTTAGAAAAAAGATTCGAGAGATGGCTTCAGTATTTTGACGTCAATACTATTATATAGATAATCTGTTACTATATCGCAATGATTTTAAAGGTAGAGACTAAATAATGGTCCGAGCGAGTCTTTCCCCTTCAGCAATTTTATTACAAAACTCCTAAGTATAAAACGTCTTTGATTTACAAAGAATAAGTAGTGTCTTTCCTTAATGACCAGATGAAGGGATATCAATGTTTTGCCGGGTGCTCCTTCCGCTTATGGCAGCTTCCAGGATACTAGCAGGTTATAGGTGAGATTAAGGATAACCCCTCAGCTCACGACAGCCTTGCAAGGTTTTAGTTGAAGATGGATCCCTAGTCAAGTGCGACATAAGGTATAGAAAAGGTGTACTCCTAGTCCAATGCGACCTCAGAGCAGGTGATGGTTAGTTGATCAGTTGGTCGACTGATGCTAGGTC